>NC_136067.1:1840351601-1841765351 GCF_964261635.1 Lissotriton helveticus | reverse complement strand
CCTAGCTCTGCCGGCACCTAAGGAAACCTAGCAAACCTATACATTTTTGAAAAGTAGACACCCAGGGGAGTTCAGGATGGGGTGACTCAACTGCCTCCCACCAGGTTCTGTTACCCAGAATCCCTTGCAAAGCTAAAAAATTGACAAACAAAACGCATCTTCCTCACATTTCTGTGGTGTAAAGTTGTGGAATCTGCGTGGATCAACAAATTTTCACCCACCCAGCATTCCCCCAGGTCTCCCGAGAAAAATGGTTTCTCACTTGCCTGGGTCTGCCTAGTGCCTGCGACAGGAAACAGCCCAAAACGCAACGTGGTCGCACCCAAATTTCGCAGTGTAAACGGGCCCTTTTTTGGCAAAGTGCCTACCTTTCGTTTTTGAACCCTAGCTCTGCCGGCACCTAGGGAAACCTAACAAACCTATACATTTCTGAAAACTAGACACCCAGGGGAATTCAGGATGGGGTAACTCAACTGCCTCCCACCAGGTTCTGTTACCCAGAATCCCTTGCAAAGCTAAAAAAATGACAAATAAAACGCATTTTTCTCACATTTCTGTGGTGGAAAGTTCTGGAATCTGCGTGAATCAACAAATTTCCACCCACCCCGTGTTCCCCCAGGTCTCCCGAAAAGAATGGTACCTCACTTGCCTGGGTCTGCCTAGTGCCTGCGACAGGAAACAGCGCAAAACGCAACATGTTCGCACCGCAATTTCGCAGTGAAAACAGGCCCTTTTTTGGCAAAGTGCCTACCTTTCGTTTTTGAACCCTAGCTCGGCCGGCCCCTAGGGAAACCGAGCAGACCTATACATTTTTTAAAACTAGACACCCAGGGGAATTCAGGATGGGGTGACTCAACTGCCTCCCACCAGGTTCTGTTACCCAGAATCCCTTGCAAACCAAAACAATTGACAAAAAAAACGCATTTTCATCACATTTCTGTGGTGGAAAGTTCTGGAATCTGCGTGGATCAACAAATTTCCACCCACCCCGTGTTCCCCCAGGTCTCCCGAAAAAAATGGTACCTCACTTGCCTGGGTCTGCCTAGTGCCTGCGACAGGAAACAGCGCAAAACGCAACGTGTTCGCACTTCAATTTCGCAGTGTAAACGGGCCCTTTTTTGGCAAAGTGCCTACCTTTCGTTTTTGAACCCTAGCTCTGCCGGCACCTATGGAAACCTAGCAAACCTATACATTTTTGAAAACTAGACACCCAGGGGAATTCAGGATGGGGTGACTCAACTGCCTCCCACCAGGTTCTGTTACCCAGAATCCCTTGCAAAGCTAAAAAAATGACAAATAAAACACATTTTCCTCACATTTCTGTGGTGGAACGTTCTGGAATCTGCGTGGATCAACACATTTTCACCCACCCAGCGTTACCCCAGGTCTCCCGAGAAAAATGGAACCTCACTTGCCTGGGTCTGCCTAGTGCCTGCGACAGGAAACAGCGCAAAACGCAACGTGGTCGAACCTCAATTTCGCAGTCAATAATGGCCCTTTTTTGGCTAAGTGCCTACCTGTAGTTTTTGAACCCTAGCTCTGCAGGCACCTAGGGAAACCTAGCAAACCTATACATTTTTGAAAAGTAGACACCTAGGGGAGTTCAGGATGGGGTGACTCAACTGCCTCCCACCAGGTTCTGTTACCCAGAATCCCTTGCAAAGCTAAAAAATTGACAAATAAAACGCATCTTCCTCACATTTCTGTGGTGTAAAGTTGTGGAATCTGCGTGGATCAACACATTTTCACCCACCCAGCATTCCCCCAGGTCTCCCGAGAAAAATGGTTTCTTACTTGCCTGGGTCTGCCTAGTGCCTGCGACAGGAAACAGCGCAAAACGCAACGTGGTCGCACCCAAATTTCGCAGTGTAAACGGGCCCTTTTTTGGCAAAGTGCCTACCTTTCGTTTTTGAACCCTAGCTCTGCCGGCACCTAGGGAAACCTAACAAACCTATACATTTCTGAAAACTAGACACCCAGGGGAATTCAGGATGGGGTAACTCAGCTGCCTCCCACCAGGTTCTGTTACCCAGAATCCCTTGCAAAGCTAAAAAAATGACAAATAAAACGCATTTTTCTCACATTTCTGTGGTGGAAAGTTCTGGAATCTGCGTGAATCAACAAATTTCCACCCATCCCCTGTTCCCCCAGGTCTCCCGAAAAGAATGGTACCTCACTTGCCTGGGTCTGCCTAGTGCCTGCGACAGGAAACAGCGCAAAAGGCAACATGTTCGCACCGCAATTTCGCAGTGAAAACGGGCCCTTTTTTGGCAAAGTGCCTACCTTTTGTTTTTGAAGCCTAGCTCTGCCGGCACCTAGGGAAACCTAGCAAACTATACATTTCTGACAACTAGACACCCGGGGGAATTCAGGATGGGGTTACTCAACTGCCTCCCACCATGTTCTGTTACCCAGAATCCCTTGCAAAGGTAAAACATTGTAAAAAAAACGCATTTTCCTCACATTTCTGTGGTGGAAAGTTCTGGAATCTGTGTAGATCAACAAATTTCCACTCACCCCGTGTTCGCCCAGGTCTCCCGAAAAAAATGGTACCTCACTTGCCTGCGTCTGCCTAGAGCCACCGACAGGAAACAGCGCAAAACGCAACGTGTTTGCACCGCAATTTCGCAGTGAAAACTGGCCCTTTTTTGGCAAAGTGCCTACCTTTCGTTTTTGAACCCTAGCTCTGCCGGCACCTAGGGAAACCTAGCAAACCTATACATTTCTGAAAACTAGACACCCAGGGGAATTCAGGATGGGGTGACTCAACTGCCTCCCACCAGGTGCTGTTACCTAGTATCCCTTGCAAACCTAAAGAATTGTCAAAAAAATGCATTTTCCTCACATTTCTGTGGTGGAAAGTTCTGGAATCTGCGTGGATCTCCAAATTTCCATCCAGCCGCGTTCCCCCAGGTCTCCTGAAAAAAATGGTACCTCACTTGCCTGGGTCTGCCTAGTGCCTGCGACAGGAAACTGCGCAAAACGCAACGTGTTCGCACCGCAATTTTGCAGTGAAACCTGGCCCTTTTTTGGCAAAGTGCCTACCTTTCATTTTTGAACCCTAGCTCGGCCGGCCCCTAGGGAAACCGTGCAGACCTATACATTTTTTAAAACTAGACACCCAGGGGAATTCAGGATGAGGTGACTCAACTGCCTCCCACCAGGTTCTGTTACCCAGAATCCCTTGCAAACCAAAACAATTGACAAAAAAAACGCATTTTCATCACATTTCTGTGGTGGAAAGTTCTGGAATCTGCGTGGATCAACAAATTTCCACCCACCCCGTGTTCCCCCAGGTCTCCCGAAAAAAATGGTACCTCACTTGCCTGGGTCTGCCTAGTGCCTGCGACAGGAAACATCGCAAAACGCAACGTGTTCGCACTTCAATTTCGCAGTGTAAACGGTCCCTTTTTTGGCAAAGTGCCTACCTTTCGTTTTTGAACCCTAGCTCTGCCGGCACCTATGGAAACCTAGCAAACCTATAAATTTTTGAAAACTAGACACCCAGGGGAATTCAGGATGGGGTGACTCAACTGCCTCCCACCAGGTTCTGTTACCCAGAATCCCTTGCAAAGCTAAAAAAATGACAAATAAAACACATTTTCCTCACATTTCTGTGGTGGAACGTTCTGGAATCTGCGTGGATCAACAAATTTTCACCCACCCAGCGTTACCCCAGGTCTCCCGAGAAAAATGGAACCTCATTTGCCTGGGTCTGCCTAGTGCCTGCGACTGGAAACAGCGCAAAACGCAACGTGGTCGAACCTCAATTTCGCAGTCAATAATGGCCCTTTTTTGGCTAAGTGCCTACCTGTAGTTTTTGAACCCTAGCTCTGCCGGCACCTAAGGAAACCTAGCAAACCTATACATTTTTGAAAAGTAGACACCCAGGGGAGTTCAGGATGGGGTGACTCAACTGCCTCCCACCAGGTTCTGTTACCCAGAATCCCTTGCAAAGCTAAAAAATTGACAAACAAAACGCATCTTCCTCACATTTCTGTGGTGTAAAGTTGTGGAATCTGCGTGGATCAACAAATTTTCACCCACCCAGCATTCCCCCAGGTCTCCCGAGAAAAATGGTTTCTCACTTGCCTGGGTCTGCCTAGTGCCTGCGACAGGAAACAGCCCAAAACGCAACGTGGTCGCACCCAAATTTCGCAGTGTAAACGGGCCCTTTTTTGGCAAAGTGCCTACCTTTCGTTTTTGAACCCTAGCTCTGCCGGCACCTAGGGAAACCTAACAAACCTATACATTTCTGAAAACTAGACACCCAGGGGAATTCAGGATGGGGTAACTCAACTGCCTCCCACCAGGTTCTGTTACCCAGAATCCCTTGCAAAGCTAAAAAAATGACAAATAAAACGCATTTTTCTCACATTTCTGTGGTGGAAAGCTCTGGAATCTGCGTGAATCAACAAATTTCCACCCACCCCGTGTTCCCCCAGGTCTCCCGAAAAGAATGGTACCTCACTTGCCTGGGTCTGCCTAGTGCCTGCGACAGGAAACAGCGCAAAACGCAACATGTTCGCACTTCAATTTCGCAGTGTAAACGGTCCCTTTTTTGGCAAAGTGCCTACCTTTCGTTTTTGAACCCTAGCTCTGCCGGCACCTATGGAAACCTAGCAAACCTATACATTTTTGAAAACTAGACACCCAGGGGAATTCAGGATGGGGTGACTCAACTGCCTCCCACCAGGTTCTGTTACCCAGAATCCCTTGCAAAGCTAAAAAAATGACAAATAAAACACATTTTCCTCACATTTCTGTGGTGGAACGTTCTGGAATCTGCGTGGATCAACAAATTTTCACCCACCCAGCGTTACCCCAGGTCTCCCGAGAAAAATGGAACCTCATTTGCCTGGGTCTGCCTAGTGCCTGCGACAGGAAACAGCGCAAAACGCAACGTGGTCGAACCTCAATTTCGCAGTCAATAATGGCCCTTTTTTGGCTAAGTGCCTACCTGTAGTTTTTGAACCCTAGCTCTGCCGGCACCTAAGGAAACCTAGCAAACCTATACATTTTTGAAAAGTAGACACCCAGGGGAGTTCAGGATGGGGTGACTCAACTGCCTCCCACCAGGTTCTGTTACCCAGAATCCCTTGCAAAGCTAAAAAATTGACAAACAAAACGCATCTTCCTCACATTTCTGTGGTGTAAAGTTGTGGAATCTGCGTGGATCAACAAATTTTCACCCACCCAGCGTTACCCCAGGTCTCCCGAAAAGAATGGTACCTCACTTGCCTGGGTCTGCCTAGTGCCTGCGACAGGAAACAGCGCAAAACGCAACATGTTCGCACCGCAATTTCGCAGTGAAAACAGGCCCTTTTTTGGCAAAGTGCCTACCTTTTGTTTTTGAAGCCTAGCTCTGCCGGCACCTAGGGAAACCTAGCAAACCTATACATTTCTGACAACTAGACACCCGGGGGAATTCAGGATGGGGTTACTCAACTGCCTCCCACCATGTTCTGTTACCCAGAATCCCTTGCAAAGGTAAAACATTGTAAAAAAAACGCATTTTCCTCACATTTCTGTGGTGGAAAGTTCTGGAATCTGTGTGAATCAACAAATTCACCCACCCCGTGTTCGCCCAGGTCTCCCGAAAAAAATGGTACCTCACTTGCCTGCGTCTGCCTAGTGCCTGCGACAGGAAACAGCGCAAAACGCAACGTGTTCGCACCGCAATTTCGCAGTGAAAACGGGCCCTTTTTTGGCAAAGTGCCTACCTTTCGTTTTTGAACCCTAGCTCTGCCGGCACCTAGGGAAACCTAGCAAACCTATACATTTCTGAAAACTAGACACTCAGGGGAATTCAGGATGGGGTGACTCAACTGCCTCCCACCAGGTGCTGTTACCTAGAATCCCTTGCAAACCTAAAGAATTGTCAAAAAAACGCATTTTCCTCACATTTCTGTGGTGGAAAGTTCTGTAATCTGCATGGATCAACAAATTTCCACCCACCCCGTGTTCCCCCAGGTCTCCCGAAAAAAATGGTACCTCACTTGCCTGGGTCTGCCTAGTGCCTGCGACAGGAAACAGCGCAAAACGCAACGTGTTCGCACTTCAATTTCGCAGTGAAAACGGGCCCTTTTTTGGCAAAGTGCCTACCTTTCGTTTTTGAACCCTAGCTCTGCCGGCACCTAGGGAAACCTAGCAAACCTATACATTTCTGAAAACTAGACACCCAGGGAAATTCAGGATGGGGTGACTCAACTGCCTCCCACCAGGTTCTGTTACCCAGAATCCCTTGCAAAGCTTAAAAATTGTCAAAAAATACACATTTTCCTCACATTTCTGTGGTGGAAAGTTCTGGAATCAGCAAGGATCAACAAATTTCCACCCACCCCACGTTCCCCCAGGTCTCCTGAAAAAAATGGTACCTCACTTGCCTGGGTCTGCCTAGTGCCTTCGACAGGAAACAGCGCAAAACGCAACGTGTTCGCACCGCAATTTCGCAGTGAAAACGGGCCCTTTTTTGGCAAAGTGCCTACCTTTAGTTTTTGAACCCTAGCTCTGCCGGCACTTAGGGAAACCTAGCAAACCTATACATTTTTGAAAACTAGACACCCAGGGGAATTCAGGATAGGGTGACACGACTGCCTCCCACCAGGTTCTGTTACCCAGAATCCCTTGCAAACCTAAAAATTTGACAAAAAAACTAATTTTCCTCACATTTCTGTGGTGGAAAGTTCTGGAATCTGCGTGGATCAACAAATTTCCACCAACACCGTGTTCATCCAGGTCTCTCGAAAAAAATGGTACCTCACTTGCCTGGGTCTGCCTAGTGCCTGCGACAGGAAACAGTGCAAAAGGCAACGAGTTCGCACCGCTATTTTGCAGTGAAAACGGGCCCTTTTTTGGCAAAGTACCTACCTTTCGTTTTTGAACCCTAGCTCTGCCGGCAGCTAGGGAAACCTAGCAAACCTATACATTTTTAAAAACTAGACACCCAGGGGAATTCAGGATGGGGTGACACGTCTGCCTCCCACCAGGTTCTGTTACCCAGAATCCCTTGCAAACCTAAACAATTGACAAAAAAAAGCATTTTCCTCACATTTCTGTGGTGGAAAGTTCTGGAATCTGCGTGGATCAACAAATTTCCACCCACCCTGTGTTCCTCCAGGTCTCCTGAAAAAAATGGTACCTCACTTGCATGGGTAGGCATAGTGGCTGCAACAGGAAAAGGCCCAAATCGTACGGTGGAGAATTTAAAATAACCTGTAGCAAAATTACCTTCTTTTTGGGGGGGGGGCACCTGAGCTTTTGGCCCGGGGCTCGGCGGCAAACTTGTGAAACTACCAAACCCAAACAGTTCTGAAAACTAGACACCCGGGGGAGTCCAGGGAGGTATGGCATGCGTGGGTCCCCCAATGTTTTCCTACCCAGAATTCCTTGCAAACCTTAAATTTGCCCCAATTTGCCTATGTGAAAACCAGCAGCTTTTGCAAGGGGGGTTACCTGGATTTTTGGCCCCTTGCTAGACGGCCATCTAGGTAAACCTACCAAACCCACACATTTCTTAAAAAGCAGACACCCGGGGGCTTCCAAGGAGGTATGGCTTGCGTGGATCCTCCAACGTTCCTTTACCCAGAATCCCTTGCAAACCTCAATTTTAGCTGAAAAAAATCCGTTTTTTGGCATCACAGGGCTCACACAAATTTCCTCCCACCCAGCGTTCCCTCAGGTCTCCCGATAAAAATGGTACCTCACTTGCGTGGGTAGGCATAGCCAGCAAAGCACCAGTCCATGCACACCACCAGCCAAGCACCAGACCACACACACCGCCAGTCAAGCATCAGACGACACACACCGCCAGCCAAGTACCAGTCCACACACACACCGCCAGGAAAGCACCAGTCCACAGACACCACCAGCCAAGCACCAGTCCAGGCACACCACCAGCCAAGCACCAATCCAAACACAACACCAGGCAAGCGCAAGAGCACGCACACCGCCAACCAAACACCAGACCACGCACACCGCCAGGCAAGCACCAGTCCACACACACCGCCAGGACAGCACCACTCCACACACACAGCCAGCCAAGCACCAGTCCAGGCACACCACCAGCCAAGCACCAATCCAAACACACCAACAGGCAAGCGCAAGACCATGCACACCGCCAACCAAACACCAGACGACACACACCACCAGCCAAACACCAGTCCACACACACCACCAGGCAAGCGCCACTCCACACACACCGTCAGCCAAGCTGCAGCCCAGGCACACCACCAGCCAAGCACCAATCCCAACACACCACCAGGCAAGCGCAAGACCACGCACACCGCCAACCAAACAACAGACCACGCACACTGCCAGGCAAGCACCAGTCCACAGAGACCTCCAGACAAGCACCAGTCCACAGACACCACCAGCCAAGCGCCAAACCATGCACACCGTCAGACAATGGACACTACACGCAAACCAACATCATACTTTAGTTTTTTTTAAAAATAAAAAAATAAACAAATTGCAAATTGATACAAAACTACTAACACAACAACTAAATCTAAAAACACTACACAAATGCCAACATTGAAACTGAACAATAAGTTTTAAAGATTAAAGACCAACCAGTTCACTTTAACACTCATGGATGCTCCCAAAAATTATTTTGCGTGTGGTACAATCTAAAACAAGCAGGTACACACAGCCCAGGGTTTGAAGGGCAGTCGGGGCAGAACATACGAACCTCCTTCCGCAAACCTCTTCGCCAACAGACTCTACATCTCCGACTGGGAAAGTCTTTTGAGGTTGTAGGAGGAATTTGATCAGGAAAGTGGCGATCTTTCAATCTGGCAACATCCTCCACCACTCCAACTCTAGGAACACTTGCCTGTTCCACTAAAATAAGGCTGCCTATTACAGACTCCTGAAACTTTACAAAAGTCATCGTTGACTGGGGACAAGATTTCTGGAACACAACAAAAGCATTAAAGATTGCCAAGTGGAAAAGATGGATAGCCAACTTCTTGTACCAAATGTAAGCCTTACGAAGAGCAGCATACGGTTCCAACCTCTGATCTACTCTGTCAACACCACCCATGTGCCTATTATAGTCCATTATGCACACAGGTTTGCGCACTTCTGCAACCTGACCCCAAATAGTCACCGGTTCAGTGCTTTCATCATGTATGGAAGTCAACATGTAGACATCTCTCCTGTCTGAAAACTTCACAGCTAGAAGCTCCTCACAACGCAATGCACTGCACTGTCCCCGTGCAAGCTTTTGACAAACAAGTTCTTTTGGGAAACCTTTACGGTTTGAGCGGATTGTGCCACAAGCAACAGTGTCCACTTTGGCCAATTCCCTGAACAACCGCACACCAGTTTAGAAGTTATCTACATATAAAGGATGGCCTTTGTTAAAAAATCCACGACCAAGTTCCCACACAGTCACTCCAAACGTCGACGGACAACCAGGGGGGTTAATCCTGGATTCCTTACCGGTGTACACCCTGAAATTAGAGACATATCCAGTCAGACTGTCACACAGCATATAAAGCTTAATTCCATAGCATGCCCTCTTACTAGGAATGTATTGCTAAAATACCAAGCGGCCCTTGAACAACAGCAAAGACTCATCCACTGCAATTTCCTTCCCAGGATAAAAGATCTCAGGAAATCGATCAACGAAATGATCAATGACAGGTCGAATCTTGAAAAGACGGTCACAATCAGGGTGATCTCGTGCCAAAGCAGAACTATTGTCAACAAAATGCATCATCCAAAGCAGAAGCAAATACCTATCACGACTCATGACTGCCGGAAAAATAGCTGTTGCCATCAAGGGACTAGTAGACCAATATGAAGCCATTGATGGTTTCCTAAGCAAGCCCATCAAAAAAGTTAAACCCAAAAACTTTTTCATCTCCTCCAAATTTGTGGGAGTCCACCGGGTAGCTCTAGCATGGGGCTTAAGGCGGGCACTGGTCACCCTCAAAAATATTTCTGCATACAAATTAGTCTGCTCTACAATCTCAGCCAAAAACACATCATCCATAAACAACTTGAAAAAATCAATTGGCAAAAAGTTTTCAGTGTTCACCCTACACCCTGGAACACCAGTAAATTCAGGCAATGCCGGCTGCACCATGCCTGGTGCAACCCAGAGGTCAGAACTTTCAATGTCAAGTCTTGCAGCCGCAGGCTGCCGACCAGCTGCCTCTTGTCTCACTACACCAACTGGAAGTCTAGCAGCCCCAGGCTGCAGCCCAGATGCCTCTTGCCGCACTATTGGCACAGCAATGTCCTCCGCAACCACAGGCACTTCATCCACACCAAAAGTAGCTTCATTAGCACTCAGAGTATCTTCATCATCAGATGAAGCCATGTGTAGAGAAAACTCACTACCTGAATCTTCACCTCCCACCTCTGGCTCAGAATCAGAGTCAGTCTCTGGACCATGGTCAGAGGAAGAATCAAAAAGCATTCCAACAACTTTCTGAGCAGTAATCCGGCGGCTAGCCATTATCCTTACAAATAAAGGAGTCTGCACAAACAACTCAACAACCCCAACACTGGGCAAAGTAAGTAAAAAAATGTAAGCCTTTATCACAAATATCTATATATTGAAAAAATATACAATTCGCATACAAGAGACAGCTACACTCACCAGTACCTACTCTGCAAAGACACAGCAAATAGGCAACGATATCCCACTAGAAAGAAGAAAAAAAAAACTTACATCTACAGAAGTACACATCAAGAACAAATGCAAAACATGTTTTACAATCACAAAAAACAGAAACCAAACATACTCGTATTATTACACACTTTGCAAAAAAAAGAATTACATTACAATTGAACAAAAAAAGGTCTCTTACCAAACACATGCAACTACACAAACAGCAGAACAACAGAACCACCAGTAACGGAAACCGCACACTGCAACAATCTAAAGAGAAAATAAAACAATACACATTAGAAGAAACAAAAACAACACACATTACAACAGGCTATGTCACAGGGTATGTCACAAATGGGGTGTCTGTCCCCATGGGGGGCAGAATATAAATCATAATAAAAATGTGGGCCCCCTGGATGCAACCCTACGGAGGGCAGAGAGGCCAAATAAAGACACTAATCTGCCCCCAGAAGGGGGCAGAACATATTTTTGAAAACGAATGGGCCCAAGGAAGCGACCCTTGGCCAAGGGGTCACTTCCTAAAAAAAAAAAAAAAAAATCCCTGGTGTCTAGTGGGCTTTTCTACCCCCCCCCCCCCTTGGGTCTAGATTCGGACCAAAAAGCGGCCGATCTGCCCCCAGTGGGGGCAGAAAGGTCTAAAAAAAATATTTAGCCCCCTGGAAGCGACCCTTGCCAAGGAGTCGCTTCCTTTATAAAAAAAGAACAGTCCCTGGTGTCTAGTGGGCTTTTCTACCCCCCCCCGGGTCCAGATTAGGCCCAAAAAACGGCCAAACTGCCCCCAGGGGGGGGGGGGCAGAAAATGCTAAAAAAAATTGTTGGCCCCTAGGCAGCGACCCTTACCCAAGGGGTCGCTTCCTTCATAAATAAAATACTATCCCTGGTGTCTAGTGGGCTTTTCTGCCCCCACCCCTGGGTCCAGATTTGGCCCAAAAAACAGCCGTTCTGCCCCCAGGGGGGCGTGGGGGGGCAGACAAGTCTAAAGAAATTTGTGGGCCCCTAGGAAGCGACCCTTACCCAAGGGGTCGCTTCCTTTATAAATTAAATATAATCCCTGGTGTCTAGTGGGCTTTTCTGCCCCCCCCCCTGGGTGCAGATCGGCCAAAAAAACGGCCGATCTGCCCCCAGGGGGGGGCAGAAAAGTCTAAAAAAAAATTGTGGGCCCCTAGGAAGCTGGAGGTTAAGAACATGGTCAATGAAATTCTCACCCAAATATTTGATGGGGAAAAGCCTCACCTCGCCTGGCACTCGCTCAGGTTGAGAGGCCTGCTCTGTCCGTCGGTGCCTCGGGCTGTAAATGAGCCTCTCAACCTGAGCGAGTGCCAGACGAGGTGATGCTATTCCCCATCAAATATTTGGGTGAGAATTTCATTGACCATGTTTTTAACCTGCAGTGCTAAAAGTGGGTAGGCTATTTGGTTTTACATGGCACAAAATGTTTCTTTGTTTAACGGACAGATATCTCCTACTCTGTCCTCACAGTTTGCAGTAGTGTTTTTACATCAATAGGTCCTGAAGAAAGCCATTGTCTTGGCTGAAACATGTCGACCACCATTAGATAGTAGTATTTGTTGACACTATCAACACTCTGTTTCTTAACCTTACCAGTGTGGTGGCCCCCTTATTAAAGTAATTTTTTGGCACCACATTAGTCAATTTTAATCCTCACAAATTCTTTTTTGATCTTTACACACCTTTTGAGCACTGCAACTTTTTCCCAATTTCAGCACCTGTACTACATCTGTTTGGCTTCCATCACTGGTGGATTATATACTAGGATTTCTCACGATATCCCAAGTGAGTAACCTAGTAGATACCAGTTTCTCAACAAATCCCAGATGATGAGTCTCCGCCATTGGGTGGGCTGATTGGTATTTTCTTTCTTCTTTAAGACACCATTTT
Source organism: Lissotriton helveticus (assembly GCF_964261635.1). Taxonomy (NCBI): domain Eukaryota; kingdom Metazoa; phylum Chordata; class Amphibia; order Caudata; family Salamandridae; genus Lissotriton; species Lissotriton helveticus. Next base: position 1,841,752,804 of record NC_136067.1, on the reverse strand, counting down.
CTGTCTCACCTTTCAGCATTCCTCATGCATTACACTTTAAATTAGTAGGCTACAATTTTTGAGCCTATTTTTCCAAGCCACATTTAGACCTTTAGCCTCCCTTGCGTATTTGTTGTCACTTAGATTGGGGGATAGGATGTTATTAGGTCTTTAAATATTTCTCCCCTATAGACCCTCCTCCACATTGTTGTTTTTTATGCCTCTAGGAAGCGACCCTTACCCAAGGGGTCGCTTCCTTTATAAATTAAATACAATCCCTGGTGTCTAGTGGGCTTTTCTGCCCCCACTCCTGGGTGCAGATCGGCCAAAAAAAAGGCCGATCTGCCCCAGGTGGGGGGGCAGAAAAGTCTGTAAATATATATGCCACCCACAGGAAGCGACCCTTACCCAATGGGTCGCTTCCTACACACAATTTAGGTAAAAAAAACAATCCCTGGTGTCTAGTGGGGCATTCCTGGTGCACGATCGCGACGCTGTGCGCGATCGTGCACCAGGAATGCCCAGCATTGGGGCATCAGGGGAGAGGAAACACTGTTTCCTCCCCCCCGATGCCTCAAGGCACCAAGAAACGGGCCCCCCACCCCACCGGAGCAAAAAAACTCACCCTTCCCGCTGGACGCGCTGGAAACTAATGGCTTCCAGCGCTTCCTGAAGACGTCGGCGCGCGCTGTGCGCGCTGACGTCACCAGGACGCGTGGGGGGCCAGGGGGTGGCAGCGGAAAGTCTTCGCTGCCACCCCTGCTAAAATGAGGAAAATCGATGCCCATGTGGGGGAGCGCCAGCACTCCCCCCGAGGGCTGTGCAGATGACGGAGCGGTTCCGTCATCAGCACAGCCCAACCGATGCTGATGACGGAACCGCTCCGTCATCAGCGTCGAAGGGGTTAAGATCTAGATTATCAATGATCTAAAGTTTTTTATCTTAGTACTAAAATTGGCGTTATTTCGGTTCTTAACAAATGAATTGTGATATTTACATATGAATTTTTTATGATAGGGATGAAACGATGTATTTGTACTTTGTATGCGCTTTTATGGATTTCTGAAACTGAAACCGAATAAAGCTATCTTCTGATTCTGATTCTGAGAGGGGAACAAACCCGCCCACTGCATACCATCTTTACCCTTTCAATATACTTTATGCCAAACGCTTGGAAGTCTGAGGGATCTGCCATAAATCTGCTGCTGTGTAAAAATCACTGCCAATTTAATGACAGTATGTCCCACTATCCAGGTGTGCATTTTTGCTGACAATAGACCCTGCTGGCAACCTAGACAGAAAAACAAATATTAGGAAAGAAGCATACTGAAAAAAGACAACATCTCATTTTCTGACATAGCGAGTACAACATGACAATTTCCACCTCCCAATCCTCCTTATATCATCCCAGGCCCAACCCAACCTGGAGGCCTCAGTGGCTGCCCCAATACGAAAAGAATGTGTGCCAAACAGGAGAGGATCTTTGCCCAGCCTGACCAGGGCCTTTCTTTAAACAGCTAAGAAGTGGGCGCTATAAATCGTATTCCCTTTTATGTGACAAAATATCGAATCAGGCCTGGACAAAAGGGCTTTGGTGAAGGAATCCCACTCCATCAAAGAACAACATCCCACCACCCCGCTGCTGTTTAAGTGAACCCACATGCCTTTGCTTAGCTGATCTGTTTTTGACATTCTCAACCAGATCCTCAGCCTGCACCCTTGCAATTCAACCTCAGTGCTGTGAATGCCAGCCTCATCCCGCAGGCCCAATAATTCAGAAACCCTGAAAGCACCGAAAAATAACCAAATCATGCATAACCTGAAACAGGTAACCTCCCATTCATCATAACAACAAAACGGTAACTGTAGCAACAACTGCTGCAATATGTCAAAAGTCACTGGTTCACGTAAAGGCAATGTATGAGTCCTCTCTCTGCTGAGACCTTTCAACATTTTCCTTAACAAAACATCCTCAACCGGGTCGTGACCCCACCATAATTGGCCATAGAAGGAAATCCCTGCCAATTTCCCCGTAATTGTAGTGTGAGATAGGCCCTTGTTTATTAAATGCAACACAAACTGCAGAATTAATTGGTTGATACCATTTAACTTCCCAAAATAGCCTTGAGATTTTCCATAACTTAAAAAGTGTTTCCAAGCGTGCTGATAGCTTCTTCTGGTGGAGGGAGCTACAGATTTCTCAACTAGTTCAACGATCCTCAATCCCCCAACACCCAGATGCTATGTGGAATAGTAGTTTTGAAGACGTCCGCCGCTGGCGCCAAATCGTGAAATTTCTGCCAATGGAAGCGTGATAGAGCGTCTGCTATAGAGTTGTTGGTGCCAGGAATGTGCCTAGCTCTGAAAACAATGTTCAACTTTAGACTGTAACATGAAAATCCGCAAAAGGCGTAACACTCTTAAATCTTTCGCTCTCTGTTTATTAATTAAATCTACCACAGACATATTGTCAACGTGGAAAAGAACAGATCTATAACGAAATTCTTCCCCCAAACAAGCACAGCCACAATCGGAGGGAAAAGATCCAGGAAGGCAATGCTTAGCCCTTGTTGAAGCCAATGAGAAGGCCATCTTTCCACATACCAGCGACCTTCCCAGAACAAGCCAAAACCATGTGCCCCTAACGCATCTGAAAAAAGTTGGATCTGCCATATGGTATTGTCCTCAACAAAATATAAGGACACTCCATTAAAATCTTCAAGGAACTGTAGCCAAGTATACAGATCTTCCCTCATGGCTTTAGAAATCCTGATCCTATGATGGGGGAGATGAGCCCCAGACATTGCCATTCCCAAATGCCTGCAGAAAGTCCTGCCTGCCCTGAACACTCTAGACGCAAAATTTAAGTAACCCAACAAACGCTGGACTTGCCTGAGTTCAAGTTTTGACTGATCAATGACACTGAACAAAAAGGACCTGATTTCCAGAACTTTCTTGGGCGGCAATCGGGCTGTCATATCCAGTGTATTAATTTCAATTCCCAGAAAGGTTAGCTTGGTGCTGGAACATTCTGTCTTCTCTGGAGCCAACGGAACACCCAATTTGTGGGCCATATCCTGAAAATTGCACAAAGCCATCCTACACTGATCAGAATGAGCAGCTCCAATGAACATGAAGTCATCCAAATAATGGCAAACAGAAACATGACCGCTCCTCTTGGTAAAGCACCATTGCACAAAAGTGCTAAACGTCTCAAATAGGACACAGGAAACAGACCAACCCATGGGGATAACTTTGTCTACATAGAAAGTCCTGTTAAAAAACATGCCCAAGAGCTCAAAATCCGATGGATGTATCGGCAATAGGCGAAAAGCTGATTAAATATCACTCTTTGCCAATTCAGCCCTGGCCCCAACCGCCCTTACCAACTTTAAGGCGTTATCCACTGAAGCATAAGACACAATAGTATCAGAAGGGGAAATAAAATCATTGATGGACTGACCCTCCGGCCAAGATAAATGGTGGATCAATCGAAGTTCCCCTGCCGCTTTCTTGGGCACTAAACCCAGAGGTGACACAACCACGTTCTCAAAAGGACACTGTCAAAATCGGCCCGCTATTCTGCCGGCTTGTAATTCCGCATCTAATTTCCTTTGCACAATATGCAGAGATTCTTTTGCGGATTTGAGATTGTCTGCCCATCTATTCTGTCCTGGCCCTTGATATCCAATCCTGAAACCGTCTCTGAAACCCCAATACAGTTTATTGGCAGCCTCAACATCTGGATAATCACTCAACCATTGTTCCAAAACCGGCAGTCTAATTGGGGTATGCACCCTTTAGTATAGGCTGAAAAGCTGTATCCCTCCCTCTTTGAAATCTCCCTTGGTCACCGAACCTTCGACCAGCAAAACATTGGGTGATAGCATGTTTACCCCCACATTGCGAGCGTTCATGTTTGAATCTACAAAACTGCCTGTTACAAAAACCCTGGTTGAAGTTCCAACATGCTCCCGACACTGGTGACTGTCCTCTTCCAAACCAACCCATCCCTGTTTGGGAGGGGCGAGGCTGTAAGGGCTGATATGTAATTGGCAAACCACTTGCTGTATGTGTCGTTGCGAACGCTGAGTAGAGGACATCCATTAAAGATATAGCTCAGCGTCGACGTCACCCCATGGTGTGCCATGAAATATGCTAACCCTGGCACTCAATTCTTCGTCGTAGCTGAGCCACGCATAGCCACCGGAGTGCATTTGGGCCTTGCGAATTATATCCATGTATTTGAACATGGCTACCGCCCTGTCTTGGTGTCTTTCGCAATAGATAATCGCATATATCAAGAAGGCTGACATCCAATTTTCAATGGTTTTGGGAACCCTGGGGCGTTTTGCGAGCTCTCACTCTTCCTCTTTGGACCCCTCTTTAGCCTGTATGTCCCTGTGTATTAATTTAAAAACATCTACAAATTTGTGCTTCCAAATTCTATTATTTGTCTTATCAGAAATATGAGTCCCCAAAGGCATCGCTATACCCATATAAGGGAGCTTCTTGTGAATATTCTGGTCTTCATTCTCTTTCACAGTACCAGATATATTTGCCTCGTCAACCTTCTTAGCCTGACTACAAGAAGTCATGTCAACTAAACCACTGCCCACTGTTTTGTTCTGAGTATTCCTATTCCCCATGCCCTCCCCAAGATGGACACACAAATCAGAAGACAACGATTCTTCCCCAACACCAATAGAACGTTTGGTGCGCTTGTTATTAGATGATTGAGACCAAGAAACCCACCATTGTTGCTTACCTGTCGGCAACTGAGCGGAGCGTTTCTGAAATTCCTTAGGATCATCACGTTGACGATGACCGCGTCGCTGCTCTTGACCTGTTGCGTTGTCCGCTCCTGACTTCTGCAACACACTAAGAACATTTGTTGCCCCCAACAAAGCCCTTGAAACCACATTCTTGTGAATTTGAATCTGTGCAGTATCATCACAGGGCTCTTCCCTAATTTTCCCCTTTTCCAAATCATTATAATTTCCCCCATAATCCAATTGATCATCATACAGATCCAAACCAATGTTGCTTACTCCAGGCATTTCCCCATCACCCACACCCCCATCATACAACCTCCAATTGGACACAGACATTTGCTCCAGATGCCCGGCCGCCAGAGGAAAATCTGATCGCGATCCGCCTTGCTTGTCTCGCTTTTGACTCAAAACCGCAAAGTGCCCCACCATGCTGCCGACCAGGAAAGAAACCAACCACCTCAGTTGCATCCTTCTCAACACCAGCTCCGCCTGCAAACACGCTGTTGAACTCTGGGACCTACTCGACTCAACCTCCCCAGACAACGCCTTCCTGACGGAGAATTGGCTGAACCCTGCCTCGGCACCTGACAGAGCCATAGCCGTCCCGGAAGGCTACAAGATCACCCGCAGGGACCGCACCAATGGAGCAGGAAGAGGAATCGCCATCATCCATAGGAACACTCTCAGAGTCTCGACCAACACCGACGACACCCTCAGCACTGCCGAACACCTGCACTTCCAGATCCACACCGACCCCAACACCACCCTCAGAGGAACCCTCATCTATAAACCCCCCAGACCCTGACCACAGTTCAGCGACTCCATCGCCGGCTTCGTCAGCACACACGCCCTCGCCTCCACGGACTACATCCTACTCGGGGACCTGAACTTCCACCTCGAGAACAACAACAACACCAACTCCACCGCCCTGATCGACAACCTAGCTAACCTCGGACTAAGACGACTCGTCACAACACCCACCCACTCTGCCGGTCACATGCTTGACCCCATCTTCTCCGTAAGCCCCGACGTCTCCTTCAACCACACCACCGAACTCCACTGGGCCGACCATCGCTGTATCCACTTCCGCTTCAAGAAACCCACCACGCACCCCCGCACCGAACAGATGCCTTGCCGCTGCTGGAGCAAAGTCACCGAAGACCAGCTAACCACCACCCTTGCCCTGAGCCCACCCGCCGACCCCACCGACCCCGACACTGCCGCCCGCAACCTCAGACAGTGGATCAACGACTGCACCAACACCCTTGCCCCGATCACGAAACCCTCCAACAGTCACACCAACAAGAAAGCCAGCTGGTTCACTGAAGACCTCCGGGCCTCTGAGCAAACCTGCCGAAAGCTGGAGAAGATCTGGCTCCGTGAACGAACACCGGACAGCCACGCAGCCCACAAGAATGCCACCTGCAGACACCATCACCTCATCAGATCCGCCAAAAGGTCCTCGTTCAAAGACCGCCTAGACAACAACGTGCACAACAGCAAAGAGCTCTTCAACATCGTGAAGGAACTCTCCAACCCCAGCTTCAACACCAACGACGTCCCACCCTTGCAAGACCTGTGCAACTCGCTGGCCACCTTCTTCCACTGCAAGATCGCAGACATCCATGACTGCTTCAACGCCATGACCGCCCCGACAACCACTGAGACCTCCGCCCCCACGACCACCATCCGCACCAACCGCCTGCTCTCCTGGACCAACATCAACGATGACGACACCATGAAGATCATGAACACCATCCACTCCGGATCTCCCTGAGACCCATGCCCACACCACATCTTCAACAAAGCCAGCAAATCCATAGCACCCCATCTCCGGAAAGTCATCAACACCTCCTTCGAGACAGCAACCTTCCCGGAGAGCTGGAAGCATGCCGAGATCAACGCCTTACTCAAGAAACCCAAGGCGAACCCCAAGGACCTCAAGAACTTCTGGCCCATCTCCCTGCTCCTGTTCCCGGCAAAGGTCATCGAGAAGACCGTCAATGAACAACTGACCCACTACCTCGAGGAGAACAACATCCTGGACCCTTCCCAGTCTGGGTTCCGCAGCAACCACAGCACTGAGACTGCCCTCATCGCCGCCACCGATGACATCAAGTCCCTGCTGGACAACGGAGAAACAGCGGCCCTCATCCTCCTGGACCTGTCAGCCGTCTTCGACACGGTCTGCCACCACACACTACGAACACACCTCCACAACGCCAGGATCCAAGAGAAGGCCCTGGACTGGACCACCTCCTTCCTCTCCGGCAGACCACAGAGCGTCCGCCTTCCCACCTTCCGCTCCGAAGCCACCGAGATCATCCGCGGCGTACCCCAGGGCTCATCCCTCAGCCCACCTCTGTTTAACATCTACATGGCCCCTGTCGCCCGTCGGCACCACCTCAACATCATCTCCTACGCTGATGACACCCAGCTGATCCTCTCCCTCACCAAGGACCCCCCACACTGCCAAAACCAACCTTCACGAAGGAATGAAGGCCGTCGCTGAATGGATGAGGAACAGCCGACTGAAGCTGAACTCGGACAAGACGGAGGTCCTCATCCTCGGATCCACCCCTTTGGCCTGGGACAACTCCTGGTGGCCGACCACACTGGGAACCACTCCAACACCCACCGACCACGCACGCAACCTAGGGGTCATCCGCGACTAAACAGGTCAACGCCGTCTCCTCCTCCTGCTTCAACACCCTCCGCATGCTCGGCAGGATCTACAAGTGGATCCCCACTGAAACAAGAAGAACGGTCACCCAGGCCCTCGTCAGCAGCAGGTTGGACTACGGAAACGCTCTCTACGCAGGAGCCTCGGCCAAACTCCTGAGACGGCTCCAACGCATCCAGAACGCCTCTGCACGCCTGATCCTCGACATCCCTCGCCGCAGCCACATCACACCCCACCTGAGAGACCTGCACTGGCTCCCGGTCAACAAGAGGATAACCTACCCACGCACACAAGGGACTCCACAACACTGGACCAACGTACCTCAACAGACGACTCAGCTTCTATACCTCCACCCGTAAGTTCCGCTCTGCCGCCCTCGCCACAGTCCCCCACTTCTGAAGAGCGACTTCCGGCGGCAGATCGTTCTCCCACCTCACCACCAAGACCGGGAACACCCTCCCCATCCACCTACGGTAGACCCAAGACCTGCTGACCTTCAGAAAACTCCTCCAAACCTGACTTTTCGAGCAGTAGCAGCATTCTCCACCCCAGCGCCTTGAGACCACCACTGGTAAGTAGTGCTCTTTACAAATGATATGATTGATTGATTGATTGATTGATTGATTGTCTCTGCCTGATTCCGGCAAACAAGATGCAACTGCCTCTGCCACCCCCCGAGCCGCCTTACGACTAGGGCGCACAGTACCCGCCCCAGCTGCGGCAGACACACCGGGCCTCAACAGGTCCTCCCGCCCCGCCTCACAGAGAACGTGCAATGCGTCTCTCACCGCCGCATTCTCAGCCATGTCACAAAAAATTACACTATGAAAAAACCCCAGCCAACATACTCCCTGACCAGAGAAAATACCTCAACGAAGACTTGAAACACTACCCAAGCTCAAAAGCACTCCTACATATAACCTACCTAAGTCGCGCCCCTTCTACCTATCAAAACCTATCACGGCGCGTGGTTTGCTCCACTACGCGAACAACACCAGGGGGATACAGGCTCACGTCATGCTCCCCCTGGGTCCCCATTGAAATGTTGGCATATTTAATGTGGGAGGAGTGGTTGTACAATACTACTTATTAATTAAAACCTTCTTAATCACTTATTAATTAAAGTCTTCTTAATCACCTATTGTCATGTCAGCTCAATCAATCAATCACAGAACTTGTAAAGCGCACTACTCACCCGTGAGAGTCTCAAGGCGCTGAGTGGGTGGGGGGGGCTTGGCTGCTGCTACTGCTCGAAGAGCCAGGTCTTGAGGAGCTTCCTGAAGGTGAGCAGGTCTTGGGTCTGCCGCAGGTGGGTGGGGAGGGTGTTCCAGGTCTTGGCAGGGACGAAGGAGAAGGATCTGCCTCCGGAGGTGGTATGCTGGATTCGTGGGATGGCGGCGAGGGCGAGGCTGGCGGAGCGGAGCTGGCGGGCGGGGGTGTAGAAGTTGAGTCTGCTGTTCAGGTAGGCTGGTCCGGAGTTGTGGAGTGCTTTTGTGTGCGTGGGTGAGGAGCTTGAAGGTGATCCTCTTGTTGATGGGGAGCCAGTGAAGGTCTCTGAGGTGGGGGGTGATGTGGCTACGTCGGGGAAGGTGGAGGATCAGGCGGTCCGAGGCGTTCTGGATTCGTTGTAGTCGCTGTAGGTGTTTGGTTGGGATTCCTGCGTGGAGTACGTTGCCGTAGTCCAGCCGGCTGCTGACGAGGGCTTGGGTCACCGTTCTTCTGGTTTCGATTGGGATCCACTTGTAGATCCTGCGAAGCATGCGGAGGGTGTTGTAGCAGGAGGAGGAGAGGGCGCTGACCTGCTTAGACATGGAGATGGAGGAGTCGAGGATGAATCCCAAGTTGCGTGCGTGGTCCGCGGGCATCGGTGCTGTTCCTAGTGTTGTCGGCCACCAGGAGTCGTCCCAGGCAGACGGGGTAGGGCCGAGGATGAGGACTTCCATCTTGTCCGAGTTCAGCTTCAGGCGGCTGCTCCTCATCCACTCGGCGACGGCCTTTGTACCCTCGTGGAGGTTGGTTTTGGCAGTATGCGGGTCCTTGGTAAGGGAGAGGATGAGCTGGGTGTTGTCGGAGTAGGAGTTGATGTTCAGGTCGTGTTGGCGGGCCACTTGTGCGAGGGGGGCCATGTAGATGTTGAACAGCATCGGGCTGAGGGATGAACCCTGGGGGACGCCACAGATGAGGTTGGTTGCTTTGGATCGGTAGGGTGGGAGGCGGACACTCTGGGTTCTGCCAGAGAGGAAGGAAGTGGTCCAGTCCAGGGCTTTCTCCTGAATTCCGGCTTCTTGGAGGCGTGTTCTTAGTGTGTTCTGGCAGACCGTGTCGAAGGCGGCTGACAGGTCCAGGAGGATGAGGGCTGAGGTTTCGCCGTTGTCTAGCTGGCGTCGGATGTCGTCTGTGGCGGCAATGAGGGCTGTCTCGGTGCTGTGGTTTCGTCTGAATCCGGATTGAGATGGGTCTAGTATGTTGTTGTCCTCGAGGTGGCGGGTCAGCTGTATGTTGGCGATTTTCTCAATGACCTTCGCCGGGAAGGGGAGCAGGGAGATGGGGCGGAAGTTCTTGAGGTCCTTGGGGTCCGCCTTGGGCTTCTTTAGGAGGGCGTTGATTTCGGCGTGCTTCCAGCTTTCCGGGAATGTCACTGAGTCGAAGGAGATGTTGATGACCTTTCGTAGTTGGGGTGCGATGGTGGCGTCTGCTTTGTTGAACACGTGGTGTGGGCAGGGGTCTGCTGGCGATCCAGAGTGGATGGAGTTCATGATCTTTCGTGTCTCGTCGTCGTTGACGTGGGCCCAGGAGGTCAGCTGGTTGGTGCAGGTGGCGTTCGGGTGGGGTCTGTCGTGGTCGGGACTGGCGGTCCGTTGAAACTGTCATGGATGTCGATGATCTTGCGGTGGAAGAAGGTGGCCAGTGAGTCACACAGTCCTTGCGAGGGCGGGATGTCGTTGGTGTTGACGCTGGGGTTGGAGAGTTCCTTCACGATGCTGAAGAGCTCTTTGCAATCGTGTGCGTTGTTGTCCAGGCGGGCTTTGAAGGAGGATCTCTTGGTTGTTCTGATGAGTTGGTGGTGTCTGCGAATGGCGTCTCTGTGGGCAGCGTGGTTGTCTGACGTGCGGTCTTGGAGCCATTTCTTTTCTAGCATCCGGCATGTGTGTTTGGAGGTCTGGAGTTCTTCGGTGAACCTGGCGGCTTTCTTGCTGGAGTGGTTGATGGAGGGCTTCTTTAGCAGGGCGAGAGTGTTGGCGCAGTTTTCGATCCACTGTCTGAGGTTTCGGGCGGCAGTGTCTGGGCCGGTGGGGTCGGTTGGAGGGTCCAGGGCGAGGGCGGTGGTCAGTTGGTTCTCGGTGATTTTGCCCCAGCAGCGGCGAGGTAGCTGTTGGGTGTGGTGGTGCGTGGTTGCTTTCTTGAATGTGAAGTGGATGCAGCGGTGGTCGGTCCAGTGGAGTTCGGTGGTGTGATTGAAGGCGACGTGGGTGCTCGTGGAGAAGATGGGGTCGAGCATGTGGCCGGTGGCGTGGGTGGGTTCGGTGACGAGTTGTCTGAGGCCGAGGTTGGCGAGGTTGGCGATCAGGGTGGCGGAGTTGGTGTTGTTGTTGTTCTCGAGGTGGTAGTTCAGGTCCCCAAGGAGGATGTAGTCCATGGAGGCGAGTGCATGGGTGCTGGCGAGGTCGGCGATGGAGTCGCTGAACAGGGCCCGTGGTCCGGGAGGTCTGTAGACGAGTGTTCCTCTGAGAGTGGTGTTGGGGTCGGTGTGGATCCAGAAGTGACGGTGTTCGGCGGAGTTGAGTGATTCGTCTGCGAGGGTGTGGACCTGGAGTGTGGACTTGTGGACGATGGCTATTCCTTCTCCGATTCCATTGCCGCGATCCCTGTGGGTGATCTTGTAGCCGTCTGGGATGGCTATGGCGATGTCCGGTGCCAAGGATTCGTTCCACCAGGTCTCGGTCAGGAATGCTACGTCTGGGGCTGTTGTATAGAGTAGTTCCCAAAGCTCGACGGCGTGTTTGCGTACGGAGCGGGTGTTGAGGAGCATGCAGCGGAGGTGGTTGGGTCTGGTCCTTGGAGGCTTGGTGGTTCTGTCACAGCAGTAGCTGCAGGTGTGGCAGGAGAAGGGTCCGTGGGTGCGTTTCGGGGCAGCCTGGAAGCAGCGGCGGTCCCGGCCGGTGTTAAGAGCGAGGAGGGTGTTGGCGTCGTATTGGAGTCTGGCATTGTGGGGGCCGCGGGGTCCAGGGGATCTGGCGCTTGGCGCGGTCCTGGCGCGAACGGGCGCAGACGGGCTTGCCTTTGGCACGCCTTCGCCATGCGGTATCCTGTGTGTTTCCATCCTCTGCATGTCTGCCCTGGTGTCTGGAATGCTGAGTGTGAATGATGTAATAGAATGTTGGTTTGTTGTGGAAACTAGGAGACTGGGACAGATGAACTGAGGATGGGGCCCTGACAAGACCTACCAGCTGATGCTGCAGCCTACGGGCCTAACATGTAATAAAGAACTCATCTCCTGCTTGAGTGACTCAAGGCTAAGTTGTGTAAACTATGTATGCCCTTCAACCTCAGCATTGTCTCATGTTAGAAACGGAGTACTTCTTCCTACGTATAAAGGGTGGCTAGCGGAATGACAGCGGAGCGGGAGAGCCGGACAACGTGAACTGACATTTAGTGTGGTGCGGTGTTCTTCTACGATATATTTGCCCACGTTATATCTCTGCATACGACTTTCATTCCAACCAGGCTACACAAAATCCCACTCCAACATGGCCACCGTTAAACGTCCATGAAGGTGAAAAGAAAATAAATGCATTCGTTGATTGGGAAGACATTCTGGGATGAGATGGGCAGCAGGCCACGCCCCCAGCTCCAATCAGCGCTGGGTGCCGATTATTTTGCTGATTGGACGCTGAGCCACGCGTCTGACAGCCACAGCGCCCACCCCGCGCTGTGATTGGTGGAGATCACACATTGTCCATCCTGCAGCAGCTACCGAGTACGAGCTGCATGGCAGGCTCCAGGCAGCGTCCAGAGGGAGAAAGACATAGACATAAGCCACCGGATACAGGTCAGTTAGGAATGTACCTGTACCAAACAGTGTGATGCTGGGGGTGGCACGAGGCGGCATTAGAAGCATGATGTAATGTGTGCTAATTTTGTGCTCTACGATTTTATTTAAACTTGGATGCTCGCTGATTAATGACGTAACGAAATGTGACCCCGCCCCCTGCAGAGTACATGGAGGGGACCCCCATGCTCAGAACTAGTCGAGAGTCCATGAACAGTGCCATAGGGGGCCCAGGAGCTCGCCCCCCCCTCCCTCACAGCGAGGGCTATTGTTATGCAACTGACGCTGATCATAACGTTTCTAGTATGAAAAAAGTAGTTTGGGTCAGTGAGACCAGCCCCTGTCGGGGGACACGCTGGCATATGCTACAGATAGTGAAACAGCTTAGTACTAAAAGAATTGTGACCGGCCTCTGAACACAATCTCAGTACCTCCATTGCTAACCTTAATCACTCACAGATTATCTCCTCACACTACTGCCAAGTTGTTTTTGGTGAGGGGTTAATGGTGTGTGGCAGCATGGGGTGGGGGAGATGGGGTGTTAAAAGCGCGCTTGCAGCACTGGAGCCAGGTGACAGAGACTCGAGTACCAGCATAACCTTCATGCAGACCGTTCATTACACCCCTCTGACAATTGGGCCCAGGTCGCTCATTAAAGTAATTAACCTCGCCAATCATTTTGGAACTGTAAGGTGGTGGTGGGCCGGAAGTTTGCAATCATGTGAGCTCAAATGTGGGCTATTTCCTGAGACTTGTCGATCCTGTCAAAAGGAGTTGGCGTCAAGACTTTCCGCATAAAAAACTGGATGAGAGGTTTGAGATGAGAGTGAAGAGGTTGAAGTGTCAATCGTGCAGCCAGGAGCTGTCTTGGAATGGATACTTCGAGTCGCTGGTTAAGCTTCAAGCGCGCAAACTGAAGTACGACCGTTGGAGGTGTTTTATTATGAGTAGAAAATGTGATTATAAAGAACAAATGGAGAATGTTTGAAATGAGGCCACTTAAATCTGCATTGTATGCTTCTTTCCTGTTAGTATATCGTTTTGTAGACTCTACGGTTGACAATCCCTTGCACAGTGTCTGTGAAACAATCTGCAGCTCATTCTTAGTCCCAGGCAAATCCAATATTTTTGTCTTGGGCAAGAAACACATGCAGCATGTTTCTTGGTTAGATGATGCATATTTATGGTATGTTGTTTTAAAACCGAATACTAAACCTAGGTGGGTTGTATGGGAACCACCTTGTTACGTATTACTTTTAAAGATCAGTGCCTTTTGCTTCCATAACGGGCCTTTGACAGTACTAACTGCTAGTGGTTGCTGGCTTCAGACCTGTTTTGCTGAATCAGAGTGGGGGGTCAGGCTTCTGTATGTCCCTGGTAAAATCCACAGCTTACGTCATAAATAGGTCCCTTCATTTCCCTCATTCCTTATCAAATGTGTTCGAGAGTATTTGGGACATATGTGCTGTTGTATCCCAGTTGTAGTCCCTTTCCATAGGTAAGCGACTCCTAAAGACTGAGATTGTGTTCCATAGGGTTAGTGTATGCTGGAATATGCTTTCTCCCTTATCTCGGCTTGCTCCTCCCCATGTACTGCTATTCACTGTGCCTCTCTTCTTATACAATGTTTAGTAAAGATAGGTACAGTTGTCTGGCCTCAAATCCTCATCCTGAATGAGGGAGAGGCGAGAGGTTTTGTTGTTGCTTGACTAAGCTTAATCAGTTCTAACTAGCCTCTCACCTTGGTTAAGCTACACCTTTTTGTAATCTACTTTCTGATACAATGCGTACTCCCCCATTGTTCTCTGCCGTGCTGCTCAGCTAGTGGTGGGGTTATCAGAATACTGGGAGTGTTTGGCTTGGACAAGAGTCGGTAGGAGTGTATGGTCTGAGCAGGAAGGAGGCTACGCCCGGTGGGGCATTACATGGAACTTATCATATTCCTGTAACTGAAGATATAACTTGAAGTATAAACTTCTATCCTTTGCCTACATGACCTGACTTTATGGCATAGTTCTTTGTCATACACTGGCGACGAGCGCAGAAGACCGAAGCGTGAAGGGAAGTTTAGTGCTGGATCAGAAAAGATGAGCAGTATATAGAGGAATAACACAAGAAAAAATTAAATTTACAGAACAAAAGAGATTGAAGCCTGTAAAGAGGATTTGTGCCATGTAGCCCCCACCGGTGTCTATTTCATAAGAAAGCCTACAGTCCAGGGCAATTTTCTATTCTTTTTTCTCACAGGCCAGTGCAGTGTGCAGCAGAAGCAGTGGGCCACTGGTAGCCTGCAGACCGAGAGGGTAGTCTACTTAATCAACTGTTCATAGATTTGATGTACCAGCTTAAATAGACTATTAATACTGAGGAAATAGTCTGTTGAACAGTGTGTGCAGAGTTAAAAAATAATTAAAAAGTGCGGCGACAATGAACATTTGGCAACCCAAAGTAAAGTCAGTTTGATGAAGAACTGGTGTCGGCGTTTGAACTACAGCTTGTAGTGCGTCAAGGATCCAAAGTTACAGCACCATCAAGACATTTGATCTGCAGTGTGTTTGATTCGTGACACTACTGGATTTGACTTTTTATGTTTGAAACCTCTGAATCTGGAACCTGCTTTGAGCAAACAGCAGTGTGAGGCACGTACCGAGGAGGGTTAATTGCCGGCAATGAAGCACGGTGGTAAGTGTATTTTGCGCTGACTGTTGTTAGCGTGTGGTGCGGCATTTAAAACTAGGCCGCATGGGCTAGCGTGCGTTTTCCCCCAAGTGCATGGGGAGTGCATCTGAAGTTGGATGAGCGCATGCCCCCTTACCATCACTGGTAACGAGTTAGTGAGGCATTTGAATGACTGAGATGCGATGAGGTTTTAGAATTGCAGCGTGGACTGCTGTGCGTCATTAGAAGCCATACTCCCAAGTGAGCGTGAGTTGTTGCATGTGCATGTTAAGCACCACAGTGATATGTCACAGTCTCCCTTGTGACGTGTGGCTGAAGACTGAAATGCTGATCAATCAATTAATCAATACTTTTGTAAAGTGCACTACATACCTGTGAGGGTCTCAAGGTGCTGGGGGGGGGGGGGGAAGCTGCTACTGTTCGAAGAGCCAGGTCTTGAGGAGTCTTCTGAAGGTCAGTAGGTCTTAAGTCTGCCATAGGCGGATGGGGAGGGTGTTCCATGTCTTGGCGGTGAGGTGGGAGAATAATCCGCCGGTGGTCACTCTTCGGATGCGGGGGACAGTGGCGAGGGCGTGGTCTGCGGAGCGGAGCTGGCGGGTGGGGGTGTAGAAGCTGAGTCGGCTGATAGATCTATCTAAGTCAGGTTTCTGTTTTGGAATGCGCATCGTAGCCATGCAACTGTGCGATGAGCGAGGTGGTTAAGCATTCCAGGCACGAGAATGTACGTGTGCAGGCATTTTGCTGACGGAACAGCTTGGAGTCTGGAATATGCACTGCTGCAACTAAGGAAACCGGAAGCAGTTTCCAATGCGTGTCGAAAGCATGACCGGTTTGCAACGTGCATCGGAAATAAGAGGAAGAGTAAATCTTTCTTGTTCTGTGGCCTTCGTTTTATCTACAAGCGTGTGAATAATTTAAAACTTAAACATGTGCCTCTGTTCTCGACCCATTGAGAGGTACAAACTGAAGCAGGGAAGAGGAGAAAAGGTAACACTGACAGAACTATACACTACTGACGTGCTGCAACTGAAATTCGATATACAAAAGGGTGAATATTGCTTGGGTGAGATGTCGCTCACCAGAGAAGGGAATATTGTGTTACTTGCTTTGGTTATGTTTTATGCAGTGTCATGCTGTTTGGGCTGCCGGTGTATATTTTTATTGATACTATGATGAATTTGCTGCCTGGCTGTATGTTTGTATTGAATACTGAGTTTGTTACATGAGTGTATTTGCCATGCTAAATTAAAAAAAAGAATGGAATGAGAGGTGCATCATCCTTCGTGTACTAAGAGGAGGTTCGGGTGAGAGGTCGCTCACCGGTGATTTTGGGTGTTGCTGGGGGTTACTGTGTTATGTTATGCCATGCCACTGTATGTCTGTGTGCTAGTATTAATGTGATGTGTTAACCAAATTGGTCCATTAACCCCTTCTGCGCTCATGACGAGCTGAGCTCGTCATGAGTTGCACCGCTCTCACGCTCATGACGAGCTCAGCTCGTCATGTAACGCGGTATTTTAAAAAAGTCAGTGCACAGCGGGAAAACCGCTCGTGCTGATGCGGTTAAGGGTGGTTCTGTCCTGATGTGAGGATCCTGACGTCCTTAGGTGTGAGTGAGATTTTACCACCTTTAACTTTAGAGATGCATTTATGCCTTGAGTGTGAGGACAGAGACCCGTTAACCGCGGCCGTTTTTTTCACGGCAGTGCGGCCGTTTTAAAGAGCGGGCGGGGCTGCGTTGGCCGTTGAACGTGCGCAGCACCAGCCAGGTAGTGCTCCGAACGTTCAACGGCCGACGGCAGCACTTAAGGGGTTAAGGGTTGAAAGATACCCTTTCAACCCTTAACCCTGTGTGTGAGGTGAGGTGGGTTGCAAGATATTCATTGTGAAGATTACTAAAAGAATGTGCATTGCTCCCTATTGTTATTGTCCTTCCTGGTTGGTTATTGGCTTAAGGTATGGACGTGTTGCTCTCTTTGGGGGTTCCTGTTCAATCTTGTCTGTTTTCTGTTTGTGGTGGTACCCATACATTTGTTGGACGTGTTGTTCGGGTGCTTTATTGTCTTACGTCTGTAAGACTTCTTTTTGTCTCTATAAGGGGAAATATGTGTTGTAATCTACTTTCTTATATAATTCATCCTCCCCATTGTTGTTCTTGGCCTTTCCGCTCAGCCAGTGGTGAGGTCACCAGAATGCTGGGAGTGTTTGTGCTTGAACAAGGGTCCGTTGGAGTATATGGGCTGATCAGCAAGGAGGCTGCTCCTGATTGGGCATTACATGGAACTTATCATCTACCTGTAACTGAAGATATAACTTGAAGAATACTGAACTTGAAGGAATTTGTTTAGCGTACAAATTATACAAATTAGGAACCAACAAATGCTTGGACTTGGGAGTTCATGGAGAGGGAACTGTTGATTAAAAAGCCTGGATTTATAACCCTCGTTTGCGCTGAAAGGGGGGGGTAGATAACTCCTCCAGCCAACATAAACTCCAATAGCCAACTACAGGCTGGCCGAAAAAGAAAATATCAGATTTATCTGGATTGCATTTCAACGGTTTCACTTTGAGCCAGTTGAACACCTTTGAGAGGCAGGATCTAATGTAGTCTCCATCAAAGTCGTCTCCTTTTTCACAGCTGAAAATCAGTTGTGCATCATCTGCGTAGGAAATAATCTTGGTGCCGTATTCCTCTGCTAAGGGTGCAAGGGGGGACACATATAGATTGAAGAGGGTAGGGCTAAGAACGGAGCCCTGGGGTACTCCTACATCCATGCTCGGCATGGGTGCTGAAAAAGGGGGGGTATCCAAATGTCCTGGGAGTTCAGTAGACACAACAGATGACAAGTGCTTCCCGGGGATATGGATGCCATGACGTTCTGGCATATTAAATGTAATTAACTGAGTTAATTTATTTTCCCTCCGTCTCACACCATTTTGAGGCCATTTATTATTACAGAATAGAAAATAAGCTCACCCCTGCAACATAGCAAGGATTCATGTTTTTCACCTTGGAGCTCTGCACTATAGTATCTAACGAAGTGAGAATCCGAGAGAATCTTGGAAGTCTCCATCTAAGGATAAAGACCATACTTTAAGGACGAGGAAGAAACACTTAGTTGCTATTTCTACAGGATACAGGAGATGGACTGCCCAAATGAGGATAAGACCTGCCTTGATTATCAAGAGCCCATGCTCAGCAAATTGTTGTACGGAGGTCAGAAGTGCAAAGCATGCGAAGACCAGGAGCCTGCAACTGCTGCCTAAACCAACTGACACATCTCATCAGAAGGTTCTCTTGCTTCCCTGTTGCTGCTGTTGTGAAAGAACAAGTTTTTGTGGTGTGAATAATTACAGGTGTGGTATGTGCTTACTCCTTGCATTTGCTGCACAACTTTCTTGAGGCAAGTTAAGGACCTGATGAAGTCCTGGATTGTCAGCCTGCGTTGCCACACATCATTTCTTCAATCAATGTGAGGATCTTGAGCAACCATAGTGCCCCCATATTGCATCTACACTGCAGTCCATTGACTCCTGCTGCACCTTGAGATTGATTTTCCCGGTGAACAGACAGCTGTCCCCCGTGAACAGACAGCTGTCCCAGACAGCAGAACTTTTTTTGAACAGGAAACCTGGAGAAGTGAGGCCTACCTTCCTGGCTTATGTGTAGCAACAGTAAGGCTATCAACATTGAATGAACCCAGGTACTAAACTTGAATTGTAAGATTGCTCCCAGAGTAGAGTTTCGTGCTTTGCTATTTAAACACATTTCCACTGCTGATGTAACCATTTGATAATTGTACATAAAACATGGGCACAGAAAAGTAACAGTTTAACAGAGATACTGTTTCAGAAGATTGATTAATGTCATGGAACGTATTCACGCTTCTTAGCATATTTCCGGAATATTCTGAGTGATACATGTGATGCGCATACCAGATTTCTTTTACCCCACACCCTCCATCAAGAGTAATCCTTTACATTTTGACACTGCTGCCCACTGAAGGTCAATGCCTGAAAGTGAGCTCACAGGAGTATCTTATGTTTGCATTTCCAGGAGTAGCAGCAATATTGTTACAAAAAGGGCATATATGCAACAGGATTTGGAGGCCTTTGAGAACTGGCCGGACATATACTATTTATTACATGTACACTAGAGAGATGAAAAATGCAAGGGAGTCCTATATCGCACCCACTTCAGCCTTCTGTGTTCTTATGACTTGAATACATTTCATGATTATGTGATGTGGACAATGCAGCGTGTCAATAAAGTATTGGGGTATGTTTCATTTGTAGGTTGTGTATGTAGAGGCCAAACCCTTTATTGAAAC
The DNA here is from genome assembly GCF_964261635.1 of Lissotriton helveticus. NCBI lineage: Eukaryota > Metazoa > Chordata > Amphibia > Caudata > Salamandridae > Lissotriton > Lissotriton helveticus. The sequence continues at coordinate 1,841,733,307 of NC_136067.1, read as the reverse complement.
TAAATCTTCTATTGATCTGCCAGTCCCCTTACCAGAACAAAGAACTGAGTCCGATGAAGGGGACATAACATTAGCAGACATAGGAAACCTTCTTAAATCAATTCTAAATCCCCTGGAAGCCCGCTTGATAAAAATGGAAGCGAGATTAATCAAAATAGAGAAAACTGCATTACAGTTCATGGACTCCTGTAAACCTGGGGTTCCTTGCCCCACAGCCCTCAACACCGACCCGAAACCCAAAAACAACTCTAACCCTTTGAGACCGGTCAATGGTATTGATGCCCTAACAACAACAATCGGCACCAAAAATTCTAAACCACTTAACAACCATCGACTAAACCAGAAAGCCAATCCAGTTATCCCAGCGACCCCTGCAGTAACTCACGATAATCAATCATCTAGTGCACAACAAACACACCCAGTCACTGATACTACAAATTCCCATTTACATCATAAAAGTCCACCTAAAACGTCACTAACTAATAAACAAAATTCTCAGGACTCTAATAAAACAAAGCAAAAGATAGTTACCGTTAATCTTCCACCTGAGGTAGCTCCATACACTGCTATTTTAGCTGGGGTGCCCGAATTAAAATCGGATACATACGAGACAGGAGTCTCTTTAAAAAACAAAGTGACAAACTGGTTATCTATACATAGACCACTTCCTAGAGGCATGACAAGCGAAATTCGCATGGTTAGAAGAGTCTCGTGGGTAGGAAAGAGTCCCAAAACAATTCGTGGTGACTGTATACTGGTGAGCTTTAAAGAACCAGGAACAGTCTCCTATATTTGTGGTTCCTTTCTGGAGGATGAGGGAAATAACATCCATCCACTCCCCCTATCTTTCTTCTATCCAGTAAATACCCACACAACTAACAACCAGAGACGAGGGTACCTAGAGAACCGACAGGGAAACTGGGGGGGTAATCAGGGAGGGAATAGAATCCCCTACAACCAAATGCGAACATCGCCTGAATACCCGCCAATTTATGATGATCCTCAAGGGTGGGAGACTGTAAATGCTAGAGGAGTGGGTAATGGAGGATTCAGAAGAGAAGCACCTTGGCCCCCCAGACAATTTCAGCAACCGCCTCTACCACTCTATAATCGATACGAATGTCTCGATATGGTTGACTGACAATTGACCCCCGAAAGGGGACACAGGCGATTATCAGGTTATGCTGAAGGCACCCACATAAATGCCAACTCCACCGATGGGGAGGAGATCTCTGCCGCTAGTACTTCGGGGCTAGGCTTACAGAGAGAAGAAAGGGGAACTAACCTGGAGGGCCCATTCACGGGCCATGAGCAGACACAGAGGCCGTCTCAATCAGTATACATAACACAAATGACTAACCAAATAATGCTGCGGGCTGGGCCCCAGGATTCTCGACCATTAAAATTGCTCTCTTGGAACTTGGCAGGCCTGGCCAATAAAATAGACTCGGATTCGTGGGGTGAGCTAATAAACCCAAAAAGCATCTGTCTCTTCCAAGAGACTTGGGCAAGGGAAGAGACTACGTATAGGGGTTTCAAGACCTTCTCGATACAAGCTAGTTGGGGTGGGAGAGGCCGACCGTCTGGAGGTCTGGCGACCTGGGTGGCAACTGACTTAGGTTGCTCAGCTTCACGATATACCGTGGACTCGGAGGACATACTGGCAGTTCTACTTGAATGGCCGGAACTCCATAAATTACTTGTAATAAACATCTACTCCAGGCCAGTTCCAATAGCCGCCACCTCTAAAACCATTGAGGCACTGTCCCGGCTCCTTGAAACTATTCAAGAGGGTGTACCATATCTAGTAGGGGGGGATTTTAATTCCCATTTTGAACCGTTACCTGGGCTACTTGATGGACCCTCCCTAGAGGAGGATTCAAGTTGGCAGGTTCCTCCAACAGAAGCCCCCCCTCCCAGAGCATGGACACCGCTGGCTGTTCAAATAAACACACTCAATCTAACCTACGGCTTAAGAGCCTGTAATGGCCGCACTAGGTCCGACATCCCGAGTAATTGCACGTTCAACAGGGCGGGTAGAGAATCCAGATTGGATTATTTCCTAGTTCAGTTGCACGCATGGAAAAGGGTCCTGGACTTTAGAGTATTGCCCAGACATGATAGCGACCATAATGCTTTAGAACTAGGTTTTGCTACCTCCTGTCTGGAAGAGAGTCCCTCAAGTGAGCAAAAGCATGGTGAGGGATATCTCCTGGACAATAATAGGAAGAGGATTAAATGGGAAAACCTTGCCTCTAGCGAAGACAAGATGGCCACCCTATATGCTGGAATCATTCCAATCTTGGAAGAGGCCTTTAAGTTATGGAACACAGGTTCTACAAGGGAGACTAGAGAGGACTTAGCACAGGTTCATGAACATTTAATTAGAGAGCTTGAAGCCGACCTCTTTAGTACCAGAGCACCTAGATCCCAGGGCCCGATTAAATGCACTTGGTTTAATAGAGCTTGCCGAGATGCAAAACGCAACCTACTATCTAGTATAAAAGCAGGAAGCCCGAGGGAAGAGATCACCGTCAGAAGGAAGGCCTACAAAACACTTATAGCTAACGCTAAGATGGAGTGGGATGTACTGCATTGGGAGAATCTATCGGAGTCTTTAGCAGCGGGAGACTCCCGTAGATTCTGGAGAATAATCAACCAAGGCTGTGGGGATTTACCTACCGCAATCGAACCCAACATTGCTGCAAATGTCTGGCAAAAACAGTTTCAGCAGCTATACTCCATAGAGAACAAGGACACAGAAGTAGAAATGCCAATCGCCCCTCTTAGACAGACTTCTGATCATTTTACCATAAATGACATCAAGAAGGCGATAGCAGGACTTACCGCTGGAAAGGCACCTGGTTTGGATGGGGTGCCGGGCGACTTATTTAAACAAGAACCTGGAATATGGGCACCCTACCTCATGGTCTTATCTAATGCAGTGCTGGGGGGAATGAAAATACCGGAAACTTGGCTGGGAGCAGAGGTGGTCCCGATATTTAAAAAGGGGTCGCCTCTGCTTCCAGCCAACTATCGCCCAATCAGCCTCATTGATGTGTCCCAAAAACTGTTTGGTAGACTGGTTCTTGATAGGTTGTTAGGCTGGATGGAGGAGACGGACATTTTGAGCCCTCTCCAGGCGGGTTTTAGAAAAGGAGTTTCAACAGTCGACCAAATATTAAGACTGAATATCATATATTGGAAGACAGTGTTCTCAGAAGGTGGGACTTTGTATGCGGTTTTTGTGGACCTTCGCGCCGCCTTCGATTTAGTTCCTAGGGCTAAATTGTGGGCGGTGCTGGCCGAACTGGGTATTCCAGGAGATATTCTCCATGTGTTAGTCAGGCTGCATACCGACAATTACGCCCGTGTGAGATATGGAAAGGGCGGCAGATTGACAGACAAATTCCCCGTTCGCAGGGGGGTAAGGCAGGGCTGCGTCTTGGCGCCGACCCTGTTTTGCTTATTTGTGAACGGGGTGATAGAGTATCTGAATGGGATCCCTAACATCGATGCGCCACAATTGAACAGCAGCAGGGTGCCAGCGATCATGTTCGCGGATGACACCCTGCTGCTGTCAAAAACACCAATGGGGCTGCAGAGGATTCTGAACGGGTTTCTGGGGTTTTGTAATGAAAGGGGCTTAGAAATAAACCCTTCGAAGACCAAGTTTATGATCCTTAATCCCAGACCCAAAAGCTGCCCAAATCCCCGTCTAGGATCCATAACCCTAGAAAGAGTACACGTAATAGAATATCTAGGCATAACCCTCAACCACAACCTGACTTGGTTGCCACACAAAATAAAAGCAACCACAAAACTAGCCCAGAGGGCAGGTGCCATCACAAGAATCGCCAAAAAATCACCTCTCCGTCCACTGGCACCCGCCATTCACATTTATAAAGCCCAAGCCCGGGGGGGGGGGGGGGGCTATCATTTACGGAGGCGAGCTATGGGGACACATACCATTGCACACTGTACAGGTTGCAGAAAACAATTTCATAAGACAATTGGCTGCACTTCCCCCGAGCACTCCATTATTCCCCCTAAGAATGGACCTGGCATTGCGACCAATTACAGAGGAATTGGGTCTAAAACCACTGACTTACTGGAGGCGTCTGTGGAGTAGTCAAGAACTAGTACACTACAGAAATGAACTCCAGGAATTATTGAGATCAACCTACGCCACCAAAATCCCGTGGATAAAGTACATTAGGGACATGTGTACGTTTCTTGGAGTTCCAGAGCTATGGTCCAACCCGGAAGTAGCGGCTGCAGGGCTTTCCAGAAAGGAACTTTCAAATCTGTTTTATAGCACTATGCTCCAGAAAACCATTAACTCTACACGGGATGGATCCCTAACGGACAAATTTACTAAAATGAAAGACTCCTACAGTCCCGAATATGTACTAGACACCATGATGCCTGTGTCTGTTCGGAAGATTTTCATGCAATGGAGATATGGTTCTCTCCCCCTGAGGTCTATTACTAAATCCTGGGCTGGTAATCTGGAAACAGGGGAGTGCCCAGCATGCAAGTATAAACTGGAAAGCGATCTCCACGTGGTCCTGTTCTGCAGAGCTTATAGCAGAATCAGAAGATACTGGTTGGTCCCTTATTTGAGGAATTTGGGCTTTCGCACCTATGCCCCGGCCTACAGGGTCCTAAAGTCAGACTTATCGGCACCAACTGTGTTCGCAATGGCGAAATTCCTGACGGCAATGTGGCGTTTACGTGCAATAATTCTCAGGAACTCTAAAGCTTTATGAATATCCCACCCTTTTATTTATTAATCAAAATGCATTTCCTAGTAATCTGATTGTAATTATGAGTCGGGGGTATCTTTCTTATAATATTTTTATAATGTTTTTAATGATGAAAATCGTTTGTATATCTTTTATGATCTTTTTACGATCGAAATAAAGATTATTTGAAATTGAAAAAAAAAAAAATTTAAATTGAAACTAAATCCCATGAAGGGATTAATTCCCGAAACCTGTTGTAAGGTGTAACAGCTAGTATGGTTGAGGTGTCCATTCCCTGTGAGAGGTTGTTTTTGTAAAACACTCTAAACAAGACCTTTTTGGAAGGTGCATTAAAGATAGTTTTCTGTCAAAAACTCCATTGATCGTTATATGCTCTGAATAGTGCCCAGGCATGTACCATTTTGATACAAAAAAATATCAATCTAATATTTGTCTTTAGAAAAGCCACATTTTAAAATTCAAAATATGTTCGTGAATGCCTGTCTTTGGGCTCTGTTGCCCAACTGTTGTGTATTTGAAAAAAGGCTGGTTTAAAAATGGTGCTAGTTTAATAAAAAGTACCATTAAAATGAAGCATAAAGGCATGGCAATGTAGCTAAATGGGCTGCAGCCTTACGAGGCTGAAAATGGACTCTGCCCCTTTAAGGAAATGTGCACCACCAATATCCCACTTTGCCCTGTTAGTGGCAGTAGTTCATTGAGGAACTTCTTGTAAGTAGTGCATACATAGTGTGGTTGTTTTTCTTTTTCTTTCCACCACTCTGTTAAGGGATGGATTTGCTACTCAGTTCAGTGCTTAAGACTAGACCATCAACGGAGTTCCATTAAAAAAGAGTGAGCATTTAGACCTGTAATCCTAGTTCTAGATCGGCGAATCAGCATTGATGTCTCCTTAAGAATGGAGAGGACTACATTTTGTATATCTTAAATGACAGTACAGTCTGATAAATGGAAATGACACGTTTCTCCTACAGAGTTCAGTAGGCAGGCAAAAGAGAATGTGCCTTGCTTTCCCTGTTTTGTGGGGTATGAAACATTACATTTATGTATTTTAATTAATTACTAGTGCTTACTTAGGAAGTTTGTGTATCCTGGACCTGTTTGTATCCCTTGATCTGTTACATTTTCCACTGCCTTTCTACCTACCTAGAACCTTCATTTCGTGAGAATGGTGTTCTAATCACTGGAATCACATGTAAATTCGTAGACGGTCGCTATAGTTCTGCCTCGTATATTCGTGAGGCAAGTATAATTTTGTGACCCTCTTTGAATGGCTGCGAACGCAGAGATGGAGGCCTGTGAGGGACCACAAACCTCAATCTCTGTGTTTGCACTTCCAGCATGTCAGCTTTTTCTTTTAATAGCAGCCCATGCACATTAAAGGGGCAGATGGTGTGAAAAAATGTTGAAATGCTGGGAAGTCGTCGGAGAAAGCATGCAGTGGCCACCTGACCATTCATTGTCTGATCACCCTGGAGCCTTCTGGCAGGATTTGCAAATAGAATGGGGCGTCCCTTTCATGCCTCTTCCTATTTGAAATTTGCAATCGGTTGCAAAACCCTTTCTGCGAATGAGAAATACTTTTATCTCTCATAAAAGTGGTTTTGTTTGTAGCAAAAACCTCTTTTGTGGTCACAAATCCTCTCTTTTTGTAACTCGGTTTCTTTGTGACTGAAAAAGTGTTTTGTGCATGTATCTTGCTTTTCCAGTAGAGGCACATCTTTTACTTCACCACACAGGAGCACTGTAAACTTGTAGGCCGGTACGACAGAAAAAAACTACCAGTCTATATGTATAGTGAACAAAATAGACGTGTAGATTGGTAGTCAGGAATTCCACACCCGTGACTGGCACGCTAAATTAACAGCCTCACTGCCGAATAGTTTAACCACTGCCACCTCAGTCTGTGTGTGTTCCCAAATGGTGCAGCTAATACTTTTTAGCATTCAGCGTGTCTTACGCCTGATCATGCCAAGCAAAAGCATCTTTTGATGACACCCCCTATCCCCGCCGCCCCCGGCATTAACGCTATTACATTCAGCAACAAGTTGCCCAGTGTCACTATTCATAATGCCTCTAAATTTCGAGTTCTCCTTAATCAGCCCTAGTTTTGGGTATTCACCTTACAGCTAGATTTTCATGCAAGTTATTGTCAATTGCTTGAACTGACTCGATTTTTGTTTTATAAACTTCTCCATGCTCCACTCCTGTTAAAATGGGAATAACATTGTTTTAAAAATATAGTCTTACTAATGTTTACATAGCAGAAGTAAAACCATGTTGAGAAAGTTATTGAAAAATCTTGTTGCTTTAATATATTACCTGAATAAATTTGTGTCCCTTTGCTTTTGGTTATTCCGGCCGTTAATAACAAAATGGATTAACAGCAATTTACAAGGATTGTTGCTGTGTAAATGGGATTTTTGGAGGCACCCCTTTACCCTCGTCCTTGCACTGACACCCTCTGAGCCTTGCTTTCAAAGTTTTTCCATCTTCCAACTAATTCTGTTAACAACCCCTACAATGTTTCATCACTTTTGTTTTTATTGTACTGTGTTTTGGTCTACTTTTATTTTTGTTGGTATTTTGTTTCCCACAATGTTATTTGTGCTTTTATTTTTAATGTATGTCTGGTCTTCCTACACTGACAGCCCGTGTTACGGCATCCTTTCCTGGTCTGGCACTCGTAGAAATGAAACATTTACTTTGTTATAGTCTACTGCATGCTGAACTGTGTCTTGTAGCTCTCAGTACTGACAAATGAGGGACCTATGAGAGTTAGTGAGCAGCTAAGCTGCGGCGGTTCCTCCACAATGGCAGAGGAGCGTCGCCCCTCTCACTGCAGAAGAAAAATAAAACGACAAGCGTTTGCAATGCAATAGGTATAAAATTTGCCAGAATTTAAGCTATTGGCATTGTAAATTGTAATTGCATTTGTATAGTGCTTACTACCCCAGACGAGGCGTTTGAGCGTTTTTTTCGGCGATTAGCACGCTACTCCGGGACCCATAGAGGATTAGTGTTGAATTAGTATAGTGGAACATGCAAGTACATTTTAAGCGGTGGATAGGTTAGTCAGTTATTTGGATTCGGAAGGATAGCAGAAGGACAGAGGAGGAAAAAAGGTTTGTATTTATATAGCGCTTGTTACCTCTGATGGGGTGTTGAAGCACGCTACTCCGGAAACCCATAAAGTATTAGTGGTGAATTAGTATGGTGAAATATGAAAGTAATTTGAGTGGTGGATATTAGTCCGTTCTTTGGAGTGAGAAGGATAGCGGAGGGATAGAAGGGGAAGAACGGTTTGCATTCATATAGCACCTGTTACCCCTGATTGGTGTTGAAGCGCTTTTCTGGTGAGTAGCACGCTACTCCGTAACCCATAAAGGATTAGTGTTTAAAATTAGTAAAGTGAAATATGAAGTAATTTGAATGGTGGATATGTTATTCAGTTATTTTGATACAGATGGGTAGGTTGGCAGGATAGAAGAGGGAAAGAGGTTTGTATTTATATAGCTGTTGCTACCCCTGATGAGGTTTTGAAGCGCTTTTTTGTTGAGTAGCACGCTACTCTGGAACCCATAAGGATCAGTTGTTGAATTAGTATCGTGAAATATGAAATTAATTTGAGTGGTGGATATGTTAGTCAGTTATTTGGATTGAGAAGGGTTGGGGAGGGGTAGAAAAGGGGAAACAAGGTTTGCATTTATATAGCGTTGTAACCCTGATGGGGTGTTGAAACGCTTTATTGGCGAGTGGCATGCTACTCTGGAACCCATAAAGGATTAGTGGTAAATTAGTATAGTGGAATATGGAATTTGAGAAGTAAACATGTTAGTCTGTTAGTTTGATTGAAAAGGATAGTGGAGGAATAGAAGAGTGAAGGACTTTTTTCCCTTACTTTTTTTTAGGTCGTAGCAGTAGGAATAGGCTTATGGATGAATAAAAAGGTTTTTTGGAGGGGAAGAGTCAGAGGGAAGAGCTTAGAGAGGTTTGTTTTGGGGGGTCGGTATAGTAAAAGAGGTGTCAGATGATGCAAGGAGGGGTAGTGTAGGAGAGCGTCTAGAAAGGGTTATTTTAGGGATCATAGTAGTGGTATGAGGTTTGGGATAAATGAGAGAGTGGATGTAGAGGATATATTGATAGATGTATAGTGTGAGAGATAGGGTAGTGCATTGGAAAGAGTAGTAGAAAGTAGTTTGAGATGAGTCTGAAAGGTGTGCTAAAAGATATATTGAGAGAAGTATAGGCAGTGAAATAGGGTAGTGCATTGGAAATGCCAAATTAGAAGAAAGTGATAAATATATAGATCCATAAGTACATTGAAAGTACATAGATGCATAAAGGAGGTAAGTATATGTAGATTAAAGATATTGATAGAGGTACAGGATGAGAAATAGGGTAGTGGATTGGATATGATTTTTTCAGAAGAAAAGTAACAGACAGACAGATCTAAGTACATGTAGGTCCATAGATGCATTTTTTTCTAAATTGAAAAATTTGCAACGCCTGTACAGATATGAACGAACATGAATTTGGTGGCTAAAATTTAAGTTGGTATCCTTAGCTTCATTAGTGGGAGCAGCACAAGTACAGCAAGCAAAGTCCTGCTCGTATGGGTGGTCTCAACTGAAGCATTGGGATGCATCAACAAAAAGGACAACATGCATTATGAGCAAGAAAACAGTGATATGTGGCAGGTATTGTCCCAACACACACTGCTCAACCTGTTTCTTTGGCAGCAGCTGCCCCCGCAGCTAATGTCACACTATATGGTTAAGTACGAAAGGTGGGCTTTAATAATAAGCCCAGATCTTCAGAATCATAATGACCAACTATCGCATTTCTTAGCCTTGTAATCATTCTGATTCATTTTAATGAACAGCTTTTCAAGTGTCTTTGTGCCTATGCTGTTTGGGAGTGGTGAGGATGTAGTCCTCTTCATTTTTTTGGTAGGATCAGCCATTTAGGCTATTTTTCTCTTCTTTCATCATTGTTGTGGTTTTCTCTCAGGACTCTCCCCACGCACCCATTATTTTTCATCAGGCATCATTGGTTATTCATTTGGTGGGGGCATCCATATCCTGTCACAGCTAGATGTAGACCCGGTGAATACTGACTGTGTTTGCACCTCTGCTTCTGTACTGTCTGCGGGTGCAGGATCAATATTTTATCCAGTTAATTGTTTTTAAAACAAAGGTGCTTGTGATGGGGGTCAGGATTGATGCCTGTGTTCCTGACTGCAGTCTCTAATTGCTAAGCTGTGCCTGATACCAGTACCCCACTTAGATATCTTGTGAGTATTCTTCAATTGCAATTTATCTTTGTGTGTTCAAGTGAATAAACTTTCTCAAGCTTGCATTTCAATCTTAAGATGCTATAAATAATCTTCTTACACTGATTTAACTGTTGTTACTGCTGCCCACATAGCGTCTCAAGATGTCTATTCCATTGTATGCATCTTGTATAGACCCACTATGTACTTGTCCATTCTGATATAGCCACAATGTGTTTGTTAGACTCTGGTCTATTGGAAGGTCACCAATCCCATTACCCTCTCTTTTTACTCCAGATCCATTGAGTCCTGATTGATGGGAGAGCTGAGTTCAAGACTCATACATCCACCCCAACAACTATGACAACATTTTTCTTCTTGTCAGACATAAGTTTCACTATGGTCTCTTCCACTTGCTTAAATTAAGTCCAGATAGACTTCTACTGGTCTCACAAGTAAAGAGAGCCTGTTTAAAGGATTTTTTTCTCTTTTGGCATAAGTGCAGCAAACATCTCCCAGTACTTGCACTTCAGCTGTTTCCATTGGGCTATACTACACATCACAATACAACTTGGCTGTTAAAACAGGGCATGACCCCAAGACTGCACTTGTTGGTCTTGGTGTGTTTACAAAATCCTAACCTATTTTCACCTGTAAAGCAGTCGTGTCTGTGGTTGGATTAACCAGAGGCTACAAATCAATCAGATGGTCTTAAAAAGCGCATAGCTGCTCTGAAGAGTATCTTGGCATTGAGGATTATTAGGATTGAAGAAACTATTATGGCTGCACAAAAAGCCAAGTATTAAGCTTTTTCCTGAAGGATGACTCTGAAACAAGTGATCGGCGCTCAAATGGAAGCTTTTTCCTTGCACAAGCCGCTAACCGGGAGAAGGAGCGACTGCCCCTTCTGACCTACCTTACACTTGGTACTACCGCAATTGAAGCCCGAGCAGAGTGCAGTGCTCTACGACAGGGGTCTGCAACCTTTTCTGTAGTGAGAGTTGCTTCTGATCAGTGAAAATCATTGTGAGATACTGAAGGCCAAGCCACACGTGCAATGTTAGCAGCCACCAGATTCCATAAAACTCCTCATTTAAATTTTCTCCGATTTCAAAGTGTTGCATTTGCAAACAGCAGGCATCTTGCACACTGTGCCTTGTAGACATGGTGTCATATTTATAACCGTAAAATACAGCCATTTGTTTAAATAGGCGGAATTTAAAGTGAAAGAATATGCTTCATAAAATATTAAGACGTTATTTGCTTAATTTAAAGTGGAGATAAACATTAACTCAATGTTTCAAAGAAGTATTTTTATACTCCTAATTTCTCCCATTTGAAAAAAATCACAGTATTTTTCTGTAATAAATATGGCACGGTGTCTACTGGCAATGGGGAGCAAGAGGTCTGCTGTTTGTAACTGTAACACTTTAGGATGGGCAAAAATTAAGATGAAGAGTTAACTTAATCATTTAGTTAACTTTTATTTTTTCCATTTAAAAGCATTTAGAAACATCATTTTCTTCTCATGCTCCAATACTGAGTTGACCACTTTTATTTAAGATTTAAATGCCTCAGTGCTTCAGTTCTTCACCTCTGTGCCCTGGACCATAAATCTAATTCCAGCACTGCTCATTATTAGGCCTTGCCATCTGCAGCCTGAAGATAATAATGCAAAATAACACAGCCTTCCCTTAATTGTTTTTTAAAAATGTGACCTGTGCTTATTTAAAAATGAACTCGTGGCTGTGAGCTACTGGTTGCTCGCAATCCACTTGTTGGAGACACCTGCTCTAGTAGGGACATTGTGTTGCACTCTGATCACCAATAATTGAGGCCCAGCCATGAAAAAGGCCCTATGGGCTAGCACCAGGGGTTTAACAGAATGCGCTTGTTCATTGGAAACTAGTGCAAAGAACGTTAAAATGTTGAAACCGATTTACCAAAAGGTGAGTTCAAGAATCAGCCGAGCCGCTACCTTATGAACTGACCGGACTCTATTCGTCACGTAATCTGCACGCCCAGATATAGAATATTAGTGTAGTCGGACACTTTGAGAAGGGCAATTTGGAAGAGGTGTGGCACAGCTGCCAGGGTACCTGACTCCGGACCACGGGGTTGACAGTTCGATCCCCGGTGCCAGCGGCAGATTAGCCTAGCACCATGTGACTCTGGACAATAGCTTGCTTAATCTTCCCGACGGCCCCCGGCGCCTTGACATCCTTGGGTAATTGTGTGCTTTACAAATACTGGTTTCATTTTTCATTGGTTTCAGTTCAATTTCTGAGCTAAATCTAGGACAAAAAAACAGACTATTTGGTGTTCAGCAACATAATGTTTTCCAGATACTTAAAAAACTGCTTGCTAATTAATTAACTTCTCCAGAATCTTAGTGTAAGCTTGAAGCAGAGATATGGGTTTAAAATTCACCTAGATACTAGGGGCTGCGGTGGCTCTCTTAAGGAGAGGGACCAGCATAGCATCCTTCCAATCTGCTGGAACTACAGCTGGAGCACGCATTTAGCAGGTTGTTCAAAATAGGATTCACTACCTTCAGCGCATTAGTATGTAGATTCATAGGACAGGGGGTCGCTAGGGGAACAGGACTTCAATTAACAAACAGCAGATCCGAATTCAGCAAAAGAAATAGGTCCAAACTCAAGTAGCAAGCCCTGCCTCAAGACAGTCAGGAGCAATAGGGGGCACATCTCCTAACACTAGGGCGAAGCCAAGTTTATTTGGATGTTGAAGATTTTATCTTAGAAAAAACACAGAAAGCATCTCTCACATGTTTGGGGAAGGGGGTGAGGGGTGATCGCACTACAAGCCACAGGAGCTCAAATATTCTTAACACTTTTAAAAATCTCACATGACCTGTTATCCACTGCAGCCGTTTTTGTCATTTTAGCTGCCTTGACTGCTGAGTGATATCTCCTCAAACCAACGCTGTAAGCCTCTTTATCCTCCAAACAAGAGTTTCTACACCATTTTCTTTTGTCCTTTTGCATACTTTTCTTTCAACTGTCACGTTCTTTGTGAACCAGAGCTCACAGGAACCCTATGATTGTGACTTATGACAGATAACGGGGGTGTTAACATCTTAACTGGATGTTGTTAGAAAGAGCAGGTAAATGAGAAAGTGAGTGAATTAAGCAACTCGTAAGATTTAATACGGGTATAAGCATGAGAGGAAATAGGGATATTCCTCTTAATGAGGCCAGTTTTAGAGCTCTTTTACAACCGACATTCAATAAGTGATCAGACCAGAGCATAAGGCAAGGATCCTCCATCTCAATAGGAGAGTTAGAAAAAACAAATTCAATAATATGCCCAGTGTTGGAAATGGCACGTTATGGTTGGCTGAAGCAAGGCCATAGCCAGGCAGAACCTATTCTCACCCTTGGGTAGCTTGGTACTGAGCAGTCCGGCTTATCACAGATGCCACGTGTAAAGCATTGGCACAGTACTCTCACACAATAAATACTCTGAGCTTCGCAAAGAGACTTCACATGTGGTGTATGTAAATAAAGTATGCATTCAACACACATTAACTAACACAACACGAACATCATGTATTTTTGGGCATAAAATCACATTCGGAAATATCACTAGTAGTACTAGGCCTAACCTTGTTAAAATGACATCCGTAATATGCACATTTGGGAAAGATCCTTTTTACCCTTCCAGCACCCTTATGTGGTGCGAAACATTGTCAGAAAGAGGCCCTCCGTGGCAATTCAATACCACACAGTTATAGGGTGCACCCAGATCACAATATCAGAAATGTGTACACACAGAAAATTACAACACTTTTAACCAGCACCCTGGGCCAAGGCCACATGGGTAAAACCTATGTCAAACGTAGTATTCTTTTGGCAAACGACTCACCGCCGTGCCGTGTAATTGATCACAGGCAGTCTCTCCCTTACATTCACTGAGCACTGATACGCGGTGCCACAAATATCAGGCAGGTCCATTTAGAGCGCACACACACAGCACCGTAATGCAGTGCAACTGGTATCCGGCAGATCAGTTGATATTGCATATGCAGACCCAGTGTCCCAAGCGCTCCTCCACCATTCAGCTAACCCAGATTACCCTACAACCACAAGCTAGAGCTAGAGAAAACCTTCCCCCTGATCCTAGGCCGCTTGCGGCCGGAATCGCTCTTAATCAGGGTCCCAGGGAAGAAGGTGTGTGGTAGGTAAAGAGCTAATTAGGTGGCAGTTGACAAATGAAGTTTTGGCCACTACCCTGGAAGTTCACCCACGGTATGCGGAGCAGAAAGGGCTGAGGGAGATAGTCGTTCAGTCGAAGGCTTCCACATTGTGCCTTCCGGAACCAGACCCGTTCTGCGAAGAACAAGGTGGGGGTGGGGGTCATGCAGTCTCTTGACCCGTTTCTAATCGCTCTAGGAAGCGTTCCTTAGCCCAGTTAATTACTCTCACCGCCCCGGCCAATACTACCTGGCAACTTGAAGTTGTCGGCTGGGTGAGGAGAGGAAATTTGGTATGCTGCACTGAGGCACAAAAAGAACAATGGATGAATGGGCGATGAAGCAGGGAAGCCACTCAGAAGAAGACAATCTGTCAAACACTTCGAGGAAAGCAGCACCCAGGCAATCCGGGCACCCTGGAATATGACTCCATTCCCCCGCACCTCCCCTGGAAATGAGGCACAGCGTCTGGTGCGGTTTGATACGAGCTGCACCAGACAGTTCCGGTCACACACAACAAAGAGTTGCAAATTCAGCACCTCCCTGGAAATGTGGCACAGTGTATGGTGCGCGTTGTTACGGGGTCACACCAGATCATTCCGGTCACACACATGGGCCCAAGTTCAGCAGTGCCGCACGAGGTAGAATGAGGCACTACTACAGGAACGCCCTCACTTCCGAGGGTTGCAACCTGTGAATCTGACACTGCATGCAACGAGTATGCTATCGGCATGTCGGATGAGAAAGATGCGGAACAATCTAAGTGGGCCACACGTTGTCCTGCAACCAGTGAACCTGCTCACCACCAGCAAGACGCTTTAAGCGTGTTGAGGCCCCATGATGCAGGGGCCACACTCCTTAGATGGGAGCAGTACATTTGGGGCTCCGCATAAGGCAATCCGGTCTCCAGGCATAATATATAGTTCCATGCTCACACTGCGCCACTAGTTGGGATCCAGCAGACGATGAGGGCACTGCTCTCCAGGTGTCACAAGTAGACGGTGTGGGTTCCTCGCGGGGGGTGTTTGATGGCCCTGAGACCTCTACAAGAGAACAGGGGGCAAGCCAACAATACCTTGGAGAGCACACTTCAGGTTTCCACACAGCCGCAGGTAGTCGGCCCTGGCCAGCCTTTTCAAGAAACGTGCACAGTCCATTCTAATGGCAGTAATCCACCTTGAAATTAACAGAATTTAAATGGTTGGATGCACAGCGATGAATTTCCCAATTTTTGGCAATATTTAATCGGTTCGACTCAGGTGGCGTCCTCACCTGGAATACGCCTTAATGTAACTCAAATACGTGGTACCAGTGGGTCACTGGGACCATCCCTGAGGGAACTCGCCTATCTCCCCTTGAAAAGGATTTCACACAAAGTTCATGAAAGTTCGGAATACAATTTATTCTTGTTCCGTCTTCAAATCAAATTCACTTTTCGTGTTTAAACATATCATTCATGTTTCAATGAAGCATCATATCTGCTTATTAAATCCAATGCATTTCGGGCTTGAAAAATAGCCCTTCATCAGGGAATAGCATAGCTGTAGAAATAAAGGTATAGCTGTTTTATACTTGTGGTCTCCAAAAGTTATCTACAATGTTAACATTTCAAACTGTTGTTATGGCCAAGGGTACTGTACTAGTAGACACCAAAGTTCAAACGTGCAAAAAGATAATCATTGTCACCAGACTATCTGTCATATAATACATATTTAAACATTTAAATGAGTAAAAAATCATAACTTACATGCCTGTCTTGATTCATGTGAGTTTTATATGCTGGAGGAAAAACGAGAGAAAATCGGCAATGTGACATCCTGCTATTTAGTGCCCTGCGTGTAGGCGCTCCGCATTATGACTTAAGCATAACTGACCTGATTCTTGTGCTGTGTGGGCTAATTCACTTCCATGGGTTAGTTAGCTCGAAAAAATGCCACTCTAGCTACTGCGCGCCATTACGGTGGTTTATTTATGTCCGAGTTGCGGTCATGTGATTCAATGGGCATTGAAGACAGACTATCGTCATCTTGCATAATTTACGGGGATCCACATCCATAATGCCCTGTAAGAGGCTGGTTATTAATATATTTCAAACGATGTGTGACTATGATGGTGGGGTAAAAAGGATTGGTAGCGGATTTACATTGAAAAATAAAAAAGAGAAAATAAGAATAAAAAGGGGGTTTAACAGAAAGAGGGTGGGTTCGAACTCTGTTGTTACTATACGGGATATCGGTGCATTAAACCCTTGCGCTATCATAGTGCTTGGCTAACACAGAGGTGTAAATAACTATGGGTGTGCTGTTCTCATTTGCAACTCGCACAGTGATGTCGTGTGGCACGTATAGGGCAATTTATAGGTAACATGCAAATTCGATACGGTCATTAAGTCCATTTGGCTTCTGTGTGCCGAGTCTGTATATCCAGAAGTTTTCCCTTTGTAGGAGATATTTGGAATTGTCTCTGCCTTCAATTTTCTTGACAGTTTCCAGGATAAGAAACTTGAGCTGGGCTATATTGTGTTTAGCTTCGTTGAAATGGACTGCTACCGATGACTTGGTGTTGTTCAGTCGAATATTAGACTTGTGTTCAGTTATTCTCACTTTTATTCGACGCTCGGTCTTACCAATATATACCTTCCCGCAGGGGCATTTTAAGGCATATATAACATTTGATGTGTCGCATGTCCCATTCACCTTAAGTTTGACGCTGTGGCCTTTCATCGGATGGTTAATTTGGTTTCCTTTCTGTATGTTATTGCAATGTCCGCAATTTAGACAGGGCTTTGTCCCTTTGTATATTTCCATGGTTTTGGCTTGAGGTTTGATAATTTCTCCCAGATTTCTCGCTCTGGTGTAAGCAAACAACGGAGGGTCTTTGAAGCAATTGTTAAAATCTGGTTCCAACGTCCGTATTCTCCAGTGTTTCCGTATGATCTTTTTGAATTTATCACTGACTGTTGAGTATTTTGATACTGCTACTATCCGAGTTTGTTCCTTTCTGGTGCTTGGTTCTAGTAGTTTGTCTCTGTTTATCTGATTGACTTTACTTTGTGCTTCCTCTATGATTTGTGTTGGATACCCTCTCTGTTTGAATTTCATACCCATTTCCACAGTCTTTTGTTCTGTTTTGTGTGGGGTAGATGTGATCCTTTTTATTCTAGCCATTTGGGAGAACGGTAGGTACATAAAGGACACCACGGTGAGGAAAATCGAATTTTGCCCTGTCGTGTGTCCCTACGTGTTCCCCATTATATGTTATATGTGCATGATCGATATGCATATTTACCCCCTTGACTGAATAAAGATGCAGTTATAGTTGTGTCCAACGTTAATATGTCAGTTATCCAGTTCCTCGTGAAAGCAACGAGTATTAGGCCTATGTTGCCAACGTTTTACATTATGCACGTTAATTCATCGAGTTGTCCCCGTTTCTAGGCCTCACATGGCCCGGACACCAGATTCGAGTCTCAAGTCTCCTGTAACCACTCCGAGGAGCGATGCAGCCCCTCCCGCATCCCTGACCCTTCATTTACTTTCTGCCAAGCAATGCAGTGCCCGGCCTGGCCTGCCTGCCTGTCTGCCAAGAATATGTTATGCCTCTAGTTATCAGTTCAGCTCCCCGGCTTCACATTCCTAAGCTAACGAACCGCATAAACATCTTCAGTTATAGTCCAGTCTTTCCGTCTCCATGCAAGAGAATTATTGAATTAATGTCCATAAGAAGATTCATAGCACACGCAACACATGTAGAATATAAGCATGCACTAGCCTTAGTGACAAGTAGCCTTTGCCCTGATGACTTTTAGATTCTATCAACATGTTCTCCAAACACGAGATATCAGATATGCTATAGGTACATGTCGTCCTGACATCCCAGACTTTAGTCTCCTCTTCTAGTGCCAGAAGTCAGAGCCCCCAGCTCTCCCCAGTTACACGTCATGGCCCGTTTGCGCGCACCAGTAGGTTAAAGGTTCCAGCTGCCCAGGTAGCCCCCTCCATGTATCCACCCATTTATGACACTTCTGTGACGTTCACATCACATGTCTCCGTGCACGCCCTGTTCACGCCCATGTGTTCTTATCTTTCGTTTGTCACTTGTTACGCCTACTGTATTCAATGCAATTGTACTGTTTTACTATATATACTGTATAATGTTAATATGGCTTTAGGTTTTACTTCCCTTCCCTTGTGTCTGTCCCTTCCTGAACCTTTGCAGGTGATGGAACCCGATGGTCCATTGGCTCGAGCCATCTGATTAAAGCCTGTTCGACTCAGATACCACGGATCCTGCCTCTTATTTATTGAGCTATCGGTTTCAGTTAATGCATAGAAAAATAGTACCGGTAATTAATTATTTATTTACCACATAATGGCGCCCGAACAGGCACTAGCCCCTTCCTCACGCGCCGGCGATGTAACGCAGGCCCCCTGACCCTTCTATAGCCGTGACGGAACCCTACGTGCACGTGCAGATATTTCTGCTTCAAGTCTCCCTCAGGCCCACGGAGGAGACGGAGACTGCGGTCCGGCATCCAGACGAGGCGGTGAGGAAGGCGGTTCGTCCCGACCAGAGCCCAAGCCGAGAGAGCAAGGTCCGAGGTATCCGGAGGCCCACCTGTAACCGAAGCCCGAAGCCCGAGGCGCATGCGTAGTGCGTAGCAGTAACCAGACGTCGTAGCAGTCCAGTCCAGTCCGAGGCCTTCAGTTTTGCTTCCCGGTGAGTACCGTTGCTGGGGGTATCTAGACGGGTTCCTTAATTTGTGCCCGGTCCGACGGGTTTGGGTACACAGATCCGGTCCGACGTGTTCACTTAGGTGGATACGGTATGACGTGTCTCTTTAGGAGACCGGTATGTTCTGTACTGTTTTAGCAGTGCATCCAGTAATTCTAGTAAGTCTGTTCCTCTCGAGAAATTCCAGTATTATGTTTTCGAAGATACTACCTATTCCGTTCGAACTGTTATTAATGTGTTCTTGATGTCGTGGTATGAATGATTGTTTTGCTATTCATTATTGTGATCATTGTGTATTGTGTGTTCGAGTTCAAGTACGGTTCAAATATGCCGCTGTTTTCGAAGTTACGTCAGATAAAAACCAGAAAAGGGTTACTCGAAGAATCAGTTCCTGTCCCTCCCAGGGACAGTCCTGGACATTTCATGTATCATAAGCATGGCTTAGATGCCATACTGTATCTAGATTTATGGGTTGATTACACGAAACATCTCGAAGAGAAATATAGATGGCCTGTTTCAGGAACATGGGATGCCGAGTGCATCATGAGAGTGGAAGAAGCATTATGGAAAAAGAAAGCCAGACAATCCCAGAAAGATGCCATAGAATTATGGCATAAAGAATCGCATAAAAGAACAGAGAAAGAATTCAGAAAAGCAGAATTAAGTAGGGAATCCGCCGAAAAAGCCCAAGAAAGGGAATTACTAGAAGAAGGTGAACGAGTTAGAGCAGAACAGTCAGACCGACAGAGAAATGCCCTTATTAAAGGTATGTATCCCCTTCTCGCCGAGGGTTTGCCTAAAGCGACCCCGGAAACACTCTGTAATTTACCGCCACCTTTGGTCCCGACTAAGCTACGTCATAAACCGACCGCAGCTGAAATTTTTCTTTCTTCCTATTTAGATGACACTGTCCCCGAATATGCTAATACGAATCCTACTCCGCCTGTTCAACTTCCACCTCCTGTTAATAACGTAATTACTGTGCCTCCAGCCGTTGGTCCCGGGAATCCTGTCCATGTGCCAGTACCCCAGGACCAACCCACATTACGTATTCCTACTTTACCAGTCACGTTACCAACAGCCGCACATTCAGTATTAATTGACGATTCTAGTTCCGGAGGAGCAGGGGGAGGTATTCCTATCACCCCGCCTCAAACAAAACGCCTGACGCTGAGAGATGCAGCGTTGCAGCATACGCCAAAAGTGGCTACGTACGAAGCCCTCAAAAGGTACCTTACTGATTGTAGATATGACCCAGTGCCAGGCGAAGATCACATGATAATATATTCCGTACGTTTACGACGAGTTGCAAACTTCTTGATCACCATATCAAATATGGAACAACATCTAGACAGAATATATCATTTCATCCGAACAGGGGAGAAACCAGAAAGTATTCACGAAGCCATGGCACATAGGAAAGTCGAGACTCAAGGCATGATTTTGCAATTTCTAATAAATTGTTTGATAAGAGAACAGGATCGTCCTGATAAAAATCCAGAAGAGATGAAAGTCCTGATAAGATAGAGTGACAATATAGCAGACGGAAAACACAAGACACAGAATAGTATAGAAACCATGTACAGAAAGATCCGTAAAGAAATTATAGGCATACACGAGAGGGAGAAAGCAAGAATAACAACAGAGAAAGAGAATGACTCTTCCGACGAAGAGACAGACAACGAGAATCCCACCAGAATAGCGTATGTAGGTAGGACGAGACCTTCTGATAGACACACACGCCTAGACTACAAGAAAGTTTTTCCTCCTCCCGTACCAGAACAGTGTTCTCTTGAACAATTATTCCAGGCCACCGATAAAGTTCTGAAATTACGAATAGGTTACAGTGAGCTTAGTACCATGCATGAACAAGAACTAGCCCGATCAGCAGTCCGATGGACTAGTGATTCTACCACGTTTTCAGACGAAGTAGTGGCTCCGATGTTTCTGAAACTGCCCCCGGCCGAGCAGCGACTGGTGGGTATGTACATGATCCAGCACCTCATTACACAGTACGAGAGTCAGCATTCTGATCCAGGTCCTTTATATAATGTACTGAACGAGTTACTCCTAAACAGATGGAAAGGTCTAGGTACCGATTTAATTAGCGTCATTTTAGAACAACGCCACAAATACAGAACGTTCCTGACTCCGCATTTTGTTCCTATTTCACCCCCATTCTACATAGACAGACAGAATCCGTTGAGAGAAGTGCATCCTGTTAAGGGAACGGGGGGTGAGCTCGAACGAGTATTTGTTTACACCCCTATAACGAAAATAGAACTACTAGAAATGAAAAAGTTAGTGCCCTGTCACGATAAAGATCCAGCAGGGTTCCACCGAGAGTTAAAAGACATGCTCCGTATGGGAGAATACACGTATCCTGATATCATCTAAATGTTAAAGGTCCTGTTGCCTGCGGGCATATATGAAAAACTTAAAGAAAAAGAATGGGAGGTGGGAGAGAAAAAGATAGATTGGACCGCATTAGAGAACGAAGATAACACACGAGTTCCAGGTACTGGTCTTGGGGATAAAGCCAAAGCATTGCCCGAGTTGTTAATACAAGTCTTGCCAAGATTACTAGCCACGAAAAAGGAAGATTGGGATGCCATCTCAGCCTGTAAACAGAAACAAGACGAAGACACTAGTGATTTTTATTCCAGATTTGAGAAATGTTTCATTATTAATAGCGGTTTGAAAACAAGTAGTGAGTCATATCCACATCTTTTTGTTACCAAACTAGTTGAGAATTCTATACCACAAGTTAAAAATAGAGTATTGAAAGTCGAGAGTACCTGGCAAGCTAACACCCCGTCCCAAATGCTCCAGATGTTACAGTATCACCAGAACCGAATCAGGGAAGAGCAAGAACACGAAAGGAGACGTATGAAAGATACGAAAATGAAAGTTCTAGTTGCACAGTCTGTTCTACCAGATAGTCAGAAGAGGGGTACGAATCAGACTACTCATTCTGCAGCTCCCGTTAAAGGGACATGCAATTACTGTAAACAGCCAGGTCACTACATAAACGAATGTGCAGTTCTGAAACACAACATAGCTACAGGTAAGACGAAAGAGAGACCGCGTCCTCCTAGACAAGAACTGTTCCGCAGAATTCACAGCAACCACCGCAGAACGCACAACAGACAGTTACAGTACCGCAGCCTATAGCTGCCACACAACAGGTTACACAACAGATGTACCAGTACGCACAGTCAGATTATCCAGAAGATCAGCAGTATTCATGAAACAGCCTAGAGAGGGAGGTTGGCTTGCCTCTCATCGAGGTTCCTGTAGATCAAGAGGGTCCCTATGTACACAGTCAAGTATTAGGGAAAGACAGAAAGTTTCTGATCGATACAGGGGCAAGTGGGACTACCATCAGTCATGACGAGGTTCCAGGGGCTCCACTCTCAGGCTCAAGAAATGTTTCCCTGGGATTTTCAGGAAAGCCTATTGTTAATGAAATATCGAAACCAGTTTCCCTATAAGTAGGTCCATTGTCCCGAACCACAGACTTGTTACTTACGAAATCATGTCCAGAAAATTTACTTGGTATTAAAACCTTGAAAGAATTAGGAGCAGTTATCTGCTGCTCTCCGGAAGGAGTGAGATTGTTTTTACGTGATTTTAAAGGTCATTATGTGTTACGTGATTTTGATCCAAGATTATTGAATGTACCACAGCATTTATGGGCGCAAGGTCCGACTGATGTAGGTTGTATGCATATTACACCATATCGTGTCACTCTGAAACAAGGTGTTGTATTACCACGAATCCGACAATACAAATTGCCACCTGAGGCTGTAGCAGCCTTATCGAAAATTATTGACGAGCTCATTGCTCAAGGAGTAGTTGTAGAAACTGACTCCAATGTATGTAATTCTCCTATCATTCCGATTCTTAAACGTACTGATCCAAATGCACCTCAATAGCAGTAGCAGTATCAAAATACTCAACAGTCAGTGATAAATTCAAAAAGATCATACGGAAACACTTGAGAATACTGACGTTGGAACCAGATTTTAACAATTGCTTCAAAGACCCTCCGTTATTTGCTTACACCAGAGCGAGAAATCTGGGAGAAATGATCAAACCTCAAGCCAAAACCATGGAAATATACAAAGGGACAAAGCCCTGTCTAAATTGCGGACATTGCAATAACATACAGAAAGGAAACCAAATTAACCATCCGATGAAAGGCCACAGCGTCAAACTTAAGGTGAATGGGACATGCGACACATCAAATGTTATATATGCCTTAAAATGCCCCTGCGGGAAGGTATATATTGGTAAGACCGAGCGTCGAATAAAAGTGAGAATAACTGAACACAAGTCTAATATTCGACTGAACAACACCAAGTCATCGGTAGCAGTCCATTTCAACGAAGCTAAACACAATATAGCCCAGCTCAAGTTTCTTATCCTGGAAACTGTCAAGAAAATTGAAGGCAGAGACAATTCCAAATATCTCCTACAAAGGGAAAACTTCTGGATATACAGACTCGGCACACAGAAGCCAAATGGACTTAATGACCGTATCGAATTTGCATGTTACCTATAAATTGCCCTATACGTGCCACACGACATCACTGTGCGAGTTGCAAATGAGAACAGCACACCCATAGTTATTTACACCTCTGTGTTAGCCAAGCACTATGATAGCGCAAGGGTTTAATGCACCGATATCCCGTATAGTAACAACAGAGTTCGAACCCACCCTCTTTCTGTTAAACCCCCTTTTTATTCTTATTTTCCCTTTTTTATTTTTCAATGTAAATCCGCTACCAATCCTTTTTACCCCACCATCATAGTCACACATCGTTTGAAATATATTAATAACCAGCCTCTTACAGGGCATTATGGATGTGGATCCCCGTAAATTATGCAAGATGACGATAGTCTGTCTTCAATGCCCATTGAATCACATGACCGCAACTTGGACATAATGCGGAGCGCCTACACGCAGGGCACTAAATAGCAGGATGTCACATTTCCGATTTTCTCTCGTTTTTCCTCTAGCATATAAAACTCACATGAATCAAGACAGGCATGTAAGTTATGATTTTTTACTCATTTAAATGTTTAAATATGTATTATATGACAGATAGTCTGGTGACAATGATTATCTTTTTGCACGTTTGAACTTTGGTGTCTACTAGTACAGTACCCTTGGCCATAACAACAGTTTGAAATGTTAACATTGTAGATAACTTTTGGAGACCACAAGTATAAAACAGCTATACCTTTATTACTACAGCTATGCTATTCCCTGATGAAGGGCTATTTTTCAAGCCCGAAATGCATTGGATTTAATAAGCAGATATGATGCTTCATTGAAACATGAATGATATGTTTAAACACGAAAAGTGAATTTGATTTGAAGACGGAACAAGAATAAATTGTATTCCGAACTTTCATGAACTTTGTGTGAAATCCTTTTCAAGGGGAGATAGGCGAGTTCCCTCAGGGATGGTCCCAGTGACCCACTGGTACCACGTATTTGAGTAATCCACCTAGTGCACAACAGATCCCTCTGGCAGTGTACACCACACAGTTCCAGGGTCTCCGGTCCCACGTCTCCACAAGTGTATCTCTACCCTGCTGAAGTATGGCACCAGTAGTTACACTGTAGTGTGCCTTTTAAAGTGTGGGTGGTTCAGAGGATTTCATTTTGGACCACAGATGTCTCCTCTAAATTTAAGTCCTGTCTGCCTTAGGGCTGTAAAATGCAGATCTTAATCTTTAGTGGGACCATGATCTGGCTCCCATAGGCCAAGTGTCAAAACCTCTTCCTCAAGTCTATCTAGCAAGGCCCTCAATGGCAGAGGTCTGTGTTTATAGCTGTCTCTGAGAAATGCACATATGTGCTCCCCCAGACTCCAATGTGGACTAGAGTCAAACTAAAAGTCACACAAAGTTTTAGAGCAGAGAAATTCCTTTTTTCTAGAAATTGTATTTCTAAGCTATTAATGACAAACCCCTCTTTACCAGAGGAGAGGGGTTGTCTTTGTGAATCCAATTACAAGAAACATTATGAGGCTGCTCGACTGTAAGCCACTATTACAGTTTGAAGTAACTTCAGACATTCTCCTATGCTAACCTATGGGAAGAGCAAACCTCATAGGTAGTGAAGCCACATGGGTATTCTTCAGAATACCCTGGGCAGGGAACACACATACATGTGTACCTGCCCTGCCTTTTACATACCACATGCTTCACCCCTTAAGACTTATCCCCAGGTGTGCCCCAGTGGGAGTGATAGGTCCCCTCAGGATTGGCCAGCCTGAGTTTAACTGCAATTGCGCACAGACAGGCCTAAAATGGCAGTCTTGAGTCAAAAATATCCGGTAAGCACCACTTCCTAATGTGTGTAGGAAGGGCGTGCACATTTACAGTGGGAAAGTGCCCAGAGCCCTAAGGCCACTAAACAAGAATTGGCAAAACCCTGGTGTAGTCCCATCGGTAGCGCCAACCTCATAGGTAGGGGAAACCCACATGGGGTTTCTTTTACTACCTGGGCAGGGTACACCCATGTGTATTTGCCCAGCATTTCGCCTACCACTTGCTACACCCCTAAGGGCTTACCCTAGGGGTGCTCTAGTGGTAGTTGAAGGTCCACTCAGGGTTGGCTAATGAGTTAGAAATGCCAACCTGAGCATAGGCGCAACTACACACCCACAGGCCTGAAATGGCAGGCTTGATACAGGTTTGAAAGGCTATTCTGGTGAGTGGCACAATCAGTGCTGCGCCCCACTATTAGACAGTGCAGTACCTGCCCTGGGTATGTGGTGTACCTTTTTACCAAGCACTCACAGGTAAAAAACCTAACCCAATCAAGTAGCACCACTTCCTAGCATGGGTTGGAAGGGTGCACGTGCTTTCACATTGCTTTACAGTAGGAAAGCTCCCAGAGTCCTAAGGCCATGAAAAGAGTCAGCCAAAACCAAGAGGAGAAAAAGCTAAATTTTTAAGGAAATCCCCTAAGAAGGGCCATGTCCAACACACAGCTTGATGGGTCGGGAACAGAATAGTTTAGAAAGGTTAAAAGAATAAAAAGCCATATCGT
Source organism: Lissotriton helveticus (assembly GCF_964261635.1). Taxonomy (NCBI): domain Eukaryota; kingdom Metazoa; phylum Chordata; class Amphibia; order Caudata; family Salamandridae; genus Lissotriton; species Lissotriton helveticus. The sequence goes on along the minus strand of NC_136067.1, from coordinate 1,841,707,241 downwards.
ATTTAATCAATTTGTTGCTCTTGGCACAAGAGGTCTGTGGTGCAGGGCCACCAAATGTATTTTGTAACCTGCTGATGAATGTACACTCAGTATGGCTGTGCCTGTAAGTCAGAGAATTGGTATGTGATGAGTGTGTTGAAATGCTGGCAATAGCAATCTGGGGGTTGGGTAGAGTAGATCTAATGATCCCTGCTCTTTTGACTAGGCAATGGGTTTCGTTGTTTTAGGCTTTGGCCCAGGGTGGTATGCTATTTGGTTAAATGGCTATGGGTGAGGGGTCGGAGTAGGAATACTTTGTTAGTACAGCACATGGCCTTATGCCGGTGTGCCCTTCACTGGATGGTTTTGGATGGAGTCTGTAGCTGCCGCTGTTTATGCCATGCCAAGTAGTGACTTCCAGAACCATGTGGAGGCCGTGATGTCTCAATGGGTGCCAGCCTACATTGTGATCATATACCACGCCCAAAGATCTTTAGACAAAGTCTCTAAATGTGGTTAGAGGCAGATTCCAAGAGGCGTGGGTAAAAGTAGTTATGTCGGCTCCTGGCAAGACATTCCACCTGGAATACAGTACCAGGCCTGGCCTCCCACCAGTGGTTTTGGGAGTGGGGGGGGCGTGGGGGGTATATTTATGTAAAACTCAATAGTGATCCCCCTGAATGAAATACAGTCCGTTTCCAGAGGTTGTCCAGTTAAAGTCCATTGTTAATAAGTACATTGTTGATTTGTATCGCCTAAATGCCTAAACTCCAATATGTATTTACTTCTGCTACTTTGGACATTAAAGAAGATGGATAAGTAAGATTATAGACTTTACGGTTTAAATTAGAAAATGTCCTAAAATGGGTCTTTATTGATTTCTAGATATTAGCTTCGTCATGCTTTTATTTTGAATGGAAAATATTGGTGGAAGAGAGAGAGACATGGTTTTAGTGCTTTGCTCCCAGTATTTTTGAATTTAAACGCTTTAGTTAATAATAATAATTATTGGAATACAAGTGTACTGTAAAAGGTTACTTACCGGTTTGAGTGCTTTCAGATAGGGTGGTATACGGTTAGACTGCACAAGGTGTTCTGTTTGTGTTCTGGTCAAGCTAAGGCAAGCTGCCAAGAGACGAAAACACGACCCGGAAACCGTGCAATTTTAACCTTTCACCCTGGGGCCGCTGCTGGTGTAGATGTTTTAGATAATTATTAAGAGGTTGTTTGAGTCTGTCGGTGTCCGATGCCCGGACTGGGGGTGGGACAGAGCTGCGGGAGGATGTGCAGAGTGGACAGGACGCTGCCTCTGGAGAGGGAAGGCTCTGTCTCTGGAGAGGAGCTCTTGAAAGGCGCGCTCCCCGCCGGGGAATGCTGTGTAAGTGCTCTCCTTACTTGTTTCTTCTCAGAAAGAGGCTAATTGCTGCTGCTGTAGATCCTTGTGTTTCTGTTTTCTTTCTTTCGAATAATATGTGTTTGTTTTGTTTCTGATTCTGCTTGTTGTGGTGCGCCCACATGGGATTGGTTTAAAACTTTTACCTTGGTTTGATATTTCGCGGGCGGCTGTTGCTGCCACCCAGTATGGCGTACTCTGATTTTCAGCCTCTGCTGACTTCAGCTCCACAGAAGCGAAGCCGCAGGCGCAGAGGGCATTAAAGGTGGGGCTAAAAGTATTGAAATTAAAACGAAAAAAAAAAGGTGGATGGGGCCTTTTTCATACTGATAGATTATTAAGCCTGAGCTCGGCGCCTCGGCCGGCCAGTGTAGCGGTAACCGAGGTGGCATCTCTCACTGCAGGCCTGGTCCCTGAACCTCGTAGACATAATGTGTGCGTGCTTCAGAGGCGCAGAGATGTGCAGTAGGTGCAGTGTCACCTGGATTCAGGTGTGTGAGGGGCCACTGCACATCTACCATCACAACCATTAACAACACAGCCGTAGGCCGGGTCGTTCTCTTCCTTTTATCAGACACGTCAGTGCTTTAAAATGCAAAAAATAAGTGCAGGTACTCTCCCAGTAAGGCTGAGGTCTAGCCTGGGGGCGTGTGGCCTGGGGGCGGGGCTAGACGGAAAACATTTAACGGGATCCAGATTTTCTTGGTGCGCCTAATAGAGACATTTCTGTTATCTTTAGTGAATTTTTGTGGCCCTTGCATGTACAAAAGGATGTTCACAAAAAGAGGACAAAGTTCCTATACCAGGGTGCAAAAGTCACCCACGTATCTGAGTGCAAATAGTGACCCATACATTAAAAACAGGGAAGAATGGGGAAAAGTAATCCTAGGTAAAAAATACCCTGATGGGAGAGGGAAAGACATACTACATCCTCTGCTGCCCTCACACACCCCGGAGGATGTCATGCTTCATCATCGGGCAATTTTGCTCCTCGTAGGGCCGGCGCTGCAATTCCCTACGGGTCCCCGAAGGGTCACTTTATCGGAGATCTTTTAGAGGATTAGCCGGATGTTGCATGCAGGTGTGTGGGGAAGGGTAAGGGAGGGTAAATCAATTACGTGCAAACATGATAGTGTGATAAAATCAAGGGTATGGAAGCAGCGACAAGATTGTCTAGGTAACCCTTGGCAGCTAAAAGTACTGCTTAAAAATGACTGACCCCACAAGGCCCACTATGCCTGGGTGTCACTAGTCAAGGTCAACATGTTTCGCGCCTCTATCGCCCGTAGGTCATTGGCGCTTCGTCAGGACCAAAAACAAAGTGAAGTGCACATGAGTAAAATACATAAAAGTTAAAATGAGAACCCTCTTATCTCATCCAGGGCGGATCAGGAGACCTGTGTCCCCACTATGTGGTTGTAGCTGTTACATAGAAGCTGCTCCTGGATGATACCTAGAAAGAGAAAAAGCAAAGTAAGCCGCATGTGAGCGTCAGTAACAACTTGATGCATCACAAAGTGTCACTTATGTGTACACAGCGCTTCAAATAGAAAGATTACGCGGGCACACAAGACTGGTCCACAGTAGATCGGGGGCTGCTAGTTCAAGGAGCCCTTAGGCTCAAAATAACGCATATAATGGTGTTAAAAGGCAACTAACCTTGGCTGTATAAGGTTGATTAAACGTATAACAACTATAGGGCAGAAATCTGCCAATGTTGAAAAGTACCAAACCGTGAGGTGGGTAGTTCACATCACAGTGCTTACCAAATATTAATTAAAGCTCTCCTCCAGTGGTCAAGGGAATGGACGCCCGCGAAAAGTCGGGCTGTGGAAGCAATAGACACAAACCAGGTACATAAGCACAACGGAAAAAGTACCGGTGAAGTAAGATGGAATTAATTGAAATGGCACTTACTAAGTAATGCGGGTGTAGCCTCTAGTACACCTACCCCTGTCCAAACGCTCGCCGAGAATGAAATAAAGGCGGCGAAATGCAGAGTTTAAATAGATGGATCGGGTGGGGGGTGGAAAAAAGAGAGGCGGTAACTCTTTACGGTGAAGCCTCACAAGGAAGTGTTACACTGCGCATGTGCGAAACAACGCAGCAGCGGCACATGCGTATTAGCCGTGCACACTGCTCCCTCGCTTCTGCGCACTGGCTTCATAGTCAAGGAAAATAACAATGCCGGTAATGATTAAGAGTTCATGAAAATCTACAAAATTAATCCGGTTTAAGTTACTCCTCACTAGTTCAGGCCTTCCCGTATGGGACAGGTCCTAGTATCATGATTGGACCACACCTCGAAAAATAACTTAAATCTATGTAGGAATTTCCCGTTTGTGACATGTCCTGATGTCGTGACTGGACCACCCCTTGAAAATTAACTTAAATCTATATGGATGTTTCAAAAATTCACAACCATCAACATATAGTTGACGCTTAGGCCATAAAATGGGGACTAAGAGAATACAGCCAAATTGCCTAACACCAAGGACAGTAATGTAAGTCCTCACGTATTTTAATGCAAAGAATGAATCCCCCGGAATTATCCGAAGTTACCAATTCAAGGCTTAACATAAAGTCAGCACCCAACGACCCCATGGACCCGTCTCGTGTGCCCACTTGAAAAGGGAAGGAAATAGGGTAGGTCCCGCGGCCGTACAGCTGTGCATAATCAATTCAACAAAAGAGAGGGGGGACCAAGGAGCCAATAAAGGTCCAGTGTCCATGCTCCTAAACCAAATCTGTTCACAAAAAGAGGACAAAGTTCCTATACCAGGGTGCAAAAGTCACCCACGTATCTGAGTGCAAATAGTGACCCATGCATTAAAAACAGGGAAGAATGGGGAAAAGTAATCCTAGGTAAAAAATACCCTGATGGGAGAGGGAAAGACATACTACATCCTCTGCTGCCCTCACACACCCCGGAGGATGTCATGCTTCATCATCGGGCAATTTTGCTCCTCGTAGGGCCAGCGCTGCAATTCCCTACGGGTCCCCGAAGGGTCACTTTATCGGAGATCTTTTAGAGGATTAGCCGGATGTTGCATGCAGGTGTGTGGGGAAGGGTAAGGTACTCAGATACGTGGGTGACTTTTGCACCCTGGTATAGGAACTTTGTCCTCTTTTTGTGAACAGATTTGGTTTAGGAGCATGGACACTGGACCTTTATTGGCTCCTTGGTCCCCACTCTCTTTTGTTGAATTGATTATGCACGGCTGTACGCCGCGGGACCTACCCTATTTCCTTCCCTTTTCAAGTGGGCACACGAGACGGGTCCATGGGGTCGTTGGGTGCTGACTTTATGTTAAGCCTTGAATTGGTAACTTCAGATAATTCCGGGGGATTAATTCTTTGCATTAAAATACGTGAGGACTTGCATTACTGTCCTTGGTGTTAGGCAATTTGGCTGTATTCTCTTAGTCCCCATTTTATGGCCTAAGCGTCAACTATATGTTGATGGTTGTGAATTTGGAAACATCCATATAGATTTAAGTTAATTTTCAAGGGGTGGTCCAGTCACGACATCAGGACATGTCACAAACGGGAAATTCCTACATAGATTTAAGTTATTTTTCGAGGTGTGGTCCAATCATGATACTAGGACCTGTCCCATACGGGAAGGCCTGAACTAGTGAGGAGTAACTTAAACCGGATTAATTTTGTAGATTTTTGTGAACTCTTAATCATTACCGGCATTGTTATTTTCCTGGACTATGAAGCCAGTGCGCAGAAGCGAGGGAGCAGTGTGCACGGCTAATACGCATGTGCCGCTGCTGCGTTGTTTCGCACATGCGCAGTGTAACACTTCCTTGTGAGGCTTCACCGTAAAGAGTTACCGCCTCTCTTTTTTCCACCCCCCACCCGATCCATCTATTTAAACTCTGCATTTCGCCGCCTTTATTTCATTCTCGGCGAGCGTTTGGACAGGGGTAGGTGTACTAGAGGCTACACCCGCATTACTTAGTAAGTGCCATTTCAATTAATTCCATCTTACTTCACCGGTACTTTTTCCGTTGTGCTTATGTACCTGGTTTGTGTCTATTGCTTCCACAGCCCGACTTTTCGCGGGCGTCCATTCCCTTGACCACTGGAGGAGAGCTTTAATTAATATTTGGTAAGCACTGTGATGTGAACTACCCACCTCACGGTTTGGTACTTTTCACCAATTTTCAACATTGGCAGATTTCTGCCCTATAGTTGTTATACGTTTAATCAACCTTATACAGCCAAGGTTAGTTGCCTTTTAACACCATTATATGCGTTAATTTGAGCCTAAGGGCTCCTTGAACTAGCAGCCCCCGATCTACTGTGGACCAGTCTTGTGTGCCCACGTAATCTTTCTATTTGAAGCGCTGTGTACACATAAGTGACACTTTGTGATGCATCAAGTTGTTACTGACGCTCACATGCGGCTTACTTTGCTTTTTCTCTTTCTAGGTATCATCCAGGAGCAGCTTCTATGTAACAGCTACAACCACATAGTGGGGACACAGGTCTCCTGATCCGCCCTGGATGAGATAAGAGGGTTCTCATTTTAACTTTTATGTATTTTACTCATGTGCACTTCACTTTGTTTTTGGTCCTGACGAAGCGCCAATGACCTACGGGCGATAGAGGCGCGAAACATGTTGACCTTGACTAGTGACACCCAGGCATAGTGGGCCTTGTGGGGTCAGTCATTTTTAAGCAGTACTTTTAGCTGCCAAGGGTTACCTAGACAATCTTGTCGCTGCTTCCATACCCTTGATTTTATCACACTATCATGTTTGCACGTAATTGATTTACCCTCCCTTACCCTTCCCCACACACCTGCATGCAACATCCGGCTAATCCTCTAAAAGATCTCCGATAAAGTGACCCTTCGGGGACCCGTAGGGAATTGCAGCGCCGGCCCTACGAGGAGCAAAATTGCCCGATGATGAAGCATGACATCCTCCGGGGTGTGTGAGGGCAGCAGAGGATGTAGTATGTCTTTCCTTCTCCCATCAGGGTATTTTTTACCTAGGATTACTTTTCCCCATTCTTCCCTGTTTTTAATGTATGGGTCACTATTTGCACTCAGATACGTGGGTGACTTTTGCACCCTGGTATAGGAACTTTGTCCTCTTTTTTGTGAACAGATTTGGTTTAGGAGCATGGACACTGGACCTTTATTGGCTCCTTGGTCCCCCCTCTCTTTTGTTGAATTAAATGTACAAAAGGATACCTTTAACATTTGTGCAGATTAGTTCTGCACAAATGGTGCAAACAAATGTAAAATGTTGATGCTATATACAAGTTTGACTAATGTGGACAGTTCATTATTTTTTTTGTAGCGAATAATTAAAATTGAAAATATTTGAAATCTGAAAACGTGAGACTGAATTAGTAAGGTCTGGAAGGAGTAGTGGTCTTTGGAATGTCAATCAACCCCATTTTGCCATTTTTACGGGTAGACTTTTGCACCTTTTTTTTTTTCTTTCTAAAAATCCTCACAGCAGCTCTGTCTTCTCGAATGTTTTTACTCTGTTCTTTTGCATCCTTTCTTCGCGTCACCTTCACTGTGTTCTTTTACACCCACAAACGTGCTCATTCACTCTAGTTTCACCTCTAAACACACCATTTTCCTTTGTCAATATTTCATCAGCTGCCTACCTCCTTCGCACACTTACATAACTAAAATTGGCAAATATGGAACTATTGTTCTGTGCACTTTGCTGAGAAGACCAGGATTGGATGTGCACCTTTTGTGTCCCACTGGTAGGCACAACGAGAAGCTCACACTGACTTCATCCTAAAGTCCAAAGTTATTAAATTTCACCCCACCATGAACACTAATACACCCTCTCAACCCACCCAGATCACAAAGCCTCATTTGTAAGACTACATATATTACACCACCTACTGATGAAGACGGACCCTGGGCCAAGAAGCAATTAGAGGCAACTCCGACATATCTCAAGAGACCCAAATATGCTAGTAGAGGATATGGATGGGTAGGGACTGTCACACAGGGAATTAGCATAAATAGGGTGTTTACTGCCTAATAAACAATGCTTAATTGTGCATGTTATAGGGAGAGTATTTGTCAAACACAGAGTTCCCCTGGATACTTTAAAAAAGGCCCGAGGTACCATGATTACATACCATACAGTAGGTGCAGCAGACATTGCTACGTGTGGTGTAGTGTAATAGTGCGCTATGTAATGCATGTGAAATGCCAATGTTCTCTATCGTGAAGTTGTATGTTAAATGGGTTAGAACCTGGGACTCACGTTGGACCACTTTACCTATTGATCTTGGCAGAAACTTGACATGTTCCTGGACGGTGACAAATAGCTGAAAAAACATCAAAGCACATAGAGCAAAAAACAATACACAGGTGAATCTTTTTAGTTGGGGTATGAAATAATTGTTGTAAAGTCCATGGGAGCCCTTATGGACACTTCCTATCTGCAAAGTCTGTGGAAGCTCTACGGGCACGTCTGTCCCCAAATTGTTCATAGTTCATATTGGAAAAGTCTGTAATGGTGACTCCTTTGATGCTGGTGGTAATGATGGATTAGAGCGAATATCTGACAAATGGTACCATGAACCTTTTTCCTTCAACCTTGACAGCTGTAGGACTTGAAAGGACTACTTTGAAGGCCCTTCAAACGTGCTGTCTCTCCACTTCTTAGCATCCCTCAAATCTTAGGTCTGCTGTGCTAAAGAGAGTGGTACCACCTAAACTTTATCCAAAGTATTCCAACCTCCCCACTACACCACATGGCACACTCCTGCACAAGAAAATGCTGTCAATCAAGTTGATGAAGATCAAGCGATTTCATCATTTTAAGCAGTCTGGAATCTGCTCAGAAAGAAAATAAAACAAAAAAACCCACATACAAATGTGGGTCTACAGAGCAGGGCCGACTTTAGGCGTGGGCAAACTGGAGTAAGTCCCAAAAAAGCTTACTTCAGATGGGTGTACTGAGCTTACCTACCAAATAGCTTTTTAAAAAAAAATATTTCTTTTTATTAAACATTCATCGACATAAAATATGCCGTACAGAGGAAACAAATTACACCTTCTGGGTAGCAGAAACCTTGTCAAATAACATTGCATAATAGTACATTGTGAAGGTATTTTATGGGGTAGGGGGCTCGTCTAGATCAATACTATGCGGTGGGTTGCAAATATTCCCTCGGCAGATATTCCAGGAGCTCCATACCCGTAAACACTTTCTAGGGCAGCCTCGTGCCACATATACTCTCTTTTCTCTATACATACACCAATCTAGGTCTGCCTCCCATGCCTCTACTCTAGGTGGCTGCGGGGCTCCCCACAGTTGCGCAATATTCCTTTTTGCTAGTATTAACCCCAGTGTGACCCATTGTTTTGCATAGTTGTTAAGGTCTGTAGGTTCCCACACGTTGAGAAGGCACCTCCTGACGGAGGGCAGACGTGAGTACTTTGCTGCGAATTTGTGTATTTTACGCCAGTATTTGTATGTTATCGCATTCCCATATTATGTGCATGAATGTGCCCACTTGACCGCATTGTCGTCTAGAGTCGCCTGTGTCAGCTCTACCCATGCGCACCAAACAGGGTCCCATGATACATACTCTGGGGAGAATTTTGAGTTGTACTAATCTGAGTGTAACGGAGTTCGCCACCACCCTCGGGGAGGACACTGCCTCTTGCCACTCCTCATCATAAAGTTCGATGCCATCCTCCACCCATTTTTCCCGGAGTGGCCGGAGAGGGTCAGCCATATTGTTGATTAATTTCTTCTATGTTAAAGATATTTTTTTTCCGGGCAGGTGACCGTCTAGCAGTCGATCCTCAAGTGGAGAGGATTCCGGGGGGAGGAGCCTGTCGGGGAAATGTGATCGTAGGTGCTTATCTAAAGCATTCTGAGTCTGCTAGGTCACGTTGTTGCAAGGTGGCGAACGTTATCACATCACCTTTCACCCAGACATATTTGATCTGTGAAATCCCAATGAGGTCCCATTTATTGAACCCTTTTGTCCTCTACAAGTTGCCCAACTTCTCAGAGTCCCATAGAGGGGTTGCCAGCGTCAGCGTTTGATCCCATCCCAACAATTTGTTTGCAGTATGCCACACTTGGACCTAGTTTTTGGGCGGCCGGTTAGGGAGTTATGCTTGGGTATCTAGTAGCGGTAATTGCAAACACAACAGTGATGGACAGAATGTGGATCAATGTCACACATTCACCCCAGTCCAAAGATCTGGGCCCAAATCCATCGTTTTTCCACTCCACACCACCCTGGGTTAGACAATGGCGATATGCAAATCAGCGCTGACCCTGTGCCCCATGGGAACAGTCCAGTCCGAACTACAAAAGCCATGTCCTTCCCAGAACGGAAACAAGCATCCGAGGACCGGCCCGGTTTCGAGGTAACACCTCTCATCAGCCCGGCTAGCTTGATTCCAGTGGTGTGGAGTGCCTGGGACTCACGTCTGAGCATCCCCAGTACACTTAGAGCGGTAATTGCAAACACAACAGTGATGGACAGAATGTGGATCAATGTCACACATTCACCCCAGTCCAAAGATCTGGGCCCAAATCCATCGTTTTTCCACTCCACACCACCCTGGGTTAGACAATGGCGATATGCAAATCAGCGCTGACCCTGTGCCCCATGGGAACAGTCCAGTCCGAACTACAAAAGCCATGTCCTTCCCAGAACGGAAACAAGCATCCGAGGACCGGCCCGGTTTCGAGGTAACACCTCTCATCAGCCCGGCTAGCTTGATTCCAGTGGTGTGGAGTGCCTGGGACTCACGTCTGAGCATCCCCAGTACACTTAGAGCGGTAATTGCAAACACATTCTGTCCATCATTGTTGTGTTTGCAGGTACCGCTCTAAGTGTACTGGGGATGCTCAGACATGAGTCCCAGGCACTCCACACCACTGGAATCCAGCTAGCCGGGCTGATGAGAGGTGTTACCTCGAAACCGGGCCGGTCCTCGGATGCTTGTTTCCGTTCTGGGAAGGACATGGCTTTTGTAGTTCGGACTGGACTGTTCCCATGGGGCACAGGGTCCGCGCTGATTTGCATATCGCCATTGTCTAACCCAGGGTGGTGTGGAGTGGAAAAACGATGGATTTGGGCCCAGATCTTTGGACTGGGGTGAATGTGTGACATTGATCCACATTCTGTCCATCATTGTTGTGTTTGCAGGTACCGCTCTAAGTGTACTGGGGATGCTCAGACGTGAGTCCCAGGCACTCCACACCACTGGAATCAAGCTAGCCGGGCTGATGAGAGGTGTTACCTCGAAACCGGGCCGGTCCTCGGATGCTTGTTTCCGTTCTTAGAAGGACATGGCTTTTGTAGTTCGGACTGGACTGTTCCCATGGGGCACAGGGTCAGCGCTGATTTGCATATCGCCATTTTCTAATCCAGGGTGGTGTGGAGTGGAAAAACGATGGATTTGGGCCCAGATCTTTGGACTGGGGTGAATGTGTGACATTGATCCACATTCTGTCCATCATTGTTGTGTTTGTGGGTATCTAGTAGATCACCCTATTGTAGTACCCTCCCCGTAGGAGCCACCTATCCATGGCATATCCCGGATCGTCCGGGCGGCCATAAGTGCCGTGGTTAATAGCTGCAAGGTGAGCTGCCCAGAGGTATTTTTTTATGTCAAGGAGACTAATTCCCCCGTCGTACCAGTTCAGTGTGAGTTCGGCTAAAGCTATCCGGGACTTCCAGTCCCATAATAAGTCCAGTTGCAGTATGATGCTGGAACGGGGTCCAGGGAGTTCTGTAATGCATATGGAAAGCGTGGCAGGGGCATACTTTTAAAGAGGGCTGCTTTACCCAGAAGTGAGAGCTGGAGTGTTTTCCCAAATTGCTTTTTAAAAATAATTTTTGGAGAGGCCCAAGTACTGGGACACACATATTTTCCACAAACGCACAGAACATGCTTGCCTCTATGAGAATGTAAAACCTGAGATCCGAGGCCCCAGTCCCTGTTCATTTTTCCTGATTTGAAGGCAGTGCTTTTTACTATTTTTAATGTATATGTTTAAGATTTACACCCACCAAGATGAGATACCTTTACATCTATTTTTGGAACGTGGAGGCCTAGCAAATATTGCAGATATTCAGTAGATTCTAGCTATGTGCATGCTGTGCCATGTTAAGCAGGTAGCTGAGGGGTTGGCCAAAACAAGTGCCGAGCCCACACTCCCTGAATTTTTCACGGCATTCAACATTTTGGCTCTCTGCTTAAGCCACAGCACCTGTGTTACTCTGAAACAGTATTGTCAGCTAGGGAACTCTGTCACTGTACCACCTAAAATATCACCCATACAGAAATCGATTGCCCACCTCAAACGTCCATTAACCAGATGGTAATATACTAGACATTTTAGAACACAAAAGATGAGAGGCAATTGTAAGTTACGGAGTTTGTATCCACAATAATTTTTTGCTGAAATATGCAATAAGTCCATTTATTCTTGCAATTTCTTACAACTTCTTTTTCTTTTTTCTCGACAATAGAAAAACAGCCAACACGTTTCGCCCAACACCTGGGCTTCTTCAGGGCAATGTGAGTCTACTAACTATAGTTGTACATTTGAAGAAGGGTTGCATCTCACCAAAGATTGGATATTGTGTATTAAGCTATTCGCACACCCTTAGGGAACACCAGATATCAACAACAAATAAATAGTACAACAATTGTGATATCTTCACAAAGTTCTTTGTCCCATAATGTTACGGTGAATTTAAAATGGATATTCAGTGCTTGGCAACTAGACCGTCCCAGCAATGTCTGTGTTTCCAATTTGCCTCACTTCCAGTTTGAGGCAAAGGCTGGCCTTGCTGCAAAGTGGTGAACCAATGAAGGTAGTGGATCCTACAACTAACCAGCCCGGATCTCAACAATTGAAAGGCTGGCCTTGCTGCAAAGTGGCGGCCACCTGCAGGGGATATTATGGCCTCCTTGATAGTCCTATTCAGTATTCTTCCCCGGGTCTTGACTGGAAATTTCTGGTCCTCTCTGTGCTGGGAAAGTGGGCGCGAACATGTACAGTTGGCAAAGAAGGAAGGGAAAGCCTTTTCGAGCGGTTCCCTTTACAGTGATTCCACAGTGCAGCGCCATGGGTGACATCATGCGTCACATTTAAAGCAGTGGCTACTCACTGGAAAATGGGCATGAGTGTTTGTGTGCACGCTCGTGTGACTGTTTGGGCATGATAGCGTTTGGGTGCACACTCACATGACCGTTTTACTCCAAACCGGACAGGCCCAAGTGAGTATGGTACTCTTCCGAGACTTGGAGAAATTCCAGTACTCAGAAGGGAAAAAATCTAAAGTGCCGATACACAGTATCTGTGAGTACTGCCCCATTTAAAGCACTGAGGCACATGACAGATTTGCTATGCCTCTGGGTCTGCTGCTTCTCCTCAGTTTGCTCTGTTGCCATAACTCAGTCGAGATCTAACCTGCATTAGGAGATTCACCTTCCAGACTACTATTTACTTGCCAGTCCGTCTTTAACCCCTCTTTTTAGGTCTCGCGACCTGTCAATGCGCATTGAGTGGGAGCAAGACTATAGGGGCTTAAACAGACTTTAACTAACTGGCGATTTGATGCTGTGCCCGTGCGCTTTTAGGTCAATGCGCAAGCGCATTGACCTAAAATGCGCAGCCATCTGTTCCCCAGCAGCTCCCACACCTTTGAAGTGAAGCTTAGCTTCACTTCAAATGCCCCTGCTTTACACCCTCATGCCGCTCTCCCCGCTCCGCCCCCTCCCCTGCCCGCCGTGTCGCATTTCTCCTCCCCCCCCCCCCTCCCCACAGCAATGCCCCCGTCTTATTTCTCTTCTCTTTGGCATCTTGCATGATCATGTACTGCATCTATGGCTGTGCACGCTCAGCACTTCCCAGCCAGAGGTTTGTCTTTGTGATCTAGCTCATGATTATAGTTTTAGTTTAGTTGTATAGATCTTTAAGTATAAATGTTTAAGTTAAAGGAAGAAGGTTCTTTACTGGCGTACTGGAAAAAATTCTTCATTTGTTGTGTTGAATCGGGCTTGTTTCAGTAATGACTTTACATCTAAATCATACTTGCTCTGTGATAGTGAAGGGCTGTTTAAAAACGCGGTAAATGCGAATGGGTTTTGATGGTGCCATTTTCACCTCATTCCAGGGCTCATTGCAACATTGTTCACTCTCTCTGTAATGGTGAACTTCATCTTGATTGATCTGTGCTGTCCCTCCACCCCTGCCTGCGTCATTTTTCCTCCATTCCCACATTGTGTCCCCCTGCCACGTTGCTCCCAGTGCTACTTTGCTTCGTCCTTCCATGCCCTCTCTGAATATGCCCCAGGGGCCACAACCCTGTCTCCTATTCTTCTTTCCACTATGTCTTCCTTGTCACTCTGTATCTCCCTACTGCTGCCCTGCTGTTCCTTTTGACATGTTTCCTCTGTCTCCTTTACCCATCCATTCACCCCCTTACCAGAGATTCCTATGTCCCTCCCGAATCTGACTATGACCACTCGCCTTTATGACTCTCATCCACGCCTTTCTACCATGGGGGTGTTCGTTGTGCCCCCGCCTCAAATCCTCATCTCTGCTTCTTCCTGCTCACCCTGATCTTCCTCTTCTAATCACATGCGCCCTTTTAAACTTTGTCCTTCCTTCCCTCCCCCTCTCAACATGTCTTCCTTCCCTCGCCCGCCCCAACTTCCCCACCCCCTGCTCGTTAACCCTTCTAAAATACCACGGGCTGCCCTGACCAGCCAGGCAGGGCTCATTTGCCACGCTCATTTTCGGGTGACAGTTAGCAATTAGAATTTCACTTTTGAAAAGTGCTGGTCACGCAGGGAGCGTGCATATTTCCCACATAAAATTGAGATGAATGAGTTGCTCACAGGGTTTAACTCTATTACAGGGTTAGTTTTAAAGTTTATTTTATGTCAACAAATATTTCCGCACTAAACTACAAACTACGGTTAGTTTTGACCAATGGATGGAGGGTATTCATTTCTAAGGGGAGACCCAGAGCGATTGGTCACCAAGGACGCTGTGTTGCAATCCTGTGCATTCTGGGAGTAATAGTCCAAAGGCATTACGGTTAATATACCTGACCTAAAGCACAGGAAAACATGATTTATGAAAGAACATAGTTGTCAAGTTCTCAGTTTGCTTATGTGACATTTCCCTGTTCACAGGGCTGTAAGTGGGATAAAAAAAGTGGGTGGGGTCTCTCAAAGGGGCGTGGTCAATATTAAGGGCGTGGCTTAAAAACACCTAAGCTCAAAATCTGTGCTTAGCATAGTGTGCCGCCCCACTGGTATTTTGCTGCTTCTATCATTGCATCCAGATATATAATACAAGTAACATTACACCTACAGCAATCCAGGACTATTTGCTTTCTCAGTGGGTATTAGTTGCATAAGATAAACAAGCATTAACGATGCAATAGGTCTCGCCTTTCATTAAGTTAAAGCCATTTGCTTTGCTATACAATACCATCAGCAAAGCAAATGGATTTAATTTAATCAAAGGCGAGACCTATTGCATTTTCAATGCTTGTTTACCACACTTTCATAACACAACTGTATTGTTTTCTCGCTCTTATCCTGCACTCTAACGCTATCTAGTATTGAACTATTTTCCTCTTTAGCCACTATTTTGCCTTAAATATGGCCCCTGTTTCTTGAATTTTTTCCATAAAAAATAGTGCTCTATATTTGTACTTTCTGAGCATTATCGCAGAATCCATTTGGTATCTGCCACGTTTGTGCATCCTGTCATTTAAAACTGTGTGCCAATCTGAAGACTATTCAAGAAAGACTGTCCATTATTATGACCCACACTGCAGCCACTTTTCCTTCCAACACTTTGGCCGCTGCCCCATCTATTTTGACAATTTAACCTTATCTATTGTTTTTTGTCAATGGAAATGGACGTCTGCTGAGCCCATTTTTCTCACTGCATGCACCATGAGCTAGCTCATTTCCCAGTATTCCTATGTGGGATAGCTTATAGCAAGCTCAATGCATCCTTGAATCCTCTTTACTTTCACTTTTTTCCAGGCTTTCTATTGGCCGTCGACTTCCCTGTACATATACAAACTGACCAATTATATGATCTCTGGTCTATTCTGTACAATATCCCTGTCCCACACACTTTCCCTCTGTTTCTTCATGTCTGTGAGTCAATTAATATTCTGTCTCCCATCAACCCAGCCTAATAAATGAATGGCTAGTAGTCTATTTTTAGGGAAATTCTTTGAAAGTCCAGCCAAATATCGACAGTCCTAGAACAAAATTAATTCCTTTTTGGTTATTAACCTAAGGTCCGTCCTGTGTGCTGCTAACTGACATTTCAGGAGCTTTTGATATGGTCCCCCATTTTACAGTGCTACAGCCTTACCAACGTGACTCCAAGCATCTGTCCTCAATCGGATCGCCTACTACCTCTAGCTCATTGTGGGGAGAGGAATGTCCACTGTGTTCCACCCCTTCCTGGAGTGCCTGGCTGCTTATGAAACTGTTAGCTTGACCTTTTGTTTGGAGCTGGTATCACACTAATCTAGCATATGCACAGAGGTCTAGGTCTGTCCCTTGTAATGTGGGATCCAGAACTTGTTTTGTGACCTTAAGGCGCGTAACAAGAGTGCTCACATAGTGGGCAAAAAAGAACTGTTCATGCCTTGAGTAGTCTCATAAAGTAGTGCTGGCAGTGTGCCGAGTTTTTGTGAATCATTAGTGTGACCAGACCTTTTTCTCTGTGTCAAGGAAAGGTTGGTCTAAGGACCTCTTTCATCTAAAGTTCTGTTATGTGAACCCCAGACCCATGTGCTGACTTTCTGTGTGTATGTCGAGTGCATGTATGTGCCCTCACAGGTTGTCATCCTGTCTCTCTCACAGTGAGTGACTCCACTTTACAGATGTGCAGAGAGACATGGCAGAAAGACCATCCCCAATTAATTATGAATAAGGCTCCCTGTTTTCCGTTTTTACTGATTTTTACAGATAAATACAGACAGAAAACTATTTATTTTTCTGTCTGTATTTATTTTTAAATGTGGATAAAAATGGAAATTGGGTTGTTTTTGAGTGAATCTAAATGTTGTCAATCATGACTTCCAGGCGAATAGCTGTGCAGATTGACAGGCAAGGGGGCCCAAACAAATAGGGATTTTAGTTAAGAGCCTTAAACAGCTGTAAATGTGCACAACCTTGATACTAAAATTTACATATTTTCTTACAAGTACATAGTTTACCATCTCAGTGTGTATATATCATTAAAACCTGTCAGGCGTTCAGGGACGAGTGCACATTAACTGGTTAAATAAATGCAGAAATATACACATTTCAGCTTCATTTTTTTGCAAAACCTAAAATAAATATGGGTAAATACTGGTAAAACTAGCAAAAAATAAATATGGATAAATACAGACGGAAATGCCAAAAATATAAATACCATAAAACCGGGAGCCCTAATTATGAATTAGTGATGCATGAGTTCTGGGTGCCACTTGTACCTCCCGCAGAACTGGCTCTGAAACTTTGTTTTTCATGCGTCGTTGAATGCCGAACGCAGCCTAAGATGTAAACCTATCAGTTTTACACAAAGGGGTGTATACTGCAGCTAGTGTATTTCCTCAGCCTCAAGTGGGTGAGTGCTTTCACGCTGAGCGGGCAGATTGCTGCACACTCTCAAATCCAGCTCGTAGGGCTCTCGCCGTTCAGGACTAGGAGACCAAAAAAAACTTGCTATTAAATAAAACCCTCTCAACAATGCTGGTGCAAGAGTAGATTTTTGATGTTATGCCCATAAATAAATACATGGTGTAAAACCCTTGGGAAGTGTAACTGCGAATCAGTAAAGTTAACCACTTCTGTTGTAATTAGGGCTGAGTCTAAATAAAGCTAAACGATTAAGAAGCGTATCAGCATTACTTCTGCTGAAACAGTCATTCCTATGTATTTACAAGCATTGTCTTCAAAGGTGCTATAGGAGGTTCAAAGATCTGCTTCAAACGTGGCAAAGCATAGTTCTTGTGCATGAGCACACGGTGTTGCGAAGCGTGAAAATAGCTGTATTTCTCCATGCCTTCTTCCCATTCCCTATCCTTTTTATATATTTTTTCTTTTGTACTTTCACTATATAATCGGTCATCTGCGTCATGTGATTATGTGCTGGACGAGGCATGTTTTTAGTGTCCTTTGTAATTCCAAGTGATTGTCAATTCGTATTATTGTTGTGGAAATTGAGTTCCAGGGCTTGGCTGCTTGGACGGAATATAAACCTCTGGCATTTCAACAGTTTTTGAAGGGAGGCACGGTCACAAGTGACCCCATCCTAGACCTAATAGACTTGTTTATATACAAGAAAAAATTGGTATGAAGGAAATGATACAAGGGAATTATTATGAGAATAGCACATTTAATCACCCTATCCAAAGGTTTTTTAGGGCGAGGACCGTAGGCTGCGCTTGCGCAGTCTCGGTCGGAGATTTAATGTTTTCTAGTAGGGGCTTGAACCCACCTCTCTTTTCCATTGGCTGGCTTCCTAAACGGAGGAGAGGGGCGTCACTCGGTTCAAGCCCTGTCTTTTTCGGATTCGGGGGCGTGTTTTTTGCGTTCTTTCTATCTGTGACGTCATCCGTCACTCAGCAAAAAACACGCACCCGATTCCGAAAATTTCGGAGCTTTGCGGCAGCCATTTTTTTTTGTTTGTTGTTGTTGTCAGGAACAGCCCCGCTGTCACTCCAGGTAAGTTGATGCCCCCTCCGGTTTCAGTTTTGCTGCCTCCCGTTCTCTGGACACACGTCTGCGTTCCATGTACCCCCTCCCTTTTCTTTTTACTGTGTTACTCCTGATCGTCTGTCTTCCTTATTATGTTTTTTTTCATCGCCTCTTTCTTTCCTGCGTGTCTCTTTTTCTTTACTTGGTTCTCCTCTTCCCCTATGCTCTCGCCACGCCTCTGATCCCTCCTTCCCTCTCCAGTTTCAGTGGTTCTCCACTTACCCTCGAGTTCGTCCTTGGGGATGTCGACGGGCTGGTGGTCGGTGAACAGGTCGGGGATGGTGTATATTCCTCGCTACATCAAGGCGGCGGTCACCGGGTGGAACGGCATCTCTGCGGGTGTGGGGGTCCCAGTCTAGGCGCTCTGCTCTCATGAAGTGTGGACACCCAAGCAGGGGACGGAAACGGGACCAAACGAGGGGTCCGGGCCCTTCTGCTATGTGCCCGAGCCCCGCCACAGAAGCCCCTATTTCATGTGCTGGTCTTTGGAGACGGTAGTGTCACCCCCATAAAAAGTGGCTTCTGGTGGACCTTTGTAAAGAGGTGATTTCAACCTGCTCTCGAGCTGCAGACTTTGTGTACCTTCTCCTCTCCCAGCCTGGCAGTCAGTCACGTACCCAGTGGTGGTGACCTCTATGACCCGGTGTCTTGCAGATCCTTTTTACCGAGGGGCTTTCTACCTGATTTATATCTATTCACTTTATGTGGTGTTGACTCCCCCTCCAGTCTTGTGGTACATCGGTTCTTTGTTTTTTAGGGTTTCCTGGCGGTAAATCACTCCATGCTGACCAACCCTTTTATCTTGTTTCTCGCTGTGTTACCCGGCTGGTTCCACCTGATCTGTAACAGTTGAGTGTTGTGTTTTCCACCCTTTCACAGCCGTGTTCTCATCAAGTGCCAAAATATAGCCAATCCTTTGACCTGGCCTGATCTGCATCTGTTGTCTTAAGTATCTTCCACTATAACCCTGGTTTGGTACTCAAGCAAGCATTACAATTTGACACTACCTTTGACCTGATTGCTTCTGATTATTTTTACTGAGCTAATGGAGTCCTACAACTGACTGAATTGAATGGGAAAAGCTAGACTGGCTCAGTTATTCGTGGCTGTCTGTGTGTGTGCGTGGCTCTGTGTCTGTGTGTGTGGCTCTGTCTGTGTGTGTGCGTGGCCCTTGTGTGCGGGTGGCCCTTGTGTGCGGGTGGCCCTTGTGTGCGGGTGGCTCTGTGTGCGGGTGGCTCTGTGTGCGGGTGGCTCTGTGTGCGGGTGGCTCTGTGTGCGGGTGGCTCTGTCTGTGTGTGTGTCTCTGTCTGTGTGTGTGTGTGCGTGTCTCTGTGTGTGTGCGTGGCTGTGTGTGTGTGCGTGGCTCTGTGTGTGTGTGTGGCTCTGTGTGTGTGTGGCTCTGTGTGTATGTGGCTCTGTGTGTGTGCGTGGCTCTGTGTGTGCGTGCGTGGCTCTGTGTGTGCGTGCGTGGCTCTGTCTGTGTGTGTGTGTGTGTGGCTCTGTGTGTGTGTATGGCTCTGTGTGTGGCTCTGTGTGTGTATGTGTGTGGGTGGCTTTGTGTGTGTGGCTCTGTGTGGGTGTAAATGCAATAGGTCATGCATTTGCGAGCGATTAAGCTATTGGCATTGTAAATGACAATACCATGTATTTAACGATTAAGCTATTGGCAATTTAAATGAAAATGCCATTTATTTATGATTTTTTTTTAAAAACGTCATGAGCAATGCCAATAGCTCTACCTATAATAATGCCGAGACCATTGCATTGTAAATGCTTGTGTTATCCTTACTCTGTGAAGAATTTTGAGTTGTACTAATCGGAGTCTAGCCGAGATCGCCACCACCCTCGGGGAGGACACTGCCTCTTTCCACTCCTCATCATCAAGAGCACATTTAATTACCCTCTCCAAAGTTTTTTATTATCCTTAACGTATATATTACTATATATTTACAACACACATAAACAATGGCACCTAATCAATGAAGCAGACAAACAATGACATACACAAACAATTATATACATCAACATAAACACAGTTACACATTACAAAAACCCAGCTACAATTTTATTCTCACTAGTGTCCACTCAAAAATTCTGGGTGATCCGCTCAGAGGTAGTCAAAGTGAAACACCTTGGGTAATTAAATGTAATGCGCTCTTGTCATAAAAATGTTCTTGTATCATTTCCTTCATACTAATTTTTTCTTGTATATAAGTACGTCCCATACCCAGGTATAGACAGTTGATTTGGGTATACCCCTTTTTTTGTTTACATCTAGTAGCCTAGTTTGGCAATCGATGTGAAGTTCTGCTGAAGAAAGAGTGTTGCATTTGCAAGGACTGTTCATTCAGTAATGCATGTTGCTTTTAATCTGATGCGTCTAACCACAGTGTAAGGCAATGATGCTTGGTGTGATGTTCTCTCAAAGGGGAGGTTAACCGCATGGGCGCTGCGGCGATTTTCGCGCTACGCGGCTTTTTTCAAAAAGCCGCGTTAGATGACGAGCTCAGCGCGTCATCAGCGTGCGAGCGGCGCAACTGATGACGAGCTGAGCTCGTCATCAGCGCCGAAGGGGTTAAGGAGTTGCCTGGCAGCAGCAGTCTGAATCCTCTGTTATGTTATGTTATGTTATGTTATGTTAAAGGTTTGTTGAGCGCGTCAGCTGCCCCAGCAACGGGGCGTCCCGGCGCTAAGAACCATAGCGCAACCTACTGGGGTACGGGTAGAGGGAAAAAGAGACCTACAGACGTGCAAAGAGGTGAGTTTTAATTGATTTACGGAAAGTGAATAGGTTGTCGATGCAGCGGATGTGGAGGGGCAGAGAGTATTTATTACTGTACTAGGAGTGGCTCATGTTTGTCTGCATAAACCTTTGTTCGAGTCGGAGAGGTTACCTGACCCACAGGAGCTTCATGTCTGTTTCAGATGTAAAGAAAGTAGGTTCCCAGACCTTTTACTGGAACCCAGGGATTCCAGCTGAATCATTATTGGAATTTAGAGACCCCCACAATTCATTACTGGAAGCCAAGGACCACAGCCTAAGCATTGTCGATGATTTCAACCTCTAAACAATACCCAAAAAGTACAGAAAAGAGCATTCATCAAACAAATACACAAATGATGACATATTTTATTTAGTTTGCAAACACATATATAAAGCAAATCTACATTTTCATAGAAAGGTTGGAGCTTTTCTAAATTCAATTGAGGCCACTCATCGTCCATACTTATTCTGTTTCATGCACCTGCACTGCTCGCACAAATCAACCGGAGGATACTAATTTCATTTTTTAGCCTTCTGTTTAAAAATCCTTCACACTTGCAGTACGTTTTAAAATTTTCAATTGTACATTTAGCTTCTCTATTTATATACACTTTATGAATTTGTTAATATTATTTAATTTTCTAAGTATTCGCGGACCCCCAGGGGTCCCCGGACCACTGTTTGGAAACCACTGCAGTATAGCACTATTTGGGGTGACAGCCCCAGTGGACTGATACTTTTGCTTTCGTACATTATACGCGTATTTAGAAGCCTTGTACACTTCTAGATCACTGAAGTCTTTTATTGCAGGACTATTGCTCTTATATGGTGGATTTTTCCCAAAGCATGGGTTTCTTCAGAAGTCTTGCAACCTCACTTTTGTCACTAGTTAGATAAATGTGTGGTTTGTTAGAGGGGAAGAACGTATGGTAGAGGGTAACAAGGGAGTGTGTGTGTTTGTGCTCTCCTTCAAAGCGGTCAAAGTGGAATATGGTTATAAAGGGATGTGATATGGAAATATAAGTATGGAGATTCTTGATCTTAGCCGAAGCCAAAGACTGGGAATGCTGTTGCAGCTGGCGTGGTGCTGTAAACTGGATGTTTAGTTTATCTTGGCACCTGCATTTGTCTTGGGTCATTATAGGGGCAACGAGTCCCCAGTTGTGCCAATCGAATCTCCTCTGTCAATGTGGGTGATTCTTGCTACTCCTGTTTGTGTACTGATTCTTCCCGGTGGTGAGCTATTATTTGTGTTTTACTCCTGCAGTTATTTGGTGTTGGGTGCAAATGACTTCTGTTAAGGACACTTTTCTGTGTTTACTAGGTCGAGGCTTGTGGCACTGTCAAGTTACAGGGGTGGGCTATGTGGCATACGCATCTCTGCCTTGCACATTCGTAGAGACTTGTGTGCATTAGAGTATGTTGAGGAAATTGGTTGGTGCTGTGTGGTAGTGGCTTGCTGTTTTGTTGTAAAGATAAGGCTGTGAGGGTGTTACTGCACTCATGATTTGAACATCAGCCAATGTTGTATGTAACATACAATCTTCAGATGTGATTGTGAACCTGTGTAATACTGGGACCAGTGTGCAACATGTTTACAGCGATCTTCATGAGTCAGAAATCAAAGTCTTGTGACACAGCGGAGGACAAAAACTGGTAACCATGAGGAAACAATTGTTCACAGTGAGGATAAAAGGCATAAATAGGTGGAGTTCTCAGAAACAAGCAGGCAGGTCAGCGTTTTTATGATTTGTTTCTTTTTTTGTGTGTAAATTGATCCACTAAAACTGTTGTCATTTCTATCAGACTGTTGCCATGGACAGAGAAGGGCTCAGTGCGCAAAAGCACAAAGGTGAGGAAGTGGGGACCTCTGGTGCAGATTGAGTTAATGGGTTGAGTAGTTACAAGATTGTGCTTGAGGCTTGGGTGCACATTTTCTTTGCATGTTTTTCTGTGTGAATACTTACAAATTTGTGTCTGGTGCTGCATATTTGATGTGGTGGTTGCACACTTGAGATCACTTTGGACTTCTGTTTATGATGTGTGTGTTTTTATACAGTGAAGAAGATGCAAGTCTAGAGCAAGAACAAAGACCCCAGCGGCACCGCTGTCATAGTAGTTGTCAAAACGGAAGCATAAGAAAAGATTTCACGACTCTACGCAACATTACTCTTCTACAAGTAAGTCTCTGAGACCCGCTGCCTCTACGAAAGCATCCAGATCATAACTGGTACGAGTGGAGGACACCACAAAGGATCCGGTGCCTGTGGCACCCTCGAATCCGGCGCTGATGCTGAACACGCCTGCGGCTCTGAACCGGAGGCCCCGGTCCAGTCAACTTTACTCAAACTTCCCGGCTCCTGGAACAGACCTGGCACTGTTTCTGAATGCCATGTTTAGTGTATTTCTAAGATCCATGGTCCCATATGGAGCACCTGCCAGCCCCACTAGTCTAATGGGATATGCTTCTAGAGCACTCTTAATGCCGATACAGTTTGCTCCCTTCCTTCCATTGACGCCGGCTACCTGGGCCCCACCTCTGCCGAAGACTCCGGTTCCACCCGCACATTCAGTGACATGACAGATGCCTCCTCCACTTACTATTTCTGTTGGATGTTCTCCTTCTGTGCCAGACTCGCTTAACTCTCCGCTCCATCAGACCCGCAGTCTATGCTACCAGCATCCCTACCCACATATGTCTCCACAACTGACGTGACTAGCTCCACAGCCTGCTAGACCAGATCCCCTACAGTGTTCGTGTTCCGAGGCTGAACACCTCATAGTGAAGGTATGGAAGCCATCGCCAAATGAATGAAAAACAGCTACCTACAACTAAACACCAACAAAACGGAGTACTCATCATGGGCCCAAACCCCGATGTCTGGAACAACACCTGGTGGCCCCCACCCTCTGAAGCCCGCCCACCCCCACGGACAATGCACACAGCCTGGGAATCATCCTGGACTCAGAGCTCAAAATGGACCGCCAGATCAACTCCGGCTTATCCTTCTGCTTCCACACCGTCCGCCTCCTACGTAAGACCTTCAAATGGATCCCCCTGGAACACAGAAAGACCGTCACTCATGCCCTAGTCCCCAGCAGACTCCACTACGGCAACGCACTCTATGCAGGAATAAACAAAAACCTCACTAGCAAGCTACAGAACATCCAAAACACCATGGCAAGACTGGTCCTCAACCTACCAAGACACTGCCACATCTCCCAGCACATGCGCACACTCCACTGGCTCCCCATCGAGACTAGAGTCACCTTCAAGATGCTCACCCATGCTCACAAGGCCCTCCACGACACAGGACCAGCATACCTGAACAGCTGGTTCATATTCCACGCACCCCAAAGGACCCTACGATCAGCCCAGCTCTCCTATGCCGTGGTCCCCCACACCAGAAAGACCAGACCGGGAGGACGCTCCTGCTCCTTCCTCGCGGCCAAAGCCTGGAACGACCTTCCGCTCCAACTCAGACAACATTGCTCCCCATCTTCGCAAGAAACCTCAAAACCTGGCTCTTTGACAGACCCCCTCCTTGATGGACTGGAACCTGCGACACCCCCCCCCCCCCCCCCCCCCCAAATCGCCTTGAGACCCTTACGGGTGAGTAGTTGCGCTTAACAAACACCTGATTGATTGATTGATTGATAGAGGAGGGGAGATTCTATTTTGGGGACTCTGATTTTCACGACCACCCTCGTCAGGACACAGATGACAATGACGAGCAATCAATGACCCTGGACCCACATTTTGCAGGTCTAAACGATGCTAATGGCCTGGATGCCTCTCTGGAATGGGAGTTGTACTCCCAAACTGTGTTGCCTCTGCCTGAAAATCAAACTATCACTCTGTTCTAAAGAAGGCAACAGAAATGTTGGACCTCCACCTCCCAACTACTGAAACTAAGGCCAACATTCTCATAGACGTTATTCATGCTACATCGCATCCTACATAGAGCCCCTGCTTTCCTTTAAGGAGAACTCATTCTCACTGTGTGGGCGAAACGTAAATTCTCCATGGTGGTTAACAGAGATATAGAACTGCAATACAGACTAGCCCTGGGCTTTCCAACCTTAATGTCATCTCACCCATCGTCAAAAAGGCTTGTGGTCAAGCATCTTGCTTGTCAAAATTATCACCAGGAGTGCTACCTACCACCCCTTTGAAACGCCAGCAACTGTCTCTTTGTATCGTCGTACCCTAAGGTGTCCCAGGTTTCATCCAACTCATCCTTTAACCTGTGTCGCACTTCCCAAATTGCATTAGTGTGCCTGTCTATGTCCTCTATCTGTTATTCCAGGCGGGTAACCGTGTACCCTAGTGATCTCAGCTACCTATACGGGATTGTGCTCAGAGGTTCCATTTATAAGTTGAAGAGAATTGGGCAAATTAATGAATCTTTAAAGGAGCATTAGTTGCCTGTTAAATCATCGGCATGGAAATATTATAAGCCATGATGTTTTTGGGAGTGAGTCATCAAAGTAGCTTGAGAGGACAGACTCGTCTTTGACGAGCAAGGAGTTTTGATGTGTTTATCCGATTTATATATTTTTTTATTATTATTTTTTTTTATTTGTTTTTATTGGCATTTGTAACATAAAAACGTTAACATTTCCATTCAGGAAGACAATCTGCACGAAATATTCGGTCTATAGGCCATTGGTATCCTGGCCTACCATGTTACATACAGCTTATATCAGATAAGAACAACAGCAGTACATTACAGTATGACAGCAGTGGTTAATCAACATTGCCCCCCATCCAGACTATGCTTTAGTAATGTATTGTGGGATCTTGGACCCTAATTTCAGGGAGGGAATGAATATCTGGTATACACGTTAAAGGTCGTCTAAGATCAGTATTTAGCCAGTCTACGAATGGCTCCCAGAAACCCCGGGTGCGGGATCGCACTGGCAGCTGTTCCCAAAATGTCTTCAGTTGCGTTTTACCGTGTGTGATACTAATGATCCAATTTTTTGTGGTCGGCGACAGTGTCGCTCTCCAATGAATGGCGACTTGGCGGTTTTCCAAAATTAACAGCTTCGCAATTAAGCTTCTACGTTTGGGTGGAAAATCAGTGTTGTCACCCAGCGGCGTGCAGGGCAGTGTGTATCCAATAATGGTCTGTATGTGTTGCAATACGCGTATCCAAAAGTTAGCCACCGGCCAGCAATGCCATCCCACCTGCAGGAAGTTGGCCTGTATCTTCCCACATTTACAGCAGCGATCATCAGAGCGCAGGCCCATTTGGTGCAGTTGCGTCGGAGTGCGATATAGGTGGTGTATATATGTTTATCTGATTCTTGAGGCAACTGGTTTTCCGAATAACCTTACTAATTCACATATCAGAGCTGAGTAATCACTTGTGTCATCTAGAATTATGAGAAATGGCTTTAGCGCCTTGCTGGTGGTAGTGCATTTTATAAATACACATATCCCCATAACCAATGAGCACAGTATAAAAGAAAAACAAACGTTATGAAAAATGTGAGAGGCAACCTCTTGAAAAAATCAGAGGGACGACAGAGGTGTGTGTGTTTCGGGGAGACAACCTAGTGGTAAAATGAGAAGCAGATTATGGGTGTACATGTCTGCGGATTTACCCGGTGAAGAGATGTGACACTCCACGGTGACTGGTTCTCAAATCTGATCACCCTCTGACGATGTTTGCCATATTTCATGAAAATGTATGAAACTGATCCTGATACATTGTTGTCTTGGAAAAATATAAATAGCCTTGAGAAAGCCCTGGCAAAACACACGGCGAAACACGTGTCGGCTGTTCTCTTTTGCTCTTTTTAAACAATATCTTCAATTAATAAAATAAAAACTGATAAATGAGTGAAAATGGACGAAATAAAGTGAAAAATACAAATAAAAAGAACTACTTTCACTCCAACCAATTCGTACTGTGCTATCTTCACAAAGACAAAAAAGAAAAATATACCCATTGATGGGGGTGAACACAAACATTTGGAAAGGAGGATCACGTGCTCACAACTTTCTTTTTACTCGTTTCTCTTGAGGCTGGGGAGGTCCAGAGCCTTGAGCAATAATCCTCCAAGACGCTTAGGGATTCATATCCAGACTCCGGATTCCTGGATCCTTTCTCTTTTTCTCACTGATTAGATGCAAGACAGATATGCTAAAAGGTGAGGGCTAGGATCCTCCAGCATTGTAGCAGACTACGATGTGGGCTTAGGGAGCCCCCTCAGTTGAACACTTTCAGACTATGGGGCACCGTGCAGAAAATCTGAGTTGGCGGGTGTTGGAGAAAGTAATCGGCACCCCGAGAGGTGATGATATCGCATCCATTTTGACTTGGAGGGAATGGAAATGGATTCACACTTTAGACACAGTAACCCATGGTCTCGGCGAGTTTGAAGAAACCAACAGGCAGGCAGGGCTACTTGGCAATGGTTGATCTGAATAGGCAAATTATGATCTGCATTTTTTGTAACCTTCAGTGAAAATTGTACCTCTAGAGCCTGGGTAGCTGGGATGTGGCATATGAATAAATGGCACTCACTATAAAGAGCATTGTTTACATTTTTTATGTGTGTCAAAGATTCATAGTACCCACTGCGAAGAACAGTAACGCAATTATACCCTGTCAGCTTTGTATGCATTTTATATGAACCCCTTCGTACCTTCTTGTCCGCTTGCACCGCAATGGGATAGGCTCTGTTAGGATATGTTAAACGCACAGAATGTCAACTTCATATTGCACTTGTACTGGATATTTCCATGGCACCTGCGTGTCATACTGATGTTTCCTTGAGATGTTTCCCATTACCTACACTAAGGTTTGCTCACTTGTTAACTTTGTAACAACTTTGCTTATACCCGAGCCTCACCCTAATCCTTACTATTGTTTTTCGCTAACTAAATTCGGAGGTCTCTGAACATGACTTGTGTAACTTGCAGTAATTATCCAACCACCTGGCCAATTCGGACTTTTTACCAGGCTGAATGTGGCCTTTTAATATTTTTACGACTCAAGTTACATTTTCACACGCCATGGTATACGCATGCTACACGCTGGCAAGTGGGCATGTTTACCTTGCAACATCAGTGAATTCCCCCGACCTTCTAAACAGGGCTGGTTGTAGTATTTTTATTAATTGTTGCTTTGATTTAGACACATCATGGTATGCCTAATGCATGATCCACACTGTTGGTTTTTCGCTCGCATGTATCTGAATTCTCCGAACATGTCCTTTCTACTTTGCAGCAATTATTCAACCTTCTAGCCTACTTTGGACCTTTTATCAGGCTGAATGTGACCTTAAAGTGCCACTCGTATTACATTTTTACATGCCTCGGTATACTTATTACCTTTGAACATCGGTGATTTTTTGTGTACTTTTCAACGAGGCTGTATGTGTTATTTTACACATTAGACTTTTGTTGGCTTTCACTTAATGGATATCAAGGCATTCCTCGCATTCCTTTTTTCCTTCACATGATGAGGTTGACGGCCTCTGACCGTCACTTGACTACCAACGGAAGTTGTTGAGCAGGCTTGCACGCTTGCTCGGTGGCCGCCACACTCGCTCTATATATTTTCCACAGAGTATATTTGACGGGTTTCCCCGGTACCATTTGCTCTCCATGCGCCGCGGGAAGAAAATTGCAAAAATTAGCTGATCTAGTTGAGTCTAGGGCTGCCCTTTTAAAATAATTTTTCACCCAACTGATTTGAGGTAACTCTCTAAATAAATCACATTTTTGTACTTTCTAGAATCCTGTGGGGATTGGGAAGATATGTTGCACTTCTCGCACACTCTATACCTTATTCTGCACTTAACGCAGACTCTGTATTTAACCTAACCTTTTTGGCAACTGAAAACTGATGAGCTATTGAAGCCCCTTTGGCTTCTGTCTTATGTATATGTATTCAGACAGCCCATTTGTACAAATGAGTGCTGTTTTAACTATGGAATCATTCTCCCCTTTGGGAGTCCCCCCTCCCCCTTTTTTCAGATACTGGACATACATCCATGGATACGTTTTGATCCATTTTCTGGGCTCCATCCTGAGCTGGAGGGGCTTTTCTTTCCCTAATGACCAATTTAAGGCCACCTTACATCTAGGTGAGTCGCTTATGGCACCCTCCTTGATATTCCCTTTTTAACTTACACACAATTCTGATGTGAGCATCTGTTTCCCCACTCATGCTGTTAAAGTTTATTTAGTCCTGAGGAAGACCCGCCATGATGTCTAACCAAAAGCACATACCCACAGGGTCGACACGTCGACGATCACACTATTGATCCATGTTTTCAGTCAAGCAGCCTAGAAAAAGTGCCGCTGATAATATTGGTTGTATTTTGAACTGTTTTCAAATGCCAGAAAGGACATTTTGTTTATTAAATTATTCCTCTGTCTTATGTTTAGGCCATTTTGTATTGTCAGACTTCTTGTCCACATTGTGTCACTTTATCACAAAGTCACTTTATTGGTTGTACATTGTGTGTCTAACAGCCATATATGAAACAGAAAAGTATTTCTGCAACTTAGGTACATAATTTAAGAGTATACCAAGTAATTACAGGTATTGGTGTGTGTTTTCTAATTCATGAAGTGATTTTGGGCGTGCCTGATGTTGTTTGACACAAGCCCATACTTGCAAAAAACTTTCACTGATCTTTCATTGGCCTTTATACATAGGTGTATTATTTAAACACATGTTTTTACGCAAAGCAATAGCATCTCCCAACCAAACTCACCGAAGCTCTTTAACATAAAAAACTGTCTTAGGATGGAGGCTGCAAGGCCATGGATAAGTGGTCACTCACAGTTGAGGTTATCAATGGTGCAGCAAGTGCAGTGTCACCTGGGCCCTGAAGTGTTAGTGACCCATTGCACTCAAATTATTACTGTGTTGTAGTGTTCAGCCATTGTTTGCACCATGGTCAATGGCACCTTTGCTATGCCACTGGGCCATTTTCCATGGGCCTTGCTGCCAAGATCCAGTGTTAGGAGGCCCGGGGGGGGACGGGGACGTTCCCCTTGTTTTCACAGCCATGATATTGTACTGCAAAGGCTTGAGGGGGGGCTACTGTGGACCCCACAGTCATGGTTCAGTGTTGTGAGGTGCAGCAGAATAGGGTTGCAGGCTCAAGGATTGGCCCATATTTTAGATATTTCTCTGGCTTCTTGAAGTGAGCTGTTGTGGGATGCCAAAAGTCCCGCTTTTTTGCTCACGAAGGGGAATTCAGCGGGCTAATCAATAGGAGATGTAAAACAAACAGCCCAACCGGAAAGCATTAAGCTTCCCATCTCAGTTGGATGCCCCAGCACTCACACTGCGATCAGTCACTGTGCAGAAGTTGAGTGGCCAGCTTTTGTTTACATGGTACCTGGGAGGCTGAACTTGTAGCACCGTAGGTGGCCAGTAAGGACACTTTAGCAGACTGTTTACCTTGAGAGGCGACTAAAAAGGAGGAATGTAAAAAGTAAGAATAAAGCAGCCTTTTCTCATTCTTAAACCTTTACATTCAGATTTAGTTCTGTCAGCTTATGAGCTAAAGGTAGATCAGGGACAAAGGTCCAGCAAGACTATAATTTGCCCAATGTCAAACAATTTGGTCAAAGAGGAGAATAGAAAATGCAACACAGGACTGCGTGTTTCAACCACATAACTTTCCTACTATACCACATTTTTTTATCTCTTAAAGAAAATAGGGGCCTGATTTAGGTTAGGGTATTATGGAATGAAAACCTAAAAAATAACTCTTTGACTTTTGCTAACCGCCATAGAAGTGTCTTATTGTTGAGACCATAAACGCACAGTATCCTGTGAAGTGATAATGTCATGCTGGCTACCATACAGGGTAGAGGATTGTAAGGATGAGACTGATGAGGTGTGGATTCTGTTTTACACTTTTAGAACTCCATGACAGAAGGACCAGTGGTTGATTCTTGCCATTGAGGCCAAGCCAGAAGGGCTCATGTACGTGTTGAAGAGGGTGGAGCTGAATAGTGAACAGCAGAACTATCAATCTTCCAGTTTTCCACTTTCTTGATATTTTTATTATTTAATTTATAAATCTTATTTTGGGGTTTTCAAGAGTACCGTACAGCACTAGGCATCATCCTCAAGAAACAGTAGCATTTAAGACTTTCTTGATACCAAGCTGACATGCGCTTTAATGTTACCCTTGTTTCTCATTTTCATTGCACCCAGTTCTCTTTTTATATCCCAAAAAGTACTGTTGAGAATTTTGATCTGTTTAGAAAAAAATCGCAAAGGGAGGAGTTCTTGAAGTGATCTTAGACACTGGCCATTACTTAGGCAGAATTCCAGTCAGTTTTTTTTTATTCACTGTATCACAATTGTCAGGGACCAACCTTATGCAAACAGTCTTGGCTTTGCTTGGATAGGATTAATTGAATATACCCTTGCACACCAATGTTGGTAGCCGTTTTAGTATTTGTTGCGTGCTCCTGGGTGTGCACTCCGTTGTGCACAAATTTAGTATGAAAATGCGTGCCCCTAGAATTGAGGAACGTCCCCTGGTCACAGCCTACTTCCCGTCAGGGCTATGGATAGGAACAGTCCAACTATGTCAGGTCATAATGGAAACAAAAGGAATTCTAGATACGTTTCAGTATTGCCATGTCTCCTATGTGAGCTGCAGATTATCTTTTTTCACATTGAGCTTTTGGACCCACATGTGGCCATACCCATCACACTTAAGGGGTTTCACTGAGAAGAACAAGTTGAAAGGTGGAATGCTTGAATTAATGTCAGTCCCTTGTAATTCTTATTATAAGCATCCTGCCCATAGTGGTGTTATAGACTAGGAATAACCATATGCAAATATGCCATACTCCTCGGATAGAAAATGTAGAAAAATATTGGCTCTAGCTCCATTTTTCATTTGTTGTCCTGATTCAGATATATTCATACAAGGCGTACTTGGTAAATACTGGCCTGGTGGCAACCTTAGAGAGGTGGCCTTCGTTCTTTGGGCTTCACAGCTATGATCCAGCATTGTGACATCCATGGAAGAGTGATTGCTGTGAGACATGCCTACTGCATACTTTATTTGCCTATGGACATGCCCTTCCCAGGTGTGCTTCAACATTGAGAAAAATATAACAACGTCCCATCCTGATGGAAAACCACTGGCTGCCTGTTCTAGTTAGCACCATCTTCGAAACCAGCTGTTTCATTTACAAAGCTATCATGGCCAGCATCCCTGCCTTTTTAGATGACAAGCTCTCCATCTCCCCTGGCTCTCATTAACCCTTTGCGTGCTTGTGACGGAACCGTTCCGTCACGAGCCTTGGGTGGGCTTTGCTGGTGACGGAACGGGTCCGTCACGTGCCTGCTCGGCGCGAATCCCACGCCTGCGTGGGGCCGTGACGGAACCGTTCCGTCACAAGCACAGCTCACCCGAGGGCCGTGACGGACCGGTTCCGTCATGAGTATGAGAGCGCCGCGCGGCCCCGCCTCCCCCTTAGCGCTGCGGCGGAATAGCCGCCGCAGCTAAGGGGTTAAACCCGCAGGTAAGACACATTCAGAATGGATACGAAGTGCAAAAAAAAAGGAAAAACAATGTAACTGACTTTCTCCTTGTGAGCACTTGGGATATCTTACCATTTCCTATTATTCATCAGGACTGCCACACCCTGCTCCAAATTAGGAAAGAGCTGAAGGCTGCCTGTTTAAAGAACTCTACATCACAATGAATTACCCGTCCATGAACAACCTCATATCACGTTACCTTTGTTCCCATACAGTGCTAGGCTGCCATTCGGATATGTTTGCACTACATAAACGCCACATGCTTACATACGCAATATTACACTAATTTGAAAACGGTTTATAACACTTGAAGCAAAGATATCCGTTTTGAAGTCGCCTGAGCCAAGCTTTTCTACCCAGTGTATTTCCACCAAATTGACCTTTAAAATATATGTACATATTATACTAGCTCTAATGAAATGTGAGACAGCGGGTTGCAAATGAAGACCAAAGTAATTGGGTGGCTATAATTAGGGTGACCAGACGTCCGGGATTTCCCCGGACAGTCCCGGTTTTCATAGAACTGTCCCGGGGTTCCAACGCTTTTTAAAAGATTAAATACATATCCCGGAATTTGGGACAAAGGTCAAGTCATCCAGGAAAGCAGTACTCTGAAACGTATGTCTTGTTTCCACGAGCGCCTCTAAATTCATTTATCTGCTTCTTTCAAGCAACGCAGGAATCTGTTGGCTACAAATTTCCAGCACAGGGGAGATAGAGTGGGTAGGACATGGGGACTTAGGTTGGAGGTCCAGTCAGACTTAATGTTCTGAAACTGTAGCCAGGGCCGGTCCTAGGATTTTCGGGGCCTTGGGCAAAAGGGAATGTGGGAGGCCCCTGAAATCTACGTAAGTGACACCTTCTGATCTCGGGGAAGCTGCTTTGTGCAGACTCCACTTGGGCCACTGCTCCTCTTCCCAGCCACCCCAAGCAACTCTTGCACAGCCCATTTCGAACTGAAGGTGTGAGAATTGCTTGGGGGCTGAGTTAAACCTGTGTGGGCTGAAGTGCTTACAATGGGCGCCCTGCCGAGTCTCTGAACTGGCTGCCTGAGAGGTGTACCCTCCCCTAGGCCTTTCCACACCATCCCTTAGAGGCCCCAGGAGGGGGGGAGGGCCCTCCCATGAGCCTGTTTGTGAAGTGTTTCTTTCACTCTGATCGGCAGACATACACGAGGACTAGTGGGGTGTTAATGGCCATTGTGGGGGGCCCCATCCTGGCAGGCAGAGTGCCAGGCCCTGGGCAGCTGCCCACACTGCCCATGCATAGCGCCGGCCCTGACTGTAGCCTTGTATATGTGTCTATACAGAGACACGTTTAGGGGCTGCATGTATGTGCAACAAAACAGGCGGGCAACTAGAGCCAAAATTCGGGGGGGGGGGGCTAAAAAAGATTTCAGGGGGGGTTTATTCTTCAAGGGCAGAGTGGCTCTCAGAAGGGGTGTAAACACATGAGCCTCTTTAACAAGTAAATGGTCTTTTAAAGACCTGTCAAGTACTCGGTGCGGCTGCAATAAGACTGGAGGGTCGCCAGCCCGCGAAGCTGTCTCAGCCGGGCTGACAAACACGAGGGAGGGGGAGAGGGGGGACTGAATCCCGGTGAGCCCAATGGGTACTGTTGCGCGCCTGGGCCAGGCATAGATGTACAGACTAATGGCTTTAGTCCTACTCTTATGTCTGGCTGTCCCAGTTTTTCCCCCCAAAATCTGGTCACCCTAGATATAAAGCCGAAATATTTCAAACTGCTTTATTTATAAACAATCAGCAACACGGAGCTTATGTTTTGTTTTGCGTTCTGTTGAGGGATCTTTATGCAGATTGTTTTTATTTAGTGCAGCTTTATATAGCGTGGACTTTATTTACCCACGGGTCAGAGCGATTTACAATTATTATTATAATTTTTTTTTGCAGAGTTTTATATAGCGCGAACTAGACCCGAACCGAATCGGGTATCTGAGTGCTTTACATAGCACCAGTTACGTTACACGAGGACACACTTTTTAGGTTTTGCTGGCAATGCGTACGAAGTACGCATGCGCTAGCAAAATCCTTATGTTTCTCTGTTGGGTCGGGTATCCCGCCCCCTCCTCGCCCCCTCCTCCCATTGGCTAGCTCCATAAATGGAGGCTAGCCATTGGGAGCCGGATCTGTCCGTCAAAGGCCTTCCTTTTTTCACAGGATGTGCCAGGCACGCTCCTACCCCCCTCCCGAGACCCATGGTGCAAGTAGCGCCCTGTTTTAAAGTGAGATATTTTCGTATTACCATCATAAGGGGTCACAGTTTTGTCCATTGATCCCTCCCGTTCCTTTCCCGCTCCTCCCGCTGGCCGTTCCTTTCCCAACCCCCCCTCCCGCTGGCCGTTTATTTTCAAGGCAAACATAATTTTCCAGATCTGTTAAGGCAGTGTTTGTTTGACTTCGAGAGTGGAAGGTTGACCGCAACAACATGCGAGCGACATACATTGAGACGATAAAACACCGTGAATATGCAGCGTCCACTATATAAATGTGAATTATTCAATCAGAAGTCTCCGTCCAGGGGGAAGAGGCGGGGGCGAGGGGAGGACCCAGGCATGCGGACAATGCTGCACTCTGGGGGCTGCTCCCGCCCTCCAGGCCTATTATCAGATCTGCGGCGGAGCTGCTGCTTGACTGCCCTCCTCACACGTCCACACCCCGCCCCCCCGGCTGATGGATCACTTGGGACCCGCCCAATACTTAAACCCAGCTGGTGCATGCGGTCGGCTTGGAAGACTTTCCCAGACTCCAGAGTGGATTGTTCCGAGCTCCCTGCGCGTCGGACGAGGGCCCCCCGAGCTCAGAAGCAGGGCGTGCTGCTCCTCAACTGACCCCCAACCGAGGGCTGCCCTCCCATCTACAGCAGGCCTCACCAAGACCCACGGGCCCCCTAGACGTCTACTGCAGAGCCGGGACCCCTGCTCGACTCGAGGGCTGCTGCTTCTTAAGCCAGAGGCCACATCTGGCGTCACATCCGCCCTAGCCAGCTAGGGTCAACCCAACGGCCTTCCGCCAGTCCTAGCTGGGCTCACTATCCCAGCCAAGGCCCCGTCCATCGAGGCTGACTGCACCCATCTAAAGGCCGCCACCTCTGCAGCCAGGGCTCGCAGCCCACCCACCAGGGGTCACTGCGGTCGGACTGACCTCTGGCAGGCAGCTGCGCACCGGTCTGCGGAGTCAGGTTTCCCCAGATATCGAGCCGCGAAGCGTGACGATGATGATGAGGAGGCAGAGGAAGTTCAACCTCCAGAGACTGTGGAGCAAAGGTATGTTGCTGCCCCCCCCCCCCGACTCCCAAACAGATAAGCTAGGACCGGGGTCTCCCACCTGCAGCCCCTAGTTACACCAATGTATTTAACAGCTTTTGCTTAGTGTATGTGTATATGTGTATATATATGTGTGTGTGTATATATATATATATATATATATATATATATATATATATATATATATATATATATATATATATATATATATACATATATATGTATATGTGTGTGTGTGTGTGTGTATATATATATATATATATATATATATATATATATATATATATATATATATATACACACAAGTGCCAAGCATGTGTTCGAGACAAACTTATATTTTCAGAACTGCTTAAGCTGATGTTTAGAGAAAGGACTGAATTTCCAAAATTATATTACGGTTGATACTGGAGTGCTAAATCATGCAGCGTTGGGAATACTTCTTATTATTTCCTTGATGCTAGTGACATTGCTGCTATGACTTTTATAGATCACTCACATAGAGACATTGCACTTTTGAGAACTTTTTAACATCACTGCTGGCAGCCGTTCCGGAGGGGCTGGGCTGCTAATGTTGCATATGGTGGCC
Source organism: Lissotriton helveticus (assembly GCF_964261635.1). Classification (NCBI taxonomy): domain Eukaryota; kingdom Metazoa; phylum Chordata; class Amphibia; order Caudata; family Salamandridae; genus Lissotriton; species Lissotriton helveticus. Next base: position 1,841,670,913 of record NC_136067.1, on the reverse strand, counting down.
ACTGAGGTAATGTCACCAGCTCAGTCTGCTTTTCGTTAAACATCAGTAGCTCTTTTTACAGAAAAGATTGGAGACACCGTTGGTCTGTTAGGTAGGTATCTTCCTTGGCTCCGGGCAACAATCGTCAGTTTTAAGAGTTTTCAACGAGTCTAAAAAGGGGGTACGTTGGAGAGCTTTCCGACACCTCAGATTTCCTGGTATCAAACATCCTGATGTCTGTAAAACTGATATCTGTATGCCCAGTTTGTCAGTGTTCATAATAGTTGCTATTGTTATTGCTGGCAAAGTTCTGTAAAACTTGCCCCAATCCCGCTTCCGTGTTTCCCCCCCCCCCCCCCCCCCCCCCGCTTTCGTGTCCCCCCCCCCCCCCCCGCTTTCGTGTCTTTGATCTTTGGGTGTCCCAGTAGAAGACTCTTCCCTCTGCTATTTACGGGTGCATGGTTTTTTACTTGCTTGCAAATTCTGATGTGGGTGTTTGTGTGTGTCATTTGCGAGAGATAAAGCTAGTGGCATTGTAAATGACAATGCCATTTATTTATGTTGAAAAACATAAATAAAAATGTCAAGAGCAATGCCAATAGCTCTAACTTTAACAAAAGCAAAACCATTGCATTGTAAATGCTTTTTTTTTTTTTTTGGGCACGGGGAGATTAAGTGATTTGCCCAGAATCACAGGATGTTTGGCGTCGTTACCGAGACTCGAACCCAGTTCCTCCAAGTCCGAGGTCGAGCGCCCAAGTACGTTATATAAGGATCGTTACATAGTTTCACGTTAGAAATAAAATCAAAAAATTAGGTTAGTACAGGTATATTGTCACCTTCATTTCTGCAGACATATATTTCAGGATATTTCCACTGATTTACAGCCCTGTACCATGTAGCCGCGACATGGAAACTGTTTTGATCTCGACGTTGTGTGACTTTTATATAGATCTTATCTAAAATAAAGGAGATACTAATACTCCGGTGTGAAGCTGGAGGCGACCTGGTTAGTCAGCTGTGATATGACACAAGGCGAAGTGGTTTCGGATAAGAGTGTGCGTAGTACTGATAGGTCGAACGTGTTATGACTGTTCAAGAACGGAACCAATCGAAAAGAAGAGTGGAAGGACCAATCGAAGGCACCGCAGTGTAGTCCCTCTTCCACAGGGTGCCAATCAGTGGGTAGGACACAACAACAGCAGCAATGGCGGACAGAGTGTAAAGTGTGCTCTATGGCAGTATTGGGTCGTTGCTGGTTGCCGGACTGATAGGTGCTGGAGGTAAGTGAGCAAAAAAAGCTGTATTTGCGCCGCGAAAGCCTGTTATGTTGCACAAGGTAATTGTATGCACGGGGCTCGCCTGTCCTATGAACGCCTGGAGGGAAGGGGCAGCGCAGCTTACTCTTGCGATGTGTGCTGGCGCTGAGCATTGACGTCAAAGTGCGCTTTTCACATGAATGAGCTTCGTGTTGTATTTCTCTCTAGGACCGATCTTGACAGCTGGGGAGCGCTTAAAAAACATAACTATCTTATATTTTAGCGCTCCGGTCGTATATTAAACCTTGATAGCTTTTTGATCAATAAAGAATACTGTTTAAAAGCCTATTTGCTGATTACATTTTACCAACATGTTTACTGATCTCGCGTGGCACCAAAGCTCTACGATTTCAAAGTTTTTACATATGATTTGTAAATCTGTTCAATTTTCTTTGCGTTTTGGAAATAAAGTTAAACGTTGGTCTATACTTCTCAGATTGCAAAGAAAAAAGTAGATGAACATGTATGTATTCACATATTGTCTTAGATAATAACTTGGAATACACGGAGTCTCTAGGTGGGCGTTCTGCCGATTACCGAACGCATTTTGCGACAAATTGTATTTTTCTTCACATGCCGAAGTGCCCGCTCTTCGGTATTCCAATTCTTTCCCCCAGAGCTGTGCCCTCGGGCAGCACTTATTACAATTCAAATAACTACTTTTCATCCCTTCCTAAAAATACGTAGGCAATTTATAACTTTCCCCAAAATAGATCAGCACTGGCGTCTTTTGCATGTGCCATCCACAATTTCCATCTTATACTTATTAATGTGTCCTCTGTTACAATATATTTTTGATAATGCAGTCCTGTGTTCTTTGTCATACAGTATGCAAGTGTCGCTTGTGATGGATTTTGCGGTAAATCGTAATGCATTTGTTTTTTAGGTCTCACCTGAGATGGCACATGCGATATCGCATGCAAGATCTTCTTCTTTTTTTTCTTTCTTTTTTTCTCAAAAAAAAAAAATAAAACGGTCATGCAGTCTGCCCATTACTCTTATTCCGTGTTTCTCAATGGTTATCGCAGTCCGGTTTCACTTTGTTTTTACCTTCAAAGGAGCATGGACCCAAGTACTGATTGACTTCTTTTTAGGTGTCCTCCCACTGGTAGTGCTCTGATTGAGCCTTTTTTTTCTGACTCCCACCACCCTCCCGCTCTGTTGCTTGTTCTTGCATGTAGTGCTATAGTTAAACAATGTGACCAACGCGCTGAATAATTATATAAACATCACATCTAGGTATGATCCTATTGCGGTGCCACCCTGCTCTCCCTTGCGTACAGAGAAAACAGCCATTGGCGAAGCAGAATGTGCAGTGACCCACCCAAGGTGTTCAAGGCTGCTTTTAAAGTTTTTTTTTTTTTAATTAGAAGTACGGGCCATAAAAAAAAACAAAAAAAAACCAACCTGTCACTCATACATGACTCTGGGCAGCACTCCAAACCCCAGGCGTGAAGGTCTACATAGCAGCAGGGCAATAGGCCTGACTATTAACATTGATCACATTTGTCTCCCGTGGTTCCTTCTTGGCACTTAGACGTGATGAGTGTCATTTCATGGGTGTCTTTGAAGTCAAACAGTTAAAGCAGCATTTTATAATACTTAGAGGGCCTGCTCAGGGGTCTTATTGATTGAAAACATGGCATTACATACTTTTGAAATGCTACTTATCCTTAATTGCTATCAGTCAGTCAATCGGGGATTTGAGAAACGTGCTACTCACCTGTGAGGGTCTCATGGTGCTGTGGGGGATAGGTGTGGTGGGCGGGACGTGAATCTATGATTCAGCCGAAGAGCCAGGTCTTGAGACTGTTCCTGAAGGTGTGCAGAGTGGGGGTACATCTGATGTTGAGTGGGAGCTCGTTCCAGGTCAATGACGCAATGTAGGAGTAGACTCTTCCACCCGCTCTGCGAATGCACAGTATTTCGGCGAGGTCAGCAGAGCGGAGGTTTCTCTTGGTTACGTGGAAGGAGACTCTTTCTTTGAGGTATTGGGGTCCGGTGTTGTGGAGGGATTAATAGGCGTGAGTGAGTAGCTTGAAGGTTACTCTTTTCTTGACGGGGAGCCAGTGGAGGTCTCGTAGGTGCTGAGTGATGTGTTCATGCTGTGGGATTCTGAGGACGAGTCTGGCCGCTGTGTTATGGATGGTCTGGAGGTTACGGAGCAGGGGATTGTTGATGCTATGCTATGCCATTTGCTATGCAGAGCGCTTTAGCTCTCTCGCATATTAAACAAAGACAATGAACCATAAAAGTATGTAAATCAAAGTATAGGAAATATTAAATAAGACCTTTTGAGGGTTAGAGTTGTAAGTTGTCTCATTCATACTGGTAGTCATTATATGTTGCGTTGTTGGTGGTGTGGAGCACAAGCTCATGATTTAAAACATAACATACTGGTTGGGTTTGACTCTACAATGAGATTTTATCATCATCCATATCAACCCTTTTTTAGGAACCTTAGAATTAGAAAAGATTGAGGTAAAAATAATATGGTTCTAAACCTATTCCATGCAGTTCTTTGATGCTCGTTCATATTTCAATTTGCTAAATTAGAAGGACTAAAATGTATAAGTGGCAAGTATCTAGCATTGGCAAAACCAGTAGATCTCGCCTGTGTGAGATCTATTGGCTTTGTCAATGCTTTTTTTTTGTTTTTTTGCCACATTGTACAGCAACACAGCTGCTGTGCAGCATAGCTAAAAATAAAAAAAGAAAGTGCTATAACTCGGTCAATGCTGGCCACTTCATAGCACTTTTTTGCCTTTACTTTCAACCATGTTGCATAGCAGGCGCGCTGCTGTACAACATGGCTAAAACATGAACAAAGTCAATAGATCTTGCATAGGTAAGTAAGACCTAGCCAATAGATTTCGCACAGACGAGACCTGTTGACTTTGCAAATGTTTGTTTTTTATAGGAACTTTTTTTTTGGGGGGCTGCATATTCTTCCTTATATGAGAGTAACAAAGTGACAGACATTGGTTTAAGATGAGAGATTAAAAACTGTTACAACTTTCTTTGTTACAATTCATTTTAGCACTTAATATGTGCCATTGTGATCTTGATAGCGGGGGGATGATGTATGTATGTATATATGTGTGTGCTTTTATCAATTCGATGTTAACTGAAATTGGACGCATCATTATATGTGGTTGGCAGTTTGTATCTGTAATCTGAATGCTAGGTATGCATGGGCATCTTAACTTTGCAGTGGAACATATTAACTACATGTTTTCTGAATGAGAAATCATTTGTTGGTCTTATTTGGAGATGGACTGAGATAGGGTGAACATCATTGCTGCTGGTGCAGAATGGAGAATTAGACATAAGAAGCAGTGAGTAGATGCAGTTGGTGCCCCTCGCCCCCCTTCCTTCAAACACGTCTACCTTTGCGGTAACCAGCCCTATTATGCTGGCGAGAATCCCATTGAGGAGGGTAGCCTTATTTCAGTGTCTGGTATAGTTTTAAATTCAGTGTCCTGATTCATATGCTGCTTCCTTTGTATATTTTGTGTTGAACGTGGTACTAATTATCAATTTCTGTCATGAGGAGTTGGGTGCAACCTGCAAATTGTTTTCCTGACATAGGGTTTCTTGTGAGCTGATTTCCATACTATTTACAGATGTCAGCACCCTGATACTAATGTTTACTTTTGGGAACCTCCTATAATCTACATCCTCTGCTTCTAAAGCCAGTGTAACTGCTACTTTTGTCACTCCTTTGGCCTATCAAAGTTATTATAAAGTTCTTAGCAGTTCAGTCTGCTGTGCCTGTTTGGCATAAAACCAGACTGGCCTGAGGCAACAAAAACCCTCAGTTAATCCAAATAATCTATTGGCCAGAATCATGGTACATTTACCACATTCACCCTAAAGGAGGCCCTGTTTGTGGATGAGGTTTATGATGGCTTCTTTTTCATGCCTTCTGCCACCTAATACATGCCAACTTTGTGAGGTCCACTTGTGCCTTTTTTATTTTAGAAAAATCCCCCCAGTAAATAGTTTGAACTCAGTTATGTACCTGTTTGTGTGATTGCAAGATATCAGGGACTTCTTTCTTCGTAATATTGGTGTCCTTTGCCAGCCTACTTTCACCATATAGTCTAGCTCTCCATTCACAAAGCTCCTCCCTCCTTGCATCAATCAGTCTCTTGGTCGCTTCTTTATGTATTTCGTTGTTTGATGAATCCATCAAAATAAGTGTGGGAACTAACAGGTCGGCCTTCTGAAGGGCACGGAGGGTGGCTTGTAGTTTAGCTATTTGTGCAGTGAAATCAACGTAATTTCTAGTGTGTGTATTTAGTGCTATGTAGTTACAATCTTAAAACACTCCCTACGGTACAGAATATTTTTGCTTAGTCCCAATTGCCAACCTGTTGCGCAGAGCCATCTGTAAAGTTCTTACTCTTACACTCGTGTATGGGAAATATATCTAGTTTGCACAATACATTTTTGATGCTGTGTAAATTTGTATGAAAGCTGTTACTTTGATTCAAGCACTATATATATTTTTTTTGAGTGTTTTTATTGTATACATTCAACTTATAGGTAATAATGACAGCATACAGAGAAGCACATAGTGAAGTTAGGTGACATACATCTGAATACTTTGCCGTTATGGAATCAATAGCAATCCGCATTTCCTGCGGTATCCCCTTCGGTAGTACAGTCCTTACCCGTCCCACCCTTCCACCCCTACTCATCGTCTGAGCTATCTTGCTCCGAGTCTGGTATTGGGTCACAGATTTCCCCCCTGTATGTATTCCAGGCTGCCCAGATTTTAGTCCATTTTCGGGGGCTCCCAGGATTGCCATATACTGTCCGTTCTGTTACCATAATCAGATCCATGTCTCTGCACCAGGTCGCCAATGAAGGTATTTCCACTGCACCCCATTTCTGCGCAATATTCCATTTTGCCACCACGAGTCCCAACGTGACCCATGTTTGTCCATGGCGTGTGAGGTCATTGGGCTCCCATATGTTGAGTAGGCAGCTACGCGGTTCTGGTAAAAATGACACCCCCATCGTCTGTGATATTGTACGCAGTACCTTTCGCCAGTAGTCTGCTATTGCTGCACAGTCCCACAGTGTGTGTATAAACAATCCCTCCTCCCCGCACCCTCTAAGGCAATATGGATGTTGTGCCCTTTGTATTTTATGTAATGTGGTCCTAGTGAAATATACTCTGTGCAGGATCTTAAGGTGTACTAACCGAAGCCTTGCAGAGATTCCCACCTCTCTAGGCGACGCCAGTGCTTCCTGCCACTCTGAGTCGTCTATGTCCCCCACCTCTGTCACCCATTTGCCCCGCAGTGAGACCGTTGGATCTGGCAGGTTGTTTATGAGTTTTCTGTATGTGAAGGACGTGGCACGTTCTTGTATGTGGTCAGTAAGCAGTCGTCTTCCAACGGGCCAGCCTCTGGGACATAGGTATCCTGCGGGATCACCGCTAGCAATGCGTGTCTTATTTGCGTGTATCTGTAAGTCTCGGTTGGGCCCAAGTCGTATTGTAACTGTCGTTGGTTAAATGGTATTACTGACCCTCCGTCCCACAGATCACCCACCGTGGAGATGTCGATATTATCCCACTGGTCAAATCCCTTGCTGTTGCGCAGCTGTCCCAGTTTTTTAGTGTCCCAAAGTGGGGTAAGTTTAGTGATAATCCCTCTCCATCCCAGCCGTGTCTGCGCTGTGTACCACAATGTGACCGTATGTTTTGCAGGGCCCTCTAGTTTCAGCGTTAGCCCTCTATTATACAAAACCGCCAGCATGTTATTTGTGCCCAGTTGGGCTCTATCTGCCCTATATGCTGGATCATCCGGAGGTGCATGGATCCACTGGTTGATGACCTTAAGGTGTGTTGCCCAATAATACGACTGTATGTCAGGGAGTGCTATCCCGCCTTCATACCAACTTTTATGCAGTTTTGCCTGTGCTATGCGCGCCGGTCGGTGGCCCCAAAGGAGTGCAGATACCTGTGCCGTCACCTGTTTAAAGTACCGGGGTGGTACTAGGAATGGCGTATTTTCTAGGCCATAAAGAAACCTGGGTAGGGCCATCATCTTGTATAATGCAGCTTTACCTGGTAGCCTGAGGGGTAGGGATGCCCAATGTGACGCATCACTTTGCAATCGCTCCAGAGGGGGCGCCAGATTTCTGTAGAAAAACTCCGCTGGATCTTTCGTGATATATATACCCAGGTATTTAAAGAAGTCACTTGTAACTACCAGCGGACAGTTTGGAGGGAGGCGTGGCGCGGGTTCCTTTAAGATATATATAGGCTGTCCGGAATTCGGTTAAAACCGACTCTCCCCGACAGTACACCTCCAGATGAAAATCAGGTGACCCGGTTTAAACCGAGTGTCACTGATTTTCATAGCTGACGTGGGGGGAGAGGAGCTGTTGTGGTCTGCGTCTCTTTTACTGCAGCCGCACCGAGTACTTCACACGTCTTTAAAAAGACCATTCTCTTAATGAGGCTTTGTTGTTCTGTCGCCCCTTCTCAGAGTCCCTGGGGGTGGGTCTGAGTGCAGAAACCATCTTTATTGCTTGAGGTTTTGTCACGTCTGGCAGCCGGCCCTGCACCAAGGAACTTGGAAGCAGAAACCTATTGGGCTCAAACAGGCTTCAGTCCCGTCCCCCCCTCCCACCTCCTCCCCCCGTAGTGTGTCAGCCCGGGCTGAGCAGCCTCCAGTCTTTACCCTCTCTGCATCCGTCACTGGCAGTCCAGAGCACCCTTCTGGTGTGGGGCGGCCTGGGGTCATGTCTGCGCAGGGTCACCGGTGCGCCATTGTATAGTCGGGTCAAATTTATAGACCAGAAAACAAAAAATGTTAAAATACTAGAAAAGCCAGTCTAAGAAAAGGGGGTAAAGAAGCGTCGCACATGACTTATCAAGTCCCCTGCGCGCGACCACAAATTCAATTTGGATGAAAATGTCTAAATTGCTGAAGAAATAGAAAACCAGGGCAAGACCTTGATACTGATTTACACGAACACTAAATTGGATCGTGGGAATTAAGAGAATTATCAGACTGAGGGTGGACGTTTTATAATTATCTAGGGATCTTAAAAAAAAGAAAGTTGTAGGGGAGAGGGGTTGGCCTAACGGCTAAGGCGCTCGACCTCGGACCTGGGGATCTGGGTTCGAGTCTCCGTAACGACGCCAAAAACCCCCTGTGATTCTGGGCAAATCACTTAATCTCCCCGTGCCTAATATGAGTGTGTCCTCATGTAACGTAACTGGTGCTATGTAAAGCGCTCTGATAACTGATTCGGTTCGGTTCTAGTTCGCGCTATATAAAACTCTGCAAAAAAAATAAAAAATCTGTATCTTCTACCCAAATTCAAGAAGCCCAGGGCAACTTGATGACGTCATTTGCATGGTCTATTTCTGAAAATGAATCCAGCACATCTGAATAGAGCTGGCTTTACGGGTGGTGCATTTTTCATTTCCATATACAAAAGTCTACACTCTTGGCCTTGTCAGTTCTTTTGCTGGTTGTCTGTACTCTATCCAGTATCTTTCACTTCTTCCATCTCCCTGGGGGTAGTTATTAGTGACCTGAGAACTCGTGTTTTCTCAAAGCTGATGTTACAGCGACTAAAAACATTAACATTGTGGTTTTAGGCACTGCAAAGAACAAGTTGCTTTAATTCCTATTATGCCGGCACAGGTGACTCTCTACAAACCCCCCACCCGGCCCACCGCACTGCAGTGCCACCCCATAGCAGGTGCCGCCTGTGCACTGACTGCCCCAGAGCGCTGGTCCTGTCCGAACACCGTACTTTCACCCCCCCCCCCCTCCCCAATCATCAGCCCCGCCCTTGTCAGCGGGCTCTCTCATGGCTGGCAGCGCGTGCCTCGGCTCTCGTAGACCGAGGTCTGTGCCCAGGTAATTAGAGAGGCGGGGACTCAACTGGATAGAGACACTGGCCCTGGGAACAGGGAGAGGGCCGGGGTGAGGGGTACAGGTCTTTCTGCGGCCGCACCTTGTGAAATCTAAGGTCGGGGACAATCGATATTTGCCCGGCGGTATTGCCTCTGTAACCCACGAATTATTAATCAATGAAGAGGCAGGCGCTGGAGACTGGAAAGCAGGAAACAAGGTTTTATTCTCTCCGGAGGAGAACACAACAAAACAGACAGCAGGTATCGTCATGAGGTGCTCTAACTAATTTATTACAGTTTACATACTCATGGCAATGCTTTGATGTACGGAAAGACATTCCCGGAATCCCCCCTTCGGGCCCGTTCCCACACACATTTACAGTAGAAGTCCCCACCCTGGTCACAACAGCTGGACATTCCGCCGATTCATGGAATGCGGGGTTCGATCGGATCTCATGGGGTGGGGGCTTTGATCAACTCGGGGGTCCTTTGATGAGGGAAGCTTTCTATTGTACGGGGAGGGGCAAGGAATAGTATCGGCAGAGCTGGGTGTCGGCCTGGGAACGAGGAAGACAAACGGGAACACGGGGAAAAAGGGGTTTGCATCAAAGGGCCGGGGACCATGAAAGGAAAGAAGGGAGGTGTTGCGCTGGGAACAGGATGAGGTTCTGAGGCAGAGCCGCGCTGAAGAGGGGTTTATGATTCAAGGCAGGTGCGAGCAGGGGGGTTGGTCAGCGTGCAGGCTTGGTGAGGGCGAAGGGCTATGTCGGGGGCCAGTGGCATGTAAAAAAGGCTGTTCTGATCAAGGCACCTAAAATGGCGGGCGCGCACGACAAAAAGTGTGGCATCAGGGGGAAAGGCAAGATGGCGCAGATAATGTTTACCAAACCGTACTAATTTTCCACAACCTGAGTACTTCACAGGTCTTTAAAAAGACCATTTACTTAACGAGGCTACTTTTGAAATCGCTTGGAAGCACAGGCTAATTGTTGTAGGCGCTGCATAGTGGTTAGATGGCCAGTCGTAGGTTTAAGGTAGCTGAATTCTAATCCTGGCTCCTCTGCAATGTGTGATCCTGACCTTTGCCTCCTTCGTGTACTGAAACAATAGTCGCCTAGGAGCACGCATGCACTCGACATCATAAGGCAGAGAAGTGCTGTACAAGTGATATCAAAACAGTTATTAATAGGGCGTATCTGAATGCGGGAGATGCAGGCTCCCCTTGCTGTCCCAGCAGAGAGGCCTCCTCCTGCCCCATACCGCCCACCATGCTTGTGTCCATCAGTACAATCCTCAGTGAGGGATGGCTTCGGGGAGCTCAGTGCACATTGGCAGCCCTGGGCATCTCCCACTGCTCCCAGCATTGCCCTCTCTGCACGCATCTCTGCTCCCCCTCCCACCAAGGACTGCCCCCAAAACACGGCGAGCAGCTGCTCGGTCTAGGGGGTGTCCCATTGTCGATGGAGTCACCCCAGGAGCGCGCGCAGGCGGGAGGTGTCAGCAAGCTCACAGAGGCCGAGTCTGGGAGTCAAAGATGCCTTCACCACCGCGAGGGTAATGGTGAAAAGTACAATAATGTGCTCTCCTTCCCCCCCACCCCGATCACGGGGGCCACGCACAAGCACGTGGCTATGAGTTAGTGAATGAATGAAGAATGAATGAATGAAGAACATGACAGACCAACGCTACAAACATGGTCTACCGTGCGCTACTAGGAGGAATGAGGGGCATCTGGGAGACAGAGGGACGTAACACCAGTAGGGAGGGAGCGTTACTAGAGGAAGGAAGACAGTGCACGTGTGGATGAGAGGGCTGTGGTGGAAACAGGAATGTCACGAGGAAACGGAGTGTCACTTAAAGCAGGGGGTGGGGGTATCACTAGGGGACCGAGTGACAAATGTTACCAGGGGAGTTTGTGACACAAGGGACAAGAGGGCGCTATTAGGGAGAGACTGATATCACTCAAGGAAAAAGGGAATGTCACAGAAGAGATTGTGTTATAAAGATGCAGGAAGGGAGGGAGGGAATGTCGCTAGAAAGAGGGATGTCACCCAAGGAGGTGATTGTACAGCAAACAATGTATGGAGCAGAAGGGGTTAACCCCTTCGCAGCGCCGAAGGGGTTAAACAAACTTTTGTTGGACAGACATTTCCGCCAGCTGTTGAAAGTTTGCAAAGTTTACAAAAGTAACACATTTTGCAAATATGTGAGATTTCAAAGTTTATCATTTTCATAAAACGCCTTTCAGTTTCAGGCTGTATTTACGTCCTAATGCCCTACGGATTGGATTTTAAAATACTCTCTGTATGTTGAGCACTTTGAAACAAAACACACTCACAACACGCCCCTTAGGCAGCAAATGTAGTAGTCTCGAACATTTTGCTGATATGTACGAATTTGAGTGTTTAAAATAACATTTTAATTTGTTTTTAGAATGCCAACTCTTCCTCGGATAACTGGTCTCATTAAAAAAGTTCAACGCTTTTTCAATGGCTTTTTTCATACAATTTGGGACGACCAGTCACAAACCATTGCATTTCAGCGGAAGTGCTCTCGCCGCTCATTTGGAATGCGGATTAGTTGACAAGGTCTTGAGCAAGGGTTGTTCCTTTTCTAGTAGTTCACAAAAGTCCAAGAGAAAAACTTTTGATGGCGCCCCCAGCCACTGGGGCAGCACCAAATAAACACAATGAGGGGCAGGCGGTCCTAAACAAAGGGCTTATATGTCCACTGAGTGTCCCGAGAGCTGTGGACCGGAGGGCCACAAATCGGAGCTTTTGGCCCTTCAATTTATGGCCTTTCTAGCATTACTCAGAAACCTGAAACCTATGGGGTAGGTTCAAGACACGAAAACAAATAAACAATCCGAATTTCTGGCTCGGTGAATCTGAGGCGGTAGCAAGAGGGCAAGGCAAAGTGCGCCCCAACCACGCCACTCTGTCTGACCCACCTCCCCAGTCCCAGTGGGCATAACAGGAAAATGGCATTCAGTTAAGAGTTGTGGGCATGTAATTAAATCGGAGAAAAAAAAGACCTTGTGTGTGGAATGTGTCTCCAGATTTCGGTTTGCGACAGTGATTAGAACGGCCCCTTGCCCGGCCCGAAAGTCGCACATGGGTGTCCATTATGAATGTATTTATGTTTAACAGGCCTACGACCCTCTCCCCACTTGTGCCAATAAACAGCAGCGTATCTGCCTTTTGTCCCAGCCACCCGCTATGCATGCACACATGCCATGTTCATACTTCTGCCACCTGCTTTCGGCGTTCAGGTGGTAAATGTAGCCAGGACACATCTCCTAGGCGTCACAATCAAGACTTTTGTTAAAAACTTATTTGAAGTTCGTTATCTCCGTCTTCTTCATTTTTGCAATTTATTTATATAAAAATAAAACACATGCTCAGGGCTCGCACTGCAACCAAAATGTCTGTCCACAGAGACGTTGCACACAACCTTTTCGCTAACTCGTCCATTATACAGCTGAAAATCTGCCTTCCTCAAAACTTGGGACATTTAAGTCCCCAGACTTCAAATTTATGCTCTGGCTTCCCACTCTGAACATTAGAACCATCCATCTGGATCCGGTGCTGAAGACTAATAGCGGGTGGCTGGGACAAAAGGCAGACACCAGCAAAAACCACCTTGGTTGTCTAGGGAACAACTTTTGCTATTTTTTTTATTGAGTGTCATCTATTAACTTTTATATTACTGAATTCCGTGATCTTCCACTTACGTTTTTTAATATTTTTTAAATACAACAAAATTCATTAAAAAATGTTTTCCTTATACAGGGTGCAAATCCAGTATAACTACTTTGTACAAAAATCAAATTGCAACTTTCAGTTCTAACTTTGAAAAGCCAAGACACTTCTGTTATTTATTTTATTGCAATGATTTTAAGTAATCATGCAAATAAAATTATCTTACATACTCAGGGGGACAATGCAGTGACAAACTTATGTACAGAAAATGTGTGTGTGTCTATATATAGGGAAAGGAGTTGGCCTAACGGCTAGAGCTGTTGACCTCGAATCTGGGAAATCGGGTTCGAGTCTCGGCAATGATGCTGAACATCCTGCGATTCTGGGCAAATGAATGTGTCGTCATGTAACGCAACTGGTGCTATGTAAAGCGCTCTGATACCCGATTCTGGGTCAAGTTTGTGCTATATAAAACTCTGTTTAAAAAAAAAAAAAAAAAAACACCCGCACCCAGTCCCATCACAAGACAAAGACCGGCTGCAAAGTGCCCCCATTACTAACGACGCCACTTTGATATTTTATTTGCAGGTGGCGCCAGGGTCTGGGTGGTGAAGCAAAGCGGAAACGCCAACACAAGCCGCTCACACCTTGACCAGTCTGCGCGATCCTTATCTCAGACCTCCACTGCTTCTGAGCTCAGGAAACAGAGGCTGAGGGAGGGGTCAGCAGGCTGATGATTTCTCTTTAAAAATACAAAAATGGACAAAGAACCTGCACAAAATTAACCGGTGCATCCTCAGATTTCAGACCGATAGCTTGTTGGCCTGGGTATGCAGGGAAAATGTTGACCGTAGAAATGACAGCGGCATTCATACCGACCAGCACTTGCACCAAACTACCACCCCACCTACTCTCATACCCGCAGCATTCCCGCACTCCAACACAGACCACCACATCCACCGCTTCACAAGCAACTCTGTGGCAGTCATTTATTTATACATGTCTAAGGGAGGAACGTGTGGCAGCACAGTAGGCATCATACCAATGCTTTTACCCTTAGAATTGGTAGTTAAGCACCTTCTGTAGGGCTTCTGTTGAGGGATTCCTTGACTAGGTGTAGCATAGATGGTTGCACTAAATGTCTTCCAGGCAATAATAAAAGCAAAGTGTTCCATAAACACCGGTAAAACACTGTTTCAGTTGTTTTTTTACGGCGCGAAAACGAGTAACCACTGAAAAGCACTGTTTTTTTGAGGTATTCAAATCACTGGAAAACACTGAAAAAACAACACCAGAGTTTACCAAAAATAGAAACTGAAAACAGGAAAGCCTAGATATATAGAACCGATTTAGACCAATTTATCTCATATCCTGACATCTTCCCGAAGTTATCGCATATGTTAAGGAGCCTGGTATAGAGCGTTCTGGGTCCGTGAGGTACACTAGAACGTCGTCTACATAAAGCTTCCTTCCACCGAATTCATTTTAGTAATGGAGTCTCTCTGACCAGCGCTGCCAGGGGTTCTAAGACCAACGCGAATAGGAGCGGCGACAGAGGGCATCCCTGGCGCGTCCCTCTCGCCAACGGTATCTCGCCTGATATGTGTCCATTCGCCGTCACTTGAGCCAGGGGTTCCGTATAGAGGAGCCGTATCCACGCACCAAATATAGGGTCAAACCCTAGACGTGGTAGGATCGCAAAGAGATACCTCCACTCTACCATATTGAAGGCAATCTTCGCATCTAGCGACAGTATCACTGCCGGTTCCGATAGTGCTGGAGCCTTCGCTAGCGCCCCATGCAGTCGTCGGAGGTTGAGTGCCTGTTCCTATTAGGCATAACGCCCGATTGGTCTGGGTGTATTAAGCGCGGTAGGTGCGTCATCAATCTGTTAGCCAACAGTTTAGCTAAAATCTTTGCTTCCGCATTCAGCAGAGATATAGGGCGGTAGGAGGTACATTCAGACGGGGGCTTGCCAGGTTTCGGGATTGCTACTATCGTTGCCATTCGCTGGACTAGCGGCAGTTTGCCCTTCTCCAACTTTCATTGTACATCGCCAATAAAGGCGAGCTCACAGTTTCCGCCATTTGTTTATACCATTCTATCGGGATCCCGTTGGTTCCCAGTGCTTTGCCCGTTGTATCGAGCTAATTGCAACTCTTCGATCGTAAAATCTGTGTCTTATTCCTGGGTTCCTCCTGCGTTAGCGCCGGCAGTTCTATGTTCCGTAAGAACTCTACTACCTCCGCCTCCGTCACCTCTAATGTCGGTGTGTAAACTTCCCTGAAATGGTCTGCCAGTGTGTTTACTATGTCTTCTGGGTTTGTCGTGAGGTGTCACTCTGTCTTCCTTTGTGTCATATTTCCTTAGTGCCAGTCTCTCGCTTGTCTAACCACGCCAGTAGTTTCCCCGCTTTGTCTCTTATGTCATATATTTTGTGTTTAGTCGCTGCTATGCCAGCTTCTGTCTTTTCTCGTAGGTGCGCTCTGTGTTGTTGTTGTTGTCTGAGGTGCAGGACATGGGCTGTATCTGGTGTGAGATCTGCCGACTGGTCCGTGTCTGCTGCCTTGTAGTGCTATTTCTAGCTCTGAGAGTTCCCTCTGTTGCTTTCGCTTATGCCCCGTGATAGAAGCTATTGCTTGCACCCTAAGGACGCCTTTATACGCTTCCCACACTATCGATGGCGAGCTAACTGATGCTACATTTTCCTCAAAGAAATGCTTGGTGGCTGCACGGAGTTTTTTTTTATTTGGGGAACGTGGAGGTAACCGAGGTAGATGGGGAATAACCTCCTGTGTGATTTCTGGCGATAGGAGAAAGTCAATACTACTGGGGAGTGGTCAGAGATGGGTTTAATGTCCACCTCTGTAACGTTTTGCAGGTTTGCGTCTGATAACAGAAAGTAGTCTATCCTGGACAGACTATTATGTACCGCTGAGTGATACGTGTATTTGTATGCCGTGGGGTGTGTGTACCTCCAAGCGTCTTTTAGTCCCATTGCCTCTGTGAAGCCCTGGAAGCGAGAGGTACCAAGCGGTGGGTTTTTGGGCAGGTATTTGTCAATGGTGGCGTCCATTGTCGCATTGAAGCCCCCCCCCCCCCCCCCATGATAAGGTCACCCTCCGGCAAAGCAAGAAGGACGTCACTGAATGCCGGAAGTGCCGCAGCGTGAAGCGCCGGTGGGATGTATACTGATACCACATTGAGTCTGCCTCCCCATTGACCCTGTATCGCTGCAAACCGCCCTGATCCTCTGTTTTAGTCTGGAGCACTAGGAAGGGAGATTTTTTCTTCACCAGGATGAAAACTCGGAGTGTACTGCCATTTTATACCCCCATCTGTCCAGTGCCTTACACGCCGTCCCTGTGAGGTGTGTCTCCTGCAGCAAGGCTAATGTGGGGCCTTGGCGTTTCAGAGCCTGCAGTACCAACCCCCTCTTTATTTTATCACCTAGGCTGCGGATGTTCCATGTCACTACCTTCAGTGTGGTTACCCGGGTGTCTTGAACTGTAATCTGGGTACCGTCCGGTTGTGAACCCCCTGCCATGAGTGTGGTGTGTAAATATCAGGAATTGCTGCCCAAACTTCACAATTAGAGATATGCCGACCATTCGATTCTCTGCCCTACTGTCAGTGTCATTACAACTCAAAACTAAACAAAGTCCAAAGGTGTCCCCCATTGTCCCTCCCCCCCCCCCCCCAACCTGCCTCCCTGCTTAACGGACTTAGAACCGCCCATCACCCCAACTCAGCAGAGCGCTTATTCCCAAACGCAACCATAGTACTTGCTTGACCGGGGTAAAGAGTCCAAGGGAAGCAACAGTCCTTCTTGCCCTCCATGGCCTGCTTCAGTCCAGTGTCCAAGGCGACAAGGCCACGGCTGTGCTGGAAAGAAATGTCATCTCTGGTCCAATCGGGAGATCTAGGTTATTCTTGAACTGCCTCTTCTGCATCCGACTGTGGTGAGTGATTTGGATCCGGACGTCGTATGTCTTGGCTGCTTGTATCTTTCCCTTCTTCACGGCGTTGTTGGTTTTTATTCGCGCTACTCTGCTTTTCCACTCGCCGCCAACCTTCCAACCAGTCATATGCCGCCTCCGGCGTCTCAAAGAACCACGTCTTGTTCTCCGCCACCACCCTGAGCCTTGCGGGGAATATCATGGAGTAGGGCAATTCTTGCGCGCGCAGAGATTTTTTTTACCTTCAGGAAACTTCGCCGGCGCCGGGAGACTGCCACCGTGTAATCTGGGAAGAAGGCCACAGTCGAGTTGTGGATCTGAATTGGTGGGGAGACTCTCGCTGTTTGTAGGATGGCGTCCCGATCCCGGAAGTTGAATAGTCTGGCGAGCACTGGCCTGGGGGAGCTCCCGGCTTAGGCCTTCCGCCCAGGACTCTATGGGCTCTTTCCACCGAGAAGAAACTGAAGAGACCCTTTGGTTGCAGTCTCGTTTTCACCAGGTCTTCCACATATAGGTCCATAGCTTGAGTTCCTTCGCTTTCCGGAATACCTAGAATGCGGACCTTGTTCTGGCGTGAGCGCCCTTCTTGGTCGTCGAGCTTCTCCGCTAGTTGCTTGTTTTCCGCTTCGAGCCGGGATAGGGCGGTCTGCAACTCCATTGTATCTGCCACCAGGGATTTTGTGACGATCTCCACCTCCTTGACTCAGTCCGCCATTTTCTGTAAGTCCGCTCGGAGTAGGGTGACATCCGTAGAAATAGTTCCCACTGTGGTTTGGACACTCGAGAGGGCTGCCATAATGTCCTCCAGCGTCACTTTTTTGCCCCCTCGCCATCTGACCCTTTGCCCGACGAGGCGCGCCCTACTGGGAGTGGCGGGAGTCCTTTGTCGTAGGCAAATTCATCCAACTTGGCCTGCGTGGTTTGATTCCGTGGGCCCCTGCTCGACATGGTGTCTTTGTTGGTGGGTTATGCGTTGCCCTGTGTGGTGGCCTTGCCTCCCCGGTGTATCGGCCCAGCCGGTCTCCAAGTGTGATGTCCTATACCGGCCGGATACGTTGAGCGATGTTTGAACGGGCTGGCGCGCCACTGCGGTCTAACACCTGGATCTCAGGGGTCTGCGTTCGCGTTCGGCCCCAATCTAGTCTCCGGGCCTGTGCCTACCGCCTCTTTGTTGTTGTGGTTTTAACCCGCCTTGCTGTAATTATGCCCTGGGGCTCCTGGGGTTATGTATGGGCCCCCGGCCTGCTGTGTCTTCTTAGCCCCCTTCCCCAGCCGTGGAGGGGGAGGAGGGGTGAGCCGGTATCAAATGAGCGCTACCTAATGCAAGGAGCGCCGTCACAGCTGCTGCCAGGTTTGAGCCCTCATTCCCCTCAGGCCGATCAGTCACTGCCTACCGCCACTCGAGCTCCCGGCAGCTGTGCAGATTACAGGCATCGCCGCGTACTCGCTGCTGCCTCCGTTACGTCTCCCGCGTAGCAGTGAACTGCTGGGTCCCCCGGGGGTGCCTTGGCCACAGCCCGTTGCGTTGTTGCTGGATGTGTCGTCCGCTGTTGGATATACTGCCGCCTCACTCTGCTGCGTCCCCGTCTCGCTCTCGGGCCCTCAGGATTCATCTAGGCCCTGGTCTCAGCACTGTTTGTAGGCCGCCTCCGGGCTCACACGATTTCCGCCGTTCCCCGATGTCGGAGTTGCCGCAGATTTACACCGATCGCTGCCGCCCGGTCCCGAACCTCCGCTCAGGCCCCTGGAGCACCGTAATGTGTCTGATATCTGTCCGCATTAATGTAAAGGACTACGCCGTCCTCGGAGCTCTTAGACTACGCACCCATCTTGCTCGGCTGGTAGCCACGCCCCGAAGCACTATATTTTGAAACCATTAGCAATGTCAAAGGTCCTTTTAAATTTTCCTGAGTAAATTTGTCCCTAGCCAAGTACTATGAGCATTTTTTAACTCTATATGTGTGTGTGTTATATTATGATCTAAAAGCAATTCTATGTGTATTATCTGGGTTTAACATTAGGAGCATTTATTACAGAGTTTAGATGTCCATCTAGTGTTTCTACCGGAATGTATTCTTGATTTGAAATCGTGATGTATACTCTTTGAGAGTCTGGTAAACTTCAGGTGCTTCCACTGCACTATCCAGAAGTGCTACGGCCCTAATCTTGTTCTACAGAAATGCTTGCATTTTCTGAGCATGTTTTTTTCTTTGTCAAACCTGCCACTTTCTTTCTTTTAAAATGAACTTTTGAATCTCAATTTTTCTCTTCCTTTCACATTTTTGTTCTTTACTCTTCGGTCTAATGTATTCATCCATCCAGCGATATTCAGTTTGTCCGCCTCTTTCTGTTCTCCTACAGAGACCTGCGAAGAACAAAATGAATAGCTATTGGTATATTGCTCGCAATCTGGCTTTCAGGGTTGTTTTTTTTTTCATGGTCCCTAAAATTGTAACCACCCCCTGTTGCATTCCTGCTGTGGAGGAGATGCCGTCTTTGTTTTCTGTTTTGCTTTCTGCTTCTCTTCACCTTTCAGAGATTTTTCCTTACCCGAACCCTCTGTGTCATTTTTAGGCCTAAGCAGCTGTTATGAAAAACTGGTACCTAGCATATCTCAGTTTACAGAGGTATATATTTCTGACATAACTTGAGGTAGTTCCCTATCTTGCATAGGAATAGCAGCGAAGTGCTGTCTCATAGCCCGTAGTGCCGCTTCCCTTAGATGTTACTAAGAACTATTCAAAGACCCTGTCAAAATTACCAATCAACCACCACAGCGGCTCAGTGTTGTGTGTGTTTTAATATGTCTGGTAATACTACCAAAGAGCCTGTGCCATTGATGGTAGAAAATACACTAGCAAATACTGTTCCCCATGCAGTACAGTCGCCTGCATATGGTACCATGCCAAAAGGAACACACACAGTTAATATCCTATGTTTATCTTGAGTGTTGTGCAGATATTGACCACTTTCAGTTGATAAGTTTGTGAGCAATCCAAAATGCAATGTCTTTGTACTTGATGGACATTTTACCCATTATTGCATTGATTATATTTGGAATAATTGCATTGACACGGGCACCTGCAGGAGCTAAAAACATACTACAGACGATAGGAGCTAGTGTAAGTTACCTACAGATGAATGCTTATTCTGTTAACAAACATCTTAATTCTGGAATCGCAAACAGCTGTGTGTCAGGATGTGGTGTATAACCAGCTAGCAGTGGCCATGTAGTGCCTTTGTAATGTGTTACACTGTATTTGGTAATTCCCCCTCAAACCATGCTTTATGTTCTTGGAAACCTGTGAGGACTTGTAATGTAGCATATGGTTCATAATTTGCAGATTTAGTAGCAATTCTCTATGTTGTGAAATGTCTAGTTGTAGGAAGTGCAGGAACAAAATCCACCCATGATTAAAATATTTCAGAGGGGTATTCAAAGTGTGCTAAGATTACAATCATTACTATGCCCCCTGCCTCACTACCTTTTTTTTGTATTTCGGAATACGATTCAAAATGATAAAAACGAAATGGGGGAGGGAACTTTTATTAGTTAAGCTCATAACAAGCTCTTCATCTCATAGGAAGACTCTAACCTGAGAGGAAGGTAACCAACATTTCAACAAACGTCTCTGTTAGAAGATTTGACCAATTATTACAGTGTGTTCCCCAACGGTACTCAAACTTTATTCCTACGTTGGGCACCAATGATACGTTTTTGAATCTCTAAGGCAAAGAGGGCCCAAACATGGCTAATGTAACCTTGCTAAAATGCAAGCTTTGCCAACATTATAGTTATGAGACTTCTGTTTGGGAAAGATATATGTTGTGAGCAGTGATCAGTCCTTTGAGACTACAGGATTGTTTATATGTGTGCTCGAGAGCCCTTTACCCACATGGATGAGAACACACAAATATTCCACATTGCATAATTTAAGTCTGTACTAACAATGTATGCCCCAGTCTAGTGCAGATTCTGTGGTTTCATGTTATCAGCAAAATAAGCAGAATTGTTAAGGCAATAACTGAAATAAATGATAAAATCAAATAGTTTGCCATTTTTTCTTGTTTTATTTGTTGAAATCGATGTTGAAAATCCCTCCCAGGTTTTTAGCACCAAGCTAAACCTGCATTGCACCAAGATTCTATGCTGAAAGTTTATTACAATGGAAAAACCTACCATATAAACCTTTTTGGTTTTCAATTCGCCTGTCCAGACAAAGCCTACCAGTGTCTTTGTTTTCCTTTCTGTGCTCAGAAAGAAGCAGGTAAAGAGACCTGCGGACTGCCAGCATAGGGCCTTGGATCTAGAGTGCAGCGTTTCAAAACTTGCTTCTCTCAAGCTGCTCGGAGATTCCTCTTGAATGTTATAACTGTGAATTCAGTTTAAATACATTTCCAGACACTATCATAAAGTATCAAATCTTGTGGTGAGTGATGCAGACTATTTGCAACCATTAGCATTTTCTGGCTTATTCTGTTAGACGCCTGTTTCAAACCTCCATTTAATAGTTTAGTTAATGTTAAACGGTAATGATAAAACACTGTAAATGAATATCTAATGTACCATGCCTGTAATATTTAATAAATGAAAACATGCGCTTACATATCCATGAATAAATGAATGCCATGAAAACAGTGGGGAGCGCACAAACGTCAGGCAAACATGAAATACATAACTGCTTCTTTAAGGAAACTAGAATCCTGTAACAATAACTTGTAGGCTTTATTATGTAACATTCCAGCACTCTGACTTGAGCCTTACTCTGTTCGTGCCACCCATGTGAGTTGATTTCATCCTGCCTCCAGAAGGATTTAATTCCACATAAAAAATAGCAAAGGGAATGCAGACGATCATCAAGCCTGGCGCTTCAAAACTGCAAGATTCCTCAACTCATCCCTGGGGATGATCTCCTAGTTGCAGAACTTGCCATAATATTAATACATGGGAACAACTGAAAGAAAAACAGACAGCGAGCAAAGTGTTGCAAAACAGGTAGAGGGTATAATAATCAATCTCGTATTGTTCCTGAATGGCATAAATTACCAAATAGACCATGTCAGAGACCAGGAAAATATTGCAATTTGATGTCACGACTGCAGTGTTCCTATTCGGCATGTTCTTACCAGATTTTCTCAAAGCAGTGTTGATTCCAGTAGTTTGAAGTACAATGTTTAAATATGTGTAAATATATCCATCAGTTTATCATCAAATTGTTCTGTTTGTAGCATTTGTGGTAGTATATCTCATACAACTCTTTAATGTCTTGCCGCCGAAAGACTTTCTAATCCTGTGCATGCGTTATTTTATGCGTTTCTAACCTTTTGCGATGTGATTACCCTTATTTTTATATCTGCATATATTGTCTGTTTTGACTGTGTCCTAACCTCTCGGCCAGAGTAGTAGCATATTGCTATTTAAATATTTCCAATACGTGTAGTTTTAATTTCTGTAATTATTTTTCATTGTGTGAGTCTGTTACTGGTGTATTTTTCTATTCCACTGTTATGCATGTGCCTAATTTTAAGGCTCTGTAATAGAATGTATCTAGTTCATGACAGCCTCCTTTCATTCCGAATATATCATTCTACTGCTCTTCGAACGTCTGTAAGGACTAACTGATATTACTGGTGCTTTGATCATTAAAATGAAGCAATATAAGCTCTTGGCCGAAAGGCATGGATTGGCTTGATAGTCATGCTCATGTCTGGGGGGATGAGGGCTGGGGAATAAGAAAATCATGGAGCGTGATGTACTTCCCCACCATTCCAGTTCATCAACTACACCTCTGTGTCCATCTATTTTTAGGGCTCGTGGCGTTAACCGCGCGAAAGCGCGGTCTCGCCAGAGACCTATTGTCACTAAGTCAGCTTTCCAGGAGACAGGACCTGGCCACGCGCATCTCCCAAAAGTCGATCGGAGCGGGTCGCGTGCGAGAACGCGCATGCTGTGGGCATCTCCTGTCTCCTGGGGAAGCTCTAACACACACGCAGCCACACCTCCTCCTGCACGCATGCGCTCACACAGAGACACACACGAGTGCACATACATGCACGCACACATAGACACCCCCTCCCCCTCCCCCCTGGCGTCGCACACACACAAGCGCACTGACACCCCCCCGGCCCACTTACCGCCACTCCGGACTTCTTCAGCCTCGGCGGGGCTCTGGGAGCCCCGCGTCACCACCGCTCCTCTGGCCAGGCACTCCGTGGGCGCGGGCTTCAAAAGACGGAAGTCCCGCCCCACAATAGGTTTCGTTTTCTCTGATGTTGAAGTTCCGCCCCACGATAGGTTTCGAATGCTGAAAGGCTGTTAATATGCAGATGGTGCAGAGGTGAAGGGGCTGATTGTTTCCGGTAAGGCTCTCCCATATCTGGAGTTAAAATTCATCTTAAATTCACTGGCAATTGTGGAACTTAAAATGAAGTATGGCATGCGGGATCACGTGTGTAGGCTGTGAAAGTACACAAAAAGCAAAGAACTTCACAGCGTACGGTAGGTGTGTTGTGTTAAAGAGAATTATATTTCATTTGAGTTTATGGGCAACCCATTGCAGCTGGATGTCTTCTCCCCGCATACACTTTGTGTTATACCGTAGAGTGCAGGTGCTGTAGGTGCAATGTGGAACCGCAGAAATACAATCAAAACAAGGTTTTCATTCATTATGTGGGATTTCCCACTCTTCAATCTCATTGTTACTTTTGGAGTCGAAGCTGCCTCAAACTTTTCATCACTCACTTTTGTCAAACTTTTGATGGTTCGATTTCCTTCAGCAAGTTTACCAAGCACCTGCTACACTTGAATATGCAGAGTAGTGAGTGCGCAGAGTAGTGAGTGCGCATCATCAGAGCTGTGTGAATAATAACTGCATCAGCCCCTTGCGTGAGGTGCATCATCCACATTGCTCAGGTCACCCAAATTCCTGCACTCTCTACCACACTGCTTTCAAGAACAGCATACTCTTGCACACACTCTCACTGCTCACCAATTCAAAGTTTGCTAAACATTTTATGCAACGCATTGTCCTACACAATGCCAATAACTCAAACTTAAATGCTGCAAGCCCTATTGCATTGTAAATGCTTGTTATAGTTACTGGCAGCTTCTTTGGGTGCAATCGTTACCTTTTCCCCACACAGCATCTGCCAGCATGTAATTTTGTTCATCAAATGGTCTGAAACAGTCTTGGGGAATATGAAAGAGTTTCTGGAAATTTGACCTTCCAAGATTTGCCCCATATTTCATATTTGCACTTCTAACCTGTCGAGCCGGGTTGCTTTCTACTTTCCTCTTTATTTAGGTGAATGGGAATCTGAGAGCCATTTTAGAACGCCTAAAAGAAGAGGCAGTCTTTCAGCCAGTTCTACTCTTCCTCTATTTCGGACTCCCTTTAAATAAGTGCACCCATGTCTTTGAGGGAAACAATGACCACATGCTATGTCCAGTTCTTTACTCTTGCAGTTTCGAAGTGAGAGAATTAAGATTGCCTTTTGTATTGTCTGCATACTGTTTTTATAGAGTTGCGGATGGTGTGATTGTATATGCAACAGGCAAAGGCATGATATAAAAAGTGGGATCTATTAAACCTTTGATTTTTATACACATTTTAGGTTGAGCCATCCAGACAGCGTAAGCTGTGTGGTTGTAAAGCATCTGTTGTGGGCTTATCAAGAACTTTATGACCCCCCTCTACATTGCCCACACTGGGTTGGCTTTATTCTCACTCATTTTCCTACTGCTTATTCGATGGCTTTCCTTGCCCCCAGCTTGTCTATTTTGTGTTTTCCCCTCTCCTGGACTATAGCTTCTTTAACATCGCAGAGATTGGCTGGCTTCTCTCCTTCTACTGCTTACTTTTAGGGAACGTCTTTTTTGTCAACACTCCATAAGAGTGCACGTTTTTCTTCTCTCTCTTTTGTGTGCGTCTCTTCCATGCCAAATTCCCCTGTGCTCCATTTTGCTGTCTTGTGTTGCAAGCTCTCTTGAGTGCTTCTCCCCACCAACCGTCTTGCTTCACCTGCGTTCCATGTTGCTCTCCCCTGTGTGCTGCTCTACTCATACCCCACCAAGATGTAATGACCAACATCAAATTGTTTCCTTCCCCTGCTTTAAAAAGCACATTTGTGCCGCTTCTTTTTATTTTGTATTTACTGCTTAATTTCAGATTGAGTAATTATAAAATGGATTCATTTATTTATTTATCTTTTGGCTGTACTGCACAGCAATGTGCTTATGCTGTGCATCATCACTAGAAGGCATTGGTAAAGTCAATGGGTCCACATTATCATGACCAATGTACTTTATGCCCTACCTTCTAATTTCGAAGATCAAGAAATTTGGATTTTCCACAGACTGGTAGGCAGAAAACCTGCATGTTATTTAACGATGGGTGCTAAGATTATGCAGTATCCTTTATTGCCACAGCAGCTCCTTTAACCCGTGGCGTGCCTAGGACGGAACCATGCCGTCATGAGACACGGGCGGCGTGTGCTCATGACGGCGTGGTTCCATCATGCGGCTGCAGCTTCGCCCATGCGCCATTAATTCCCCGCCTGTGCAATATAGGGTGGGAAACTCACAGGGTGAGATAATATCAGACTCCATTTCTTTAACAAAGTCATGATTTTCTACCCACCCTAGCTGTGGAAAATCTGAATTTTATGGCAAAACAGGGAGCCAACATTATGCATCTTTAAAGCCTTGTCATAATATTCCTCACTGCGCACTCTACAGGTTTAAAATAAAATCTCTTAAACACGGACTCTGTTGACCAATCTGCTGCTGCTAAAATACTAGTTAAACCACATCCTAACGAAAAAGCCTTGGCCGTTATGGGTGCCTTGGCTCCCGTATCAGAATGCGCCCAAAAATGTAGTCAGATCTGCTCCTGCTTTCTTCATGACCTTTCTTATCCAATAAGCTATTGGGTGTTGGCACTGCTTTATAAGAATTTTTGAAAGAAATTATTAATTGCGTATCTATGCTGCTTCTCAAATTTTCTATTCTTTCATACTCGCGCAAACTCTTTACTACCCATAACTTTCTAAATTTTTCCAGATTTGGATAAAAAATATTATGAGAGTCTTTGTTAAAAACAAAAAAAACCTTCTGGTATGTACCTGTGACCTGAAATCTCTAACGCCATAACATCTGAAACCCTCCTAAACGAAATCAGACTAAGTAACATCACTAACTTCAAAGAAAGATTTCTCAAATCCCAAAATTCATTCTCTGACCAACTTGTCAATTCTTGAAGGATAAAATCCACATGGGATGAATACCTAGGCTCTGGCGGTGCTTTTAACTGCACGCTTCTTAACAATCTTTTAACCACATCTTGTTGCCCCACTGGTAAACTATTTGTCAACTCATGTCCTGCAGAAATTGCAGATCTACTAATATTCACTAAACTGTAAGATTTCCCTTCGAAGAACACCTCTGTTAAGTAATTCACTACATCCACCAAAGGAGCTGATAAGAGATCCATACCCAGCCAAACAAACCAACAAACCCATTTTTTCCAAGCCAGCCTGTATACCTTTGAAGTCCCTGGAGCCCACGATTCCTTGATGCGCTTTGAAGCTTCCAACGATAACCTTGACACCTGCCATGCTTCCCAAAATCAACCAAGCCATCAAATGTAACTGTCCTTGCAGTACCAACTCGTGCCTGTCTCCCATTGTATTCAGTAACAGGTTGAGAAAGATTGGTAAAAGTACTTGATTGCTCCCAACATCTCCATGACGTCTCAATACCAAACCTGTGATGGCCAAAACTGTGCTATCAACACCAACTTTGCCTCTTCTCTTTTCACTTTAAACAACAACCTCTAAATCAAATCAAATGGTGGGAATGCATTCCCCAAACTGGACTCCAATCCTGCAGAAAAGCATGCACAACAATTACCTCTGAATGTGGTCTTCAACTGAAAAACCTGTCAACTTGAGCATTTGCCCTGTTCGCACAGAAGTCCACTAAAAAAGGACCCCACCTGTCGCTGATCAACCTGAACACCTCCCTGTTCAACTTCCAATTGCTGAAATCCTGTGACTCCCTTGAATTCCAACCTGCAGTAGAGTTCCTCATTCCTGGTATCTATTCTACCTGAACCATAATATCTTTTCTGAGGCAAAATGGTAACACTCCTTTGCTAAATCTTCTAACGCTTTGGACCAAAGGCCCTCCCAGCTTGTTGATGTAACGTACTGCAGAGACGTTGTCCATTTTCAATAGAGCACAACATTTCACTTGGTCCCTGACAAAACATTTTATTGCAAAGGAACCTGCCCCGGTCGATTTAAAGAACCACATCTTTCTCCCCAGCCCTGAAGACTGGCATCCATTTCTATCACTATATCCGGAACAGGTCTGAAAATGGCACTTCCATTCCACGCTTCCTGAATTTCCAGCTACCTTCTCAATTCTCCTCTCTCCTCTCGCCTCTGCATCTACCTCACCCCTTTGCGCAGATAGTCTACCTTTAACCTCAGAAGTAGTGTAAAGGAGCCATAAAAACCACCTGGATGGAAGCTGACAACTGGCCTCAAACCCTGGCTATTTGCCTCAACATTATCCACTCGCACATCAACATCCTCCGAATCTCCTTGCAAATATTTTTCACTTAATCCAACGTCCAAATCGGAAAACCCCAAAATACTGTCGCCTTTGCTGGAACCAAACACAACTTCTTCCCTACAGAACCTAGATCCTCAAACTCAAACAGCAAGCATTGTGTGCTTGTGAGCTAATTTCCCTGCTCTGTCACATAATCAGGATGTCGTTCAAATACACTATCAATCGTACTCCTCTTGTCCGTAACCATGCCACTATTGGCTTCATCATCTTTGTGAAACACTAAGGAACCAATGTCAAACCAAATGGTAGGCTTTTGAATCTCCACATTGTCCCTTATCACAGAAACATCAAATAATCTCTCTGCTCACAACACATCAGGACCATCAGATAGGCATCCTGTAGAGCTAATCTGGTCAACCAATCCCCTTTCCTTGAAAGATCTCTCAACATATGAATCCCTTCCAATTTGAAATGGTTGTATTTGATCCATTTGTTTAACTCTTTCATATTTATGACCGGCCTCATTCCCATGTCAGTTTTCTCTACAAGGAAAAAGATTGCTTATGAATTCGGCTGAAGTTTCTCTTGCCCTCGCTATTGCCCCCTTTCCGGCTAATTCCTGTACCGCCTGATCCACCAGTCTCTTCCTTTTTTGAAAAAAGCAAAGTTCTTGGATGCCTTTCCTGAACTGGTTCTTGCACAAAATCTATCCCCTAACTGTCTGTAACACCCAAGGGTCTGATGTTATCTCTTTCTGTCTAAAAGATGGGCAAGTCTGCCACCCATTTTTTCTGGAATACTCAAAAGGTCTTTTGCCAAACATACCTTTTGCCTTGCCCTTCTGTCTCCTCTAAATCTACCTCGTCCCCCCTGCCTTTGGGTAAAGAAGCCGGACATCTGGTAGCCAGATGATTGCAATCCACAGGGCCTATTGCCTCGTGCAATGGAACTTTGCATGATTCAAAACCATGGTCAGGGAATCGACCTTGTATTCTCCCGGCCCCACTAAAAAACTGCTAATGTCCTTTTGCACCTTTTTGAATATAATTGAATGCTCCGGCATACCGAGCCATCTCCTTCACAAACTCCCTTCCAAAAAGAAGACCCGTAGCCTCCTGACCCGACTCCTTGCCTGCTAGCTCTGCTAACTTCGGGTCTCTGATCAAGAGGCCTTCCCTGCGCTCTGCGCACAACACTGAGTTGGAATTTCCTTAGGGGATCCTTTACCTGAATCAACTCATTTTTCTCACCCTTTTCCTTTCCACTTCTTCCTCTTCAGAGGAATCAAAATCTGATGAGCATGAAATTACAATATTCCCACTTCTGGAGGACTCATCACAGATGATAGCTCTGTGATCTCCCACTGTGTCCTTTATAGCCTTGTGACTCAACTCTGTCCAAGTAGCCTTCTGTCCAATTTTCTGTGAAATGCCCCTTTTTCCTTACGACTATGCTTTAGTTTCTGATTTGCTTTCTGACCACTTCCTCCTGCGACCTCCTCAACCGACTAAAACTGATCATCCTCCATCCTATTTCCAACCCTTCCCTCCATTTAATCCATACAATCCTTTATTCTTTTTCCTAACTGTGTTGCCAACACAGATACTATGCCTTACTGCCTGCACCCTGTCCTCTGCATTTTTTTCTACCACATCAGAATTCTCCATGATGTCTCTGTTCGTTTCAATTCACTCAAAATAACCTCTCCAAAATACCTGCCAATTCCTAAATGTCAACTATCAAAACGATTCTCAATCCAAATCGCAGGACCATATTATATACCAGCACACTTTGTTTCACCTCAACGACAAACTGAAAGGAAAAAATAATCTTTTCCTTTCCTAAAAATGGCCGATATGACCTAAACCTCTAACTCCTTCTCAATTCAATATGGCCGCCTGTGTCCCCAACATCCCTACGCTGGCCTAAAAGATAGATTGCATCAACTCCGCTCTCAACAGAGTATTCCGTATAGCGCAGAGTCAACCTGACAGGACAGGTTATTAACCCTAATCCCAAAATTTTGAATTTAATGCTCTAAAATGAACTCCTCCCTCTCCGATCCGGCTCTGCAATGTCTGAATCGACAGCAGGAGAAGAATACTATGCTTGAAGCATCTCGCACCCGCACCGGACATCAGCCCGGCGCGAGCTCATCCGACTCACTACTCGTGCCTGCCTCGAGTTAAGTGGCACTTCAAATTGTCTCTCAGCTCCCGGTCGCCACAATGGAGAATGTCTCGTGCCTGCGCCGTTGAACAAGACGCGGCGCATCGAGCACTCCTTTCTTAGCAAAATACATAACCAATCAAACATCTGCCGGCCATCTCCAAAATGTATATAAATAAAACTAGTTCCCAGCTGTGAACACCAGAAAATACTTGCTCTGCGACATTATTCAAATTACACTTTCATGCATCTAACTGCTTTATTTGCCATACAATATTATTACTCAAACGTCAAACTTTTTTTTTTTGGTAACTTTTTTATTATAATAAAGAAACATAGAAAAAACAGACAAGGCAATATAACAGTAGTACATCAATCGGGCGAGTGCTCAAGGAGGACGGGAGATACACAATAGTATGACACAGGAGTTGTTGTGCACAGATGAGGGGGCTGGAAGCAGGAAACACAAAATCAAGAACAAGATACGCAATACTACATCAGGAATGTCTGGTCAGGGAGACGGGAGGACTAGAGATCTCCGTGAGAGGGGGCGTACATATATCTCCCCGGTACGAGTTCGATTGATTCCAAATTTTCCCCCATTTTCTGGGTCTGCCTCTCGCCACATATACAGTCTTCTCTCTAAACATGCACCACTTCATGTTCTCTTTCCAGGCCGTCACTGTGGGGGCCCTTTGGGACCCCCAAAGCTGTGCAATGTCTCTCTTAGCAATCATATTACCAAGGGTAGTCCATCGTAGCTGCAACACATCATAGTCATTTGGCCCCATACATTCAGCAAACATAGTCTGGCCTCTGGCAACATCACAACACCTGTTACTTCATTCATCACCTCATGTATACGGTTCCAGTAAAGCACCATCTCAGGACATTCCCAAATTATGTGGAGAAAGGTACCAAGCAGACCACAACCACGCCTACACAAGCCATCCGTCGAATAGCCCATACGGATCAGGTGGGGGCCGGTAACATAAATCGGATCAAGGATTTTAAGCTGGACCAGGCGGAGACGAGCCGGGATTGCGACCTCCTTGGGAGAGGAGATCGCAGATTGCCAGTCCTCGTCGTCTAATTCAATACCATCCGCAATCCAGGTTGCCCTAAGGTGCTCGAGCAAGCTCGAGCGATCATTGATCATCTTTTTGTAGATCAAGGAAATAGTGCTATCCGGCACATGACCATCTAATATACGATCTTCGAGGGGGGAGGATTCCGGAACGTCGCTACCCACGGGGAAAACCGAATTCAACGCGTGGTGAACTTGAGCATAGCGAAAGAATTCCCTATCGCCTAGCTCATATTCCGCCTGTAGTTTTGCGAAAGTCTTTATCCTGCCCTTAACCCAGAGATCACGTACTTTACTGATGCCAATCATATCCCACCTCTCGAATCCTTTCGTTTGCCACAGGCAACCCAGTCCCGCCGAAGCGTAAAGCAGAGTCGCGCGGGTCACTCGATCCCTCCAGCCCATAGCCGCAGTCGCACTATGCCACACTCGTACAGCTATCCCCGTAGGACCCGAAAGCTGTAAGCGAGAGGATCCAGAATAGAGCGCCCTGTTATAGTCTCCCCCGGTAACAGCGATCTATCCATTTCAAACGCTGGATTCAACGCCGGGCCATACATCCCGTGGTTAATTGCAGCAAGCTGGGAAGCCCAATAATACCGCCTGATATCCGGAAGTGCTATACCGCCGTCATACCAGGGAAGCTTTAACTTTGGAAGAGCGATACGCGACTGCCCGCCCCATATCAATTGCCTCTGTAAGGATTCTATCGCTCGGAAGTACCTCGACGGAATCACATCAAATGTATTCTGGAGTGCATATAAAAACCTCGGTAAGGACATCATTTTAAAAAGAGCCGCTCGCCCTAGTGGAGACAACAGTAATTTACGCCAACTCACCACGTCCAATCGTAAACGTTGAAGCGGGGGAAGTAGATTACGCTCGTAGCGTAATCCAATGATATAAACACTCCCAGATATTTAGGTTTAAAGCATTTTATTATCGTTTCCACAACAAAGAAAAACAATACATACAAGGAATACGGTAATCACGATAATGCAAAGCAAAGACTCTCATCAGAGACGCCATCAGCAATAAAATATGACCAACTATACCCCCCCAGAGCCCCATCAGGAGCAAAAGTGACATGATGTACCCATCCCAAACCTAAAGTAGAAAACACCCCCCCAACTCCCTTCCCCCCCTGCCCAAACTCCCCCCACCCTCCCCGTGCCTGTGCTAGTGTCCAATAGCCCTTCATATCCTCCAAGAAGCCCCGCCCTCATCCCATCCTCCCCCCCTCACCAATCACGGGATCGGGGCAGTCAATCGCATCAGCCTGAGATATCGTGGACAAGTGATCTCCTTGAACTCTGATTGTAACAGGACTCTAAAAGGTTGCCACAGGTCGTCAAATTTGTCCACCTCCCCCGCCACCGTGAGGGACATCTTTTCCATCCCCAAAACATGCCACAACCTGTGCAGCCAGCCCGTGATAGTGGGAAGAGTGGTGGTGCGCCAGAATATCAGTATGTTTTGGATCGCGGAGCCTAAAGCGATCGCAATGTGTCTCCCCCTTCTAGATCGCAGTGGGTACATCAAACCATTGGGTAACCCCAGTAGAACATAGGCAGGAAGGCGTGGCAGTTCGATGTCAAAGCACTGGTCCAGCTCATCTAGGACCTCCTGCCAGTACGGACCCAGCAACGGGCAATCCCATAAAATGTGCGTGAGTGTACCTGTTTGCCCACATTCGCGCCAGCACGTGTCTTGGATGTTATGGTTCATGTCATGCAATCTCTGAGGCGTGTAATACCAGTACGTGGATACCTTCGTAAAGGTCTCCGTGAGACCAGTGTGGTATGCCGAGTGCCGTGCTCTATAGGAGATGTCGTCCCATTCCTTGTGACTCAACGCCCTCCCCAGCTCACGTTCCCAGCGAGCCCTCCCGGGGTTATGAAAGTGGTGTGCGGGGGGTTGTAGGAGCCGATAAATGTCCGAGATGAGCTTGGCGTCCGAAGAACGTGTCGCAAGCCACATCTCATATGGAGTGAGTTTGCGATCGGCCAGCTCCCGCACCTGCGGCTGTAGCGCCCAATGGCGGACCTGCATGTAACGCATACGTTCCGTCTCGGGCAAATGGTATTCCCTGCGCAGATCATCAAACGGCACAGCGCCCTCCGAGCCATAAATATGAACCAATGCACAGCACCTGGCCGCTTGCCAGAGCGAAAACGCTCCAGGTTCCGTCCCGGGTCGGAAGTCGGGGTTCCCTGCCAACGGCGTGAGCGGCGACGGGAAGGTGGTGAGCTCATTCCTAACACTCACGACATCCCAAACCCGAAGCGTGGTCTGCGTGACTAAGGACGCATAGAGATTAGGGGGCCGATGAGTCTGGCGCAGGAAGGGTATCTCCTGTAGAGTCCTACCCGCCACCGCCTGATCTTGAAACAGCCAGTGTCTGTCCGATTCCCATTTACTCCACTCTACCAAGTATCTCAGCTGCGCCGCCTGGAAGTATTTGTGCAAGTCCGGGATGCCAAGGCCACCAGACTCAGGCGCCAGCGTGGAAAGGGCTCTCCGGAGTCTGGGCTTACGACCCTGCCAAACAAATCTTGCGATGTCGGCCTGGGTCTGCCGTATCCACCCTTTCGGCGGTTGCAGCGGTAAGGCCCGAAATAGGTACAGCACCTGCGGTAGGAGAGTCATTTTTACAGCAGCGATGCGCCCCAACAGCGAGAGCGTACCTTTGCTCCAACGGAGCAACTCCTCCTTTAGCTTCTTCCCTAGGGCCGCATAGTTAGCGGTGACCATGGCAGGTAGGGATGGCGCCAGCAGTACCCCCAGATACGGGATCAGGTCTCTAGACCACTGCATGGGGAATCTTTCTTGTAGTTCCAGCCTGGTAGCGGAGGCCAGCGAGACGTCAAGGGCCATAGACTTGCTCATGTTCATTTTAAACCCCGCCACTGCCGCAAAAACGTCCAGCTCAGTAAGACAAGCAGGGAGCGCGTCTTTCGGGTTGTCCAACATGAAGATCACGTCATCCGCATACAGGCTGATGGTGTGAGTGTAACCCCCCATCCGGACACCCGTCACTGCCAGGTTCCGCCTAATCCTCTGAGCAAACGGCTCCATGTACAGAGCAAAGAGCAGTGGGGATAGAGGGCACCCCTGTCTGGTTCCCCGTTCTATTGCGAATCGGGCGGAGTTGCAACCGTTGACCCTCACGGTCGCAGTAGGAGATTTGTAACAGTTGAAGATGAGGGTACGGAACTTCTCACCCATCCCCAGTTTGCCAAGCACCTTCTCAAGGTAGGGCCAGTGCACGCGGTCGAACGCCTTTTCCGCGTCCACCGAAAGCAGCATACGTTCCCCAGGGACCCGGGAGGCCTTCTCCAAAACGTGGATCACCCTCTTGGTGTTGTCCACCGTCTGCCGACCCGGGACAAACCCGGCCTGATCCGGGTCCACCAATCCCGGGAGATGAGGCGCTAAACGCGCCGCCAGAATTCCCGTGTAGAGCTTGAGGTCCACATTGAGCAGCGAGATCGGTCGATAGGACGCGCATTCAGTACGGTCCTTCCCCGGTTTAGGGATAACCGAAACCGTCGCCCCCAGTAGGTCCGGAGGGATAGCCCCGGGTTCTGCAAAGGAGTTAAAAAGGCGCGTCAGTAGAGGGGATAGTTCCTGGCAAAATGTTTTGTAGAAGAGTGGAGTATAACCGTCGGGTCCCGGGGCCTTCCCATGTTTGAGTCGGGAAATAGCCCCGATCACCTCCTCCGGGCGGATATCCCGTTCCAGGTGGTCCGCCTGTTCCGGCGTGAGTATAGGAAGGTCGACCGATGCGAGGTATTCGGTCTCGGCCTGGGCCGAGGGAGGCTCACCGGCGTATAGTTCCTCATAGTATCTGCGGAAGCCGTCTGCAATCTGGCTGTCCTCAGAGGCCAACCCTCCCCCGGGCACTGACAGTTCCTTGACCTTCTGGAGCTGGTGTCGCACTCGAAGTTTATTCGCCAGCAACCGGCCGCAGCGGTCTCCACCAGTATAATATGCGTGTTTCAGGCGTAGCGCAGCATATTCCGCCCTGTCCAAGTCCAGGGCAGAGAGAAGCTTCCGCGCCGCCTTGAGTTGCCTCCAGACTCTGGGGGCCCCCGTCCTCTGGTGCACCAGTTCTAGCTCCCGAACCGAGTTAGTAAGCTCGTCCCTCTTCCGCTGTCTGTCCCTATTCTCAGCCGAGGAGATAGAGATGAACTCACCCCGGAGCACCGCCTTCAGGGCTGCCCACTGCGTCGCCAGGGAGGTATCATCGTTCTCGTTGTGTTCCCGGTACCCAGTAATCGCAGTCCGAATCTTAGCCAGTACGTCTCGCCTATGTAACAGGGTATCTCGGAGGCGCCAGACCCCGCGCGAAGGAGCTACCGGCGGCAGCTGGAAGCAGCCCGACACCGGAGCATGGTCCGACAGCGTGAGAACCCCTATGTCAGAAGCAGTTGCCAGCGCAGCCAGCGGTCCCGACACTAGGAGGTAGTCCAGTCTGGCGTAAGTCCTATGTGCGTGAGAGTAGTAGGAGTAGGCTCTAGAAGTGGGGTGTAGGTGTCTCCATAAATCGTGCATGTCCAGGTCCCCCAAGTGTGAGGCGCTAAGCTGCGAGAATTCCCCAGTTTGGGGGTGACGCTGCGCGGACCTATCTAAAGATGAATTAAAGACCATATTCAAGTCGCCGCCAATAAGTATGTGCCTGTCTGGGGTAGTCGCGATGTCAGCTAAGGCAGACTGCAAAAACAAATCCTGGCGATCATTAGTGCTATATGCTGAGCCCACCGTGAAAAAGAAACCCCCTATCTTAACCCTATAAGCCAGGAGCCTCCCCTTCTGCTCCGCCACTTTGTGCAGTACCTCCCCTTTGAACTTCCCAGACACCAAGATGGCGACCCCCGCTGTTTTAGACGCCCCAGAGGAAAAAAGCTGAACCGGGAACTTCGGAGACCTCAACCTGGGACAGTCACGGGCCAAGAGGTGAGTCTCCTGCAAAAGGCAGATATCCGCCTGGGTGCTCTCAAGGAGGGACAGTATCGCCCTGCGTTTGACCGGGTTATTCAACCCCTTTACATTAAGGGTCACAATCCTCAGGGCCATGAACAAATAGTGGAGTCACAGCGGTAAATGGGCCCGAATGCATTATCACCTCACAAGGCGGGAAAGCAGGTCGAAACAAGCGCCCCAGAGGACCAATCAAGGGCAGCAACAGGTCGGTGACAGGTGGGCCAGAAGCAACAGAAGGTCCCAGCCAGCTAGGCAGCACGTGATGGAACCAAAGCCCTGCAGAGCCAGCCCGACAACTCCCCCATCGGCCCAGCGTGGAAAGGACAAGACAGTAACAGCTACATGGAACCTCAGCGGGCACCCAGCCTCCAAACCGAATCCCCACCCGAGTGGACCCCCCCCCACCCCTGTGAAGCGGCAGAAGAGCACAAGTAGCACAAAATGAGACAAATGAAGCACAACCCGAACCCCGAACCCCCCCCATCCCCACACCCCAAACCATCCCCAAACACCCCAACTCCCCACTTCTCACCCCCTCAGACCTACCCAGTTCCCCCCCCACTCCCCACAACAACAACCCCAACTTCACGGAAATCCCCAGTGTCCCAGTCCAGCCCCTAACGGGCAAGTCTGTGGTAAAGTGTCCGAGTGGACGTCCAGCCACCTTCAATGCTCCCCCGGAGCCCCCCCCCCCCCGGAACCCTCAAACCTGCAGCGCCGGTGACGCCAAGATGATCTCCCCCCGGATGATGCTCAGGCCGTCAAGGCCACCCCGCTAGGCGATGTGGAGCCGGATACCTCCCTGATGGCGCTGTCCATGTCCGCCCTGATCGTAGGAGAGTCCGGCCTAGATGGTTGAGGTGTGGTCCGGCGCCGACGAACTGTCTGCCAGCCCTCCCTAGAAGTGCGTCGGCGAGGCGCTGGTGTGTCTTCATCCGTAGCGGTGATACCCAGCACTCCACACGTGTCCTGGAGGGATCTCATTTGATGCAGCGCTCCGTTCCACCGGAAAATAAGCCTGAAGGGGTGCCCCCAGGAGTACTGCGTGCCATGCTCCCTCAGGAAATCCGTTGCGATTTTGAAGGATTTGCGTTTCTGCAACGTTATGGTGGACAGATCGTGATATAAAGCAATTTGGTGACCTCCGAAGCTCACTGGTTGTTTCTGACGTGCTTCACGGAGGATCCTCTCCTTCAGAGGAAAGTCCGGCAGAAAGGCCAAGATATCCGGAGGCGGCGCCGCAGCTCGGCGCGGCGGCCCAACCCTATGCGCTCTGTCAATCCTCACCGGAAAGTCCTCCGCTTCTCCAAGGATATCCCGAAACAGACCCCGCAGGTAGGCCGCGACGTCCTCCCCTTCTTCGTTGGACGGGACGCCTCTGACCCTGATGTTGTTGCGCCTGGACCGGTTCTCAAGATCCTCGGCATGGGCCTGCAGGTCGATCTGTTGATCCCTGAGCCGTAGTACTTCCTGTTGCAGCTGCGTGATCTCCTCGTCCCTGGCCTGATGAGCGTCTTCAATGGTGGCGACCCGTTCTCCAAGCGAATCGACTTCCCTCCGCACCTCTCGGACCTCGCCAGCAACCTCCTGTTTCAGCGCCTGAAAGTCCTCCCTGAGCGTGCTAAACAGTGACTCCAGAAAGGACCTGGTGACCGGGGGCTCTCCTCCCTCTGCTCCACGAGAGCCGGTCGAGGGGCTCGGTACTGGTTGGGATCTGTCCTGCCTCGGGGCGCCCCTGTTCAGCATCTCGGGCAAGGTGCGGTCTCCTTTCTTTCCCCCTCTGTTGCCCGCCATCGCGGAGGGGGGGTGCTTGCCGCAACAGGGAGGGCACCTATAGAATTCCGAACGGCTGGGCGCTGTATGGCCGAGAGTCACGCAAAGGCTCCTTCCGCTGCGGCTCGTGACGGTCAACTCCTAGTCAGAGAGCGACCTGTGTCTCAGGAGTGTCGTCTCTAGGATGGGCGCAGCAGTCCCTCTCCAGCCGCAGGGCACCCCCCCTTCTCCGTAAAGCAAAAGGAAAAGTCCACAGGGGAAGACTGTGTGATGTGCCCCTTCCTAGCAGAACCAATGCACCACGTTGTCAGGGCACCCTCCTCACCTCAGGGCCAGCGTCCGCCGCACAGCACGTCTGTAGGGGTCGAGATCGCCACCACCGTACCACAGTAAAAGGCGTCGCGGGCCTGATCCCCACGAGGTCAGCGGACCTCACCACCGTCTAAAGGCACACGATGCAGGGGCTAGGCGGGTCCTGCTTCTCCAAGGGTGCCACCCCTGGGGGCGCCCAGTGCAGCAGTCGGCCCCCGTGCCCGTGTAGAGAAGGACGAGGAGGCAGGGGCTCCCCCCCGGCCAGGTCCACAGGCCGCTCGTCACCTCCACGCTACAGGCCCAGCAAGGATCTCTTCGGAATTTTGCCAGGGGTGGGGGTCACTTGTCGCCTGCAGAAACAGCGAGGCTCTTCCGAGCGTCTCTCCACCTCCTCTCTTCACCCCCAGTCACGTGGGGCCCTGGGGGGAGGCACCGAGGTCGGCGCGTAGGTACAGGCCCTCCGGCCCAATCAATCCCCGGACTGGCGTAGGAGCTTCCCTCCGGCCCAGCCCCCTGGGTTGTCGGTCAGCGCGATGCTGTCCCGCCGGGTCTCTGGTCTCACAGCCGCGTTGGCAGCGTGTGCCGAGTGCACACCAAGTCTGTCTGCCCTCCTTAGCGTCGCCGGGGCCCCACCTCCGACCACCGGTGGGCCCCGGTCCGCGGCCGCCCTCGATCTCTGCTGGCTCGGCGGCCTACCCCAGCCCCAGGGGCCGCTCCTGTGCAACCTCGCTGCGCCCAGGGGGTCACCGGGGATTCCGCTGGACCGCCGGACTGCGGCTCGCCTACCTCCGATCTTGCGGGGCTCCAGAAAGAAGGCACTAAGGGCGGTGCACAGGCCCAGGCCTCCCGCTCCGCCCGGTCCCCAGGCTGTCGTAGCTGTTCCTCGCTGGACCCGCCTCCTCCGTCCGGGAGCCGGCGCGTCGCCGACCGGCTGGTGAACTCCGTCCGACCGTCTCACCGGCCGCTGGCAAAGGGTGCGTCTCCGATGCGCCTGGCCTCGTGTCGTCACCGAAGCTCCACGTCGGACCCCCGACTGGATCCGGACACCGACTCCACAGCCCTCCGCCGCGTGGTAGGCCAACCCAGCTCCGGGGGCCGCTCCGGCACAGCGCCGCTATGAACAAGGAGACACCGGGGCTCAAAGTTGGGCTGTCGCTCGTCTGTTTGCTCCGGCCGTGTTCGCCGCTCGATCTGGGGGAGATCAGCGGTGCCAGGCGGCACAGGGGCTCCGGGGTCCACTCCCAGATATTTAAAACCAGATTGCGACACCTGGATAGGACATCCACGCGGCAGGAGGGGGACGCCACCAGCGAGCACGTGTATATATGGGACTTGGTCCAGTTAATGACGAGGCCAGAATTTTCCCGGAACGAGTTAAGCACGTCGAACAATACATTTAGAGATTTTTGAGGCGACGTGAGGTACAGCAAAATATCGTCCGTATATAGCGATATGCGGTCCTCAAAGTTCGGAATCCAGTGTATACCTCTCATCGAGGGCTCCCACCGTAGCCAGGCAGCGAGAGGTTCCAAAGCGAGGGCAAAGAGAAGCGGAGACAGAGGGCAACCCTGCCGCGTGCCTCTCCCAAGAACAAAGGGCCCGGAGACCCGGCCATTTACCACAACCTGTGCCAGTGGTGTCTCATACAGAAGTTTTACCCAACTAATAAACCCAGCGCCAAAATCAAACTTTGCAAGTGTAGCCCAAAGATACGGCCATTCGATTGTATCAAAGGCCATCGTGACATCCAGGGACGCCAAGATGGCCGGTTCACGCAGTGACGTCGCCCTCGCGAGAACACCATGCAAGCGCTGCAAATTAAAGGCTGTGTTACGATTTGGGATGAAGCCCGACTGATCCGGATGGATCAGTTCACTGACTACTTTATCAGGCGGTTTGCGAGCAGCTTGGCAAGAATCTTAGGCTCAGCATTTAGGAGTGAGATAGGCCTGTAGGACGCACAGCGGTCCCGTGGCTTCCCCTCCTTATGGATCACCACAATGGTCGCAAGGCGCTGATCACGAGGAAGGGAGCCAGCTTCCTGCGCTGCCAAAAACATATCTCGGAGATATGGCGCTAGCGTGTCAGGGCGCAGCTTATACAGTTCGATGGTAAGACCATTCGGGCCCAGAGCCTTTCCGGAGCGAATAGAGCGCACTGCAAGAGCTACCTCGTCAATTGAGGGTGCAGCATCCAACCAGTCCCTATCGGACTCAGACAAACAAGGCAATGCGATATCCCTTAGCAAAAAATGAGAATCCTCCTCGGGCCTGTCAGATACCGGAAAATAAACTTCTCGGAAATAAGCAGCAAAGCATTCAACAATGTCAACCGAGTCGGTCACACGCATACCATCAGATCTCTCAATCACTGGAATCACACGGCTTGCTCTCTCCCTTCTATCCAACCAAGCAATCAATTTCCCTGCCTTATTGCCCACATCATACAATCGTCCCTGCTGTTCCCTACTCATCATCTTAGCTGCGTCGGTAACCAAATTCTTATATTCGAGTTGCTTGAGACTGAGGATGTGAAGCTTGTCTCTGGTAACATTCCGCTCCAAGGCACTCTCCAACTCAGTAACTTCAGTCTCAAGACGGACAACTGCCTCATTTCTACTTTTCTTAGCACACCCAATTAACGACAATGCTTGTCCCCGGATGACCGTCTTAAACGCTTCCCACAGAGTGACCGGCGAAGACACAGACCCCACATTTTCTGCGAAGTACAGATCCAATGACTTAATCAGTTCAGTACGGGTTTTGGGGTTGTGAAGATACCACAGATTAATCGGGGCCACTCTCCCTTCAGCGCCTATATTCATATTTATCTGAAACCATAGAGGGGAGTGGTCCGATATACCTCGAGCTAGATGTCTAATCTCCCCAATTGACGAAGACTGGGCAGCCAATATCAGGATATAATCCAATCTAGAAAGACTACCATGTGCGCCTGAGTGGAAAGTGTAATGCATCAACCTCCAACAATCCACGAGACCCAACGCTTCTAAAAATTCACCCAACCAAGATTGTGCACTGTTGAGGTCTCTGGGGGGATAGCGATCCTCCCTCCCGGAGACAACTGAATTAAAATCACCACCAAGTATCAGGACACCATCTGGGAGACCCAAAACAACTTGTCCCAAGTCTGCAAATGTAGTGGTTTGTAAGCCAGGTGGGACGTACACCGATATCAGTGAGATAGTTTTCCCCTCCCACCTGCCTGTGAGTGCAACATATCGCCTCCTAGCGTCCAGAACTATGTCATCGATTTCCAGGGGAAGAGAAGTCCTGACCAAGATACCCACCCCTCTAGAACTAGAGGTGAACCCAGAGTGAGCAGCGAGACAATATCCCCGCCTGTTCAGAGCGTAGCAAGCATTTCCAATGAAATGAGTCTCTTGCAGTAGCACAACATCAGGGGAAAGGCGTCGTAACATCTGCAAGACCACCCCCCTCTTTATCCGGTCTCCCAACCCATTCACATTCCAGCACAGCAGTTTCAACCCCCTACCCCCATCCGAACCCACGATTATCTCCCACCTCATAACGAGCTTCACACCAAAGTCCAAAGTCGTAACAGTTTGTTGCCTTGAAGAAGTAAGAAAATGAAACACTCCCAACATACTTACCCCCCTCCCCCCAACAATACCGCAGCGCAACTCCCCCCACCCTGCCCCCCTGCGTACCCCTCAAAAGCCACCCCAACTTGCAGTGTGCCTGTCGCCCTAGCAAAAAACGAATCTACACAAAGAAACCCAGAGGAGGAAAGGGTCCCTCATTCCCCGCCGCCTCCGGGGATGCACTTAAAGGCAGACGATCACAGAAGTCAGCAAGCCACAGCTGTCCATTGTCAAAATCCTCCAGTCGACTAGCAAAGGAATCATTGGCGGATCTCAAGTTGCGCACCTCCGTTTGCATGTCGGACATGTCCGTCGTGAGGCTGGAGGTCTTCAAATCTAGAGATTTGACCTTTTCATTTGTCTTCGCCAAACCTGTTGTGATAAGATTAACGTCGATGGCCACCGTGTCTAGCTTCAGGGCCAGGGCCTCGTATTGCTGGCCAATAGATGTCTTGATGCCAGCAATGGCGCTCATGACGTCTTGTAACGTTAGATCCGCCGACACAGTAGGGTCATCAGTCGCCTCCTCCCGGACCTTCGGTGTGCCACCGGGGGATCCTTTAGGATGAGTGTAACGGTCCATAACATTCGTTTGGGTTGCACCTCCTCGGAAGGTGGTCTTGACTTTCCGTTTGTCACCCTCGGGCCTGCCTGTCATGGCGGGCGGGGTGCCTCAGAGGGGCGCTTCAGATCTGGTCCAAATGGCTACTCAGAGTTCACCCACGGGATAACCAAAGGCAGATAAAAGCCAAAGTAATTCCACAGCCAAGCACTCGCCGGCCCCAGGCCCAGGTAATGAGCACGGGAGCCAGCTGCGCCCAGTGTCTGTCTCGGTGAGGAGGAACGCCGGGCAGCAAAAACGAAACCGAAAGTTAATTCGGGCCGTGATCTGGACCCCTTCAGCCGGTGTTGTTGAATTACGGCCCGGGTACAGCCGCGACTCAAGACCCAGGTAGCTCCACGGGGGTAGGCCTCAAAAGTGCAGGATGGTGTAGCTTAGGAACCTGAAGTCCAAATCAATTCCTGAAAGCAGCTAGTACATCAGCTGGGCTGCGCCTTCAGTAACCCATCTTCGGAATCAGGATATTATTCAGGATAGATGCAGGAGGCGGCGAGGGTCTCGGGAGCCCTGTGCTCACGCGGCCATCTCGGATGCGCGCGAAGCTCCTCCACCTCAAATGTCGAACTTAACAAACCGTACATTCAAATCATATCAATCTGTTCCCAAAAAGGTCTCTCCAATGAAGGAACTGAATACATGTACTTATCTTAGCAGTGAGCAGCAAAGAAGCAAGATGGCTACCAGACAATTGGTTATATGGAGAATGGAATGTTCTTGCATTCCTATTCAAAGTTCTTTTTAATTGTTCACTTTACAGAATCCTCTAACTTCAGTCCCAGAAAGAAAAATAAATGTAAGAAGACTAACTGACTTTTGACCTCTCCATAAAAACCAGCAAATGTGACAAGATAACAAGATTTAAAGGCATCTTTATTGCTCTTTCAATTTGTGAGCAAGCAGAACACCTGTTGTCAGCTCACCAGAACAGACTCGTAGTCCCTAAAAATAGCTGGTTCTGATTAAATCTTGCTCGACGTTGCAAGTGGATTTTTCGAGCCTTGTATAATCTTTCCTTATTCCTGGAGCCCAGGACTCTTCAATAAATCACAAAGCTTCCCTAGTTTTCTCACTAATTTCCTGAAAATGTCCTTGCCATTAGGCTTGAGTGCCCCAAACTGACAAGATCATGTACCTCTCCTAGAATCTCCTTAAACACTGGGAGTAACCCTGGAAGATCCGCAGTCCTGTCTAGCTTAATTGGACACCATGCTTGTTATCTCCAAAGAGGAGTCTCTATTATAAGTGTTTATTTCCATGTGTGTACCATCAGAGCCACTCTAGCAATCATTGCAAAGGGTGGGAATGCATATGGATGGGGTTCCCCCTCCAATCCTGAAGGGAAGCGCCCACCCATGACGAATCTAGGTCTGGGCGCAGACTGGAAAAACGTCCTTGCACGTGTTTTCTACCTGCTTGCGAAAAGATCCACTTTAAATGGACCACACATCCTTTCTAGCTCCGGAAACACTTCCCTCTGTAATCTCCAGTCGCTTGTGTCAACCAAGTTCCTTGAAATCCAAGCTACAACACACATTTGTTCCACTTCTATGTATACATCCATCTTAAGACAATACTCCCAAAATACCATGACCAAGTATGCAAGACATTCGATTCTGGAGCCCTGTCTCCCCATCCCTCCCCCGTCCCGAATTGTTCACATCTCACTACTGGGGCATTGTCCATCCTCAATAACACAGCACTTGGCTGTCATGTCTGTGAAACATTTTATGGCACAAGATAATGCGAACAGCTCAAAACAATTAATATGCAGCCTGCTTACCTGTTCTGTCCAATGCCCCACTGTTTTCATAAAGCAACATCTTGCACTTCAACCATCCAATTTTTATGTCTGATGCATTATAAAATCTCCATTTGCTCTAAAAATTGCATGCCTATACCAAGCCTCTAGAGATGCAA
Organism: Lissotriton helveticus; assembly: GCF_964261635.1. Classification (NCBI taxonomy): domain Eukaryota; kingdom Metazoa; phylum Chordata; class Amphibia; order Caudata; family Salamandridae; genus Lissotriton; species Lissotriton helveticus. Next base: position 1,841,626,994 of record NC_136067.1, on the reverse strand, counting down.
GAGAGGAATTATCGTGGTGATTAATATAAAGTCAGTGAAATATCCTGAGAGTATTTCAAACCATTTCTTAAACCCTGCTTTCAGTCTTTGTAAAGCAAAATAATGTAGGAAGCCTCTAAATATTGCTTGAATAGTTGAAGACTATAAACCCCCAATAAGTGCCAACATTCTTTAAAAATGTTTTTAATTGCATTCCCTCGTTTTCAGTAACCCTCCGGTATTCTCTTCAGTTTGTCCCTTGGAAGTTTAAAAATGTTGTCCGCCATGACCACCACAAAACCCTAAGAGCAGAGTCTCTTGAAGTGGAATCATACTTTACTTTTTCCTGTTCACTACAAAACCCAGACTCCCCAATAATTTCACTGCCATCTCCTGATCCATAGTCAGTATATCGTCCATGTTAATTATCAACCTTCTTCTCTTTCTGAGAGAAGCTACTACTGGATGAAGAATCTTTTTGAAGCACCAGTGTTCAGAAGAAATGCTGAAGGGAAGGCAAACGCATTTCTACAATTTCTCATCCCAATAAAAGCTAAAAATCTTTAATAATGTTCCCAAATTGGAATAGTTAGATGAGCCTTTCTGCAAGATCTTTCAACAAATGCATGTTTTCCATCTTGAAATGATGGTATACTACCCAATTGTTTAAGTCTCTTCAGTTTCTAAGACACATGGCTTTGTCGTTCTTTTCCACCAGAAAAATATTGCTCATGAAACCTCTTGACTGCCCCGCCTCCCCTCCCAACTCTGACCTATACAATAGCTCCCTTGTAATTAGCTCCTTGACCTCTCCCTCCTTTAGATTTGGTTGTTCTGTATTGAAACTTAACCTCTTTTGTAATTATACTTGAACTGGTTCTGCCACAAACTATATTTGAAATCCATGAACTGTTTCTAGTACCCAAGGATCTTTTGTTAGTTGAACCCAGTTCCAATAAAATTGAGCAATTGGACTAGTCTGCCACCCAACTTTAGGGGGAAAGCACAGGGGTCTACAAATATTTGTGGAACCTCTCTCCACTGGTGCCTCTACTCCATGCCCACTGCCTTTCAGAGAATATACTCCCACATTGGTATACTTGTTGTCCCTGATAGGGTCTGTATAAACTTGAAAATGAGCTTCTCGTGGTGCCTTGTCCATGGCTGGGGAACTGACCCCTTGTTCTACCAGCCATTCCAAAATTACTGACGTTTAAGACCTTTTAATATTTAGCTTAGTTTCTTGTAGAGAACAAAAGCCCTGCCCCAAACCTAGACCCAGCCTTTATACAAGAATCACCAAAAAGAATACCCTTTGTTGCCAGGCCCTCTTTCTAGCGTCATTTATCAGCTTAGTGTATATTTTTAATAGAATACTCTTACAGTGTTCAATGGACAAGACCTTGTTTGCCTTCCCTAAAAAGCACCCGCAGGTTGAGCCGATTGCCTTAATTCCTTGACATCCAGTTATTTATTATAAACATAGGCCTCCCGCCATCTAACATCTTGTCCTTTTGTTTATTTCTGGGCCTTTTTCTTGCACGTCTTGTGTGCCCTCTGCACTATCAATGTCTGTGAGGTCACAGTATTCTTGTTCTGCCCGTGCAAATTTCATTTTCTTAACCCGACAAAGACCATACTCAGTGTGATTTATTTTACGGGTAACTTTAGCCCCTTTTTATGTCTCGTGACCTATCAATGCGCGCAAGCGCATTGAGGGAGCGAGAATTCAAGTGCTGAAAACAATCGTGAAACCAAGGGTTTCGTTCGTGCGGTTTTCTTTAAGTCACGTGAGCAAACAAGCACGCGCATTCACGGCCGCACAGCACATCAAAGGGCTTCGCCCAGCGTGCGCTCTGCGGCTTCTCCTCCCCTAACACGCTATCTCAGCTCTCCTGCCCCCATCCGGCTGCCCTCCGGCCACTCTCTAATTACCAACAGCCACCCAATCGCCCTACTACAGCAAGAAGGATGCACTGCATTCTACGAGACCTACTGGCAACGCCAGTGCTTGTTAGGTTGGAGTCTGCCAGATAACACAGCTGTCTGGTTGCGAAAGACTTTATTGGGACATGCTAAAGCTGGCCCAGGAATACATTTCGCCCATTGCTTACTTTTGGCTTTGCATTTTGTCATTTACATTTCCTTCCATTCTATTGGCTAGATTCATTTGTATTAGCCTGTCTAGCTTGAATTTGTCCATCCCGTGGAGCATAGCCAGTTTACAGCTCTTTTGTATTCTTCCATGTGTGCTTCCTTTAACTATTTTTTTCTCTTTTCATGAAGCATTTCATTAGTGCATACTTCCAGCTATCTTTTATTCTTCCCTCCCCATCCCCACCCAGCGCTAACTCTCTTACACTGTGCTACTTTGCACCGCTGCTCTCCACATTGCTGTCTTGCCACCCCTATTCCTTTCATTCATGTGTGCGTATATACCTCTCCGCCCCACCTTTATTGCTCTCTTTCACATCTGTGTACTCTGCCTGCCTTCTTATTTATGTGTGCCAGCTTTGCTCACGCCTCATGCTTTCCACCCCTAAAGCAGCCGCCCTGCGAGGTAGGTACAGGTTTTGAGCGAGCTGCTGGTGCAGACATTTCATTACCAGATGGTGTGTTCCTGTGCCTGCGGTAGAACAATGTCCCTTATTCCCTGCACCCCGTGCTCCCAGTGAGCAGGGAGGCACACATGGTTTCATGCTTTGGAATGGACAATGTGGACGCTGCAGGCGAATGCCATACAGTGCCTGAGAAATGACAATCTGGCACAGCGTGTGGAGCCTGAGTGTATTGTATTTATTGAAAACCGCATATAGCTGTTACTGTGTTGTGTTCGCGCTGTCTTAAGTACTAGCAGAACCTTTGCGTGTCAGCAGGAAGGTTGCCGCGCTGATAGTAGTGATCATGGCTGCAATGGGTCCGGGTTGGTTATGGATGCCAAGTGTGTTTACTCCTGGCTATTATGTTAAAGACAGTGTGAGCGCATAATCTGGGTGTGCATTACTATACGCGCACAAGCATGACTGCAGTCTGGTTCTCCAGGGAGCAGGCCTGTGGCCCCAAGGTTAATGGGGACGTGCCTCTTCTCCATCGGAGGATCCTAGGGCTGGAGGTGATTCCTCTTCTCACCGCTGACTCCTGTGTCTCATAAGAGTATTCATCTTCTCCGGTGGTATTCGGGGCCCTCACTTGTTGATTAGATGAAAGCAGACATCATCCCCAGTGGTGTTCAGGGAGTGCATTCCTGTAATTTGTTTTGTTTATGACCCGAGGAGTGGCTGCTGTGAGGCCTGAGCCTATCATTGCTCTGTGATTCCAGGGTATAGTCCATATTATGACTTAATTAAAGGAAGTTTCTTCGATTCTGCGCCACCCTGTGCTCCAGCTCAAGTATCCACGAGAACTCGACCAAAATGTATGTAAAATCTGGTTTACCCAGTTAACATCTTTCTGTTATTTTCTGCCAGGTTTATTCCGCCTCGTCACCTGGCAGCATGTACTAACCTTTGTCTCCCTTCTTTAGATCCTAGATCGTTAATTCTTCAAAGGCATTGTGAAAGTGTAGAAGGTGACCGCTCAGTTGGTGTGGTAATCAAAAAATGGGGGTTGATTTATTGCCCCAACATCAGTCCTTTAGTGATCGGTCACTGGCCATAGGGGCAGTGTTTGGACTGGAAGCATCCATAGCTGCAACGTTTCCCAGGGCCTGCATAATATATTGGCCCAGTCCACATTTTTTTCCTCTCAATTTTGGGACTTGTAGTCCTATTTTCATAATGAAATAAATTCTAATGGTTAAAAAATGTGTTTTGGTGCTGCACATCACACATGGGCCTGGGAAGCTTGGCAGAGCTGAGCACCTTTTCTCCCCAGGGAACTGGGAAAATTGTTTGCTGGCAGGAGCTGTCTCTCTGGAATATGAACAGTTAAGGGGTTACATTCCATCTAAATCCTTTTCTCTTGCAAGAGTGAGCTGCTAAATTGGCAGATCCCATCAGTACCCCAGCCATCCCCTTGGCTTTATAGCAACACAAATGCTTACTTAATTTCTGGGTAAGGGATGCACGAACCCCAGACCCCTCCTCTGACCTGTTAGCCTTCATCAGAATACATTCTAAAACGTATTTTATCAATCTCGAGAAAGATAAGTCAGGCACATACATCCTGGGATTCATACCTCTGTATGACATAGTTATACTCCGATTTCTGCAGATGGGGCATTAACCCACTGAAATGACATAGAGCTATTAGAATCTGTGATTTGCTTGTTATATAAAGATAAATGCAATTTACTCTATATCCTATTGAGCTGCCTCAGTGAGATTAGAACATGCAACCTGCAGGTTGCGTACATGTTGCAGCAGCGGTTGTATTATGCCACTAAGAGAACTTACTGAGATATGAACCTGTGGCTCACGCTGTACAAAGGTCTCTGCAGCAGGTGCACTGCCCCGCAGAGATCTCCATGACACTGGAACTTGTGACTTTCAAATTACATGCAGCTGGTTACATATGCAGACCTCTTCAGAAAACCTTGAACTGTTGGCCTGTTCACCGTCACATTGGGATTCTCGTGAATGCACATTTTGAGGTAAAGTAATATAATGCAATAATATATTTATTATGTAAGTAAGTAAGAATCCTATCAAGTACTATGCAATGAGTAGAAGCAACTAAAACAGATAGTCCTAGGCTTGTATACACATTGAAAGGAGAAATATATATCAAATAGAAATTTGTTTAATTTTAAACAATATCAAACATTGAAATAGCTTTAATTCTCAAAACCTATATGGAGAACAGTTTAACAAGGTTAAACCAGCTATGTTTTACAGAATATATAAAAATAGTCACAATTACCATGTACAGCAGCGAGTGTCTCCATGGTACCAACATCCCTCTTTGGCCTCACCAAGATGATCTTTAAGGATGAGTTTCAGACCTCTTGCAATATTCTATTACCAGCCTACTGGTAACATATCTGGTCTTGCCTGAGATAGCACATGTGCTGTTGATTGCAAGACATTGTATTAGCTTACAGTGGGCCTAGAGCCCTCCCCCATTGCCTACCATTGATCGGTATCATTGTCACTCTTTTCCTTGTTTCTCTTTGGTCTGTGCATGCCAGCTTCACCCCCTCCTCATGTGTTTGTCCCTCACCTGGAGCTTAGCCCAAGTACTGGTACCTTGTTCCACTCCCCTCCTGTGTTGTGATGCTATTCCCATCACTTCTGCCCTCCTCCCGCTTTACTTGATATTGCCTTCCCTCTACCGCCGTCTGTCATGTTGCTTGCTCCCTCCTGCCTTTCATCTGCTGTACTTGTTGGCCGACCATAGCAGAAAAGTGCTACAATGGTGCAAGTGCTAACCGTGTCGTAGCACTTTTTTTCTATTACTTATTCTGCTGCATCCTGTTGCGTGGCTGTTTGCCCCCCTGTCCTGCCATTGAAAACACATTGACAAAGCCAAATAACTCTTGTACATGCAAGAGCTATTTGGCTTTGTCAGTGTTTTTTTTGTTTAGGCATCTTGTACAGCAGGGCAGTGGCTGTGCAGTATGGTTGAAAATATTAGAAGAATCATGCGACACCGACCGTGTTTCCTGCATCATATCTTTCAGCCATGCTGCACAGTAGTCGCGCTGCTGTACGACATAGTTAAAGACAAAAATAGATCTCACATACGCAAGCCCTATTGGCTTTGCCAATCCCTGTTTCCCATCTGTCTGCTTCAGCTGCAGACCAAAAGCTCTCTTCAGCATTAGTACTCTTATTTATTTGATCATCCCTGAAGAATTCTACTTGATCGCTTTATTAAATCTCACTTCTAAATCTACCTATTGTGACCTACCAGCTTCTGCCTCCATAGCTTATTTTCTCAAAGCACTAAATACTCAACTGTATTTAATTCATTATGTGAGAGATGAAGATCGCGTTCTGACTGGAAAGCGTCTAACCCAAAAGTCCAAACTGTCAAAATGCAGTTGTCAACAATAAAGCCTAAGCCTCCAAACTTCTTAAAATGGCTGCTGTTTGACATAGGGGAAAACACCTACAGTAAGGCAAGTGACCAAAAATTAAATATGCACCTCCATGCGCGCATGAAAATGATTTCCCACACTTGAAGTGACTGCTACTTGAAGTAAAAATATGTCTACGACAAGACCAATCAAGTCAAAAGCATTGTGTGTCTCCAAAGAAACAGCCACAAAGTCCACTAACTGTTCGCTGGCAAAAGCCTTTGTCAATCAGTGAGTGGAGCAGCAGTTGTTTGGACAAACCGACTCTCCAAATAATATTGTCAATGGTAAGCTGCCTGAGAAAGCACTATCCCCTTGATATTACTCCACAGTTCAACATGTTAAAAACAATCCATATATAATCAAATCTAGGAAATTGGTATTTTTTTATTCCAAGTATAAATTTATACAACAGTATTATAAAAACATGCAATAATGTGCATCCTATAATAAAACAATTTATGTGAAATGCACAAAAATCACTAATTAAAATAAAGTTAATACATACACAATTATGACCCGCATAATCTGAAAACAGACAGACATGTAAGACATGAAAATTGTTCAATACAAATTTTACATTCTATTTTCTATGGTATCACTCTGTCATATACATAGATATAATCTGTATTTCAACAAAAGTGTTGGAATCCTGAATTGTACTTGGAAAGTGCGTCGGCGCGTTTCGATGGATTTCATCAATTTACACCATCTTATCAATACTTTGTATATTATTTATGTCATGTGAGAGGGGTCAAAAATAAATTCTCTCCTTGCCACAAGTTAACTCCTACTAGGATAAGGGTAGTTCTTCAGATAGACTGCCGGCTGTAGTTTGCATATGAATATGGCCGTCAGACTGGTTCCTAATCACGGATGGGATGCTTCATGGGCAGACTTATAGTGGAATCACCAGTATTTAGTACTTCAGGTTTCAATAAAAACGAATTATGTCCCTTCTGTTATATTCTGATGTACGGATTTGTATGCATAAGGATCTCAAAGGCGTCAGTTCGTTAGTTGTGCCACCAATAATTTAAAACTAGAGTGGGGTCCTGTGCTTGACAACTCTCCGTAGGTTACTTCGTACTTCCCTCTCGTAGCGACTCTCATGGATTTCTGCGATACAACGCACTTCCAAGTACAATTCAGGATTCCAACACTTTTGTTGAAATACAGATTATATCTATGTATATGACAGAGTGATACCATAGGAAATAGAATGTACAATTTGTATTGAACAATTTTAATGTCTTACATGTTTCTGTCTGTTTTCAGATTATGCGGGTCATAATTGTGTATGTATCAACTTTATTTTAATTGGTGATTTTTGTGTATTTCACATAAATTGTTTTATTATAGGATGTACATTATTTCGTGTTTTTTATAATACTGTTGTATAAATTTATCCTTGGAATAAAAAAAATACCAATTCCCTAGATTTGGTTATATATGGATTGTTTTTAACATGTTGAACTGTTGAGTAATATCAAGGGGATAGTGCTTTCTCAGGTGGTTGAACCTCAATTCCCTTGATTAATTAAGGGCTACCTCTCTTTCTTTAATACAATGGTAAGCTGCTCCATGCTCGCTAATATCCTCCTTAAGAGGCGCATGTAAAACAAAATGCCACAAAATAAGAATGACAACAAATTTAATTTTTAAGTCTCGGCTAGACCGCTCATGCGATGTCTCGAAGAGACGTGTTTAATCTGTTGGCTTCAGTTCGCCCACAAGCGTCTCATTTATTCGCTGCCTCGTCTGTCTCATATTCTTTGTCTCTGGCATGCATGGTCAAGCCTCTTCACGTGTTGAGATCTCCCCCAGAGCATGGACCAAGTACTTGTAAACATCGACTGCACCCGTTTTTACAACCATTTTAGGACTTACTTTTTTCTTTTTTTTCTGCATTCTGCATTCTGTATAGTGCTAGTGCTTTTACCAGCTTTGTCTCCTTCAACCGGCCTTCATGCCCCGTCCACGTATCACCCCCTCCCCCGTCAGTGCTTTTCCTACCGTTGCTGCTTTTTGTTTCCCCCACCTACTCCCTTCTGTTGCTGATTGTTCCCTTGCACCTCCCGGTGCTTGCCCTGTCCACAGATCGCCTCTTTTGCCTCCCCACATCACTGCTTTTCCCTACATTGCTGCTTTCTGTTTCCCCCACTTCCTTCCTCCCATCTCTGCTTGACCTATTCACATATCATCACTGGTCCGTCACTGCTTTAAACCCCCATTGTGATCTATTTCGTTCTTCCTTTTAATGTCCCGTTAGGGTATGGCTGATGTGCTGATTGAAGCATGTGTGCACGGCTGCTATTACATGGCACAAGTGTGTGTGTTTCTTTGTTCGTTTTTGTTTGTGTGTGTGTGTGTTTACACCATGTGGTCGTTCAGCAATGGTGTTTATAGCTGGAAAATCAGACCTCAAGTGAATCATTTATGTGTTATGACTGGGCATGCTGGAGATTCTAAAGTACCTGTGTCTTCTGCTGTAATGGCATAGCCACGTTTCTCCCCTGCGAAATGATTGAACTGTTCATGTCACACCTTGTTGCTTCTCATTTCATAGGGTGGGACTCTATTTCTTCAAATTTCTCCCATCGGGACACTTTCTTACTTTTTCCACATTCACCAGTGAAGTTTCTGTGCACTATTGTTACATAACTTGAATTCTCTTCAAAGGAGTCAGGCTGAGTCTTGATGTTATCAAGGTCTGCCTGCCCTTCAGTGTCCATTTAATGTGGTTGCCGATGCAATGTATTTCCCCATGTTCAATACTGTAAACCAGCCTAACACTGTGATTCTTTCTGTTTCTTTTGTGTTATTTTATATAGCGCCAACACCACCCGAAGGTATTGGAGTGCTTTACAACAGCACCAGTTCCTTTACACAAGGACACATGAATTTTTGTACGCACGGGGAGATGAATTGATTTGCCAAGAATCAAGGATGTTAAGCAGACGCCGAAACTCAAACCTGGTTTCGTAGCTCCATAGTCGGAAGTTGTGGCCCTTACGCCACATCCTCTCCCTAACCTCACCCTCACTTCCACATTTTTCTAATTGCGGCCAAATCACTTAATATCCCTGTGGCAGCCCGCATTTGCTGTTGGTTGCTCATCAACCTCTCCGCCCGTCGCTGCTTGTCCCACTGAACTCTGTTGCACAGCTCCCCGTCTCCGACTCTGCTTTTCAGTTATTTTGTGTGCAGTTTTATATAGCGCCAACACCACCCGAAGTCGTTAGAGCGCTTTACATTAACACCAGGTACTTTTCACAAAGACACAGTAAACTTAGGCAAATCACTTCATCTTTCCGTGGCAGCCAACATTTGCTGTTGGTTGCTCATCAACCTTCCGCCCGTCGCTGCTTGCCCACGCTGAACTCCCGTTGCACGGATCACCTCTTCCTCCAAATCCCATCCTCCCCTGACTCTGCTTTTCAGATTTTTTGTGTGCAGTTTTATGCAGTGCCAACACCACCCAAAGGTGTTGGAGCACTTTGCATTAGTACCAGTTATTTTGCACAAGGACAAATTCATTTTTGTAGGCATGGGGAAATTAAATGATTTGTCCAGAATCAAGGATGTTGAGCCGGCGCCAAAATATAAACCCGGTTTCTCAGCTCCAAAGTCGGCAGCTCTGGCCCTTGCACCACATCCTCTTTAAAGAGGATGCCACATTGTCTCCCTAGTCTCGCCCTCCGTTCCACATTTAGTGATTACTGGCAAATCATGTAATCTCTCAGTGGTTGCCTGCATTTTCTTGTTGGTTGTCCGTCCATCTCCTGCCTGTCGCTGCTTGCTCCCGATGAACTCCGTTGCACAGCTCCCCTCCTCTGACTCTGTTTTTCACATTCTTTTTCTTCATTTTTATGTAGCGCTAACACCACCCAAAGCTATTTTGCTCCATTATTGCATAACTTGACTTCTCTTCAAAGGAGCTAGGCGGATTCTTGATGCCATCAAGGTCTGCCTGCCCCTCAGACTCCATGACAAAGGTAGTCCGTTTAATTTGGTTGCCAATGCGATGTATTTTCTCATGTTCACTACTGTAAACCAGCCCAACACGGTGATTCTTTCTGGATTTTTCTGTGCAGTTTTATATAGCGCCAATACCACCTGAAGGTATTGGGGCGCTTTACATATTTATATAGCTGTTAAAACACAAACAGAACTTATTTATTATTCTATATATATATTTTTTGCACAATCCAATGGTATTAGAGCTCTTGCTGCATCCTCAGTCTTGCCATAGCGTGCACAGGAGCCAGTGGTATTGCAGCTCTTTAACCACATTAGTGCTAAGGCAATTCCCCCTGAGCGCTGTTACTCCAGATTTCCCATTGTTCACGACGAGCTCAGCTCGTCATGAGCACACGAGCAGTGTACTGCATGACGAGCTGAGCTCGTCATGAGCATGAAAGGGGTTAAGAGCTCACCAGTTACATTCCACAATGACACATTCATTTTTGTCCCTGATCCTGCTGTGATGATTTTCTTTTGTATTGCCCCTTCATTTGTGCTCTCTCCCATTGTTGCTTGCTCATCTGCACATCCCCTCCTGCTTCCTTGCTTAACCCGTCCCTTCACTACGTCCCTCGTCGCTGCTGCTTTAATTTTATTTTGGTATGATCCGATGGTATTGGAGCGCTCGTTCCATCCTCCGTCTTACCATAGTCTCTCTTGTACACCTACCATTTAAATGCCTGCGTGTGTACATAAACTAATGCATTTCTTAAAAAGTTGTTAAAACATGAACCGCACTGGCTTCTTTTTTTTGTATGATCCGATGGTATTGGAGCACTTGTTCCGTCCTCCATCTTTCCATAGTGATAACACCTGCTGATGGCATTGGAGTGCTTTAAGTGCTCACCAGTTACAATACACAATGATACATTCATTATCGTAAGCAGGGCGGAGCATAATTGATTTACACAGAATCATAAACTGTTCTGCCAACCCGAGATTCAAACCTGGTTCCTCAATTCCCCTATCAGCAGCTCTGACTGTTAGCGTGGCATCTTCACTTAACTTCAAAGGTCATCAACTGTTTCTCACTATCACGTCCACATTTGTTCAGCAAGGTCCAGTCCACACCGTACAAGCATTGACAAAGCCAGTAGATCTCGGCAGTGCCTGAGCTATTGACCTTGTCAATATGAATATTTGTTTTTAGCCATGTTGTCCAGCATCACATCTGCTGTTCAGCATGGCTGAAAGGAACTGAACAATGTACTATGATGCGGCCAGCGCAGGCCACCTCTTAGAGCTTTTTGTGTTAGGAGGATCCAGACAATAAACTCAACATGGGGGAGAAGAGACTTGCTGCCGGCTCAACATCCTGTAAGTCTAGGCTTTCAGTGACATTTAGCCATACTGAACAGCAGATGTGCTGCTAGACAACATGCCTAAAAGCCATTCACATTGATTAGGCCAATAGCTCTGGCATTGCCGAGACCTATTTGCTTTGTCAGTGCCTGTTAAATTATGGTAGTCACAGCAGATAACACAAACTAAATCACCAGTGAAACCAGGCCTGACCAAAATGATTAATATGTTGTTTATACCTTGCAAATATATTCCAAACCCTCTATCCCTCAACACTCGTCAGATGACAACCAAGTTGCTAAAAAAAAGCCACACATTCAAATCGTAACCTAAAGCACAACTGCAGAAATAGAATAACGTGACTTATCTGTTTGAGCAGCAGCAATAAAAGAAGGTAGAGGTCTGGTTGTGGAGTTCTGTGTTCTTTAAAGGAGCTGCTGTGTGTTATGTCAGTAAAAGATATTGTCTGATATTGAACTCCGGGTCTTTTGTTTAATTGAGGGACTGCTCTTAAATGGAGAGAAGAGGAGACCACTTTAGTTTTACCACTGCCTCACCGTCTCAAGCTTTACTATATCTTTAGAACAGGCCATTTATACAGAGATGGCAAAATGTTGGAGAGGTTTTGGTGATTAGACAATACTCCAGTCAAGGGCCCTGCTGAGATTATTTCAAATACATTCATGGAGTAACAGCTGGCCAACATTGAAATTAAACCTTTAAGGGATACGTTTTTAATTTGTTTACCGTGATCGGGCAATGACTATTAAAATCCACTTTGAAAAACCTCTCATTTGCTGAGAGGAGTACTTAAAAATTTTTTGATGTAAATTGTATTTTTTTTTCTTCTGGTGAAAAACAAATTGAATCATTTAATGATTTTAGAGATCATTGGTGTGTTTTTATTGTATACTTTGAATAATCGTGTTGTTTGACGTACATAAAATACACAACTCTATTGGCAAATTACTTGAATTTCTCTGATTTTAAATGCATGCTTTGACACAGATTTTTTTTTTCTGTTAATTGAAGGTCACTCCATGCTACCTCGTCATTTGCAAAGTGTGGGCAGGAACTGGTTAGCCCACTTGGAGTTCCCTCAGACATCTTGTTGGAATTGGAACTTGTTTGCTTATCCATGGTGGGTGGGAAACCCCTTTTGGGCCCCATTTCCACATGTCAACAGTTGGCCTCTTCCAGTGGATTGGAAACCTAACGTTTTGGGACCTGTCGGGAGCAGATTTCCGTTCCAGAACTTTAGGCCTATTAACACAGTCCAGAACTCTTGGCTTCATCTCTCTCATTCCAACATGGATTCTCAAGGCGAAGAGCCTCAATATAAGCGGAGAAAGATCACAGATGAAGAAAATCTTAAAGGCAACAGCAGGTCTTCCTCACCAAATAGGGAAGACGCTAGGATGCCCTCTCCACTTGAAGCATCCAATTCTCAGGCCGCTGGGGAATTTGAAGAAGTGAATCAAGTTCAAGAGGGAGATCGTGCCCGTTCTAGAGGTGATGTGCCCTGTTATTTGCTGCCTGTATAAAATGTTCAATTTCCGAAACAACTTAAATGTCATAATGTGTATAGCTATCGCATGGTTTTCTTTGCCAGCCTTGTAATATGAAATATACATACATTTTGTTGTAGGGTCAATGAGTTTTTTATGTTCCAGACACTTTAGAATTTCAGTTGGAAAACCTATTTAAAGAAAATCTGCACTGCAGGAACAGTTGAATCTTGTTGTTTGATTAAGGTATGTTACATATGCTTGCTTTTCCTCTACATTGCTAGCAGACAGCAAACATGAATTCATCACTAAGTACCTCCCTGAGAAATGAGCCCTGTATATCGCTGAATACGTATGCTTGTGTGGATGGCTTTAAATAGTGGAGGTAGGCCAGCCAAACGAGGGTTGAGCCTGGTATGGTGGAAGGGACTGCTGAACAAAAATAGAAACTAACTAAGCATGTCAGACACTAAGGATTCTCTAACGTTTGCAATTTTAAAAGGAAAAAAATAGAATAACTTCGGCTTATCTCACAGAATTGAAGAGGCTTTGGGCTGAGCTGCCGTTGGTGTGCATATTACTGAGTACCTGCTGGAAGTCTGAGTCCTCTTTGTTGAGCTCATTCCATGTAATTGAGTTTCTAGTCCTTTCCCGCTTTACTGTGTATTAGCATAAGGCAGTGGTATTAACATAAAAATTAGTTTCCTACCTTCCCCTATGCTTTGTTAATTAGGAAAGAAATGTATTTTTATGCATACTTTGAGTGGGAATGAATTGATATGTGATACTTCTATTTATTGAACATATGATTCTTATTTAGGTCAAGAAATAACTGAACACAAGGCATTGTTCTTTAAAGCAAAGGGGTAGAGATCATTTTATTCGAGCAGCTGAACAGCCAGAGTATTGGAAACCTAAAGTATTGGAGCCTGTCAGGTGTAGACTTCTGTTTGAATCCCAGGCTTCCCACTTGACCCAACTCTGTGAGCATATGTAAATAACTAATTTTATTGGTCCTCATTTTAATTGAGCATCAAATCTGAGATCACCTTTAAGAAACTCTATTCAGGATATGTGTAAAACCTCATATATGGTTTAATAGGCAATGATGATGCTCCCTATATAAAATGATTTCATGTCACAAATTGACATACATGGACAGATAAGGACTTTATTCAGTTTGAAACTAACCATAAAAGCACAATTTAATACGGAGACAGTTTAATTTTTTTTAAATATAAACAATTACAAAGTCCTTCTGATAAACAAGATCAGGTAGGCAAACTACATATCATTAAAGTAAAATCCAAAGTGCATACATTTAAAAGACTAGCTAGCACAGTTCATTAATATCCAATTAGAGTAATTATACAAACAATGGAACCGGCGAGTTGGTTACCTCTATTTGCCGGTAATCCAAAATTTTACAGCAGAGGCAATACATCTATATACCATGACACATACTTCCCCCTGTTTGAAGCAACTCCAAATAGTCCTAGCTTCCTTACATCTTCTTACATGAAGATACCGCAATAGGGTTTTAAGTATTCAAAGTCGTTGGGTTTTAGACATATCACAAAATGCAATTGAGATTGAGGTACTGTTGAGTTGCAAGGACATGGTATTAAATATTTTTCAGTGTATACATTCAAAGAATAAGAGACCAAAAATTAAGCCAGACAAAGCCTTAATATTAAAAGATAGGAAGTTATGATACCACCAGCCTCTTCCTTGATTCATTCTCATGTCTTAATGCCACTATGATCCTTAGGAGCTCGTGTTTTGATGGTGAGATTACCATCATGCAGGATGAGTTCTCAAATAGTTCCAATATATTAATATCTTGCAGCTCATTTCTGATGTATAATAGCCATTTGATGTTATGTGCTCCTGCAAGTTTCATGAAGTCAGATACGATTTCTCTAGTCAGTCCCGCTTCAGACCTAGACCATACAGAAAGCCACAACAGGATGGGTGCTATCCTCATAGCATCTCCCAAATACCGCAATCCCAATTCCTCATGAGCTGTTATGGTTGGAACACTACATAGGAGTGATAATCTACGCAGAAAAATATTTTCACTGATTTAAAGTTAGGAGTAAACAGTATATCCACACACATCTGCGCCATAGGTGGCAATCGCAATAGATCTAGCTTTATAAATAGTAGTAGCTGCATCTAACGGCATGGAGCAGCCTACAGCTTGTTCAAACTGAGCCACCCTCACCGTCCTCAGGTGCTTCCATGTGCTCAAGCTATCTAATGGAACCCCCAGGTAGGAAAACGTAGATGCATAGTAAAGGCAGTACCACCAATATGGAATGGAGTTATCCTGCTCTGGACTCTGCCGCAGATCATAGCAAAAATTGTTGTTTTATTGGTGGAGAGATCTAAATCTCATACAAAAGCTAGAAATGCTTCTAAAAGCTTCTGAAGACCCATCCACGTTCTTGGCATGAGCACAGCGTCATCTGCGTAGATGAGAGAGTAGATAAACAATTTTTGGATTGGGACCTTTGGCTGTTAACATGTTCCATAACTTCCTCCCAGAGACATTATCAAAAGCTGCCAAAAAAAGGCATCCTTCTTTGGCAGCCACATATTTACTAATAATTTAATGCAAATTCAAGCACTGCTCAATGATCCCTAAGCCCCGTCTGAAGCCACACTGTGCAGTTAGAATGCACTTCTCGTTCGCCTATATTTCAAGCTGATTCACCAACACTACCCAATCCACCTTGGCTGTAGAGTCAATGAAAGATCTAGGGCATTGGGGGTCTCTCCTGTCCCACTTTTTAAATATTGGCACTATAATAGCCCTAGACCAGCATTTAAGGGGGACCAACCTGAAGCACACTATAAAGCACATTCACCAGTACTAGGACCTATAGTGCTAAGTTACCCTTAAAAAGATCAACTGGCGTCTGTCCGGTCCTGTAGCTCTGTTACTAGGGCAACCTTTTTAAAGCCGGGCTGACGTCCCCAAGGGAAATGATCAGTTCTTCAGTCTCTGGATTTAACACATCTCCTGTGGGATTATTCTCGGCGTATTCCTGTTCATTAGAATCCTGCAGTTTTTTAAAATGCTTAGCCCAAAGATACTCTGGAATAGTCCCATCTAGGCCCATCATTCATGCACAGGCAGCTGCTAGCTGTTTCTGAGCCTTCCCCCTGACCTCTACTTTCCTTGATTTGACGGTTTCTTTGTAGAAGTTCCTACACTTACTAAATTCAGCTGGGACCCTCTAGAGACTTTTAAGGGCTTGTTTGAGGGTACTAAGTGTCCTAGTGCATGTCTTGTCAAACCATCTGTTACATCTTGGTGCATATTGTTGCGTAAATGAAGATTATAATTGTGCCGAAAGCCCTTTTGCAAATTTCATCACGGGCCCCCAATACCCGTCGCGGATTCGGTTTGGCACTGAGCTAATGCTCTGGGTACTCCATCTGGTTCTCCACAAGCGAAGTTAGGAAAGCCTGTGGTTCTCTATTCCTCCACTTACAGCATATGCCCCTGTTTCTTGTGTATTCGATTGGGCAAGTCATCTTATTAGTTAAGACTGAAGAGAACCCCAGGGTGAAGCTTAGAACAAGTGGGTTATGATCGCTCCGGTGGGTCCCTAAGACCTGGACACCTTCCCCACCCATAATTTGGATAATGCAATAATATTAACCAGGAAACCCTTTCCTCTACTAGTAAATGATACCTGATTCTGAGTTTCCTCAGCAGCTAGGTCACAGCTGAGTATAGGGTTTTGGATTTTTAACAACCTATTCAGACTATCACAAAATAAATTGTTGTCAAAGTGTGAAGTTATAAGAATCCGCTAGTCCACAAGCCTTGGGGCACAACTGTAAATTAAAATTCCCTCCCCATAATATAATTTAGCCCCCCTGTATATCCGATAGCATTTTGTCAGCAACAGTGACAAGGGACCAATAATTTGGGTGTTACTAGGCACAAAGTTATTATGATAAAATTAATAAGTATCATCTGTCCAAGTCAAACAAATTATTTGAAAGGGGGGGGGGGTGGGAGTCCACATATGTCTTCATTATCTTGGTTGCTAGAGTAACACCTATAAGAGTTAAAAGACTTTGATACCCAGACAGTTATTTGGTTGCAGGTGTAAATATTGAATGCAATCTGTATACATGCAAAGTAGATGACAACCAAGTCTCCTGGAGACACAAAATCTGTTGCTTAGAGATTATAGATGTCACGCTGTTATCAGACAGTTTACTACTCAGTCCCGCAATGTTCCAACAATGGAAGGACATGTCACATACAGTACAGTCCATTGCAGTTGGGTCGTTCGAAGATGTGCCTTATTCTAAAGCTCGCTCAGTCTTGAGATTATGGTGCAGATAGGAACAGTGTCAGCTGGTGAAACGGTTGGGAAATAAATAGAAGTTGGCTCGATACGAATGCCTATAGCCTGTGATCTAGCATCCGTAACTGTGTGATTGGAAGAATTTCCATACATCTTATTACTAGAGTTGAAACAAAGAGTGTGGGTGACGTAAGTATCTTTAGTGGTTGACGTGTCCCTGGTACCAGCATTTGTCAAAGATAATCCTCCAGTAGCTGTGGCAATCGACCCACCAACCAGCCAATTGACTTCTTCAAGAGCAGCAAAATGAGTAAAAGTAGCAACAGTGAAGATCCTATTGTTTTCTGAGTTAGGAATTGAGTAAGTAGCGAGATCATGACATCCTGGTTTGTGGAAAAAGCCTAGCAGGACCGGGTATATCCTTAGAGATAGTCCCTGCAAGCCACCTAATTTGTATGAAATGAACCCAACCAATTTCATGTCCTGAAAATGAATTTAAAATAGTCTCCTGTTTCCATTTTAGGGGATTTTCCCACCCAGTGTACCTTTCGCACTCCAATAATTTCACTTGCAAATGTGTTCTCTCTAATACATTTAAGGGTGGTGCTAAGCCAATGGACCATCTAGTTCTTTAGCTGGTCAGTTGTTTCAGATTGGGCTGAGCATAAAGGGGGTACTTTGTTCAAGACTATAGCATACAGAGTACGCTCTGGAGAAAGCTGTAGAGTAGGAAGTTCACAGCTTCTGAACATGTCCACTGAGGTAGTAATGGGAACAGAAGACCGGGAGGTATTGCCCTTGTGGCATTGGGAAAGCTCTTCAGCAGTGGTCTGTGCCTGCGACAGCGGTGTTCGCCTGCATCAAGCCTCCCCCATAGTTTCTCGTCTCCTTGGCAGATTGGGTCATGATATCAGGCTCTAAAAGGCAGGAAAGAGATCACATCTCCACGGCGGACCAGATGGCTTAGTTTGTGTATGAACCAGCAGATCGTTCAATGTCTTATCGATGCTCTGTAGTGCTATCATTGTAGCCGTCAATCTTGTAAGGGCACTTGGTGACTTAAATTTAAGTCACTGTGTGACTTAAATTCCACCCCTCCCACTCCCCACCTGTAGAGCTTGTCTGCATCACACCCTCACCCCACATGCTCATGTGTTTGACCATTGTCAGCAGAAGGCCCACCCTTGCAGCCAGAGGAATCCAACGCAGAGCCTTTTTCCCATTAGGCTGGAGTGCCCTCGTTACACGCAAATTGCCCTTCTTCCTCTTAGTTGGCAGGGAATTTATGGTGTCTAGGGGAGTTGAGAGTGGCGGATATGTTTTCCCCATTGAGAGGTTGCTGTTCCTGTGAAATTAGTATGATTACCGAGTCCCCTGAAGGAACACAGCAATTGAGATTAGTGGTCTATGTAAACCCTCTGTTGGGAGGGTTTACATGAAAATTGAAAATTTGAGCGAAGCCTGCCTATTGTGGGCATAAGTATTTAGTGGAAGGATTAGGAAGATCCGGATATAAATATGCCATTTGCAGGCGGAGTTAAGGATGCCGAGACCTCTACCTTTGTTCTCAAGTAAGTTTAAATCTGGGTTAGGGACACAAGTGTGCAGCAATGGTTGAAGAAGTGTCCTGAGGATGACACTACACCATTGTTAGCACACTTCTGAAGGGGTCACCAGTACTTAACCCCTTCCGTGTGTATGTCGGCCAACGGCTGTTGTGAGCACTACCTCGGTAGTGCTGCGCACGTCCGATGGCCGTTGCGGGCCCCACCCACTCTGCTAAACTGCCGCACAGCAGTGGAATTGCCGCTGTGGTTAATAGAAAGGTTAGCTAGCTCAGACTCTGGGAGGTTACAACAGGGAGCCCCAGGGTAACTATGACCGGCCCAACGAGCCCCAGAGGAACAATGACCGGCCAATGAGCCCCAGAAGAGCAGTGACCAGCCCCAGAAGAACAGTGACCGGCCCTGTGAGCCCCAGAGGAACAGTGACCAGCCCAGCGAGCCCCAGAGGAACAGTGACCGGCCCAATGAGCCCAAGAGGAACAGTGACCGGCCCAATGAACCCCAGAGGAAAAATGGCCGGCCCAACGAGCCCCAGAGGAAAAACGACCATCCCAACGAGCCCCAGAGGACAATGACCGGTCCAACGAGCCCCGGAGGAACAATGACCGGCCAACGATCCTTTCACACTTGCCAGTTGCATCACCAGCACTGGACAGTGAACTGGCTCAATAAAATCCATACGAAGCAGTTTATTGACAACAGCGAAAAATAGTTTTTGGTCACAGGGACTGTTGCGTTTAGCTTGAAGATGTGTGATGTGCACATGCTAGTAATAGAAGCCTTTGGGGATTTACTGAGAAAATGTGTGCTTGGGGTGTGGTCCCTTGTGGCAGGGAATCCCACATAGGTGGTGGTGCCCAACTAATGAACTTAGTAGCGGTCTTTGCAGAGTGGTTGTGGTCTGTTTGTCAACTGGTAACACCAAAGAGTAGCTCATAGGTGGTAATGTAAGATCCACCCTAACTTAGAGGGCGGGCACCAGATCCAGATAAGGGAGTAATGGCTGCTTACCAGCATTGATACTCTCTGCATGACATTGGAGGCACTGTTATGTCTGCTGGGTCCAACAACTTAGCCCCACTATATGAAGCAAGACACACCTCCCAGGGACATACGCTTCGTAAATAACTTGGCTTATGCATTTCAAGCTACTAACCAGACAGAAACGCTAACTTCTCTCTAGCCGTAGTTCTGCAGTGGGACTTCAACAGGTTGAAGGTGTACAGTTTACATTTTACTACCGTTCGCTGGATTCCGCTGATCAATGCATGTTGCAAATGCATGATGCTGGGTTCCAAGTTCTCTGATGGTGGGGAGCCAAGAAACGCCAGTTTTTCATCTTACTGCATACGGGTAGCTGTTTGTGACATGTAACATTCAATAACCAGGAATATCTGATAATAATGCCATAAAATATTTAACAAGTCCCACTCTCGACACACCAAAGGAAACCCAATACAAAATTAAGTAAGTAGTCTGCATTGTGTGTGGGGCCCTGGCTACATTGGGCAAACCCTAACATATAGCGAAGGCTGCCAAAACAATCGCCACCTTAAGTTTTAGCTGCTCGCGAGGTTCCTGAAATTAATTATTAAACCAATTTTTTTTTTGTTGTTGTTGCAGAGTTTTATATAGCGCGAACTAGACCCTAACCGAATTGGGTATCAGAGCGTTTTACATAGCACCAGTTACGTTACATGAGGACACACATTCATTTTATTGTAACAACAATGGTCCCATGCATCACGGAATCAAGCATCAAGATAAACACAAGCAGAATCGGTTCTGTATTAAGTGACTTGTCCAGCCGGACAGAGGTCTGAATTTTTACTTTAAGCAGGAATACACAGGAAATTTCCTTCAACAATTTCACGTTGTGGGGCACAAGCCTGTACCCCAATTAAGCACAAACACCTTAGTACACTAAAAGTGAACAGGAAAGGGCTTTTAGGCAAAAAGCTTAAGTGTTCTCAAAATTGCAGTTGGAACAAGAATTACAAGATGCACCTTTACATCAAGATAGTGCATGATATAAACATAGTATAAGGCACATAAATTGGTTGACGGCGTTTCGATCCCACTTTTAAATCAAAGGGATCATCATCAGGACATTTGGTCAGTGCCTAATTGATTTCAAGCCTCTAAAACCATATTATTTACATGGCTAGGGGTCGGGCATAAGGCGTATGGGTGGTCATCAAAATCGTGAACCACCGCGTGGCGTCGGGAGTCCAATCGCATAAGTGGCTGGGAGTACCGGTTTAGTCAGTATCTGGTCCAGCTCGACAGTGCGATGGAGCGGGACCAGATAATATATTACTATAATGCTTATAATACACATGTTGTAAGCTACCCTGTGATTGACCGATTGTAGCATAGTCCCTGCAGCCCATTTGTGTACTGTAATTGACCAGTCGTAATACCTTTTATTCGCTGGCCCTGAAGCCATTTGCATACCAGTTCATTGCACCACCAGTGTGGGGATTTAGGTATCTCAGATTCCCTCACCAGACAGAGCCAGTAGGCTCAAACTCGTTTGCCCTGAAAAATATGACCAGCTTAATTTTTGAGGCCTGAATGTCCATATTCAATCAAACAAAGCAGGTTGGAGCATATGCAAAGGTAATTTTTCAGTAGTTACCAAAGTAGGCAAAAGTTTGCCCTCGGCTTGTCTTTTAAGTCCATTAACTGCATTTATTGTTCTTCCGAGGATGTCCCGATTATACAGATGTTGATAATGATGTTCTACATGTGAAAGTTGAACAGCCATGTAGAAAACAGCCAACACATCTTTCATCTTAATTGAACTTTATCACGGCTGAATAAACTTGTTTGTTTATTGTCAGCAGGAAAGTCCCGCAATGTTGTGTTTACAATTGGCAAAATAACGAATTATTGATGCTAGAATCAGATATAGCAAATATGCCTTGTATGTGCACTCTTGAAGTTGAGATACAAGTTCCATAGAGTGCATCTTAGCTCCTTTGAGTTGGTGTAGTGTAGGTGTAAAGCTTGATTATTTTTTACATGCAGGCTTGATGAGCTTTGGGTATATGTGAGTCCGTCATCTAATCTTGCTCCATCTTTTGTGAAAAGGGTTCACGAGGGATGCAGCACAATTTCTTTTTATTTTGACAGGTTGAAATGCAGTTTTTACACTACTACGGTTAAACCACAATGTTACGCCTTAAGCCATGTTTGTACTGCAACTATAGTTGATGGTACAATAGGTGCTGCAGCCTACTAGTAGCATTTAACTTCAAGTCCCTGGGTACATTTTGTACAATATACTAATGACTTTTAGGAAAGTTAAATATACTGTTTAAGAGTATGCCAAGTATGCAATGCCTCAATGTTTAAAGGTGGAGCGCAGGCACTTTACTACTGGTCAGCAGGGGTAGAGTACACCGATTTCTAAAGCCAGCACAAATATAGGGTCCTGCAACAGGTGGGGAAAATCAGAGGGGACCAAGCAGAAAAGGTGGTTTTCCTACAGTATAATTTTTACAAAATGCAGAC
Source organism: Lissotriton helveticus (assembly GCF_964261635.1). Lineage (NCBI taxonomy): Eukaryota > Metazoa > Chordata > Amphibia > Caudata > Salamandridae > Lissotriton > Lissotriton helveticus. The sequence continues at coordinate 1,841,604,742 of NC_136067.1, read as the reverse complement.
ATAATTTGCTGGCATACTCTTGATTCTGGTGGCCGAAAGATATGTCTCCTCCCACTAGCTCGTCTGTGAAAGCCAAAAATTTGGGAGTGGTGATTGACAACAAGCTATCTTTCGGCCCACATATCTCATCTCTCACTGGGAAATGTTTCGGCATCCTGCGGATGCTTCGCAAATTTCTCCTCCTAGTCTCTATCCAGCACAGAAAAATTATTGTCCAGGCACTGATCTGCTCCAGGTTGGATTATGCAAACATTTTGTTTCTGGGACTTCCCAAATACCTGGTCAGGCGTCTGCAAATCGCCCAGAATTCTGCAGCCCGAGCCATCTTTGGTCTTCCAAGGAAAGCCAGAGCCACGGATCTTCTCGCCACACTGCATTGGCTCCCAGTTGCAAAAAGGATTCTATTTAAAACATTGACCACGACTTTCAAGGCCTTGCATGGCATAGGCCCCAAATATATCTCCAAACGACTGTCTTGGTATACCCCTCCCAGATCTCTTAGATCCTCGTCCTTATCAAAAATGAGTGTTCCCATTATCAAACGGGCAAGAGCAGGAGGATGGTCTTTTCGCTACTTAGCTCCTCATGCCTGGAACGATCTTCCAATCTCTTTAAGACAGACCTCTAGTCTTTTGTCTTTCCGCAAGGCCCTTAAGACTTGGCTCTTCCCGTAAATCTTGATGCTGTTTTTGTGTTTGTACGCCCTTTTGGTGTTATGTTTTTCCCCATCTTCGGCTGGGAGTCTTCGTTAAAGCGCCGGGATACTCCAGTGGAGTGGCCGTGCGCTATAGAAGTGTACAAATAACATAACATAACATAACATTCTTCAATATGTGAGACGTCAAATTACAATTGTTGTAATCTACCCTGGAATGTAGTTTGTAGGTACCAATTAATGATAGCTTATAAGCAACTAGAGTAGCTACATCATCATTTTCTAAGCAGGTTGCATTAAGATTCTTGCCCTCTGTGATCAGCTTCTGAGGTATTCCTGTATTGGAAGAGTTTACCTCTTCTTCAGTAACACATACTACTATTAAGGTGGTTACAACAGCTTTTTCCCTCCACCCAGATGGTCGAAAATTGAGACAGTCAAGCTAACTAGTTGCGTTTGAATTCTATTAATGTTTCTATCTGGTTTATTTATGCTTCTGTTCTCATCTTTGCACTCTTGTGATGTCACCAGGGTACTACAGCAACATCTCATTTAGCCTGTATTGTATTGCATTCGCCGATACAAAAGTAAACGCATTTTGCCAACCTGTGAATCTGTCCAGCTGAGTATATCCACAAAACTTCATCTGGAATGAAAGTAAGGAAAACAAATAAGTGAATAAAATACAATATGTAGCAATCACCATAAAAACAGCAGTATACTCATGTCGTTCAAATACGTATCTCAGTCAGTTCAAAGGCATATTTTCAAATGAAAGTGTCAGCATGCATTTCAGCACAGAGAAAAGAGTGTAAGACCGAAAGAGAATTACTAACTGAAATTAAACTTCAAAATGACAAAAAGTCAAGGACCAAATGTCCAAAAGTTTAAAACACAATTTTTTTTTTTTAAACCTTTATTGATACTTCAACCAGTTACAAGTATGGGCCTACAGCCACCAGGGCTGGCCGCTAATCAAAATCAGTTCAATCAAGCAATTAGAGCCAGACTCGGCCCTACGGGAGGCGAATACAACACGACTTCAATTAAAACTGGCCGCATAGCATACTATACGAATAGCAGGATAATGAAGGTTCCATTTTATAATATAAAGATAGAAGGATCAGGTGCCATACAATATCACAAAGGTGCATAAAGGGCGGGCATAACGGTAGGAGGTCCACAGTAGGTCGATATCATTCAAAACAGTGGCGCCGAGGCATACGATTCAGGATCAACAAACATACAATTAATTGTCGCACCAATGGGGTGCCCGCCCGATGGTACTGAAGTACCGTGAAAGTATAGGCACAGATAAAAAGTTGACTATTGACAAAAGAATAGACCCACTACGCTGACCCGAAAAAGAGGAAACAAAAGAAAAAGCGAAGAAAGATAAGAAAAAAAGAAGAAAAAAGGCCATAGAAACAAATAGTAAAAACAAAATTCCCCCCCTCCAACCCCCCACCCTGCACCCCTGCAGATGACTACGGCCCACCCCCCTAGCAGCGTGCCTGTCGCCCCAAAAATGAACCCGAAATATAGAAGAACAGAGGGAAAAAAGAAAAGGGAAAGAAAGAAGGGACTAAAACCCTGCCCAAAAAGGAGAAATGGAGGAGGGTTATGACATACACATTCCCGGACTCTCCCCCCCGACTTAACGAAGAATCCCCCGCAATGTGAACACAATCAAGCAGAGCACAATAAAACAGTACATCAGAGGAAACCAGAAATCCCGCCCCGGACTCCGGTAACCAAATGAAGCAGTCCCGTTACCGATAAATCAATATTGTGAGACCTCAAACGAAAGTCTCAGCCTTGGCCCCGTCGATCAAATTTGCCGATCCCCTCCGATAAAGAGCGCCCCACCGTAAAATCGTCAAAGGTCAAACAGAAGTTGTCGAAACATAGTCTATTAGCCGAAGAGAGGATGGCAAGTCCCAAAGTAGACGCTCGAGTCCGACGATGCCCCTTCCCGACACTAAGACCAGCCACAATCCCATCCGCCATCTTGATGGACCAGCTGGGAAGGGGGTGCGACACAGTCCCACACAGATCACAATTACGAGCAAACGTCTCCAAATCGGGAAAAGCAGTAAAATGTTCCGCCAATTGCAGTTCCAAAGATTCCGACTTTATAGGTGGATCGCCAATCACCACATGTTCGAACTGCTCCACTTATGCAGGGGCATGGAAAGCTCCAGGCACCGGGTCAAATGGCATCGCTGGGGTAGCAATAGGGAAAGGAACAGGCCACCGGGTCTCGGGCAGCAAATCAGAGTCCGGTCCCGATCCTCTAATTCCGTCCGCTGCCAACATCAGATTCCAGGCCTGGGTCTTCATAGTCGCCCGAAGTGCCTCAAGGGCCGCCACCACTGACCGCAATGACGGGCCGCACTGGACCCGCTCCGCCGAGTTTCTCATAGCATCAAGCATATTGACCCCCACGGAGAGGCGCCGTCCCCGGGGTAAAATTAGGCGGAGCAGGAGTAAGCCGTGGGGGACCGATCGTTAGTAGGCGTTAGTGCGCACCAAGTCTCCGATCCAACGGCCCCGGCGCTACGAACGCCAGGCCCCCGGGTCTCGGACCCCCACACACACCACCTCGGGCATCGCTCGTCTCCGCACCTCCGGTACAGTTCCAGGCGACAGATCGGCAGCAAGTCAATCATGAAGATGTCGGAAGTTCCGTGGACCGGACCCTGCCGCTCTCCCCGGTCCGTTGATGTTCAACTAGGACCCGGCCAGACCAACACTTGAGACCCCGGCTTCCAGACTGGGCTAGGCCTCAAATTAAACCTCGACATAACCCCACTCCCCCATGTCGGAAAATCCTCGGGATTGCACCATCAGTTCGCAGAGTAGTTCATGCACCCGGATATGGGGCGAGAAATCAGGATATACGACAGGATCTTCGAGCGAGAGACGGGGGTCAGCGGAGCCGGGAAGCTATGCGGCCATCTTGTTTGCTATCGTAGCTCCTCCCACAATTTGTTTTTAATAGGTGATCAGTATGAAGTATGAAAACGTAATGGAATATCTTGTAAGAAAATTTCTCATTCACCATGTCTGTCTTCCCTGCGCCACATTGCTATATTGCACTGGTTTGATTTCCTACTAACCTAAACAGAGTATGGTACGCACGTCCAGTGTCCCCAAACCTTACAGAGTGGCCAAATCATGTCTGTAGGTCAGTTTTATCTCCTGACATAAGTCCTCTAAACCCCGAAAAAAGAGCGATGAATAACACAAGTGGGAAAAATCGAATATCTGTTAAGTCATGCATCCTTCTTATTAAATATCCATAGATGATGCTTCTTTTGCGCTCAATTTAGCGAGCGTTTTTTTTTAATATATGAATTTTTCTATTTATTTTAATATTCCTTGATACTTTTTCTGGTACTGTTTTTGCTGGGTGATGCAATAAATATTTCATGCATGATCATTGGTATGGTGTATCCATATGGCATATTTTTATACTGGCGAATATGCTGTGCTTGAACAAAGCTATACAATCTTGCGTATGAATTGGAAATGCCTTGAGTATAGGATGTGAAACTTATGTGCAGGAATTACTTTTATTTCAGGATTCAGGTGGAAAGTACTGACTTGTGGATATTGGAGTTAGTGTGCAGACTGACCAAACAGCTTCCCAGAATCTGCACTCGCTCAGTTCACAGAAGCTGCTGTGCATCAGGCTGCACTGAACTTAGGCAGCACAGACCTTTCCGCATGCAGCAACGGTGGCACATTCTATCCAGCTTATTGGCCCCCAAGTCCCCACATATTTGCCATCCACTGCACAAGATGTGGTGATTCGCGCTGTAGAAAGAGCAACACTCTAATGTCTTTCTAGATCCTGCCTGCGTCCCCAGCGATTTTTGCTATAGATGGTGGCTATCAATGTTGACAAAAGATCAGGGATAAAACCCTGCATGCTGCTCTTACATTCCATGAACACTGTGCTTGTTTGGTGTGGGTAGAAAAAAAGGTAATATAAATGCAGGTGTGCATAAGTTATTTATCTGCCATCTTTGGTCCTTCCTTTCTATGTGTGTTTAACATTCAGCTATGCAAATCTGTGGAGAATCGTAGTCTGTTTGGTCTGCCTTCCATAACAATGTGTTATCTAAATTTTTATGTTTTATTATTTTACAGCAGTGATTGTACAGCGGCATTGGGAAGACTTTTGCCACCATTATTACAAAGATAGCACAAATAATCTTGGAAGTAAATACCTGCACCAAGAACAGCCAGCGGATACTGAAAAGTTTGATTTTTCAGTAATGTCTTACAATATCCTTTCCCAAGATTTGTTGGAAGATAATTCTCATCTCTATAGACACTGCCGGCAACCAGTGCTGTTCTGGAGCTACAGATTACCAAATTTACTTCGGGAGTTCAGAGAATTCAATGCTGATGTAAGTGGCAACCAGTACAATTGATCAAAATGTGTTTTTGTTGTTGTTTTTTTAATTATTTACACTGCTCTAGCACCTTTAGTAGATTGCTCGGACACTTCTTTGTGGGTAACAATTGAGTAGCTATTTTATTAGGTCTCACCTACAGATAGTTTCTGGTGGTTTGTTTTTGAAAAACATCTTGTTGACAATGCCAACACTTGCGTTGTGCTTGGGCCCAATCCATTGTTTACCATTTGTTTTCTTTTTTTGTCACTCTCCTTTCTAGCCTCTTATTTGAAGCAATTTCTTCCTCTCCTTGTGTTTGCCCCTCGCCTGCAGCACAGCTTCTTCACCATCTGTTTGATTGGATGGGGTCCTGTGCCAAGAGGATACTTGAGCATACAAGCATTTTCCTCATTATGAATAACCTGGCTGGATATTTTTTATGGCCATGTCTGATCTGGGGTGGCGGAGTGAGCTAAAGAACGGTGATGGATTAAACCCAGATCAGTTGACTGGGGGTGAGTGTTTGTATTGTCAACGCTCCGTCCATCACCACCTTTGGTTTTTCTTTGTTCGCCCTAAGTTGGCAGGGTATGCTCAGACGTGAGTCCCTTGCTCACTTTGCCACTAGAGTCAAGCAAGCCCATCTGAAGACGGCTGTAATGCCAGAAACCGGTCCTGGGAAGCTTGATTCCGGTCCAGGGAAGACATGGCTTGGCAGTTCGGGCTGGACTGTTCCCATGAGGCACAGGGTCAGACTGATTTGCATATGGCCATGTCTGAACTGGGGCGGCGGAGTGAGCTAAAGAACGGTGATGGATTAAACCCAGATCAGTTGACTGGGGGTGAGTGTTTGTATTGTCAACGCTCCGTCCATCACCACCTTTGGATATTTTTAACGCCAGGGCGGAGGTACTCGGACAGTGGCACATGGTTATGCTCACAAATAACAGGAGGATTGCGAGGTGGCACAGGGCATGTTACAGCGATGGGGAGTATCCTGGCTATATTTGTAGGCCACTGTTAAATGCACAGTGACAAATCCTTTGCATGCTGGAGTTTTTAAGAAGGCTTCCTCGCGGAGTCTCATTCTTATGTAAATGTAATGTAAATGTAGTATACTTGTAAAGCGCACAGCTGCCCCAGTAACGGGGCGTCCCGGCGCTGTATAACTCTGGGGAACCCGTCCTGGCTTTCCCTGTGGGATGGTCCCTTGCTGGGAGTCCCCAAGGTGGAGCCAGGCATCCCCGGAATTGGTGGGGCCGTTGTGGAGATTAGGCAAGCTAATGCCCAGAGTTGCCGAGTGGAACCCCTGATTAGAGTAAGCACCGAAGCGAGAATTATCGAGTCCGCTGACCAAGGTCCACGACCCTGCCGCGTCGGGAATTGAACCCTGGTCCCGGGCTGACTTCTGATCTCAGGCCTGCCGCCTCTAACCAGTGAGCCACACTACTCCACTACTACTCTTAGAGTGTAGCAAAGGACTTCTGTGCATCTTTCAGCCGCGCTCTCTCTTGCCCTTAGTTCTGAAGAAGCTCAGGTATGACCAGGCCCGAGTTACATTGTGGCTCCGTATTTGGCAAGGAGAGTGAGAGGAAACATGGTTTTTGCAGGTTTCACCGCCACCTTTTACCACCAGTTTGACTACAATGACTCTGAAATGCCCTTAGCCCTGCTAATTAGGACTCATGCATGTTCTCTGAACCTTAAAAGAGTATACGTTTGATTGGCTTGCACCCATTTGGCATAGCTCAACTTATTTGTAAGTCCCTAGTATATGGTACCAGGAGTACCTAGGGTCTACAAGTTGCAGTCTCTCTTATAGACTGCAGCACTAGTTGTGCCACCACAAACGCCTAGTAGTCCCTTTTTAATATACATAGTCATTCCTTAGGCAGACCTGTCTAACCCTAAGGCAGGGTGCTGTATATTAAAAGGTTGAACATGTATTGTAACATGTTCTATCAGTAAAAACCCCAAATTGTCGTTTTTGCTGTGGAAAAGGCTAGAAGCCCCAATGGCAGGTACACAGTTACAGGCTGACACCTCTGCCCTGCTAACCTCTGACTAGGACTACTAAAGTTGGTACTGTAAGGTATAAAAAGACTCTGTGCATTACATCGATTTATTGGTTACTCTAATTTAATGTCACTGATAGGCTAAGTGTAACTTTAGAAGTTGCCACTTAAGTTGTCTAAGGTATCTAGTGCCAGTTTACGGTTGCACATAAGGACTGCCCTTACATACAGCCCTCTGCCCACATGTGAATGACTCCCAGGAAAGGCACAATAGAAGCCTGCATGAGGGTAGGTGTGTTACCTCTCCCAGTCAGGAAGATATATAGGTGTTAGCCCAAAAGGCGAGCTTTAAAGGAAATGCTGCCTTTCATGGGCAAATGGGAAACACTTGGGAGAGGGGCTTCTCTATTGTTTAGGCAGACAGGCTGGCTCTCGGGGTAGAGTGGGGAACCCAGTTTTCAAACCGGTTTTCCAGGAGCATGTAGCCCCCTTTGTAGCCTCATAATTCACAAGAAGTAGTCATCCGGAGGGAGAGACCCCCGTTTGCCGATTGCTTAGTAACAGCGACCTACCCTGAGAGATTTTTCTGGGCATAAAAAGGGCTGGCCCAGAACTCAGATATTGTTGAACTGGAGAAGAGGACTTAAGAACGACTGCCCTGCTGTACCAAGGACCTGGCAAAGGTAGGATGCACTGACATGGGCTGCACCTGCTGCACGGGATGGCTAGCAAAGGATCGGGACTGTGCCTTCTGTGTCCAGTGTGCCTGTTTGTGGTGAAGTAGACTCCCGAGCTCCCCCGAAGCAAGAGACTGCAAGGGTCAGTTGGCTGACCTGTTTGCAATGTAGGGTACCCAACAGCTAAATTTGCCTTCTGGAACAAGTTGGTAACACAGATAACTGGATCACCGCTCCTCATCGCCCGCAGGACCAGGGACCAAGACCCGATGCTCAAAAGATGCCCCTGAGTCTGCTAGACGTGGGAGAGTCATTGGAGTATAGCTCAGTCTACCAGAAGGAAAGTTGCCACCAAGAGAAAGGAATCGCTGAAATGTTGTACCGGGCGACTGATCGTCCAGTGGCGACTGGGCTTCTTCCAAGCTTGAGAGGACTTTGAGGGACATTGACTCCTGTGACCAGGTTCACCTCACTAAGCCCGTGGACCAAGGGGTAGCCAGAGGGAGGACCTCCATCGACTGTACAGCATCTTGAGCATCCTCGGCTTCTGTATCCCCTGCATCAGGATCACTCCATAGAAGGCAATGGCATTGAGACACTAAGACTGGAACTGGACTACACACTGCTTATTTCATTGCGTTAACTGTTTCTGTGAAATTTCTGCCCTCCCTGAATGGCTTCCTGCTGGAGCTGGTTGCCTAAAGTAACTGTAAGTACCCTCATTGATACTTACACACATTTTTCTAGGAACATTTTGTGTCACATTCATTGAATTTGCCAGTGCTTGTTTGCAGTTAAGTAAAAAGTGTTGTCTTACTATACCTTGTAACTCCTGTATCTCTGGAACCCTCCGGTGGATCTTTTTCGTTCTACTGTCCAAAATTATATAGAAATCTCAACTGTTTATATAAATTGGTGCCAGATTCTTGAGTGGCTTATGCATTTCTTTGTTTTGGTGCGGTTTAAATACTTTAAACTTGTTCCTTTGTGTTAGCCTGGCTGCTCAGGGCCACAGCTACCCAGGGTTGATCTAAAGTTTTAGCAAACTAAACCTACTCGCCCTAAAAGGTTGAGTGTATTACACTGTGAGGTTTCACAGCTGCACCATATAATACACCCCATTTCCTCACATGAGTGTCGCATCTGGAACTTCTGGGCATAAGCGTTTGTCCTGTGATCAGACTACGACTTCAGAAGGCTCGCCTATCACAGCAGCATGGCAGGGTCCAGCACTAGGGCTTTAGCAATCTGCACCTCCATGGGGTAAATTGATCGGGGGCGGCTGACTGCATTTGATTTTGCTATCAAAATTGTTGTTTCAAAATTGCAGTAGGAATCAGTAAAGGTTATTAGTCAGCCCTTTTGGCTTTTTTTCCGTTTGCCGGACAAACCATCCTTCTTCAAATAACCTCCTTCAAAGAACCTGTTGTGATGAGGTTTATTAAAGGTTAGACACGAGTCCCTCACTCCCCCAATCTCATTGTGATACCACAGTAGGATCTCCATTTAGTTCTAATTTTCCTCATGTGTACTCCCTACGAACTGATGCACAGCTGTCCAGTATATCTCTTGACTCTAACATCTGTGTTCCTGCTCGCTGTATTTTCTACTCGTCGCATGAGTGAACTCTTAAGTTCTCTCAGTGCAGCCTCCTTACACCACCTTATTCTCCCAGATAAAGTGATATTGAGGACCAAGATGGTAGTTGTGCCAAAGGTTATGATTCCTTTTCCTGTTCGGCAATCCAGCACTCTCCTAACGTTCTTTGCTCAGTATCATCCCTCAAAAGAGTTGGAGAGACTCCCATTATCTGGACCCTTTGAGAACCATGAGCTTTTACGTTGCTTGCACCAAAGACCATCAGGTGGGTGATCAGCTTTTTGTGGGGTTCTCTGGGGGCAAAGAAAGACCAGGCGGTGCAGCAAAATACTTTTTTAATATGGCTAGTACTTTGTATTAGGTCCTGTTAAAGAAGGAGCTTTCTCTAGGATGTGAGAAAGTGGGATTATTAATTGAGGTGGATGTTGGATCCAATAAAGGTTTCAGTCATTTAAACCGGAGCTAAACCCCTGGTAGCTTTGTCTCTGAGCATACAGGCTTAATTTAAGAGAAAGTGTAAAACATTTAGGAGTAGTAAAACAGTTAAGACGTCGAGAATACAACACAAACCCCCCCCCCCCCCACTGCAAATGATAAAAATAGAGAGTAATTTAATGAACAATATGACCTAAAATGAGACTGAATCCATTGAGCGGATCTTGGAGATATGCAAATAAAAATAGCCGCAAAAATTGTTAAAACGCCAACCGCTGTCATCTGCTTGCACTTGACCATTACAGAGATGTGATTTAAGGCTGACTGCGATGGAGCGCAGGTCGGATAAAAAAGAACAAGCACTGGCGTTGCCAATAGGTTTTGCATTAATGCGTTAATGCTTGTTTCAGTTGTTTCAGCTCTCTCCAAGAGTGCATGTTGTCTCCCTTCCTCCGCCTAGCGCCATGTTCCTCTCTCCCATATATGCCTTTACCGAGGGCAATGTACGCACGAAGGTCTGTAAATTTACAAAAATGAAACACTATCAGTTTTGAAAATTTCTCCCCTACTGTGATTGGTGTGCCAAGGATGTCTCCGTGTTACATAAACAGCCCCTCTCTGCTAACCCTTCACAGACTGCGGTGCCCCCTGGGCCCACCTCCATGTAATGAAGAAATACCCTCCCCCTCTTTCAAATGAGCCAGGGTGAGGCTGTAAGCCGGTCACTGTAGGCTGCAGAAGTGGCACTACCAGAAGCCCCCCGCCACACACGAGAGCACCCTGGTATTCTCACAGTGGGATGTTATTTGTCACAGAGAACACGGCTCCATGCTGGCGCCGCTCGGATAACAATCCGCAGTGACAGCACTAAAAGCGTTGTGTGTGTTTGTGCTGGGAGGCGGCGGGCTGGGGGCGGGGGGGAGTGTTTCACCAGTGGATGGCTGCGGAAGCTTTAGTAAGCACAGTAAATGGGAGGCATGTCGCAGAGAGCGCACACCAGCCATCTCAAAATGAAGTCACGACCAGGAGGAAGCAGCTTTAATGAAACTTTAAACTGGCAGCAGCAAATGCGTCTCAAAGCACACAAAACACGCTGCATTCTAAACAAATAATTAAATAAAAAAAACATATTGCCAACCGATGAAATAAAGGAAGCAAAAAAAAAGATGAAGCACTGTGTCCGGAGGAGTGTTTCACCAGTGTACGGCTGGGGAAGCTTCAGTAAGCGCGAAAGTGAAAGCATTTTGCTCGCGCTTGGAGATGAATGCCAAAGAAAAACAAGCCGAGCCACAGAAATGAAAGGAGCCTCAGCCATTGTTAAAGATAAACGCGTGGCAGGCGGATTAGGGAGATGCGCGGAGGGAAGCCGGATGGTGGCGGGAGAGCCTGGTGGGGGGGCGGGAATGCGAGCGAGGGGAGGAGAAGTGTGGCAGGCGGATTAGAGAGATGCGCGTGCTTGTGTGGTCACGTGACCCGCTTTTGTGGTCACGTGACTCACATGCACTGTGGAAAAACCGCGGTGGTTTGACGAGTCGATCGAGCACTTGAATTTTCGCCTATTACATTCGCAAGCGAATGATAATAGGCGAAACCTAAAAACTGGTGCAATCCGGTCGGAAATGTTAACTTTCTGAAATGGAAGCGACAAGTTCTTAGCAGGGCAATGCAGGAGCATGTAGTGGAGAAGGGCTCCATGAGGCCGTATAGCTGTCTGATAAGGTCCTAATGAAGCCATTAACTTTTAGCGGGAAAGGTCAGCTCAATAGAAATTCAAAATTCACATCCAAATAATGTACCACGCCGGCCAGATAATTTTGGCACCTTTGCCAGGGGAAGATATCTATTTTCGCACGTATTCATTTTTTAGGGATTGTATTCATCCAGCGGGTCAAGGCTGGAAGCTGTAGCTGAACAGGGTTCCGCGTGGCCCGATATCCTCTTGGTGGCATTCCACTGACATGGATTTATTGCTGCTTTGAAGCTCTGAGCGGGAAAAACCGGAGTCTTTTGGCCTGGAGCAATCCCGAGATTCACTTGGCAGGTTTGTACCAGTTCTCCAGAGGTCTTTGAAGCCAAAATGTTTCTACGTCCCAGGTTTTTCAGGATGTGAAGAGGAGTACACTTTGACACAGCCAACATTGTCTGAAGTACAGGAGGGGAGGGATCCAGCTTTTCAGAGCTCATCACAGGTCTCAATAGCTGAACAAGTAGTGTTTTGAATAGGGCACCCAAGGGTGCCACATTTATGCCTGGCACTAACCTGTAGGTAGAGGTTACTACTAGCACATCCCTAACCAATAAGGAAAAAGTTCCCAGGGGGTAACCCTACACTAATTTGCAACAGTACCTCTGTGCCCTACAGCAAGCCATCCCACAGTGCCCTGTTCTTCCCAAAACCAAGACGGCTGAACCTTTTTTCTCCCACGCATAGCTCCTGTGCCTACTGTAAAGGTGTGGCCATGGAAATGAGCAACTCCTCCTCTGTAGTCACTCCAAACCAGTTTTGGGGGAAGTTCCTCATCCACTGGGAAAGGGTAGGCCTCTTTGAAGTTAATAAAGTTCTGGGGCACAGTCCAGATGGGTATCCTGCCAGGGGAACAAAACACCTCCCCACACCCAAGGCCTTCTTTCACCTCTGGGAGCAAGTTCATGCCTCATCAAGGGGGATATTCAGCTGCCAGGCATCAGTTCAAGTTCATGCAATTTAGCTTTTAAAGGATTTAGGCCCGGAAAAGAAGTGTTTCTAAAAGTACCTTTTCCAGAATGTTAATTACAAATCCAACTTCACAAGTGAATTGAACTTGTAGTAAATATTCCAAAAGTCCCTAAATTACATTTGTAGCTGTTCCTAGCCAGAGATAACATTATGAACCATAATATTGTAACCCTGCTGGGATTGGTTTTAGTGCAAACACTTTAAAAAAAACAATGAACACCTTCTAGTGTTGTGCGCCTTATACTTTTCCCAAGTAAAACTGTTGCATTTGTTGGACAACATAACCATCAGAATTGTGCAAGACTAATTCCATGCACACCGTCCGTATATGTTGGCCGAAGTCCTGCTAGGCCACAGTGCACAATCTGTACCCCTAACCTTACAAGGTACCAAATGGATGTGCAACCTCAGAACATGACGACCATGACTTCCCAAGAAAATCGTGGTAACCGATCTAGAACCCTTTTGCTTAGTTCCTTATGCACACCCAATGAGAGATACACAAGAACTCTACACAGTGAAGCGATTGAATATTTATTGAAGCATTGTGATTCTTGAGTAAAGTACTTGCGCTGTAATAATCAATAGAAGGAAACCGAATAATGTGATTAGCATTACTAGAATGGTAAAGATAAACAGCTCATTTTTTGCAAACAAAAAGGGGTACCCCTGACTAAATTTTCTAAATCGGGGAAAAATTACAAGTGAAAAAATCATTTAGGAAATGCAATATAACATAGTGGACCTATAAGTTTACAGAACAAATATGTAATCAACCAGGTAAATATAAAAAATATGTTTATTTATAGAACAATGTTTTTTATAAAGATCTATTTTGTTCCCATGTAAGAAAAATAGAGAAAAAGAGAATATTATAAAAGCAAATAGCACAATGTAATTGATGAAACTGAGCAACTATTAATCAGAGTGCAAGTCCATTATTACTCGTAAACTTCGCAGGCACACTCATTCATTCATGTATATTGTGAATATTTATGCACAATTGATTTAGATGGTACAAGAATAAAGAACATGAGTGATATATACTTTTCAGATAGAACATGGACTGTATACAAAAGTAACTACGCCTCATTGTAGAAATACATTGTCATAATTAAAAACATTTGTAACTGTCATGGCTGGCGAAATTCGTATATATGCGCGTTATGCCTTCATTAGGTAGCCATGTAAATAAACAGACCTAGTGGACATTATGGAAAGAAAAAAAACTGAGTAAATTACTTAACCCTTTAAGTGCTGCCAACGGTCGTCACGGGCACTACCTCCCCAGTGCTGCGTGCGACCGCTGGACGTCCATTTCAGCACTGGATAATGGACAGCGCAGCACTGGGGAGGTCTATTTACGAAGCTCCCAAGGTGATATAGGAGGTCCTACTAAAAATATCTGCTCACATAAGAGTCAGGACTCATTTATTTAAAAGAACAAAAAATCTAATGCTGGAGAGTCTCGGGTGGGGCAAAATGAAGGATTGTCCAAGACTGGGCAGAAATGGTGACAATCACCGGATATGGTGCTTACGTAGAAAAAAATTAGAGGACCTCCTTTCAGATCAAGAAGGTAATTATGTTTATCATTACAATCTACACTTTTCTTGGCAGAAGACTCGGTGGACACCTTTTGATCTCAATTGCATGTCCTTATGGTCACTATTCCGTCCTCGAGTAGGACCCATCATTTGCACAATCTTTTCATTCACGGGTCTTTTCTCGTTTTTTTTTCTTCTCTTATCAGTCCGTTTTACCACATTTCTTTCTACGTAACTACAATAACAGATAACAGATTCTTGCTTGATGAACTTAGCCCTTGTACAGAATGTTCAAGGTGTTTTGATAGGGTGCCTACAAAGTGGCATTGTAAGCAAAGTGAGTTCGAAGAATATTATCCTGTACGTGCACACAAATGAATGTGTGTCGTATTTAGGAAGAGAAGGCAACTTAAGAACGTGAGCATGTAAAATGGTGTTTCTACCCAGGCCTAATGTAACCTTGTGACCCTAGTGCCTCTCGGTAAAAGATACTTGAATTGTAAACAAAGAGCAAATCTGGAAAGGCTCCAGTGCTCTCAATATGTTAGGAGCATTGGGGTCTTTCAGAAGCTCAAAGTTCATACAGATTTGTAAATGGAGGCTTTAGTCAACTAAGCCTTTTCTCTGGCACAAGGTATGTGCCAGCATTCAGCTTGTATGTCCCAGATGTCATAGTAATAAATGAATGGCTGCATGTGATATGGACTTGTCCCAGGCTTAACGACTTTAGGTTAGAAATGTTTGTTATGTTAGCCAAGCAGTCCACACAACAATTATCCTCCTGATCCAGTAATGAGACTACTAGGTTGTTTATGGCATACAGCGGACCTAATCAGTGTTCAAGCAAAGTTTATATTTATTACGATGTTAGTAGCTAGCTCAGCTATTACTGCACATTGGAAACCAGTCATCCCACCCATGTTTGAGTGGTACAAAAAAATGCTCAAATTAGATTTCCCTTATTTTTATTCTGCAGTAGGCACTGGAGAAACCACAATGTTCCCCATTTTTAGGATCGAGCCTGCGAGAGCATACGCTAGCTCATGCGTCTCTTTTGCGATAGACTATTTTATGCAAAAAGGGCTTGGAGCCCGCCCATTGATAATCATTTGGTAGGCTTCATGTCGCTCTTATCTGCAGCCTTCTCAATTGACCACTCCAGGTGAAATGTGATTTCTGGTCATTTCTGTGGAGCACGGAGGCCATATTGTGCAAATTCTCCTTTATTACCACTGCTCAGTAGCAACAATTGAAGAAAATGGAACTTCAATCAACATTCTAAATAGCTATAAAGTCCCTTGGAGACCATCCATCATCCTTCTTTGTTGCTGCTGCTCAGAAAGATAAGTATCTCTACAGCTCCTTATATAAACTTGAATGTGATGCCTGTATGTATGTCTTTCCTTTAATGGAAGCTTAGTGAGCTTGGTATAATAACTTAATTTTTACTTGGTAATGGGCTTATTATTAATATCTTATCGTGTTTTTTTGTTTAATAATACCTTTGGCTCTTACTGGCCTTTTTTCCTTTACACCTCGGATCTATTAATCGCCTTTCGCGTCCTCACCGCCTTTACCATTCACTTTCTCCACCCCTTAACCTCCGGTTCTATTCTGGACCGGTATTCCTGTTCTTTATGACTCTTTTAACCTGCACGCGAGCAGCATTATTTAAATTCAGCAGCACATTTAGTTTTTTCATCGATCACCAGCAGCGCATTTACCCGATGTGAACACTTGCCTCCAGATGAGTTTTTGATTCACTTCACGGAACCACCGTAATCGAGTCGGGGGGACTTCCCCGGCCCCCTCGACGCGTACAACAGCGTCAAAGGAGGGCCGGGTTAGAGAAATCGCCTCGGCAATGGCCGATGCACGTCGTCTACGTGCATGGCAGCCATTTTAGGTAGTTGGGAAATCCACATTCACTTAACATTGAACTGCCATTTTATAGCATTGGGATCGCGCTAATGCCACAAGAGAGATGACAGTTGGCTGATCTCTCCTCGGGAATAGCGCGAAACGGTAGCGTTTTGTGGTGACTTGATTCTGAGAGCATTTTAATAATTAAAAATCGATCTTGGCATTATCAAAAAAAACGATCCTGCCACTATACATAGTGCCTGTTGAAATTTCTCACCAAGCATCTTAACTGAGTGCTATTCACAAGGCAACCTTCTTCTACCCCTTAATATCTTTGGAATAAGCCTAAAATTTCCGAACCTCAAGCTAACATTGAGGGACATCTAGAAGAACTAGTCAGCAAGGCCTTTCAGAAAGTCATGGGATCAATCGATGACACTATTAATATAAAACTTGAATTATTGGTATCCCCGCGCCCTTCTACAAGCGGCTATCAATCAGGAGCAGCTAAGGCTCCAAAGAAACGGGCACATGGAGGTAAGGAACGACAGGATTTTAAGAAAAACAAACCTTCCTCCGCCCTTCACGCCCTTGTGGCGGTGATGGAAATGGTGCCTCGGGCACCCCATGTGGGCAAGAAAAGGGCACAGAGCTCCCTATTGACATTGCTAGTGATACTAGCTCGGAGCCAGAAATAGATCTGTCATGCTCCTCTGACTTTAATACCGACGAAGAGGCGCAAGAAAGGGGAACGGCGAGCTCGGAAGGGGCATCCAAGGCCCCAGATAAAGACATGCGCCTATTGGACCCATTTGGAAATCCTATGTTTGACCCCACAATGATTAAACAGCCTTTGTCCCCGGAATGGACTCCCTCCCAACATGTGGGAGACTACCTTTCTTTCTGGTTACGAAGGGAGATACCCCAAGAGGTCAGAGCTAGACTTCTCTCTGAATGTCCAAGACCTTCACTCCCTAACAAGATAGCGGCTACACCTGAACTAGATCCCAAAGTAGTGTCCTTTATATCCAAAACTTCACGTGACCCAAGAAAGGGCATAGACCAGGGCTTGAGGTCCTGTCCAGACCCCCTCCTTGACGTGGTGGGTCCTATAACAAAGATGTTTGAGATGGCGGAATCAGCCTATCTGGAGGACCGCCAGGTCGACCCAAAATAACTCAGGGAGTGGATACAAAGGGCTATATGCCTTATTGGAAATACTAACACAGCCTTGTCCATAGAAAGAAGGAAGGGGATGCTTTTTAAAATCGATCCAAAACTGATCGAACTGGCAAAAAATGATGGTGGTCAGAGCACTCAAGGCTTCCTCTTTGGCGAGGAATTTATTAAAGATATGGCCAGGTATGTCGGCGCGTTTAGCTCAATACAGAAATCCCAGAAGGATATTAAAAAGGTGTTTCAAGATCGTGTTTTTACACGGGCCGGGAGAATGCGGGGTCGTTTCCCCGGCCGTGGAAACTCAAATACAAGACTCTATATATCCTGTGGAGGTGGGAGATTCAACAGCAACTCGAGCGACTTCAGTCAATTCTACCCCGAGAGGCAAAGGACCCGTGGTTGTCCCTTCCGAGGCGAGTGGAGGCAGTGTTTCTTCTCTGCAGGTAAGAACCTCTCTAGACCTTTCAGATATCCCTCCAAGGGTGGGGGGGGAGATTGCTGCAATTCGCTGGAAACTGGAATCTGGTAACCAAAGACCCTTGGGTTCTCACCACAGTGAAGGGCTACCGGATAGACTTTATCGACACCCCAAACGACATTCCCTCGGGAGATCACCTTTTCCGCCAAAGACAGGGCACTGGTATCTGTGGAGGTTCAGGAACTTCTAAAAAAAAAAGGTGCGAATATAATAGAGAGTACTCATGTAGGCTTCTTAAGCAATATTTTCCTTGTAGAAAAGAAAAACAAGGAACAAAGACCAGTCATATACCTAAAAGCATTAAACCAATTGGTAGTCAACATTTCAAAATGGAGGGGATACATCTCTTAAGAGATCTTTTAAGGAAAGGGGACTGGTTGACGAGACTAGATCTAAAGGCACCTATCTAACTATACCAATCTGGGAACCCCATCAAAGATTCCTTCAATTCACATGATAAAACCATCTGTACCAATTTTGCAGTCTTCCTTTTGGTCTGTCCTCCGCCCCCTGGTGTTTCACCAAGGTACTCCGACCCGTTGTCACATGGCTAAGAGAGAGGGGAGTGAGACTGATCATTTACCTTGACGATATCCTCCTAATGGCTCAGTCGAGGGAGACTGTCTTACTTCATACGGACCTCACAGTACACCTCTTACAACATTTGGGCTTCATTATAAATATGAAAAAAATCATACATAGTTCCATCCCAACAAACAGTTTTTGGGTTTCCTAGTAGATACTGTGCAAACTGAACTATGTCTCCCCTCCGACAAAGTAAGGAAAGTGAGGAAAGAACTCGGGAAACTTTTGACCCTGAAGGTTTTTCCCCTGAGATCACTACCCAAAATTCTGGGCCTCCTTTCATCCACGATTCAAGCGATCTTTCCGGGCCCGTTACATTACCGGGCACTTCAAAGACTGAAAGGAAGATCCTTGAGATCCAACCTCTCCTATTCCCAATCGATTTCCCTAGACCAGGAGTCGAGAGTCGAAGTTCTTTGGTGGCTAAAGAACATAGAGGCATGGAATGGGAGAGCCATTTTTGGGGAGGAACCGGATCTGATAATAGAATCAGATGCGAGTTTAGAAGGATGGGGAGCGAGATGTGGGGACTCCTCAACCGGAGGACGTTGGACTCGTCAAGAGAAAGAATTGCATATCAACTGCTTGGAATTACTAGCAGGTTCGTTTGCAATTCGGTGTTTCACTCAGGATTCAATGAAATGCTGTGTGACTTTACAGATGGACAACGTCTCCGCAGTTTATGTCAGCAAACTGGGTGGTCCACATTCCAAAGATCTAACAGACTTAGCGAAGGGCCTCTGGGGCTATTGTTTGAACAAAGGTATTTCAGTTGTTGCGGAACACATTCCTGGGTTGAAGAACGAGGTAGCAGATTGGTACTCGAGGAATTTCAGAGACTCCAGCAACTGGAGACTGAACAGACATGTATTCCTAGCCATCCAGTCCAGATGGGGACCCTTCAAACAGACTTGTTTGCAGACCGTCTGAATACTCACCTGAAGCACTTCTTCAGTTGGAGACCAGATCCTCAAGCTCTGAAGGTAGATGCCTTTCTTCAAGACTGGAGGGGACTAGCGCCTTATGCGTTCCCTCCTTTTGCAATGCTACCTCGCCTTCTTCTCCATGCTCGACGATACAAACAGAGCATGGTCGTAATAACGCCACTTTAGAGATCTCAAGCTTGGCTCCCAACCATCTTGGAAATGAGCGTGGATTTCCCAATTTTGATCCCTTCTTTCGAGGAAATTCTTCTAGATCCAGAGGGTCACATACACCCCCTTGTAGAGCAGGGCCTTCTAACTCTGACGGCATGGAAGATTTCAGGGGACAATGGAGAATCCCTGGGCTTTCGTCAAATGCTTTCAAACTCATTTGTGAGTCCTGGGCATCTGGCACAATGAAAGCTTATAGACTGGAATGGAAAAAATGGGTTCGCTGGTGCATTCAACAATGTTACGATCCCATTTCAACTGATCTAGTCAATGTCATTAATTACCTTTCGGATCTTTTTACTTCAGGTTTGTCTTACAAAACTGTTAACGTTTACAGGTCTGTGATCTCTGCTGGCCATTCTTTAATTAACGGGATCTCAGTCGGACAGAGTCTTCTAACTAAAAAGATTATGAGAAGCATGAGGTTTTAAAATCCCCCTTGTCCCAAATATACCACCTTGTGGGATGTTACTCTCGTTCTTCGGACTTTAACATCTTTGGGAGATAATTCTTCTCTTTCTCTTAAACGCATTTCTTTTAAACTTACTGTGTTATTGTGTCTAATATCCTTTAGGAGAACTTCAGACGTTAGAGCTTTGGATATTTCGAGTAGGGCTTTTCAACCCGAAGGGGTTTGCTTTTATCTCAAAAAAAGAACGAAAACACTATCCTCCTCTATCTTTTACCCCTTCTTTCCTGGAAATGAAAGACTTTGTGTGGTTAAGTGTTTAAAAGAATACGAAAAAAGAACCAAATATTTAAGATCGAATGAGTCCCAACTTCTAATCTCTTATAGATCCCCTCACAGAGGATCTCTTCTCCAACTTTAGCTAGATGGGTAAGGTATGTCATGCACGATAGTGGTGTGGATGTATCTATTTTTGGTGCTCATTCCGTCAGAGGTGCTGCGGCATCAAAAGCATTCTGCATGGCAGGGGGAGTACAAGATATCCTTAAAGCTGCAGATTGGTCTAATGATAGTATGTTTAAATCTTGTTATTTCAGACCAATCCCTAATGTGATTGATAATGTTCTTAATGCACTTTAAACTTGCATAATATGGCCTCCGTGTCTTGCCATAAAAATTAGATTTTTCACAGCCTGCTGGGCAGAAAATCTGGATTTTATTAAGGACACGGAGGCTAATATTATCCCTCCTCTTTACCCTCCCTTTATAAGTATTGATTTTATGACATTTTATTCTTCTCTTTCAGAATAAAATAGATTTTTCTCCTTCGGAGTACTTTGGAGAGGTTTATCTTCAGTTTTTTCTCATACCTGACTTCTTTACGAGGATCTTTCTTCGCAGCTTAACAAGAAGGATGATGGATGGTCTCCAAGGGACTTTATAGCTATTTAGAATGTTGACTGAAGTTCCATGTTCTTCAATTGTTGCTACTGAGCAGTGGTAATAAAGGAGAATTTGCATAATATTAGCCTCCGTGTCCTTAATAAAATCCAGATTTTCTGCCCAGCAGGCTGTGAAAAATCAAAATTTCTGGTAATTTCTGTGGAGCAGGTACCAAGGATAGATTATTTAAAGTTAATCCATGCCTGTCCGCTACTCAAGATTTCTCTCCTACTGCTCCCTCCGTAGCGCTTGAATTGATTTGTTACTTCACCTGCTGAAGTTGTCCCTGCACCTCCTAAAAAGCAGAAAAAACATTTTGACAGCCCAGCGCTGGCTGCGTCATAACCCTTTTATATAGTGACCATTGAGTCTCAACACGTTTGGCATTAACATCAGGATATTGTCCTGTAAGAGCTTTAGTACAGTTTTATTTTTTCAAATTAATCTATTCCCCGTTATAGCTTACAACATGCCAGTAGCACAGTTTGAAGACACACACTGGCCTCCTTCCTGATCTATTGAACTCTCTCAAAAGCATTGTGTGGACCTGAGCACCGATGTCTGTGTCTTCCGTGATAATGTTTGCACATTAGAAGATAAGTGTGAGAGTCTGCCCTTTTCAGAAAACAGTTGCTCACTAACAATCTCCATTGAGTCCTGGGCCTCAGTGGACCATCTCATAAGTGGCTCAAGGCCTTTATTGTCTTAAGCCACAGTATTAGAGGATTGCCAGTGAAGACACAGTGCAGTCCTATAGGCCTCAATGTGCTTTCAAGGCAAATTGAGGAAACACCACTCTGCTGCTCCTGTTGGTGGCCAGTGAAAGTTTTACAATACAATGATGGTTCAAGTAAGGGAAACATATAGTCAGGGTTTTCATAAGCTTTCATAGTTATCAAGATAACTAAAAGATTCCTATGGCGTGCATAATGCCCTTCATTGTTGGCTTGCTGCCCCAGCCCTTTCCACCTGCCATCAGTTATCTGTGTTTACCCATGCCCTCCCACCTGCAGTTGTCTGTGCACTTCGCCATCCACTTACTTTCACCCTTGTTTGTCCGTGTGCTTCCTCAGTACCACACTCCATTGTCAGCTTGCTGCCTCAGCCCCTCACACTCACACCCCATTGTCAGCTTACTGCCACAGCCGCTCCTGGCCCCCTCCGTAGCTAGCTTGATGCCCCAGCCCCTCTAAATGCCAGCATTTGTAAAGCGCACAGCTACCTCCAATGGAGGTGTCCCGGCGCTGGGGGCCGTCTGGAATATTAAGCAAGCTATTGCCCAGAGTTACATGGTGCTGGGCTAACCTCCGCCAGAGCCGGGAAACGAACCGTGAACCCTGTGGTCCAGAGTCAGGCACCCTGGCCGCTGCACCACACCTCTTCTACTCACCCTCCATTGTCCTCTTACAGCCCCTTCCCGGCCACCCTCTGTTTGTGTCCCTCCCCAGCCACTAACACCCACCCTCTGTTGTCTGTGCTTTCCTATTGTCTCACATCTCCTCTCCCTTTGAGTCCTTCTCTCCCACTCTCCCTTACTCCATGTTGCTTCGCACTCTAGCCCACTCCCTTGTTTTTATTTAAAAAAAAAAGCAAATTTAAGCACATTGATGATGGCTGCGTCAGAGTTTTTTTGAAAATTATTCTTAGGCATACTGCACAGCAGACGCGCTAAGTTGTTTGTTGTTTCCACTGATGGCATTTTTCTTAAAAACAGAACGTTTCTGCCCGGTGATTCAATGTTCTTGTCTTGCAATTTCTTATGGCTGTCAAAGAAGATGGTGGAGGAAGAGCCTCTACTATGGGTTCATGAAGGCTCGAAACTAGAGTGATTGACATTCTTGCCGAGAGCTTCAGCTGAATGGGCTCAAATGCCAGCTCAGATGACATTGAATTATGTAGCTAATATTTCGGAACAAAACTATATCTGCTACCAGTGAGATCTTGATGGGACACATTGGTATGTAATCAGTGCCTTGTTCAGTTTGTTATTGCTTGGAACGTGAGTATCAGGACAGTATCTTCCTTTCCACTATCATGTTTGTGCCAGTGTCTGTCTCTAGAGGCAGTGCTTTTTTTCCGGAGCCCATTCTTATTGAGGCTGCTCCATTCTGAGATGTTTTTGAGGAAGAGAACAAGGCAGAGGTGGTTATTTTGGTGCTGGAGGCAGTAAAGACAGCAATGTTGAAAAGTACAATCTTGGATGTCCACAATGAGAGGCTCCTACAGGTCTGTAGCTCACTTGCGCAATCTCAATATTATGGCAGCTTTCAACACAAGGAATTGTTTTGAGTGTAATTGCCATTCGATATAAAAGTTCAAACTGCATCGAGACACTCTCCAGTTACATGTGTTCCCAGTTTAGACCTGCAGTAAACTCCATGTCTGTCTTTTACCCTCTTGAAAAACATCTCTTGACACATGACTCACTCCTCAATGATATGAGGATCTCATGGGCAGGCCACATAATCTGTATACAACTCATCCCGGAATTGTATTACATCACAGGAAATACATTTATCAGAATGATCTGGAATTCGGAGACTTTCTCCTTGGTAGAAAGGGAAAAAATATTGTTATGGAAAAAATGAAAATCACAAAAAATCCACATTTAATGGCTGATTGCCTACGGTGTTGTAAAGCTAACTTTATTTAAAGTAAGATGACCACACCCACACTTTTCGATACCGGTATGCACCCTCTGGGCCGGCTTCTGGAACAAGTGAACCTCCAAATGTATGCCGATGATGAAAAACACTTTCTGCTGTAAAACAGGCCAGTACACCACTTACTTGGGTCGCATGTTCAACTTTTTGATTAAAAAACTTCCTATCCTTGAATGTGGAATGGCTTTTCAGTTAAGGAGTACTGTTACCTGCCTCAATAAAAGTACAGAATTGTGGTTCATGCCAAGTAGTGAGCAACTGCGCTAGATTCAAGATTCCCTGCTTGGAAAAAAAATGCCTGCTCCTGTGAGTAGACTTGCAGCTGGAAATCATAAGTCTTGGAAATGGCACAATGTTTACATGAAGCTTCCAGATGTCTAGTTGTCACAGTTTAGAAATAAATAGATTTGTGCATTAGTTAGTCCTATGAGACCGCTAACAGGAATTCACCAAAAGGAATAATTGCACATTTCTCCCAGAGGGAGTGTGCCAACTTCTACAGTTTTAAGGATCCCCATTTGAAGAAGATATGCATCGTGGCCACTTACCTCCTTTCCTTGTTTTCACAAAATATCATTGCCTGACTCATCCTTTGAATGAAGCCTTTTCTGATGGCTACATCTGCATGTAGATTCCCCACTATTTGAATACCCCATGAGTCCGCGTTCCACTGAAGCTTTCTCAATAGCTCTCCCACGACAACAGGGGCATTAGTATCCACATGGCTCCGCATGCAGCACCGCGTGACGTCACTGGAGCCATAAGAATGCTGTGTTGGCGTGCTGACATCTGTTCCCTTTTTCTCACGTCGACGCGTAGCGGTTTTTAATAGGCTCTCTGTTAGGGAGTTTTTCGATTTTTTTACAAAATTGGTAAATCTCTTCACCTCAAAAATCAGGGTTCAAGCGCTGTTGGGACTGTGAGGGTCAGATGTTTAACACTGACCAGCAAGATGTTTGCCTTTGGTGTTTCGGGTTTGATCATGATGACCCCGGTTTCTTGTGTCAAAAGACTAATCCGAAGGCCCTGAAAGAAAGAGGCTAAGTTGTTCATGGCCAGAGTGAGGCATGAGAAGAGGGGTAGTCAAAAGTCTGGCCCCAGATCAAAGTCGTAGTATCCTCATTCATCGAAGTCAACGAGGAAGTAGCGTAAGAAGAAGCGGAGTCCTGGTTCTCTACACCACTCTTCGAAAGATGTGTCGTTGAGATCATGGTCTTGGCATCTGGCTTCGGAACAGGGCCAACTAGATGTCACATTGGTGCCATATCCGGTGGCTTTCTTCTCGTCTTCTTCAGCACCAGTGCCGCAGCCGACTTTACCTGGGCGTGCAGATACGACGCCGGCCTTGGATCCAGCTCCTCTGCAAAAGCCAATGTATCCAGCCTTCCCAGCATCAGGTGGGGACCCTTCCAACGTTTTGAGTGCTATGTTTAGCATCTTCAATAGAGTGATGACTCCATTTGGTGCACCTGTGGGCCCCCTGGGAGGCGTTCCAGCGCCTTACCAACAGACTCCTTTCATGCCGATAGGCCAGGTTTCCTGGCCGACTCCAGCGCTGGTTGATGTTCCAAGGAAAAAGACTCCCATATCCTTTACCCATCCCATTTGTTGAGGTATCACAGACGCCGCTGTGCTGTCTGCCTCCGTTCCGACCCTTTCCGCCCAAAATAATTTCCTTTCTACGGACAATCTTCAGCTCCTCTATCAGGAGGTCCAGTCATTACTTCAAAAGGGGCAGTGGATTTGGTCCCAGAGCAGGAACGGGGTCAGGGATGCTGTAATCCTGGTATTTCCTGATCTCCAGAAAGGACAGTCGTTTTTGGTCAGATCCTATACCTTTCGGTTTTTTAACTGGTTTCTCAAGTTGGAAAAGTTAAAGATGCTTACCCTAGCTCTGGCGCTTCTTGGCTGGCGAAAAAAGAATAGATGTTTTTAATCGACTTGCAGGATGCTTACTTTTACATTCCTACTCTGAAGTCGCCCAGGAAGTATCTCTGCTTTAGGGTAGGGTCTCAACACTATCCATTCACGCTCCTTCAGTTTGGTCTTACTTCTGCACCTTGAGTCTTCACGAATGTGGTGGCAATGGTCGCAGCTCATCTCAGAAGATTGGTAATATCCGTATTCCTTTACGTGGCCGATTGGCTCTGGAGTTGGTGTTGCATCACTTGCAGTTGACGACTCCGTGATCAACCTACGTTTTTCCAACAACCAGCCCTCTCAACGTATGCTGTTTATATGGGCTGTACTGAACACTACAGTGAGTTGAGCCTTTCCTCCTCTGAGGATTCTGGACATTCAGGCTATGATTCCAATGTGTCAGAATGGAGCAATGGTTCCAGTCCTGAACATCTTGCCTCTGTCAACCTCCTGAATCGTACTGGTCATCCATGCACCCTGGCACATGAGGGCCCTCCAGTGGTGCCTCCACAGGCAGTGGTTTCAACACAACAGTATCTTCAGGCATCTGTCAAGATCTCCTGAGACCCTGCAGTAGATCTTCAGTAGTGGGGTGCGCAAGGCAGTCTTTCTCGAGGGAAGCCACCTCACCCTCTTCCGGTGGCCACAGTTATAATGGATGACTCCACCCTAGTGTGGGGAGCCCCTATGAGGGATCTGAAGATCAGATGACTTTGGTCTTCAGAGGAACAGCTGTTTCATATCAGTCTGTTAGGAATGAAGGTGATACATCTGGCTTGCAAGGCTTTTCTCCCTTCCATTCGCGGTCAGTCAGTACAATTCTTGATAGACAATCCTACAGCGATGTGGTACATAAACAAGCAAGAAGAGTAGGATCATACCCTCTGCATAGAAGCTCTGCGACTCTGGCCCTGGGCTCAGAATCCTCAGATTTGTGTGATTGCAAATCACATGACCAGAGTTCTCAATGTGCATGCAGAAAGTTTTAGCTGGAATTTTTCAGCTGACCACGAGCTGCATCAACATCCGGAAGTGGTTCTGCACATTTTCCGGTTATGGGGTTCTCCTCATATAGACCTTTTTGCCACTCTATAGAACACACACGGCCCTTCATTCTGCCCCCTCTAGTGTCCAGTGCAGGCAGAACATGTTTGAATTAATCTGTAGCTCCCAGCAGTTTTACGCGTCCCATATCCCCCACCACCCACAATACTCATGATTTCTCTGGTTCTGAGGAAGAGTTGCTCCGACTGGGCCCAAGTTCTCTTAATAACCCTGGGTTGGCTGTGTAGGGTGAGATACACATTTCCCTGTGCCCCCTGCTCCGTCTCAGGGTAGCTCTCCTCTCGGAGTCGCTGGTTTTACACCGCCACCTCCAGAGCCTGCACCTACATGCCTGGAGATTCAGCTGGGAAACCAGAGTTCCTTTTCATCCACCCATCCCCCCTCCCGATGTGGTAGATGTTATTTTATCACCCAGAAGACACTCCTAAGTCTTTTTATGCTGGCAGATGTTCTAAATGTGTTAAGTGGTGTAGTGACAATTCTTTAGACCCTTTAAAGGTTTGTTAATCGGTTATTTTAAATTTTGCCATGTTTGTTTTGGTGCAGCAAGGCTTGCAGTTGCGACAGTAAAGGGTTATTTGTTTGTCCTTTCAGCTTTTCTGTGTTTACCAGATCAACCTTCTCTGTTTAAGTCTCCCATAGTTTTAAGGTTCATTAAAGGTCTTACAAATAAATACCCTCCCACTCCTGTCATCATGCTTCATTTAGTTCTAAATTATCGAATGTGTTTTCCATTTGAACTTTTACATAGTTGTCCCTTGAGATTTCTTAGGATTAAAATTTTTTTTTCTTGTTGCCGTAACATTTGCAAGACAGTTTATTGCGTTACAGGCTTTAAGTGGTAAGCTCTCTGTGGAAAAGTGAATTTTGCCTTGCCATATGTGCCTACGTGTTCCCCATCCTATGTTATATGTGCATGATCGATATGCATGTATCCCCCTCTGATCGATTAAAGATGCAATTATAGTTGTGTCCAACTCTAGTATGCCAGTATCCAGTTCTCGTGAAAGCAACGAGTATTGGGCCTATGTTGCCACGTTTTACAGTGTGCACGTTATTTCATTGAATTGTCCCCGTTTCTAGGCCTCAAAAGGGCCCGGACACCAGATTCAAGCTCCAGTCTCCTGAACCCACTCCGAGGAGCGATGCAGCCCCCACCTGCATCCCTGACCCTTCACTTACTTCCTGCCGCGCAGCGCGGTGCCCGGCCTGGCTCTGCCTGCCTGTCTGCCAAGAGTATGTTATGCTTCCAGTTATCAGTCCAGCTTTCCCTTGTTGCATTCCTAAGCTACTGAACCGCATAAACAGTTTCAGCCATGGTCTAGTCTTTCTGTCTCCATGTAAGAGAAATACTGTATTAATATTCATAGAATAATTCCTAGTTCACGCAATACATGTAGAATAGATGCATGCACCAGCCTTAGTGTCAAGTAGCCTTTGCCCTGATAACTTTTAGATTCTATCAACATGTACTCCAAACACCAGATACCCGATATGCTATAGGAACATGTCGTCCTGACACCGCAGACTTTTAGTCTCCTCTTCTAGTGCAGAAGTCATAGCCCCAGTTCTCCCTGGTAACACGTCATTGCCCGTTTGCGCGCACCACTAGGTTAAAGGTCCCAGCTACTCTCAGGTAGCCCCCTCCATGTTTCCGCCCACTCATGACACTTCTATGACGTTTCACATCACATGTCTCAGTGCACGCCCTGTGCACGCCGCCTTCTTCCACCCATGTGTTCTTATCTTACGTTTTGTCACAAGTTACGCCTACTGTATGTAATGTAATGTTGTACTATATATATGCTGCACTGTCGATGAAATGGTGCAGCTGCCTTCCTTTTAATTTTATTTCAGGCTGTCCCGTTCCAGTCCCTTCCCTTTTGCCTGAATAAATCCTTCTGACTCGGACACATCGGATCCTGCCTCTTATTTATTGAGCTATCTGTTATTGTTAATGTAATTCAAAAATAGTCCCGGTATTATTTATTTATATACCACATAATGGCGCCCGAATAGGGACGAGCCCCTTCCTCACGCGCTGGCGATGCTACGCAGGCCCCCTGACCCTCTGCAGCCGTGACGGAACTCTACTGCGCACCGGCAGATATTTCTGCTTCAAGTCTCCCTCAGGCCCACGGAGGAGACGGAGACTGCGGTCCGACATCCAGACGAAGCGGTGTGGAATGCGGTTCGTCCCGACCAGAGCCCAAGCCGAGAGAGCAAGGTCCGAAGTATCCGGAGGCCCACCTGTAACCGAAGTTTCCGAAGTTCGTAGTCCGACGTCGTAGCAGTCCAGTCCAGTCCGAGGCCTTCCAGTTTCTGCTTCCCGGTGAGTACCGTCGCGGGGGAAGTATCTAGACAGGATCATTAGTTTGTTCCTGGTCCGTTGGGTTTGGGTACACAGATCCAGTCCGAAGTATTCACCTAGGTGGATACGGGTCCGACGTGTCTCTTTATGGGACCGGTATGTTCTGTACTGTTTTAGCAGTGCATCCAGTAATTCTAGTAAGTTTCGTTCTCGAGAAATTCATGTGTTCTGTTTTCAGTGTATCAGGTAGTATTCTGTTCGAACTGTTATTTATGTATTTTTATGTCGTGGTATGAGTGCTTTGTTAGCTATTTTATTACTGTGATTATTGTGTATTGTGTTGCAAGTATATAACCGAAATGCCTCTGTTCTCGAAATTACGTCAGTTAAAGACCAGAAAAGGGTTACTCGAAGAAGCAGTTCCTGTCCCTCCTAGGGACAGTCCAGGACATTTTATGTATCACAAGCATGGCTTAGATGCCATAATATATCTAGACTTATGGGCGGACTATACTAAGGAACTAGAAGAGAAATATAGATGGCCCGTATCAGGTACATGGGATGCCGAGTGCATCATGCGAGTAGAAGAAGCATTATGGAAAAAGAAAGCCAGACAGTCCCAGAAAGATGCCATCGAGTTATGGCGCAAAGAATCTCATAAAAGAACCGAAAGAATTCAGAAAAACAGAATTAAATAGGGAATCTGCAGAAAAAGCCCAAGAAAGGGAATTAATTGAAGAAGGTGAACGAGTTAGAGCAGAGCAGAACAGTCAGACAGACAGAGAAATGCCCTTATTAAAGGTATGTATCCTCTTCTTGCCGGGGGCTTGCCAAAAGCAACCCCGGAAGCACCCTGTAATTTTCCGCCGCCATTGGTCCCGACTAAGCTACGTCATAAACCGACCGCAGCTGATATTTTTCTTTCGTCCTATCTGGACGACACAGTACCAGCCTATGCAAATCCTGTTCCGCCTGCTCCCGTTAATAATGTAATTCCTGTTCCTCCAGCCGCTGGTCCCGTGGGTCCAGTTAATATTACAGTACCTGTTACAGCACCCCCGGCCCAGCCCACAGTACATGTACCCGCTTTGCCAGTCACTCTACCAGCACGTACAGTATTCACCGACGATTCTAGTTTAGGAGCCGCGGGGGGAGGTTGTCCTCGTACCCCGCCTCAACCGAAACGTCTGACGCTGCATGAACTAGCGTTACAGCGTACGCCAAAAGTGTCTACATACGTAGATATCAAGCGAGCACTTACTGAATGTCGTTATGATCCAGTTCCAGGCGAGGATCACATGGTCATATATTCATTACGTTTAAGACGGGTTGTCGGCTATTTGGACACCCTGCCCGATATGGGAGAACATCTAGACAGAATATATCGTTTTATCCGTATAGGAGTGAATCCAGGAAGTATTCACGAAGCCATGGTTCAAAGAAAAGTCGAGACTCAGCTCATGATTTTAAAGTTCCTGATTAACTGTTTAATAAGAGAGCAAGATTGTCCAGAAAAAGATCAAGAAGAACTGAAAGTCCTGACTAGGTGGAGTGACAATATAGCCGATGGAAAACACAAGACACAAGGTTGTATAGAGTATGTACAAGAAAATTCGTAAGGAAATAATACGTATACACCAGAAAGAGGAAGAAAAAAGAGCAACCGAGAAAGAGAATGACTCTTCTAGTGAAGAGGTAGACAACGAGAATCCCGACAGAATAGCGTATGTAGGTAGAACTAGACTTTCCGACCGACATTCACGCCTAGATTACAAGAAAGCTTTTCCTCCTCCAGCACCAGAACCGTGTTCTCTTGAGCAAGTATTTCAAGCTACCGATCACATTCTGAAATCACGAATAGGGTATAGCGAGCTTAGTACAATGCATGAACAAGAACTAGCCCGATCAGCAGTCCGATGGACTAGTGATTCTACCACGTTTCCAGACGAAATAGTGGCTCAAACGTTTCTGAAACTGCCCCCAGCCGAGCAACGTCTGGTGGGTATGTATATGATCCAGCACCTCATTACACTGTATGAGGAACAGCATTCTGATCCAGGTCCTTTACATGATGTATTAAACGAGTTACTACAGTACAGACGGAAAGGTCTAGGTACCGATTTAATTAGTGTCATTCTAGAACAGCGCCACAAATACCGAACGTTTCTGAATCCACATTTTGTTCACGTCTCACCCCCAGGAAGTAAATCATTCTACATAGACAGACAGAATCCGTTACGAGAAGTACACCCAGTTAAGAGAGAGGGGGGTGGTCTAGAACGAGTATTTGTTTACACCCCTATCACAAAAATAGAACTCTTAGAGATGAAAAAGTTAATTCCCTGTCATGATAAAGATCCAGCATGGTTCCACCGTGAATTAAAGGACATGCTCCGTATGGGAGAATACACGTATCCTGATATCATTAAAATGCTAAAGGTCCTGTTGCCTGCGGGCATATATGAAAAACTCAAGGAAAAAGAATGGGAGGTGGGAGAGAAAAAGATAGATTGGACAGAATTAGAAGCTGAAGATAATACACGAGTACCAGGTACCGGTCTTGGGGATAAAGCTAAAGCTTTGCCCGAATTATTAATACAAGTTTTGCCAAGATTACTAGCCACGAAAAAGGAAGATTGGGATGCCATCTCAGCCTGTAAACAGAAACAAGACGAAGATACTAGTGATTTTTATTCTAGATTTGAGAAATATTTTATTATTAATAGTGGTCTGAAAACAAGTAGTGAGTCGTACCCTCATCTTTTTGTCACTAAACTAGTCGAGAATTCAAGTCCACAAGTTAAAAATCGAGTACTGAAAGTCGAAAGTACATGGCAAGCTAATACTCCGTCACAGATGCTCCAGATGCTCCAGTATCACCAGAACAGAATCGGGGAAGAGCAGGAACATGAAAGGAGACGTATGAAAGACACGAAAATGAAAGTATTAGTTGCACAGTCTGTTCCACAAGACAGTCAGAAGAGAAATCCGAATCAAGCCAGTCATCCAGCAGTTCCCGTTAAAGGGACATGCAATTACTGTAAACAGCCAGGTCATTTTATAAATGAATGTGCAGTTCTGAAACACAACATAGCTACTGGTAAGACTAAAGAAAGACCACGTCCGCCTAGACAAGAACAAGTTTCACAGATTTCCCAGCCACCACAGAATGCACAACAGACAGTTACAGCACCGCAGCCTATAGCTGCAACACAGCACGTTACACAGCAGATGTATCAGTATGCACAGTCAGAGTATCCAGATTATCAGCCATATTCATGAAACAGCCTAGAGAGGGAGGTAGGCTTGCCTCTCATCGAGATTCCTGTAGATCAAGAGGGTCCCTATGTACACAGTCAAGTATTAGGGAAAGACAGAAAGTTTCTGATTGATACAGGGGCAAGTAGGACTACCATCAGTCATGACGAGGTTCCAGGGGCTCCGCTCTCAGGCTCTAGAAATGTTTCCCTTGGATTTTCAGGAAAGCCTATTGTTAATGAAATATCGAAACCAGTTACTCTAGAAGTTGGTCCATTGTCCCGAACTACAGATTTGTTACTCACGAAATCTTGCCCAGAAAATTTGTTAGGCATTAAGACACTGAAAGAATTAGGAGCAGTCATATGCTGCTCCCCAGAAGGGGTCCGTTTGTTTCTCCGTGACTTTAAAGGTCATTATGTATTACGTGATTTTGATCCAAGATTATTGAATGTACCACCGCATTTATGGGCGCAAGGTCCAACTGATGTAGGTTGTATGCATATCACACCCCATCGTGTGACTCTAAAGCAAGGTGTTGTTTTACCACGAATCAGACAGTACAAATTGCCACCTGAGGCTGTAGCAGCCTTATCCAAAATTATTGACGAGCTTATTGTTCAAGGAGTGGTTGTAGAAACTGACTCCAATATATGTAATTCTCCTATCATTCCAGTCCTGAAACGTACTGATCCAAATGCACCTCCAGTTTATCGATTAGTGATTGACCTTCGAGAACTTAATAAATGTATTATACCACAGTACCCAGTGGTTCCTGATATTCCCTCACTCTTGACAGCCATTGATTCTGAAGCCACGTTCTTTACAGTTATCGATCTCAAGAACGCATTTTTCAGTGTCCCCATTCATCCAGACAGCCAGTTCCTTTTCGGATTCTGTTTAAATGGAAGAAGCTATAAATTCACACGAGCTCCTCAAGGTTTTACAGAAAGTCCTAGCATCTATAGTCAAGCGCTGAAAAGACAACTAGACAATATTCACATGCCAACTGACACTGCCCTGCTCCAGTATGTCGATGATCTACTGAACGTGACTGCGAGCGTGCGTCACTTACAGTTCTGTATTTTCTGGCCGAGATGGGGCACAAGGTGTCCCCTTCCAAATTGCAATTCTGTGTCCAGCAAGTGGTCTACTTAGGACACTTACTGTCCAAGAGGGGTAGGCAGTTGACACCTGACCGTATCCAGTTAATAGCACGTCTTCCACAGCCCAAGACACAGAAGGAGGTACGAGCTTTTATCGGCCTCACTTCTTACTGCAGACAATGGATTCCTCAGTATGCATTTCTAGCCAAGCCACTGATACAGTTAACGACACAGGAGGCAGCCGTATCGACTGTCCTCCCTTGGACCCAGGAACATACACTTGTTTTTAATGAGTTAAAGAAAGCTTTATGTAATGCACCTGTTCTAGCAACACCGAACTACAGTAAGCCTTTTACACTTTTTGTCACTGAACGTGATGGTATTGCATTATCTGTTCTTACACAAGACCAAGCAGGACAATACAAGCCCTGTGCTTATTTTTCTAGCACATTAGATCCAGTGGCCCAGGCTCTGCCTGCGTGCCTCAAGTCAGTTGCAGCCACAGCTCTAGCTATCAGACAAAGTGATTCCATAGTGTTAGGACACTCCCTGACAGTACAAGTTCCACACTCCGTGGAAGTTCTTTTAAACCGAACACAGACTCAGCACTTGACAATTGCACGTTTAACAGGTTATGAACTGACACTGTTTCAGCCACACATAGAAATCAGACGCTGCAACATTTTAAATCCAGCTACACTGTTACCGTCAGTTACTTCAAATCCTGCCACACATGACTGTGTGGAAGTTGTTAACACCATGACAAAGCCAAGACGAGACTTGACAGACATTGCATTACCTGATCCAGACCTGACACTTTATGTGGATGGTTCATGTATGAGAACAAGTACAGGAGAACTAGTAGCCGCGTATGCAGTGACTACTGAAACTGAAGTTATAGAAACACATCGTATTGACACCCTGTCTGCTCAAGCAGCAGAGCTAGTCGCTCTGACCCAAGCCTGCATACGTGCCAAGAACCTGAAAGTAAACATATACACAGATTCACGTTATGCATTCGGAGTCGTACACGACTTTGGAGTGCTCTGGCAGGAAAGAGGTTTTATGACTTCTCATGGAACCAAGATTCAGCATGGTCTCCTCATTCAAGCTCTGTTAGATGCAATACATTTACCGACCGCTATCGCTATCATGAAGTGCAAGGCACATACGAAAGTCACTGACATCATTTCCCAGGGTAACGATCTAGCAGATCGAACGGCCAAGCTCACAGCTCAGACTCCAGACATTCCAGTTAACACGACACAGACACTCACTCCAGATCAGAATACTTGTATGACAGTTAAGGACCCTACACAAGATGTCATAGACATACAGTTACATGCTACTCCCGATGAAATAAAGAAATGGTCCGAACAAGGAGGGGTCCAGACAGATCAAGGATGGTTGACGAAGGGAAAAGCCACATGGTTTCTCCCCGACTCTATGGTTCAAGTCATTATTAACACCGCACATAGTCCAGCACATCTAGGAGAAAAAGCCATGTTAGACAGTATCCAGAACTTTTGGTTCAACAAGCATTTACGAGCAGCAGCCAAGCAGAAAGTACGTACCTGTATGATATGTTGTCAGTTCAATCCAGGTAAAAGTGTCCCGGTGGATTCCATCCTCCTGACCACCCTTTTGAAGTCCTCCAGATGGATTATATTCAAATGGAGCGATGTCGAGGTTTCAAGTATGTCCTCGTAGTCGTATGCGCTTTGTCCAGGTGGACAGAGGCATATCCAGTTCCAGATTACACAGCTGCGACCACTGCCAGGCAGTTGGTTCGTGAGTATTTTCCCCGCTATGGATTACCTAGGGTCGTGTATTCGGATAACGGCCAGCCATTCTCATCCGAGCTCATGAAACAAGTTTCCCTTCTGTTAGGGTACCAGTGGAAGTTCCATTGTGTACGCCATCCTGAAGCAGCCGGTCTCGTAGAGAGACATAACCAGACTTTGAAAATCCGAATCGCAAAAGTGTGTGCAGAGAAAGGTGTAGATTGGATAATAGCACTGCCAGTTGCCCTTTTTTATATGAGAATGGTCGCTCACTCCCGTTCAGGTCTATCTCCCTATGAGATAGTGTTTGGTCGTCCCCCCAACATGTGGGGTACACCTAGACCCCGTACCATAACCGATGTTGACAGTAATATGCTGACAGATTACCTTGCCTCCTTGATGTCTGCACTACAATCTTGTCGTTCACAGGTTGCCGCTGCATTTCCAGACAACACCGAAGTGAAACCGCATGAGGTCGTTCCAGGTGACCTGGTTCTTATAAGGAACTTTGATCGTTCAAGTCCGCTGGAGCCTCGCTGGAAGGAGCCCCGTCTCGTCCTCCTCACCACCCGGACTGCGGTGAAGGTCGAGAACCGAAAAGGGTGGCTACACGCGAGCCACGTCAAGAAATTCCATGGACTTAAAACTAAAACTTTTCTCAAGGACTGCCCCGTTCTCAAGGACTACCCAGACAATGAATCTAAAATTCCCCTGTTAGAGAAAACTCCGCAGCAGGAGTATAAATCCAAGTTGAGGTCTAGTAAGTCAGCCAGTTTAATTGTCTAAGTCCCTCTCGGGTGAAACGGTTAGACAGGTTCCTGACATGTATGAGATAGACCCACACAGTGAGAGAGTTAGTCAAAACTCTAAGAGATGTATCGTTACTCTGTTCTTTTCATTGTTCCTAAGTTTTATGGTTACATGCATAAGTTATGCTTTACATTTATGTTTTCCTATTTCACATGTACATATGTTTTCTAATGTTACAGTAGAGCACACATTTAGTGATCTGCCTCCTCACGAGTTATCCTATCGTCTTGCTATGCGTAATAATACTTTTATCCGAATGCTGCATTATTCACACCAGACCAGCAATGCCACTAATTGTTGGGTGTGTGGTCGACTCCCCCCTTTCCAGACACCGAAGGGAGTTCTGCCACTCTTTCCTTATCCGTTTTCACATAATGGTTCGTGTGGAGCATGGTCCACGTTAACGTCATCCTCAACTGATATATCCCTTCTGAACCGAACATGTTTCCCAGACAAGGAAGGTCTGTCCCATAGAACAGGATTAGATCTAGAAAATGAAGTATATGATTTAGGTAATTATTCCTCGAATTTTATGGTTTTGAATGTTCAGTCCGATACTACTCCAGATTTGCCTGCTATTTCAGTTCTACCAGTCAAAGGCGAATTATGCGTCAGAAAGAATGGTTCCGCACATGTAGGTCATAGTGATTGTACTACTATGGTCGAGTATAGTGACAGTGGGAAATCTATTTTCAAAGCCTCGCGTCATTCTTATTTTGTTTGTGGTCAGACCGCATATGTTCGTCTGCCCCTCGATTGGGATGGAACATGTTACATTGCCTTCCTACTGCCACCAGTTTTTCTAGCCCCATCCGATTATCACAGAAACACACATCTAGTACACGTTAGACATAGAAGGGAGACTGAGTCCCCAATTGTCGATCAAACTGAAACTGCTCTAGAACAATATCAAGACTTCAATAAAGGTTTCTTTTCCTTTATAGGCCCTGTCCAGAATAGTAAGTTAATACGTAGGCTAACCAGAACTCTTGAAGCAGTAGTGAATGAGACTACTTCCGCTCTAGGTAACTTAACCGAAGAGCAATCTGCTATTAGATTTGTCGTGCTCCAAAATCGTCTCGTTCTTGACGTCATACTGGCCGATAGAGGAGGAGCATGTAGAGTCATCGGATCTAGTTGCTGCATTTTCATTCCTAATAACACGCCGTCTGTTTATTCAGCTATAACCAGACTTCATAAAATTGCCCATCAGTTACACCAGAATCCAGGCACCTGGACATGGTCCGGTTGGCTCTGGAGTATTATATCTGCCTGGGGATGGAAAGTATTGTCATTCCTAGGTATAGCAGTAATGATCATATTCAGTTGCTGCCTCTGTTTACAATGTGGCCCTGCGATTTGCGGCATGTGTGCTACCTCTTGTATTCCTAGTCCTAAATCCCGCTCCAAGACAATTCGAGACGAGCAAATGATGCTATATGAACAGATAGATGGTATCATGAATATTGATGTTTCCTGATGGAAACGTAGGGCACAAGGAGGGAATGTGGAAAAGTGAATTTTGCCTTGCCATATGTGCCTACGTGTTCCCCATCCTATGTTATATGTGCATGATCGATATGCATGTATCCCCCTCTGATCGATTAAAGATGCAATTATAGTTGTGTCCAACTCTAGTATGCCAGTATCCAGTTCTCGTGAAAGCAACGAGTATTGGGCCTATGTTGCCACGTTTTACAGTGTGCACGTTATTTCATTGAATTGTCCCCGTTTCTAGGCCTCAAAAGGGCCCGGACACCAGATTCAAGCTCCAGTCTCCTGAACCCACTCCGAGGAGCGATGCAGCCCCCACCTGCATCTCTGACCCTTCACTTACTTCCTGCCGCGCAGCGCGGTGCCCGGCCTGGCTCTGCCTGCCTGTCTGCCAAGAGTATGTTATGCTTCCAGTTATCAGTCCAGCTTTCCTTTGTTGCATTCCTAAGCTACTGAACCGCATAAACAGTTTCAGCCATGGTCTAGTCTTTCTGTCTCCATGTAAGAGAAATACTGTATTAATATTCATAGAATAATTCCTAGTTCACGCAATACATGTAGAATAGATGCATGCACCAGCCTTAGTGTCAAGTAGCCTTTGCCCTGATAACTTTTAGATTCTATCAACATGTACTCCAAACACCAGATACCCGATATGCTATAGGAACATGTCGTCCTGACACCGCAGACTTTTAGTCTCCTCTTCTAGTGCAGAAGTCATAGCCCCAGTTCTCCCTGGTAACACGTCATTGCCCGTTTGCGCGCACCACTAGGTTAAAGGTTCCAGCTACTCTCAGGTAGCCCCCTCCATGTTTCCGCCCACTCATGACACTTCTATGACGTTTCACATCACATGTCTCAGTGCACGCCCTGTGCACGCCTTCTTCTTCCACCCATGTGTTCTTATCTTACGTTTTGTCACAAGTTACGCCTACTGTATGTAATGTAATGTAATGTTGTACTATATATATGCTGCACTGTCGATGAAATGGTGCAGCTGCCTTCCTTTTCATTTTATTTCAGGCTGTCCCGTTCCAGTCCCTTCCCTTTTGCCTGAATAAATCCTTCTGACTCGGACACATCGGATCCTGCCTCTTATTTATTGAGCTATCTGTTATTGTTAATGTAATTCAAAAATAGTCCCGGTATTATTTATTTATATACCACATCTCCCTTCACAACCTTCTTTCCTGAGAAGTTGGTTCTGAGAATTCGGGTGGCTTTCCTGCCGAAAGTGGTTACTGCTTTCCATTTGGGTCAGTCCATCACCCTTCCTATTTTCTATCCTCCTCCAACTAAAGAAAAGGAGAGACTTTATCGATTGTACCCCAAAAGGGCTGTTATTTTCCACGTGGACAGGACACGTGAATTCAGACTGGATGATCCGCTTTTTGTGGGGTATGTTGGCAAAATGAAAGGGAAGGCGGTTCACAAAAGGACTCTGTCAAGATGGATTATCCTTTGTATTAAGATCATTTACGCCATAGCACACAAGGAACCTCCAGAAGGTATTCATGCTCAAATCTACCAGAGCTAAATCTTCTTTTTCTGCTTTAGCTTAAGGAGTCCCTGTGGCAGATATTTGTGAGGCAGCAATTTGGGCCTCCCGTCACTTTTTTGTGAATCATTTTTTAAAATTCTTTAGTGAGGACTGACAGTCACTTAGCTCGTTCTGTTTTGTAGGATTTGTGGGTATAGGTAGACATCCACCTTACTCTGAGTGTGAGACTGCTTTGGTACTCTATTCAAAATGTGAGGAATCTGCAGGTAGATGTATCTATTAGAAGAACAAGTCAATTACTTTTGGTATTACTTTTTCTGGTGGATATAGTGTCTACCTTGCGGATTCCTCACCGATCCTCCCCCCTTCCAGTTGCTTGTCTGCATATGCCAAAGAAGAGTGTGTATTTAGTATGTATATGGGTTTCATATACAGATCTTTGATTTAGAGTTTAGAAACTGTAATTGCATTTGCCATGTTAGTTCCATCCGCTCGCCTTGAAGGTACCTGAAACAAAATGGGTGGAAACTAATGTCAGCACGCTGACGGAGGCTTCTTATCGCTCCAGTGACAACCAGCAGTGCTGCATACGGAGCCATGTGGAGACAGACTCCCCTGTTGACGTGGGAGAGCTATCGAGAAATTGTCAGTGGAATGCTGGCACATGGGATATTAAAAAAAGGAGGAGTCTGCAGGTAGACACTGAATCCACCGAAGGTAAGTAATTTGTTTGTTTGGAAGATCAGTGATTAAATATGTTTTCTAGTAGTCTTGCTTCTGGTTTTCCATACCTCTGTCACCTTCATCCAAATTTGTTAGGTATTGAGGAGTATTCTTTAGAAGAACAGGTTACTTTCTAAAGTTATGCTTTGTATCAATAGCTATAGATGTAATATCTGTTAGAGGAATCATTACCAACAGTATGCAATTTATTCTCCTTTCAATCCAAAATCGAGATTGCACTCCCAGTTTTTCCTGTTGTTGCCTACCGGCTACAGCAAGGTGAGCATCCATGTGAAGATCTGAAGGTGAAGGGTCATATATTGGCATTTCTTTGCTGCTTGTGCTACAAAGTAGTCATTATTATTGGTATATTTTGCAAGTTCTTATACTTTCCTTCATTTGCACAGGGGGGCTTCAGACTTCCTGCTCCTTCCTTTATTTGTTGTAATGTGATCTAAGGGTCAACCGTCCAGCGGCTGCATGTGCTTGATTGAGCACAGCAAAATCCTTATTTGTGACATTCCAGAGGCCTGACTGACCCCCAACAAACAGATAATTAAGGCAGTCATATGGGCTTGTCTTATACTTTGCTCAAAAAGTACTCCGTGCCCATTCCAGAGATATTTATTTCATCAAACTTTTTACACAGCCTGTTTAATGCTTTACCCTGCTTTTCTTACTTAATTATCTGTTACAAGAATGTTAATATGAATTGCAGGGCAATTGTGATACTGTTTCCTGCCCTACAATTCAGACACTACTTCAGCTGTTAATATTTTCTGGTTACCTTATTGGTACTTGCTGCGTCCCGTTTTGATGTGCAGTGTTGGACATTTGGATAGGGATGCTGTGGGGCTTTGCCTCAGGAAAGGGGACATGAATGCTTCCTTCCCCTGATCTGGACACTTTAAATCGCAGGGCAAGATTTGTTATGTCGCCAAGTAGTAGCATTTTGTGAAAATGATTTAGTTGAGGAACTTGTGCTAGGGTTCTAATAATAGGGTTGAGTACATTTTTGTTTTTCCAGTCTTAGCTTCTTGTCATTTATCTTCATATTATTTTTATAGAAATAGTAATTTGTCTGAAAAGCATTTGTCTGTTAGTCTCCAAGTGCAAAATAAAATTCCATCAAAACTGTGTAAAATGTATTTCTGCTGTGGTCTTAGTTTTCAGTGTTAAGCTGCTTTAAACAAAAATAAAACAATCATTGTTTTTCAAGTTCAGTTGTTAATTTGCTAAACCTTCGTTATTTTTAGGTACTTTGTTTACAAGAAGTGCAAGAAGACCATTACCTAGCACAGATAAAGCCAAGTTTGGAAGCCCTGGGTAGGCATGATGCTTATTTCAACAGTTTTTAAATGTATTTCCCACAATGCTTAAAAGGTATTCTAAAGTGCACAAAATCTGATTGGAAATTCGTGAAAATCTGAATAATGGAAAAAGTATTTAAAGGTTGGAAAAAAATAGGTCCTTAAACGTAACAAGTAAAATGTACCATTTAACTAGCCCACAGGTAGACTGCTTATGTTTAGCCATTCCGGTTCTGGCCAGAGGTTTACAATTGCCTCTATCCAATGAGAAAAAAAACATTCTTTACTTGGACTCGCTATGCCAGTAACATTGCATAGGAAACCTGTTTATGGCGGTGACCCAAAGAGATGTTTCCCTCTTCCTTGCATCTTGTTCTGTGAAGCTTGCCCTTTTTGTGCCAAGTAGTTTTGCTATTGCCATGCAATGTATTGTTACACGGCATAATGATTAACTTAGTGACAATGAAGTGTCATGCTGGAACAGGATGCACTCTCCTCAGGTGCTTCTCAATCCTCATCAACATGAGGAAGGAGGAAAAGGGCTGTCTTGTTTTTGCCTGCAGTATATCTGCCCTGAATAATATGAACAATGTAAGGTACTGAAGGCTGGTAACAGATTTGGTCATCACCGTTCCACCATATTAGACAACTAAATTTCCCCACTGACCAGGGCTGAATCATGTTCTAATACGCCTACTAAAAAGACGTTGAACCCTCACCCACTAAGGTGGCATGTTTAATCAGTGGGCTCACCTCTTACCACAGTGCAGATATTTTTTTTACTGTGATGGGCCTTTCTTCTTCATGTAGTTATTACTGGGGTCTCCTCGATGTTGCCAGAATAGCTCTGTAATTTGAGTATGTATTGACTGGATAGTACTCCTCCCTGAAAAACACTTACTTTAAACCTCAGGCTTATGACGGGAGTAATCAATTACTTCACAGTAGACTAATGGATTTATATTGGTGTCTCTTTGTGCCACATCTAAAATCTGAAAGGTTTTTGCAGTCAACATGTTGTCTTTGGTATGTCCCTTTTCTATAAAGAGGCCTGTCGGCGTAGTGGTGAAATCCTTGGACCTAATATTGCTTCTGTATTCTAAAATGTGTCTTGTAACTACCCTTGTTATCTTCCCTATGTTTTGAAGATTACATGGGTAAGTATTACATTATACCAGATGGTCAATTTTACAGTTGGTATGTTTCCTTAATTCTCAAGGGGTTTGAAACCATGTCTTTTTTTTGCTAGATTTTGTGTTATTATATACCTTGTAACTGCTGAATAGGAAATGGACATCCTCTGTTGCCAAATCCCATAATGTAGGGTTTACAGTTTTCAGTCTTGTCCTTTTTGCCATTCTGGACCAGAACGTACCTGTTGCAGTTGCTTTTTTTTTTTATTAAACAGAACAAATGGGACAGTTATACGCAAATACAGAATTATGTTCATTGTGTGGATCAATCGAGTAAAGCAACCCTGGTCATCGTACATGTTACATATGCTTTTTTTTTAAGAGTAAATAAGATTTTCATATTGCATGTTTCTAGTTCTAAGAATAGACCACTGTTTATTCATTATTGTTTTTTTCCCCTACTTATTTAGGGATGAAAGTGAAGGAAGTTACATACTTAATTCGAGTAGATATTCCTTTATACTTGGTTTCCAGCAAAGGAACCTCTGTTGTTGTTCTGCCCTCTTAGCCTGGCAAAATCTTCTCTTGGAGTATGTTGTAGTAACTAATTGTTTGTTAGTACTCCGTCTCGTCCTCCTGCTTCCACACCCTCCGCCTCCTACGTTAGACCTTCAAATGGATCCCCCTCGAATACAGAAAGACCGCCACTCACGCCCTGGTCACCAACAGACTCGACTAAGGCAATGCACTCTACGCCAGAATAAACAAAAACCTCACCCGCAAGCTAGAGAACATCCAAAACGCCGCCGCAAGACTGGTCCTCAACCAGCCAAGACACTGCCACATCTCCCAGCACCTGCGCACACTCCACTGGCTCCCCAGTGAAGCTAGAGTCCCCTTCAAGATGCTCACCCACACGGCCCTCCACGACACCGAACCAGCATACCTGAACAGCTGACTCAAATTTCACGCACCCCAAAGGACCCCCCGATCTTCCCTGCTCTCCTACGCTGTGGTCCCCCGCACCAGAAAGACCGCTCCTTCTCCTTCCTCGCGGCCCGAGCCTGGAACGCCCTGCGGCTCCACCTCGGACAGACCACATTGCTTCCCATCTTCGCAATAAACCTCAAAACCTGGCTCTTCAATAGTATTGGTCGAAAACCAAGTTCTTTAGGTCTTGGAGATTCTTTTTTGTACCTTTCTTTGCTGCGTCTAACCACCATGATCTTGGCCTTCCTCTTCTCCCTTTTCCTTTGATTCCCAGCATAATGTTATTTTCCAAGGAGTCTTTTCTTCTCATTATGAGGCAAAATATTCTGCGCTTAATTTTGATCATAAACAATTCTAGTGAAAGTTCCAGCTTGACCTGGTCAATCATTGATTTATTTGTTCTTCTAGCAGTCCATAGACTACGCAAAAGCCTTCACCAGTACCAGAGTTCAAAGGAGTCCATTCTTCGACTGTCATTTTTATTGGTGGTCTAGCTTTCAAACCCATACATTATTACATGAAACAATATTAGCGGAGATTGTCATTTAGATATGGCAGCAGATGCAGACACTGCTGTTCTCTCAGATACGCTTAATGCACTTGGCTTCTCTCACCTTGTCAGTTTTTCTCACTCATTGTGCGGGGCACAAGTTGGGTGTGATCTACATTAATCATGATCTACTAAAACTAAATAATGCTTTTCTTTAACATGGTCTATCTGATTGCTTTAGTGTTTAAGGTTAAATTGAACATCCCACCAAATATGTATGAGAATTATTGACCAGGTGGTTGCTCTCACACACTTTATGCAAAGTAAAATGATGTCGTTTTACTGCAGTATTGGAAGCCAGCTTGCCCACAATACAGGATAATGTAGAAAGTGCTGCCACAGATTTCAATAAATAGATTACTACAGCAGTGATGGGGATCACTTCTCTCCATATGGTGAAGCAGAAAATGTCTTAACTGCCCCTTGGTACACTAATAGTCTACGATCACACAAGAAGAATTGTAGAAGGCTGGAACAGAGATGGAAGGAACACAACTAAGCTGACAAAAAAAGATCACTTACAGATCGCTGTAAGAGAATATAAAACAGTGGTTTGTATGGAAAAATCACGGCATTTTACTTAAAAATTAGAAAACAAAAAAATCCCATTAAGAACCTGTTTGCTGTGATCAATAAGTTGTCCTCTTCTAATAGCGAGTCTTCGAATCCCCAGTCACAAACTGTGTGTAATCAGCTGGCAGACTGCTTCCAGCGTAAATGGAAGATATTTATCAAGAGTTATTTCTTGGCACTTTGCCATAGCCTTAGGTTGGTTTTGAATAAATGTGCTGGTGACA
Organism: Lissotriton helveticus; assembly: GCF_964261635.1. NCBI lineage: Eukaryota > Metazoa > Chordata > Amphibia > Caudata > Salamandridae > Lissotriton > Lissotriton helveticus. Next base: position 1,841,560,664 of record NC_136067.1, on the reverse strand, counting down.
CCCAAATCACTGTACTTGAAGTTCTCTAATATGTCGGAATCGCAAATCAAGGATTTGCTATTGACCTCCAAATAAGGTGCCCAATCTGTCCCTTGTCTGATGCACGTCCTACACTTGTTTCTCAATATCATCGCCAAGTCTTGCGGCACTCTTTAACCAATTGGTAAAAAGTGTGATTTTCCCCTTAGTTTGAAAAGAAGCGAGAATAATTTCCTCAACTTAAAAAATATATTTGTATACTATTACAAATCCTATAGCATTGAAAATAATGTACGCCTGTTTAATTATTGTTGTTACCTAACAAAATGTTGCAGAGAGCCCTGAATCAAGAACTTAACAGTCCCAGAACGTCACAACTTGCTAGATAGTCCCAGTACGACTTTAGATCAGGCACAGCACAGATTCTGTACTGGTGTCAGTTGCTTATGACATCAGAGGCATTTTGGATCAAGGAAGGACAGTCGCTCTGATCCTGTTACACCTCTTTGCAGCATTCCACACAGTGGCACACTACTTGTTAATGGCCTAACTATTCCTGCTGGTGGAAATCAAAAGCAACACCCTTAAACACTCTCTTCAATCCTGACAGAGTGAACACAAACGGTACAGTGCAAACCTTTCAGGTCTGAATCCTTCATTCTACCCTATGGAGTCCCCATTAGCCGAGTTGGTGCAAACCATGGTTTTATGGTAGCAACATATGGACACTGTCCAACGCCGTTAAGTCCTTAGACATCACCCTGGACAGAAAAATGTAATTGAAAGACCACATCAACAACTCGGCCAAAGGAGCACTTTACACACTAAAACGCCTCAAGAAAATCCTACCTTTCATTCCCCCTGAAGATTTTAGGACGGTAGTGCAATCACTAGTACTTTCAAAACTGGATTATGGTAACACCATCATCACAGGAACTCAGAAATCTCACCTTGCCCCCTTAAGTTCAGTTCTCAACATGGCAGCCCGCCTAATAACAGGTTGCAAACGGTTTGAGCACATCACACCGGCCCTCTGTGAAAGCATATGAGAAAGAAAAGAGAAAAAGGAGGAAACCACAGTAAATGAAAAATAAACTGTGATGAGAAATTACATACTTTATCATGCATTAGACATGAATCCTGGGTCACACAACCACACATTTTGATAGAACCAAATTGGTATATTGTAATGCACACCAGTTTAAATAGACCGCAGTCATCTTTGTCGAGTATATTAAAAACACAGAAAGGTAAGTTAATAGAGTGATGGCTAAAGGACAGGGCAGTCCGATCCGGTTTTAGGGGAAGGGGTTGTGTGTGTTGTCTGGGCACTGTGACACATCAAGGAAGGTTGTCAGTGGTGATGAAGCATTAGTGTCCTTGGACATTAAATAAGCAAGCAAAGGTTCCCAAATATCTGTAGGACGCGCCCGTAGTGGCGTCAATTCGCACAAATGTGACAGTTGTTCGGAGCAATATGCAGTATTCCGCACCAGTCCTCCACCTTCGGTCCTGAGCATCTTCCCCAGTTCTTGGCTATCCTATGATTGACTAAAAGAAGCAACATAGCAGTGAGCCTGCGATTACCAGCCGGAACGTCCTTGACATAGACCAGTAACCCCACCAGTGGGGTGCGATCAATTTGCAAATCTGTTGCCAACTGTATGGTCAAGAGCACTTCCTTCCAAAAATTGGCTACCCTTGTGCATTCCCATGCTAGGTGGAGAAAAGGTGCCTGCAGTGCTGTACACCGAAGACGACTAGGATCACAGGCCAGACCCAGCTTATGCACCTGTGTTGGGGTATGATATATACAGTGTAAGAATTTGAAGTGTATCAGCTGTAATATATAATTACGTGATTGGAGCTCCAGTTGCCCGCAGCAGAATGTCTAGTGGGAGTCTATCAAGGCAAGCCGATGTCAATGTCCCATAGCGCCCTAGCGTGGGGGTGGTCACTGGAGAATATTGCTAAACAATGATGATTAGTTGCCTTATCAGTTTACGAGGAGAGGGCGTGGTGAGGATCTTTCTGAGTGCTTGAAGTGTCGGAGGCTGTGCTCAAAAGGTTTCGTGAGTGGTGAGACAGGTGGCCCTGATTTGATAATATAAGATGTCTAGCGTGATGAGTGGGATCAGTGGCCATTGACTGCTGGAACGTGTCCCTACGGTATAGAGCTTAAAAAGTAAGGATGTTGAGGCGGTAAGCCCTTTGCTTGGCACCCTTATCCTGTAGTGGTGGCATCAAGGGGTTATCACACAGGAGAATTGACAGAGCATATATCTGAGTGAGCCCTACCCTCTTCCTATGCCATCCCACGCCCAACAGACACTTTCTACTGTATCTATTTCCGCTCTGGGTGTCTTGTATGGAGCATACAATGCTGAGGTCAAAGACCAGGGATCCGCACAGTCTCTTTCCACTACAACGTGGGGTTAGGATTTGGGTGGATTCAGAAGTGTAGAAATTGCACCTTGGCTCATAATGCATAGAGGGTCCTGCCTGGTGCCCCATCCCTCCTTGAGCGAGAGGCAGTGCATTTCCCAAGAAATGCGTGGTTGGCTACTTGCCTGTGCCAAAGTGAATGTTAGATATAAGAAACCTCAGGAAGGTGCCCATGAGTGGTAAGGGGACGTTGAGAAATAAATATAGAAATGTAGGGAGTACCACCATCTTGGCAATGGGGATTCGACCGGCCAGCGAGAGAGGAGATTTAGAACCTATGGGAATCCCGGCTTCCGGCCATTCAGTCGTACAGGCAAAATTCTGTCCACAGTTCTGTGTGTCGCGGCTGAGCCAAATGCCCAGATATCGTTCTGGACCTTCTGCCCACTTCAAAGGGTAATAGGTGCTGAATGTATGTGTTTGATCTGTGAGTGGAAATAGTGTGGATTTTCCTCAGTTTATGTATTCCGGAGAGGCCCTCAAAGTGAATCACTTCCCATGATATTGGCACCAAGTTTGCACATGGATATCACACGCACACCTCCCCGTGTGAAACCAATATCGCAATACATATAATGTTGCCTGCGCCTGGCAGCTAAGGGCTCCATCGCTAAGCCGAATAGTAATGGCGAAAGTAGGCAACCCTGTTGAGCGTCTCTGGTGATCGGAATGGGAGTAGAGATTAGTCCATTCAGGCGCACTTGCGCTTTTGGATGTATGTATAAGAGTCTGATGCTACAGATAGAGGTAGGGTGGAGTCCTAATTGTTGGAGTAGAGGAAAGAGATAGTCCCATGCCAGCGAGTCGAACGTCTTAGTAGCGTCGAGTAGGGCTGCCATTGCCTGTATTTGTGGATCGAGGTGGTGCATGACCGCAAATAGGGTGCCCGAATTGTGCGAGGTTGAGCGACCAGGGATGAAGCTGGATTGATTTGGTCTCACAATGTTAGGCAATGGGGGCAGCAGTCGATTCACCAGCTTTTTGCAAATATATTTTGCAATAGTGGCCTATAAGAGTCGTACCTGGATGCAGGTTTGTCGGGTTTGAGGAGTGAAATAATTACGGCCTCTCTGCGGGATGGAAGTAGACTGCCTACCCTCAAGGAGTCCTCAAACATGGCCAAAAGATGCGGGGCTAAAAGGGCTGCATGTCCTTGATGAAAGTAGGTGGTGAAGCTAGCAAGTCCTTATCACCTGGGAGTAAACTTATGGTCTGAGTGATTTCTTCTATTGTAATGGGGGGATTGATATATTCTCTATGTGCACTTTCGAGCCAGAGGAGCTGAAACGTGTCAAAGTATGCAGTCAACTCAGTCCTGTCTTAGGTCAGGGTTGCAGTATACAATTGAGCATAGAAGGTGGACATTGTTTTTAGAATTCCTGAAGAAGTGTCTTGGAAGATTTCATAATCATTTAGTAGTTCAACTACATATGTGGAGGCATGTGGTTTACGGAGGAGGCTCAGTAGTGTTTTCCAGGGGCGGTCCCCTTCCCCCTAGCAGCTCCCATGGGCATCTCAAACTAAATACTTAACTTCCCGCTCAGCTTCAGTGGAGCGCTCCGATATTTTCTCCCATATAGCCACTAGTGTGTTTGGATCATTGTTATGGTGGTAGTCTAACTCTAGTTCTCGAATGTCTCGCTCAAGTCTAGCCAGTTGTGTGCATAGCGCCCTCAGCACGCTTGCCTGCATAGAGATGCACGCTCCCCGCAGCACCACCTTGGACCCCTCCCATAGCTTTGATGGAGATGCCACTATGCCTACATTATGTTCAAAATATGCAGCTAACTCCGCTCTGATTTCCTCCCGAAACGCTGCATTGACCAGTGCCCCCGGAGGGAGGCACCGTGAAAATGCACTGGGGGGGGCAGAGAGGGTCTGAGGAATCGACCACTCCAACAGCACTGGGCCGTGGTCTGACAACGTGTGGGCAAGGTGGGTTGTTTCGACATCCCTTAACGCCAGCCAATGGTCTATTCTCGACCAGGTATTATGATAGGAGGAAAAGCAGATACCCTCCTGCTGTTCCCCATTTGACCATTTCCATATGTCAAGTAAATGATGGTCTTTTATGAGGGCCGTGAGCACAGAAGCCGTACCAGGATGTGGGTGGCGCGACACACCGAATTGATCATATCTGTCATCCAGTATCGCATTGAAGCCTCCTTCCCAGAATATTGCCCCAGGGCCCACCCCCGCCACCAATCTCCACAGCTCAGAGAAAAACTGCACAGCATCTGTGTTAGGCCCATAGACTGCTACTAGGATTATTGGCTGTATGTGTAGCATACCTGTTACTATGATATATCGACCATCTCTGTCTATAATACTGTCTTTAGGGCGCCATGCTAATCCTTTGCGGATAAGAATGGCCACTCCTTTCGCATTATTGGAGAATAGCGATGTATATGTTTTGCCTCACCATCTAGCTTTCAACCCTGGAGCGGTGGGCGAGGTGAGCTGTAGCTCTTGGAGAAAACAAATGTCTACACAATGGCGTACAATGTATGCATGGGCGAGGTTTACGATGATCATTAAGGCCTCGAATATTCCAGGTGAGGCATTTTATTGTCATCTAGGGTGATTTTGTGTGGTGCATGTTGCGCTAGTTAGCAGTGGTTGTGTGGTGAGATGGGTGCATTGAGCAGCATGTATTTAAAAACATTTCCTGGGACTACAAGGGGATCTAAGGACTGAAAAAAGGTAAAAAAATAGTTAGGAAACCCTTACCCACCCACTCCAACCCCTGAACATGGTTCGAAATCAAAAAGCCTCCCCGATTACCCATTATATCAACAACCACTACAGTGGGAAACCTCCCTTGAGGCAGAACAAGAACGAACTTACTTCCATGCCATATAGGCTGGGTGACTGGATGGGATAAGAACCCAATTATACGACACACTAAAGTTAAAGGATCATCAGTTCAATAATCAGTTTGGGGCCTCAGCTAGTGGCGCGAGAACCATGGCACCACTCGCCTGGCGCAAGTCAGAGCTAGTAGTTTCAGTGACTAACTTGCGAGGTGATCCCTTCACCTAGGATAGATCAGTCATTTTTATTGAGAGGGTCTTCAGAGGAACGCGCGGCGATCTTGTTGGGGAATCCCATCGCTTTGAGATATGCTTTGCGAATTTGAGGACCAACTTGGCATCAGTAAAGAAGTTTGGTTTACTATCTTGCATGATGCATAGTTTAGCAGGGTATAGGAGCGCATATTGAATTTCAGCTTTCTGGAGGATTCTCTTTGCAGGGATGAATTCTCCTCTGCGTTTTGAACAGTGATTATGAAGTCCGGATAAGAGTAAATTGAGTTACCCTGATGGCTTATGGATTGATGCTCTGGGTAGGCGTAGGATTGTATCTCTATCTTTATAATTCCTTAGGCGCACCACTATGGCCCGCGCCGGAGTGCTTGGTGGGGTGTTGTGAGTGTGCAGGCTTAGGGCTCGGTGAACCTAGCGTGCATCTATTTGATCTGATAGTTGTCCCCTGAGGCTATTTGAAGTGCAGTGTTGTAGGCGGCTGGCTTAGTATATGGTGCACACCTAATTAAGTGAAGCACCTTGCACTAATCCAGACAACAGTAATGGTGACTTTAGTGGTCTTAGACAACCATAGAAAGCTCTCCAAGTGGTAGCTGTGCAGAGCAGGCTTCAGGCTTAGTCCAGATGGAGTGTTAAGCAGCTTGTTAATACTTCAATTGTAAACATATAAGTAAGCACATTACACAGTGGTCTCCAGGGAGAGACCAAACCATATACTAAGAAAGTGGAATGTGAACTGTGACCAAAGAAGGGACTTGGACCAAGAGACTCAGAAGAGCTAGAGGCTCAAGGGACTCCATGGAGGCTGTGTGCAGATTGGGAACACAGCTGAATACTCAATAGAAGTCAACAGGAAAGTCACTGTTGCAGTTTTGAAGAAGGACCTTGAAGAAACCCCTTGGAAGACAGAAGGTTGGCGAGTCACCCCATCGGTGGATACCCCAGGAACCAGGATACCTACTCCGGGGAAGCCAGGTGCATAGGTGCAAAATGACGTCAGAAACCACTGTAGACCACAATGGAGGACTTCAGTAAAGTTGCCGCTGGCGAAGACTGTGCAAGAATCCGGTGGAGTCCTAGGGTGGGCTCTTGAAGAGAAGAACCTGCAAGCAGAGGGGACAGAGTCTATGCCACTCTGAGGTGACCTGGAGGCACGGAAGAGCAATGACCACCCATGATGGAAGATGCAGGAGTGTAGACAGTGACCTAGTTGCTGTGGTTGTGAATACCAGACAATGCTGAGGAAGACCAGGAGCCATTCACAAGCTATCCCACGTCAGAAGTCGAGAACCAGGGGTCGGTGTCTGGCGGGAGCAACAACAAATCTTGGCAGCTGCTCCTGACCGAAACCTGGTATTGTGATTCTTCCCTCCCTGTTCTCCTGGCCACCCTACCCTCTTCTTATGTGGCCCTGCGGGCCGATCGGCCGACAGGCAAGGCTGGTGGTGGGGTCGCCCTAATTGCTCGGTCGGAGCTGAACTTTCAACAACTTCCTTTTCCCCTTATTCCCCCTGCTGATTTCCTGGTAGTTCGCTCTCTTTCATTTTCTCCCCCCATCACTTGTCTCCTTATGTACCGCCCACCTCAGTCCTCACTCTCATTTTTGCCGGCATTTCAAGATCTGTTGGCTAACCTGGTGGTCAACTTTGCCTCGGTCTTGGTCCTAGGGGACTTCAATTACTGGCCCTCAGACCCACATGAGTGCTTAGCCTCTAAAGAATTCACGGACTATCTTTCATCCCTCAACTTTGTGTCACACATATCCGTTCCCACTCACTCCCATGGGCACACACTGGACCAGGTCTGGTCCCTTAACCTCCCTGTGGCCTCGGCTGCGGTTTCGCTGTGCCCATGGTCCGACCACACCCTCATTTCCTTTTCCATTCTCCGAAACCTGATGCCTAAAACTCCGCATGCCAAAAACACCTGGGCGCGGAACTGGAACAGACTGGATTATCCCTCCTTGACCTCCTCACTTCGCAACTCCATTCCCATTCTTGAGGGCTTATCATCTGCCTCTCAAGCTAAGGCCATTAACGTCTGGCTGGCTGGAGGTTGCGACTCAGTGGCGCCTTTACGCCGCATCTCCATCCGCCGTCCCAAGGACTCCAATAGATGGTTTAATGACCACCTAAAGGATCTCAAACTGAGTGCCCGACGGGCGGAGAGGCAATGGAGGATAAATTACAGCCCCTCATTAAAAATCCATTTTCTATCAGCATTGGCCAAATATAAATCTGCAATCCTGGATGCAAAAACTTCCTATTTTTCTTTAAAAATAACCTCTGCAGAAAATAAAACCAGGGAAATCTTCAGCATAGTGAATGACCTGGCATTCTCAGACCGAACCTCGTCCCAAATTCCTCCTTCCCAGCTCCTCTGTGACCAACTGAACACCTATTTCGTAGAGAAAATTGTTACCATTAAGACCAACATTCCACCACCCTCGTCTGCCTTCGTCGATTCCTCCCCTCCGTCCGTTCTAGTCCCATTTACATCCTTTCCCCCTCTCACCCAGGACTCCTTTCTGGAGATACTTCCCAAAGTGAAGTCAGGGTCTCCTGTGGACGTTTGCCCGGCGCGAGTCCTGCAGCAAATTTACTCCAGCTGCCCTGACCTCCCCATCGCTTTCCTCAACAGCTCCTTGGCACAGGGTGTTGTGCCCTCTGCGCTAAAGGCTGCAACAATAGTGCCCATATTGAAAAAACCTGGTGCGGAACCTTCCATCTCGGCCAACTATCGCCCCATCTCCTTGTTACCCTTTCTGGGCAAGGTGATGGAACGCCACGTCACTGCGGCACTTAGCGCCCATGTTGAGGCAAGCGGAGGATTGGCATCCCGCCAAGCCGGGTTCCGTCCTAGGCACTCGACCGAATCAGTCGTGGTCGCAGTCTTAGACAATCTCAGAAAGGGCATGGATGAGCACAAGCACCAGGCACTGGTCCTCCTCGATCTCTCCGCCGCCTTTGACACGGTGGACCACACCATCTTACTTACCCGTGTCAAGGCGGCCGGTATCGGGGGATCAGCCCTCGTCTGGCTCTCCTCCTTTCTGAGGGACCGCACTCAGGCGGTTCGGTTAGGTAACTTCACGGCCACTCCTCTCCCCGTCACGTGCGGTGTTCCCCAGGGCTCCTCTCTTTCCCCCTTGCTTTTCAATCTCTATATCTTTCCTCTCATTTTCGCACTTCAGCAGCTGGAGGTCACCGTCTATAACTACGCGGATGACCTCCAGCTCATCTTTGATCTATCCTCTTCTCCTCTCTCTGTCTCTAATTTCCAGTCAACTATGACTTTCATCAGGGACTGGATGAACCACAACCACCTTAAGTTGAACCCGGATAAAACCGAGCTGGTTCTCACGGGTGGTTCATCCAGCCCCTGGAACTCTTTTTTTCTGGCCCCCCTCTTTCGGTCCCTCACCCACTCCTTCCACCACAGTCAAAACTCTTGGTGTAAAAATAAATAATCAGCTCACTCTCCATTCACATATCAGTTCTGTGGTTTCCTCTTGCTTTCTCACTCTTCGTACTATCCGCTCTATTTCCTGTTTCTTTTCCCCCCAGGCACTTAAGATCATCGTGGCTGCACTTGTGATATCGCGACTGGACTACGCAAACGCCCTCTATCATGGTATTCCCGCATACAGCTTGCGTAGACTCCAGACTATCCAAAACCAGGCTGCGCGACTGGTGTACGGCCTTCCTCGTTATCACCATTCCACCCCCTTCTCAGGGAGCTTCACTGGCTCCCTGTAAAAGAACGTTCCCTTTTTAAGATCGGCTGCATGGCCTATCAGGCCCGCCAGGGCACTGCCCCCGCGTTTATCACTTCACTTATCCATCCCTATGTACCTGCAAGAGAACTCCGGTCTTCCTCCATGTCCCTTCTTCAGACTCCTCGCTTCACACGTAAAAAGTGGGGCGGGGCCAGCTTTTCCACCCTGGCTCCAACCTTTTGGAACTCACTCCCTGATCACCTCCGCTCTGCTACTCAGTACCTCCCTTTTCGTAGAGATCTCAAAACATTCCTCTTCAGCCAGGCTTTTTCCTCTTAAATTCTTCTAATACCTCCTTTATCCTTCCTTTTGGTCTTTTTTTCTGCAGTAGTCAATCCCCCCAGCGCCAAGAAACCGCAAGGTGTAGGTTGCGCTCTAGAAATATTTTAAATTAGAAATTAGAATTATGTGTAAAGGTTGCAAACCACCCAGCAGTAATCCAATGCAATATCACTCAAAAATGACGCTACACCAATGTTTGGGAAAAATACGAGCTTGTTTATAAAAATATTCTTTGCTCTCTTGTCCTCAGAAATCACAGTTCAGTCTATTACATTTATCCATGAAACTATTATGATTTTCAAAGTTGCCAAATCATGTCATTAAGCAGTTTTTCAACTTAACAGCACATTACATTTAGTCATGAGTTTAGTAAATTCCTCAGAATTGCCAAAACAATCACACTACTTGGCTTTCTAACATTGCATCACATTACAGTAGTTCACAAGAAGCAGTGTCTGCACTTCCCTAGAAAAGGTTTGCACATTTACTCCCTCTCCACCACTAACATCCAGAAGAATTGGTGAGCCTTACTCACTTTAGTTGCCCTATAAAAGCTCCTCACCAGATCTAACAAAAGTAAGGGGGAGGGATTGGTATAAAGTAGTCTAATCACACAGGAGGAACATCCTGCATTGAAAATTATGTCTCAGTAGTTTCTTACAAGAAGCTTGATGGCATTCCCCAGTACCAGCCCAATCCTTGTTTGGCCAACTGGAAGTCTTTGTTCCTTTGAAGGAGACTCTATGGCCTCCAACGTTCCCCTCAAAACCTCCTTACTTCATTTGTGTTGGGCCCCCCGTGGGCCTGTGTCTCTGTCTGGCAGGGGTGGACGGAACCAATCTTCCCCGGCACTCGATGCGGTCCTTTGCCCCTCCTCCCCTGCTCAAGTCCGCTCCTTCTCGTTGGAGCTTAGGCAGAGAAAGGGGTTTCACAAGCGGAGAAGCGCCAGTGCTCGCTTCCTGCCCGCTTCCTCGGGGATCTCCCGTCAGCCGATCCGCGACGTATCCCCCGCAGCGGTACTACCGCGCATGTGCGGGAGACTAGCGGACCAAGACCGGAGTCTACCCCGGCCGCCTGCCGCTGGTAGTGGCTCTCCCGCGGGCCTGCTCGCTCCTAGGCCCCTCCTGACAGGGAGAACTGAATCCGCCTGGGGCATGCGCAAAGGCGACTGACTTCCGCACAGCCAGTCCCCTTTTCCCCAGGTCAGTGGCGCCGCCTCACCAACGCGGCCGGTGCCCCAGGGGTCCTGATCACGGCTGAATCGGCGCTGCCACTAGGAATCCGACACCCCTCTCCTTCTTCTGACTCATGAGTGGAAAAGGTGATTCGCCGGCTGCACGACCGGTAAGGGACCTCAGGGTCACAAGGGCAGTAACCTACTTTAACCCCCAAGGAGATGGGTAATAGAGATGGATCTCCTCACGTATAAGCTCCCAGTTCTCTATCCTTATCAGGGACCTACTATCTCTCTGTACTGGACAGGGGCTGGTGAAAGGGGGGCACTCAGTTCCGTTCTCACAGCAGGGACCTTCGCAGTTCCACAGTCCACTGGCATTAACCCCTTCACCTAACTGTCCAGGGTCAGCAGGACGAAACTAACTCGGCTAGGACAACAGGAATGGGGGGTTGGTGAACCCAGACAGAGCGCAACCCTTGTAGAGCAGTCCACCCTTCAGGACCCTACCCCTTCCAGACCTCAGCCTTCACTCTAGCTGTTCCTCACTAGCAAGACAAAATGGCTGTCCAACATTCCGCCTTATATAGGCTGACCCTCAGAGTTCCAGAAGGGACCAGAAGGTTCTGGAATGCCCTATTCTATCCTATGGGACAGGTTCCAGGTATGTCAGTTATGACAGTTGGAAGCCACCATTTTGTGACTCCCAGGAAATTCCTGTCAGGAAAGGCCTCTAGGCCTGAGGTGAAAAATTATGAGGGCAAAAGAGCACCTATCCCCTAGACCCACACCTTGAAAAATCTAGTGGACACAAAAATAAATAAAGGCATGAAGGGCAAAAAGGGGACAAAATAAATAATAAATTGGAGGGACTACGCAAAAGGTCAGACAGGTCTAACACGCGTCCCCCCCAGCTGAAAGTGGGGAGAGCTACCCAACCCCTTGGGAGTCCTCATCACTAAGGCGGAAATACCTAGAGAGACCGTCTGCATTGGCGTGGTCCACTCCAGGTCGGTGTTCCACCCGGAAGTCCATTCCCTGTAGGGAGATGGACCATCTCAGCAACTTGGGATTCTCCCCCTTCATCTGCATCAGCCAACGAAGGGGTCGGTGGTCAGTCTGAACCAGGAAGTGCGAGCCACACAAGTATGGCCGCAGCTTCTTCAGTGCCCACACCACCGCGAAAGCTTCCCTCTCGATTGCACTCCACTTCTGTTCCCAGGGAAGCAGTCTCCTGGATAGGAAGACTACAGGCTGATCCAGGCCCTCTTCATTCAGTTGTGATAACACTGCCCCAATGCCATGTTCTGATGCATCTGTCTGGACAATGAACTCCTTGGAGAAGTCTGGGGCCCTCAGGACCGGTGCTGCACACATTGCCTGCTTCAGTTTTTCAAACGCTTGCTGACAAGCTTTCGTCCAAACTACCCGTCGAGGTTGTTTCTTTGAGGTGAGCTCTGTGAGGGGCGCTACAATAGTGCCATACCCCTTCACCAAGCGACGGTAGTAGCCTGTGAGGCCCAGGAAAGCTCGGACCTCAGTCTGTGTCTTGGGGGGTTCCCAGGCCATGATTGCCTCAATCTTGGGCTGCACTGTCCCCCCTACCCACCAAGTGTCCAAGGTACACAACCGACCCCTGCCCAATCTGGCATTTGCTGGCCTTGATTGTCAATCCAGCCTGTTTCAGGGCCTGGGGAACTGCTTGCAAATGTTGCAAATGGTCCTCCCAACTGCTACTGAAGACAGCAATGTCATCCAGGTAAGCAGCGGAGAAAGCCTCCATTCCGGAGATGACCTGATTCACCAGCCGCTGAAAAGTGGCAGGGGCATTTTTGAGCCCAAAGGGCATCACGCAAAATTGGAAGTGTCCCTCAGGCGTGGAGAAGGCTGACCTTTCCTTTGCAGCATCTGTCAAGGAGATCTGCCAGTACCCTGAAGTGAGGTCAAAGGTACTTAGGTATTGGGCAGCTCCTAGCCGGTCAATTAACTCATCCGCCCTAGGGATCGGATGGGCATCAGTTTTTGTAACTGAGTTCAGTCCCCGGTAATCCACACAGAACCTCAGTTCTGGCGTGGTGCCCGGTGGAGCGGCTTTTGGCACTAGCACCACCGGACTAGACCAAGGGCTGTTGGAAGGTTCTATAACTCCTAGCTCTAGCATCTTGGCAACCTCTCCATGGATGCTAGCCTTCACCTTGTCGGACAGCCGGTAGGTCTTTGACTTCACTGGTGGGCTGTCCCCTGTGTCCACATCATGGGTACACAGGTGAGTCCTTCCCGGGACAAGGGAGAACAACGTAGAGTACTGCTCCAGTATCTGGCGGCAGTCCTCCCGCTGTTCAGGAGTTAGAGTGGGAGAGAGAATCACTCCCTCCACTGATCCATCCTTTTCCTGAGACGAGAACAAGTCCGGGAGAGGTTCGCTTTCCGCTTCCTCTCCCCCATCAGTCACCATCATTAAGATGACCTCGGGCCTCTCATGGTGGGGTTTGAGCCGGTTGGCATGCAGCACCCGTAGGGGCTGTCGAGGGGTCTTAAGGTCCACCAGGTATGTGGCCTTACCCTTCTTTCCCAACACTTCAAATGGGCCTGTCCAGCGATCCTGGAGGGCACTAAGCTCTCCAGGCTCCATCACCCACACTTTCTGGCCAGGCTCCAGTTCCACCTGGTGAGCATTGTGGTCATACCACTCTTTCATGACTGCCTGGCTGGCCTCCAAGTTGTCAGAAGCTTGCTTCCACAACTTCGCCATTTGGCTCCTGAAGGCCAGCATGTAGCTCACCACATCCTGGGGGGGGTTTCCTGGGAGACTTTTCCCAACCATCCTTCACCAGGCTGAGAGGACTGCGTACAGGGTGCCCATACAGAAGTTCAAAGGGGCTGAAGCCCACTCCCTTCTGTGGCACTTCCCTGTAGGAGAATAGCAAACAGGGTAGGAGGACGTCCCATTTCCTCCGCAGGCTTTCAGGCAGACTTCTGATCATGCCCTTCAAGGTCTTGTTGAACCTCTCGACCAGTCCATTTGACTGGGGGTGATAAGGAGTGGTGAACCGGTAAGTCACTCCACACTCCTTCCACATTGCCCGCATGTAAGCTGACATAAAGTTGGTCCCCCTGTCAGACACAACTTCTTTGGGGAAACCCACTCGGGTAAAGATCCCCATTAGGGCCCTAGCCACCACAGGTGCAGTGACAGTCCTCAGAGGGATTGCCTCTGGGTACCGTGTGGCATGATCCACCAGAACCAGGATAAACCTGTGACCAGCTGTTGTCGGTGGATCCAATGGCCCTACAATGTCGATGCACACCCTTTCAAAGGGGGTGCTAACGACTGGAAGTGGTTCCAGGGGAGCTTTCAGCTTCACCCCTGTTTTCCCACTGGCCTGGCAGGATACACATGTCCGACAGTAGGTGTTGGACGCCACTTTCATCAGAGGCCAGTAAAAGTGGAGGACAAGCCGAGCAAAGGTCTTGTCCTGCCCTAAGTGTCCTGTCAAGGGTATAGCATGAGCCAATTCCAGCAGAAAGGCTCGGTATTGTTGCGGGACTACCAAGGCCCTTGATGAACCAGGTAAGGGTACCTTGGGTTCACTGTAGAGGAGTCTACCCTCCCAGTAAATATGGTAGTGTCCCGTAACATCACCTGCTGCCTGGGCTTCAGCCTGTCGCCTCAGTCCCTCAAGGGTAGGGCACTCCCTCTGCCCCTTACAGAATTCCTCTCTGGTAGGCCCTCCCTCCACATGCCACTCAGCAGGGATGGGTAGGTCCTCTAGAGAGACTACTTCCCCCTCCACGGACTCCTGGTCCACCACCGCAGGTGGCCGATCTGTCACATGGGGTGTGGAAGCCGAAGCAGGCTCTTCCTGTCTTCGGGTCTGTCCCTTTTTGGCAGCGGGTTGGGCCATTGTTCCAGGCTCCAACCCAGGCGAACTCCCTCTCCGGGCAGTCGCAGACCTTGTGCTCACACAGGCCCAGTCAGGTGTACCCAGCATCGCAGAGTGCGTCCGGTATTCCACCTCCCTCCAAGCGTTGTGCTCCATATCATTCCCCAGCAGACAATCAACTGGCACGGCAGGGCTTACGGCAACTCGAAGTGAACCTGCAACCCCTTCCCACTCAAAGGGAACCTCAGCCACGGGATAGTGGCCCATTCTGCCGTCAGCCATCGCGGCGGGGTGGAGTACATTGGGAACCACCTGCTCTGGAGACACCAGTTGACTTCTCACCGTAGTCATACTGGCTCCTGTATCTCTCAGAGCCTCCCCTCTCTGGCCATTGATGGTGATCCATTGCCCATACTTAACAGTATTTGGGGGCACCTGGATCTTAGGAACCATCTCCCGTTCTCCCAGGGACCCTAAGGCGACACCCGCCCACTCACCCCCCTTATCTAAGGGCAACTCCTCCCCGAGCGCTACACTAGCTACTCCCGGTGGTTTTCCTCCGGTGGGAGGGGGTGGTCTCTCTGGGCATCTGACATCTCCCTTATAATGTCCAACACCACCACACTCAAAGCAGTGGAGAACCCTTGGCTGCTGGCTTTGGCCAGGATGAGGGTTTCTGGGCGGGTTAGCCTTAGGGGAGGAACCTGTTCCCTTTCCCTGGAAACTGTTTTGGGGACCTTTTGAGAACTCCCTCTTTTTATCTCCCCCCTCCTTCTTCTGAGGGGCGCCCTGTCCGGCCTTTTGGGAATCCCCTCCAGTCCCCTTTGAGGACACCCGGGTACTTGCCCAGATGTCCGCCTCCTCTGCAAGCTTCCGGGGATTGGTCAGCTTGCTGTCCACCAGGTGTTGGCGCAGCTCGGGAAAGCATTTCTTGAGGAGGTGCTCTTTCAAAAATAGATCATACAACCCCTCATAATCCTTCACCTCACTGCCCTTTACCCAGCCCTCTAATGCCTTTCTTGCATAATCAAGGAAGTCCACCCAGTTCTGGGTGCTTAATTTGTGGCTCCCCCTGAACTTCTGGCGATACCTTTCTGGGGTTAGCCCAAACTTCCTGATCAATGCTAGCTTCATTGTGGGGTAGTTGGTCTGCTCCTCTGGCTCTAAAGCTAACAATGTGTCCCGACCAGTAGGAGGCATGTACTTGTACAACCCCCCCCCCCCCCCAGTGCTTCTCCTGCACCCCATGGGCTCTTAAGGAGACCTCATAGGCACCCAACCACTTGGCTATATCATCCCCTTGACTATAGCTAGCAATTAGGTCCTTAGGCAAATAAGGTCTGGACTCCCTGGCTGGTTCTCTAGATTCGCTGCCACCATTTGGAGTTGGAAAGGGTCCCCGTTGCAGGGCCTGGAGTTCTAACTCTTTTAGTTTGAATTCATGAGCCATTCTCCGCTCTTCCTTCTCCTGTTCTAATCTGGCTAACTCCCACTTCAGCTTCCTTTTTTCCCTCCTGTCTGTGAGCTCTGCTTCGGTCAAGCTTCCCCCGGAGACACTACTGCCCCTCCTAGAAGAGGTCATTGGTTCGGGGAGTAGATTTCCCACCTCTGGTTGGAACAATCCCTCTACCCCTATGACCGTGACCCGGTCGGTTTCCTCATCCTCCTCCTTCTCTTCTCTGCGCGCTTCCACCCAAGCCCTCAAACTGGTCTGGAGTTCCCCCTTCTTGGCACCACGCTTAAAAAAAAAAAAACCTTTTGTTGGCAGAAATCTTTTTGCTGGGCCACAGAGTAAGTGTCCAGTTCTTCCAGCGCAAATTCCATTTTTGCAAAAGGCAGTTCAAGGTTACACACACAAGAAGAATAGAATTACAAGGGCGACCTGAAGCTACCTCCACCCCACCACCAGGAATAAATTTGGAAAAAGCAAAAGTAAAAATTAAGAAGGCTGCCAGGAGAAAACTCCTGGTGTAGGTTAGTGGATTACACTTAGTTACTGCAGAGTAGTCGCAACCACAGTCAATATCCCACCGCTGGACACCAATTTGTTGGAACCTAATGATGTCAGGTCACCTAGGGTAGCCTGGCCTAGGGTGAGGCAAAAATCAAAGGAGGCACATGTTTAAAGGTTGCAAACCACCCAGCAGTAATCCAATGCAATATCATTAAAAAATGACGCTACACCAATGTTTGGAAAAATACGAGCTTGTTTATAAAAATATTCTTTGTTCTCTTGTCCTCAGAAATCACAGTTCAGTCTATTACATTTATCCATGAAACTATTATGATTTTCAAAGTTGCCAAATCATGTCATTAAGCAGTTTTTCAACTTAACAGCACATTACATTTAGTCATGAGTTTAGTAAATTCCTCAGAATTGCCAAAACAATCACACTACTTGGCTTTCTAACATTGCATCACATTACAGTAGTTCACAAGAAGCAGTGTCTGCACTTCCCTAGAAAAGGTTTGCACATTTACTCCCTCTCCACCACTAACATCCAGAAGAATTGGTGAGCCTTACTCACTTTAGTTGCCCTATAAAAGCTCCTCACCAGATCTAACAAAAGTAAGGGGGAGGGATTGGTATAAAGTAGTCTAATCACAGAGGAGGAACATCCTGCATTGAAAATTATGTCTCAGTAGTTTCTTACAAGAAGCTTGATGGCATTCCCCAGTACCAGCCCAATCCTTGTTTGGCCAACTGGAAGTCTTTGTTCCTTGGAAGGAGACTCTATGGCCTCGACGTTCCCCTCAAAACCTCCTTACTTAATTTGTGTTGGCCCCCCCCCCGTGGGCCTGTGTCTGTCTGGCAGGGGTGGAAGGAACCAATCTTCCCCGGCACTCGATGCGGTCCTTCGCCCCTCCTCCCCTGCTCAAGTCCGCTCCTTCTCGTTGGAGCTTAGGCAGAGAAAGGGGTTTCACAAGCGGAGAAGCGCCAGTGCTCGCTTCCCGCCCGCTTCCTTGGGGATCTCCCGTCAGCCGATCCGCGACGTATCCCCCGCAGCGGTACTACCGCGCATGTGCGGGAGACTAGCGGACCAAGACCGGAGTCTGCCCCGGCCGCCTGCCGCTGGTAGTGGCTCTCGCGCGGGCCTGCTCGCTCCTAGGCCCCTCCTGACAGGGAGAACTGAATCGGCCTGGGGCATGCGCAAAGGCGCCCGACTTCCGCACAGCCAGTCCCCTTTTCCCCAGGTCAGTGGCGCCGCCTCACCAACGCGGCCGGTGCCCCAGGGGTCCTGATCACGGCTGAATCTGCGCTGCCACTAGGAATCCGACACCCCTCTCCTTCCTCTGACTCACGAGTGGAAAAGGTGATTCGCCGGCTGCACGACCGGTAAGGGACCTCAGGGTCACAAGGGCAGTAACCTACTTTAACCCCCAAGGAGATGGGTAATAGAGATGGATCTCCTCACGTATAAGCTCCCAGTTCTCTATCCTTATCAGGGACCTACTATCTCTCTGTACTGGACAGGGGCTGGTGAAAGGGGGGCACTCAGTTCCCTTCGCAGTTCCACAGTCCACTGGCATTAACCCCTTCACCTAACTGTCCAGGGTCAGCAGGACGAAACTAACTCGGCTAGGACAACAGGAATGGGGGGTTGGTGAACCCAGACAGAGGGCAACCCTTGTAGAGCAGTCCACCCTTCAGGACCCTACCCCTTCCAGACCTCAGCCTTCACTCTAGCTGTTCCTCACTAGCAAGACAAAATGGCTGTCCAGCATTCCGCCTTATATAGGCTGACCCTCAGAGTTCCAGAAGGGACCAGAAGGTTCTGGAATGCCCTATTCTATCCTATGGGACAGGTTCCAGGTATGTCAGTTATGACAGTTGGTAGCCACCATTTTGTGACTCCCAGGAAATTCCTGTCAGGAAAGGCCTCTAGGCCTGAGGTGAAAAATTATGAGGGCAAAAGAGCACCCATTCCCTAGACCAACACCTTGAAAAATCTAGTGGACACAAAAATAAATAAAGGCATGAGCGGCAAAAAGTGAACAAAATAAATAATAAATTGGAGGGACTACGCAAAAGGTCAGGTCTAACAGGAGCTATATGTAGCTAGAAGATGTCTGGAGTGCAGAGCCAACAAGCCGTGGCAACGGCTAGTCCACGCGGTGCTCAGGGGTTCGGTCCCAGCGTTTCCAATGAGGGATACTGGCCTCGCATTTGCAGAGAGGACAGGTTAGGCTTCGACGGAGTTGCATAACCACCACCTGTGTTGCTGAACTTTTCGAATTCCATGGGACGTCAGGAGCAGCAGACCAGTCAGCTTTCTTGCGGTGCCTGCAAATGCAGGAGAGTGACTCCTTCACTCTAAGGGAGATTGCTTTGGGTGTCCTGGTTGCCCACAGGTATGTTGAAGATCCTGGATGAAGCACCGAAGGCACAAACGACAAAGAAAACTTGCAGAACAGTGAGACCAGGAGCAGCAGGAGTCTTTCCGTGATGCAATCTCGGTTCCAGGCGAAGTCCAAGTGTCCAGACGGTTGAAGAGCGGCACGATTTCAGGCTTGAGTCTTGTCCCACGACGAATCTGAGGACCCACCCACAAGTAAGCCCTTTTATACCTCAAGAAAGGGGTTAGGACTATTCGGGGGTCGCTCCCAGAGGAGGGGCTGGACAGAGGGGAGGATACTCCCATGCCCTTTGTCCAGTTTTGCACCAGAGCGGGAACATAGGGCTCCCAGAACTGCTTTTACTAGAGTATGCAAGGAGGGCACCAAACGTGCCCTCCAAAGCAGTCTGGTCACGCTGGCAAGCACCCCCTACCCCAGTCCAATACACTGTGTCCTGTCTGGTAGCTGATCACACTTCCCTGTTACAGGAAACCTATTGTTCTACCATCCCCTACTCGAGCTGAGCTGAGCTCCGCAGCAGGAGGGCAGAATCATGTCTGGGGTCGGCAGCAGCACTAGCTTCATGGCAAACCCTGGAAGACTGTAACTGGAAGTACTGGGGACTTCCCGGAGAAGCCCCCCAGTGCATGGAATCATACCTTCGACACCGATTGGAAATCTGGTTCTTGCAGCAAGACTTGTTTTGTCTAGCAAATGTTAATTTCCGTATTGTCATAAGCCACCCTCTCTTCTTCCTGGTGGAATGGACAGAGGCATTCATATAAGCTATATCTGTTCACACATCTTCAAAATGAGCTAAAGCAACTTCCACCTGCTGTGCATGATGGGATACTGGTGGTCTCTGGGTTCCTAAAGGCACGGTCTCTTTTTTTAACCATATAATGACAGCCTAGGAGACTACTCTGTCCTGTTGTCCTTCATCTCTATCATAACAAGCATTTGCAATGCAATAGTCTCGCAGTTACGCAAGTTTAAGCTATTGGCATTTTAAGTACAACGCCTTTTATTTATGTTTTTAAAAAGAAAACAAAAATAAAAGGCATTGTTATTTGCAATGCCAATAGCTCAAACTCGCGTCAATGCGAGACCTTTTGCATTGTAAATGCTTGTTTCCTTTTGTTTACAGACGCAACTTGGATCACTAAACAAAGCGAAAAAAGCACTTGCTTCATTTAGTTGGCGCGTACATGCAAAATGACCCTTTAATCCTCAGTGAAATATAAAAATGTAGTTCTACTATCACAGTTGTCTTTTCTTGCCGATTAATTTAGTCAACCATGCCACATAATTTAGTTGTCTCCTACTGCAAAATTCTAGTGGCCCTACTCCTATTTAATCAAACCGCCAAAACAACATTTTTAGTGGTACTTGAAATGCAGTACACTACACAAAGCGAGTACCTATCTGGCCAAAGCCAACAGAGTAAAACATAACTCGAGACGAACCCAAACGTGTTGTTCCATGAAGTGTTTGCCTCTGTAACTAACAGATGTTTGTCTAAACTGCAGCATCATTAGTATCCACATTATATTACCTGTACGCAAGTTATCCTACCACTCCTGACATGCTGATAAATTAAAGTTCTCCCCAACAGCCAAAACGGAGAACATGAGTGCCATCGCCATGGTCAGTCCTTCTCCTAGACCATGTGGCCGCCACGTCTCATCCATTCTCTCATGGTTTTTAGGCTGCCAGTGCACCGACCCCGCGATTCTTTCACAGGTTGTAATTGCCTGTTAACTCTGCTGACCATGTGTTTTATATGGGATATGGCTCCAGTTAAGGGGCTGCCAAGAGCTAATCGCAACCGGGGGAGGAAAATAAGCACAGTGGGCGGAGTTTATGATCCTTGCGTCCTCGAGTGAAAACATCGCTCTGGGGCACTCGATCCAGCCACGCCCCAGTAGGCCGCAGAGACGCCGGGGTCTTGCGTGCTGCCATGTCCACCCAGGTGTTACAGGGGGGGCGGGCAAGTGAGGAAGCTTCTGCTGATGTCTGGTGGTGCACTGGATGTGCGGGAGCTGCGCTGCCTGCTGCAGTAGGACTCACGGGTGCTGACCGGCGTGCAGGAGCAGGGACAGCAGCGGGGCCAGGTGCTGCTGGTCACCCGCGAACTCTCCGGGCCTCGACTCTTGGAGGGCCTTGGAAAGCAGCCGGCACCCGCCGGGGAGCAAGTGGCACTGGCCCGGAGTGCTGTCCGTCTGTGGCGGGAGAGGCCCGGAAGTTGTGATGGAGTGTGTGGAAACCGTCATTTTTGTAGGTTTTTCGTCTTCGGCAACTGCAGGAACACTGTGAGCAGGTATGTTACTGATGGGGATATACTGACGGAAAATGGTGCTACGTCGCATGGGTTGCGGTGGTGTACGTGGCAAGGGTGGAACAAGTGGAGAGCAGGCGGCTAGCCGTAAGTGATCTCTCTGGGAATATGCACGGCCAAAGATGGTAGTGATACAAAGCTCTGATTGGGAATAATGCATTGGGGGGACTGTCTTGCGGATATTAAAGTCCGGTATCGAGTACTTGATTGTCCAGTTGATTCAGTTGCAATTAATATGGATCATAACTGTCCTGGCGTAGTCCGCTCTGATGCACGTCTCTAGCTTTGCCCCCTTCCCCAAGCTCCTTAAAAAAAAAAAAAGCATTGATCTCTTGTGTTTGTGGGGTTTTTTGTTTCTAATTATAAACACATGGCAGTGATGGCACCATAAAGATAATCCAGTATTTGTAAAGCGCACAGCTACCCGAAGGCATCCCGGTGCTGGGGACCGTCGGGAAGATTAAGCGCGTTATTGCCCCGAGTCGCATGGCGCTGGGCTGAACTGCCGGTGTCTGGGATCGAACCGTGCGCCTCAGTCGCACTGGCCGCAGCGCCACACCTCTTCCAGGGCAGGTAGCACTGGAATGACTCCAGTTTGAAATACCCACAACATAGGCACAGTGAAGTGTGAGATCCTACATCTGGCTGCCATTCAGCCTTCCTGTAGCAGTATTCGGACACACAAAAGGATAGGCCCTTCCTAGAAAAGGGCTCACCTAAACAGTAGCAACTGCAACCTTGTCCCTTATACTTCCCATCTCCCAAACCTGCAGTGCTCCGGAAGAACAAGTAATTGGCAATTCCACCCCAACGAGACCCTCTCTGAATGTCAAAGGGGCGCACAGTCACTACTTCTTCTGAACCCACCGTCTGGTAGGCCACAGGAATGGAGGCAAATGCTACATTTACACTTGTGTTTTAGCTTTGTTCAGGGCTCCCTCAGCAGTTGGCTAGGATTGCGCTTTATAAATGTAAAAATGAAAATGCGCTTTGAGTCCTCACCTTTAAAGCCTTAGAGATGTGTTTATTTGTTGTTCAGCAAACTATTGCAAAGCATTGTATGTGGAACCAGGCCTAAGTTACATGAGCATAAAAGGCCACAGTCGAAAGAAGGTTGTTGAAAGTCTACGCGTGCCATTAAAAATATAGGCACTAGTTAAAAAGGGAATCTAAAAAAAAAAAAAAAAGATTTTACTTAACGCAAAACAAGAAAGGTATCTGCACTTTAAACCTGCACTACATTAAAATACTTCTATAATATCAGTAGCTCTGCATAGATGCATTGAAAATACACTGTTTTATATTTGTCATGTATTTATAAATTCTGTTGTAAGTAACCTTTAAACATTTAGGGAAACACACATGTGTGCGTCAGTAGACTTTTTCAGTTTTATGCTGCAACTCCCGTAGATGAAGTTGTTGTAATGCATGCCGGTGTGCAACTTATGACACTGACCACAGTGGGGTGGACAGTACATCTGTGGTGCATATTCAGCTACCGGAAAGGCATATCTCCTGAGATGGGAGGGGATACATCCGTTTAATACCGCCTGAAATTCCCCACAGTGCCCTAGGTTCCTTTTAAAGGCAAAGCTCACCTCCATTGAGTCAAGCATGTCATCCTTTCATAATACCAGGTGTGCTGTCACTCGAACTGTACTTGGTAAGCATTCCCCTTGTGTGAACACCATCCATACAAACCATATACCCTCCTGAGATACCACATATGTACAGCATACTCCCTCAAGGACACCATATACACATTGCATGTACTGCAACAGCCCTCTTGAGACATGTCATGTACACCATGCACCCCTGTGAAGTGACTAAAAAACACAACTCCAGGGCATACGGTCTCTTAACTCTTGCATCTAAACACCAGCAGCAAAACATGTCCCCAAAACTGAACTTAAATATCAGCCCTTCAACTAAACATGCATCTGCATGTCTCAGTTCGCTCTCCTAAGTGCTCCCCCTGACTTCCGCATCAGTTTTTTTTCATTTTTGAATTTTAAAACCACCTATCACAGCTACTTAGTTGCTTCTCATCCTCCCGCCCCGCTGCTGCCACTGCTCACTCCATCACCTCTCAGTAGTCTTAGATTTAGCAGAAAAGTGCTATATAAAGGTTAAATACTACTATGCAATCGTTCAGCATGACATTGTGGTTTTTCAGCAGTCAGTACCTTTTCTAGTGTGTGCCTTAGTTCAACCAAGTGACGGTTAAAAGGTTTGTAATGTAAGTATGGTTAAAAAATATCTATTTTTCTCCATAAACAAAACTACATAATCTGACGGATGCTTCTACCCGCAGATTCCACCTGTAGATTCCTCACCTGCAGAACGACCCCAGGCGTCCGGCTGGATGCGGAAACTTCAAAGTTTGGAAGTAGTCAGTACAGGGTGCTGGATTTGGTAGGTACTGGAAGTGACGTCAGATAATGTCCCGGAGCCCATATAGAGTCCGCCCTGGCTTACTGATGAATATTCTCTTTGGTGCATCTTTCCTGAGGGAAATTTTTCCTCCATACTTTTTCTGTCAAAAGTAACACAGTACCTTTTTAGGATGTCTTCCCCCGAAGAAGTCGGAGTTTAAACCTTCAGGGACTGTGAAGGGCAAATGTCTATCACAGATCCCCATGCCATTCATTTATGATGTCTCGATCTGACCGCAATACCAAGACGTGTTCATTATGCCTTAGCATGAATCCTAAGGCGATTAAAGAACACAAAGCCAAACTCTTTATTGCTCGAGCCAGGGACGATTGCCGGCACAAAAAACTGTCTCACTGATCCCGATCTCTATCGACGTTGTCCAGGAGGAGGCTGTACAAACACAAGGTGAAGGACAAGAAGCAACTTAGAGGTAGGTCTCCTCGCCGTTGTCTAGCTTCAACAGGACCTGCGTCCTCTGACCCAGAGCTTGTCTCTATTCTTTCAGAGGATCCTCCGTGCATCCCTGCTTCCACCGCGGAATAGGCTCCCGACGCCAGCAACTCATTCAGTGCTGGTGCTGACCCCTGGCACTCCCCGACTTCCCAGTGCCGAGTGTGGACCACGCAGCTTTCCTAAAGGCTATGTATACCATATGTGCCAAGGCATCAGTGCCCTCCGGTGCCTCTTTGGGACCAACGGATCCACAACGTTTACCACTCGTCGTGCACTTCCTGCCATCCCTGCAGAGCTGGCTTTGGCACCATACTGCTTCAATCCAGCACTTCGTTTCATGATGCTGCAACTGGCACTATGGAGGGCACCGATTCCACCCCCACTGCTGCCACCTCCTCTGGCCGTGACGTCAAAGCACAACTCCACTCACATTGGGAGGCCCAGAGGATTCTGGAAGAGGAGGGCTCAAGGCCCACCTCCATGAATATTTTGGCCCAGACTCCGACCCATTGGAGCAGTATCCTGAAGATCCTACTTTTCAAGAACCCCTGGAATTTCAAGGACTGTCCTCTGCCAGTAGGCTGGACACCGCCCCAGAGCATGCTATGGAGTACCCATTAGGTCTCCTAAGCCATAAGTGGTCTCACTCCTCAAAGTAATGTTAAAGGCTGATGAGGTGCTGGACCTGAAACTGCCTACCACAGAGGCGCAATCTACTGTCCTTGCAGAGGTTATACCGGCGGAACCACTTCTCCCATTCACTGAGGCTCTGCTAGACCCTGTGCTGTCTGCCTGGGAGAAAACTTCCCGTACTCCAGCAGTGAATCCCCTGGTGGCCCGCAGGTATCGTTCCGCTTTTGGCATCGCACCCTTTTTTGACATCCCACCCTTATTGGACGTCTCACCCTTCCAACGCAAAGCATAGTTTTTCAGGCTACTTGTTTAGGGACACAATCTGGAGGACTTTCCTGACGTTCGCCTCTGAGAGGGTACCGCAGCAGGGTATAAAAACGAGCATTAAAAATGCAATAGGTCTTGCCTTTCATTAAGTTAAAGCCATTTGCTTGCTATACAATACCATTAGCAAAGTAAATGGCTTTAACTTAATCAAAGGCGAGACCTATTGCATTTTTAATGCTTGTTTTTCGTGCTCCTGCAACATGCTCTCACACACAGCCCACCTGCCAACAGCAAAGAGCGTCATGCAGGAACACATGGCGGGGGTGCTATGCATTGAAAGACGGATACCGTGTTGCCTTTTTTAATTAATTACCATGGCTTCACGGGCTGCCATGGACATAACATTTACGTGCCCCGGTGATGTGCTTTATATTTCAGCATGGTGGCTGATTTTCTATTAACAAAGCCAATAGCTGTAAGTCTTGCAATTGCGAGACTTATTGAAATGAAATGAAAATAAATTTGTATAGCGCTACTAAGCCCAATGGGCGTCAAGGCGCCTAACCAAAAAGAAGTCTTAACTCCAGCAGATATGCTCTTATTGTGGGTAGGCCTTGCTAAAGTACCAGGTTTTGAGCGCTTTTTTAAAAAGGGACAGGGAAGGTTGAGCCTTGATTTCAAGTGGAAGCAAGTTCCAGAGCCTGGGAGCAATGATGGAAAATGCTCTACTGCCCCAGCGGACCTTCTTCACACGGGGAACCACCAACAGGTTCTTCTCCGCTGATCTAAGGGTTCTAATGGGCACATGGCGGGTTAGCGGGGCACCCAGAGGGTCGAGAAGACCGTCTGTAAGGGCTCTGTAGGCCAGACACAGGATCTTAAAAGAGATCCTCAGATGTATAGGGAGCCAGTGCAGGCTCTTTCTGGCCATAGTGGCAGAGGATGCATAGGGAAGGACCAAAACAAATCGAGCAGCCGCGTTCTGCACGACCTGTTGTCGTTGAATGAGTCCCTTGTTGGAGTCTGCATAGAGTGCATTACAGTAGTCCAACCTGGAACCCACTAATGCAACCATTGTCTGCTGACGTGCTAGGGGAGAAAGATAATGCACGATTCTTTTAAGAATTTTAATGACCCCCCCAACAAGTGGCCACTGTTCGGTTAACCTGAAGAGTCATGGAAAGTGAGGTGTCAAATATTACGCCGAGGTTTCTGGCTGATTGGGAGGGAGAAGGACAGGTTCCCAAAGATGAAGGCCACCACTCACTGGACCAGACATCATGGTCCTTGCCAAAGACCAGAATTTCCGTTTTTTTCGCCGTTCAACTTTAGGGAATTCTGAATCATCCAGTCAGAGACAGTCTGCATACAGGTCCTAAAGTTGGCGGCGGAGGTGGTACCAGAGTGGGCCAGAGACACCATGATTTGAGTGTCATCGGCGTATGACACAACCTCCATCCCCTGAGATTTTACTAACCTAGCGAGGGGCGCCACATAAATGTTAAACAGGGTCGGACTCAAGGCCGACCCTTGTGGCACCCCATACTGCAAGGATTTAGCAGGGGAGAGGAACTCTCCAAGCATTACTCTCTGCTCTCTTAGGTGTAAAAAAGAGTGCAGAAGGTTCAGGGCCGGACCCGCAATCCCTGCCTCCCTCAAACGTGATGTTAAAGTAGAGGGAGACAGGGTATCAAACGCAGCTGTGAGGTCAAGTAAGACCAACACAGTGGTTTGACCCGCATCTACCTTAAGGCGGATATTATTTACCACCATAGTAAGTGCTGACTCAGTACTATGGGCCTTTCTAAATCCATGTTGGGAGCTATCCAAGAACCCAGAGGATTCCAGAAAGGTAGAAAGATGTAAGTTAAGGTAAGATTCAAGCATTTTTGCGGGAGCCGGTAACAGGGATATAGGTCTAAAATTCTTAAGCTGTTCAGGGTCCAAGGTGGACTTCTTCAGAAGAGGCTTCACTATCGCCCTTTTCCAAGCTGAAGGGAAGGTGCCTTGAATTATGGCACCATTCATTACCTCAAGGAGGGGCGGAAGAAGCGTAAGCCTACACTCCTTCAGAATCTTCAGAGGACAAGGGTCCCCAGGCGACGACGATTTAGTCCTGTCCAACAAGAGCTCAAGCCCATTTAAAGAAAGGGGTGGAAAGTGGGTAAGACTCTTGGTGGGGTCTCTTAGCCAAAATTCTAGCTTAGATGTAGTTTGGAAGGAGAGATCTCCCAGGGTATTCCTCTGAGTTTCCAAAGAAAGATATATATATCGTCAATTTTGTTATGAAAAAACTCAGATAGATTGTTACAGAGCTCCTGTGAACCCACAAAAGGATCCGGCATTTGTAGGGAACAGAGGGAATCCACGATCTTGAAAAGTTCCCTATAAGAGGTAAGTGAGGAAGTGAGATTTGAGAAGAACTCCTGCTTTTCTCTGATAACACTCGCTTTGTAATCTCTTAACAAACCCTTATGTGCCTCTCTTTCAATAGGGTCCCAGGACTTCCTCCATCTTCTCTCCTGTCTTCGACAGCCATGTCTCAGGAGTCTTAATGATTCGGTAAACCAAGGAGCAGAGGGTTTAAGGCGTGCCGAGTAACGATAGGATATGGGGGCTAACTCATCAACAGCCTTGGTGATAGTCAGCCAGCCCATCAGCTGCCTCGTCAATGTCTTTTAAAGACGTGGAGCTACAGGTCTCTATATAAGGAGCGAGGGTTTCATTCGTGATATTCCTATAGCTCCTCTTCGGACCTCTAGTACTAATGGTCACAACAGGTATCTCTGCCAGGCCAGATTCAAATTGAATCGGTATGGCCAAATGATCGGACCAAACTAAGGGGACAGGTGTGCCGATTGAGAGTCTGGAGTCATTGGTGAATACGCCATCTAAAATGTGCCCCGCCCGATGAGTCGGGCTATTCACTAATTGGATACATTCACAGGCTCTAAGTGAGTCCACCAACGTAACAGTATCAGTATCTCTCAGGTTGTCCAAGTGGAAATTAAAATCCCCCAATATAGAGAGATGGGGCTTTCCAAAATAGGGTTCAAGAATTCTCAGAAGATCTCCACTAAAGGCAGCTCTAGGGCCCGGAGGTCTGTAAACAAGAATGCCAGTAAAT
Source organism: Lissotriton helveticus (assembly GCF_964261635.1). Taxonomy (NCBI): domain Eukaryota; kingdom Metazoa; phylum Chordata; class Amphibia; order Caudata; family Salamandridae; genus Lissotriton; species Lissotriton helveticus. The sequence continues at coordinate 1,841,532,483 of NC_136067.1, read as the reverse complement.
GAGACCGAGGGGGCAGCTAGAATAGAAAAATACAGTGCCTCAAACGAATCCGAGGCCACGGACAGAGATTTTATCGAGCAGGGCAGAGAGGATTTACAGAGGACAGCAATCCCCCCCCCCCTCTACGTTTAAGTCTATCCTGTCTGAGCAATTTAAAGCCATCAGGAATAGCCAGTAATAGGTCATGACCCGAGGCCTCAGACGCCCACGTTTCAGTCACAAACATCCAGTCAGGTTGTCTGACCGACACGAACTCATGAAACGCTATATTATTTTTAATAAGGGACCTAGCGTTAACGAGGAAACCATTGTTAGTCAGGGTTGCCCCGGATGGTATTAAGGAATCCAAATAGCTAGTCTCAGAGGGGGCAAGTGGCAAAAATGTAGATTTGCAGGTATGACAGAGAGGGGAGTGTGTTAGACCCTCCGGAGAGAATCTATGTGTGCAAGGCAGATGCGACGGTTTAAAAGCTAATATCTCCTGGAAGGAGTAGGAATAGCTTACCTGCGGGACCGTACGAGAGAGTCCAGCGTCCAGCCCGTCCTCATCGCGGACGGGCGCAGACGGGCTGAACTCTGGCGTAACTCCGGCGGAAATCCGGCGACCCCGCTGCGCGGACCCGCTGCGCGTCAGCATGACCTCCTTAAGTGCAGGTCAAACCTCCTGCAGGCGAGCAACTAGCCCGACAACAAAGATGGCGCCGCCAGGCGTCCTACCTTTCCCCCAAGAGGTCCGCCGAGATAAGGGCGAAGGGACCGGACCCGCCAAAGCAGCGGTGAGTTAAATAGTTTTACAGTGCAAGTGTGGGGCGATTAAAACAGGGGAAACAGTATGCCAAATTAATTTAAAGGAAAACCAAAAAACAGGATATATTTAAAAATGCGCCACTAAAACGCGCCACTCCGTGCACAACTGCTCCACCAAGCGCTGCGCGCTTAACACTATGATGCGGGAGTCGAAATAGAGGGCGCCGCCTAGTATACCCTCCTTAAGTGCAGGTCAAACCTCCTGCACGCGAGCAACTAGCCCGACAACAAAGATGGCGCCGCCAGGCGTCCTACCTTTCCCCCAAGAGGTCCGCCGAGATACGGGTGAAGGGACCGGACCCGCCAAAGCAGCGGTGAGTTAAATAATTTTACAGTGCAAGTGTGGGGCGATTAAAACAGGGGAAACAGTATGCCAAATTAATTTAAAGGAAAACCAAAAAACAGGATATATTTAAAAATGCGCCGCTAAAACGCGCCACTCCGTGCACAACTGCTCCACCAAGCGCTGCGCTGCATTGTAAATGCTTGTTTGTTTTTCCTTCTATTGACGCTGTATTCCTTCAGTGTTATTTATTTATGCGAGTTACGATCAGAAGAGGCCCCACCCTCACTGTAACTACCAAAGCAAGGGGGTTCACCACAACAGTGGTATGACCGGAGGTTCCCTGGTTTGTATGCTTGGCCTGTTGCAAGAGGTAATCATGGCAGCAGGGTGTCATCTGGTCCATCTCTGGAGAGATAGATCAGGGGCGGCCATGGTCTATAATGTCTGAGGCAGTGATCAGGTGCAGCGGGGTAGAGGAAAAAGACTTGCGTACTCTTCTTTTGTCTGTTTCAAGAGACTCCCCCTACATTTTTTAAAGGGTGGCAATTTGAGTTACACAATCCCCCCCCAAAAACAAATTTAAGTATTTCACACCTCCCTTTCCAGAGGAGGGGGTGGGCTTGGTGAGGCAGAGTGAGAGCAGGCTGGTGTTAATTTTATTGTGCAAAGGCTGGTTGTAGAACATTTCCTATCCCCATTGTCTGTGTTTATAACCACTGCCCTTGCCAACGGGGTCCCTAAGTGACGAACAAGCCCCACCAACATTCTGAGCTGCAATGGCAGCTGTCAAGCGAAGCCAATGTAAATACATGTCTACTGACGCAGCCATCTTGGGGAGTCTGCATCAGCACATGCAAAATCTACTCCAAACACTACAGGATAAACAACTGCTGATGCACAAAAGAGGTCATAAATAAAATATTTATTGGCAATAGAAAAATAACCCATTCCCCCTTAAAATATACATACATGATTCTAAGAGTGGAAGAAAGACAAGCCCTGAGTAAACATATGCACATTTTATGTTTCATACTTAAAACCACAAATTGAACATCCGCATTAATTGGTCACAGCTTAAGGTAGAAGGCCAGAGCTTTGTGAATCAGCCCCGCAGCAGGGAAGAGTAGTAGGGTCCTTACCAGTCCAGCCGGGGCATGGCGTAGTGGATCTGGGAATGCTGGAAGCCGTGGAAGGTGGGGACGGCTGCTACCGTGTAGGTGTCCATGTTGTCGAAGATGAGCCAGTCTCCGACCTGCAGCTCCAGGCGCTCTGCGATCAGATCCAGGCCGTCGCAGGTGGGGCCCCAGAGGCTGCTGCTGTGCAGGGGATGGTCCGGGATGGGCTTCTGCAGGGAGGGAAACAGGATCAGAGCCAGGCCAGACCAACAAGCATTGGAACAGGATATGGAAGCAGGCAGTAGAGTGGCTCCATCATTACACACACTATTGTAGGTTACGTCACAAAATGTCACTCGCCAGAGCGGAGGCATTGGGATCAACTCCCACGTCTGAATATCTAGCATCTTGAATGACGAAGGGGTGGGGGACATAGGGCACGGGGGAGGGCATGAACATGAAAGACTGGATATGACACTAATATTGCCGTTGGCTGTCCAATCTACACGTATGCAGCGCCCACTGCAACAAGCGCTCGCCAGGCAGCCGCAGCACCCGCGCTTTACTTACAACATATTAAAAGTAAAGCGTGGTCTAATCGCGGCACCCGCGCTGTCCAAGTGGGCCGTCAAAAAAAGAGAAAAGTGTACGTCAGAGAATGCTCTTTCCCAATGGCTGGCCACCGTTTAGCATAAACTGTGACGCCGGCCAATGGGAAAGAGGGACGCGGCTTAAAGCCCGCTAGTGTAAGCTGCCAAACAACATAAAATCTCGCGAGTCCACGCCAGCAAGACCTAAAAAAGGAGGCTTGGGGGAAGAAAACCTTCACTGCAGGAATCCTGGCACGTAATCCCTTAATACCAGTTTCCTGCTTGCATTATATAATATTTTCCGGGATATGGTGCAAATGCTTTTACCTCCTGTTCCACCCGACATGAGCTAACACTTTCAAGAGGTCGTAGAAGATGGACAGAATGCTTTGCGGCACATCATCAAATCCTGCTTGGATACCACAGATTCAGTTGCCAGGGCGTTGGACACCTCCATCTCAGTCAGGCATCATTGTCTTCGTTCCAATTTTTCGTCTGATGTCTAAGCCAATCTCATGGACCTCCCTTGTGACGGTGTGTGCCTTTTTGGAGATAATGATTCAGAAAAGGGGGTGGTGATGAACAGAGTGTCTGAATTAAGCAGAGCACTCTTACCCAGTCCAAAGATCAGGGCTTGATCCATCACCGTTTTTTAGCTCACTGCACCATCCCAGCTCAGAACCTGGCTACATGCAAATTAGTCTGTTCCTGTCCCAGTGCATGATGGGAACAGGGCAAACCAAACTACCAAGCCAATTCTTATACTGGGAAGGAAACAAGCTACCGGGGACCGGTTTCTGGCATTTCAGCCGTCGTTGGCCCGGCTTGCTTGAATCCTGATGGTGCAATGAGCAAGGGACTCACATCTGAGTATACCCTTCCACGCTTATGGTGGACAAAATGATTCAGAAAAGGGGGTGGTGATGAACAGAGTGTCTGAATTAAGCAGAGCACTCTTACCCAGTCCAAAGATCAGGGCTTGATCCATCACCGTTTTTTAGCTCACTGCACCATCCCAGCTCAGAACCTGGCTACATGCAAATTAGTCTGTTCCTGTCCCAGTGCATGATGGGAACAGGGCAAACCAAACTACCAAGCCAATTCTTATACTGGGAAGGAAACCAGCTACCGGGGACCGGTTTCTGGCATTTCAGCCGTCGTCGGCCCGGCTTGCTTGAATCCTGATGGTGCAATGAGCAAGGGACTCACATCTGAGTATACCCTTCCACGCTTATGGTGGACAAAATGATTCAGAAAAGGGGGTGGTGATGAACAGAGTGTCTGAATTAAGCAGAGCACTCTTACCCAGTCCAAAGATCAGGGCTTGATCCATCACCGTTTTTTAGCTCACTGCACCATCCCAGCTCAGAACCTGGCTACATGCAAATTAGTCTGTTCCTGTCCCAGTGCATGATGGGAACAGGGCAAACCAAACTACCAAGCCAATTCTTATACTGGGAAGGAAACAAGCTACCGGGGACCGGTTTCTGGCATTTCAGCCGTCGTCGGCCCGGCTTGCTTGAATCCTGATGGTGCAATGAGCAAGGGACTCACATCAGAGTATACCCTTCCACGCTTATGGTGGACAAAATGATTCAGAAAAGGGGGTGGTGATGAACAGAGTGTCTGAATTAAGCAGAGCACTCTTACCCAGTCCAAAGATCAGGGCTTGATCCATCACCGTTTTTTAGCTCACTGCACCATCCCAGCTCAGAACCTGGCTACATGCAAATTAGTCTGTTCCTGTCCCAGTGCATGATGGGAACAGGGCAAACCAAACTACCAAGCCAATTCTTATACTGGGAAGGAAACAAGCTACCGTGGACCGGTTTCTGGCATTTCAGCCGTCGTCGGCCCGGCTTGCTTGAATCCTGATGGTGCAATGAGCAAGGGACTCACATCTGAGTATACCCTTCCACGCTTATGGTGGACAAAATGATTCAGAAAAGGGGGTGGAGATAAGGCAGACTGCATTGGAAAGGTTAACAACCTGTAAACCCACTCTGCGTTCATTAGGCTAACAACCTCCGCCGACTATGATCTATAGGAGTTTTAATTTCTTACGGGGTTTCGGTCGAAGTTTCTCCTTCCGCCAGTACCCATCGTCACTCCTGCAACAACAGCAGCAAAACCCGCTTGTCAAGCAGTACAGAGGCCGCAGCAGCTCCAGGGGTCGAGCATCTACTGTAAAACCCTCATCACCTTCCCCAGCTGCCCCAGGAAAGCAGGCCTAGTTCTCTTCCTCAATCCTACACGAGGCCTGTTGGTGGAAGGGTGTTCTATAAGAGCTACTCCTTCCCCTTCCCACAGGTGCTGCCTCCCATCCTGCCTCTCCCTTCTTGTCCCCCTCCCAGCTATCTGTCCATTCTGCAGCATGAGGTTGCAGCTCTCCTCCTCAAACGGGCAGTGGATTTAGTGCCCGACAAGGAAAGGGGCCAAGGTTGCTATGCATGTTACTTCCTGGTGCCCAAGAAGGTCCTTTCCTGGATCTTAGGGGCCTGAACTTCTTCCTCAAACAGGATAGTTCGAGATGCTGACCCTAGCTCAAATTCTACTGGTGTTGGAGCTTGGAGACTGGATGGAGTCCCTGATTTTGCAGGATGCGTACTTCCACATTCCTATCTTGCACTCTCATCAGAAGTACTTGCTGTTTTTGGTGGGCTCTGTACATTACCAATTTGTGGTACTTCACTTTAGATTGACTTCAACAACTCGAGTCTTCACAAAGGTGATGGCAGTGGTGGAGGCCCATCTCAGACTGTCTAGAATACCCATCTTTCTGTACCTGAACAACTGGCTCTTCACAGCTAGTTTGACAAAGCGCTTGTCATGCCAACTGAAGTCGACGGCAGCACTGCTGTTCGACCTGAGTTTTTCGATCAACAAGCCCAAATCTCGCCTGTGGGTCCCCCCGCTACGAATCCAGTTCAAAGGATCGGTTTTAGACACTAATCTTCTGCACGTTTTCCAGACCTCACAGAGAGTCCAAGACATCCTGGATATTACTTCCTTCTTCCAACCAGGTGTCAAAATTCTAGTTCTCAGAGTCCTGCAGTTCCTAGGTCTTCCTGCCTTCTCCTAGTCACGCATGCACTTGAGGACCCTGCAGTGGTGCCTTCGCAGGCAGTGGTTACAGTACGGTGGAGATCTGGCAGATTCCATCATGATCTCCTCCAGCAATGCGTCAGAAGTGGCTTGATGGGGAAACCAGGCAAACCTGACGTTCGGGATTTCCTTTGCTCCTGTAAAAGCGGTGGCCATGGTAGCGATGGAGGCCTTCACCTTGTGGTGGGATGAGGATCTGGAGATCAAAGGCCCCAGATCTTCGAAAGAGAAGATGCTGAATTCAATCTCCTGGAATTTCAGGCGATTCCGTCAGCGCTCAGGGCTTTCCTCCCCTCTGATTCCGGTCGGTCTGCCCAGATCTTAACAGACAATACAACGACAAAGTGGTATATCGACAAGCAACGAGGAGTACGGTCTCCCCTTTGTCTGGAAGCGTTGCAAGACTGGACTTGGGCACACTGTCAAGGGATCTGGCTCACAGCCAACCACCTAGCGAGGTCTATGATTGTCAGAATCGACGTAGTGAGCTGGCATCATCTTGCCGATCACAAGTGGTGTCTTCTGCTGGAGATAATCCAGGACATCTTCGCCCAGTGGGGCACCCCTCTGGTGGACTTTTTTGTTTACTCAGAAACTGCTCAATGCTTGCAGTTCTTTGCCCTCCAATATCAGTTGAGGGGAGTCATGGGGGTTGATTTTCAGTTGAACTATGCATGGATTCCTAGGGTTCTTTGGAAGATTTGCCAAGACCTGGCATGAGTCATTCTTATTGCCCCGGATTGGCCCAGAAGGCTGTGGTATGTAGACCTCCTGCTCTACCATTGAGGCCGCAATTTCTCTCCCTTACATGTATGGAGATTGAGCGGGGACAACTGAGCTCCTTTCAGCTGCAACCGAAATATCATCTTATCTGTGCGTCGCCCCTCCACTAAGATGGTCTGTGCAGATGGTGCAACTTTGTTGCATGGTGTGGACACAACGGCGTGGATCCCTTGCAGGCCAAGTTATCCATTGTGTTGCAGTTGCACTTTCCTTGGCTCGGAGGGGATATGCCATTGGCACTGTGAAGAGTTATGTGGCTGCCTTGTTTGCCTGCCTCTGCCTGCTAGATCAGCCATCCCAGTTTAAGTCCCCAGTGGTAATGAATTTTCTCTGACTAACCTTTTTCCTCCCACTACTTTTGTGGTTCATCAATGGGACTTGAACCTGGTTCTTACTTTTTTGATGGGAGCACCATTTGAGCCCCTTCACAGTTGTACCATTCGGTTGTTAACTATCAAAACTGTATTTTGTTACAATAATTTCTTCTAGGAGAGTCTGAGTTACAAGCCCTTAGTTGTCGTTCAGACCAGTTGGTGTGGAGAATCAGTGCTGCTTTCTTTCCCAAAGTGGTCACCCCTTTTCATCTTGCCCAATCCATCACTCTTCCCAATTTTTACCCTCCTTGTCACCCCACAAAGGAGGAGGAACGGTTGCATCAGCTAAATCCCAGGAGAGCAGGCAATTACTACCATGATCGCACCAAGGGGCACAGTTGAATGATCAACTATTCATCTGCTACTGTGGTGCAAAAAGTGAAAGGCGGTCCAGAAGAGAACGCTACCTTATGGATAATTCTGTGCATTAAGGCATGCTATGCCAAAAAAGAACCACCTGACTGGATCCGTGCTCATTCCACCAGAGCCAAATCTACCACTTCTTCTCGTGCTCGAGGAGTTTTGATCATATTTGCAAAGCAGGTACCTCTGCCTCCCTGCACATATTTGCTAAACACTATTGTCTCGACTCTGAAGTGAAAAAGGGATGGTCATTTCAGCAGATCGGTCCTATTGGACTACCTGGTGTAATCAACCCTCCTCCTAGGCGGGGTATTGCTATGGAATATGTTCTGCAGGTAGATGTATCCATCAGAAGAAAGTTACCTACTGTAATGGTCTTTCTGGTGGATACTCTGTTTGTACATTCCTCACTGCCCCACCCACTACCCTGTTTGTTGCATGATTTCTTCACACTTAATAAGATTCCCTTATGGATTCTTCTGGTATTATGAAGACTTTTTTGTTATCATTCTACCCCCTCACCTTGGAAGCTTAAAGGAAAAAAAAAAAGAATAGGGTAACTGACGTTGGTATGCAGGGCAGGTGCTATATGGGCTCGGTGGCGTCATCTGACCTCAGTTCCAGCGCCCTCTTCTGGCGACCTCAACTTTGAAGCTTGAAAAATCGTGAAGCATCAAACAGCATGTGGATCTGCTGCACTGTCTTAAAAAAAAAATACTGAACTGCTTTCTAGCACACAAGAAACTAAACACTTTGTGTAGGCCTGCTTTTATGTTATGTGCGCCAGACTTTTTTTCTATAGCTCATCCAAAAGCTTTCTATGGGACTTAAACATTTCACATAACTTGGCTAACTAGGATTTTTTTTCATGTTAAGGACTGAATAATAGTGAGTTGCATATTTTGAGTAATGCAAATTTGCGAAGTGGTGCTGTCGATATTGGTTAGGGAAATGTTCTTGTTCGAGGCATGTGGGCTGCTGATTTTATATCTATGCATAGATCGCCGCCTAGTGTTGGGTCCGGATGATTGCACATTGTTGTCCTGGAAGAGTCTTCGAAGTATCACGAGATAGGTGGCTCCTCCCCTGGACTACAGTGCGCATGGGCATCCCCTCCATGCTCGATTGTTTTTTTCCGCCATTGGGTTCGGATGTACTACTCACGTTCGGAATTTATATTTAAAGTTACTCTTTTCGAGGCCAAAAGGCCTTAGGGTCGTCGGTATGGTCTTTCGTTCGGTGCCTTTTACCTTTCCAGTTCTTTGAACTCGACTTCGGAAGGCTTTTTGCCTTTCGAAGCCAAAGGCCCCTCGACGATCGACCGGAGTCCGTTCAAGCGCTGCCCCGTCTGCAACTCAAAATATCCCCACATCGACGTGCACCCGGTGTGCAACAAATGTCTCTCACCGGACCACGACGAGGCCAGCTGCATGGCCTGTTCGAAATTCAGGTCGAAGAAAACTCTCCGTCTTCGACGTGCTGCATGACAGTCGGCGCGAGAATTGGCACCAGACCCAGAAAACATCTTCGGGGGTGACGACGAAGAACATGTACAAGAAGAGGATCCGGAGCACTCGGATCCTGCATCGGAGCCAGACGCCACCTACAACGAGGACGGGGGAGAACTCTACGTCCATGATGAAGACATCGTCGAGGTAGGAGACGACGTACAACCTATCTGAGCCGTCGACGACGACTCCAGCGAGGAGCTAGGCCTAACCGCAGTAGCGGGGCCCAATAAAGACTCTCCCGTGGCTCAGGTCGAGGCATCGCCAGAAGGCCTTAGCCAAGATCTTCAACACCGTTCTATAGTCCCGCTTCAAGGCCCGACTACGAACATTTCCAAAGAGCCCTCGGTCGATCGCCCACGCTGAGTGGAGAAATCGAAACCGAAAGCAACAGACACGAAATCGAAACCGACACTGGTTAAGACAACCATCGGCTCGACGACTTCGGAAACTTCCAAGTCCAAACATGCGATCGACCCCTCGGGGTCGAAAGGGGGCGTCGAACCGAAGATCGGATCGACTACGCCTGTGTCTACAGTAAAGCACGTCACGCTCCCGTCGGCGTCGACTTCCGGCTCCAAAGATGGCGGCTCTTCCGAAGGACTCGAAGCCCGGAAAACCATCGATCCGACGTTGAAGAAGCCGCTGCTGGTCAAGGCCTTCGACCCGAAGCCAAAACTCTGATCGAAAGACCCTACCACGTCGAAGCACAAGGGCATTCCTGCAGCGCAACAACAGCTCAACTCGACGCAAGGCCTCAAACGCACTAAACCATCGAAGTCGGTCGAGTCGAAGGCAGTCAGTCCGTCGCCAATGCTTACGGCGCCGATGTTCGGACTGCCCCCGACAGCACGGCCTAAACCTGTTCAACATGCACAGGCTACCGGATCTGCCAAGTCGACGTCAGTTGCTGCATCCGCTCAGCCTCGGACGGAAGACGTTGTGTTACAGCCACCGTCCCACGTCAACCAGTCGAAATTATACATCGACTCAGAATCAGGTCGACTCACAGTTTACAAGCGTAAGATCTGGCCTGAAGCACCTATGGAACATTATAGGATACCGCTGAAGAAAAAGAGACTCTACCACCTCTCCTATACTTTTTGAGCCCGTGCAATCATATGGTCAGGACTATGCCTACTCTCCCACATATGAGAAGAAAGGAGGGGTTTGGCCCTGTGGGAAAGAGGGTAGGTAGGGCCTATTGTAATGCCAAGAAAAAGGGGATTTACCTATGCCTCTTGTGAGCACAATTGTGCAAACGTTAATGTACAACAAAGAGAAAATTAGTTAACTCTGACATTTAATTTATGTAATTTGCTTTTTGAACTTTTGTAAATTTTGATTTTTTTAGAAAACAAAGAAAGATACATAGTCAACTAAACATTGAGCAAACATAAGTTTTGCCAGGGAAAAGCAAGAAAAACAATGTATACAATCAATGAATTGAAACAAGTGAAATAGTGCAAACAAATTACCAGTGATAAGCAGCTATTTACAAAGCAGTGAGGGTAACAGTATCATCAAGTCATATCAAACAATCAAGTCGGCACACTGTACCAGTTTTGCCTTCCATCTTGACGCTGCACACACCGCACCGAGGGTCCAAAACAATGGACTCTTGACGGAAATTATTCCTTCCCAAATCGCGCACAAAGTAAGCAATTCCAATTTTTTACCATGGCCATCCTAAATTGAGACATAAGTAGTCTTTTGCTAAGAACAGACATCTATTTTTGTTTGTAGAATATGTAAAGGGACAGAATATTGGAACCAAAACCATTCCCCTTTCACCTCGAGTCCTGAACGCATCAGATTCGAAGGTAATTACTGTTTAAATACAATCCATGTTCTTGGAGTTGTGCAAGCCCTCAGCTACATGTCATTTACTGATTACAGCTACGTTGCTCCCTTGCAGGTTGACATCCACGGTGCTTGATGACTATTTTTTATAAAATGATTGAGTGACCAAAAACCACTGGTCGCATGAGGTATGTTGCACCCTCGGGTGCATTCATTGGGATAAAGCTTTTTACACTATTTATGTAAGGCTCAGCCTCCTAAACTCGCTCCCCCTTTCTTTTCTCTAAACAGTCTCGGCGGATACATTTCCACGCCCTGATGAGAATCCGATGATTTGTACATTGGGATTCGAAACGCGTCGGCAAAAAGTCATTTTTGGCAACAAGTCATTGTATTTGTCCAAATTGAGTTTTGGGTTCCCACTCCTGCGCTCACATAAAATGTTCTCTTGGTGACCACATAGCGACAGGAATCTGGGTTGTTAATGAATAAGACTTAACCTCTTCACGTATATTGTTTGATATGACATGATGATACTGTTACCCTCACTGCTTTGTAAATAGCTGCTTATCACTGGTAATTTGTTTGCACTATTTCACTTGTTTCAATTCATTGATTGTATACATTGTTTTTCTTGCTTTTCCCTGGCAAAACTTATGTTTGCTCAATGTTTAGTTGACTATGTATCTTTCTTTGTTTTCTAAAAAATCAAAATTTACAAAAGTTCAAAAGCAAATGACATAAATTAAATGTCAGAGTTAACTAATTGATGTGGTTTTCTCTTTGTTGTACATTAACGTTTGCACAATTGTGCTCACAAGAGGCATAGGTAAATCCCCTTTTTCTTGGCATTACTCTCCCACATATATCACTGAGGATGTGGAAGGAGGGGACAATGAGGACCAGTTCAACTATCCCATTGATACTGATCAGGATGAGTACCAGCCGTGGGCTGACAACGTGGACCCTGCTGACCCTCACACCACCCCTGATACTCTTTCATATGCTATCAAGCCTTCGCCTACTGAAGACACTGCTGCGTTCAACGCACTGATTGAGAGGGCGGCACAAAACCATGACGTGGATATGCACGCTGACCCCGTGGAAGAAGACTTTCTTTTTGATACATTCTCCACATCAGAAAGATCTATCAAAACTTTGCCTATGCTTAGGCTGTCCTGTTTTCAGTTTCTATTTTTGGTAAATTCTGGTGGGGTTTTTTCAGTGTTTTCAATATCTTAAAAAACAGTTGTTATCAGTGGTTACACATTTTCACGCCACTAAAAACAACAGAAAAAGTGTTTTTTCGGTGTTTATAGAACATCATTGTTCGCTTTCTGCACTGAAAGAACATGGTATAGAGACAGTGTACGTATAGTGTATATGAGGTCCAAAGAGATTTTTGCAAATTAATCTTATATTACTACAGCATACAAATAAAATACTTCTTCAGTGAGTCTTTGGTCATGTGCACTTTCCTTCCCATGTAAACTTTTGTGAAAAGGCCCTCTCAGCATTCATAGCCCCTTGGGCTGAGAATCGTCAGCTAAGGGACACAGTTGGGATGACTCTTTCTTTGATGCCACATAAAGCACGAAATGATAAATATTTGCGTTTTAGTTCCTGGGCATTAGAAAACAGTGCACCAGAATGAACTAAAAAGTCAATTGCATCCCTCATTAACTCTGAAGATTGTAAAGATGCTTCCAGCATACCATCTAACAAGTGGCAATGATCTCCTACAAGGAATCACTTCAGCTCGGGTATCAATTTTGACAGGTCATCACACACATTTTTTATATACGTAGCTGAATCACTACAAATACAAACAATATCACTCCAATCTTTGTTGAACTTGGAAAGAACCAGAGCATAACAAGTGACACTGCGTTCCGTGTTTTCCAAAAGTCTGGTGTCACGTTTTCACCACTATCCCAGATGCTTGGCGAAATATATACTTGTCACTATACCTTGCATTTAATGTTTAAAGCCTGAGGCGTTGGCCATTCACCTACTATCAATACTGACCCACTAGAAACTATGGTCTGATGTATTAATGGTTTTTACCCATTCTCTGTGGGTAAATGTGATGACACATATTAGGAAAGATTTTTTTGAAACTAGCCATTTTACCTATCAGTGAAAGAATCAAATGCAGCCAAAATATCAAATGTGAGTTTGATATGTCCTGATTCTCTACAGTTTATAAAATAATTAAACTAAACTTAAAACGTGAAACTAAACCCTGCATCTTTAGACCAAAGGCCATAAAACTGAAAAAAGTAAAAGGAAGAAGAAACAATATATTAGTGGCATCCCTAAAGAACAAAGCTCAAGCAGAATAATGTTAGCCAGTCTTTCTTACTGCTAGCTTGTATAACAAAGTTACATTTTATTGACCCCTTCAGTAAGAACAAAATTACTCTTTCACTTTCTTTTTCCTTTCTTTGCATGGCATTTAGTTTGTGGTTGTGCAGGTGTTTTTTCAGTGTTTATATGTTTTCACCGGTGAGGGCTATTTTTCTTTCAGTTGGGTTTTATCAGTTATTATAGGTTTAAACCTAAAACCCCACAGCCTACCTATGCTCAAAGGTGTGCTCAAACATGCAAGTGACATTTTTAAAGAGCCCACTAAAGCACGGGTGGTGAACCCAAGAATTGAGAGGAAGTACCGGCCTGCGCCCGTAGACCCTACCTACATCAAGGGCCAACTTCCACTGGACTCCTTAGTGGTGGCTAATGCTCGCAAGAGAGCGAACTCTCAGACAACGGGTGATGCTCCTCCTCCGGACAAAGAATCCAAGATCTTAGAGGCCTCTGGAAAATGTGTAGCAGCTCAAGCTGCTAATATTTGGAGAATCTCCAATACCCAAGCCCTGTTAGCAAGATATGACAGGGCACACTATGACACGTTAGAGCAGTTACTGCAACACCTGCCAGACACTTATAAGGAGGGAGCAGAAATGCTTATACAAGAAGGGAAGTTAATCTCCAACGCGTCCATTAAGTGCGCGTTGGATGCAGCCGACACAGCAGCTAGGGCCATAAACACTAGCGTTATGCTCAGAAGGCATGCCTGGCTCCGCATCTCTGGATTTAAGTCGGAGATCCAAACTACCCTGCTCAATCAACCAGTAAACCCGGACTTCCTGTTTGGTCCGGAGGTAGACACCACTCTTGAGAAGATTAAGGAGACAAACTGCGAAATCCATGGGAGGTCTGCAGTCTCAGCAGTTCAGGGGCGGTTCCTTTCGTCGCTCCGGTAACAGGGGAGCTTCAAAAGGGACAAGCGTCGCAACAAGCTCAATACACCAAGGGAGGCACACAAACCACCTATAACAAGAACAATAGGGGTGGATACCATGGGAACAGCAGCAAGGGCAGAGGACGTGGAAATAATAATACCAGATCCTCCGCCACTAACAAACAGTGACGCCTTGTCACTGCCCCCGACCATATAACACCGGTCGGGGGGAGACTCAAGGCAGTTCCTGCCAGTCTGGGAAAGCATTACCACGGACAGGTGGGTGAGACAACTTATACAACACGGTTATTGTCTAGAACTGACCTCCACTCCACCCAACATACCCCCAAGGCACCGTCCTATGTCCGCCGAGCATATGCAGTTATTGCAGCAAGAAGTCATCTCCATGCTGCAAAAAGGCGCCATAGAACTCGTGCCTTTGGACAACAGGGTACAGGGGTGTACTCACTGTACTTCTTAATCCCAAAGAAGGACGGGTCTCTCCGGCCCAATCTAGACCTCAGACCTCTAAACCAATACATCCTCTCAGAACACTTTCACATGCTCACGCTGCAGCAAGTTCTGCCGTTGCTCAGTCAAGTGTGTCCTCATGTAACGTAACTGGAAAAATATGTAAAGCGCTCTGATACCTGATTCGGTTTGGGTCTAGTTCGCGCTATATAAAACTCTGCAAAAAAAAAAGAGATTTTCTAGCAACATTGGATCTAAAGGATGCCTATTTCCACATTCCCATTCACCCCAGTCACAGGAAATATCTCAGGTTCACCATCAACAACCAGCATGACCAGTTCAAGGTCCTGCCTTTCGGGGTCACTACAGCCCCCAGAGTGTTTACGAAGTGCTTAGCAACAGTAGCCGCGCATCTTCGGAGACAACACGTCCATGTCTATCCGTATCTGGACGACTGGCTGGTACAGGCAAAGTCAGCCCAGCAGTGTGCCGACCACATGTCCCGCACAATTCACCTCCTACACAGTCTGGGTTTTTCGCTCAATTACCAGAAATCCCATCTTCACCCCCCACACGTACAGCAGTACCTCGGGGTGGAAATCAACACGCTCGCTGCCACAGCGCAACCAAGACGCAGCAAGAGTCAACAGCATGCATGTTTTGATTAAAAAATTCAGGCCACAACACTCACTCCCAGCGCCGGTGTTCATGCAACTCATAGGCATGTGGGCCTCCTGCATCTTCATAGTCCCCCACGCGAGGCTACACATGCGTCCGCTTCAGGAATGCCTGGCGCGCCAGTGGAACCAGGCTCAAGGACAGCTAAAAGACCTAGTGTTGGTGACCGGTCGTGCATACAACTCTCTGCATTGGTTGAACACACACAACCTTTGTAGGGGACGACCGTTCCAAGAGCCTGTGCCACAGATCGTGCTGACAACGGACGCATCTCTCCAGGGCTGGGGAGCGTATGTCCTCCACTATACAGTGCAGGGACTATGGACACCGCAGCAGCGGAAGATGCACATCAACCTACTGGAACTGATGGCAATCTTCATGGCGATGAAGGCATTCAAGTTGCATCTCTGCAACAAAGTCGTGCTGATCCGGACGGACAACAGGACTGCAATGTATTACATCCAAAAGCAGGGAGGGACACACTCTCCACAGCTGTCCCATCTAGCCCAGAGCATGTGGAAGTGGGCCATTCAAAGGAACATGTTCCTCATGGCGGAACATCTCCCAGGCAAGGACAACCAGATGGCGGACCTGCTCAGCAGGCACAGCCATCAGATGCACGAGTGAGAGATACACCCCTCAGTGCTCCAACCATATTTCCACCAGTGGGGTCATCCAGAGATAGACCTCTTCGCCACCCACGAAAACGCAAAATGCAGCACCTCCGCTGCCAGGATCCCACACCCGCAGCCTCAGGGCAATGCGATATGGATGAACTGGTCGAACAAATTTGCGTACGCCTTTCCTCCAGCACCACTCATACCGCTGGTAGCACGCAAACTGAGGCAACACTCCGTGACGCTCATCCTGGTTGCTCCAACGTGGGCAAGGCAGGCGTGGTACACCACGTTCCTAGAACTTTCCGTGGTTCCCCACCAGCGCCTAAAACTCACGCCCAGTCTCCTCACTCAGAGCCATAGAGACATTCAGCCCCCAGATCCGCAGCAGTTGAGCCTAGCAATATGGCTCCTGAGGTCATAGAGTTTGGCTACCTGGACCTGCCTCCTGACTGTATGGACATCATTAAGGAGGCTAGGCGACCTACCACCAGGGCCTGCTACGCAGCAAAGTGGAAGCGTTTTGTTATCTATTGCTCCCATAATAACATAAATCCGCTTGATGCTTCCACGCAAAACATCATATGTTACTTGCTGCACCTATACAGGTGTAATCTAGCGTATAGTTCCATCAGGATACATTTAGCTGCAATAGCGGCTTATCTTCAAAATAGACAGCACCTATCCCTTTTCAGAGTTCCAGCCATTAAAGCTTTCATGGAGAGCCTGAAAAGGGTCATTCCTCCAAGACACCCGCCTTCGCTGGTCTGGAACCTCAACATAGTCCTCACCAGGCTCATGGGCCCGCCATTTGAACCTCTTCACTCTTGTGAGATACAATTTCTCACATGGAAAGTGGCTTTTCTGGTCGCAATTACGTCGCTACGACGAGTTAGCGAGCTGCAAGCCCTCACTATTCAGGAGCCTTTCATTCAAATTAATGCTAATAGGGTTGTGCTCCGCACCAACCCCAAGTTTATGCCCAAGGTAGTGTCACAGTTCCACATTAACCAAACTATCGAACTACCTGTATTCTTCCCCAATCCTGATTCAGTGGCAGACAGAGCACTACACACACTTGATGTTAAAAGGGCTCTCCTGTATTACATAGACAGGACTAAAGACTTCAGGAAAACTAAACAACTGTTCGTTGCCTTCTCTCCACAGCACAAAGGCAACCCAATTTCTAAATCAGGTACAGCCAGATGGATTGTTAAGTGCATCCAGATCGGTTATCAAAAGGCTAAACGCACGTTAACAGTTCCCCCAAGAGCGCATTCCACACGCAAATTAGGGGCATCCATGGCTTTCCTAGGTAACATTCCTCTAGAGGACATATGTAGAGCAGCTACATGGACCTCCATACACACATTCACCAAACACTACTGCGTGGATGTACACTCAAAACAGCAAGCTGCTGTAGGTCAGGCTGTTCTTAGAACTCTCTTTCAGACTGCTGCAGCTGGCACGGGCAACCGCCAATAAGGAGGGTACTACTATTTATTCTATGCATAGATATAAAATCAGCAGCCCACATGCCTCGAACGGAATATGCTACTTACCAGTATGCATCTGTTCTTGGCATGTAGGGCTGCTGATATTTATATCGGCCGCCCTCCTCCCCGGTGCCTGTCGCAGCTGTAGCACTCACACTTATTCTAACGCATGGTCATCACTTACTATATCACACTCCATCTCTGCCACAATGGCGAAAAACAATCTGAGCATGGAGGGGATGCCCATGCGCACTGTAGTCCAGGGGAGGAGCCACCTATCTCGTGATACTTCGAAGACTCTTCCAGGACAACAATGTGCAATCATCCGGACCCAACACTAGGCAGCGATCTATGCATAGATATAAATATCAGCAGCCCTACATGCCAAGAACAGATGCATACTGGTAAGTACCATATTCCTTTCTATTGACTAATCAATCTATCGTGTTTCTGTACAAGATATATAGATTTAATTCTCCTGGGTACGCTTGTAGTACTAGATAAACACTGTGTGAGGCACTGTTTGGAACCCTCGGATTAGTCTATCACTGCATTGTACCCCGCATTTCTGTTGTAGGAAAGCTACCTTTGTGTGTATAAATGTGTTTCCTTTATATGCCAATTAGGAGCTTGGGCTATGCTGAGGCCTTTAAAAGAGTACAGTGTACTGCCTTGTGATATAAAGCTTTGAACGGAGAACCTTGTTTTTGGTGAAAAAAACGGAAACTAGATTTTGTCCCGCCTTTTAATATTGTTTGGCTTATTTAGCACTATAAAGAAATTACCTTCTCTTAAAAATTTTATGTACTACTTGTTTTTCATAAATTCTCTTTCATGTCTACTGTAAATATGATGCCTCTCTGTTGTCACATTATTTAGCTGAATATGTTTTGCAGGCTATCACTGCGAGTACAAGATGCGAACTGGAAGCAAACCGGATGGCTGTGCGATCTGCTTTAAAACATCCAAATTTGTCCTCGTCTCATCAAACCCTGTGGAGTTTTACCGCTCTGATATCCCCCTGCTGGACAGAGACAATGTCGGACTTGTACTGCTTCTGCAACCAAATTTGGAGCCTAACACTCCTGTGATTTGCGTTGCGAACACACATCTTTTATATAATCCACGGAGAGGGGACATAAAACTGACTCAGCTTGCAATTCTGCTGGCAGAGATTGCAGGTGTGGCCCTCCAGGCAGACGGTGACTTCTGTCCGATCGTCCTTTGTGGTGACTTCAACTCTGTGCCCGGCTCTCCATTGCATAGCTTTATAAAAGAAGGCAAATTGAACTATGAGGGGCTTACCATTGGAAAGGTAGGATTATTTAATCCTCTAAAGAAAGAAACCACTGTTTACAGGGAATATATAAAAGTCTACTATGTTGACTGGATGACAAAAGTTTCACTTACTCTTATTTAAGAGCTTGTATTTTGTCCTTCATTTAAACACTTAATGACATTTTTTTTACATATAATTGTCTTAACTGTACACTTAGAACCTGTGTCTCATTTTGTATAGAGGAAAACTTGTAACCAGTTTCTGAATTGTGCATAGCTGTTGACTTTGAAAAACATAGTGAGTAATGCAGGCGAAGTACCTAATACATAATGGTGCTTTTTTTTAATTAAAACATTTCATAAATGAAGGTCAATTAATAGCATGCCAATAACGCAAAGAAAGAGAATCGAATCATCAACTGAAACCGAACGTGTACAACTAACTATATTCATTTTGTAAGAAAAAGTTCCGAAACTCACATGTAGAAACTGCTATTCTGTGAATCTCTGTGCCCCAGCAGGGGAGCCAATATGGGGGAAAGTGGAGTTAGGGAAACTTAAGACACCTCAAAGTCAAATGAAACTCATCAACATAAGCCTCTGTCCCACCTGTCCGGTTTTCCAGGCAAGGCATCTTTCACATAAATCCAAGAACTCCTCTTGAACTCCTTTACTCCAGTTCAACCACTGGCATTCTGCTATATTTTCTTCAGGAATGTCTGAGCAGCTGCCAACAGTGTGAAGATGCTTTCTGCTCGCAAACTATTTTAAGCCTTGTTGAGAATCATTTTTTCAGACTTAAGACTAATATCCCACATTCCTTCATAAAGTTCTGCTAGTTAGACCATTTGTCTTGACTCTCCCAACTAATGCCTGGGTTTATCTGGCTGGTTCTGCACAAGATGTTCCTCCTAATAACTGCTTTGACAACATTTTCAGCCTTGTATCCACCGCTCTAGATCGATGTCTTGCTGTGATCATCTTCGAGCGCTTTCGGATTCTCCATTCCATCAGTGAAAACAATCATTGCTTGCAGTACCTTTCGGCGTCATCACTACCTTTGTCTTACTCTGTGCCTGGGTTAAATGCACCCTTTGGGGCCCTTGCCCATCTCAGGGCCTACTCCATCTTTGGTTCCCTGAAAATCATGACTGCGTGATGGAAAGGACTCCATTCCAAAATTGTCCACAGTGTCGTGCAAAGTATCCCTGGAATGACCTCCACCAGGTTTGCAACCTCTGTCCGTCCCCAGAGGGTGGCAAGGTCTCCTACCACGCCTTCCGCAGCAAAAAGACGTTGCAGTACCAATGTGAGCCTCGCTTGATGACCCATGGTGCAGCAGCAGGGAGAAGACACCCTGGACCTCATCAGGGACCGTGACATTGTGGAGTCCATAGGGCTGAGATCCTCCGGCAGACAGCCTCTTCATTTCAGCCTGAGCCATGTTCTCATTCTGAGTTTGAGCGAAGAATCAGTGGTATTTCAGGCTAAAACTACGGAAGACATTGACCATCTGTGTGCCATGCTTCCTTCCGCCATCGAACCGAGGCCAAGCACCGTCCTCGAGGGGGTTGGGCGTCAAGCCCTAAAGCCCAGCATCATGCCCCCAGTCAGCCACTTCCTGAGGGCACCAAAACATAACTTGGATCCTACTCCGAGCCAGCCTCTGGCACCGAAACATCCTCCGAAGACTCGACTCCTGGCGCCGAGAACTCCCTCAGAGACCTGGTAGACTCCCGCGGATCCAAGAACTTCATCGACGCCTAAACATCCCTCGGCACCAGCGAGTCTGAAACCAGCCTCGACTCTGAAACGCTCTTTTTCCAATGCACTGTCCTCCACTGCATCGGAGTTCCAGGAGCAGCCCATCCTGTAGCGTTTACATGAGGAACTCAGTGCCAAGCAGAAAAGTATTGTCATCCACCCACAAACCAGCAGGATCTTCGCCCATCCTCCTCCTAATGCTCAGGTACCTACCCCTCACAAGAGGTAATTGACTTTTCAGGGGGCTCTTGCACCAAATCCTGAACCACCGTCCAAGATCAGAAAACACTAGGCTCGGGGCACTAATACTCTACCTCCTGGACACTGTCCTCCTCCCACTTCTTCCCCCTCTATCTCTCCAGTCCTTTCTGCCCTCTCCTATCCCTACTTCAATTCAAAAACTTGGAGCACCTCCTCCTGAATCCCCAAATGGCTCCCAACACTCATACATGAGGGGGTCATCCAATTTATCCACTAGATCCTTATGTGACCCATTTGACCCTCAGCCCCATGATTATCCATGGGACGACTATGATGTCGACCCACCTGCTAACCACGACCCAAACCTTTACCCTACCAAACTGTCCCCGCCAGAGGATGCGGCCTCTTACCATGCGTTTCTGCATCGGGCACCACTTTTCTTAAGGTGGAGATGCATAAGGTCCAGTCTGATTAGGATTTCCTCGTTGAGGCGCTTTCCTCTGTCCAGCATTATCTACAATCCCTCCCTATGCTCAAGGGAATGCTATAAACTACTGCTAAAGTATTCTAGGAGTCTGTTAATGCCAGGGTGGTCATCCCCAGGGTGTATAAAAACTGCAAGCCCTCCCCCTCAGGCTCCCCATACATTAGAAGACAACTCCCTCCAGACTTCTTCGTTGTCCATACGCCCCTTAAGCATGTCAGCGCCCAGTGATATGCCTCCACCAGACCAGGAGAGCAGGGAGATCGATGCGGTTGCTTAACTTGGTTGCCGCTCAATGAGCGACCCATTAGCGCATCGCCAATTCTATCAGCTTGCTCTCCATGTTTTGAAAGGGCACACTGGGCCAAAATAGACGAGCTCCTCCAACACCTCCCAGAACAGTATAGGAAATGGGCCAAGGGGTAGTTTCTGAGGGAAAGATCATCTCCAATACAACCATTCAGTGTGTCCTGGAAACTACTGACATAGCAGTGCAGTTTATCAACTCAAGCGTCCATATTCACCGACATGTAAACTGCGTCTCTGGCTTCACCCCAGATGTACAGCAGCATCTGCTTAACCTGCCCTTTAATGGGGAGCACCTTTTCAAACCCCAGGTTGACCATAAGCTCGAGAAGATAAAGGAGGGCACCAATATCTGAAGGCTATGGGAGCTCTCTAGAAGTCTTTGCCCCAGGGATCCTTTCAGAGATTCTAGAACAGAGGGGGTGTCATGACCACCTCACCTTAAGCCACTACCTCCTTTCAAACGCCGCAGAACCAGTAGACCTTTTCACATGGCTATTCAAACGGAGGCTACACTTTGTTACAACTCCTGGTGCAGAGGAAAAGGTGGCGAGGATAAAGAAGCCACCTCTGCCTAACTGTGACTCACTGTCCCTTCCCTTCGATTGCACTACACCTGTTGGATTTCTGTCATGGTGGCAAGAGATCACCTCAAATTATTGGGTTCGCCCCATCATAGGGCAGGGTTACTGCTTAGAACTCACTGCAACCCCACCAAACATCCATCCCTCCATGCAGACACACCCTTGCCACAGAACATCAGCGCCTCCGTCATGAGAAATTTGAAGCACTCATTTGGAAAGGGGCCGAGCTGCCACACCAACACAACAAAGGAGTGTACTTTCTGTTCTTCCTTATCCCAAAGGAGCACAGGTCACTCCGGCCTATACTCTACCTCAGGCCCCTCAGCGCATATATCCTCTCAGAGCACTTCCTCCCAGGTGTCACCCCTCTACTACAGCAAGATGACTTCAGGACCGCACTTGACCTGAGGCGGCTTACTTGCTCATCCTGATCCACCCTGCACATTGCCTTTGCCTCCGGTTTGTGGTGAGCGGCCAGCATTTTCAGTTCAAAGTATTGACTGTTGAGGTCACCACAGCCCCCTTCTGTTTAAAAAGTGTCTTGCCATAGTCTTCGATCATCTCGGGAGAACTTGCATCCACGTGTTCCCTTACCTGAATGACTGGCTAATCAAGAGCTCAAACGAACAGTGCTTAGCTCATATCTAGACCTCCATAGACGTCTTGCACAACCTAAGGTGCACCGTGAATACACTAAAGTCCCACCTCCAGCCCCTTAAGGTTCAGCCCTTCTTAGGGGCAGTCCTCAACTCTGTCTCCGGGAAAACTTAACCCGACCAAACACAAATCAAAGCTTTCCATTTGCTACTGGCCCCTATTCAGCGAGATAGCCAAATAACCGTCAGGACGATCATGATCCTCCGCATGGCGGCTACCTGTAATGTCGTAGGTTCCCATGCTAGGTTACACATGTATCTGTTGCCAGAGTCCACTGGCAAAGCACTATGGATGAACTGGTCAGGGATATTCGCCTACGCTTTTCCGCCTCTCCCACCTCTCCCATCCCCGGTTTGGAGGCTTCGGCAAACATTTCACTCTCATCCTGGTGGCTCTCGGGTGGGCCAGAAAACCCTGGTTCACCAGCCTGCTGGACCTATACCTAGTGCCCCAAGAGAAGCAGCTCAACCGGCCTGACCTTCTTACCTAGAAACGGGGAAGTTGGGTACCCGAACCTCAGACAGCTCAGTCTTGCAATGTGACTCCTGATGTCCTAGAATCTGGTTACCTCAATCTGCCTCCTGAGTGTATAAACATCTTCAAGGATGCCTGCATACTGACACGCGGTCCTGCTGTGCAGCCAAATGAGAAAGATTTCCATTACTGCTGTCCCTTACTGTCTCCCCAAACACTTCGACCCTCTCAAGCCAACTGTCCACAACATAGTCGGCTACCTGCTTCATTTGAAACATCAGGTTTCGCCTACTTGTCTATGCAACTGCACTTAGCTGCAATTGCAGCCAACCGTCAGGATAGGGAATTTCCCTCACTCTTTGGGATCCCTGTCATTAATGCCTTTTACAGAAGGACATAAATGGGTCATTAACATTGTTCTCACACAACTCTGGCCCTCGTTTTGTTCCCCTTCATGCATGTCCATTAAAGTTTCTATCTTGCAAGGAGGACTTCCTAGTGACCATAACCTCTCTCAGGCATGTCAGTGAGCTTCAAGCTGTCACCCTAGAGAAAACCTTTTTTCAAGTACACAGTGATAGTTATCCTTAGGACAAATCCAAAATTAGTCCCTAAGCTAGTATCTCCCACCTTAATCAAACTATTGACCTTGCAGGTTTCTTTCCTCATCCAAATTCTGTAGTGGAGAGGGCGCTTCACATGCTAGACATTAAGAGAGCCCTTATGGATTAGATAAACACGACAAAACCCTTCCACAAAGCACAACAGCCTTTTGTCTTTTTCAAAACCATTCAAAGGACATTTTGTCTCCAAATCAGAGATAGCCTGTTGGTTAGTGAAACGCATTCAAACCTGTTACTCTAAAGCTAGAAAGCAATTGCTTGCCCCACCTAGACCTCGCTCTACACGCATAAAGGGGCATCCATGTCATTCCTAGTTAACCCTAAAGTTGACATTTGTGAGGCATCTACTTGGTCCACCCCACACGCTTTCAATAGGCATTACTGTGTGGATATGTTGGCTTGCCAACAAGCTAATGTTGGTTAAGCAGGTCTAACTACACTTTTCCTGTCCTCTGCAATTTTCCCTGGCTAGCCACCGCTTTCAGGAGAACTACTTTACAGTTTATGCACAGCATGTTCATCTGCAGCTACACATGCCACAATCTGAAAATATTACACACTCTGTAAGCACCTGTTTGTGACATGTAGTGTTGTAGATTCACATGCACCTACCCTGTCTCCCCAAAAGTCTCATGTTGTTGAAGATGCCTTTCCGTTTTACTTTTTTGCAGGCTTCATTTCTTCCTTTTCTCTCTGCTTCATTTCTACCTCATCCACTGTGTGGAACAAACAATCTAACAATGGAGCCAGCGCCCATGTGCATTACCATTATAACTCTGACTCAAACAACTTCTTCGAAGAAAAACAAGTTGCACATGTCCGAGACCAACACTAGATGGCAGGAATATGCACAGCATGTGAATCTATAGCACTGCATGTCACTGACAGATGCTTACAGGGTAAGTAACATTTTACTTTCATCATATTAGAATCTTGCCCTGACAATCCTCTCTATAGAAGCATCTGGATCAGGTCAACCAATTTTTCACTTTTTTTAGGTGGCGGAAATCCCTGGATATATAGATGTTCAGAACATGCATTATTCTCCAGTGTTTTGCCATCGCCTTGAGCTACATAATGGAGAGCACTGCATACTCGCAGTACACTTCCATCATCTCATATGTCCTAGTTTGACCAGCCACGTCTGCTTCATTCTCCCCTGTCTTCCTTGAATTATTACCTGGGCTCTACTTCCTCCTGACTGTATCTACTGAGGGGGTGCCTAAATTTACTTTGTCACCATCATCAACCGTGCTTCCCCTGGAGAAAGTCCACCATCATACATACCTAGTTCCATCCTCCAGATCTATCATTATTCTTCTCTGAGAGTAGACGACAGGAGATGAAGAAATATTTTTTCTTCTCCTACCATTGTTCTCGTTGTGCACTTTGATGACTTAAACAAACAAAAATAGTGGCACACCAAAACTTTGTTGCGTACACTTCATTCTTCAAGTTTCACTCTTTAAGCATGAGGGACCGTCAGCCATCAAGGTGAAATCTGTTTCCAAGTTATATAATGTGCCACCTCATCTGCAAGAGTGCTGTTCATTGATGCCCCCTCCTTCCATGCATTTCCACTACAACCACGACATCAAGTGTAGCTTGGGATGAGGTTTGAAGTACACACCAGCAGACAGAAGTACATGGTGCTTCCAGTTCCTGAGCAGCCCCCCACAGTGCAACACCATTTCTTCCCTGGCCACCCTCAGTTCTAGCTATTAGGGTCTGGAGAGACGGGGCAGAAATCTACCCCACCAGGTCACAAAAAAGCCAGGAATGCATCTAAAGGGCTAAAGAATAAGGCATCAGGAGTGCTATTGTTCCAGTTCTGCAACACAGGCCCCAGATTTTAGAAACCGATTATTCATGGCCATGTAATGTTTCCCCTTAGAATGGTTCTTCCAAGATAAATTTGTTTAGGCTTTTCTCCATCATCTGTTTGGGGATGACTGCTACAGCTACATGCATATCTGGTACATTGTTTAGGTCTTTAACATCATTCATGTGTGGTCCCTATATCAATGCAAAGTTGAGTTTCCATGTGTCTGTGACAGAGAGAGAGAGAGATACGGATGTCCCATGGTGGGAGGTGTTGTAATCCAGTGTGTTTTGATCAGTCCCATTAGGTATTAGTATTTTCACCTTGCTTGATGCTTTAACCTTTCCCAAGGTGTGTTTTGCTGCTGTTGTCCCAGTGTGTGTGTCCTGTACTATACTAGCTTAAAAGATACCAATAATTGTTTTCCAAACCTGATGAACTCCAGCTATTATATATATTAGGACCATCTACCCATGTTGGTACCACAGCTGTAGTGTCCTACTTTTGAGTAAATTCATATTTCTGATAGATCCTTCTAACCACAGATGCCTTACCATGTGAATTTCCCCAGGGGCCAGACTGGATACGGAAACTTTGGTAACAATTCCCTCGTGCATGGCAACATGTCCTGCTCTGGGGCTACAATACCTCCTCCACCTCTGTACCCTGACATTAGTTCCTTTCTTTCTGTGCCTTCCGACACAGGTCTGGAGGTTTACGAATCCTGTCACTTCTGACAGATATTTTTCCCTTAAATTCTCTACTAGTGTGCAGACAATACCGCCATAAAATGAAAGGTTTAAACAGTGTTGTGACTATAATTAGGCATATGACGGTTACGGACCCCCGCAACGTCTGTTTTTAGTGCCTCCGCTCCAATCACAACTCTGCTGTATGTCTGTGTTGCACCAAGACGAACAAGAAGTCCATCCACAACCTTGAGGCAAAACTCAGTCGCTAAACACTGTAGGTCGAAAAAGCTCTCATAGTCTAAGTCGAAGGCACGGCTGTCCCAGTTGAAGTCTAGGGTACAGATGCGCTCCCTTAACCCATTATCAAGGTCACGGGGCTCGGGTACATCAAAGAAGTCCCCAGAGAAATATAAGACCCGATTCCAGCACAAGTGCAGTTTCTGCTCCACCCTGAACAGAGACAATGCAACAGCTCCAGCAGCTGAAGATATCCATGAATCGGATTTTCTGTGCTACAACGGATACCTCTGGAGTGCGTTTGGGCCCCATTGATCTGAAAGGGACTCCAGTGTCAGATTTCTGTAGGTGAAACAGTCTTTGATGGCAACTGTGCCCCTCAAACTCTCTCTGAGGCTGACCGCTTCCCTGGTTTGTCCTCTGACTAAACCTCCGGTGCCATCCACGACTTCACACCACTGGCTCCAGTATTGATACCAATACTGATGTGACTGACTCCAGAAATGGAGCCGATAATTTTCTCAGACTCTGAGATACGCGCCCAACCAGCTAGCCCTAGACATTATGCCCAATCTGAACCAGACTGTGCCCCACAGTATAATTCTTGGGAAAATGACAGACTGTGATGAAAAATATGGTGCTCCATATGATGATGGCTATATCTTTGCTTTAATACTACCAAAAGAATCCCGCTTGAGGTTACAGGGGACGTAGTATCAACTACGTAAGACACGGGTGGGTGAACTATCTGTTACACCACTAGTGGGTAAGCTTGTCCGCATGACTAGTGCAGAGAAGGAAACCATTCCTTTTTTATATATAACCCTCACAAACACTATAATAGTGTCATGCTTCATCATCGGGTTCACCCTGACTACGAAAGGTGAGGGTGCGCTCGACCTGTATTTCAGGGAGCACTTAAGAAAAAGGGTGACCAGGGGGCTTAACTAGAGATTAAAAAACCCTCACCTTCTCCTAGGTATCCCTTTTATTAGTGGAGATGGTGGGGAAAGCTAAAACATTTGAAAGGGATAATTTGGACGTTTATGGTCCTAGGACCCTATGTTTTGTTGACCGACGTGTTTCAGCCCTACTCTAAGGCCTAACAAAGTCCGGGGCTTTCATCAGGGTTTTAAGACGCCTCCCTGATGAGTTTAATGCAGAACAGGTCTAACAACGGAGTTTACACAATCTGTACCTTAGTATGTAGAGATTAAACAGCAACAGCTGCTAGCTTTCGATCTTCCTATTGAAGGAATCTGTGTCATTCTAGCAGCCAGGTGTCCATCCACCAAATCAGTTTAAACTGGATGATTGGAGAAGTTTCTTCTGGTGTTCCTCTTGAAATATCAAAGCCCTGAAGGCACAATTGCCAAATGTTATTTTGTTCTGTTTGTAATGGGCCCTGAAAAGCCTTGCTGTGGCAATGGTCAAAGGTTACATTTCAACCTTGCGTTACCTCATCAGCCATCCTTTTTTAAGTGACCTGTTGTGATGCATTTTGTGAAGTGTCTAGTCGGCATGTTTATCCAATACAGTTTATGATGCGGCAGTCTGACCTTAATTTGGTACTCGCTTACCTAGTGTAGACTCCCTTCAAAGAAATGCGCAGTTGTCCTGTTCGCCAGCTAACCATTAAGGCTGTATTCCTCATCGCCAGAACATCGGCCAATTGAGCAGGCTCTAGGCATTGTCTGTGATACCACAATAATCCTCTCTTCTTTAACAAATTAGTTCTGCAGACAAAAGCAGCATTCCTACCCAAGATAGTCATGCCCTTCCACATAGGGCAATCCTTGATGACTTTCTATGTACCTCATCATTCCTTGAAAGAGAGACCGATCCTGTTGTCTCGAAGAGGACCCTCGTTTCTGTATTGAACAAAAAAACGATTACTGACAAGATGACCAACTTTTCGTATGTTTCTCTGAGGCTAAGAAAGCTAAAGTGGTGCAAAAGAGAACCCTCTCATTATGGATTGTGTTATCCTGGATAGCCAGGTCTGGAAAGATGAGCATTTTGCCCAATCTGTCCTGCTGGATATTCTGGTCTGATCATTCCACTGACACCACTAGAGGTGAGTTACTGCTTTGAGATCCATTCACAGGTGAGGAACTGTGGTTAGAAGTCCTAATCAGAAGAACAGTGTATTTAACGTCGGTAATCTCTTTTCTGGTAGAGACTACCTTCAAATTCCCCACTGACCCACCCTCCTCCCCTTTGTATGGATTCACACAGTCCATTAATAAGATCCCAGTCTGGAAGGCTCTACACTGCAATATTCTGATTTCTAGTGGCTCTGCATCCATTGACTGGGACAGGGATCAGAAAGAAACAGATGTCAGTGCACGCAGGTGGTGCAGATATGATGGCCTCAACTTTACATCAGGGACTGACGCAAAGCCACATGGCACCACCTACCAATGCACAAGGTTATTTCGATTAACGTTTTCAGATCCAGTCTGGCGCCTGGGGAAAGTCATAAGGTGTGGAATCTGCAGTTAGATTATCTCTCCCAGAAAAAGTGTTATAGAAGATAAGTAATATGGGGCTAGATGTGCTAAGCATTTTTGAGGTCGCAAATGACCTGATGAGCAGAGTTTTACCAACTGCAAAATGCTTTTTTAAAGTTAATGTTAAAACACAAAAGAGCGATTCAACAGAATTGCTATTTGGAAGAAGCGTCTTTAAAGAGTCCCGTCCAAAAGCAGAATCGTAGTGATATGTTTTGCGACTGAAATGCGGTCTCAAAACATTAATATTTTACTGACACCTCAAAGGAGGCGGTAACCCATTTTCAAACGTGACGGGACAATGAGGGACCTCTTTCCCTTTACGAATATTTAAAAAATGTAAGTTAAATGTTATATTTAATTTTTTTTTAATGCATCCCGTTTTTCTTTAGGAAAAAATAAGATTGCTTTTAAATAAACCAATCACATACGTGGTGGTCTGCTGACCCCAGCATGCCACCATCCCTGTGATTGCAAACACAACAGTGATGGACAGAATGTGGATCAATGTCACACATTCACCCCAGTCCAAAGATCTGGGCCCAAATCCATCGTTTTTCCACTCCAAGCATCCGAGGACCGGCCCGGTTTCGAGGTAACACCTCTCATCAGCCCGGCTAGCTTGACTCCAGTGGGCTGATGAGAGGTGTTACCTCGAAACCGGGCCGGTCCTCTGATGCTTGATTCCGTTCTGGGAAGGACATGGCTTTTGTAGTTCGGACTGGACTGTTCCCATGGGGCACAGGGTCAGCGCTGATTTGCATATCGCCATTGTCTAACCCAGGGTGGTGTGGAGTGGAAAAACGATGGATTTGGGCCCACATCTTTGGACTGGGGTGAATGTGTGACATTGATCCACATTCTGTCCATCACTGTTGTGTTTGCAATTACCGCTCTAAGTGTACTGGGGATGCTCAGACGTGAGTCCCAGGCACTCCACACCACTGGAGTCAAGCTAGCCGGGCTGATGAGAGGTGTTACCTCGAAACCGGGCCGGTCCTCGGATGCTTGATTCCGTTCTGGGAAGGACATGGTTTTTGTAGTTCGGACTGGACTGTTCCCATGGGGCACAGGGTCAGCGCTGATTTGCATATCGCCATTGTCTAACCCAGGGTGGTGTGGAGTGGAAAAACGATGGATTTGGGCCCAGATCTTTGGACTGGGGTGAATGTGTGACATTGATCCACATTCTGTCCATCACTGTTGTGTTTGCAATTACCATCCCTGTGATGGCATTCCTAATAGGTCTCAAACTGCAACCTACCTCATTAATATTTAAAAAATAAGCTGACTTTTGATGCACTATGTATGAATCACCACTTTAAAACAAAAACTTTAATACTTTAGGAATAGTGATTTCCTTATTGTGATTTGCAGAAAATTGCAACCTGGAAATCACTATTCCCAATGTTAGTACATAGGGCCCTTGTTCTTTTCGCCCACGAAATGCAGTTAAGAAAGTCCCAAAAAGGTCAATATTCAATATCTTTAGTGGGACAAAAGTGAAGTTAACGTTTTCCGCTATTGAAGCATGCATTGTACGACAGGTTTGCCTCAGTGGTAAAAAAAAGTCTTGTCGCACTTAGCTGTAAGAAAGCTTAATAAACAGCACGCTTTTTTGCACAGTGGAAGTGCCCAATGCTCCATTCTTTTGGGGTTTTTGTCATGTATACCCACACCTTAGCGCTTCTGTCTTAACTAGTAAAACAGATAGCAAAAAACATAAATAAGACAACTGATCTGGAGCCTGGCTAAAGTATGCCAACCTAGGTTTGTAGATATCATAAACCTCCCTGCTTATCTGTGCACTGCAAAGTTCTTATGCCATGTGGCCCAATAGTGCCTATATATCTCGAAGCTTTCAGAATAGGGTCATTTACTGGACCTTTGGTGTGCTAAAATGTATGTATATTGTCACTGGTCCCTTTGCTTACTAACTTTGTACCGTTTAATATGCTTGTGCTTTTAATAAATAGTTATAGTTCTATTTGATTAAAGTGGGGTGGGGGGTTTCTTCTTTATTTTTTAAAGTCCTAGAGCTAGTCTTGGTCACTGATATGGTGAAGTACCTACAGCAAGAACATTTTTGCCACAAGTCTGTTTGAATCAAATCAATATTTTTCTTTGGTTTCTCACTTTAGGCTGATCAGATGGCTATGTATTTTTCTCCCGCACAGCTATTTCTGATGCTTGAATCATTCCCTGTTGTGTAGGTGGGAGTTCCGTGGCAACTTTACAATAGCAGTGTGAAATCATAATAGGCCTGAAACTCCTTAATCAGTGCCACTTTATTAGCATAGTCATCAATGAAGAATACCCGAAGTCCAGCAAATGAGATGATGGCACTGAACTCCACTCCTTCTGAAACTCATCTCACATCTGATGTTATATTGAATGTCATGTGGCAAAGGAATCCCACAGCC
The DNA here is from genome assembly GCF_964261635.1 of Lissotriton helveticus. Lineage (NCBI taxonomy): Eukaryota > Metazoa > Chordata > Amphibia > Caudata > Salamandridae > Lissotriton > Lissotriton helveticus. The sequence continues at coordinate 1,841,501,185 of NC_136067.1, read as the reverse complement.
TTGCTCTTTTCAGTCAGGGAAATCAATACTTTACTTCATAAATCTTTCTTCAATCTTTGTGTGGGTATTGAGTCCTCTACCGCTGCCCCTGGATTAGGTGGGGAATTTGTTTTTTTCGATGAGGAAGGCTCTTCAATAAGAAGTGTCCTGAAAGCACACGAAGCATGTGGCAAAGTGAAGGTCTGTACTGATGAACTTAACCAGAAATGCATGTTTTGCCTTTACCATGGTCACAAACTGGAAGACTAATATATGCAGAGAGCTTTCTGCCAAAACCCATAATAATTTTGAGGCTCTGGCAACGTGGCGTTAAAAACGAATTTTGTTGATGCTACCTTTTCAGAGTGTAGGATTCACTCAAAAGGATCTAGGATGAGGTACCGCACTTATCTATTTACTGGGAAATATGTTTACATTTGGTGCGTCCACCAACAGAGAACCAGACCCTTTTGATTCTCTTTGTTGTGAAAGAACCTTCCCCAACAGACAATTAACAAAATATATATGTGGTCCGCACCCACATATTCAATAATCATTTAATGATGAATCAGACTGATGTATATTCTTTCAAGCTTTATTTTCGCAGTAGCCAATGTGTTTCGTCCTTTTAAAGGACTTCTTCAGGGCTCATCACTCCATGTATCTGTTCCACTGAGTGTCCTTTCCTCTTACGACAACAGTGAAATCAAATCACCCTTCTGTAATACTATGTATGTGGATCTATTTCTGTATTCTATGAAGGAAGTTCTCGCTGGGGGTTGCGTAACGTTTTCCGAGTATGTCTGTGTAAAGTGCTCCACCTGATCACGAGAAAAAAGCTCACAAGCATCAGCTGGAGATTTCTCAAACTCCATAAAAAGTTATCTTTGATGTATGAGTTAGCCTCCACCTCTTACAAGTCAAAGGAAATGATCCTCAGCGAGAATCTCCAACAAATCACATAGACTTGCTTTTCCTACATCTGAGCGCCATTTGAAGAAAAAAAACACCTTCTCTTCAACAGTGCCACCACCAACCTCTCTTCTTGCAAAAAAGATAGTTATTGTTGTGGATTCCCTTGTTAACTATCTCACAGTAGATAGTTTAAAAACAAGTTCTCGTCGGCCAGCCTGGCACTTCCATTAAACAATGCAGTTTGTTTACTGGACTGCTAATCGCATGTCTTTTGGCACATTGCTTGCAAGATCTTGCCAGCAGTTCCACCTTAGGGCCTCTCCGGCCCAAACAATACAGTATGGCAGGACACAGCTAAGTACGTGATTCGTGCTGGCCTAGACACCACTGCCATTGAGTGTGTTCCAGACTCGGAAAGAGGAGGGGATTTTACTCATGTTAATGGCTCTCACAGAGTGACAACTAGGCCTCTGGCCTATGTAGGACCTTTGAATGCCTTCCTGTGGAAGGACAAATTCAAAATGCTCATGTTGTGGCAGATCCTGGCTGCCTTGGACATAACAGATGAATGGTGTCCGTGACCTGTAGGACACAAATCTTTTTTTAAAACACCCTGCGGTACCATTAGTATTACCTGTGACTCAAGGTCAGCCAGGAGCATTTCCAGTTTGCAGTGCTACCCCCTTGTCCTCAACAGTGTCCCTCAAGTAGTCACGAAGCGTTAGCCGTGGCACTCCTCCGGAGATTAAGGATACAAGTCATCCCCTAATTCAACGACTGGCTGATCATGGAACTTGTGGCATGAGGCTCTGCACCTTTTGGAGCTGGCTGGAGCATCCGGGCATGTTCATGATCCCAAACCATCTGGCAGTATCCTTAAATGCCATAGCAGACAAGCTCTATAAGCGGTGTCTGGCAGATCACGAATGGCAGCTACCTCTTGAGGTGGTTCAAGGACTTTTGGAACAATAGAGAGAACCCTGGCTAGACCTTTTCACCATTGTCAAGAATGCCTAGTGTCAAGGGTTTTGCGCATTGGAGTTTCCACAAAAACACGCATTAGGAGATGCATTCGGCTGGAATGGAACACAGAAGCCCAGTACTCCTTCCTGCCCTTCCTGAGTTATGAAAATGTACAGGATTGACCGGGCCCGAGTCATCCTAGTTTCCCTTGGGCCAGGAGTGTGGTAAGCAGAACTTCTGGGCATGAGCATCTGTCCGATTAGGCTCCCACTCAAGAGCATCTCCTGTCATAGCAGCATGGCAGGTCTTTCACTTGTATCTGCGCCTCCCTGCGTGGAGATTGAGCTGTGGCAGTTAACTGCATTTGATCTGCTGCCTGTAGTGGTGGATGTCATTCTTGATGTCAGGAAGTGCATTTATGCCGGGTGCTGGTACAACTTTGTTGCCTGTTGAGTCGGCAAGTCGGACCCCTTGCAAGCAGCAATTGGATATATTGTTGGTTTAATTTTTAGTCCAGCAAGCCCTTGCATTGGGCACTGCTAAAGATTCTTTGTCAGCCCTTTTGACCTTTTTATATTTACCAGACCAACCGTCCTAGTTTAAATCACCTGTAGTCATGCAGTTGATTATAGGTTTGACTCGTATGTTTCTTCCCAAACGGTTTGTGATGCCACTTAACTTGGTCTTGACGTTTCTCACGTATAAGCCCTTGGAGCCAACGCATAGCTGCTTGGTGCGGCTTCTGGCCTTAAAGACTGTCTTTCTCATTGCAATCACTTCAATTTGTTGTATAAGTAAACTTTAAGTGCTATCAGTGCAACAGCAGTACACCACCTTTTTTTTGGACAAACTGGTGACGAAGACCCTGGCAGCTTTTTTTCACTCTTTTCCTCAGTGGGCAATCCAACACTCGCGTGCGTTCTTTGCCCGTCCTTGCCTCTCGAAATAGGAGTAGAAGCTTCATCGATAGATCCTGAAAGAGCTTGAATCTTTTACATTGATGTTACCAAAGGTCATCAGGTGCACAGTCAACATTTTGTGGGGTTCTTCAGGGTAAAGAAAGAGAAGGCTATGCAGAAGAGGACCCTATTGAGGTAAAAAGTAGTCTGCATTAAGATCGCCTACCCACTTGCCAAAAAAGCAGGCTCAGCAAGGACAGATCCCATTCCACCAGGGCTAAGGCTGCTACAATGTGTTGGCACTTGGCGTACTGGCCCTTGACAGCTGCCTGGCTGTATTATGGGTGTGTGTATGCGTGTTCATGAAGCATTACTGCCCTAACCAGGTCTAGCGACCATGACATTTCCCCCATTACAGGGGTTTTTGTTCTGAGCCCTCTACACAGACCCTCCACCTGGGGAGGTACAGCTTTAGTGTCTATTCTAGAGGTGTCGTTATTCAAATAGAAGTATCCATCAGAAGAACAAGTTTTTGCCTTCGGTAATGGTCTTTCTGATGAATACTCTTATCTAACTGGAGATTCCTCACGACCCTCCTACCTCCTCATTCTGTGGAGTGGCGTCTTTTTAATGCTTAAAAAAGGTCCCAAGTTACAGATCTTTCAACCAGTGCCAACAGTTGGTTAATTCTCTGCGTCTTAGTGCACCAGAAAGAGTTGAGCAAGAAATTGACGTCAACATGTAGGGGTGATATTTACATGCGGCTCTGTTATTTCTAGTGCAAAAGAAACAATTGATGGACGGAATGCTGGGCAATGAAAACATTCACCCCCAGTCACAAGGATCTGTGTTAAATCCATCATTCTTTTGCTCACCACTGGGTCCAAACTGGGGTGGTGTGGTGAGCAAAAGAACAATGGATAAAACCCAGATCCTTGTGACTGGGGGGTGAATCCATCAATTGTTTCTTTTGCATATACCACCCTAAGTGCTCACTACACCACTGAATTCAAGCTAGCCTGGCTGATGAAGGGTGATGCTCTGAAACCGGTCCCAGGATACTTGTGTCCGGTACAGGGAGGACCTGGCTTGGCTGGACTGTTCCCACAAGGAACAGGGTGAAGACTGATTTGCATATGGCTGGATCTAAACTGGGGTAATGTGGTGAGGAAAAGAAGTTTGGATTTAACCCAGATCCTTGTGACTGTGGGTGAATGTTTGCATTGTCCAGCATTCCATCCACCAGTTGTTTGTTTTGCATCTGTTATTTCTAGGGCGGCACAGAGCCAGCACAGGGACACCGAGTGGAGTGTAGGAGCATTGCTGAAAAGTTTTCAGATCCATTCTGATGCCTGGGAAATATTGTAAAGTTCAGGAATCTGCGATTAGAAAAAATATCTGCCAAAAAGTGTTAAGTAAGGTAAGTAACTTGTTCATTTGTTGTGATGGGCACACCCTATTATGTTTTTAAGCCAATTCAAGGGTCTGTGATTTTGGTGATACAGTCTAGTTCATGTAGCAAGGGTCTATTATGCAGTAGCAGGCCTATAATGCTCTCCGCAGTGCATTCTAAGCCTTTCCGGACTACACTAGAATGACTTCCAGTCCTGTGATGGCTCAACAACATTATGGTAGTACTGCAAAGAGGCCTCTGCTGGCACCACCGCCACACCATCCTAGTTTAAGTTGCAGGTTGCTTCAGCTGGGTCTTCGGAAGGGTTCAGGAGAGCATTGTATATGGGCTGGAGTTTTTTGTAATCATTTTCTTCCTCATTATGCCAGGAGAGTACAGAAGTAGAAGATCGCAACACGGAAAATATATGCCATCTAACCATCATTACCTATTACTTGTAATTACAATCCAAACTGGCATTGGCACAACCAGTAGATCTGGCTAAGGCAAGCATTGTGATTGTGAAATGGAAAAAAACATTGCAAGTATATGCCACAAAAATAGGAGGACAGGAAGAATTTTCTGTCAACTAAACATATTCATTTTCTGCTTGCAATAAATTACATTTACGAAACCTTCACCGATGAGCAGTTTTTGCTAGTAACAAGCCTTTTGGTTGTGCCCTGCATTTTATTGTTTATGAAGTAGTCCAGAATATTTTGCCACCTAGCAAAGGACTCCATGCAAGCAGATGCAATGTTAAAATTTCACTGGACCACTTTAAAATAAACTTTATAACGGAGTGCAGGCCCAATAAATAGCTGATATTTAAAGTTAATATAAAAGCAAATAAAAAGCACACTTTGTGCCAGCTTTGCAACTGATGAAAAGTAAACTATATGTTCGAGGCATATGAGCTGCAGATCTTACACTGTGCATTAGATCGCCACCTGGTGTTGGGCTCGGAAGATTACATGTTGTTTTCGTCATGGAAGTCTTTTGTAGGCACGAGATAGGTGACTCCTCCCTTTGACGATAGTGCGCATGGGCATCGGCTCCATCCTTCGATTGTTTTTTTCCGCCACTGGGTTCGGATGAAACTTTTCCGCTCCGGTTCGAAATCTACTTTTCAAGTACTTCGACGCATAAAAACTTATTCAAACTTCACCAAACTTCTTTCGATATCGACAAACATCGTCTTGACTCCATCAGCTCGATTCCGGTAGTCGACACGGGCCGTTGGGCCTATCCACGCCGTGAGGCCTACACCTCATGGAAAGGACGCCATTTAAAAGATGCCCCAACTGAGGAGCAAAGTTCCCACACAGTGACCATCACTAGGTGTGTAACCTGTGCTTCTCGCCAGAACACGACGAATCCAGATGCACAGCCTGTGCGTCCTTTCGATCCAAGAAAACCATTCGAGATCGGAGGGCCCGTCGACACGACATGCAGAGATCGGAACTGGTGGATATCTTCGACGAAGAAGTTCCGCTTGTTCCCGAAGAAGATTCAGACGATCTCCAAATCGTATCAGAGGCAGACGACTCCATACCATCGGGTCAGCGCGTGAGTACTACTGCTCCGGTCCCATACCCACCTCCCAAATCGAAAGCAAAGGTCAACACTCCGCCTCCGGGACCCAGTCGCGACCGGAAACACACTTCGAAAGCCCCGCCATCGAGCCCGGCTCCGAAGAAAATACTCAAGCCTTCCGGGAGCTCCTTACTGAGCAAGCCGAACGTACAGAAACCTACAAGGCCCGATTCCGATGCGCTCAAGCCCTCGAAACAGCCTACGCCTCCGAAAACAACACCTTCGGTGCCGAAATCTATGTCAAAGGACACAGTTACAACTCCTAAGGCTAAAGACAAGCAGCAACCACGCCCGGAACCAAAAAAAATCGGCACAGGTTCCGCAAGGAGAAGAACTTTTCCAACCTGATCCTCTACAAAAGAAGATCTACATTGACCAAAAGACAGGTCATGTATCCACTACACCACACAGGAAGAGGAAGTCAGACACAGCACCTACACCTGCAGTGCTTGTCAAGAAGAAGGACTCTGCCACATCTCCTATGCACCCTTCTTCTCCTATACTTCCTTCTTTCATCTCCTGTTCCTCCTAACAATTCACCTCAGAAGTCTCCTGAACACTCCTCCTCATTCTTCACCACACACACCTCAAAATGATGATGATTATAGCATAGGGGGAGGGGTAGACCCACATGAGCCTTTTCCCTACCCTGTTGATGATCGAGATTGGGAGCACCCAAACCCACAAGATGTGCCAGATATTCCTGACCCACAGTCATATCCATCAAAACCTTCTCCCCCAGAAGACAATATTGGTTTTGGGCACTTACTGAATAGGGCTGCCATTTATCATGGCGTCACCATGCATTCAGATGAGGCAGAGGAAGATTTTTTATTAGATACGTTTGAACAATCACAAAGGTCTGTTCAAATTTTTCCTATGATTAAAGGGCTCATCAAACATGCTCCAGAGGTATTTAAAGATCCTGTACGTGCTAGGATCCTAAACCCTAGAATTGAGAAAAAGTACAGGCCTGCTCCTGGTGATTCAGCCTACATTAAAGGACAGGTACCCTTTGATTCCCTAGTTGTCTCAAATGCTAGAAAAAGAGCAAACTCGCAGACATCAGGTGAAGCACCACCCCCTGATAAAGAATCTAAGGTGATAGATGCTTCAGGCAAAAGAATAGCTGCACAAGCTACTAATACAAGGCGTATAGCTAACACGCAAGCCCTCCTTGCAAGATAGGACAGGGCTCATTATGATCAGTTAGAAAAATTAATGCAACAACTACCTGACCAATATAAGGCACAGTTAACGACCTTATACAAGATGGCAAGTTAATTTCAAATGCCTCAATCAAGTGTGCACTTGATGTAGCAGAAACTGCATCTAGAGCTGTAAACACTAGTGTCCTACTTAGACGTCCTGCTTGGCTATGCATTTCAGGATTTGAGCAGGAAGTGCAAACTACCATCTTAAATCAGCCATTCAACCAACATCAATTGTTTGGATCAGAGGTAGACACAGTACTTGAGAAATGAAAAAAGATACAGATACAGCCAAATCTATGGGAGCTTTGCAATCCACACAGGCTAGAGGCTCCTTTCGTCGCTCCTTCTATAGAGGAAGCTCCAAACAAACTGGAGCAGACAATACAGCTTCCTTCAAATCCAATACACAAACATCCTCCAGTAAAGGATATTTTAGAGGAGGCTATAGAGGCAACAACAATAAAGAAAGAGGTCGAGGTATCCACAATAATCAAACCTCTTCCACCACAAAACAGTGACTTCCCTCTGCTCCCCCAACAGCACTCCACTCCTGTGGGGTGCAGACTAACACAGTTCCTACCTGTCTGGAATTCCATCACAACAGGCAGGTAGATAAGGCAAATTATCCAGTATGGCTACTGCCTCGAACTTACAGATACCCCTCCACACATACCACCCAGGCAGCGTCCAATGTCTGCAGAACATCTTATGCTGCTCACACATGAAGTTCTATCACTTCTTCAAAAGAACGCAATAGAAATAGTTCCTTTACAACATCAAGGAACAGGGGTTTACTCGCTGTATTTTCTAATACCCAAAAAGGACAGGACACTAAGACCAATTCTCGTTCTCAGGCCCCGCAATCACTATATACACTCAGATCATTTTCATATGATCACTTTACAACAAGTGCTTCCATTGCTGCAACAAGGCGAGATCTAACAGACGCCTACTTCCACATTCCTATACATCCTTCTCACAGGAAGTATCTAAGGTTTGTACTGGAAGGACAGCATTATCAATTCAAAATCATTCCATTCGGGGTAACAACTGCACCAAGAGTGTTCAGAAAGTGCCTAGCAGTAGTAGCAGCACATCTCAGAAGACAACAGATGCATGTCTTCACTTATCTAGACGATTGGCTCATAAAAGCCAAGTCATTCAATTAGTGTGTCCAACACACAAATCAAACAATTCAAACATTGCACGACTTAGGGTTCACAATCAACTACATCAAGTCGCACCTACAACCCTCACATGTACATCAATATTTAGGGGCTACAATAAACACGTCTACAGCTCTAGCGTATCCCAGTCCAGCAAGGATACAGAGCATTCAAGCCTTAGTCACAAAGTTCCAACATCAACACTCTCTCCCTGCCAGAGTGTTCATGAGACTAATAGGCATGATGGCATCTTGCATCTTCATTGTACCATATGCAAGACTGCAAATGCGTCCGTTACAGGAATGTCTAGCACAACAGTGGAATCAGGCTCAAGGACAACTAACAGACCCGGTGTTGGTAGACCGCTGCACACATCGCTCACTTCAACAAGGAACCATCCCAGACTCCCTCAAAGTTGGACAAGTCACACCTTTACTAAAGAAACCAACAGCCGACCCCACTGATCTAAACAATTACCGTCCTATTACCAACATTCCCACTCTCGCCAAACTGTTGGAAAAATGCGTTCAACTGCAATTGACAAAGCACATAGAACAGTTTGATCTCCTCAACCCTCATCAATCAGGCTTCCGAGCAGGGCACAGTACCGAAACTGCTATGACTCACATTATTGACGACGCCCTCCAAATTTTAGATCAAAACGATACCTGCCTCCTCATCCTTCTTGATCTCTCTTCAGCATTCGACACTGTTAAACATGAAAACTTACTCGAACTCTTAAACACAAGAATGGGTCTTCCTGGGACTGTGCTACAGTGGTTCACTTCCTTTCTACACAACCGGTCTCAGAAATTCAAGAGCAACAACTTGATGTCCTCTCCAGTACCTGTATCGTTGGGTGTCCCCCAAGGATCCTCCCTATCCCCTACTTTGTTCAACCTAGTTATGGAACCTCTCACCACCTTGCTACAAGCATCCAATGTACACTTTCACATGTACGCCAATGACACCCAACTATATCTCAAACTTCAATCCCCCAAAGACATTATGCTTCTTAACTCTACAATCAGAAGCACCCAATCCTGGCTTGCCAATAACCACCTCAAACTCAATGCTCTGAAAACTGAGTTCCTCCTGATCTCACCTCCCGCGAAAATCTCTACCACTCAAACTTGGCTTAAGCACCTAACTGCACTCAATGTCCAACCGACCATCGTGGATTCAGCAAAATCTTTAGGGATAACACTTGACGCCAATCTCAGCATGCAGCAGCATATCAGCAAGGCAACTAAGGGAGCGAACTTCCAAATAAATACCTTGAGGAAAATTAAACCCTTCCTCCCTGCCAAAGACTTCCAAACTGCAGTACAAGCACTAGTCATTCCTCACGTAGACTACGGCAGCATCGCCCTCTGCGGTCTCCCCCTAACTACAACTGCACCCCTAAGAGCTTCGCTAAACGCGGCAGCGAGACTCATCACTGGATCTAAAAAACACTCACATATTTCCCCTGACTTTAAATCCCTAAACTGGCTGCCGTTTGAAGCCAGAATACATCTGAAAATTGCCTGCATGACGCACAAGGCTGTACACCTGAACGCACCCGGCTACCTCACTCAGAAGCTGACTATTTCTGGCGGCTCCAGAACCACCAGAAGCACAAACAATCTTCTGCTGAAGCCTCGAAGATTCCGGAAGGAAAAAACTTACAAACGCTCCTTCTCAGGAATGGCGCCTAGGATCTGGAACTCACTCCCTCCTGAAACCAGGCTCATCTCCTCCACTTCTCTTTTTAAGAAAGAAGTTAAAGCTATCCTCATGGCTAAATACACTTGAACTACTACTTTGGACCTTTTAAGACCCTGCGTCGATCTGTACTACTTGTTTGATCTTTTTGCCCATTTGTATTACTTGTATTATCGACTTACCTGATTGTCCATGCTCCCTCTTATTTGCACTATTTGTATTAATGACTTACCTACCTAACTATGCTCCCTCGTGTACCTACCCTACCACTCACTTATTACCTACAATTACGTTATACCCAAATGTTTGATCTCTTTGCCCATTTGTATTACTTGTATTATCGACTTACCTGATTGTTCATGCTCCCTCTTATTTGTACTATTTGTATTACACCCTGACTTACCGACCTAACTATGCTCCCTCGTGTACCTACCCTACCACTCACTTATTACCTACAATTACGTTCTGACCGAATGCCTGTAGGCACTCTCCTGTTTTTAACCCTTGCCTTTGTAAAGCGCTCTGATATCTGCAAAGATCTTGTTCGCGCTATATAAAACTTTCAAAATAAAATAAATCGCTCTCTGCAGTTCCACAAATAGTACTTACAGCAGACTCATCTCTCACAGGATGGGGAGCCCATCTCCTACATCATACAACTCAAGGGCAATGGACCAATCAACAAAAAACGTTCCATATCAATAACCTAGAGCTGCAAGCAATATTCTTCGCACTCATAACATTTCAAGTACAAAACAAAGCTGTGTTAAACCGGACGGACAACATGACCGCTATGTACTGTATACAAAAACAGGGGGGGGGGGCACTCTACAGCTGTCCCAGCTTGCACAGAACATTTGGAGATGGGCCATTCCACAAAACCTATATCTGTTAGCAGAACACCTTCCAGGAGTTCACAATCAGATAGCAGATCTGTGAAGTCGACAGACACAACAAATTCACGAATGGGAACTACATCCGCAAGTTCTTGAACCATTCTTTCACAAGTGGGGTCATCCAGACATAGATCTGTTCGCCACACACGAAAACGCAAAATGCCAAACCTTCGCCGCCAGGTTTCCACACCCGCTGTCCAAGGGCAATGCGATATGGATAAACTGGTCAGGCAGATTTGCGTACGCTTTTCCGCCACTTCCACTAATAGTGCACAAGCTACGACAACAGTCGCTCAAACTGATTTTAGTAGCTCCCACATGGGCACGCCAACCGTGGTATACAACTCTGCTAGAACTATCCCTAGTTCCACACCAAAAGCTACGTCTGACACCATCCCTGCTAACGCAGAACCATGGAGATATCAGACATCCAGACCCAAATCAACTGAATCTGACGATCTGGCTCCTGAGGTCTTAGAGTTTGGTTATCTTAACCTACCACCAGACTGTATGAATATCATTAAAGAAGCCAGGAGACCTACTACTAGAGCTTGCTATGCTGCTAGATGGAAAAGATTTGCCATTTACTGCAACAATAACCAAATATATTCCCTAGATGCTTCCATCCAAAATATCATTTGTTACCTTCTACATTTACAAAGATGTAATTTGGCATATTCATCTATACGCCTACTTCTGGCAGCAATTGCAGCATATTTACAAAATAGACATCTGTCTCTATTTAGAGTGCCTGCTAATAAGAAATTTATGGAAGGATTAAAAAGAATCATTTCTCCCAGGTTACCACCCTCTCCCTTGTGCAACCTAAACATTGTTCTTACAAGTCTCATGGAACCACCTTTTGAACCTCTACACAAGTGAACTGCAATTCCTCACATGAAAAACATCTTTTCTAGTAGCTATAACCTCTTACGAGAGTAAGTGAGTCAAGCTTTCACTATACAAGAACCATTTTTACAATTACACTGTGTTAGACCTGTCAGCCCTAGGGTGGTCTTTCCCTATTTTTTTCGCCCTTGCCTCATTTTTCCCACCTTCTTTTTTGTTGGCCCTTAGGTCTCCGGGCACCTTTCCATGGCCAATCCATGTTAAGGTGCAGGTGCTCTCTACTCCAAACATGGCTGCCACTGGCCCCTGCTACTGCAGCGTGGTCTTTTTCTAGTAGCACCCTAGTTGCAAGGAGCTGCCTGGGACCCCAAACATTGTTTCAATGCCAGCCTTCCATCGCCTGCTCATAGAGTGGGGAAGCTCTTGGAACCTTCCAGAAGAAAGGCGGGGCCTATTTTTGCCGCCTTAGAGAGTGGTCATCCGACCTGGGCATATATAAGGAAGGGAGGGAAACTTTTTATTCAGTTGGGGCATCACTGACCTGGGAGACCCACTCAGGAGATTTAGGCGGTAGGGCCTAGTCAGGGACTTATGCCACCGGGAGTGACAGGGCTTAGGTGCTGCCTTCCAAGTAGGGTGAGGTACCCTGAACTAGCCCACTGATCTGGCCCGGCGGGAGGGGAACCCAGGGACCATCTTCAGTGACCTTTTGAGGAAACCTGACAAGCCTTCAACTCAAACCCCCCCCCCCCTTCTTAAGAAACAACCCATCAAGGGCGCAGGACCCATCTAGCGCCGAGAAGACTACTTGCCTGTACTACAAAGGACTGCTGAAAAACCCACCAGGTACAGAACTGTGTTCACTTTCCCCCAACCTGGGCTCCTGTGCTGTCCTCCCTGTCCTGCTGACTGAGCTGCCTGAATTGGGAACCTGCCTGCTAAGCGCTCCCCTTTCTCTGCGCCAGTATCCCGAACTGCTGCACTACTGGTGTGAATGCCCTACCTACCCAGCGCCATCCTACTGTGCCCCTGAGTAGCGCTGGAGACTGCCGATAAAGCGCTGTGGTAATTGCCCCCTCAAGCGCTCACCTGCCACGTTCTGTGAAGCGCTGTGTTTTGCCCCCAGGCGGCCCCCGGTGCCAGGAGAGGACCGCTGCTACGTCCGGAGGAGTGGGCGGAGAAGACGCCGTTTTTCGGCGTACCCAGGGGCCGCTATCACCGCCGCAGCCCGGCCAGAGAGTGAAGAATTCCCGCCCCCGGAGCCTGAGGTAGGCCACCGCGTCTGGAAGAAGGCTGCGCTAGGTCCTGAAGCTGCAGTCTTGCCTCACGTGACGGGGGCTGCCCGGCCGCGTCATAGGCCACGCCCCCCCCGCCATCAGTGCCCCGTGAGTGGAGGAGAGGCTGCCTCGCCTCGCAGGCCGCGCTGTCATTGGCGGCCGCAGGTGCTCCTCCCCTCCGCCTGCTGCGATTGGACCGGGGAAGCCTGAGAGAAGCCCGGGCCCGTCCTGCTGCCGCCGCGATCGCTGCTGATCCCCGACTGGCTCCGAGGCCCGGGACTGGTCCTACAAGCAGCCAGGAGACCACGGGGGGGCCACAACCTCCCCACCAGCCTCTGGAACCACCGCAAGGGGCCCGGAGGAGGCCCGAAGAGTCCAGGTAAAGCCCGAGGGAGGGCGGAAGATCCTGGTAAATGCGGGGCCTCCCAGGAGTTTGCAGGAGGCCCCGGAACCGCCCCTCCCCTCGGGGAAAGCTGTTGCTAGGCCTGGTGGCCTTAATTAACTGCCGCAGATTAAGGAGAATTGGTGACTGGGCCCCGTTGGCCCTAATCTAGCCAAGGAAGGCCTCTGAACTGGGCCAAGACGTTAGTTAACCCCTGCCTGGGAACTAGTGGAATGCTAGCTAGTGTAGTCCCTGATGCTTGGATTATTGTGGCATAAAGAAGTGTTTTTGCCGAATACAGGGTTTATAAGTGCCTTAATGGAAGGCCCAGTTCTCTTGCCTAATGAGTGAAAGCCCAATCTTCCCTGAGACGTCCTACATTACCGAATGAAATGTTTTACATGTCATGACCTGTTTTATTTTCATTTAATGCACAGTTTATTCCTGCTTGAGAAAATGCTTTATTCTTGCAGAAAAAGTTCTATTCCTGCCTAGTGGGAGGTGGCCTGCTTCCTAATGAAAAAGTGGTACTGCCAGGTTTCCTAAATACCCCCAGTTATCTACTAGGCTGTGCCTTTGAAGAAAGCTTTATAGAGAAATACTATATTGATTGTTGACTTACCCCCTTTACTACGGCAATGAAATGGTTCCTGAAATGTGCTGCAGTGATGATGAAATGTTCCCTTTGCCCTCATGGTGAAATGCAGTATTGAAGTCTTGATGCCTTGATTATTGAGTACCCTGCATTTTATTCTAGATAAAAGCTAATGTTTTAATTCAATGCAACTGGTGTGGTCTAAGTCCTTGTGTGCATTTATTGTCTCAGTGGATGCGTGTGTTGTGTAGTCACTTAACACCTAAGCTTTCAGGTGCCTACCTGCTCGTGCCAGGCTACCCCCGGGGAACTGGTGACCCCAGTTCTTACATTGGTGCCGAGCGGTGGGATCCAGGACCTGTGACTATACAGCACACGCCAGTGTGACAGAGTGCGCTGCAATTAGACTGGACACCTATCGTGCCTACAAGCTTGCTCAATTGACCCCCCACTTTCTAGCCTGCAGAGTGTGTAGGGACCTGTGTTGACTCAGTATTGTACCTACGTCCTAGGATCTTTCCTTGATTTTTACCTGGGTCACCACCTGGCAAAATGGAGTTCCAGCTAGCCGATCTGGAGGAGTACACAGTGGTGCAGCTTAGGGAATTTTGTCAGGGGATGGGGGTGCCGGTTGGGCGGAGAGCCGCAAAGAAAGAACTCCGTACCGCCTTGAGGGCATGGGTAAGGGCCCACCCAGAGGAGAGAGGGGATGGGGAACAGGAGGGACAGGTCACACAAGGGGAGGCGGGCACTACAGAAGACCCAGGCCTGCTCAACATTGATATGTCCGACAATGTGTTGCCAGGAAGACGTTCCGGGGCAGGGAGTAGTGTATCTAGGGGGAGTGCGTCGTCGCAGGAGTATGAGAACAGGAGGGAGGAGAGGCGATTGAAGTGGGAGCTTGCCAAGCTAGAGCACGAGATGGAGAGAGAAAGGGAAGATAAGAAGCTTGCTTTGGAGAGAGAAAGATTAGCTATGGAGGAAAGGAAACTGGCGCACGAGCTCCAGCTGAAAGAAATAAAGCTGCGAGCATTGCAGTTGGGTGCGCCAGGAAGTCCTAATGGTGGCAGCGTACCAGGGGCTCAGCAGGAGCCCAGATTCTGGTTACCCAAGGAGGTGATAGCGAGCTACACCCAGGGGGATGACATTGCTAGGTGGTTGGAGGCGTATGAAGTGGCCTTGACCGCCCATGGGGTGCCCGAGAAACATTGGGGAGGTGGCTTTTACCGTTATATACCTCCGAACGTCAGGGACACCCTCCTGTATTTGGATAAGGCAGACCAGTTCAGTTATTCCCCCATGAAGGAGGCGCTCATTAAAAAGTTTGGCCTCAACCCCGAAAGGTATCGCCAGAAGTTCCGTGGCAGCCATAAGCTGTCCACGCAGAATTGGGTGGATTTTTTTGACTATGCCCTTAAGGCTCTGGATGGTTGGGTGCGTGGCAGCGAGTTGCATGATTACGAGGGCCTGTACAATCTTTTTTTGAGAGAGCACCTCTTGGATAAGTGTTTTCCGGAGCTGCGCCAACATCTGGTGGACCGCAAGCTGACTGATCCCCGTGAGCTTGCGGAGGAGGCGGATACCTGGGTTAGCACCCGGGTGTCACACAAGGGCCCCGGGGGAGATGGCCCGAAAGGCGGACAGGGCGTCCCCCAGAAGAAAGAGGGGGGAGATAAAAAGGAGTTCTCACGAGGCCCACAAACTAGACAGTTTGTGAGAGGAGTAGGTACCCCACCTCAGTCCTGTTCCCCGAAAGCCACTTACCTTGACGAGTCAGCAGCCAAAAGTGGTCCGGTGCTATGAGTGCAGAGAGGTCGGACACTACAAGGGAGATACCCAGTGTCGCAAACCACCCCCAGCCCCCACTGGTGGCAAGAGTCCCGGGGTGGCTAGTGTAGCGCTTGGGATGGAGCTGCCCCTAGATAGGCCTGACCCTGGTTTCACTTGGGGTTAGAGAGATGGTCTCAGTGACGCCCTTACCATCGAATACTGCTAAGTACGAGCAGAGGGTGAAGGTCAATGGGGAGGAGGTGGACACTCTGAGGGACACAGGTGCCAGCATGACCACCGTAGTGAGGCAGCTGGTGTCCCCTGAGCAGGTAGTACCTGATGTGTTCCATCCGGCCGTGTTGGCTCACGGCAGTATGAGCTACTATCCCGTGGCTCAGGTTCCCTTTGAGTGGGGAGGAGTTCGAGGCCAGTTGAGAGTTGCGATAAGCCCTGCCTTGCCTGTGGACTGTCTGCTATGTAATGACCTGGAACATACCGCCTGGAAGGAAGTGGAGTTTAAGGCCCACACTGAGATGCTGGGGTTACCAGGGTGGACTTGCGTGGTTTGGTGAGGTGACCAAAATGCTGGAGCTGGGGGTGATCGAACCCTCCAGCAGCCCGTGGGCTAGTCCGGTCGTGTTGGTACCAAAAGCGGCCCCACCGGGCACCACACCAGAACTTCGGTTCTGTGTGGACTATCAGGGATTGAACTCTGTCACCAAGACAGATGCTCACCCGATCCCACGGGCAGATGAGCTGATTGACCGGCTGGGAGCAGCCAAGTACCTCAGCACCATCCACTTGACATCAGGGTACTGGCAGATTGCCATGGCCGATGGAGCAAAGGAGAAGACAGCGTTTTCCACCCCCGAGGGCCACTTCCAATTCAGAGTGATGCCCTTCGGGCTCAAGAATGCTCCGGCCACTTTCCAGCGGTTGGTGAACCAGGTGCTATCTGGCCTGGAGTCCTTCTCAGCGGCGTACCTGGATGACACAGCTGTCTTCAGTAGCACCTGGGAGGACCATCTGCAGCATCTCCAGGAGGTGCTGCAGGCTTTGCAACGTGCTGGCCTGACCATCAAGGCTATCAAGTGCCAGATTGGACAGGGATCTGTCGTCTACCTGGGACACCTGGTGGGCGGGGGTAAGATGCAACCCCTCCAGGCCAAAATTGAGACCATCATGGCCTGGTAGCCCCCCAAGACCCAAACTGAGGTCCGAGCCTTCCTCGGCCTCACTGGATACTACCGCAGGTTCGTCAAGGGATATGGCACCATCGTAGCCCCCTTGACCGAGTTGACGTCCAAAAAGCAGCCACGCAAGGTGATCTGGACGGCTGCTTGCCAAGAGGCATTTGAAACACTGAAGTGCGCGATGTGCACCGCCCTGGTGCTGGCCACTCCGGACTTCCAGAAAGAATTCATCGTGCAGACGGATGCCGTGCTATCGCAACTTAACGACGACGGCCAAGACCAACCTGTGGCCTTCATCTCCAGAAGACTCCTCCCTCGGGAACGGCGATGGAGTACCATCGAGCGAGAAGCCTTCGCTGTGGTCTGGGCCTTGAAGAAGTTGAGGCCATACCTGTTTGGCTCTCACTTCCTGATTCAAACCGACCACCGACCCCTTCGCTGGCTCATGCAGATGAGAGGCGAAAATCCCAAGTTACTAAGGTGGTCCATTTCCCTACAGGGAATGGACTTTAGGGTGGAACATCGGCCCGGAGTTGACCACGCCAATGCTGACGGTCTCTCCCGGTTTTTCCGCCTTAGTGACGAGAACTCCCTAGAGGTTGGGTAGCTCTCCCCTCTTTCGGCTGGGGGGACCCAGCCGAGACCTGTCAGCCCTAGGGTGGTCTTTCCCTATTTTTTTCGCCCTTGCCTCATTTTTCCCACCTTCTTTTTTGTTGGCCCTTAGCTCTCCGGGCACCTTTCCATGGCCAATCCATGTTACGGTGCAGGTGCTCGCTACTCCAAACATGGCTGCCACTGGCCCCTGCTACTGCAGCGTGGTCTTTTTCTAGTAGCACCCTAGTTGCCAGGAGCTCGCTGGGACCCCAAACATTGTTGCAATGCCAGCCTTCCATCGCCTGCCCATAGATAGAGTGGGGAAGCTCCTGGGACCTTCCAGAAAAAAGGCGGAACCTATTTTTGCCGCCTTAGAGAGTGGTCACCTGACCTGGGCATATATAAGGAAGGGAGGGAAACTTTTTAGTCAGTTGGGGCATCACTGACCTGGGGGACCCACGCAGGAGATTTAGGCGGTAGGGCCTAGTCGGGGACTTATGCCACTGGGAGTGACAGGGCTTACGTGCTGCCTTCAAAGTAGGGTGAGGTACCCTCAACTAGCCCACTGATCTACATCTTCAGTGACCTTTTGAGGAAACTTGACAAGCCTTCAACTCAAGCCCCCCCCCCCCCGCTTCTTAAGAAACAACCCATCAAGGGCGCAGGACCCATCTAGTGCCGAGAAGACTACTTGCCTGTACTACAAAAGACTGCTGAAGGACCCACCAGGTACAGAACTGTGTTCACTTTCCCCCAACCTGGGCTCCTGTGCTGTCCTCCCTGTCCTGCTGACTGAGCTGCCTGAATTGGGAACCTGCCTGCTAAGCGCTCCCCTTTCTCTGCGCCAGTATCCCGAACTGCTGCACTACTGGTGTGAATGCCCTACCTACCCAGCGCTATCCTACTGTGCCCCTGAGTAGCGCTGGAGACTGCCGATAAAGCGCTGTGGTAATTGCCCCCTCAAGCGCTCACCTGCCACGTTCTGTGACGCGCTGTGTTTTGCTCCCAGGCGGCCCCCGGTGCCAGGAGAGGGCCGCCGCTACGTCCGGAGGAGTGGGCAGAGAAGACGCCGTTTTTCGGCGTACCCAGGGGCCGCTATCACTGCCGCAGCCCGGCCAGAGAGTGAAGAATTCCCGCGGCGGCCCCCGGAGCCTGAGGTAGGCCGCCGCGTCTGGGAGAAGGCCGCGCTAGGCCCTGAGGCTGCAGTCTTGCGTGACGGGGGGCTGCCCGGCCGCGTCATCTGCCACGCCCCCCGCCATCAGTGCCCCGTGAGTGGAGGAAAGGCTGCCTCGCCTCGCAGGCCGCGCTGTCATTGGCGGCCGCGGGCACGCCTCTCCTCCGCCTGCTGCGATTGGACCGCGGGCCCGGTGAAGCCTGAGTGAAGCCCAGGCCCGTCCTGCTGCCGCCGCGATCGCTGCTGATCCCTGACTGGCTCCGAGGCCCGGGACCGGTCCTACAAGCAGCCAGGAGACCGCGGGGGGGGGGGCGCAACCTCCCCGCCAGCCTCTGGAACCACCGCAAGGGGCCCGGAGGAGGCCCAAAGAGTCCAGGTAAAGACCGAGGGAGGGCGTAGGATCCTGGTAGATGCGGGGCCTCCCAGGAGTGAGCATGAGGCCCCGGAACCGCCCCTCCCCTCGGGGAAAGCTGTTGCTAGGCCCGGTGGCCTTAATTAACTGCCCCAGATTAAGGCGAATTGGTGACTGGGCCCCGTTGGCCCTAATCTAGCCAAGGAAGGCCTCTGAACTGGGCCAAGACGTTAGTTAACCCCTGCCTGGGGTCTAGTGGAATGCCAGCTAGTGTAGGCCTGATGCTTGGATTATTGTGGCATAAAGAAGTGTTTTTGCCGAATACAGGGTTTATAAGTGCCTTAATGGAAGGCCCAGTTCTCTTGCCTAATGATGGAAGCCCAATCTTCCCTGAGACGTCCTACATTACCGAATGAAATGTTTTACATGTCATGATCTGTTTTATCTTCATTTAATGCACAGTTTATTCCTGCTTGAGAAAATGCTTTATTCTCGCAGAAAAAGTTCTATTCCTGCCTAGTGGGAGGTGGCCTGCTTCCTAATGAAAAAGTGGTACTGCCAGGTTTCCTAAATACCCCCAGTTATCTACTAGGCTGTGCCTTTGATGAAAAGTTTATAGAGAAGTGCTATATTGATTGTTGACTTACCCCCTTTACTACTGCAATGAAATGGTTCCTGAAATGTGCTGCAGTGATGATGAAATGTTCCCTTTGCCCTCATGGTGAAATGCACTATTGAAGTCTTGATGCCTTGATTATTGAGTACCCTGCATTTTATTCTAGATAAAAGCTAATGTTTTAATTCAATGCAACTGATGTGGTCTAAGTCTTTGCGTGCACTTATTGTCTCAGTGGATGCGTGTGTTGTGTAGTCACTTAACACCTAAGCTTTCGGGTGCCTACCTGCTCGTGACCGGCTACTCCCGGGGAACTGGTGACCCCAGTTCTTACACACCGTAATAACGTGGTTCTCAGAACAAATCCCAAATTCCTTTCTAAAGTCATTACTCTGTTTTATTTAAACCAATCTGTAGAGTTACCCGTGTTTTTCCAAAGCCCAGACTCTGTAGCAGAAAGAACCAAATCCTTTCGCAAAACAAAACAATTGTTTGTAGCTTTCTCTCCACCACATAAAGGCAACCCCATCTCTAAAGCTGGAATTACAAGATGGATTGTAAAATGTATACAAATATGCTATCAAAAAGCAAAACGTACATTAACAGTTCCTCCTAGGGCGCACTCCACACACAAACTAGGAGTCTCCATGGCTTTCTTAGGGAAAATTCCCCTAGAGGACATTTGCAAGGCAGCAACATGGTCTACAACACACACCTTCACTAAACACTATTGTGTTGATGTGCAAGCTAAGCAGAAAGCTGCAGTAGGCCAAGCTGTCCTCAAAACCCTCTTTCAAACTACTGCAACAGATACAGGTGACCACCGCTAAGAGGAGACACTGCTGTACAATCTATGCACAGTGTAAGATCTGCAGCTCGTATGCCTCGAACGGAAAATGCTACTTACCAGTATGTATCTGTTCTTGGCATGTAGAGTTGCAGATTCCTAGCCGCCCACCCGCCTCCCCAAGGCCTGTATCGGTCCCAGTTCTATCTTAATTAGATATACAGGCATGGACATCCTTTCTTCTTTCTACAAACTCCATAATTTCCCATCATGACGAAAAACAATCTAAGGATGGAGCCGATGCCCATGCGCACTATCGTCCAAGGGAGGAGTCACCTATCTCGTGACTACAAAGACTTCTTCCAAGACCACAAGAACATGCAATCATCCGAGCCCAACACCAGGTGGCGATCTAATGCACAGTGTAAGAATCTGCAGCTCTACATGCCAAGAACAGATGCATACTGGTAAGTAGTATTTTCATTTTTCAAATGTGTACTTTGTGCAGTCACTCATGGTGAAGGGAGACAATGGGTAAACTGGCCTGACACATTGGCCCATGCTGTGTGCTAACGAGGCAGAGCCAACATGTTTAACTTACCAGTGGATGAAGACAGTTGATCAAAAACCCCTTTCAATGTTTTTTTTCTTTTTAGAGAAACAGTAGTCCTTCAAAACATGTAAAACTGTCTTAAAGGCAAGGCACATTCTAGTAGTTATTCCCCATGTTTTTTTTCTGTTGCTCAAGCGTGTCAGCTGTAAAAACCCATCCCTCCTCTTGAAGCATGGCAGTTCACTAAACCCTTTGAGGAGCATTGAAATCTGAAAATATGTACAGAGTCTGCCACGATCATTTAGGGGTGAAACTTTGATCTGTTAATGGATACTAATGGACCACTTCTTTAACACCTTTCTATCTAGCTTAAATTTGGCTTTAGTGAGTACAGTGAATAGCTCAGAATTCGTGTCCCAAGCCAGTCGACACTAAAAATACAAAACTCTTTCAAGAGTGCTCATTTGTTTCTTAGATGAAGTCCCTGATTAAGCAGTGCCTTAGGCCTAATCTGTAATAGTACCCTAGAATATTCTGGGTAGCAAATGTATTACGTGCTAGAATACCTAACTTTAGTTGAGTGACTTTAAGTGTGATTGTTTGTTTAAAAAGAATAGTACAGCTGTAGATGGTGGCCTGTGTGCAATCAACATTTTTTTAATTCTAATAATGAGACTGCTTTGGATTGTTATCCCATACATTTGCTAAACCTTTATGGCAAGACTCCGTGCTAAAGCGAAAACATTGTTTTGAATTTCAGTGGTGCAACATATATTTTGATATTCAGCAGATTAAGGAACAGATACAGTATCAGTGTTTTCACGTTGAAGGCAGGTATTATTGTTTTGCTGTTCTAACAGTCGCTTCCCGTCTTCACCTTAGTTGTTCATGAAGGTGTAGATGGCTGTTCCTATGTAGTAGATTTGAGCGCCGTTATTCCCATGCGTGTATGATGGGCTCCTGAACAATTCCTTCAAAGAAGGGATGTAATTAGCACTTCAAATGATCATGGAACTGCTACAATGTTGGGATTTGTCCCGTAACCTCCCAAAATCAAAACTCAAGCCTCCGTTTTGTTTTGCTTCTTTTTGCAGCAGTGTTGGGCACTTTTCTGAGAGCACTTTATCCCTTTGTTCATAAGGGATGTGTGATCAAACACCTTGTTTTTTTTAGGTTTAGGTTGTCTTCTTGCATTCTTATAGTATCGAAGTTGTAGCTGAGGTTCAGTTTGCTAGAAAGTGCATTTAAGGACTGTGGTCACTGAATCCGGGGCGACTAACAGATCTTTTTTTAGTAAAGCAGAATGATTGCCAGGTTTTTGTGTAGTGAATGCAGCATGACAGTTAAGAGGCTGGGAATTGGCTTTTCCAGAAATTCCGGCTCAAATGGTGAAAGCTGTCTTTCGTGTGATTGTGAACTGCCTGTGGTCAAAAACAGATTATCCCCTCCATTTTAAACTGTGGGTACTAAGCACCATGAGATTAATCTCTCACTGCTGGTCTTACCCAGTTGCAATTCAGAAATGTGCTGTACAAGCTTCTTACTTGTCATTGGTAACTGGGTTTTAGGCTGGCGGAGATCATTAGGTGGATATCCTTGTAAATCACCACAATAAAATGACTGCTGCTTTGCTTTAAGCCAGTAACGTAGGAACGTTGTGGGACATGTGATCCCATTCCTTTGGAAATTCAGTCTGGTTTATGCCTATACTGATTATTGAATACATTTGTATGGTTTAGGTTGTCCTCACAACAAAGTTACTGTTGGATCTAGACTTCCAAAGAGGATCAGGTGCATGGGTGTACAGAATTCTAGTAGGGAGAGGTAACTCAGGCATGTAAAGTCTGTTGGAGCATGAACATTCTCTTGTCACACGATGTTAGGATTGTCGTAAAAAGGAAGAATACAAGACCTCTCAGTAAAAAGAGGTAATTGATGTTTTGTTGACCAAAGATGTCTGTCTGGTCACAATTTCATTCTGTTGAACTGAAGGTGCTCTTTACCTTTGTTAAATCTTTCCATTTGCTAGCTGTTTGGGATTTGTATGTGGCTTGCCATTAGTTGGAGGAAGCATGATGATTTTTCTCTGTCTGAAGCCCCCAGTTCTCAACTTTGTAAGTTTGTTAAACGAGACTTTTGCCTCCTGCCTGCAACTCCTGCCCTCGTCATTCTCACATTGTTACTCGGAGGGAACTCAGCTTGGTATTGTTTACATTGATGGTTCCACCTTTTTAGTCCATACATAGTTCTAATGTGTAGTACCTTACCATTAAGTGTTCTGCTGTTGACTGTAACTTCAGCTGTAATGGTGAGCTAGTTAATGGCCTTGTTGATGTATTTGTCATGTACAGTCCTTTCAGAGACCAAGTGAGACTATTACCCCTCCAAAGGTGGTGCCTGAAGTACATTTCAAAGCGATTATTCATTTGCCACATTTTGTTCTGCTGCTGTATCCTAAAGTGAAAGATAAGTTTCCCAAGTTGAGGCCAATAAAGACTCTCCCACAATATTACCAGATTTGATGAGTGCAGTGTAGACCTACAGCATTTAGCTTTCTGTGGGAGTGGTACCAAGGATGTTCTTTTAACTAAACCGTTAGATAGTGCTTAGTGATATTCCTCAGAGTGCTCATGTATGTTGCTAGAACCAGCAGACACCAGCAGGCTACATATTGTTTCTTTGTTGTTGTATTTCATTATTTGCATTTTCAAGTGCAATTTACTATCAACAGAAACCAGGCTCTGCCTTTGCTGTATGTACATAGGTGACATTAATAAATATATTTAGTACACCGCTTATTGCAGCCTGATTATAGGCCCACCTCAACAACCAATCAAGGTGGTGCATCCCCCACCTACCCGCTCCTCCACCCTCCAACTTGTCTCCACAGATACAACTCTCAGAGCCTGAAATCGGTCCACACCTCCTAAGAGTTATGCGTCATATACAGTTTTTTGTTATTTTGGAGACGGGTACATACAGCCTTTGTATGGTCTTTCAGTATATGTTTAGGGCTCTTCTATTTAGGTAAAATGCTGTTTATTGTTCACCATATGTACAATTTATAAATATGTTTTTTAGAACAAACTTTGATAAAAACAAATTAAAAACAAAAAAGAATATTATATTTTCTGATAATAAATGATTGAAAATTAAAAGTGAAGGGCTTATAAATTTGTCTGGATATATTACCAAATGTAAAAATATCTAGTGGGGGAAGTTGTTTACGTTGATTAATCCTAGTTGATGGACCCCATGACTGCCTGCCAGAAGTGATTGTACTGTGTGTTGCAATTGAGCTGAAAAATAACAGAGCACTAAATCGGGAAACCTCTACCCCTCCCTTGTCCCCAGTCACGACTCAGAGCAGACAACCCCACTCTATATCGTGTGCCCTGTCACAGAAGCCCCAGTAGTAATTTATTGAGCTTTGCAAGGACCCTCCTCACTATTTCACAGAAGGAGTTTTGCTTTGTATATAGACGCCATGACAGCACCACAATTTTCATAAGGGCGCTCACGGCCATCAGGGAGATGTGCAACGAGCCCCAGGTCTTAATAGTAGGCCGTAGATTGTCCAGCACTCTACCCATCTTACTATCATAGAACTAGGATTGATCAGGGGTGAGATAAATGTCCAGATATTTCACACCCTCCACTGTCTAGGGGATGTCGACTTTAGCCAAGTTAGTCAGAGGGCAGTCTCCCAGCAAACCCAGCAGCAACAGTATTGACTTAGTAATGTTTAGTTTCAATCCTGACATTTCACTGAACTCTGACATCACTGCTAGGAGAATCGGGACCATGGGTTGCTGTAAATAAATCATAGAATCATCGCATGCAATGAAACTGTGTTCTGACGGCGCCACAATGATACGCCCACCCTTAAGAGCATAGCGAAGTCTCCAAGCCAGAGGTTCCATTGCCATGACGAAAAGCAACGGGACAGGAGGCTTCCCTGTTGTGTGCCCCTCTTTAAAAGGATCCCCATCGAGACGTATCATCTGATTTGTACCCTCGCCACTGGGTTGGTGTAAAGTATTTGAACCCATCTAATAAACCAGGGACCCAGCCCCATTCGTGCCAGCACTTGCCATTGATAGCCCCAAAATACTGAGTCATGAGCCTGCTCGATATCCAAAAAGTCAAGTGCAAACAGAAGGCCTTGCAGTTCTGGTCAGTGTAAAACATGCGCCCAGCCGGCGCAAATTACATTGGGTGTTCCTGTGAGGAATAAAGCTGGACTGAACCTCGTGGATCAGCTGGGACAAACATGGAAGCAGACGGCGGGCCAGAATATGACTCAGAATCTTGAGGTTGACATTTAGCATAGAAATGGGTCTATTCGACCCATTGTTTGAGTATGTTACTGTAAGTAAGTAATGTGCTTATCAAGGTTTTCTACCTTTTCCTGTACGTGTTGATAAGTATTTTTTTTACATAAAACAACACTTCAGGATCACCTGACTCGGCTGGTCTAGCTCTTTACCTGAATGTTTCAACATTGACTCTACTTAGTCTATAACTTTGGGGAAACAACCTTTACAACGCAGTCATTACATCGCATGTCCTTTACATAGTATGTCATTACAACTTAGCCATTACATTGCATGTCACTACAACGCAGGCATTACATCGCAAGTCATTACAATGCATACCATTACAACGCATAGTACCCTTACACTATCCAAAACTTACCCTACTGTTGCACTCACTGGAGTTAGAATAGTAATTTATACCCCTACACTATCCAACACTTACCGTTCTGTTGCACTCATAGGAGTTAGACTAGTAATTATTATCCCTATACTATCCAACACTTACCTTTAATGCGATGTAATGGTATGCATTGTAATGGTATGCATTGTGAAGGTATAATGCGATGTAATGGAATGCGTTGTAAAGGTAGTTTCTGAAAATGCGATGTAATGGCATGCAATGTAAAAGAATGCGTTGTAAAGGATGTTGCGATGTAAAAACTGTGTTGTAATGGCATGCATTGTAAATGTATGCGTTGTAACGTCATACATTCATAGCTCTGATGTTGTAATCATTATTATTTATTTTCCTGTGCTTTTTTGTCTTGTGTATTGAGTATGACTCCCACTATCCCTTCTGGAGGATGCCTCTGCCCAGTCACACCGTTTCAGAAGTTATTTATTTTGTTATTCTTTAAACTTTCGAGAGTGAGTATTATTCAAGAGCACCTTGCACTATGCACAACACTTCTGTTCTTTTCCCATTAAAACATTTAATTGTCTCATAAGAAATCCTCTTCCCTCCTCTTTAAAAGAAGAACTTAAACCACACTTCACAAGATTTGCATTCACACCATCTTGGAAGTTCTTTTTTTACACTGTCAGTAAATCATTGGATATTCGGACTTGAGCACAGTTCTCTAAGGCAGGGTCTCTGTCCTGGAGTGCCAGATCCATGCCAGATTTTAAGATAACTACATTTATCTAAATTAGGATATGCTATAAAGCTGGCAAGGATCCAACCCTACAGGACCAACTTTGGAGATCCCTACTCTAAGTTGAAAGGTCAAGGAACACTCACAACACTAACTTTCCTTTTTTAAAGTTTCTGTCTCCCACCCCAGTCCCTTCATACATGCACCTCAGCATTGTCTTGGCATGTTAGGCTGCACTTTCACTCTTTTCGGAAATTGTGATGATTATAACACTTTTGGATTGGATAATCTAATTCTGATGGTTACCTCTAATTGCAAAGCATGCTTCTAACTTGTAGAGCAATTCCGGGCTCCAGATTGGATCAGAGATTTAAAAAAAATCTTAACTTGAGCCAGTCTTATACATAACAAATCCATACGACACCACATTTCAGCAATACACAGTTCTGCACGTAGCACATATACATTCTTCTGCCATTTGTTCACAGTTGTTGTCAAGCCCTGTCCCACCATCCACCACCCCTCACTCCTCATCCAGCCCTGAGTCATCACTTTCATTATCTGCTGGTGGGTCACAAATACCTCCCCTGTATTCATTCCATGTCCCCCAGATTTTAGTCCATTTTCTGGGGCATCCTCTATTACCAAACACTGCCCTTTCAGTTATCATAGCCTCATCCATGTCTCTGCTCCACGCTGTTAGAGAAGGCACCGCCACCCCTCCCCACCTTTGTGCTATATTCCTCTTAGCTATCATTATTCCGAATGTGACCCAGTTCTGCCCTTGGCGTGTGAGATCATTTGGCTCCCATATATTTAGTAGACATCTGCGTGGTTCTGGTGTGAGCGACACCCCCTGCGCTTGTGACATAGTACGTAACACTTGTGTCCAGTACGCTGCTATTCTGGGACATTCCCATATAGTATGAAAAAAGGTTCCCTCTTCTCAGCAGCCCTGTAGACAAAAGGGGTGGTTTATTCTTCTCATCTTGTGTAATACAAGTCTGGTATAATAGGATCAGTGCAAGATTCGGAGTTGTACAAGTCTAAGGCGCGAGGGTATTCCCACGTCCCTCGGGGAAGCCAATGCTTCCTGCCATTCCGAGTCATCCATCTCCCCTATGTCCTGTGACCACTTAAGTTTCAGGGGGCCTGTAGGATCTGGCAAGTTGTTTACTAATTTACGATAGGTAAAAGAGGTAGCCTTCTACTGCATGTAATCAGTCAGTAACCTATCCTCCATAGGGGACGCCTCTGGGACATCAGAGCCAGGTGGTATCTCAGTCATCAGGGCATGTCTAATTTGTGTATATCTAAACATTTCGGAGGGTGCCATTTCATATAGATGCTGAAGACGCTCGAACTGCACCATTCCCCCTCCTTGCCACAAATCCCCCACTGTTGATTTTCCTATGTCATCCCATTGATCGAAGCCCTTGCTGTTTCGAAGTCTTCCTGGTTTTTTGTTGTCCCATAGTGGTGTAAGTTGTGTCAGTACCCCCCGCCATCCCAGTTTTGTCTGTGCAGTGTGCCATAACATCAGAGTATGTCGCAGTGGGCCAAACATTGCCAAAGCCAATTTCTTATCATATAGGGGAGAGAGCATACCTCTCGTGCCAAGTTGTGTTCTATCTGCCTTATATGCCGGGTCGGATTGCGGGACATAGAGCCGTTGATTAATCACCTTGAGCTGTGCTGCCCAGTAATAGAGCTGCACAGCAGGTAGCACTATTCCTCCGTCGTACCACCCTCTCACCAGTTTGGCCTGAGCGATGCGCTGTGGCTTATTACCCCATACGAGGCTGGAGACCTGCGCCGCGATGGCTTTAAAGTAAGTGGGCATTACTTGGTATGGTGTATTCTCTAGGACATATAAGAAGCAGGGTAAGGCCATCATTTTAAAAAGTGCTGCCTTTCTTAGTAACGTTAGTGGCAGTGTCTCCCAGTGACGCACATCCCTCCTAAGACGCTCCAGTGGGGGCGGCAGGTTTTTATTAAATAATTCTCTGGAGTCAGCGGTGGCGTAGATCCCTAAGTATTTAAACGTACTTCCCGCTATTGTAAGCGGGCGGCTATCAGGAAGGAGTGGCGGAGGGCCAT
Source organism: Lissotriton helveticus (assembly GCF_964261635.1). Classification (NCBI taxonomy): domain Eukaryota; kingdom Metazoa; phylum Chordata; class Amphibia; order Caudata; family Salamandridae; genus Lissotriton; species Lissotriton helveticus. Next base: position 1,841,472,802 of record NC_136067.1, on the reverse strand, counting down.
GAAGCACGTAAACTATTGATTTTGACCAATTAATGGTATATCCTGAAGCCACACCATAGGCTGTACACACGTCCAGGAGGGTCATTATAGAGTGTCTTGGTTTGGACAAATATAGCAGTATATCGTCGGCATAGAGGGACACACGGTCTTCCCAATTGTCCGTCCCTTTGAGGCCTCGTATTATTGGCTCCCATCGTATCCACTCTGCCAAGGGTTCAAGGACCAGTGCGAAAAGTAACTGCGACAGTGGGCAACCCTGGCGCGTGCCCCGTCGCCAGGGAAAAATCATTCGATATATGACCATGGATCAGAGATTTTTAAGCAATAGCTCTCTATTACTGTCAGGTCATGCCACATAGCTGCATGGTGACCTTGTATCGCCCCAGGAATGACACAGTGGAAGTGCATGTAGGAGCCACCCTCTGTCATGTTCAAAGTCCCTGGGAAAGTCACATTTCAGAGCACATACCGAGCGCAAGAAGGCCAAATGGGATTCGACTCCCACCACTCAGCCTTCGCAGTTCGCGAGAAGAAGTTCAGCAGCACTCCAGAGGCTCTTCGCCTGCAAAATCTACAGACTCCAACCGTATGCTGCTGTTGATTCTGGTGTGCCCTGGCACTTGTCGACTCCCGCAGCAGAGGCATTCAAGGAGGAAACATTGCAGATTTTCAAGATACTACCAGCTCCTTCACAAGCCCTTTCTTGGAGCTTCATGGGCCTCCAGTCACACCTCTGCTATGGACCCTTCCCCAGCCCCAACCATCTTCATGGGACCAGTTACCGCATCCATGGCATCCCCTCTTGACAGTGTAGGCCCAACCTACCATACCAGTGCCGACCCAGCGTGACTTTACCTCAAATCAGACCTATGTCACACTAAGAAATCACTAAGGGACAACCAACCATGGTTGAGCCGGATTACCAGTCTTTTCAATGCCATCAGTATTACCAGAGACTAGAAGCCCTGTTGGGGTCCAATTTAGATGGCAATCCAAGAGTTACTGATTGTCAGTGTTGAGTATTGTTTTAGAAGGAAACATTTGTGCTAAATTTAAGGGTTTGACTACAACCCAGTGAACAGTCCTCACAAGTTACCATACTTGTAATAGTACTTATTTTGATTAGACACTTGGACTGACAGCAAGTGTATTGCTGTAGCACCACAAAGTAATCAGTTTGCGTTTAAATATTTTGAGAAAGCAAGTATAAATAGGAGTGCTCCTCCAACCCCTTATCTCTAATCCAAGACTTACAACAGGTTATCCACAATGGCGAGAACAAGGCAAATTTCTCACTCCTCACTATACTGATGAAGGGCTTTATTTCAACCTGCAGACATTGAGCTTGACTCTCCACTTGTCTTCCATGGTGGTTGTGGTGTGTAGAGAAGTAGATTTTCTCAGCCTACTGTTGAAACTAAATCAGATTTACTGATGGAAACCTTCCAAACAGGGTTGACCTCCAGTGAGGCCCTGTTGCCCTTTAACAAGGCATTCTCAGGCACTCCTATGACCACCTGGATGAAACCATGCTTAGCTCCACCAGTGAGCTGGCCTGTCTCCAGACTACACAGACCAATCCCTGGTGACCCAACATTCCTCAACACGATGCCGGATAGTCTAGAGGTGCAGATTTCAACCAGTAAAGTGAATTCCTGTGCCTTTCCTACCAGCCCAGTCACAGAGAAATCTATATGCATTAAGCAGTCAGAAAAAAAATGTATTCTTCAACCAACCTAACTTTACATTCACTAATTGCAATCTTTCTGCTGGGAAGGTACACCCATGCTTTGTGGGACTTGGTAAATGAAACCTTACCAGCTGTGTTAGAGGACCGCAAAGTTAATTTTGCCTAAACTATTAGGCAAAGTACATGCTGTATGCTGGCTTTGATACTATCTCCTGTGTGTCACACCATTGGCATCAACTTAGTGCTTAGGCCCCACTCTTGGATGGATGCAATTGGATGTTTGGTGAGTTTTCTATGCTCCCTTGATGGACATGCCCTTTGATGGCTCTGGACTTTCCGGGGACAAGGCCAACTTCATTATTGAGATTAAAGGAGGGCCATATTACAGCCAATTTCACCACCAATGGCAGAAATTCAGGGGTTACTCAAGAGGTCTGGTATAGAGGTAGCAACAACATTCCCAGCCCTACAGCAACCAAGCCAGAGGTTTTGCCGTTCCAGAGACCTCACACAACCACAGGTACAGCAATCCTCTTCCTCCTCCTCTGCTGCAGCTGCCACCAAACCACTCTAATATGCCCATCCAGAATATCAACCAGACTGTAGGGGATGAGGATTAGATGTTTCCTTCTTGATAGGTCAATCATGTTGGGTCAAAGGGTATTGCGAATCCTTCTAAGGGACCACACTCTACATTTTATTTTTTCCCTGTGCTCTATTCGCTGCCATGTACGTATCACACCGCCTGACCATGCCACAGTTTTGCTTCAGGAAGTCCACTTTCTGGCCAAGGCTGCCATTAAAAGAGTGCCAGAAGGAGAGAGAGAGGTGAGGGGTGTTATTCTTGCTACTTCCCCATGCCCAAGAGGCATGCAGGTACCATTTCTAGATCATAGGCCTTTGAATGCCTTCTTGAAGGAGAATTTTAAAATGCTCACTCTGGCTTTGCTTCTTTCCTCTCTAGACCCAGGACCCTGGATGGTGTCCTGCGTCTTGCAGGATACTACATGCGTTTCATAGTGGCGTCCGAACACTTCCCGTGTAAAATTGTAAAGTTTGACCTCATTGCGGCCCCTCAAGGGGTTCACTAAAGGGATGACGGTGGTCACAGCCCATATTTGGAGTTGCAGGGATACATATATTTCTGTTCCTCTGACTGGCTGCTCAAGTCATCAGTTAAGTTGAGGACCACCTATGGATGTTGGTCGTCCTTCTGGCCTTTCTGGGGCCTTCCATCAGTGAACCGAAGTCCCAAATGATGCCTCTGCAAAGGATTGCCATTATAGGGACTATTCTGGACACTGTGACATTCAAGACCTTTCCACCACCACAGCAAGTCCAGCACATTCAGTATATGAGCCTGATGTGTCGTATGTGGGGGTCACATGGAGGATGAGGAAATCGGAGATATATGGCCTCAAACGGATTGCTGAGTCTACATCAATATGTTGGAGCTTTGGGCCATCTGCCTGATGCTCAAAGCATTCCTACTGACTAGCAAAGTAAGGATGGTGCAGGTTCTCATAGACAACTCAACCCCAATATGGTATTGAGGCCGGCAGATCATGTTGGGGTCCTTGGTCCCGTGTCTGGGAACTCTGTACGTTTGGAGATGACGAGCCAGCAGGGAATCTTCCTGGTGACCAATTACCTGGCATGATACCTGAACGCCAGAGCAGACAAATTGAGTATACGTCAGCTACCAGCCCACAAGGGGAGTCTCCAGCTGGCTCAATACACCTTTAACCTTTGGGGTGGGTGGGTGTGCTTTGGTTGGAACTTTTCACCACTTCTGAAAGTGCACTGTCAGGATTACTGTGCACTGGAATTTCCACTGGGCGATGCTTTCCTGCGATTACTTCTTTTGCCTTGCATTCTGAAGAAAGTCAGGACAAACTGTACCCAAGTCATTTTGATTGCCCCCGAATTGGGCTAGAATAGTGATATTTATTTGATATTTGAGTCTGAGATTTGCTATCTGATTGCGTCTACCCCTTCGCAAGTGACAGGGGAGGGTCCTGCACCAGAATCTCCACAACCTACACCTCCATGCATGGAGATTGAATGGCTGCCTTGATATGCTGTTTTGATTTGCTGTCGGAGATAGTGGAAGTAATACTTGCAGGCAAAAATTGTTATACCAAGTCTCGCTATTCAGGATGCTGGGAAACGTTTGTGATCTGGTATATGGCCCGTAATCTTGATACTCCTTGGGAATAATTTTCAGTTTTTATATTTGGCCCAGCAAGGCTGTACAGTGGGCATATTTAATGGTTACATGTCGGTCCTTTTTGCTTTTTGTTTTTTCAAATCCCCTATTTTAATGAAATGCCACACACATCTCCCCTTGAAACACATAATATCTCAGTAGGACCTTAATTTGTTTCTCACTTTCATCATCTGCATGCTATTTGAGGAAATGCACATATTTTCTTGTAGCTGTTGACTATTAATACAGTTTTCCTCATTGCTCTAACCTCTGCATGTCGTATTTTTGAGCTGCAAGAACTGTCATTTCAGCCTTTGTGCACCTGTTTCTTTCCAAACAAGTTGCTGCTGATTACCCAGGGTATCTCTCTACCTAAAGTGGTATCGCCCTTTCATGCAGCATAATCTATCACTCGTCTGTCTGTTTTTTTCGTTGTCTCATCCCCTCATTGTCATAACCCAAAGAAAGTCCTCAGTTTTTAATTTGAACACACGAGAGCTTGTTGTGCCAATAATCAACTTGTCTGTAGGTTTTGCTGGTGCTTAAAATGGGAGGCAGAAGAGGACTCTGTCAAGTTGGATCGTCCTGTGCATAAATGTATCTCTCTGCTCAAGAAGGAAACCCTGAAAGCATATCGTCTCATTCCACCAAGGCTAAGGCCGCACAACAGCTTTAGTGAGGACGTGTTCCTATATTAGGCATCTGCCAGACTGCAACATGGGCATCAGTGCATACATTCACCAAGCTGTACTGTCTGATCCTCAGAGCGGGCTATTTTGCATGCTTGGTCCTGCAGGATGTTTTTGTTTAAATCCACTACTCATATTTTCTACCTGTTGGAATGTATGACTTGGATGTCTGTTCTATTGGTGTGGCATTTGTAATTAAAAGCATCCACCAGAAAAACAAGTTACTTGCCACTACAGTGTTTCTGGTGGATACTTTTTCTAACCACAGATTCATGCCCTCCTGACTTACCTTTCTGTTAATTGAATATTTCCATTAGAAAAAAAAGGTACTCCGCCAGAATTCAGCCCACTGTCACCTGCAGTTTGTCCCTGCTGATCCATGTCTCAGGGTGTGGAAATAGAACAATGCAAACACTGACATTAACATGGAGGGGTGCCTATAAGCAGCATCAATCAATTTACAGGGTGGTGCGAGGTTGCCGCAGAGATATGTAGCACCATCTGGCAGTGCTCGGGAGCTATTGTATGAAAATCTTGATCTAGTCTGGTGCTGGGAAATATTATACAGGTGAGGAGTCTGTTTATTGTATACACCAGAAAAAGTACTACTGAAGGTAAGTAACATGTTCAATTGGTAGCCCTTTGTGAAGGCTTGTAGCACCCGCTCTCCATTTATTTCTCGCTAACTATAGTAGTTTACCCCTAAAATATGACTGTTCACTTAGCTGACATGATTCATGTTTGATTTCTCTGTGGTTACTTCTATTATCTTTTCCAAAATGTATTCACATGTTTTCCTCACTTATATTGTTTTTAATAAGTTACAGGTTATGGTTATTATCTGCAAAGATGCGTTTTCCCCATTCTAATCTTGCCCCAGTGCTTGCTACTTTGAAATGGATAGGTCCTAATTTGGACATTGTAGTAGTCTACTGATTTTTCCTTCGCTTCTTGTAACAGCATGCCTTGTCCCAGGGTCAATAGTAAATAATACAGATCAGAAATCCTATTATTACTCTAAGATTATTTTCTTGCTTGCCTACGAGTCATCTGTGTGGTTCGGGTCAGCATCATGTACCTGTGTAAATAGCGTTTTCCTATTTGAGATCATTATAAATGGTTTCATGCAGTATGTCCTCCGGCTTTAAATGTCCACTTTGTTTTATTGCATTGTTTGCACTGTATGGAATTGCTGAAGGTATTGACATTGAATTTGCTTTATTGGAACAACGCAGTTGAAACGTAGTGTGTTTCAAAATTACTTCATATTGTGTTACTGCTTTTTTCAATCTTTTTGTGCTCTCCTTCAGTTAAGGGGTATTTGGATTTGTTGATCAAAAATACTTATGTTCAAATAAAAATATGCTTTTGTTTTTAGGTATCTGGACAAGAAAATTCCCCAAGAGGACAGAGAACTTTATCAGTGCCGATTTGGCCTGAAAGTTTGGGCATCTCAGACAGCTGTGTATATGAGCAACTACAGAAAAGTGAAAGTCCAGGTGAGATGACTTTTAATAGGTATTATGTAAAATTATGGGAGTGAAAGAAAAGGTAGTACAATAAATATAATTGGTAGACTGTTTAAGCATTCAGAGAGTAACGTCAATTTTTCACTCCAAATCTAGTTTTAGAATATGTAAAACCATAAACTTAATAACACAAGATATTGGAGTGGACAGCCAAGAAAGAAACTGATGTCGGCTGTGCAGGGGTGGTGGCTATTTTCGGCTCCGACCAGACCAGGTAGACCTGTAGAAGCAGAAAACCACCTAGGTAATTGTAGAAAATCTCCGGATTCGATCTGGCACCTGAAGATTTTCACAAGATGAGTAATCTGCAGTTAGAAAGAATATTCACCCGAAATGGCGTTACCAGCCTGTGCAGTAGTTTAATCCGCTTTTGCAGCTGTACTTGGGTTGAGGCAAAGAAAAAGGCAGACCGGTCCAGCACCCCTCCTCCTCCCTGTCTTTCCCTGCATCACCTGGAAAGCTGTTTAGTTTCCCCCTTACTGGAACACATGCAACAGTTCGCTGGAGTGTCTTTCTTTCTGCAGGCCTGGTATGTATAACATCAGACCAGTGGGTCTTGCAGATTTTAGAAAGAGGGTATGCCTTTCCATTCCTACAAGCACCTATTCACATTGCCCCTCTGCCCTGATTCCCATGTGTTGGAGGATCACCTTTGGATCCTGCTGCAGGAGGTAGCAGTCCTGTTGCAGAATGGAGTGGAGGATTTGGTTTCAGAGCAGAAATGTGGGCAGTGACTCTACTTCCAGTATTTCCTGTTTCCCAAGGCAGATGCCCGTCTGCATCAAATCCTAGATTTTAGGCTCTTGCGCCTTGAACGTTTACCTGTATAGGTAAAGGCCCAAGATCGTGTCCCTCATTCAGGTACTTGTTGTGATGGGAGTGGGACACTGGCTTGAGTCCTTAGTCTTGTAGTATTCACATTTTCTCATACCAAACAGTGTGTTTACTAGAGGTACATGTAAATCGTAGTGGGTTCTACCCATTACTACTTCGTAGTCTGGACTGACATCAGTACCTTGAAACTTCAAGAAGGTGATCTTGTTAGTTGCAGCACATCTGTGCAGGTTGAGGATTACTATGTTCCTGGGCCTCAATGATTGAATGCTCAAAGAGGGCTTGCCCCAACTGGTGTCTCATCATCTACAGGTAACACCACGACTTGGTATTTTTCATCAACCTGCCCAAATCTTACCTAGTGCCCTCATGATGCCTCCTGTTCATAGAGGCACCAGTAAACACCCCATCTTTGAGAGTCTTCCCTGCTCATTCTTAGGGTTCAGGATAAGATTCTAATGTTGCTGGAGGGGACTCAAGTTCCAGTCATGACGGTTCTTCACCTTCCAAGTCTGTTGGCTTTCTACTTTTGAGTGGTCAAAGGCAGACACTTGCAAATTATGGCTCTCCAGTGGTGCCTTAATCAGCAGTGGTTCCAGCATGGGTGTGGTTTATTGGATACCATCAGAATCACTCTAGACACTGCAGATGACTTTGTCTGGTGGTTTGTGAGAATCTGGACTAGGGGATGGCCTTCTGTCCTCCAGTAGTAGTGGCAATAGTAGTGAAGGATATATCCACCATTGAATGGGGTGTGCAATTGGAGTAACTGGCGATCGCAGGCCTCTGCTCTCCAGAGGAGCAGGTTTTGCACATCAACCTGCTCGTGCTGTTGGCACGTCGCTTGGCCCTGGAGGCATTCCTGCCCACTCTTCTCAGCCGATCTATTCAGTTCCTGGCTGGCAAAACAACTTTGATGTAATATGTAAGCATCATGCCTCTGCTAAGAAGCTCTGCAGCTTTGCACCTGGGTGCAGGGAAATTTGGTTGGTTGCCAACCTTCTGGTAGGCACTCTGAACAACAAATGACAGCTTGAGTTGCTATCATCTTGCCAAACCACAAGTAGTATTACCATTCAGAGGTGGTTAAATATCTGTTTTCCTGTGGGGCACACCTCAGGTAAACATCTTTGCAACTTATAGGAATGTGCACTTTCCACAGTTCTTTGTCCTTCAGTTTCCATAGGAGATGCGTTTTAGTTGATGTTGGATTTTCTGCATCACTAAATTTCCCCCCCCTCCATACCCTTAATACCTCGGGTAATGAGGAAACGGGTCGAGGTATGGCCCCAAGCCATTCGAATCACCCAACTCTGGTCAAGGATTGTGTTATGCAGACGTCCTCTCCCATTATCGCCACTTCATCTGCGTCTAAAGTCTGATCACCACTCCCAGTTGGTGGTACGGATGCTACACTGCAACCTCCAGAGCCTGCACCTTCATCCCTGAAGATTGAGCTCCTTTCACTTGTTGCCGAAGGTGACAGGCAAGTTTCAGCTCATCGCCTCTCCACAAAATATGTCTATTCAAGAAGTTGGAATTGATTTGTCCGATGGTGTACAGAAGATGTCGACCTGCTGAAGACACATCCATCAGTTTTTTTGCATTTTATCCTGTTTCCCAGCAGTACTCTGAAGTGGACGCTGTCAAAGGCTACATTGCAGCCCTTTGTCTTCTTGACCAGTCTTTTTTGTCCCCAATTGTCCTCAGATTTTATAAGGGGCTCCATATATATTTTCTCCTACACAATTTGAGATGTACAGTGGGACTTGTATCTAATTTAAAAAAAAAATAATTTGTTGTCAGTTGAGGTTGCTGACTCTTTTTTTTTTTTTTAACTTTGTATTATTTGAAACACAAAGAAACAAAACATCAAACAAACAAGCAAGGCATTACAGTAATACTACAGCCATTAGGTCCGCGCTCAAGGAGGACGGGAGATACTTAATAGCAGGAGAAAAGAGTCTTTGAATACAGATGAGGGGAGGGAGGCAGAGGCAGAATTGCATATGAACAGCACAATATACCACAGCTAGAAGGAATGTAGGTCAGGGCGACTGGGAAGGACTCGGAATAGCGGTGAGCGGGGGCATACAAATATCTTCACGGTATGAGTTCCAAGGGTTCCAAATCTTCCCCCATTTTTTGGGCCTGCCTCTTGCAATATACACTGTTTTCTCTCGAAACATGCACCAGTCCAGACTCTCTTTCCAAGCAGTCACTGTAGGCGGCCTTGGGGATCCCCACAACTGAGCAATATCCCTCTTCGCAACCATATTGGCCAGAGTCACCCACCGAAGCTGCGACACGTCAGTCATTCGGACCCCATACATTCAAAAAACATTGTCGGGCTTCCGGCATCATCACAACACCCGTAACTTCATCCATAATGTCATGTATACGTTTCCAAAATCGCACCACCTCAGGGCATTCCCATATGATATGGAGATAGGTGCCAAGAAGACCACACCCACGCCGACACATGCCATCCGTGGAGTAGCCCATATGAATCAGACGAGGACCGGTGACATAGATTCTGTGGAGGATCTTGAGTTGGACCAGACGGAGGCGGGCCGGAATGGCCACCTCCTTGGGAGAGGAGATCGCGGACTGCCAGTCCTCGTCATCCAGTTCAATACCATCAGCAATCCAGGCCTCACGGAGGCGATCGAGCAGACTCGATCGGTCATTAATCATTTTCTTATAGAACAGTGAGATAGTACTATCTGGCACATAACCATCTAGTATACGATCTTCGAGGGGGGAGGAATCCGGAATATCACTACCCACTGGCAACACAGAGTTCAGAGCATGACGTACCTGGATATAACGAAATCTTTCCCTGTCACTCAGCTTATACTCTGTTTGCAGATCCGAGAAGGCCTTAACCCTTCCTTTAACCCAGAGATCACGCACTTTTCCAATACCGATCATGTCCCACTTATCAAATCCCTTCGTCCTCCATAGGCCACCCAGCTTCGCAGAGGCATAGAGCGGTGTCGCACCAGTTAATTTATCACTCCAGCCCATAGCCGTCGTTGCGCTATGCCATACCCGCACGGCTATAGCGGTAGGTCCCGTGAGTTGTGAACGGGAGGATCCCGAATAAAGTGCCCTGTAGTAATCACCACCCGGGAGCAGCCACTTATCCATTTCAAATGCTGGATTCAACGCCGGGCCATACATCCCGTGGTTGATGGCAGCAAGGTGGGAAGCCCAATAATACCTGCGAATATCCGGGAGCGCTATACCGCCATCATACCAGGGAAGTGTCAATTTCGGAAGAGCTATGCGTGAACGTCCGTCCCATATCAGTTGCCTCTGCAACGATTCTACTTCCCGAAAATATTTTGACGGGATGACATCAAAACTATTCTGGAGGGCATATAGGAACCGCGGTAAGGACATCATCTTAAAAAGGGCCGCACGCCCTAGGGGAGATAACGGTAATTTACGCCAACGCGCTACATCGGAGCGTAACCGTTGGAGCGGGGGGAGCAAATTACGTTCATAGCGAACCACGGGATCCATCGAGATAAACACACCCAAGTACTTAAAGCCGGACTGCGACAACTGGATGGGACAGCCCCGTGGCAAACGAGGGACATCACCCGCAAGTACATAAACGTAGGATTTCGACCAATTAATGATAAGACCCGAGTTCTTCCCAAAGGAGTTAAGTACGTCAAACAATACGTTGAGCAATTTGTGGGGAGATGTAAGGTACAATAAAATATCATCCGCGTATAAGGAAATGCGATCCTCAAATTCCACCGTAGCCAAGAGGCTCCAACGCCAAAGCACAGAGGAGCGGGGACAACGGACAACCCCTCCCAAGAGTAAAAGGCACGGAGACGCGACCATTAACCACCACCTGTGCCAGTGCTGTTTCATACAGGGGTTTGACCCAACCAATAAAACCCGCGCCGAATCCAAACTTGGCGAGTACCGCCCAGAGAGAAGACCACTCGATTGTATCAAAGGCCATCGTGGCGTCCAAGGACGCCAAGATGGCCGGTTCACGCAGCGTCGGGGCCCTCGCGAGAACACCATGCAGACGTCGTAAATTTAATGCCGTGTTACGGTGCGGGATAAAACCCGATTGATCCGGATGAATCAGGTCGCTAACAACCGTAATCAGACGATTAGCAAGCAGTTTGGCGAGGATCTTGGGCTCCGCATTTAAGAGCGAAATGGGTCTATAAGACGAGCAGCGATCTCGTGGTTTACCCTCCTTATGGATCACCACAATGGTCGCAAGACTCTGATCTCTAGGGAGGGAGCCACCATCTCGCGCAGCCAAAAAACATATCACGGAGATAGAGAGCTAAAGTATCAGGGCGTAACTTATACAGTTCCACAGGAAGGCCATTGGGACCCAGAGCCTTGCTGGAACGAAGGGAGCGTAGCGCGAGAGCCACCTCATCCACCGAGGGCGTGGCATCCAAACAGTCACGATCCGATTCCGACAAACATGGAAGTGCTATATCCCGAAGCAACAACTGCGAATCCTCCTCGGGCCTGTCGGACAGCGAGGTATAGACCTCTCGAAAATAATCAGCAAAGCATTCAACAATTTCAACAGGATCAGTTGCACTCACACCACTGCATGTCTCAATCACCGGAACTACTCCATTCGCTCTCTCCCTTCTGTCCAGCCAGGCAATCAATTTTCCTGCTTTATCACCCACATCATAGAGCCGTCCCTGCTGTTCCCTACTCATCGTCTTTGCCGCATCAGTAACCAAAGTTTTATATTCTAATTGTTTAAGGCGGAGGACATGTAATGCTTCTCGAGACACCTCCCGCTCCAATGCAGTCTCCAGGTCTGTGATTTCAGTCTCGAGCTGAACAATTGCCTCATTCTTACATTTCTTGGCACACCCCACCAAAGACAATGCCTGTCCCCTGATCACAGTTGTTAAACCTGGGACGGGTCGGGGACAATCGGTATTTGCCCGGCGGTATTGCCTCTGTGACCCTCTAGTTATTTAATCAATGAAGAGGCAGGCGCTGGAGACTGGAAGGCAGGAAACAAGGTTTTTTTATTCTCTCCGGAGGAGAACACAACAAAACGGGCAGAAGGTATCGTTCTGAGGTGCTCTAGCTACATTTCTGAGGCCTGGCCTCTTATACACTGTTTTATGACTTTATTGCAGATTACATATTCATGTTAAAGCTTTGATGTATGGAAAAGACATTCCCGGAACTCCCCTTTGGGCCCGTTCCCACACACATTTACAGTTGAAGTCCCCACCCTAGTCACAACAGGTGATGAGTATCGCGCAGCTGGATATTCCGCCGATTCACGGAATGTGGGGGGTTTGATCGGATCTCATGGAGTGGGGGCTTTGATCAACCCGGGGATCCTTTGGTGGGGGAAGCTTTCTATTGTACGGGGAGGGGCAAAGAATGGTATCGGCAGTGCTGGGTGTCGGCCTGGGAACGGGGAAGACAAACGGGCACACGGGGAAAAAAGGGGGTTTGCATCTAAGGGCCGGGGATCGTGAAAGGGAAGAAGGGAGGTGTCGCGCTGGGAACAGGATGAGGGCCTGGGGCAGAGCAGCGCCGAAGAGGGGTTTATGATTCAAGGCAGGTGCAAGCAGGGGGTTGGTCAGCGTGCAGGCTTAGTGAGGGCGAAGGGCTATATCAGGGGCCAGCGGCATGCAAAAAGGGTTCGCTCTGGTCAAGGCATCTTAAAATGGCGGGTGCGCACGACAAAAGTGTGGCATCAGGGGAAGAGGCAAGATGGCGCAGATAATGTTCACCAAACCGTACTAATTTTCAACAGTCCTCCCTTTAACATATTCAAGACATCTTGCTGGTTCATTTTCTACTCGGTTCTATTGTGGTGGGCATGAGAAAGAAAACGGTAGGAACCCTAGATGAAAAGAGTTGTAAACAATACATTTTAACATTTCTAGTTTTTAGGAGGTGGACCTATTTGATAAACTTTGATCAATTTGTTTTAGCAGGAAAGTCATAAAAATGTAATACAAAAAACGGTTCTGTAGCGAGAGCAGCAAGTACATTTCATAACGTGAGCTGGTAGGTTATTACATATATCAGATTCGGATTGGAGCATGATCAATACAATGGCGGCTGGGAGAGAAATGAGGCATAGCAGAAACGGTGATTGAGGATGTCAAATGTTCGAAGTTAACGAGTTCTCATTATTCTTTGTTGTCTTTCGTTGGCGCTGTGGAGCACCGGCGGTGGAGCTACAAGTCCAGCTCTATTCTAAGTTCTGCGTTGCAGGGCACGACCCTTTCCTCGCGTTTCTGGTCGGAAAGGTCCTTTTCGCCCTGTGTCCTTTGAGGTGATTGTCAGAAAGTTCAGATGGAAGAAGAGCGTACAAAACAGTCCATAGGGTAGGTCGGAGAAAAAGAGGGATGGAGCAAGGCCAAATTAGGAACAAACTAGGGGAACGAGAGACTTCAGATGGGCGGGCTCATGACCGAGTCTGGAGAGCGGGGACCTTTCGGCACACATTCGAACATAGAGCGGGGGCATCAGTTTAGCCCTTTCTTCTCACTTTGCTGGAGGTAGTGCCTCGTCCTGTAGCTCTGTTCTGTCGCGGTCTCGCCTTGGCCCATGTCGTAGGTGTTCCATAGTCTGCAGTCAGGCCTCGTGCTCCCACATCCGGTCCTTCTCTCTCCTGACAGCTGTACCCTTAAACGAGTTTGAAAAGACAGTCTTTAGAGAATTTGTAGAGGAAGGAAATCACAAAAGTCTATTTCTCTCCCAGCTTCAGATAGAAATGAAAACGTCCGTTATATTAGGGTTCACAACTAACATATAAATGACCGATGACGGGCCTGTTGGAGGTGTTATGGCTTTCCTTCATAATTATTTATTACAGTTTCGACAGTTTATCTGATGGAGACCCACCTTCGTAAGACGGGCTTGACAAAGTTATGCCGTTCTCTAGGGCTTTATATTTACCAAGGGTACTGTGTGCTATCGACATGGTACTAAACAGATATTTTGCTGTGGGACGAACATAGGCTAAACAGTTCTTTTTATCAATGCGTCCTGTTTTTCAACTAAACAGGGTTCATTTCAACGACTTCTTCACTTTGGTCTAGTCTTTTAACCTTGTAAAACATCATTCTGGTTCCTACGTAGCTTCCTACGGCCTGAATACTTAATCAGAAAAGACAGGGGTTTTATGGGAGACAACTAGGGACATATTAACTTGTGGTAAGGGCGTAAATCGACCCATTCCTCCCAACCGGGAATGAGGGGTAGTTTCATAACTCCAGTTTGGAGCGGCTGATACAGGGGATGTAACAGGGGTGCTCATTTTTCCTGTTTGGGTATTGCGACAATTCGGGGCGGGGAGGGTCGCGTATTCTGAGGTCCTTGTTTTATACCATAGGAGCCGTTGACATGTAGTTCCCTTATTACGGGCCAGATTAGGGAACCTCTGTCGTCTTACCTGTCCTTTCCCTTACGGTCCAACCTCGGTTCATTGACTTCTAGCGGAAAAGGAGAGGTAATGACACGGTCTCAGGGTGATTGTATTAAAGACAAGTTTTTGTGCAAATACTGACGGTATTTGAAGCCAATTAGGTGGTGCGCTAGGGGTGGCAGTCTGCCAATTTCGGGGCTAATCGCTCGGAAGAGTGGGAGTGCAAAAAAAATAGAAGGAGAGAGAGAGAGAGAGAGAGAGAGAGAGAGAGAGAGAGAGAGAGAGAGAGTGCAACGGCAGGCTAAATAGTACACGTGCAACAGAGAGGGTGGCAATGTAGTCAGAAAAGGCTATTTAGTGCATTACACAGTAAAGGACATTCACGGGTCTGCGTTAGGATCTTGTAATCATGCAGTTTGAGTATTAGACAGGGTAGAGGGGACGTGCCTTGAGAAAAGGAAAGAAGAGAGGAGGTACCATTTTGTCGCATTTTCTCGCATTCTCGGTCCTTCGACCAGTTGGGTCAGCGCCTCGGTCACACACACACATTCTCTCAGTTTCGCGTCATACGTGACATGGGTTCATTCGTCCGGTCTGGTTTAAGGGTGATCACTTTTTATCAGGTCGTGCTAATTTTTCGGGTTTGTTCGATACGTGAGTAGTTTGCAGGCGTGCTTAGGCACCACCTTGCGGCGCTAGTCTGCTTCGTGTATTAGACATGGCAAGGCTTCAGATCTTCGCCACACCTCGGCTGTAATTTCTGATGTAACCTGCAGAGGGAGGAAAAAAGGGGGGGGGGAGGGGAGGGAACAGCATTCGCGCATATTTAAATACATGTATTCAAGAGTCCTTTACTCACCTCTTACTCGTCTTCCCTCCTCGGGGCAGAGTCCCCGGGGATATGGTTTCTGGAGTCGGGGGGGGGGGGGGGGGGGCGGCAGTGTGTCCATATAGGTCGTGTGCGGGGAACGTGAAAAGGAAACCAGAGGTGCCTAGTGCGAGGTATCTAGTCAAAGGACGTATCTCACTATCGGGATCCTTAAACCTCCTTCAACGCTGTGGCGTTCTAAGGTTCTTCGGTTCTTGGGTCAGCTCCGTTCCCTGATACCTTGGAACGTTGTACTTTATAACGTTTACATCATTTCATTTCACCCTCCTTTTACATTCCCTCATTTACACCGTTCGTTTTACCCATCCTTGGAAGTCAAGGTCTTCCTCCACGCGAGAGTTCATGAGTCAGTCGCGTACTTTGAAGGCAGAGTGTCGTGTTGTCGATCCGATCCGTCCTCCAGGGCTGGGCAACCATCTTCTTTCAACCTTAAAGAGAGAGCAGAGTAGGGTGCACAGAAAAGAACTTTCCCACCGATCCCACATTTTTTTTTTTTTAAATAAAGCATGCAATACCCGTCCATAGTTTCGAAAACCTTTATTTCTCGGAATCATTTCAATACGTGGATGATGAGGGTACAGTCGTATTTGGTCGGACATGGCAATGGTTAAAGCGCGTACAGTGGGAGTGTCGTCTTGCGGAAACAAATACATTGGAAAGTTTTATTCATTCATTTGCAGGAAACTAAAACGTCTATTAATTGGCTGGTGGTTCGGGGGCATTTATTTCGTAATTTAGAAGCATAATCATAATAGTTGCAATCAGATTTCCTATATGCATACTGTATGTGTGCGTCGTAGATGAGGTTATACATCAGCTATAAAAATATAATACATTGTACATTTGTAATCAACATTTTTAACGGGATCCTTTCATACTGTTCGTCGAGTGAGCTCTCCTTGTCTTTTCTAGCCAAGTGTACAAAGGATCATATAAAGTCTCAGAACATCAAGTTTATATTAGTGCGAAGGAACACCACGAGGTGTTCGCAAGTCCCTCTTGATACCGGCGCCATTTTGGGCGGGGCCGGCTCAGTCCGGAAGTAGCATCAGGGGGAAATGTTTCCCATTACTGGCAGTTTGGACCAGAGTCCTTTTCGGCAGTTCTAGAATTCATGCTAACAGAAGGAGTGGCAATGTCATGTTTATTTCGTTGGCGGTCAAGGCAGCCGTCCCTTACCGGAAACCTGCAGAGGCCGAAGGTTCCGCCGGGGACTTTTGTAGGATCTTCAAGGCTGCGGAGATGCTGTCGGAGATGGGGGCTCGTGCCCCAGTGGGCAAATGTCCGAGTTATATTGCTGGTCAAAGTTACTCTAGTGGCCGGGGCCCGCCTTCCAGCGGACCCAGACGCCATTTTGAGGCCCTACAGGGGCCACTCTCGTCGAGTTTGCAAGAGTGGAAGAGATCCTTCGGAGTGAAAGGAAGAGGTCCCTGTTGTGTGAAAGCGGGACGTTCAGCTGGGGTGCAGCTGTGATGCCCCCACCTGGGGGGGGCGAGGGAGACTCGTTCGCGCCGTCTCCTTCTCCCGGTGCACTCCATGCTGCTCTTTTTCATCGCCCCGCATGAAGGTCTCTCCACATCCGGTGTTCCCCAAGTCTTGTGCTCAGTGCTGTAGGAGTATGGCCACCTGTGGCGCGCATTCGGCGCGGCACGAGTATCGGTGCAGTCATTGCAGGTTCGGTGTTCCGAAAATATGGCCACCATTGCACGTTCGGTGCTGCGCAAATACTGGGGTGCCACCATGGTGTGTTCGGTGCTGTGCAAGTATGGGCACCATCGCCTGACTGGGGGTGTTCGGCGTTGGGCCGGGGGCTGGGAGACCTCCTATCGGTGGAGGTGGGAGAGGCTCGTCCGCGTCGCCTCTCCCTCCCGGCCCGACCTGGACGCATTCCTGCAGGGGTATGGACAGGGCATCCGCCGCCCAGGGCTGCTGCGGCTGTTGCGGAGGAGAAAAGGAAGAGGTGCCTCGCTCTTCTCTGGACATGTGGCGGGACTACTCAAGTCTATCCAGGCCCGTTGCGGCTGGGCCGAGGAGGCATGTGGCGGGACTACCGGAAACTACCTAGGGCCGTTGCGGCTGGACTCCGCTGGCCCCTGCCTCTCCTCCGGCTTCCCCATATGTTAAGATTTCCTGACCAAGAGTTGGCAGCGGGGCCCGCCTTATATGGGTTGCCGCTGGTTGGGCGTAGCCGTAACCCTGCCCTACTTTGGAAGGTTCCAGAATGGGGGGGGGGGCGAATGTTCTGTTTGACTTTCATTTTCTACAGTTTACCGTTATTATTTCTTGTTTGCTGTGTTAAATTAAAAGTTCAAGTTCATCAATGGTCTACGGATTTTGTTGTACCATTTCTTTCTTTCCAGGTTGCTTTTATGCTAAGTTTCTGCTTAACAGAGGTTGAGTAACACGGAAACACGTGTAGAGGGATGACGCAGATTCGTACATTATATACACACAAACTCAGACGGGGGCAGTACAAGTACGACATACAAAGACCCAAGACGAATATAAAACAGTTATTGGTCATAATTATCTCTTTCCGTTTGTGAATCTTAAAGCGTGGCTGGGTTCCCGTCTTGACGTTGCCCGACCTAGGAGAACTTGAGCATGCCGCTGAAATTGTCCTGGCGAAATCTGTGCCATCGGGCATAATCAAACGTGGTGGTTCTATCTGGTCTGTCTATGTAAGTCGGGTTCTTCTTTGTCTCGCGCTTTTTCTCATACTGCCGATCTGTCGTTCCTGTCGGCCCTTTGCCTTTACTCACGCTCAGTAGAGTCGGGCATTGTGCTTTCCAGTGTCCGACATATCTACAAAAAGCGCATTGGTCTGGCCCTAAGTCTGGTCGTCTTTTGCGTAGTGTCGGGGAATAACTTGTGGGTAGCGGTGTCCTGGGGTTGTCCTGTCGGTATATTTCTCTACTTGGTTTGTCCTCGTCTTTTCTCTGTCGTTGCATAGCCTCTCTGCGCCACATACCGAGACTGTCGAGCATAATAGGCGTTGTCTTATTATTTCGAAGGGCTATTTCTAACGTTTCTATTTTATCAAGGTCAAAGGATCCTGCCAGTGGCCACTGTTTGTCTTGACTTTCTTTGGTATACCTGTGCCACAATTTATTATAGGCTATGGTAACTAATCCATAGTTTATGAACATGTCCTTATTAGGGGTGCCTTCTAGTGGAGCTATATGGTCCACCTCTAATACACGGTCCGGGCTGAACCAATTATCAATCAATGGGGAGAAGAAAGACATGACGGCTCGTAACGAGGGACTAATAAGTCAGCAGTGCCTATCTTATCACTAGGTGCAAAGACTAGACAGAATATTCCTATTCTACGTTGTTTGCAGGCAGTGAATACCTCATGAACAAAAAATAAAAAGAGTAACCAAGAGCGCGGAACAATCAAGCAATTAATAAATAAATAAATAGGATAGAAAAAGGACAATGGGGAGAGTAAGTAGGGCGCAAAAGTCTGCGTCCTCTACCCTTTCACTAACCGCAAAGAGGAAGCTGTTGTTTCCGGTTTGCAGACAGAGAATCTCCAGAAGACAATCTGTGAACAGTAGTTCGGGGTTAAAGAACCCAGTTTAATCAGTGAGGGAGAGGGGAGTCTCCCAAAAACCGTTAAGAAATAATAGAGTCAGTGGGGGAGAAAGATAGGCGCGACGGTTACGTTACCTATCCTTCACCGTTTGCAAAAGAGAAGGAGCCTACTGTTTCTCCGTGTGCAGACAGTGAATCTCCAAATAGGTCAAACAAAGAGTAATACTAGTATTTTATGAATAATCAAGCAATCAAACAATCAAGCAATCATTTCGCAACTTGTCGTGATTACACGACCTTACCCGGACCATGTGGACAGTTTCTTGTCTTCCGAATCCAGCGCCCGTTCGTCCTCTTTTTCTCGTATTTCTCACGGCACTCCTAATGGTTCCCAGTCAGGACCGTAGATCACTCGAGAGAGGTCTGTTCGGAACTAGTGAAGTTCGGATGATCGGCTGCCAGACGAGGGTCTATTGGGCAAGAGCTCTCCCGATCGTTGCAGTCGTTCACTCTGTCGTCGGGACCTCTCCCACTGGATCCACGAGTCGCTGATAGGCCCGACGCTTGGGACGCCAATTGTTAAACCTGGGACGGGTCGGGGACAATCGGTATTTGCCCGGCGGTATTGCCTCTGTGACCCTCTAGTTATTTAATCAATGAAGAGGCAGGCGCTGGAGACTGGAAGGCAGGAAACAAGGTTTTTTTATTCTCTCCGGAGGAGAACACAACAAAACGGGCAGAAGGTATCGTTCTGAGGTGCTCTAGCTACATTTCTGAGGCCTGGCCTCTTATACACTGTTTTATGACTTTATTGCAGATTACATATTCATGTTAAAGCTTTGATGTATGGAAAGACATTCCCGGAACTCCCCTTTGGGCCCGTTCCCACACACATTTACAGTTGAAGTCCCCACCCTAGTCACAACAGGTGATGAGTATCGCGCAGCTGGATATTCCGCCGATTCACGGAATGTGGGGGGTTTGATCGGATCTCATGGAGTGGGGGCTTTGATCAACCCGGGGATCCTTTGGTGGGGGAAGCTTTCTATTGTACGGGGAGGGGCAAGGAATGGTATCGGCAGTGCTGGGTGTCGGCCTGGGAACGGGGAAGACAAACGGGCACACGGGGAAAAAAGGGGGTTTGCATCTAAGGGCCGGGGATCGTGAAAGGGAAGAAGGGAGGTGTCGCGCTGGGAACAGGATGAGGGCCTGGGGCAGAGCAGCGCCGAAGAGGGGTTTATGATTCAAGGCAGGTGCAAGCAGGGGGTTGGTCAGCGTGCAGGCTTAGTGAGGGCGAAGGGCTATATCAGGGGCCAGCGGCATGCAAAAAGGGTTCGCTCTGGTCAAGGCATCTTAAAATGGCGGGTGCGCACGATAAAAGTGTGGCATCAGGGGAAGAGGCAAGATGGCGCAGATAATGTTCACCAAACCGTACTAATTTTCAACACAGTCTTAAAAGCTTCCCACAACGAGACCGGCGAGGATACAGAACCAGCATTCTCAGTAAAATACAGATCAAATGATTTAATCAATTCAGTGCGAGTCTTAGGGTTGAGGAGATACCAGGGGTTAATCGGAGCCACCCTGCCTTCGGCCCCGATACTAAGATTAAAATGAAACCAAATAGGGCAATGGTCCGATATACCCCGGGCCAAGTGTCTAATCTCTCCAACCGAGGGGGACAGTGCCGCTGGTATCAGGATATAATCCAACCTAGAGAGACTACCATGAGCTCCCGAATGGAAAGTAAACTGTGTTTGTTCTGGATGCATTAGTCTCCAACAGTCTACGAGTCCCAATGTTTCCAAGAAGTCACCCAACCAGGATTGCGCAGCAGGAAGATCTCGTGGGGGGGGGGGGGGGGGGAGGGGGTTGGGATAGCGGTCCATCCTGCCAGATATGACGGAGTTGAAATCACCACCCAGTATCAAAACATCCTCCGGGAGGCCCAGAACCATCCGCCCCAAGTCCGTAAATGTCGTGGATTGTAAGCCCGGGGGGACATAAACCGACACCAACGAGACTGGTTTTCCCTCCCACAGCCCGACAAGTGCAACATATCGACCCCTGGCATCAAGGATCACATCATCACCTCGAGGGGGAGGGAAACCCTAAGCAGAATACCCACTCCTCTAGAACTAGATGTGAATCCAGAATGGGCAGTGTTAGAACCTGAGATACCAGGTCACCTAGGGTAGCCTGGCCTAGGGGTAAGACATGCAATTTCTAGAGGCACAGTGTGAAGGTTGCAGACCACCCAAGAGTAAATCCACGCAATAGCACACAAAAACAACACTACACCAACTTGTTAGGAAAATATGAGCTGTTTTATAAAAATAATGTCTTTGTACTTTTACCTTCAGAATTCACTATTAGATTTACATTTCAGTTTCTTTGGAATTTAGCAAGAATACTTTTTAGTTCTAAATCATATTAACATCTAGCATTTATAATATAGACAGTTCACTTAACCAAAACTGGCAGGTAGCTCTTACACTTTCTTTTACTCAGTTAAGCATTTACTGTACTCTGCTTACTTTATATCATCTCTAAACACAGCATTACTTTAAAATTTGGCAAGAACAGCTCCTAAATCAGATCAGAGCAACACTTTCATTTACCTGGAAAACATTACAGTTCTTCTACTACCTATTTGAATGCAATTGGGTTAAAACCACTTAAATCAGCATTTAATTAAGCCCCAGAAGTAGTTGAATGTGGTTACTATGCAGTGCACTATACTTGTCTCCCACAGTACCAGTAACCTCCTCTTTCTAGCACACAGTCACTGAGGGTTTCCTCAAGTTCCTCCCCACTGTATGCTGCACAACTGTGGAAATGTCCAGTGACTGAGTTATTCTCTTGTTAAGCTCTAACGTCACTCTCCCCCTGCAGAACACCTCCTTACTTGTTTTATACCAGGCAGTGGTATTCTTGCTGCGCCAGAGGGTGAGGGAAAAACAGTGAGCAGGACAAAAAGGGAGCCACGCGCTGGCGAGATACACCAGCCTCTGGGGCCCCCCAGCTCTCCTCTGTGTGTCACCAGCGACCAAAGGGGCAGATTTCACCAGATCTCCTTAGCCGCTTTTAGGCTTCCCCAGACCTCCCCTCCCGCTCACGCCAGCCTCACTGTGTGGCGCTTGAGCAGTGGAGAGAAGCTCTTGTTTGCCGCTGCCGCCGTGGGACTCCCGGCGCTCCTCTTCCGCTCTTCCTCGCACTGGAAGGGGACGCGCTAATCCCCTGGACATGCGCGAAGCGATCCTCCTATTACCGCCCCTCTCCTCAGCTTCCAGACCCGCCTGCCAGCTTCCGCCTCCTCGGATCCGGCTCCGCCTCACGGAGCCCGGCGGCTCAACGGGGCATGCGCGGAGAGCGAGTGTCTCCCTGTCAGAGACCGCGCTGATCGCGCTGCGCTGCCCTTCTTCTCCGCTCCTCACCTCAGGCTTGCAGTTGCAGGTCCAAATCGGCGCCGCCTCGCCTCACACCAATCCGGGGTAGAACGGCACGTTGCCCACCAGCCTCCGCTTCCTCAGCACTATCACGCCGGTCCAGAGCCAGGACAGCGCGTTTTCTTGCTGCCTCCGCTCTCTCAGCCCTCAATGCATCAGGTAGGAAGGGGGTCACGGTAGGGTTGATACAACAGCAGTCAGGCAGGACGTTTTTAACGATCTGAGAACAGGGGGGCTCAAGGATTAGCCCCACTCTGCTTGGGATTCTTACAGCAACAGTCTCTCTGGAATCTTTATGCTGGGCAGAGGACTGCACGCCGCAGCACTGCAGTCTCCTTCTCCTGAAGACTTCCCCTGTACAATTTAGACAAGGGGCAAGCTAGGCGCCCAGGGTCTCCAGTAACCTTCAACAGCGGGGCCAGGACAAGTAACCAAAAGGGGAGTAGTGGGGTGGATCAATAAGGCAGCTTCCCAGTCCAGGAGGTCAACCCTAAGTCTAACCTTTTCCCACCCTTAGCTACAGCCTGTCCTCCAGCTGACTTCCACAGGTAGACCAAATGGCTGCCCCGCATTCCGCCTTTTATAGGCTGCCCTTCAGTGGTCCAGAATGGACCAGAAGGTTCTGGAATGCCCTATGCTGGTCTATGGGTAAGTTCTGGACTTGGCAGTTAGGGCAGTTGGTAGCCACCATTTTGTGGTTCCAACTTTCCCTGTCAGAACAGGCCTCTGGGCCTGAGGTAAAAGATTATGAGGGGAAAAAGAACACCTATCCCCTTGACCAATACCTATAAAAAGTAGTAGACACAAAAATATTAAGGGGATGAGGGGCAAAAAGGGGACAAAATAAATAATAATGAGGAGGGACTACGCAAAAAATCCAGACAGGTCTAACAGGCAGCAAGACGATAACCCCGTCTATTAAGAGCGTGACAAGTGTTTCCTACCAAGTGTGTCTCTTGTAGCAGAACGACATCAGGCGAAAGGCGCCGCAACAGCTGCATAACCACCTCTCTCTTTATGCGATTCCCCCAACCCATTCACATTCCAGCATAATACCCTCAACCCTCTACCCCCCCATCCAGATCCACAATGAACTCCCATCGCAAAATGAGCATCACACCAATGTCAAAAATAATGAAAGTACCTTGCCTTGAAAGAAAAAAAAAAAACAATCCCAGAACTTCTCCCTCCCTCCCCCCAAGGTTCCCAACACAACTCCCCCCCCACCCTGCACCCCTGCACCGACTCAAAAGCCACCCCAATTTGCAGTGTGCCTGTCGCCCTAACAATCACAAACAAAGAACTAATCTACACAAAGAAAACCCCAGAGGAGGAAAGGGTCCCGCCATCCCCGCAACCTCCCAAGATACGAAAGGAATGATCAAAAAAGTCAGTGAGCCTCAGCTGGTCACGTTGAGTAGTGTTCCGGACACAGGCACCATAATCATTCTTGGTCCATCAGTCCCCCTTCAGCACCACCAGCATGTTCCTGGCCAGCACGGCGAGTCGGCAAAGTTTCCAACCAATCACTCGCTTCCTCAGGCCTGACAAAGAAGAATGTTCGATTGACATATTCAACACGCAGTCGGGCCGGGAATAACATAGCATATTTTAGTTCCATGTCTCTTAGTCGCCGTTTCACACCTTGAAATCCCATACGTTGTTTCTGGACCGATTGAGAAAAGTCCGGATAAAAGTTCACAGCAGCGTTCTCGAACTGCGTAGGGCCGCTTGTCTGTGCCGCCTGCAAAATGGCGTCGTGATCTCTAAAGTTGAAGATCCGTGCAATAATCGGACGGGGGGGAAAACCGGGCTTCGCCTGTCCCCTTGGCACTCTGTGCGCACGTTCGATGGCAAAGAATTTGCTTAGGCCCTCGGGTGCAAGATGATTAAGAATGAGGTCCTTCACTCGAAGATCAGTGGCGAGGGAACTGGAATCTTCCGGGACCCCAATAATACGCACGTTATTGCGCCGTGCACGGCCTTCAAAATCCTCAAAGCGACGAGCAAAAAAGTCATTAGCAGATCGAAGGTTGCGCACTTCTGTTTGCAAGTCGGACACATCCGTGGTAAGGCTGGATGTCTTTAGGTCCAATGACTTAACCTTTTCATTCGTCTTGGCCAGGTCAGTTCGAATGAGGTTAACATCAATAGCCACCGTGTCCAACTTCAGAGCCAAGGCTTCATACTGTTGGCCAATAGAAGACTGAATACCAGCAATGGCGCCCATCACGTCCTGTAGCGTTAAGTCCGCCAATACAGTAGGATCGTCGACAGCCTCCTCCCGAGTCGTAGGTGCCCCACCAGGGGATCCTTTAGAGAGTGTATGGCGATCCATGACATTCGTCTGGGTTGAACCTCCACGGATAGTGGTCTTGACTTTCCGTTTCTCACCCTCAGGCTTGCCCGTCATGGCGAGTCGGGTGCCCCGGAGGGAGGCTTGGGATCTGGTCCAAATGGCTCCTTAAAATTCACACACGAGAATACAGGAGGCAAAGTTGAGCCAACGGAGTCCACAGCTAAACAGTCGCCAGCTCGAAGCTCAATGAGCTGGCGTCGGAGCTCGTCCGATCAACAGACACACCGCGGATATGGGGCAGCGCGCCGGAGAAACGAAACCGAAAGTGAAGTGAGGCTGTGATCTGATCCCCTCAAGCCGTTGTTGTTAAATTACGACATGGGCACTGCTACAACTCAAGGTCCAGGATGTTCCATGGAGAAGGCCGCAAATTTCAAGACGGCAAAACTCTGGGACCCTGCGTCCGATTCCGACCCAAAAACCTGCTAGTACATCAGCCGGGTTATGTCTTCAGTGATCTTCCATCAAATCAGGATATTGTCCAGGATAAATGCGGGAGGCAGCGAGGGTCCTCGGGAGCCCTGTGCTCACGCGGCCATCTCGGATGCGCGTGAAGCTCCTCCTCCTCGAGGTTGCTGACTCTTAAAATAGTTCTTCTTGTGGGCCATCACTTGAGTAAGTCGCAAGTGCTGTGTCTGCCTTTCAAGGTGAAATTGTAACCCCTTCTAATTGGGCAATCCATTACTCTTTCCACTTTATTCCCACAGCACCATCTCACTAAGGAGGAGGAGAGACCATATCAGCTGGATCCTCTTAGTGTGGTCTTTTATTACATCAAACATACTAAGAAAATTAGGTCTGCCAACCAACTCTTCATTCGGTATGAAGGGAATAAACAGTGCAGGGCAGCCTAGAAGAAAAGGATGTTATCACATTGGGCTGCCCTGTGCATTAAAATGTGCTACACTCGAGCCAAAAAGGAACCCCTGAAAGGAATCAGTCCTTATTCCAGGAGAGCGAAGTTCTGAACGTCACATGCCAAGGGTGTTCCATTGGCTGAGATTTAAAAATGCAGCGCTATGGGCTTCCCTTCACACTTTTGTAAAACCCTTTGCTTGGGCTCTGAAGTTGGAGGATGAGCATTTCACTTGTACCCTGTTTCAGGATTTTCTTGTCTGACTATGTCGTCAGACCCACCACCCTGAAGATGAGAACTCATGTTGTATCTATTCAAAAAAGTCAGGAATCTGCATTTAAAATCATCTGTAACAAGAAAAAGTTACTTACACTCAGTAATAATCTTTCTGGTGGATACTGTGTCTACCTGCACATTCCCCCAATCTAAAGGATGGTCTTACGGTACTGCAGTTACTAGGGTAGGAAGAATATCCACCAGAGAGATAATTTCCAAACGTAAATAACATTTTATTTTCTCATATTAATTTTGTAACTAGCCGCCTTCTCAAACCTTTCCAGTTAGTTAGCTAAAGCAGCGCTGGATATTGATGGAGACTTCAAGGCACGTGGGACATCATCTGCAAACAGATTAAGCTAGAGCAAAACCATACACCTTTGACATCTTCTTTTTACTATTATGTCAGGCAAGAAGGTCTGTACTGAGAATGAACAATAAGGATAGAGGGCACCTCTACCTAGTGTCAAGATGTCTGACGTATGGCCATTGAGCATAATGTGCCCACAGGCATCTTATTATTACCATTATCATAGAAATACATTTCCGTCCAAAACCTACATTTTCTATCACTAGTTGGAGGAATGGCCAGTCAACATGGTGAAAGGGTTTTTCGGCATCCAGGGGAATCCGTACTGCTGGGATTTGTTTTCTTCTTACTTTCTGTGTTAAATGAAGTTTTCTAATTGTATTGTTGTAGGTTTCCGTACACTGCTCATAATCTAAATGTTCCAGCTGGATAAGGGTTGATAACAGTTTTTTGCAGTGGGTATCTTAAATCTTACTGTAATTGTGTATCCATATTGAGTAAGGCCATTGGCCTCTATGAGGCATAGAGTTTTTTTCCCTGTTTGAGAATGACAGAGATATCCGTCTTGTTCGTAGAGACTGTGATAATACCCATGTTGAGTATTTATGATACTGTCTAGACCTCTCCACTGTTTGTGAGGGGTTCTTTCAAGGCAGTATTTAAAGGAAAAATTATATCCGCTCTAGCTGAGCGGTGCAAAATATGGAGATTAGAGTACCAAAGACTTTAAGAGCTTCAAGACATATACATGATATTCTGACTCCCTCCCTTACTCAGCTGTGACTTGTAACAAGAGCGTAGAGGCCAACTGAAAATAATAATTACAAATAGGGCGAAGAATACTCTTTCTTAAACCCTTAGCTGTAACCACTTTTACTACTGCAGTGCACACTTTTATTAGGTCTCGACTATTCTATCCCGCAGGGATAGATAGGCGAGATTATAGTAGGCAGTTCAAAAACTCTACCAAACTTGCAGATCACGTACAGTTCATGTGAGTATGCGCGTGCGCGCCATCGCCAGCCACGTCACACCACCATTTGTCTGCGCCTCGCATCAGACTTCAAAGGCTGCCGCTCCCCCGCCCACCACCCGCCACAGCAATGCCGAGAGCTTGTTTTCCGCTGTCCCTTTGTCCCCCACCTCTGCCGTTCTTCTCTTCCTAGTTCTTTCTTACAACCATCTACCTCCCCCTCTGTCTTCATCCTTCTTTAATTTCCGTATTTCTTGCCTTTTCTTAGCCTCTTCTTCTCAAATATTCTTTCTTAATTATGTGCAACGCATTTCCCATGTTCTAGTCTTCAAGGTCCCCTCCCAATCGCTCTTAAGATTGCCTCCTCTCTTCAAGTCTTCTCACTCATTCCCCTTCTTTCTTCTCTCCTCAATTTTGTTTTTATTATCTCTGAACGCGCACATTCACATCCCACCATCTGACTTTTTTATTGCTCGCCCCTCCCCCTCCACAGTGCGCGTCTCGCGGCAGCGCTTTCACTTTCATGGCCGCGCGGCCCTGTGCCTTCCTCGACTACTTCCTGGAACGTCGCGGATCGTGAACCTAGATATCCGCTGGTCTTCTCCCCCTCATATTAGTTTCCTTTTCTCCTTCTACTTTCCTGTTTTCCTTTGGCACTTTCTCTCCTCAACCCCTGCGGCGCTTTACAGGGCAGTCTCTTTGCACCCTGTCTTAAGTGTTTCCTTCTGGAATAACAGGCTCAATACACAACCGCAGACAGGGAGTCTCGAGACAGCCTGTTGAGCATCCCTGCCTTCCGATCACGACTCACGCCACCAAGGAGGGAAAGGATTCCACAAAAATAAAGACGTTCTGGTTCTTGTTGAACTCTGTTTAATAATACTATCTGGCCAATATGCCATTGTAATTGATAAGGAGAGCGATGTCTGTGTCCGTGGAATCAAGACAATGGCCCTTCTACTCCCTCCTTGCTTTAGATACAGGGCTATCGGCTGCCTTCCGCCAATGCAGGATTGTAGTGTTATACGCATGGCATCAGCGTCTTTGATGTTTCCCGTTCCGCATCTTTATTTGTTGTAATAGCCTTCCTCACTAACGTCCTCTTCTTTGATTTCTCCCCTCTACCCTCCTATAAACGCTTCTCCCGCCCATCTGCTCCTTTCCAGGCGCATCTCTTCTTCGTCTCTCCCGATCCCTGACAGAAACTCCTCACGCGACTCTCTGAACCTCGCTTAGTGCACTAGTGCTTCTTTCTCTCCTGGCTCCCCATCTTCACCTTTTATTTCTATAATCCTTATCCGCCTTTCGTCTCCCCCTCGCCCCCTCACACCAGTCTCCTCACACCCCACACTGTCCGGTCAGCCGGCTGCTCTTCATTCTCTCCCTCTCCCTCTCCCTTCTTCCCGGCCCTCCCCAGAGCTCTCATGCTCCTGTATTCACTCACACCTCCCCCTGTTCCCAAGCCCTCTTCTCCTCAACTATTTCTTGCCCTCACTCTGGATTCCTCAATCTCCCCATTGCACCCCCAGACACCCCTCCGTTCACCTCATCTGTTTGCCCCCCCTCACTCCCTATGATGTTTCTCATTCCCTGGAATCGTACTGCTCTATAAACTGTTCTTTAGCAATATTTAAATTAAGCATTCTGGCTCTGAGCTGTTGACGCACTATGATTAAAAGCAGGCAGTAATTATGCAAGTGTGGTGGGGCATCGATGGGGGGCGTGGGGGGTAAGGAGCGAACGCAAGAAGGCAACGCTAGGGGTTTGTATTGCGCATGGGTTTTGTCTCTTCAAGTGGGCAGTCGCCATTTTCCAGCTTTCTTTGCAGGCCGTGTCCTTTGACACATGTACTGTTACAAGCAGGAGGCAAGTTTTAATGTATTTTTTACTAATTTCCCCTTTCCTATATATTTATCTTCCTTTCGCACTTCCTCTGTCACCCTTTCTCTTCTTCTTTATCTGCTCCTCTGTTTATCTCTTTCCACTCTTCCTCTCACCATTTCCCCTTGTCTCTTTGCTGCTCTTTTTTTATCTTTGTATCTATTCTTCTTATTGCTACACCTTGTCAAACAACTTTCGATCTCACAATGAAGAGCAGCGAATTTATATGCAATTAATTTAACTACACAGTACTTTCTATTCTATACCACTGTACTTAAGGAGGAGGAGCAAAATGGCTTGCAGACTCTGTTGCCACGCTTTTTAAGTTAGTGGGCTCAATCAGGGTGGATAATATGGGAAGTTGAAATGAAGTTGTGCCTAGAGCACTGTCAACAAGGCGACCACCCATAAATATTATGCACACCTTGAGCAAGGTAAGGTAGCGTATATAGTGGTAGTGGCAGCTTCAAAATGTTACCCTACATAGGACAGGAAAGTACTGCTACTTCACGCGGGGGCACCACCACATCACTCGGGGGCACCACCACATCACTCGGGGGCACCACCACATCACTCGGGGGCACCACCACATCACTCGGGGGCACCACCACATCACTCGGGGGCACCACCACATCGCTCAGCCCAACCACATCATCACTCCGCACCACAACAGCACTGTCCTTGCTTGCTACCAACAAGCATTGCCATAGCCAATATGACTCGCATTAGGAAAGTGTAAGCTATTGGCTTTGTGAATAACAATGCTATTAATTTATATATTTTCAAAGCCAACACATGTTTTAAAAAAATTGTCCTGTACAATGCCAATAGCTCACACTTTCCTAATGCGAGACCTATTGCAAATGCTTGTTTTTTTAATGTTTAGGCCACTGCACATTTAAGCCTTCATAACTTTTATTCTACTAATTGAGATTTTAAAGATACCCAGGGTTGTAGATTCCCCTGAATGGGACTGAGATGATAGCCAAAATACAGCAAAATTATTATTTAAAAAAAATAAAAATGTTGAAAAGGGCAGTGCAAATAAGTGGGTTTTTTCCCCCAAGTTTTTTAAAACTCATCAACAAAGGTTTGCTGTGCTAAGATCACTATTTCCCATCTTTCAGAATAAGCAGTTTTGAAAGAAAACCCATTTTGTTATTATTACCACAGTTTTGGCATTTTTCTAAATGGTAGTCCAGTTAGTTCTGTGGCTAAGCAATGTGCTGCTGATTTCTATGCTGCTTTCCTTGTATGGATTCCAACTTAAAAATCAGCGACTCAGGACATCTGACCTGCTTCCAATGCTCTTCCATGAGCACAATGTATGTACTTTTACCAAAACTGGAGAAGTTCCCTCTTGATGCACTAGCTCTTCTGGCATAAGGGATCCTTTCTATTCTTATGTCGCATTTATGTGTATTTCGTGAACCTGCCACATTAAACCCCTTTGGTGCTAAGGCTATTTTAGATCTTTAATGTAATTTCCATTGAAATGAATGGGCACTTCATGACGAGCTGACCTTGTCATTAGCATGGAAGTGGTTAACAACCAAAGTTACAGCTAACTTACTGGAAATAACCCTATAATTTGCTCACCTGACTGCCCTTGCAGTGTTGTCAAATTACCTGTTCTGTGTGGAGGCTTTGATGCATGATCGTACATGTGTCTGCCATAGCGGCGTACTTCTTTAAAAAGCATGTGTTTGCTTCTATAGTGCTGTTTAGAAGAAGTGGAAATGCTATGTAAACATACTCCATGCATTCATAATCCCCAAAGAACACTTGCTTTGGTACCTTTTGCTCAATTAGTGAGAAGGAATAGGATATTGTGTAAAAAGTTTGAAGGAAACTTTGAACAACATTAGGACAGTGTCTTCAATCCATTCTTTGCATGTCCTTATTGACGACTGGCATGGTGAGCAAAACAACGATGGATTTAGGCCCAGATCTCTGTACTGGGGTGAATGTATGACACTGTTCTGCATTCTGTCCATCAATTGTTCTTTTTGTTATTGACAACGGTGACGGAATCTTTAAGATGGCATATTCTTACTCCTAATTTACTTAGTTGTCCCGTGAACACTGTGGTGCCATAATTACAGTTTCATTCTAATAAGAACACATATGCAGTCCCATTCTATTGAGGTTTAAGAAAGGCATGGTGCACAAAGAGGAAGTGCTATTTGTGGGTTCCCCATTACCAATACACTGCCAGTAATATTTTTGGTTTAAGACCTGTTTCACTGTAGTGGATGCCTTTATCTGGACATTGGCATTCTTTTTAGGTTGATACGTTAAAGAGGAGGCTCTGTTCCAAAAGTGGAATGCAAACAGTGCCATGTTGAAACAGAGTATTTATTTTATATGAAATGAGTCGGCACATTTCTTTGAAATATTTGCCTGTCAGCGATGACCTGAAAACATGAGCTTTAGTTCCAATAAAAAAATTAAGCTGCAGAGCAGTATTTGGATAATTTACCAGAATGCATTTTGGAATAGTAGACCTAATTTAAAGTGAACAAACAACCCTGAGCAGCCCAATATCACAAATGTCAGTACAAATTAGAGTAATCAGTGTGTTCGAGGCATGTGGGCTGCTGAATTCATATCTGTTCATAGATCACCGCCTAGTGTTGGGTCCGGATGATTGCACATTGTTGTCTTGGAAGAGTCTTCGAAGTATCACGAGATAGGTGGCTCCTCTACAGTGCGCATGGGCATCCTCTCCATCCCCAGATTGTTTTTTTCCGCCATTGAGTTCGGATGTACTTTCCAGCACTCCAGGTTCGGAATCGAAAGAAACTTTTCGAAAAGGCCAAAAGGCCTTCGGAATCCTCGGTATTGTTTGCGATCGGTACCGATAGCTTTTCTTCAACATTTGCTTGCACTCCGGTCGTCGAATCGGGTCGTTAGGCCTTCTCGACGCCACGTGGACCGACGGTCGATGGAACGAAGTCCATTCAAATATTGCCCGCAGTGCAACTCCAAGTTCCCGCACACAGATAAGCATCCCGTGTGCAACAAATGTTTATCACCAGATCATAATGAAGATAATTGCCTAGCTTGTGCCCAATTCCGGTCCAAAAAGACGATCCGGAATCGGCGGGCGGCAAGGCAAGAAATGCAGAGCTCGGCACCGGAGCCCGAGAATATCTTCGACGATGAAAAAGAACTATCTGACGCCGAAGACTCGGATCAAGAGGAAGATCAATACTACGAGCACGACTCTGATAATTATATCGACGAGGAAGAACAAATCGTCGATGTCGAAGAATACGATCAAGACATCGTAGCTGTCGAAGACAACTCCGATGACAACGGGGGGCGAACCGTGAGTACACCGCCCCATACAGACACTACACCCATATCAGAGACTCAGGTCGAGGCATCGCCAGCATGCCTTAGCCAAGATCTAAATACTGGTTCTATAGCCCCGCCATACCGCCCGGCTATGAACATACAAAAAGAGCCTTCTGAGACACGTAATCCGAGGCCGGTTCATTCGAAACCGAAACTCATCGACACGACAGTCTTCGGACCGAACGTCGTCGAAACGAAGGTGATAAAACCAAAGGGCGCCAAGCCGAAGGTCACCGTTCCATATAAACCTTCGAAGCCAAAAGCCGTCGA
Organism: Lissotriton helveticus; assembly: GCF_964261635.1. Lineage (NCBI taxonomy): Eukaryota > Metazoa > Chordata > Amphibia > Caudata > Salamandridae > Lissotriton > Lissotriton helveticus. The sequence goes on along the minus strand of NC_136067.1, from coordinate 1,841,440,271 downwards.
ATCGACCAAATCGAATTCGACTGCAGAAAAAGTAAAGAAGGCCGTCGACGAAGGCAAAAGGGATACGCCCAAGGCGGACGACAAACCGAAACCTAAGGTAGACTATCCGAAAGCGGTCGAGCCGAAGCCCATCGATCCGAAGAAGGGCATCGAGCCAAAGCCGCAGGCTCTGAGGACACCTCATCAGCCAAAACAAGTTGCCGAACTGACGAAACCGATCGGTCCGAAAAACGTGGTACAACCTGTGAAAGACGTCGAACCGACAAAACCTGTCGGGAAGCCTCAAAAACCGATTCAGCCACCAAAAGCTGTCGATCCCATTAAAGGCATCAAACCGAAAAAGGTCAAACCTAAAACTACGGCGCCAAAGACTGTGGAAGAGGAGATCATCCATCCAGACCCCTCCACAGAAGATCAGTCCAAACTATATATTGACCCGAATACTGGGAAAGTGACTGTTTATACAAAAAAGATAAGACCAGTGCCTGCTGAAGACTTTTCTAGAATTCCACTAAAAAAGAAAAGAGACTGTGCAACCTCTCCTATTCTTTTCCAACCTATCTCTCCAGCTATGCCTACTACTCCATATGCACCATACTCACCTGCACGCTCTGACTACAACCCAGATGAAGATCAGGACGCAGATGTGGGTTTTGGCTATCCACAAAACCCATATGTAGACCCCAATTCACAGCCATGGGGGGGGGGGGGGGGGTGAGCCAGACACTGAGGGGGCTCTACCCATTACAGACCCAGCTGTATACCCAGCTAAGCCATCACCCACAGAAGACGCAGTGGCTTTTAACTCTTTGATAGAGCAGCACTCTACCATAATGTAGACATGCACTCAGATGCTATAGAAGAAGATTTTCTATTTGATACGCTAGCAACATCAGAAAGAAGTGTCAAAACACTCTCCATGCTAAAGGGCGTCGTAAAGCACACAAAGTGACATATTCAAAGACACTGCTAGGTCACGTGTCATCAAACCTAGGATAGAGAAGAAGTATAGGGCTGCACCGGTAGATCCTACTTACATCAGGGGACAACTGCCCTTAGACTCATTGGTGGTATCCAACGCACGAAAGCGTGCTAATTCACAGACTACTGGAGAGGCTCCTCCTCCTGACAAGGAGTCAAAGATTTTAGAGGCATCAGGCAAGAGCAAACTCATGGAGAATAGCCAATACTCAGGCCTTGCTGGCCAGATATGACAGGGCGCACTATGACAGTTTTTAGACGGACTTCTCCAACACTTACTTGAGCCCTTCAAAGAGCAGGCGGATGAACTTATACAAGAAGGAAAGCTCATCACCAATGCCTCCATTAAGTGTGCTCTAGACGCGGCAGATACAGCTGCCAGATCTATCAACACAAGCGTACTGCTTAGGAGGCACGCATGGCTTTGCATACCTTGATTTAAGAATGAAGTACAGGCCACATTTCTTAACCAGCCTATAAATCCTGATTTTTTGTTTGGTCCAGCAGTTGACTCAATTCTGGACAAAATGAAAAAGGACACGGAGACTGCAAAGTCCATGGGAGCTCTTTAGTCCCAACAACACAGAGGCTCCTTTCGTCGCTCCAACTATAGAGGAGGAGCGCGAGGTAACACATCGCAGCAATCCTCCACATACAAAAGTAATACGCAGACCACATACAATAAAAACACAAACAGGGGTGGATACAGAGGAAATAATAACAAGGGCAGAGGTCGTGGAGGCAATGCCAATAGATCCTCCACTAACACCAAACAGTGACTTCTTGGCACTACCCCCAGATCATATAACCCCGGTCGGGGGAAGACTACAAAAGTTCCTGCCAGTCTGGTTAAACATCACTACAGACAAGTGGGTCAGGCAAATTATCCAACATGGCTATTGCCTAGAACTCACATCAACACCACCCAACATACCACCCGTACACCGTGCAATGTCAAAGGAACATATAACATTACTGCAGCAAGAGGTCATCAGTATGCTGCAAAAGGGGGCCATAGAACCAGTCCCACTCAAACATCAAGGAACAGGAGTATACTCACCATACTTCCTCATTCCAAAAAAGGATGGTTCTCTCAGACCAATATTAGACCTCAGGCCCCTCAACCTGTACATTTTATCAGAGCATTTTCACATGCTCACTCTGCAACAAGTCTTACCACTGCTACGCCAGGGAGACTTCCTAGCAACTCTAGACCTCAAAGACGCATACTTTCATATACCAATACACCCTGCTCACAGAAAGTATCTGAGGTTTACTATTCAAGGACAGCACTACCAGTTCAAAGTCCTACCATTCGGAGTAACAACAGCTCCACGGGTGTTCACCAAATGCCTAGCAACAGTGGCGGCACATCTCAGGAGACAACACATTCATGTGTACCCATATCTGGACGATTGGCTAATAAACGCGCCATCGGCCCAGCAATGTGCCAGTCACATGTCAGAAACCATTCATCTCCTGCACAGTCTAGGCTTCTCGCTAAACTACCCAAAGTCACACCTACAACCCTCCCACGTCCAACAGTACCTGGGAGCAACAATAGATACACTAGCAGCAAAAGCATACCCAAACGCAGCACGGATCAATGCAATGCAAATGTTAATCCAAAGGTTCAAACCACAACACTCATTGCCAGCTCGAGTGTTTATGCAACTAATAGGCATGATGGCCTCATGCATATTCATAGTCCCTCATGCCAGACTACACATGCGTCTACTACAGGAGTGCCTAGCACGGCAGTGGAACCAGGCTCAGGGACAATTAAAAGACCTAGTGTTGGTGACCAGTCGGGCATACAGCTCTCTACATTGGTGGAATCCACAAAACCATTGCAAAGGACGACTGTTCCAGGAGCCTATCCCACAAATCGTAATGACGGCGGACACATCCCTGCTAGGATGGGGAGCCCATGTCCTGCATTACACAGTCCAGGGTCTATGGACAATTCAACAAAAGCAGATGCACATCAATCTACTAGAGCTGATGGCGATCTTTCTAGCACTAAAGGCGTTCAAAAAACACTTATGCAACAAGACTGTGTTGATCCGGACAGACAACATGACAGCTATGTATTACATTCAGAAACAGGGAGTAACACATTCCCCACAGCTATCGCATCTAGCTCAAAGTGTGTGGAAATGGGCCATTCAAAGGAACATGTTCCTCATGGCGGAACACCTCCCAGGCAAAAACAATCAAATAGCCGACCTGCTCAGCAGGCACAGTCAACAGATGCACGAATGGGAGATTCACCCCAATGTGCTCCAACCATTCTTCCGGAAGTGGGGACACCTGGAGATAGACTTATTTGCCACAAGCGAAAACGCAAAATGCCAGTACTTTGCCGCCAGGTTCCCACATCCGCAGACGCAGGGCAATGCGATATGGATGAACTGGTCAGGCAGATTTGCGTACGCTTTTCCCCCAGCTCCATTAATACCGCTAGTGGCACGAAAAATGCGCCAACATTCACTGACGCTAATCCTAGTTGCTCCCACATGGGCAAGGCAACCATGGTACACAACGTTCCTAGAACTGTCAGTGGTACCTCATCAAAGACTGCGACTCACACCCAGTCTTCTAACTCAGAGCCATGGAGAAATCCAACACCCAGATCCACAACAGATGAACCTGGCGATCTGGCTCCTGAAATCCTAGAGTTTGGATACCTAAACTTGCCTCCAGACTGCATGAATATTATCAAAGAGGCAAGAAAACCCGCTACAAGAGCATGTTATGCAGCAAAGTGGAAACGTTTCGTCATTTACTGCAGAAACAATGACATAAACCCATTGGATTCATCAACACAAAACATAATTTGCTATCTCTTGTACCTACAACGCTGCAATTTAGCCTACTCATCCATCAGGATACATTTAGCGGCACTAGCAGATTATCTCCAAAAACAGGCAACACCTCTCACTGTTTAGAGTGCCAGCAATTAAAGCATTCATGGAGGGACTTAAGCGAGTAATTCCTCCAACGCACCCACCTTCACCAGTCTGGAATCTAAACATCGTTTTAACCAGACTTATGGGACCACCTTTTGAGCCACTACACTCATGCGAAATACAGTTTCTTACTTGGAAGGTGGCTTTCCTTATTGCCATTACTTCACTTAGAAGAGTTAGTGAGCTGCAAGCCCTAACTATTCAAGAACCATACATTCAAGTACATGCAAATAGAGTAGTTCTCAAAACTAACCCTAAATTCATGCCAAAAGTGGTATCCCATTTTCATATAAATCAGACAATAGAATTGCCAGTGTTCTTTCAAAATCCACAAACAGTAGCAGAAAGGGCCTTGCATACGCTTGATGTCAAAAGAGCTCTGCTATACTATATAGATAGAACCAAGGCATTTCGAAAACAAAACAGTTGTTTGTTGCTTTCTCACCGCAACACAAGGGTAACCCTATTTCAAAATCAGGTATAGCCAGATGGATCGTTAAGTGCATTCAGATATGTTATTTAAAAGCAAAGCGCACATTAACAGTTCCCCCTAGGGCGCATTCTACACGCAAACTAGGGGCATCCATGGCTTTCCTAGGAAATATTCCTTTACATGAAATTTGTAGAGCAGCCACATGGTCAACCATACATACATTTACCAAACACTATTGTGTAGATGTTCATTCCAAACAGCAAGCTGCTGTAGGACAGGCTGTTCTCAACTCTTTTTCAGACTGCTGCAGCTGGCACAGGCAACCACCGCTAGGGGAGATACTGCTATACATTCTATGCACAGATATGAATTCAGCAGCCCAAATGCCTCGAACGGAATATGCTACTTACCAGTATGCTTTTGTTCTTGGCATGTAGGGCTGCTGACATTCATATCGCCCACCCACCTTCCCGGTGCCTGTCGCAGCTGTAGCATTCACTCTTTGCATGGACATCTCTTACTGTACTATACTCCATCTCTGCCACAATGGCGAAAAACAATCTGGGGATGGAGAGGATGCCCATGCGCACTGTAGTCCAAGGGAGGAGCCACCTATCTCGTGATACTTCGAAGACTCTTCCAAGACAACAATGTGCAATCATCCGGACCCAACACTAGGTGGCGATCTATGCACAGATATGAATGTCAGCAGCCCTACATGCCAAGAACAGATGCATACTGGTAAGTAGCATATTCCTTGTCTTGTATTCTTTCTTCTTTAGATGTTTCCAAAATTCCAGGAACCTCTTCAATCAATCTTGTAGCCAACACGTGTTTCATCATTTAGTGTATAAACCATGACTTAGTCAGGGCTACAAAAGTAAACCATACATCACAACTACGTATAGTATAAATCACACATTACACAAAAGTAAATATTCATCACATCCAACATGTCATTAGTCCATACAATCATTGACCCTAAACAACTTGGATCATCTCACAGTATAGCCCTGCTTAATGTGACACCTACTTTGAGTCCCTGCTCAAAGATGGAGCCCACAAAATAAAATTGTGTCCCTAAGTGTGTCCACACGGCTAAGAAGTTGGGCTCTGTTTCTAGCTTTGTTATTAACATCCTTGTTGTAATCCTGAGTCAAGTACTATAAGAATAATAATATTAAAAGGCATTTGTAGAGCGCGCAGCTACACCAGATGGGGTGTCCCGGCGCTACAGCAGACAGAGAGCAAGGTAGAGGACTGTGCAAAACTTGTCATTCCGACTAAAGAGGCAGGTTTTCAAGGCCTTTCTGAATTCCTATTCGGACTGCACCATGCGTAAGTGGAGAGGGAGGTCATTCCAACATTTGGTGGTACCCACCACAAATGTTCTGCCTCCCATTCTTGCTTTCGCAAAGCGCGGTATGGAGAAAAGGCGTTTGTGGTTGGACCTTAAAGGTCTGTCTTGTTGATATGGGCGGAGTCTCATCCTCAGATAGGTAGGCCCTCTCCTCTCCCTTTGTCTGCTCGAAAGGCAAACCTCAGGGCCTTAAATTCAAGCCGTTTGGCTATCGGCAGCCAGTGCAGTTGCCTGAGGTAAGGAGAAATGTGGTGTTGAAGCGGGACCCCGCAGCCCAGGCGGGCTGCCGCATTTTAAATGATCTATAGATCAGGCCAAGCGGCAGAGTCATGTACAGGCATAATCAAGATGGTAGGTCATAAGAGCATGGATCACGGTTTTGCGGGTTGAATCAGGCAGAAAATGTATACATTTCCTGATAGTTTTAAATTTGCCAAAACAAGCCGCCAAAACAGATTGTACATGGATCCTGAGGGGACAAATCTTTGTCCCATATCACACCCAGATTTTTGACGGAGTCCTTCGGAGTGGGCGCATCACCCAATTCCAATGGCCACCATACATTGGAAGGGGGAGCGGGGGGTGGTTAAAAAACAGGACCTCTGTCTTGTCCGCATAAAGTTTTAAGAAATTACAGTTCATCCAGTCTGCGATGTTTTTGAGGCATTCTTTTAGCAGGTCAAAGGTGGAGTCTGACACTCCGCTAAAAGTAAACAGCAGCTGAGTATCATCAGCGTAGGATGTCACCTTATCCCCATTTTGGTGATGAGCTCTGACACAGGTGTTAAGTAGGCATTAAAGGGAAGCGGGCTCAAGGCCAAACCCTGGGGTACCCCCATTTCAGAGGTTTAGCGGGTGAGGTGAAGGGGTGGGTCCGGACCTGTTGGTTACGGCCATGCAAAAAGGAAGTCATCCAGTTCAGTGCTGTTCCCTGAATGCCTATGTCCTTCAGGTGATCTAATAGGATGGGATGAGACACCTTGTTGAATGCTGCAGATAAATCTAACAGCACCAACATGGCCTTAGAGCCTCTATCCACTGCCCAGCGTATGGAATCAGCCATTTCAATCAGAACAGATTCTGTACTAAGTCCTGGGCGAAGGCCCGAATGGGACTCATGTAAAAGGCCATTAGACTCAATAAACGCTACCAATTGCTGGTGTACTAATTTCGCCGGGGCGGGGAGCAGTGGCTGGTGACTTCAGGGTCAGCATTGGCTTTCTTCAGTATTGGGAGAAGAAAGGCGTGCCTCCAAGCTGAGGGATAGACACCCGGTCTGATTGAAGTATTCCAGATGACTTTTAAGTGGGGGTTAAGGCACTCAGCGAGGGCACTGTAAAGTTTAGCTGGCCAGGGGTTCCAGATTTGCATTTCTGAAGCTGTCAGCAATGTTTCCATAGAGATAGAAGCACATTTTGAAAATACTGGCCTAGAAGTCTACTCCAGTTTATGAACATTTGTCATCTCAGAAAGAGAGGGTAATACTCCAAAGTACGCCTAAATCAGGGCGATTTTTTTTTTTTCTTCGAAGAAATGTGAGATTTTGTTACATAGTTTTTGCGAGGGGGGGCGAACCTGAGTGAGGGCAAGGGGGTTTGTAAAAGACTGGACTATTTTAAAATTTCCCTAGATGTGTTATTTGCGCTTGTAATATGTTCGGCAAAGAAGTCTCTTTTTTACAATAAGAAGCTTACGGTAATCTTTAAGCGCTGCACGATAGCACATTTTACTTTCGTGAGAGTAGGTTAATCTCCAAATGCGTTCCAATCTTTTACAATCAGATTTTTTTACTCTGATCTCCTCAGAAAACCAGGGCGCGGAGGGGGAAGTTCTTACCGAGTTAACAGGGCTCAAGGGGGTCATAAAATCGACAGCCTCACTAGCCAATTAATTTAGATTTGTGATGCTAGTCTCCAAGTTGTTTGATAAAGAGAGCATGGAGTTCTGCAGGTGTTGTGCTAGTGACTCTGGGGTAACTCTACTCCAATTCCTTCTGAAATCTTTTGTGATGGAGTTGACTCTCCTTTCACTTTTCAAATGTAGCCGGAAAGGGATCAGAAAGTGGTCTGACCAGGTTCAGGAGGATGGACTGTAATGTTGGGTAGGTTTGAACAAATAAGGTCCAGTGTGTGATCTGCCTTGTATAGGAAATAACACGCGTTGCATTAGATTGCAGCCGGCCAGTGTGGAGATGAAGTTAGTACTATGTGGACAAGTAGAATCTTCCACATGGAAGTTAAGATCGCCTAGCAGCGTAAAGTCAGAGTACCGCGTGCTGGCCTGGGCGATCTAATCCAGGGTGGGGTGGATCTAGGGCTGCAGTCAGGCGGTCTATAAAGCAAAAGTACTGCTGTCTTATATCTGTTGGATTCCGTTTATACTCGTGATCCTCACTGAAATTTCTGTGTGCTATCATCATCTCACCAAAAGGTATCAGGTTTGACTTCTGGGTTGTGCGCTCTTGGCATGTAATAAGGAATTGCAAGAGGTGGGTTTCCTATGCATCCTACTTTATATTTCACCTTCATGGATGTATGATTCCACACCCAGAAAAACCAGACTCTCCTTACTGTATTCAATCGTGAATGACCTGTTGTACATGTCATTCAGAAAATCAAAGAACTCCATAAGCTCAGGTTGACTCCCCGTCCATATCATTAAGCAATCATCAATGTATCGCCCCAGTAGTAAGTATTGCCATTCCATTTCAGGCCTCCTTGGCTCCAGACGTTTGTAGTACCGTTTGTAGTACTGAGTTGATATTATCACTATAACTGATGGAGGCTAGCGGCTGATTGAGTGTGATTCAGAATTCATTTGCGTACTGTTAGGATTACAGAGTGATGATACTTTACACTACCTGAGCGTGAATTTATAATAGAAGGGGAACGTCACAACTATATGGAAAATGGTGCAATACCGAGTTTAGTAGCCACTCTGGTGTGAGGTGTGCCAATGTGCGGATTCTGACGGTGTTGGTTATTGTCGGTTTATAAACCGATTTGAGGAGAATTGATGGATTGAATTGGGAATATGACAACAGAACGGTATGGTGTGAAGACTATATCTTAGGTGAGCTAATAGTAAGATATCAAGGCATGACAGCAGGCACGGGGATTGTAAGGTGACATAGGGTGTAGCACTCTTTATATATAATTTAGCATGTTTGTGCCTCACAGTGGGGTTTATTCACCTCCGTTTATTCAGGAATTTACTTTGAAGTTAGAATTACACATGATATTGACAAGCAAGTTTAAAAAAAAATATATATATTTCTTTATTGAGATTTAGTAGCATGTGCAAACAGAGAGCACTATATCAAGAACAATCTGATACATGCCTTTAGCAGAACGTAAAAAAACAAGAACAGAAAAAAGAGCAATACATGCACTGGTTGACAGCTGTGAGTATATCGTACATGATCTTTAGGTAGATTGATGCCCAGAGCAACAGCCTGCGCCCTGGCCTTTTCTACAATTGTTCACATTACACATATACAAACAGCGATACGATGCCGACTCATGGTGATGTATCGAGACTGAGTCTGGTGCAATAGGTACTGTCTCAGTGGCTCCCATATGTCCTTAGGGCGAGAAGTTGTGGGCAGTTCTTCAGCATATAGTGCTAAAGTTTCCTGACAGTAGACCAGATGTTTGACCCAACTTTCATTTTTAGGAGTACGTTTACTATCCCAAGCAATCGCCACACGTCTCTTGGCAAGTAGCAAGGCTATTCGTACAAATCTAGCCTGTAGGCCCCTCAATGTGGGTACATGATGGAGTAGACATGTCATAGGTGTACACTGGAGTAGGGCCCCCGTCATGGTGTGTATCCTGCTGATCACCTCATCCCAAAATTGTAGAACTGAACCACAGCTCCAAGTGAGATGGAGAAAGTCAGCCTCCCCATGTCCACATCTCCTGCATTGAGCCGAGTCCCTCAGCCCCAGTTTGTGTAATTTGACAGGTGTATGATACGTTTGGTGGAGAAACTTGAAATGTAGAATCCGCAAGTTACCATTCGGCGATAATTTGCCTGTCAGCATGCATATATGTTCCCAAACATCCAGCTTGATGTGGGGGCTTAATATGGAGTTCCATCGGTCTAGGCTTTTATCCCCCCCCTTCCACACCAGCTCCTCCTGTATCGACCTGTACAATTTAGTGATGAGCTTTTTCTTTGAGGGAGCTACTATCAGTGATTGTAGAGCTTTAAGGGTCGGAGGTTCGGCAGGGAAGGATGGGTAATGGCTTTTGATAGCCCTTTTTAATCTATTTCCAGTGTAAAGGAAGAGTGGGGTAGGATTAACAACAAATTCCATGTCGGCATCATCCAAGTATGTGCCTGCATGTGTGTTATCCCCACCTCGCGCAGCGCCTTCAGTCACATGTGACAGACCGCGCCGCGTGCCCTGCCAGCGGTAAAGCCGGCGCATTTAGAGGGAGTTTATCTACCAATTTACTGATCGCCTGCCACGCTGCAACTGTTGTCAATGGTGTTTATTTCGATATGCGGAGTCCCCCTATGTGTGTGCGTGATAATTCCTGTCAGCGGTGTCGGATGAGCATCCCAGTCTTCCACCGCGACATGCGGGGTGAATGTGTGCGGCTTAAACCAGTAAAAGGTGTGTTGAGCCTGTGCGCACAGGTAATAGATGTATAAATCAGGTGACCCAAATCCCCCCCCCCCCACGCAAAGGGGAGAGTGAGCGTGGCCCAACCAACCCTTGCCTGCTTGCCACCCCATACTAATGAGAGAAGTTGTGATCTAAGCATAGAAAAGAAATGTTTGGTCAGCTTAATAGGAATGTTGCAGAATAGGTACAAAAAACGTGGAAGAATGACCTTCTTTATCACAGCAATGCGGTCAGCCAATGACAGGGGAAGCTGAGACCATCCCTCCACCAGAGCTGTCAGAGCAGTGTATGCAGTGCCATAGTTTTCTTTTATGACCGTTGCTGGATCCCGATGCACCCAGATCCCTAGGTATTTAACAAGGTCAGTAGTTCAGACGAGGGGATATTCCAGTGAGGGAGGGGAAGTACACAGTGTGAGTGGGATTATCACCGATTTATCCCAATTCATGGTCAGACTGGAATACAGGCCAAACCGAATATATGCACGTAGCACCGAAGAGAGATGGACCTGTGGATTGCGAATGAAAAGGACCATGTCATCTGCGTACATGGATATGCCGACGGGTCTGTGGTTAAAATTAAGTGCAGTGTGTATATGCCTCTGGCGAATTATGCAGGCGAGCGGCTCCATCATTATAGCGAATAGCAGGGGAGATAAGGAGCACCATTCAATGGAATCAAATGCCTTGGCAGCGTCAAGCATGACCGCTGCCGCTGGGAGATCAGGATTCAAGACATGGAACATGGCAAATATTGTACGTAAGTTATTGATAGTAGACTGGTCTGGGATAAAACCTGATTGGTCCGGCAGCACTATAGTGGGTAGCAGGGGTTGTAGTTTAAAAGCAATGATTTTCGCCAGTATCTTGGCGTCTAAATTAATAAGTGATAAGGGGCAATATGATTTGCAGAAGACAGGAGATTTATCCTTTTTTAGTAATGTAATGATAAGAGCCTGTCGCAGGGAGGGAGGAAGAACGCCCGAATCGTGGGCCTCTGCGTACATTTCAAGGAGATGAGGGGTATTAAGATGAGAATATCATTTATAAAATTTTGCCGTGAGCCCATCTGGCCCAGGAGCCTTATTGTTGGGTAGGGACATAATCGTCTCTTTAACATCTGCTTCGTCAATAGGTTGACTGAGGTATTCCCTATGCCCATTAGGGAGCCAGACACAAGCGATGTCCGCAAGGTAATCATTCAGGGCATCATCCTTTCCCCCTCCACGTGTTTCATAGAAGTCACCATAAAAAGCACGGAATTGTTCCACTATGTCTTGTGGTCTATAGTGTTCCTTCCTTTGAGTGTCAACTATTTTGGTAATGTGGTGATGATCAGATCGAAAACGCAGTGTAGTGGCTAGATTTCTGCCGGGACGCCCAACCTCACCGTAAGCCCTAGCTACACGTCAGCTGGACAAATAGCGAGGCTCAGACTCCGCCAGTGTATCCTATTCTTTCAGTAAAGTCTGTATTTCAGCTAGGCATACCGGTGTCAAATAGATATTGGCTTTCACACTCCTTGAGCTTCGTCTCTATTCTATCAGTCTGATATTATAGGCCGGCGTGACATGTGTACCAGCCTTCTCAGCAACATTACGGACTCGCCAGACATCTATAAGGCCCCTCTCCAACATGGCGCCCGCACACACTGCGCGTTCTTAACAGTGCACACCCCATGCGGGTTAGATTTTACAAGATATGGATCAAGATGTGTATTAAAATCCATCCCCCCACCACGACCCCCCCCCCGCCAAATGATAGCGGTCTCCGGCCAAGTGCGTAACAATTCAAGGAGTTGGACGAAGGCTTTAGGGTCATCTACCACAGGGCTGTACACATTGATAATGGTTACCATAGTGATCCCCAACTTGCCTTGCACCATGGCCCAGCGTCCCTCAGTGTCTGTATGGGATAGAATCGGGAGGAAGGAGATGCCTCTCTTAATCAAAATCCCCCCTGGCATAGTTTGAAAAGAAGGACGCCAATCTATATCCCGCCCACCTGGTTGCAATAGTACCTTCCTTTTGCTTGCTTAAGTGTGATTCTTGCAGGAGGGCAATTTGTACCTTTTGTCGTTCTAGATAAGCTAGCACTTGGCAAATTATTTTGGGAGTGTTTAGCCCACGAGTATTCCATGTTGTACAATTATAGTTTTCACCTGTTTACATTTAGGAAACCTAAATACCAGTCACGGGCACAGAGTAGCCTGTCTACTTTGGAATAAGCACCAAAACCTGCGATCATGAATTTGCCCGTCGCCTCTGCATGTGAAACAGTGTCATACTTAGAAAAAAAACACACCCCCCACCCACTTTGGCAGACCAAATTCGCCAAAGCCATGTCTCCCAATGTTCAACAACCCCAATAACGAACCCAAAGTAACAATGTCTTGATGGGGTATACCCATGGTGGGGACGTAGTGGCACCTACCACTCTCCGCTATATTTGGAGAGGGGGCCGTCACGTCAAATACATAAAGCACTCCGACAAAAATGTCATCTGCTAGAAAAAGAGGGATGCAACAGTGTTCTGCAGTAATCATAGCATTACAATACTCAAGAACAACTACCACTGCAGTTTGGGGAGGAGGTGTCCGCACAGTGAGTCATCAAGCATCACCGAATTTTAACGTTAATACTGCGCGATAGTAACATACAAAAAATTGTTTTTCTCTTTTTTTTTACACAGCTGGGGTATATCGGAGCCTTGTGCATTCCAGCAGATGTTGCTTGTGCTAAAATTGACCGCCAGCTGCGAAGGAGAAATAACCTGCAATACATTACCAACATAAAAACAGTGGTCATCCATTACCCAAACCAGAATAAAGCAATCCACTTGGGCATCAATATTATTAATCAACGTCTGAAGTGGCGCTTGCATCTTATTTTTGGCGCCGGAGGGTCTTGGCGTACTCCATGGCCTGCTTCGGGTTAGCAAAGATCTTATCCTTGTCGGTAGCCCCTATCCGCAGGGCGGGCGGGATACAGCATCGCATATGGATCCTGTTCTTTCGCCTACATCTTCTTGACTCCTTGAAATACCTTTCTGGCTGCCTGCACCGCAGCCGTGAAATCTGGGTAAAACGGTAGTGTAATGCCTTGGTGCGAGATGGTACCCTTCTGCCGTGCAATGCAGAGGACAGTATCCTGATCATGAAAGTGAAAACAATCCAGCAATTATGGGCCTCGGAGGGACGTCTGGGAGGGGGGGGGGGGGTCGAGGAGCCAGTGACCTGTGGGCCCTTTCCACCACCAGCATGTTGGAGAGATTTTCCACACCACATACCTCTCGCAGCAGAGCTTCAACGAAGTCCTCCAGCCTACCAACGTTGGTTGACTCAGGCAGGCCCAAAATGTGCATGTTGTTGCGCCGGGAGCGCGCTTCAATGTCCTCTTTCTTTTTTTTTTTTTTTTTTTTTTTTTTTTTTAATGACCGCCATGATCTTGTCAATGTCAGTGGTTTTGCTGCGAGCTGTTGTAGACCGTCCTCCGTGTCAGATACTCTCTGCTCTGCTTCACCAAGGCTTAGTGCATGCTTATCCAACAACAGCAAATTGGTAACGGTTTATAGGAGCGCACAGCAAAGTATAGGTATAAAGTCCGTATCAATGATAATCAGTACGGTTGGTGCTCAGGAAGAGATTTGAGATTGGTTACCACAACCTCTGAAGAAACCAAAGGTCAATGTTAAGATATTCCTCCGAGCACTCTGCAAATTAATGTCTTTATCAGTAGTAATCATCAATCATCAATATCATCCAATCTTCAATCCAAAACAGATAAAGTGTCTTGAGAAGTTCCAATTTATTCAAATGCGCAGCCAACACGTGTTTCGTCTGTCTGTAAGACAATGACTTCTTCAGGGTGCAACCCAAAACAATTACAATCAATTCTAAGTACAGTAACATATAAGTTGTCAACATTTGCTTCCACATGCGTCTGAAAAAGAAGCAATCCAATTAAGTAAAGGGGAAACACCCTCAAACCAAAATCTAATTCACAACTGTATCAGTGTGAGTATGAAAGAAGAAACAATCGCCAAATTCGTGATTCTGTACTCATGAGAAAGTATACATTAACTATTTATATTAATTACATCAAATAAGTGGTTTGTGATCACCATATGATGCATGGTTAGCTAGATCAGGCATTGCATAATATCTATAATTTGAGATAATTCACTCACCCTTAACTCTATGAAATCCCAAGTGATCTGGTCAATAACTGTAGCACTTATCCAATATTTCGTCTGCATTTAACAGTAATTTTCAATGCAGGTATATATATATATCTAACCCTACAAAAAAGTCCATAATAGTAAGATAACTGTTCAACTTCAGATAGTAATCTATAGTGCCTCATACATAAGTCACTAAGAATCAATAACTACTCACCAAATAAGTATTGGTGTTATCTGTCAAGTCAAACCAACATCTGGATCATGTTTATTTCGTTTAATCCGGGTTCAGAAATAATTATATTCTCCTCAAACGATTATGAAGTGAAAAATATATCTACAAAAGTTAATTAGATATATGTCACATATCGAAATCGGAAAGACCAACTTTCATAAATATGTTGGTATATAGCACCTTATATCCCTTATTTGAATCATAATCTCACCTAATGTACGTTGTAAAGCCTTGTGAATATCTCTGTATTCCTAATTCTCAATATCCAAGGTTCTCAATCCAGGTTCAAAAATAATTATATTCTCCTCAAACGGTTGTGAGGTGAAAGCATCTCTACAAAAGTTAATTAAATATATCAGTCACATATCGAAGTCTGAAAGACCAGCTTACATGAATAAGTTGGTAAATGGCACCTTATAGCCCGTAAATTAATCATCTCACCTAATGTACGTTGTAAAGCCTTGTGAATATCTCTGTATTCCTAATTCTCAATCTCCAAATGTTATTTCCATACGGGTACGTTTCTGAAAGTCAAGCCATACAGTCATAAATATGTCTATTGAAACTGACTCTCATAGTAATCCCACCAGTCTAAAACTCACCATGCAGTATATCCCGAGTCGCGTATACCGTGGCGTTCTGCGTCAGCGCCATCTTGTAATGGCTTAATATAGGTAACTGTTCCTCGCATAAGGCATCATTTTCACGGGCGCCATTTTGTAATGGTGTTGTCTGCCCTAGTAATAGTCACATATCGACTTCACGTTAACTGAATATACGTGATCCCCTATTAAGAGGTTCACTAAGTTGTATCTACCCTCGCTAAAAAATATATATAGTAATGTGTAATACTCGTAAGAGAGTATCTTTAAACTTTAGCGATTGGATAAACGAATTCGCGCCATCTTGTTATGGCTTAATGTAGGTAACCATTAGCGCGTAAACGCACCAATTCTAAGGGCGCCATTTCAGAATGGTGAGGTCCACATAAGAAGCAATCATATATCTACATGACATTGGCTAAAGAAGCGTAACCAATAATTAAAGGTGCTCTAAATTATATTCAACACTTATATATGTTATCATGCCATATTATACCTGTAAAGATATTGATTATGAATTATTTCAAATAAATTTGCTCGCAGCGCCAACTTCGAATAATTACATTCAAATTATCACCCAATCCTACCTATTAGTCTAAGTATCTAGAGCAGTGATTGTGAACTAACAGTGCAAAATTAATAATATGTCTATATCCCAATAGTGTACTATTGAGCAAGTACTTACTGCAATGCGTTAACCAAGCAGTCCACGATACATATGGGTTACACAAATCCTAATGTATCGTTTCAAAGTCACAAATTACCAACACAAGATGAGAGGTAGCTGAAAGGTAGGTGTCCTTAGCGCTAACATCTTAAGTCTAATTGCACAAGAGCATTATTAACGTCTGTTTTACATAGAATCATCCCAGTCTCAACAATTCCATGTGGTATAATGTACACATCGGATATTGTGTATGTCATTGAGGCGACAAAACAACAACATAACATGTCAATAGGACATGCTCCAGCTCTTCATTCATAGTGTCAAATGTACATAATACTTCAAATTCAATTACCCAGGTAAAATTCAAATTCATGATCCACATTGAGACCGCACTCCACGGCCTTCAATTTGATCAGCCATTGAACTTCACGTCTTCTCAACAACAAAAGTCTATTCCCACCACGGGGGTCTGCTTTAATATGGTCTATACCATGATACGTAAAGCAATGCTGATCTTTATTTGCAAAATTTTGTACTAGATGGGATGCAATCGGATAACGTGTATCACCATTTTTTAAAGCTCTAAAATGTTCTGCAATTCTGTCCCTAAGCCTTCTAATGGTGCTCCCCACATAAATCTTTCCACAGGAGCACGATATCACGTAAACCACAAATGTGGTGTCACAGTTCATAAACATTCCAATTGTATATGTTCCAGAATTATTATATTCAAAGGTTAGTACCTTCTTTTTGGCCCATCTACAGGACACACAACGACCACATTTATAAAACCCCTTAAAACTATTGAGCCAATCAGTTTTGTTCAATTTGTTTGGGTAGCGTGGACTTAATAAATTCCTCAAGGTAGTTTTGGATTGAAGATTGCATGCTTATCCAGTTTGGATGACCTATGGTCCATTCTGCCATAAAGCGCCTTAATTTTGCCATTGATTGATTGTAAAATGGCCTGAATTGCTGCAAGCGTTGTTTCTAACGCCGTTGGTGGTTGCGCCGCGGACTCCAGCTCTGAGTCAGATGCAGCATTTTGCGTTGATTTGCCGCCCTTGCGGAGCTTAAACGTGAGCCTGGGTTGATTTTTCTCCGGTTTACCCATTATGTCCTCTGTATGACCACGAGAGGGGGATACGCAGCGTGTTCCACAAATTATAAGCAGCCCGCCATGCCTTCACAGAGGCGCAGTGATTATGGGGTCCCCAGAGTGTGGATGTAAGGGCGCAATATTACTCACGCTCCGACAATGCAGTGCAGGAGCTCCCAACCTTACCAGTCACCTGTAGGCCAGAGCCACCAAATTCAATGTTACCTAAGATGCACCTTGTGGTAGTTAGAAGCCACAGTCTCAGGGCCGCTGGTGGCCGGGCAATTCAACCAAGGTGTGCACCCCCCGCACCTCACCCAGGCTGTTATGGTACAGTTAGAGCTACTTGCCCTGCCATGCCGCCTCCATGATCGGTGATCTGCAATTGCGGGCCAGGATATAACTCACGAGGACCCGGGGCAGTCAGCCTCCAGCAACGATTACAGGGCCCAGCTCGCAGTGCAGAGCAGAGTCGGGCACTCTAGCCCCGGCGCTGGCACCAGTCATGTCTCGTGCTCGAGGGGTAGACGTCCGGCAGTCTCCAGCCTCTACAAGGGGCGCACCCGCTGTCCCGCCTTCACTCACTAGGTGCCGATTCCGTCCAGTGTCTCCAGTCGCAATTTCGCACTTGCCTGTCCTGAAAAGCGATCTGCAGCACGAACGGGCCGCGCTAGAGCCTCGCGGCCTCCATTTCAGCGTCCTGTTATGTTATGTTATATATAGATTTATAACGCGCTCCGTTAGTCAAGACTGTCCTGGCTGGGGGATGAAACTGAATCAGAATAATTAGGGAATCGGCTATTCATGATCTATAAAAAGGTGAGTTTTTAGCAGTTTTTTTTTAAATTGATCAGGTTGGGAGCATGTCTAAGAGCATCAGGCAGGGGGTTCCACATCTGAGCTCCCTTTACCGTCAGAGATTGTCCCCCCAGGCGAACTCTTTTGAATCTGGGGACGACCACCTGCTTTCTAGAGGTAGATCGCAGCTGTCGGGTCGGAAGGTAGATGGTAAATCTTTTGGCAAGGTAGGGGAGGGCATGGTCCATGCAGGGCTTTATAGACGAGGACCAGAGTTTTAAAGCGCACTCTTTGGGCCACTGGAAGCCAGTGAAGCTCCTTCAGTTGTTTGCGAACGCTGAGTCTCCTCGGGATGTTATAGATGAGTCTCACCGTTGCATTCTGGACTACCTGTAGTTTTCTAATCGGGAAGTCGGGTGCCCCGATGTAAAGGGCGTTCGAGTAGTCCAGACGTGAGAGCACCAATGCTCTGGCTACCGTTTCTTTGGCCGTTAGGGGGAGAAGGGGAAAGAATCTGCGAAGAGTGGTCAGGGTTCCAAAGCAAGTCCCCGCGAGTCTCGATCTGGTCACGAAAACACAAGTCGGCTCCAAACCAGATACCCAGATTCTTGGCAATCCCACTCTCTCCCGTGGGGCATGTTGATTCGCTGGGCCAAATAGACTCCTTAAAGTCAGTGGGAAATTGGCCGTAGAGCAGGATTTCTGATTTGTCCTCGTTGTATTTGAGGCATGCTCTAGCTAGCCAAGCAAATACAGAGGATAGGCATTGGCGGACACCTGAAGTACATATGTTCTCCTTATTCCAGGTGAAGAGAAGTTGGGTGTCGTCGGCATATGCCATAATCTTTGCTCCCAAGTTCTCTGCCAGCCGGATCAGAGGTGTTAAATAAACATTGAATAGAAGGGGACTCAAGTGAGGTGCCGGGTTTTTAAGAACCCGGTGGTGCCAGGGGATAACACCCGAAGACCTCTGAGTTCTCCCTTGTTCCGGACCACAGAAACACGGAGTCTTCTAGTCGCAGTCAGAGATCAAGTTTTATTGGCAGCTACCAAGTAACATGTGTCCTAGAAGCACGACAACGCGGATCGTGTGTTCTCAGGAGACTGTTCGTTTTTACAGAACAAGCCTTCTCCTTATATACAGAAATAATAGCTGCAAGCAAGAATTCTTGAGTTTATGATATGGCTGTACACATATTTCTACAATAATACAAAGAGCGAAGTCATGTAGGCAAGCCCATATTTTAGACGTCCAGTTCGTGATAGATTACCCGGTCAGGCCCGGAACTCCCATCAGATATCGACGAAACCCCAATAAAGAAGGGCACCTCCTAGTCATAAAACTGGCCATAAACAGGGTGCGTGGACAGGTGTGTGTGTGTAGAAAACATGATCTGTACGTGGTGAATGGTTTGTGGTATGTTATGCATTGATGCTATCGTATTCGGCCACTGGGCGAAGAGCTGCCCAAACAGGTTTGGCTGGAGGCAAGGGAGTCAGTTGGGACAGGTCAGGGGAAGTCAGGGAGAGGTGGACGTGTCCTTTTAGATCAAGCTCGACCTTACTCAATTGACTTATCATGAGGGCAAGACACAAGATGGATGCCGTTTACAAAATGGAGTCTGAGGGGTCGGAACGGAAACTACGATTTAGGGGTGTTGGCATTCCTCGATCATGACGCAAATGCATAGGAATGATGTCCTAATGATTACCGGTCTGTTGGTACCAAATTAGTCATGGGATATTGATATTTTGTGGCACGGGTATTGGATCTCGATATCGTGATAACAGTAGGGTCCAGAATTTCAGAACCACAGACCCTCCTTTTGCCCTTATGTAAGGCAATAACTCATGTTAATCTGAGTCTAAATCTGTATGAATAAATTCATGGAGATGCTGCTGTAGCATCATTCTGTTGCTCAGTTCGTCCCTTGACAGGCTTCCTTACACATGGGGTAGCACAGAGGCCACATAGTGCAGGAGCGCACTGTACACACAGGCAGAACATAAACAGAAGCGCTAAGATCATCCCAACGAAGATCAGTGTTTTCCATCCCCAGGCAGTGATCAGGCCCCAGAACCACCCTAGAAGGGACCAATCTCCTTTTTCCACGTGAAGGGAACCAGATATTTCGTGTCGTTTGGAGATGGCCTGGTACGCTGTCGGTGCATTATCAGGGATGAAAATACAGCAACTAGATTGGATCACTCTGCATACACCACCACGATCGGCGAGTATGATATCTAGGGCAACTCGGTTCTGAAGGGTCATAAGTCGATCCGACTGAAGCTCGGTTGTCAAGTTGTCAAGGGCTCCGGCCGTTGTAATCACGGCGGATTCAACTATCCTCGATAACTGGCGAATATTCCTGCTGTTCACCATAGGCCTCCAAAATGGCAGAAAACCCTTTGCGAAGTCTGCAAATTCCTGACTCGCGGTGTCGTCTTTACTCACGACACCTCTAGCTGTCCTTGTCCAATGGTAATCTGCTATGGCCGTGTAGGTGGGAGGCAGCAGAAATGAGATGAAGCATGTACCTGAGAAGTCAGGGGGCAACCATGTGTAGGCTTGGTCGTGGCAGACGAAATACGTGCCTTTGGCTGCTAAGAGTATAGGGGAAGTTCGGTAAGCGAACACATATGTTTCCGTGCATATGCTCTTTCCTAATTGTGCTTTGGGATCCCTACCGATACCTTGTAAACATAAGTGACCTCGGTGGGGTACTATCCAAACTGGGCGGGATTTCTTTGCTGCCTGGCTCATACTCGGGTAAATCCCATTCTTAGTTATGTTCCAACGACTGTATGGAGTGAGTTCATCTTTGGGGATCGTTTGATATGTGTCGAACTCCCTACTCATATTTCTTATCCCTGCTACTAGTGCCTTGTTACTGGAATCGCTCTCAGTGGAACGGGTCGGGTATGGTTCTAGGGCGAATAGGAACATGGTCTGGAAAGCCCACAGAGAACCATAATAACTGAATGGCAGGATGAAGTATGGGATACCCATATCCGTTGTGTGTGGCATGAGTCCACATATCCAACAGTTCGATGTGTTCATTATGGACTGGTGTTGGTGTAGAAGTTGAATGAATGAGTTATTTACAAATTCGAGTCTTCTGGCAGACTCGTGTTCAGGTAGAGGGTGAAAGGAGTGCGGAGAGAGAGTGGGAGGAGGCGTTGGCCGAGTGTCATTTGAAAACAAGGAAACTTGAAATACGAATAGAGCATAACCAGTCAAAAACATCGTTATGCTACACAACATTAAAATACATGTTATCAAAAACCTTCTTTTGGCCAGTACAGTGCATAGTTGTCTTTCAATGTTCGTGAATCTGGTAGGTCTCTTTACCCTAGGAAACTCCATCCTCTAGTTGCTGCACGCGGTGGTAGTTTGATTCTGCCAGGGAGTGCGCTCTGTTCAGTCCGGGGTAACTCCCTTGGACCAACCAGAACCGTTGACCTAAACGTCCCCAGTTGCACTCCCCAGACTTCAACCGCGACCCTAGCAGCAGAACCGGATGGCGGTTCGAAAATCAAAAATGAGCAAGTTCCCTGGGCGAGAGAGCTGAAAAATCAAAAATAGTTCTTAGGGGAAAGGAAATTCACATTAGTTTGCCTTTTATTAGTCTCTTTGTCTAGACCTTAGATTGTATCGTCGTTTCCCAGGTACGGTGTGGTCTTCAAACAATGTCTCAGGTTCGGTAGTGTCCAACTGCATTGACGGTGGCACAAGTCCTTGTAAAATATGATCACTCTCCTTTTCGGTACCAGTTTCTTTTAAACGTGCATCGCTGAAAGGGATGAAGCGAGGTATGGATTCTGTCTCAGAGTCGGCAAGTCCTTCATTGACCCACCGGTCGTATGGGAGGGGTAGAGGGACCCGTTTACAATGGGTCCCGTGCACCCAGTTCTTTTTGCCTTCCACCCGAACGGCTGATCTCGTGGAAAGAAGTACCAGGTACGGTCCGGTCCACCTCGGCTGTCCGTTGTTTGTGCGCTGGAAATTCCGCACCAAGACCCACGTGCCGGGTTCGATGGAGTGACCTGGATCGTCAGAGGCTGGCGGAGAGGAACTGTGAACCTGTTGGTGTAAAACACGCAATTTAGTTGTCAATTCGCACAAATAGTCAAGCAGTACGGGGTGTTCTATTTCGCTGAGTTTCTTTGGCCTTGGCACGCCCCAGACGTTGGCTGGGCGGCCAAACACTATCTCATGGGGGCTAAGTCCTAATCTGGAATGGACGGTCATTCTGGTTGACAAGAGTGCTAGAGGCAAGGCGTCAGGCCATTTAAGACCTGTACAGGCTTGGATCTTGGCTAATTTGAGCTTTAACGTGCCATTGTAGCACTCTACTAATCCAGCTGATTGGGGGTGATTTGCAGCGTGGAACTTTTGGTGTATGCCTAGACACTCACACACTCTCTTCATCACGCGTCCTACGAATTCACTTCCATTATCACTCCAGACGATTCTAGGCATACCGAATCTAGGGAAGAACTCTTTGACAAGGGCTTTGGCAGTTGACAAGGCGACATTGTCCTTAAGGGGGTACGCTTCCACCCACCTTGAAAAAGCGCAAACAACAACGAGCACATACTTCAGATTGTTGCACCTCTCCATGTGGATGAAATCGAGCTGCAAAACCTCGAACGGATACGTTGGAGGCGCAAAATGACCAGCTGGAGTTGAGGGTTCCCTTACCGGGATTATGCTTCAAACACACCATACATTTTCTGACCACATTCTCTGCATATTTTGGGATATTACTATTCTGCCATACTGGGGCCAATAGCTTACATATTCCTTTCGAACTGATGTGCGCAAATCCATGAGCCATTATTACTACTGCAAGTACATAGGCGTTAGGTAATAGCCATCGCTGGTGTTCTGACAATTCGACCCAACAACCATTCGCATCTAACCTACCCTTACTTTCTCTCCATTCATTCACCTCTTTCTCAGTTGCCTCGGCTTGTATAGATTTCACGCTTTCGATGGTGTCCTCACACATTCCCACATCAGTAATCCATCTAGCGGGACCTACAACATACATCCGACTCATTGTGTTCCTTGCAGTCTCTTTCGCAACCTCGTCTGCAAATGCATTCCCGCGGCCAACATCGTCTTGAATCTTTTTGTGTGCACTGCATTTCACAATGGCAACTTGTAGTGGCAAGGTCAGTGACTCGAGGAGCTCATTAACTAGCTGACCATGCTGTATCTTTGCACCATGTGACGTCAGGAATCCACGTTCACGCCACAATCTCCCAAAACTGTGAGCCACACCAAAGGCGTATTGGCTGTCAGTGTACACATTCACTCGCTTTCCTT
Source organism: Lissotriton helveticus (assembly GCF_964261635.1). Classification (NCBI taxonomy): domain Eukaryota; kingdom Metazoa; phylum Chordata; class Amphibia; order Caudata; family Salamandridae; genus Lissotriton; species Lissotriton helveticus. The sequence goes on along the minus strand of NC_136067.1, from coordinate 1,841,416,975 downwards.
TCGCCAACACACATGCTCTTGTAAGTGCAATTAGCTCTGCAGCTTGTGCAGAATTGTGGGAAATGCGCGCGGTCTCTATAATGGTGTGTAATGTTGTTACGGCATAGGCTGCAGTCGTATCACCATTTGGCAACTTGAAACATGAACCATCCACCCATAAAGTATCATTGCATTCAGGAAGGGTAGTGTCCTGTAAGTCTACTCTCCCTTTTGTCTCTTCTTCTGTCCTAAAGCAGCAGTCATTTTTATTTATTTTTATTTTAGCGATTTGTATAGCGCCTGGTGACCCAAGGGCATCCCCGCGCTGTAAGGAGATTGTTTATCCTGTAAGGAGAGGGAGGGAGGAGGAATGATTATTTCGGGAATAGGTGCGTTTTCAGTTTTTTGCGAAAGGTCAGGTACCTGGCTTCCAGTCTGAGGGTGCGTGGGAGGGAATTCCATCTCACGGCCGCTTGCACCGAGAATCGTCGGCCTGTTTGCACCTTGCACCGAGAATCGTCGGTCATGTTTATCAATCTCGTCTGTTTCTGTCAGGATGGGTAGTAGCGTAGCGGGGTTGAGTGTATCACACCTCTTTATGTGGATGTGACTTGCTAACAGTGTAAGTTCGTAACTGGATAGTCGAGCGCTAGTGAGATGTTGTGTCTTCGTCCTGTTTAGCAAAATGTCTACTGCATGCGGGACCATAACGATCAGAGTATTATTCATGACTAATCCAGCAGACTGTCGAATGCAGACAGCTGCTGCGGCGGTAGCCCTCAGACAACTTGGTAGGGCTTTAGCCACAGGGTCTAGAGTTGCCGAAAAATACGCGCATGGGCGCTGCTTGTCCCCAAAGTGTTGTGTTAGGACTGATAATGCACAACCTTCCTTCTCATGGACGTATAATGTAAAAGGCTTACTGTAGTTGGGGTTTCCCAACACAGGAGCCGAACACAATGCATCACGCAACTCGTGGAAACTCGTCTGACAATCTTCAGAGCAGGGCATAGGATTGGGCGTGTCTTTACAGAGTAGTGCCAGCAAGGGTTTGGCTAGTAGTGAGAAATTCGGTATCCATTGTCTACAGTACGATGTAATGCCCAAGAAGGCTCGAACCTCTCTCTGTGTCCTTGGGGCACTCAGCTCTGCAATTGCCTGTATTCTTTCTGGTGTCAGTCTCCTTCCCTCCTTCGATAAGATGTGACCTAGGTAGGTTACTTCTTGTCGACAAAATTGTAGTTTGGAAAGAGAGACTTTGTGCTTCATGTCACATAAGTGACGCAATAATGACAACGTGGCTTGTTTGCAAATTTCTTCAGTGTCTGCAGCGATCAGCAGATAGTCTACATACTGAATCAGAGTTGACCCATCTGGCAGAACATTAGTGTCCAGTTGTGTTTTCAGGGCCTGACTGAATATTGATGGGCTTTCGCAGTAGCCTTGAGGAGCGCACTTGAAGCGGAAGCTTCGTCCTCCTAAATTGAATCCAAAAATATCTCTACTCTCCTCAGCAATCGGGATGCTGAAGAAAGCGTTCTTCAGGTCGATCACCGAGAACCAATTTGCTGAAGCTGGAACCATCGTCAACAAGGCAGTAATGTCGGGGACAACTGGAAACTGTGGGATAACTACCTTGTTCACTTCTCTGAGGTCAATCACAAACCTGTACACAGGGGGCTGTGAAGGATCAGTACGCTTTAAGACTGGTAAAACTGGACTGTTACAAACATTTCCTGTTGTTTCTTCGATGACATCTTTGTCAATCAGATCATAAACAATCGTCAACAACGCTTTTTCGCATTCGCTCGATATTTTGTATTGGGGAATACGTGGCAACCTAACGTTGGCTTTCAATGTTATGACATACGGTGCTATCTCCAAACGACCTATATCATTAGAACCATTAGCCCAAAGTATATCAGGAAGACACGACAATTCAGTTGCAATATTTTCTTTGGACACATACATTGGAGAAACGACTTTCTTACCTAAAGTAAGCTGTACTCCCAAGGGAGAACAGTACAAAGTCGCATACAACCTCTTTAGTAAATCCAAACCTAACAAATTTTCCCGCAACCTGTTGTCAAAATGAGGGGTGCTTCTAATTCGCATGGGCCAACAGAAAGGGACATGGGACTAGAGATCGGGTTTCTAACAGGGGCGCCAGAGAAACCTACTGAGACATTCATTTCGCCAGACAAAGGTGCGCCAGGAAGTTTTGAGTGCATAATAGAACTTTTTGTAGCACCAGTATCCATCAGAAATGGCTCTGACACTCCTGAGGTAATTACCTTGACATAAGGTCCATTCTGATCTACTGGAACTGAAACGACTCCCTCTCTTTGTCCATGGCTGTCCTAGCAATCATTACCCTCATTTTCGTGTTCGGTGTAATAGTCGTCAGCATAGTACTGAGCTGACCTAGACGATGCATTATTCTGTTGGTCAAAGCTGTTCATGGAATTCTGAGGCGGAAAAGAAGCTGTGTTCTGGGTGAAATTTCCACGGCCCCTACCTCTAGGGGCATGTTGAACACCTCTTCCCCTTACACCTGAAACGCCGTTTAAACGTCGCGCAAGAGCCGGACAATTACCTTTAAAGTGACCCTCTTCCTTGCAATACGCACATTGATTCGGGCCATACGGAAGACGCTGATGGGAAAACTCGTTTCCTTGCGCGTTTCTCGAATACTGCTGTTGTGGTTGATAATTGGGCTGACTAGCCATACGAGGCGGATAGGCCTGCTGGAGAAGAACTTTAGTTTTTAAATCTTTCGTCTTTTTGTCTGCCTTATCTAGCTTGTCTTTGCGCCTATTTTCATAGTACTGGGCTGTAGCTAAAATCTGCGCTGACGTAGACAGCCCAAGCACTCTCTGAATCTTTTAGTTTAGTACACAGTTCAGGAAGCAAATTATGTACGAATTTGTCTACAAACAATCTTTGACCACCCTCGGTAGCCATATCTTGACCACTATGATCGGTGAAAGTCTCCTCAAATCTCGTGAAAAAGTCAGACACATTCTCATCTTTCTTCTGCTTGCACGCAGATAGCTTGTCCCAGTTTACCCGTAACTCAGGCATTAATGTTTTCATGTACGTGATAATTCTACCGGGAAGTTCGGCTATTAACGGCTCAGGTTTAGAACCACCAATTTGTCTAGCATCTATAGCGGTAATATTAGCCCATGAATCACCTAGTTCTTGGTCATGGTCCGTATGACGAATTTTACTCCATAAAGGATGTGGGACAACATTCCCAAACAACATGTCTACATCCGCTAAATTCATTATACATGAGCTTGCAGTTTGCGATAACTCCTTATAATACCCAGTCGGGTTTTTACGGGGATCAGGTAGTGTCTGCTTGAGCGCTAAAACTTCTGATCTTTTCCAGGGGACATGTACCCATACACGCTGGAAATGTGGCAGAATTGGCGGTACTACATTCGCATCGCCTTCCCTCCAAACCGGAGGAACCTCTCTCATGGGGTACTGTCTCGCTCTTTTCCTACCTGATACGTCGTCTTCGTGCAATGATCTAGAGACGTTTCCCTTACTCCTATAAGAGAGCAATAACTCTATCGCTTTCTCAACATCTGCACCTACAATCATACCTTCATGGAACTTAAAGCGTGTACGCCATAGTTCGTCCATTGTGCATTTGGGATCATTTGTCTTCAAATCTTCGCACAGATATACACACATCTCTTCGAATACGTATCTCTGAGTGGGTGCATTCCATTGACGGAAAACTTCCATAACAGACTGAACATCATATCTAACAGTATCCGCAATCCATTGGCGTGCTAGTTCATTCAGCACTTTTCTTTCCTCGTAATCAGGCAGTTGACTACGTAACTGTCTATCTTCTGTTTTAGGGGTCGTTTTAGGCGACCCGAAGAAAGGTGAAAGCAGACCAGTGACGGTACCTGTCACTCTTTGTCTAATAGAAGGAGAACCTTGCGGAGGGGCAAGTGCATCGGAAAAGACAGGCTGAGGCAAAGAAGAAATCGAGGCCATAGCAGAGGAAGTTGAAACAGTGACAGACGTAGTATCATAGGGAACAGTTGGAGCTGTAGGCAAAGTGGTAGAAGTAGATGGAGTATGTAGCAAAGATGGCAGCCCTTGAGAAGGCTGCGCCGGAGAAGTAGAAACCAGCTGAAGAGGAGCTGGCGTTCGTGCAAGAGCTGGGTTACGTGCGCCGGGGTGCGGTATAGTAAAATGCTTTGGTGGTGCGGTAGCGTCTAACGCATACGGCGGTGGCGAGTGTACTAAGTGGGACATTAACGGATCTTTCTCGGATCTTTCCTCTTGACCTTGTCCCTTATTTGGTAACATCGGGTAACATTTATCTACTGCTAGTTTCTTGCTCCTAAGTATTTGTTCGCTTTCCTGCTCTTCCTCGTTATCCCTGTATGCAACGGCAGCTTGCACCATTGACATACCTCTTTTATTCCTTTTTGCTAATTTTATTTCTTTCTGTTTGGCTTCTTTGCGCCATAAGCGAAAAGAGTCAAACATCGCCGGCCGGGCTTTTTTCTTGAACAATTTGACCTCTAGGTTGTCTAATATTTCGGAGTCAAAACTACCATATTGGGGCCATTTTAAAACACCATCCTTGCGGGTGTATTTTATCCACACTTCATTATATGTGATGGGACCTACGCCATGCTTCACATAGAACTCATACGTTGGAGTTCCAATCGGAGGAACCGGACAAGAATCCTCTAATCGGGAGTCCTTACTACAACCAAGACAAAACAAGTTTCCAAGTTTGCTAAAACCAGGCATCTTCGCTCACTAGTCTAGCTTCAAACTTCAAAGGATTATCTGTTACGATATTTCTTGTGAAAACACGAGTCCTTCGGCTTTGGGGCTTGCAAGTACCAAATCAAAGCGTATCTCAAGGATACCAAAAACTAAGGATCAAACTAAGGACTGGGAGATGCTCCACTTATACTTAACTGAAGTATTTGAAGATTGATGACGTCGCTAGAAGACTCGTCTATCGTTTCGCTCTACCAAGGATCACTGGGTCCAAAACAAGGCGATAGTCAGGGCAGCAGTCCTTCGTAGCCGTCGGGACGCGGGGAACCTTGCAGCAAAGACCTTGGGAACCACGTCGACATACAGGGGTCGCTGAAGTGGCTGGCCGTCCTCTGGAATTTTCACACGAAGCTCCTCACGAACATCTGGCTTGGACCGTCGCCGCTTGATACCGCCCCACGTTGGGCGCCAACTGAGGTGCCGGGTTTTTAAGAACCCGGTGGTGCCAGGGGATAACACCCGAAGACCTCTGAGTTCTCCCTTGTTCTGGACCACAGAAACACGGAGTCTTCTAGTCGCAGTCAGAGATCAAGTTTTATTGGCAGCTACCAAGTAACATGTGTCCTAGAAGCACGACAAGGCGGATCGTGTGTTCAGGAGACTGTTCGTTTTTACAGAACAAGCCTTCTCCTTATATACAGAAATAATAGCTGCAAGCAAGAATTCTTGAGTTTATGATATGGCTGTACACATATTTCTACAATAATACAAAGAGCGAAGTCATGTAGGCACACCCATATTTTAGACGTCCAGTTCGTGATAGATTACCCGGTCAGGCCCGGAACTCCCATCAGATATCGACGAAACCCCAATAAAGAAGGGCACCTCCTAGTCATAAAACTGGCCATAAACAGGGTGCGTGGACAGGTGTGTGTGTGTAGAAAACATGATCTGTACGTGGTGAATGGTCTGTGGTATGTTATGCATTGATGCTATCGTATTCGGCCACTGGGCGAAGAGCTGCCCAACCAGGTTTGGCTGGAGGCAAGGGAGTCAGTTGGGACAGGTCAGGGGAAGTCAGGGAGAGGTGGACGTGTCCTTTTAGATCAAGCTCGACCTTACTCAATTGACTTATCATGAGGGCAAGACACAAGATGGATGCCGTTTACAAAATGGAGTCTGAGGGGTCGGAACGGAAACTACGATTTAGGGGTGTTGGCATTCCTCGATCATGACGCAAATGCATAGGAATGATGTCCTAATCATTACCGGTCTGTTGATACCAAATTCGTCATGGGATATTGATATTTTGTGGCACGGGTATTGGATCTCGATATCGTGATAACAGTAGGGTCCAGAATTTCAGAACCACACAAGGTCGACCCTTGTGGTACTCCAGTCTCTACCCTTCGGTTAGAAGAGTGATAGGGAGGTAGCCAGATCTGTTGGGACCGTTCAGATAGAAAAGACCTGATCCATCCTAGTGCCGTGCCAGAGATGCCGATATCCTCCAGCCTAGATAGAAGCTGGAGGTGGGGCACCATATCGAACGCGGCAGAGAGTTCCAATAAAATTAGGGCCGCTCTGCCGCCTCCGTCTAGGCATTCCCTGATGGCCTCTGCCATCTCCACAAGTGCAGTCTCTGTACTAAAAGAGGTACGGAACCCTGATTGGGCTGGGTGAAGTGCCTCTGAGGATCCCACGAACCTTTCCAGTTGCCGGAATGCAGCCTTCTCGCAAACTTTGGCAAGGGCTGGGAGAAGGGATATGGGCCTGTAGTTAGATGTAATCAATGGATCTGCTGTGGGTTTTTTTTATCAAAGGGAGGAGTTTGGCTTGTTTCCACTTGGAGGGCACCGTTCCTGAAGCTAGGGACTCAATAACCAGGGCAGTGACCATAGGGGTAATAACTTCAGCTACTCCACTCAAGACCCTTGCGGAGCAAGGATCTGCAGGGGACCCCGACTTCAGAGTTTTTAATATGGTCATCACATCCCTCTCTTCAACGTAAGTAAATTTGGTCAGCTCAGCTTTGACCTTTGTTACTTGGTTTAGTGAAGGTGAGGGTGGTTGATTAATTAAAAATTGATCGATTTGCGGGGAAGGTGGCTGATCGTAGGTATTCAAACTATCTTGAATTTTTTGTATTTTCTCAATGAAAAAAGTGGATAGTTGTTCACACCAGCCTGTGGAGATCGGGGCTGGTATCTTCTCTGCTACCGGGGCTGTGAAGCTTTTAACTATGGAGAAAATTTCTCGGCTGTTGTTCTTAGCTTTAAGAATTCTAGCCGCGTAGAATTCCCCCTTAGCTGTTTTAACCGCTGTGTAGTAGCTTTTTTGGGCTGCACGGAGTTCCGATTTAGCAGTGGGACAATAACTTTCTCCAAACTCGCTCTCGCGCCTTACATCCTACTTTTAAAATCTTTAATTGTTCAGTATACCAGGGGGATGAGGGGGTGGCCCTAAGGTTGTTTTTTCCTTTGCTCTCTGGTAGTGACCTAATGGAAGAGTCTATCCAGGATGAAAAATTGTCTACGGCTTCATCCAAGTTTTGTGCTTTCATTGGGGTGGAGTGGGTGAGGGCCTCCACCAAATCCGGAATATTAATTCTTCTAGGGAGTTCCCCAGGCTTGGGTGTGGGTAACACACGGGTGTTGTTAATATCCCAAGAAAAGTGAACTGGATAGTGGTCTGACCATGTGATAGGGTAGGGTGGATCTACCGAGATGTTAAAGTTAGAGTATACCAGATATAAACAATGACCCCCTACATGAGTATTTACAACAAGGGGTGGTGAGGGACAGAGTCTCTGAATTAAGCAGAATACTCTCACCCAGTCAAGAGATCAGGGCTAGATCCAACACCGTTTTTTAGCTCATTGCACCATCCCAGTTTCAGAACCTGGCTGTATGCAAATTAGTCTGTCCCTGGCCCAGTGCATCATGGGAACAGGGCAGACCAGACTACAAAAGCCAATTCTTACACTGGGAAGGAAACAAGCTTCCGGGGACCGGTTTCTGGCATTACAGCCGTCTTCGGCCCGGCTTGCTTGAATCCTGATGGTGCAATGAGCAAGGGACTCATGTCTGAGTATACCCTTCCACGCTTAGGGTGGACAAAAATATTTACAACAAGGGGTGGTGAGGGACAGAGTCTCTGAATTAAGCAGAATACTCTCACCCAGTCAAGAGATCAGGGCTAGATCCAACACCGTTTTTTAGCTCATTGCACCATCCCAGTTTCAGAACCTGGCTGTATGCAAATTAGTCTGTCCCTGGCCCCGTGCATCATGGGAACAGGGCAGACCAGACTACAAAAGCCAATTCTTACACTGGGAAGGAAACAAGCTTCCGGGGACCGGTTTCTGGCATTACAGCCGTCTTCGGCCCGGCTTGCTTGAATCCTGATGGTGCAATGAGCAAGGGACTCATGTCTGAGTATACCCTTCCACGCTTAGGGTGGACAAAAATATTTACAACAAGGGGTGGTGAGGGACAGAGTCTCTGAATTAAGCAGAATACTCTCACCCAGTCAAGAGATCAGGGCTAGATCCAACACCGTTTTTTAGCTCATTGCACCATCCCAGTTTCAGAACCTGGCTGTATGCAAATTAGTCTGTCCCTGGCCCAGTGCATCATGGGAACAGGGCAGACCAGACTACAAAAGCCAATTCTTACACTGGGAAGGAAACAAGCTTCCGGGGACTGGTTTCTGGCATTACAGCCGTCTTCGGCCCGGCTGGCTTGAATCCTGATGGTGCAATGAGCAAGGGACTCATGTCTGAGTATACCCTTCCACGCTTAGGGTGGACAAAAATATTTACAACAAGGGGTGGTGAGGGACAGAGTCTCTGAATTAAGCAGAATACTCTCACCCAGTCAAGAGATCAGGGCTAGATCCAACACCGTTTTTGAGCTCATTGCACCATCCCAGTTTCAGAACCTGGCTGTATGCAAATTAGTCTGTCCCTGGCCCAGTGCATCATGGGAACAGGGCAGACCAGACTACAAAAGCCAATTCTTACACTGGGAAGGAAACAAGCTTCCGGGGACCGGTTTCTGGCATTACAGCCGTCTTCGGCCCGGCTTGCTTGAATCCTGATGGTGCAATGAGCAAGGGACTCATGTCTGAGTATACCCTTCCACGCTTAGGGTGGACAAAAATATTTACAACAAGGGGTGGTGAGGGACAGAGTCTCTGAATTAAGCAGAATACTCTCACCCAGTCAAGAGATCAGGGCTAGATCCAACACCGTTTTTTAGCTCATTGCACCATCCCAGTTTCAGAACCTGGCTGTATGCAAATTAGTCTGTCCCTGGCCCAGTGCATCATGGGAACAGTGCAGACCAGACTACAAAAGCCAATTCTTACACTGGGAAGGAAACAAGCTTCCGGGGACCGGTTTCTGGCATTACAGCCGTCTTCGGCCCGGCTTGCTTGAATCCTGATGGTGCAATGAGCAAGGGACTCATGTCTGAGTATACCCTTCCACGCTTAGGGTGGACAAAAATATTTACAACAAGGGGTGGTGAGGGACAGAGTCTCTGAATTAAGCAGAATACTCTCACCCAGTCAAGAGATCAGGGCTAGATCCAACACCGTTTTTTAGCTCATTGCACCATCCCAGTTTCAGAACCTGGCTGTATGCAAATTAGTCTGTCCCTGGCCCAGTGCATCATGGGAACAGGGCAGACCAGACTACAAAAGCCAATTCTTACACTGGGAAGGAAACAAGCTTCCGGGGACCGGTTTCTGGCATTACAGCCGTCTTCGGCCCGGCTTGCTTGAATCCTGATGGTGCAATGAGCGAGGGCTACATGAGTGGCAGATCGCACCTGTGGAACCATCTGGGCCAGGCTACAAATCTCTTTCAGCTCTTTTACTCCGGGAGCAAGGCTCGTATCCATATGTAAGTTAAAGCTAGTGAAACACACAATTTTAAAATACAATCGTAGCGTACCGCCAGCTCCCGGCTTCCGCCTCAGGACTGGGAGTCTAGTTTCTAAGGACGCTTGTAGTTCAGCGCCTTTTAACAGGGCGGGGGGCGTGGCCTCAAGGGGGCGTGGTCAGCGAGCACGCCGGCGATGGCGGCCGCTAAACAAACAATTACCGCTGCTGCGTTCAAGTCGGCTGAGTGGTATGCGGGCAGTGGGTTTCCACCCTAAATGAGGTCAGGTAGGCTTGGTTTGTTAAAATAAACAAAAAAAATAACAATAAAGCTAGTGAAACACACAATTTTAAAATACAATCGTAGCGTACCGCCAGCTCCCGGCTTCCGCCTCAGGACTGGGATTCTAGTTTCTCTAGTGTCTTCTGTCTTCTCTGTGACGACTTCAAGCAGTTGCAGCCCACATCAGTGCCCAAAATCGCAACGAAGGGTAGCGCTTGGTGTCACCTTTCACCTCCGAGTACAGGATTGCGCAGATGGCCACTTAGGAGCAGGATATGAAGAAAGATTATAGTGACGGCCGGCAGAGCAGCACAACTATGCGGCCATTTTGCCGAGCACCAAGCCACGCCCGCCAATTGACAAGCATGGTTATTGACACCAGGTGAACTTACCATTTTATATTGTGGACTCCATTTATGAGCAATGACGCATGAAGTACACATGTCAAATTAAGCAGGGTTATACTGTGAGATGATCCAAGTTGTTTAGGGTCTTGGATCTGGAGAAACATTTCACGGTTCTATGGATTAAGCACACATATGTTGGATGTGGTGAATATTTACTTTTGTGTAATGTGTAATTTATACTATACGTAATTGTGGTGTATGGTTTACTTTTGAAGCCCTGACAAAGTCAATGGTTCATACAACAAATGATGCAACAAGTATTGTCTACAAGATTGATTGAAGAGGTTCCTGGAATTTTGGAAGCATCTAAAGAAGAAAGAATAAAAGACAAAAAAAGATTACTCATTTGTACAGACATTTTTGATATTGGGCTGCTCAGGGTTATTTTTCTGTTCAAAGTTGAAGATTTGTCCTCAGCATCAATTGTGGATGTAAGTGGCAACCCTTTTTTCCCCTTTGAGCTCCACAAGATATCTTGCAATTTACGTGAGGGTATTTTAAAGTTTGTACAATTTTGTAACCTTGCCATATGATTAATAGAATGCTTTAATAGTGTACTGTTTTTAATACAGCAGTAAAACAACAATGACAAAATCAGTCCAATTCAAATGAACTAAAGATGCTACCCATGTTTCTGAAAATGAAGTATTCAGCCCACTAACTAAGTGACTCGGTAGGAATTGGAAAAAAGTGGGAGATTTGATAAGCTACTTCGTATCCAACAAAGTACAGTGCCTAGTGCAGGTCAGAGTCAGACCCACACAACTTTTGTCAATTTGTCCTTGGATATTATTAAATGTTTCTTACTGAACCCCTCATGTTGAATGATCTATATCGATGCTGCATCAATTTGAAAGAATTATGTTTTACTGATGTGACCGGCTATGTGAATTATACAAACTCGAATTTTTCAGAACAATGTGGCATAGTGATGGGCTTGTATCATTTTTTGAGCTTCTGTTAATGTTAGATCACATGCCCATGGCTTACATGAACTAAAATGTGCACATTTATTGAAGTGCTGCCTTATGCTTCTGGTAATGTTGTGTGCATCAATCATAATACATAAATTGTACATACATTTTGTATTATGTTCTAAATGATTTATAAGAGCGCTTCTGATGGGATCACTGATCACATTCCTGATGTAATGTAATTACAGAATACTAAGATAAGGATTTATGCTGGCGGAATTTCCAGTTTTGTTTTTCTTAACTTTTGTTAAAGTACGTAAATATCTGACATGCAAGACAAACTAATATCAGACTTCACATTTTGCATTTATGTTTTCAAAGAATGTCTGCATTTGGTTGCTGTGGTTCACGTTTAGTCATGATTGATTTTAGGGGAGGAGGAATTGGTTGACGAGACAACAAGGAAAGCAGACGAGACAAAGGAAGAGGAGACATTAGAGAAGTCTGAGGAGACCACAGAGAAGGCTGAGGAGGAATTTTCTAGTGTGGAATCTACACAAATGTAAGACTTTTTCTTTATCTGTCATTAAGTTTGGTAAGTAGACTGTTTGCAGTTCTACAAGGCAAGTGCTCACACCTACACACCGGTCCATTCACTAAATGGAGCTAAAACAAAAGGTGAGCACCTGACAAACAAATCATACATTTGGGTTAATATAGTTGACCCTGTAGATCACTTTGTTAGACTTTTAAGTAGTGACGGTGTTGATACTCACGCCAATAAAAGCCTTTGATAAATGATTAACCATTTTACTGAGAGAGCTAGTCTGAGACAATCACCAGATCATTGATCTTAAAGGTCACTCTCATCTCCATTTTATTTCTAACTAAAGTTGCTTCCCTTAAGCTTCAAAATGCACATCTTCACACAAATGGCAAAATGCAGGGAAGCAAATCAAAGTAAAGATTTAAATGCTCAATTGGAATTTTACTATCAGTGAAATCATAATCTTGTTGTGGCTATATTATCAAAATCTCCTAATGTGACCGTATTTAGTCTCTCTTCAATTGCTCATTCCCTCCTTTTAGGTATCAGAACCTCCTTGATGAAACGTGAAACTGCCTCCATGTGTCTCATAATAGGGAAAATGTTCCTTTTTAGGTTTCGCCTGGAGAACGGAGCGTAAGCTCCGCCTCCAGAGAAATCTCTTGATTTCAGTAAGGACTCTGGAATACGCCCCCCTGTCCCATTGGCTAGCTCCATAAATGGAGGCTAGCCATTGGAACAGAGATCTGTCCGTCATTCACGGACCAGATTCGGGGGCGTTCCCGACATTTTTTCCCTCTCCACCCACTTCTGTTCGTCATCACGGTGGTGGGTGTGTGTTATTTTTTTTTGGGAGTCCGCCTGTTTTCTTCTTTTGCTAAGTGTCTGTTGTTGGAGTTGGCTGCAAGATTCGAGTTCCCACGAGGCGATCAGGTAAGGAGCATTTTGTTTAGAAATGTGCGTGAGCCGTGATCCTTCCCCCCCTCCCGCCGTCCGTGTCCTCTCCCGCCGTCCGTGTCCTCTCCCGCCATTCGTGTCCTCTCCCGCCCCCTCCCGCCGTCCATGTCCTCTCCCGCCGTTCGTGTCCTCTCCCGCCCCCCTCCCGCCGTCCGTGTCCTCTCCCGCCCCCCTCCCGCCGTCCGTGTCCTCTCCCGCCGTTCGTGTCCTCTCCCGCCCCCCTCCTGCCGTCCGTGTCCTCTCCCGCCGTCCGTGTCCTCTCCCGCCGTCCGTGTTCTCTCCCACCCCCCTCCCGCCGTCCGTGTTCTCTCCCGCCCCCCTCCCGCCGTCCGTGTCCTCTCCCGCCCCCCTCCCGCCGTCCGTGTCCTCTCCCGCCCCCCTCCCGCCGTCCGTGTCCTCTCCCGCCCCCCCGTGTCCTCGTAGGTGCTTGTTTAATTTATTTGAGGACCAGTTGCCCAGAATAACAGGCTGCTGAGCCAACGCCGAGGCTCGAACCCGGTTCACCACTCTAAAGTCTGCAGCTCTGCCCCCAGGGCAGCCATACTAGGACACGAGGCGTCTTCCCGGGCAGGGGGCTGGTGACCAGTGTGAAGAATGAGGATCTATGAATCGCTAGACTCGAAGGGAGGGGTGTACATGTCCGGGACAGAACAAATGTAGAATGAGGATTAAGAGATCAAGGGCGGTCGAAAGCCCCCACAATTAAACGTAACAAAGTGAGGGAAGAAGGAGGAATAAATATTGGTATGGGGGAGGGAGGGCAGATGGAAAGCAGACGGAAAGCGGACTCGAGAAAACAATGTAAAATAGGGTATAATAAAAACAATATGAGAGACGACATCCAGCTATACCATTAAATTAATACATATTCGCACTTTAAAGACAGGTCCTGTCACCGGCTTCCGCCTTACAACATGTCCCGCTGTCCGAGGGCAGTCCGCCGGTTAACCGAGGGGGTCTGTCGGGCGATGACCGGGAAAATGGAACATAATCGGGGAAACCGGTTCACAGCTAAACTGTTATCGTGATTTAGCAGCCTCTACAGGGTACTGCCCGTACACGCACCTTAGCTGTGTGTGCACTGTTGCAGCCTTTGCGCTTTGATCGCTGTACACCTTAGCTGCAAGAACACTTTAGCAGTCTGTGCACTTAGATCGCTGTACACCTTGAGCTCCATGAACACTTTAGCAGTCTGTGCACTTAGATCGCTGTACACCTTTAGATGCCTGAACACTTTAGCAGTCTGTGCACTTAGATCGCTGTACACCGTTAGCTGCACGAACACTTTAGCAGTCTGTGCACTTAGATCGCTGTACACCTTTAGCTGCACGAACACTTTAGCAGTCTGTGCACTTAGATCGCTGTACACCTTAGCTGCATAGGACCTTTGTCTGTGCCCCTAACTCGCCTGCACTTTTCTCATGTATGTACACTTGAGCAGCCTGTACGCTTAGGTGCCTGTACACTTTAGCAGCCTGTGCACTTACACAACAGTGCACCTCCGCTGAACGCTTAGCTGCCTGCCCTAGGCGCCCTGGCCGGCCCTACGTCTTGGATCCTGTTCACTCTAGCGCCACGTGCGCCTTGGTTAGTTTCGTATTGCGCCCCTCCCAGCCCCACCCTCCTTTACATTCCAATTAAGACTCGTGTTAGCTTTCAACTGTTATATTTTAAGTTAAATTCAGTAGTCTATTGGAAAACTTCCATAACGACGCGTACGTTTTTGCATTTACCCCGCCCCATTGTTCTGCCAATATTCGAAGTCCTCGGCTTTGTCCCCGAGGCCCTTGAATCACAGCCCTGACGGACATCCGATCCACGAGGAATGACTGCTGACGTGAACCCAGTAGCTACAATGTAACCGCACTGTTACCGTTTGCAAGTACCGTGCTGAGTTGCAGGACCTCTCTCTGTCCTTCCACGCGTCCACAAGACAGAGAATATCCCGCGGGCTTGTGCAAGCAAAATGCACTAATCCCACGGTGTAACGAGAACACGAGAACCCCCAACGTGTGATAGCGTGGCCCGCTCTGCTTGTAACTGATATTCAGCCAGCCACGTATAAAGAATTCTCAGAGCCAACTACATGCGTTCAAAACTGTGATCGTCAACTTTAAAATGAAGCACACTTAAGCCCCCATATGTAAACATACATAATAATATGCAGCTTCCCTACATTTAAACAAAGTCTACAACTCACTCTACGTATATACCTATCCCTCCACATATGCTTATAGAGTACAAAAAATCCACATGTATCTGCTGTGATCTTCAGTTGCACACACGATGTACACACCCATCATACCACATGTACATAAAATATATTATATACAGAAACACTCACATTCCCACATACATGTCTCCCTGCATTCATTCTCAATATATAGATTTCTCCAGGTTTAGGCACAATGCACAGAGATGTCTCCAGACCACAAGTAAACACAATATACAGAACTCAACACATGCAGACACATTTTGCAGATCGTATGCAAATCTAGTATACAAAAACCTCCACGATATGTACACACACAGAAAGCTTAACAAGTGCACACAATATAATATACAGATCCCTTAAATGTGTGTACGTGAGACAGAAACCTACATGCATAGACACCCAGACCACATGTAACCTACATGCAGAGGCACCCAGACCACATGTAAACATAATATACAGTAACTTTCACATGTGCACACAGTGATCGCAGGACATGTAATCATAATGTGCAAATTCCGTCACTTGCAGACACAATATACAGATCTCTCAGACCACAAGTAAAATAAATGCACAGAAAACAACACTTGCAGACGCAGAATACTAATCCCTCCAGACCACATGTAAACGTAATATGCAGAAAACTCCACGTGCACACACGTACAGAAACCTTCACAATGTCTCAGAAATAAATACAGAGCCCTCCACGTTTACACATAAGACACAGAAACCGACAGCCACAGAGCCGTCTACACTACACAGTATACAGGCAACTCTTTGAGTAAACGTAAAAAAAAGATCTCACCGAAATACGCGACCTATTGCATTGCAAATGCTATAGATCTCGCATTTGCGAGAGATTAAGCTATTGGCATTGTAAATGACAACGCCATTTATTTATTTATTTTCAAAACCAACACATAAATAAAATTGTCATTTACAATGCCAATAGCTCAAACTTTTCAAAAGGCGAAACCATTGCATTGTAAATGCTTGTTCATTCTTCTTTCCAAGAATGAATTTACTTTTTTTGCCGGAGTTTAACAAAACCTGAAATTTTATAGTTTTTGGAATGTAGCGTCATGTTTTTGATGTAAGAGAAAAACAATATATGAGACGAAACCCAGGCGATTTCCTAGTAAAGGGTCGAACTGACAGTTATGACTGAACATTGTATTAGAAAGGACACTTTACAACAAAGGACCCAAGTAGTTACATAAAGATTATATCGATGCGCAACAGATCTTAGGAAATAGTTATTAGAGCAGGCATTCAAAGTGAAATGTGCAGTTTAAAATAAAATCTTATTGCTTAATGAGGTAGCTCTCCAAGCAGCAAGCATTTTTCTCTTCAGGCGATGTACCTGATTCAGACATTGTAGGCAGGCATACTTATCTGAATTAAAAGTGTATTCCTGTTTTCCATTTTCCCACTGTATAAAAAGAAGTCTTGGAGCATGATCGCCACAGAGGAATGTGTGTTCCAAATCCTCCCTGGGGGTAGCCCTTTGGAGACCGGAAATCTGCTTTAACAGTGAAAAAATGTTTTTCGGTGTTAACATTTTATAGATTCTCATGCTGTCCGTTATTCCTCCATCTACTGGTTGAATTCATAATTATCTTGTTAGTCCCCCCTTCATAACCACCCCCTCTCAATTCTGGGTGGTGTTGACCAGTTGATGGCTCGTCCTTCCCTTTGTGACGTCAGACACCTGCCCCCGGAATTCCCATTGCGTGGTGATTATCTTCAGATTCCCCCACCCACCCTTTTCTTGGTGACTTTTTTCTTATTTTTTCCACTCCTCTGTATTCCTTCCAGTTTATCAGCTTCCCCATTGCTAGGGAGATGGGAGGATCAAATATGAATCCAAAAATTCTTTAAGGTGGAGAACTTCAACAGATAAATAACCATTTCGTTTTGCAGCGTGAATAGTTTCTAGATTTACATGATGATCATTGATTATTATATTTTTTTCTGAGCTTTGTATAGCGCGAACTTGACCCGATGGTAACAGAGCGGTGTACATGAGCACCAGTTGCGTTGCACAAGGACACATTCCCTATTTTGTTAGGCACGGGGAAATTAAGTGATTTGCCCAGAATCACAGGATGTTGAGCGTTGTTGCCGAGACACGAACCCGGTTCCCCAGAATTGTGTTTGACCGACCTAGCTGTTGGGCCACAAACTCCCTTTTGTATCTGTATGGTCACCACAGTAGGTTGGATTGAAATGAGTTTGAGGAGATAGAGATTTCTCGCTGCATATTCCTCACCTTTTGAATATTCCCCAAGCATGAGACTGGATCCCAAAACTTTACCTTGGGGAGATGTCCGGTGGCGCCCTGTGGCTCTACACGGACTACGTTGTGCTCCTGAAATGACGTGTCGACCCTATGCGGACACCACTCCTGTATTCTTACATGGTTATGTTATGTTATAGGGGGTGCTTCTATAGCGCACGGCTACTCCGAAGAGTGTCCCGGCGCTGTCAGAGCCTCACAGGTCCAGAGTGGAAAGAGACAGGACGAATGAAGGGGGCATAGCACAGCAGGGCGGTGTTATTGCAGGAAAAGCAGGGTCTTCAGGTCTTTCCTGAAAGCCAACAGATTGGAGCTGGATCTGAGAGAGAGAGGAAGATCGTTCCACAGCCGAGGGGCGAGATGTTTGAAAGAACGCCCCCCACAGCGGGCACGCCGGATCATGGGAGTGACTGCCTTGGCCTGGGTTGAAGAGTGCAAGGATCTGGATGGTGAGTAAAAACTGATCCATTTCTGAAGATAGCGGGCGCCTGTGCCATGCAGAGCTTTAAACGCGATGGTCAGGGCCTTGAAAGTGATCCGCTTCTTCATGGGTAGCCAGTGAAGAGTTCTAAGAAGCTCACTGGCCCTTGCTCTCCTAGAGAGGCCGAAGATGGCGCGGGCCGCCGAGTTCTGCACCACCTGGAGACATGATAGGAGGTAGTCTGGCAGTCCAAGGACGTTAGAGTAGTCCAGCCTTGAACCAATTAGGGCCTGGCCAGTGGTCTTTCTGTGTTCCAAGGATAGAAGCGGCAGGAACTTTCTCAGCATCTTCAGGATGGCAAAGCATTTGCCGGCTAGGCCCGACACCTGAGCCCCAAAGGAGAGACAGTTGTCGACCTGAATGCCCAGATTTTTTGCAGCCCCTGATTCACCGGTGGGAGGGAACATGGCTGCCGGCCACCACTCTTTCCATTTGGGGTCAGCAGGGCAGCCGAAGAAGAGCACCTCGGATTTGTCGGAGTTACACTTGAGGCTGTGCCGACTAAACCAGTCGAACACAGCCCCAAGGCAGCCCCGAATAGATGCCCGTCGAAGTCATGACCCCTGTCACAGGTGAACAGGAGCTGAGTGTCGTCAGCGTACGACACGATCTGGGCCCCAAAGTCCTCCGCAAGTGCCGCCACAGGGGTCATATAAATGTTTAAGAGTGAGGGGCTCAAAATTGAGCCCTGCGGCACTCCGACCTCCAGGGGCGGCATTGCGGCAGAGAAAGGTGGAGCCCAGATAGTTTGCTGGCGGCCGGTGAGGAATGACCTGAACCATCTAAACACCGTCCCCCTTAGACCTACCTCCCAGAGTCTAAATAGGAGGCGATCATGGGGGACGGTATCGAAAGCTGCGGAGAGGTCAAGCATCACCAGTATAGCTTTTCCTCCCCTGTCCAGGGTTTCATTAATCACTTCGGTGACCTCAAGCAGAGCTGTTTCGGTGCTCAAATTAGAGCGGAAGCCAGATTGGGAATTGTGTAAAATATCATTAGATTCTAGAAAGTGGGACAAAGTGGTGTGGACATGTTTTTCAACCACTTTCACCAGAGCTGGCAGAAGGGAAATGGGTCTGTAGTTGACATGTGATTCAGGATTCAGGTTGGCTTTCTTCAGAAGAGGCAAAATGAGGGCCTGCTTCCAAGATTGTGGTACTTCACCTGTGTTGAGCGAAAGGTTGAGTATGGGATTAATGAGGTGATTAAGGGTAGGGGCCATTTGTGCAAGAAATTTAGCAGGGCAAGGGTCGAGAGGAGAGCCAGATTTTAATTTGGAGAGGAGGTCTAGGGAGGACTGGAGAGACAATGGAGGAAAGTTCCAGAGGGAGGGAGTGGTCAAGGTCTGGGGGGGATCGAGAGATCCAGAGAGGAGAGGGGGACTCAAAATGGCGGTCCCGAAAGAGGTCTGGATAGTCCTGATTTTGCTGGTAAAGAAGTCTGCCAGTTCGGAGATCCAGGACTCAGAATGAGTCAGTTTGGGGGGTGGACCAGGGGGGGGGGAGATGAAATCTTTGACTATCCTGAAGATTTCTTTGCAGGAGTTGGCGGCGCCATCAATTCTGCTAGCCAGATAAGATTTTTTGCTGGCCGCGATGTCGTGATGATAGTCTCTGGTCATTGCCCTGTAGGTTTCCTTAGCACTGGCGTCATAAAATTTGCGCCAAGTCCGTTCGGCTTGTTTGCAAGTCCGTTCGGCTTGTTTGCATTGTCGTGGTTCCTTTCTTTAAGCGCTGTCCGATGCGGATCGGCAGGTCCACCCCCGGTCTCTGAAACATTAACTCAAACTTTTTCTTTCCTCAGTTTGCAAAGGAAGTAACCCACCCCAGCCCAGTTTTAACCTCATGTAGGGACTGTTGCAAACAGTTGTTTGTGACGGATCCCCTCCAGGTCTGCCTGTGATGTCTGGGATCGAACCACGACTGCAAGGCCTGCAACAACCGCGTGTCGATGATCCTGAAAGCCATCAGGGACCAAGAGGTGAAGCTTTACATTGCTAACCATGAAAGGACTACTTTCTGGGACTTTGCCAAATGACAGTTCCTCAACTCAAAGTCTGATCCCATTCCTGAAGTCAATGTAACCGTTCTAGAGGGTGGTCTTTACCATGTTCCTTATCCGTGGTACTCAAAGTATGGCCCGCAGGCCTCCAGCAAGCTCAAATCCAATTATCTTATTAACATGCTCCACTTCTCGCTTACGGTCTCCTAGGCCAGATTTACTGTTGATTTGCCTGATATTAAAATAAACATTTCCTAGACCAAGCTCAAATCCATGAAGTATTCCATACCTTGCAAAAAGCTTTTACATCAGGTCTTTACAGCTTACGACAGTTTTTATCTTGTAAACATGTCCCACTTTTTCTTCACAGTCTACTGGGCCAGTTTTTACTGTTGATTTGCCCGATATTCAAACTAACATTGCCAGCAGCAAGCTCATTTCCATTAACTTGTAAACATGGCCCCCTTTTTTTACGGTCCCCTAACCCAGTGTGTACTGTTGATTTGCCTGATATTCAAACTAACATTGCCTGGAACAAGCTCAAATTCATGCAGTGATCCATACCTTGCAAAAAACGTTTACAGCAGGTCTTAGCGGATTACAACAGTTTTTTATCTTATAAACGTGGCCCACATTTTTACGGTTTCCAGGGCCAGCCTTTCCTGTTGATTTCACTGTATTTTCACCTATTTATTGCACAAATGGATGCCACTTTTATTTTGGTGCCCAGTCTATTTAATGTCCCAGTTTAATACTACTAATAAATTAACGCTGATAATAATGAGGTTAACTTAATTACCATGCTTGGGCCTCTGTGGAGCCTTAAAACTAGTGGCGTCTCCTTGGGGATGGCGGCGTCCCTGTGGAGCACCCCCAGTAATTGCCTTCAACCCTGCCTCACCACAAGCTGCAGTCAGTAAAAAATGGACATTGGCCTCACAGCCTGGGAAAAGCCATGTTTTTTTTTGTGTGCATTTATTTACTCTTGAATTCCTGGTTTTATTTTTTTTTCTAGAATGTTGCATTTCTTTTTTTTTTTTTTTAAATAAATTTTTATTGTTTCATTAGAAGGATCACAAAGTTAACGAATCTGCACACGGTAGAGCGTCAACATTCCGCTCTGGCCGTCAATCACGCAACTTTTCTGATGTCGTGAGACATAGTACTCCTCAATAGCACTCTTGCTTTCGAACCATCAACATAAAAAGAAACAAAAACCATATACGTCTAGTAAACAGCAGGCCTCTACCCCCTCCCTCCCATCACCCACCTCCTGGTCTCCCCCGTCCCCGCTCAAGTGGTCCCACAGTACCCTGAAAGGGAACCGGGCAGTAAAGTACATATCTACAAACATGGCATCCCTGCGTTCAGCCTATCTCGAACAGGGTCCCAGAGGCCTCACGGCACAATGTCTCATTCTAGTCCGTGGTAGTGTCTCCATTTAGCCCACACCCTCCGAAACTTTTTGGGACATCCCCTGGCTTTGTAGGTCACCCTCTCTGCCGCCATGTACAGGTCTAATCCCCGTCTCCATTCCTCTAAGTCTGGTTTTTCAGGCGCCCCCCAGCGCCGTGCGATGTCTCGTTTTGCCACTACTAGCGCTAACACCAGAAAGATACACAGGGGACGGGGTAAGTCTACTTCCGTGGTCGTGCCCAGCAGCGCCAATCTTGGGTCTCGTGGTATGTCCGCCCCCAGCACCTCCCCCAGTTCCAGGAGCACATCCCCCCAGTATTCCTGAATGACTGCACAGCCCCAGATTATGTGGTAGAAATCTGCGTTCTGGTGGTGGCATCTGAGGCATGTTGTGTCCGGTATTCTGCCCATCCTACAAAGTCTCACCCTGTCAAAGTACGATCTGTGTAATACCTTAAATTGAATAAGACGTAGCCTCGACTTGACGGCCACCTCCCGTGGGTGCATGAGGGCAAGCTCCCAGTCCAGATCCTCCATGGTACCCACGTCTGCCTCCCATTTGACCCGTAAGCACTGCAGATCCCCTAGCATGTTGTTAGTCAGGGTTTTATATGTGAGGGATACCGCCCCCCTCCCTATCTGCTCCTGGAGCAGTCTACCCTCAAGTGGAGCATATTCTGGAAGGTCTGAGAGTATAATGTGTTGTGCCCTCCATGCGTGTTGCAGTTGGACGTATTTGTAGAATTGGGTGTTGAATAGGCCAAATTCGTCTTGGAGCGCCTGGAAGGTTTTTAGGTTCCCCCTTGCTATCACGTCCCCCACTGTGGAGATTCCGATGTCGTCCCATCTTCTGAAGCCTTTCAGCTTATGCAACTCTCCCAGCCATTTGCTGCACCACAGTGGCGTCTGTTTAGTGGGCCTTTTGTCCCACCCCATTCTTTTGGACGCTCTATACCAAGCTGTTAACGTAATCCTGGTGGCCGGGAGGAAGTGTCGTCCCATCTTTTCCCCATAGAGATAGTGTAATATGGACTTACTTGACCATTTAGACCTCTCCAAGGCGTACGTGGGGTGTCCAGCTGCAGCATGTAGCCACTCGTTGATCGGGGAGAGATGTTCCGCCCAGTAGTACGCCTCGAGATTGGGGAGTGAAATCCCCCCACTATACTGATGCCTCTGTAGGGTGGACAGCGCCACCCTCGGCTGCTTCCCCAGCCACAGGAAGGCACGCAGGTCAGCGTGGATTTTATTCATGGTCTTATTCGGCAAAGGATAGTAATCGTTCTGGAGTGCATACAGAAACTTAGGGAGGAGGACCATTTTATATAAGGCCGCACGGCCCAGTATGGTGAGGGGGAGCTGTCTCCATCTATCCATCTCCGTCGTTGCTTCCTGCATTACACGGGCTAGGTTAGCCGCGAAGGAAAGCTCCCTGTCTAATGTTATAAAGACTCCTAGATATTTGAAGCCTTCTGTAGTGTGGATCAATAGCTCTGGCAGGCAGGCTCCCCGTTCCTTGCCCTGTGGATCGTAAAGGATCGACTTGTGCCAATTGATCGTGTGTCTTGCTCGAGCCCCAAAGTCGTCGAGCTCCCTAAACAGCGCTGGGATAGGCGTGTCTGGGTCAGTTACGAACAGCAGTACGTCGTCGGCATATAGGGAAATTTTTTCCTGTGTGGCGGCCGAGTCACCCCAAGTGAAGCCACTGATCGCCTGATTCCGCCTGATCCTTATCGCTAAAATCTCGATGGTGAGGGTGAACAGGAGGGGGGACAGTGGGCAGCCCTGCCGCGTGCCACGCCCGATGGGGAATTCGCAGGATATCCTCCCATTGACCCGCACCTTCGCTCTCGGGTCCGAGTATAGGAGTCGAACCCATTGCAGGTATTTAGGTCCAAATCCGAACCGTCTGAGGGTCTCCATCAGGAAGGGCCAGTGGACCGCGTCGAATGCCTTCTCCGCGTCTAGAGAGAGGAACCAGTGGGGTTCACTTCTCCCAGAGACCTCTTGCAGCCAGTTGTGGGTGCGACGGAGATTAAGCTTGGTCGCCCTGTCAGGGAGGAAGCCGGATTGGTCCATATGTACAAGCTCTGTGATGACCTGTCTCAGGCGCCGAGCCAGGACTGTGGCCAGAATTTTCGTCTCTATATTCAGCAAGGAGATTGGGCGGTAGGAGGAGCAGTCATCCCTAGGTTTCCCCTCTTTGTAAATAGGTACAATGATGGCCAGGTCCAGGTCGGGAGGGAGACTCCCCGTCTGGAGTGATTCAGTAAAGAGGGCCCTCATGTGCCGCTGCAATAAGTCAGTCGTTCGCTTAAAAAATTCCGCCGGGAAGCCATTGGGACCCGGCGTTTTCCCCGGTTTCAGGGCCGCCATGGCTTCCGAGAGCTCCTCCAGCGTTAAGTCCGCCTCTAGGGCCACACTAGCATCGGTGGACAGAGTAGGCACCTCCGTGTCACCCAAGTAGTATTGGGCGTCCTCACCGTCACCCAGTTCCCTCACCCTATAAAAGTCCTCATAGTAGGTCGCGAAAGCCTCCGCTATGTCACCATCCGTGTTCGCCCTCCTGCCCCCCGCGCACCTGATCTGACCCACCCATCTCGAGGCACGTTCCTTCCTGCCCAGCCAAGCTAAAAGTTTACCGGACTTGTCGCCGCTATCATATAGCCTATGTAGTGTCGCCAATGCCTGGGTGCGTGCCTCATCTGTGGCCAGTTCCCAATAGTGTCTCTGCGTGTCTAGTAGTTTTCTAAGGCGCGCCTCCTCTTTCTGCTGGAGGTAGTGTGCTTCTAAGGTTAGGACAGTCGCCGCAGCGTTCTCTATCTCGCCCTGCTGCGCCCGCCTGGCTCTTCTCCCAGCCTACTCTGGATGCGGTCCCGTAGGACCGGTTTCATCGCCTCCCAGAGGGTGACTCCGGATTTCACTGATCCCTCATTTTCAGCCAGGTAGACCCGTATGTCCGCCCGCACGCCCCTAAGTATTTCCGGCTTTTGGATGTCCCATGCTGTTAGTCTCCACTGCGCCCGCCTGACTCCCGTCGCCCGCCCCAGGTGTACATATAACGGGGAGTGGTCAGAAAGTCCCCTCGCCTTGTATTCCGCCAGGTCGTCCACCGCAACCTCCTGCCGGGACACAAAGACATAATCTAGCCTGGAGAAGACCCTATGTGCCCCTGAGTAAAATGAATATGTTTCTTGTGTGGGATGGAGCCATCTCCAGACGTCCGTGAGGCCCATGGTATTCACGAGGCGTGCTAGGGCAGTTGTGTGTTCCCCTGAGCGTTGTGACCCGGACCTATCTTGTTCGATGCACATCACATCGTTAAAATCCCCTCCCACCACTTGTGTTGTGTCCGCCGTATCTAGCAGGATGGCAGTGACTGCCTTAAGTGTGCGTGGTTGTAACTTGGGGGGGGGGGGCGTATACCGACAGAATTGTGTATCTCCGTCTTCTCCACAGCCCCTGAACTCCCACATACGTGCCCTGTGGATCCAACCATGTGCGTGTAACTGTGAAGGGCAGCGCTTTGTGTACAAGAATCGCAACTCCCCTGGAGTCCGTAGTATAGCCTGCATGTGCTAGAACAGTGTATCGCCCTCTCGCTAGGAAAGCGCAGTGATTCCCTCTTAGGTGAGTTTCCTGGAGGAGGAAAATGTCAGGCGCCAGTCTCTTGAGGTAGGCGGTAACCAGACCTCTCTTAATTTTGGACCCCAGGCCGTTCACATTCCACGTGAGCACAGTGACCCCTGTATCAGTCCTGCGTGGATTATCTAGTGGGCTTGCCATATCTCTACATAGCGTCTCCCCCGTGCGGGAGCTCGGCGTGGGACAGACCCCCGGTGTGGGCTGGTATAGCTCTGCTGTTGTGTGACAAACTCCCCCCCCCCCCCTTCCCTGCCCTCTCAACAACCCCAACATGGGGAAACTCGGAAACCAAACCCCATCCCGCACCCCCCTCCCCACCTCCCTCCCCATCCAGTTGCATCCCATTCCGGGACTTAACTATCCACGGGAGAAGGCCTGTCGCCCTCCCACACATCCCCCCCTCAGTAAACAACAACCAGTGCTAAAAACACAAAGAACAGTAGTGGGGGTGTGCCAACTTGCTTGCTCCGTATCGCCGAGCCGCCATCTCTTCCCGATCCCAGTCCACCCTTGTTCACGAATGCGAGTCTTGTGTGTCCACTTGCCCCTCTTGACCTGTAGAGTCTTGCTCCAGTTGCCGGATTTCTTTGGCCAGAGGGTGCAACGAATCACTCCTTGTATCTTCCTCCTCTCCTCCGGACGCGCGGCCTTCCGACTCCTCCATATCTTCGTCTTCAGAGCGGATTCCATTTCTCAGACTGCTAAATCTCGAGCCTGGCACGGAGTCAGTGCCCGGCGAGGCCGACCTGCCTCGTCTCCTGTCCTGCTGGTTGCGTGTCCTGTATGGAGTCGCCGGCGCCTTCTTCTGCGTCCTCCGTACACGTCTTTGCTGGGGCTCCGGCCTCTCCCACAACGGTCGTTCTCGTAGTGACTGAGCAAGTGCCTCTCTGCCTGCAGCCTCCCTACTATTCAGGATGGGGCGCTCCTCGAGCCACTGCCATGCGTCATCCGGGTGCGCAAAAAAGATGGATTTGCCCTGATATATGACCTTGAGCTTGGCCGGGAAGAGGAGCATATACTGAATGCTGAGGGACCTCAGCTTTGCCTTTACGGTGTCAAAGGAGCGGCGCTGTTTTGAGACTTCCTGACTGTAGTCCGGGAAAATCATTATGGTAGCATTTTCAAAGCGGATCTCTCCCATATTCCTGGCTTCTCGTAGGATCAAATCTCGATCAGCAAAGTTCAAGAAGCGCGCTATGACCGGTCTCGGCCTTGCCCCCTCCGGTGGTTTGGCCAGGAGCGCCCTGTGCGCCCTCTCTATGATAAAGCACGGGGAGAACCGCGCCGTTGGGAAGGTCTTTTTGAGCCAGTCGAGGAGGAAGGCGGACATACTCCTTTCTTCAATCCCTTCTCTAAAGCCCACAAAGCGTAGGTTGTTCCGCCTTGACCTATTTTCGGCATCGTCCACCTTCCACAGAAGTTGACGGTGGGAGGCCTGGAGCTCTGCCATGTCCTTCTTAAATGTAGAGATCGATCCCACAGTGTCTGCCAGTCTCGACTCGGCCACTGTGACTCTTTCGGTCAAGTTTCGAAAGTCCTGGCGCAACAGCGTCACCTCGGACCCTACCTCTCCAATTTTTGTTTCCAGGGCCGCTCGTGAAGCTTGGATGTCCGTTCTAGATGCCTGTATGGCCGCCAGTAGCATGTCCGTATCATTTCGTGCGCCAGACTGCACGGGCTGTTCCATCAGAGGTCTCGGAGCAGCGAAATTGTCCATCGGGCCCTGTCTCGTGGCCTTGGGTATCGCATCCTTCTTGCCCATGATTGCGTTGCCCAGAGACCGGGAGCTCCCGGGGAAAATCCTCTTCCTCGACCGTGTGTCGGGGAGAGAGGCAGAGGAGTATATCTTCCCGTCCACTCAAGTCCCTTAGATGGCCTCTAAGCGTGATTCCGAGAGTCTCTGGGCCCGGGCCCGTGAACAGGCGCCGTCCTGGGTGGGGGGGCCGTGGGGTATTCATCCACTCGTGCCTCGCGGGGGCCTCCCCCGATGGTCCCACCTCCACTGGCCCGAGTCTCAGGGTGCAGGCACAGGTGGCGGAGCGTCGTGGGTGCAAGGTTCGAGGCGTCAGCCCGCCCCTCTCGCTTCAGTGCGGGCTGCAGGGTTACTCGCACGGCAGGGCCGGGTCTTCTCACTACCGGCAGGCCCCGGCAGTCCGCTACGGTTCAATCGCCGTGCCCTGGGCCCCTCTGCAGCGCGGCCACCCTGTTGGTGAGAGGCAGACCCCCGCTCCTGTTGCCGGGCTGGTTCGGATCCCGCCCCCTCAATGCCGGTATCACTGTCTCTTTGCCTCAGGGGCAGGGCCCCGGTCACAGACCCTCTCCGGCGGTGTCCACAGCGGGGGGCCCACCGTCGCCGATCTCTGGGCAGGGGGATCCGGGGGGGATATTGCTCCACTCGTGCCTCGTGGGGGGCGCCCCCGAGAGTCTTACCGCCTCAGGCCCGGATCTTCAGGCGCAGGTGCCGGCAGTGCGGCGCTGTAGGTGGAGGGTTTGCAGTGCGGGCCTCAGGACGTCCAGGACAGTAGGGCCGGGATCCCTCTCTCCCAGCAGGCCTCCGTGAACCTCTGCGATTCAACCACCGTCTCCCGGTGGTCCTCTATTGTACAGCCGCCATATTGGTTAAGGCAGGCGTCGCCTCAGAGGCTGGCCCTCACTCCCGGTGCCAGGTTCGGAGCGCACCACCTAGCTGCAGGCACCACCGCCACCTCTCTCCTGGGACCGGGTCCGGTCACTGCCACTCTCCGGCAGCGGCAGCAGTGCGAGATCTCGCCTTTACCGGTCTCCAGCCCTGGCGCCGGCCGCCATCTTGGGAAAGGCGGTCGGCGATCGTCGCTGTCCAGCTCCCACTGTCCGGCGGAGACGGTATGCGTCCGTCCGCCCGGCGGCCAATCACCTCGCGGAGCCTCCGTGAGCTGTCGACAGCGCTAGGTGGGATCGCCGGCTCCCGCGGCGTGCCTTACTCCCCGGGTGCCTAGGCTGCCATGATGGTCGCCGAGACTTAGCGGGCAGCCGATTTACACGGCGCCCAGGCGGGATCAGCTCCGGTTCAGCGCTGAAGCAGCCCGTAGCAGGTACCCGGGCGTCAGCTCCTTGCTTCGGTGGCGTTTCTGGGACTCAGGGGAATAAGTAATGCCGGATATTTAGTGGGCTCGGCCGGAGCTCTGTGCAGGCACGTCTAGTCGGCCATGCTGCTGGCCACGCCCCCCCTAGAATGTAGCATTTCTGTTACTTGCATGTAATAAATTACTTGTTTGCTGCACTGTGAAAAGGTTGAGCATAGGTTTGTGAAAGTTCATTTTCCACAATGGGACTGTTGAAGAGTAAACTCAGAAAAAAAGCTTACAGACTTATATCTAGATCAATTCCGAAGGCTTTCAGTTTCAGACATAGCACCAGATTACAGGACACTTATAGGAGACCTGAAGTGTAAAATAAGTTCATAGTACAGCTGTATTTAAATTACCTATTTTTCAGACTCATTAAACCTGTGCTGCATTGCGCTTGTGCTGACAATCCAGTTAATGAGAATTACCATGCAATGCTGCTTGCCATTGTTTGATTATAAAAATGGTTTATCAAAATGTCCCCCTTGTAGCTTTGTAGTTTCTTCTGCTTTCGAAATACGGCATTGTTTAGTAAGGTTTTGAAAAGGTGGTGATTTTCTTTTTTTTACCGACATCATTGTGGCCCTTGGCCACAAACCAATCTGTGGTTTTGACCCCGATGGAAAGTTTGTGAGTGCCCATGATCTAAATCCTCCAGTAAGTCAGAAAGAAGCACACTAACGTTAAAGCAGGATTTCGCCCTGTTGCACCTGTGGTAAATAAATAAATAATACCCTATTTTTGACTAGACATATATCATAACAGATAGCTCAATAAATAAGAGTCAAGATTCGAGGTAGTAGGAGTTTTGCAGGTTTAATACAGCATAAGGACAGGAACAGGACAACCTGCATAGGAATAGGATGACAGGGCCCAGCAGCTGCTGGGGCTGGATCTGGGATGAGCGCGCTGACTTTTAATAACAATACATGAGCATATATACATAACGCAAACACATAGCATTACATTGCAGTAGGCGTAGCAGTGGGTGGAACAGAAGGCGTGACGCGTAGCAGTCGCGAAAGATAAGGACAAAAGTAGGTGTAACTGGGCGTACACATAGACATGTGATGCAAATGTAACAGAATATGTCATGAATGGGCGGAAACATTGGAGGGGGCTACCTAAGGAGCCGGGACCTCTAACCTGATGGTGCGCGCAAACTGGCAATGACGTGTTACTAGGAGAAGCTGGGGGCTATGAACTCTGTGCTAGGAGCAGAGACTAAAGTCTGGAGGGTCGGAGCGACATGTACCTAAACCCTATCTGGTATCTAATGTTTAGGGAACATGTTGATATGAACTAGAAGTCATGAGGGGAAAAGCTAACAGACTCTAAGGCTAGAGCATGCATTTATTCTACATGTAGTGCGTGATGAAGAATATTAAATGACCATTAAATGCAGTATTTCTCTAACGTGGAGACGAATAGGCTAGACAATGACGGAAACTATTGATGCAGTTCAGTAGCTGGGGAATGCAGAGAAGGAGGACTAAACTGATAACTGGAATCATAACATATTCTTGGCAGACTCAGAGACTGAGCCAAGCTGCACCGGGCACTGCGAGGCAGGAAGTAAGTGAAAGGTCGAGGATACAGGTGGGGGCTGGATCGCTCCTCAGCGAGGCTTCAGGAGACAGGAGCTGAATCTGGTGTCCGGGCCCTGTTGAGGCCTAGAAACGGGGACTTTCAATGAATTAACGTGCACACTGAGAAACGTGGCAACATAACTTTACATAGGCCTGACACTCATATTACTCACGAGAACTGGGAAATGACATACCAGAGGTGGACACAACTATAATTGCGTCTTGAATCGGACATGGGGAATACATATGCATATTTAATCATGCACACATAACATATGATGGATGACACGTAGGGACATAGAACATGACAAAATTTACTTTTCCACATTCCCTCCTTGTCACTACGTTTCCATCAGGAAACATCAATATTCATGATACCATCTATCATTTCATACAGTACCATTTGTTCATTTCGAATTGTCTTGGAACGCGATTTAGAACGGGGCTTGGGACTAGGAATACAAGAGGTAGCACACATGCCGCAAATCGCAGGGCCACATTGTATACAGAGGCAGCAGCTGAATATGATCGCTACTGCGATACCTAGAAAGGACAGGACTTTCCATCCCCAGGCGGAAATTATATTCCAGAACCAACCGGACCATGTCCAGGTGCCTGGATCTTGGTGTAACAGATGGGCAATTTTATGAAGTCTGGTTATAGCTGAATAAACAGACGGCGCGTTATTTGGAATGAAAATGCAGCAACTGGATCCGATGAGTCTACAGGCCCCGCCCCTATCGGCCAGTATGACGTCAAGGACGAGACGATTCTGGAGCACAACAATTCTCATAAAGGATTGCTCTTCGGTTAAGTTACCTAGAGCGGAGGCAGTCTCATCTACTACAGCTTCAAGGGTTCTTGTTAACCTACGGATTAGCTTACTATTTACAACTGTACCTAAATAAGGGAAAACACCTTTATCAATATCAATGAATTGCTCTGCAGCAGTTTCAGTATAGTCGACAATCGGGAGATTTCTCTTGTGTCTAGTATGTACTAGGTAGGAATTCCTATGGTAGTCAGGTGGGGCTAGAAAAACAGGTGGCAGTAGGAAGGCAATGTAACAGGTTCCCTCCCAATCGAGGGGCAGACGAACATATGCAGTTTGACCACAAACAAAATAAGAATGACGTGAAGCTTTAAAAATAGATTTCCCACTGTCACTATACTTGACAATAGTAGTACAATCACTATGTCCTACATGTACAGAACCATAATTTCGGACACATAATTCGCCTTTGACTGGTAACACTGAAATAGCAGGTGAGTCTGGAGTAGTATCAGACTGAACATTCAGGACCATAAAATTCGACGAATAGTTACCTAAATTGTACACTTCATTTTCTAGATCTAAACCTGTTCTGTGGGGGGGACCATGCTTGTCTGGGAAACATGTGCTGTTAAGAAAAGACATATCTGTTGAGGATGACGTTAACGTGGACCATGCTCCACACGAACCATTATGGGAAAAAGGATAAGGAAAGAGTGGCAGAACTCCCTTTGACGCCTGGAAAGGGGGGAGTCGACCACACACCCAACAATTAGTGGCATTGCTGGTCTGGTGTGAATAATGCAACATGCGGATAAAAGTATTGTTACGCATAGCGAGGCGGTATGAATATTCATGAGGAGGCAGATCACTAAACGTGTGCTCTACTGTAATATTAAAATGCTTATTTACATGAGGAACTGGAAAACACAGATAAAATGCGTAACTAGTGCAGGAAGTCAAAAGGCTGAGAAATAATATGAAACTTAGAAAAACGATACATCGGATTGAGTTTTGACTGACTCTCTCACTATGGGGGTCTATTTTATACATGTCAGAAACAGTCTAACCGTTTCACCTAGGGGAGGACTTAGACAATCAAACTGGCTGACTTATTTTACTAGACCGTAGCTTTTGCTTATACTCCTGCTGCGGAGTTTTCTCTAACAGGGGAGGGGTTGTGTCAATGTCATTTGCGGGACAGTCCTTAGGAACAATGTTTTGACAAGTTTTTAAATCCTGGGAAATGTTCTTGGAGACCGGCTTTAATCCGTAGAATTTCTTGACGTGCGAAAGGTGTACCCAGCCGCGGCGTCCTTCCAATTTCACGGCTGTACGGGTGGTGAGGAGGACCTGACGGGGCTCCTTCCAACGTGGCTCCAGCGGACTTGATCTGTCGAAGTTACGTACGAGGACCATTGAACCTGGAACGATTTCATGCGGGGCCACCTCGGTATTGTCTGGAAATGCGGCGGCAACCTGTGAACGACATGAGTTGAGGGCAGACATCAAGGAAGCTAGGTAATCTGTCAGCATATTACATGAAACATCAGTAATACTTCGGGGTCTAGGAGTACCCCACATGTTAGGGGGGCGGCCGAAAACGACCTCATACGTGGACAGACCTGATCTGGAATGTGCGACCATGCGCATATAAAACAAAGCAACTGGCAGAGCTACTAGCCAGTCCACACCTTTCTCTTTACATATTTTGGCAATTCGGATTTTCAGAGTCTGATTATGTCTCTCGACCAGACCAGCTGCTTCAGGATGGCGTACACAATGGAACTTCCACTGGTACCCTAACAACAGGGAAACGTGCTTCATGAGTTCAGATGAGAATGGCTGACCGTTATCAGAATATACGACTCTAGGGAGTCCATATCGAGGGAAAAACTCGCGAACCAACTGCTTGGCAGTGGTCGCGGCTGTGTAATCTGGGACTGGATATGCTTCTGTCCATCTGGACAAAGCGCATACAACTACAAGAACATACTTGAAACCTCGACATCGCTCCATCTGAATATAATCCATCTGGAGGACCTCAAAAGGGTGGTCAGGAGGCTGGAATCCCCCTTGTTCCACCGGGACACTTTTACCTGGATTAAACTGACAACATATCATACAGGTACGGACTTTCTGCTTGGCTGCAGCTCGTAAATGCTTGTTGAACCAAATGTTCTGGATACTGTCTAACATTGCTTTTTCTCCTAAATGTGCTGGACTATGTGCGGTATTAATGATGGCTTGAACCATAGAGTCGGGGAGAAACCATGTGGCTCTACCCTTCGTTACCCATCCTTGATCTGTCTGGACCCCTCCTTGTTCGGACCATTTCTTGATTTCTTCAGGAGTAGCATGTAACTGGATATCTATGACATCTTGTGTAGGGTCCTTAACTGTCATGCATGTAGTCGGATCTGGAGTATGTGTCATATTAACTGGAATGTCTGGAGTCTGTGCTGTAAGCTTGGCTGTGCGATCTGCTAGATCATTACCTTGGGAAATAATGTCAGTAACTTTCGTATGTGCTTTGCACTTCATGATAGCGATAGATGTCGGTAAGTGTATGGCATCTAACAGAGCTTGAATAAGGAGACCATGCTGAATCTTGGTTCCATGAGAAGTCATGAAACCTCTCTCCTGCCAGAGCACTCCGAAGTCGTGTACGACTCCAAATGCGTAGCGTGAATCTGTGTAAACATTAACTTTCAGGTTCTTGGCGTGTATGCAGGCTTGTGTCAGAGCAACTAGCTCTGCTGCTTGAGCGGACAGAGTGTCAATACGGTGTGTCTTAATAACTTCAGTGTCAGTAGTCACTGCATACGCGGCAACTAAATCTCCTGTACTAGTTCTCATACATGACCCATCCACATAAAGTGTCAGGTCGGGATCTAGTAACGGAATGTCTGTCAGGTCTTGTCTTGGCTTTGTCGTAATGTTAACTACTTCCACACAGTCATGTGGGTCAGGATTCGAAGTAACTGATGGTAACAGTGTAGCAGGATTCAGGACGTTGCAGCGTCTGATTTCTATGTGTGGCTGGAACAGTGTCAATTCATAACCCGTTAAACGTGCAATTGTCAAGTGCTGTGTTTGTGTTCTATTTAAAAGAACTTCCACGGAGTGTGGAACTTGTACTGTCAGGGAGTGTCCTAAAACTATGGAATCACTTTGTCTGATAGCTAGTGCCGTGGCTGCAACTGACTTGAGGCACGCAGGCAAAGCCTGGGCGACTGGATCTAATGTGCTAGAAAAATAAGCACACGGCTTGTATTGTCCTGCTTGATCTTGTGTGAGAACAGATAATGCTGTACCTTCGCGTTCAGTGACGAAAAGTGTAAAAGGCTTACTGTAGTTCGGTGTCGCTAGAACTGGAGCTTGGCATAGGGCTTTCTTTAACTCATTGAAACTAAGTGTATGTTCAGAGTTCCAAGGGAGAACAGTCGATACGGCTGCCTCCTGTGTCGTTAACTGTATCAGTGGCTTGGCTAGAAATGCATACTGAGGAATCCATTGTCTACAGTAAGAAGTAAGGCCAATAAAGGCACGTACCTCCTTCTGGGTCCTGGGCTGAGGGAGACTCGCTATCAACTGGATGCGATCGGGTGTCAACTGCCTACCCCTCTTGGACAGCAAGTGTCCTAAGTAAACCACTTGCTGGACACAGAATTGAAGCTTCGAAGGGGACACCTTGTGCCCCATCTCGGCTAGGAAATACAGAACCGTCAGTGACGCTCGCTCGCAGTCACGTTCAGAACGGGCTGTGATCAATAGATCATCGACATACTGGAGCAGGGCAGTGTCAGTTGGCATGT
This sequence comes from Lissotriton helveticus, assembly GCF_964261635.1. Taxonomy (NCBI): domain Eukaryota; kingdom Metazoa; phylum Chordata; class Amphibia; order Caudata; family Salamandridae; genus Lissotriton; species Lissotriton helveticus. Next base: position 1,841,382,894 of record NC_136067.1, on the reverse strand, counting down.
GAATATTGTCTAGTTGTCTCTTAAGTGCTTGACTGTAAATACTAGGGCTTTCTGTGAAACCTTGAGGAGCTCGTGTAAACATAAAGCTCCTTCCATTTAAACAAAATCCGAAAAGAAACTGGCTCTCTGGATGGATGGGAACACTAAAAAATGCATTCTTAAGATCGATTACTGTAAAGAACATGGCTTCGGAATCAATGGCTGTCAATAGGGAAGAGATATCTGGGACAACTGGGTACTGCGGAATAATACATTTGTTAAGTTCTCGTAAATCAATCACTAATCGATATACTGGGGGTGCATTTGGATCAGTACGTTTCATGACTGGAATGATCGGAGAGTTACATACATTGGAGTCAGTTTCTACAACTACTCCTTGAGCCATGAGCTCGTCTATAATTTTGGATAAGGCTGCTACAGCCTCAGGTGGCAATCTATACTGCCTGATTCGTGGTAACACTACACCTGGTTTGAGAGTCACACGATGGGGTGTGATTTGCATGTAACCTACATCAGTTGGACCTTGCGCCCATAAATGCTGCGGGACATAAGACAATCTCGGATCAAAATCTCGTAATACATAGTGACCCTTAAAGTCACGTAGGAACAATCGTATTCCCTCGGGGGAACAACATATAACTGCACCTAACTCTTTCAATGTCTTAATGCCTAACAGATTTTCTGGACATGACCTAGTAAGTAACAGATCAGTAGTGCGGGACAATGGACCTACTTCTAGAGTGACTGGCTTTGAAATCTCATTTACGATAGGCTTTCCTGAAAATCCAAGGGAAACATTTCTAGAGCCTGAGAGCGGAGCCCCTGGAACTTCGACGTGACTAATTGTGGTCCTACTTGCCCCTGTATCAATCAAAAACTTTCTGTCTTTCCCTAATACTTGACTGTGAACATAGGGACCTTCTTGATCTACAGGTATCTCGATGAGAGGCAAGCCTACCTCCCTCTCTAGGCTGTTTCATGAATACTGCTGATACTCTGGATACTCTGTCTGGGCATACTGGTACATCTGCTGTGTAACATGCTGTGTTGCAGCGATAGGCTGCGGTGCTGTAACTGTCTGTGGTGCATTCTGTGACTGAGGAGTCTGTGAAACTTGCTCTTGTCTAGGCGGACGTGGTCTTTCTTTAGTCTTACCAGTAGCTATGTTATGTTTCAGAACTGTACACTCGTTTATGAAATGACCTGGCTGTTTACAATAATTGCAGTTCCCTTTAACGGGTGCTGCAGGATGACTGGCTTGATTCGGACCCCTCTTCTGACTGTCGTGAGGAACAGATTGTGCAACTAGCACTTTCATTTTCGTGTCTTTCATACGTTTTCTTTCGTGTTCTTGTTCTTCTCTGATTCTATTCTGGTGATACTGGAGCATCTGGAGCATCTGGGACGGAGTATTAGCTTGCCAGGTACTTTCGACTTTCAGAACTCGGTTTTTAATTGGTGGACTTGAATTCTCGACTAATTTAGTAACGAAAAGGTGAGGGTATGACTCACTACTTGTCTTGAGGCCACTATTGATACTAAAGCACTTTTCAAACCTAGAATAAAAATCACTAATATCTTCATCTTGCTTTTGTTTACAGGCTGAGATTGCATCCCAGTCTTCTTTTCTAGTTGTCAATAATCTGGGTAAAACTTGTATCAATAATTCTGGTAATTCTTTACATTTCTCTCCTAGACCAGTACCTGGTACACGTATCTTATCTTCTGCTTCTAGGACTGCCCAATCTATCTTTTTCTCTCCCACCTCCCATTCTTTCTCTTTGAGCTTTTCATACACCCCTGCGGGCAACAGAACCTTTAACATTTTAATGATATCTGGGTAAGTGTATTCTCCCATACGGAGCATGTCTTTTAATTCTCTATGGTACCCTGCTGGATCTTTGTCATGACAGGGAATTAATGTCTTCATCTCTAGAAGTTCCATCTTTGTGATTGGAGTGTATACAAACACTCGCTGCATTTCGCCACCCGCTCCTCTGACTGGGTGGACTTCTCGTAACGGATTCTGTCTGTCTATGTAGAATGATTTACTTTCTGGGGGTGAGACATGAACGAAATGCGGGTTCAAGAACATTTTATATTTATGGCGTTGTTCAAAAATGACACTAATTAAATCGGTACCTAGACCTCTCCATCTGTACTGGAGTAACTCGTTCAGGATATCATGTAACGGGCCTGGATCAGAGTGCTGACCCTCATACAAAGTAATGAGGTGCTGGATCATATACATACCCACCAGTCGCTGCTCGGCTGGGGGCAATTTCAGAAACATTTGTGCCACTATTTCGTCTGGAAAAGTGGTAGAATCAGTAATCCATCGGACTGCTGATCGGGCTAGTTCCTGTTCATGCATGGTACTTAATTCACTGTAACCGATTCGTGATTTCAGAATGTGATCGGTAGCTTGGAATACTTGTTCTAGGGAACCTTGTTCTGGTGCTGAATGATGGGAAATTGGCTTGTGTTCTAGACGTAAATGGCGATCTGGAAATCTAGGTTTTCCTACATACGCTATTCTGGCGGTATTCTCATCGTCTTCTTCTTCAGGATCAGAGGTACTTTCTTTCTCGCTTACTTGTGCTGCTTTACGTTGTTCGTGTATCTTTATTATTTCTCTACGGATTTTCTTGTACATACTTTCCATGGCACCAATGGTATTGTGCTTTCCTTCGGCTATATTATCACTCCACTTTGTCAGAGTTTTCATTTCTTCCGGGTCTTTAGACGGATGATCCTGTTCTCTTATTAGACAGTTAATTAAGAACTTTAATATCATGCGCTGAATCTCGGCTTTCCTTTGAGACATGGCATCACTAATACTTTGTGGGTCATCCCCTGTACGGATGAAACGATATATCCTGTCTAGATCTTCTTTCATATTCGGCAGGGTGACTAGATACTCGGTCACTCTCCTTACGCGTACGGAATATAAAACCATATTAAACTCGCCTGGAACTGGGTCATAGACACATTCGCCAAGGGTTTGCCTGATCTCTGCAACAGACTTATTATTTTTAGGAGTCCGCTGTGATGCTTGAGCATGTAATTCGAGTGCTGATAAACGCTTGTATGGCGGCGGGGTTTGAGGAAGACCTCCTCCTGCAGCCCCTAAACTAGAATCATCAACTGATGCTTTTCGTCCTGGCAGGGTGGGTAATTGTAACGTGGGCTGGACTTGTATGGCGGGCTGACCCGGGGGGGGCTGTTAAGGGCACCCCGGTGTCTGGGGGAGTAGGAATTACCTGATTTACAGGGACTGGCGGAGCGCGGACAGGATTTACATATTCAGGGATTGTGTCGTCCAAATAGGACGAGATGAAAATATCAGCTGCGGTCGGTTTGTGACGTAGCTTGGTCGGAACTAACGGTGGCGGGAAATTACTGGATGCCTCCGGGGTCGCTTTTGGCAAGCCCTCGGCAAGAAGAGGATACATACCCTTAATGAGGGCGTTCCTCTGTCTGTCTTTCTGTTCAGTTTTGACTTGTTCACCTATCTCGATTAATTCTTTTTCTTGGGCTCGCTCTTGGGATTCTCTACTTAGTTCTGACTTTCTGATTTCTTTTTCGGTTCTTTTATGAGCTTCTTTGCGCCATAGCTCGATGGCATCTTTCTGTGATTGTCTGGCTTTCTTTTTCCATAATGCTTCTTCTACTCGCATGATGCATTCGGCATCCCATGTACCCGATACGGGCCATCTATACTTTTCTTCTAACTCCTTTGTATACTCTACCCATAAATCTAAATATAATATGGCGCTTATGCCATGTTTCTGATACATAAAGTGACCTGGACTGTCCCTGGGCGGGACGGGAACTGCTGCTTCCAGCAGACCCTTTCTAGTTTTTAACTGACGTAACTTGGAAAATATGGGCATGACTGAACTGTAATCTAGACCCAATACAATACACAATAAACACGATACTTAATCCCCATTCATACCACGACATTGAAATACATGAAAAACATTTAATAATAACAGTTCGAACAGAATACTACCTGGAAATACTGAGAACAGAACACATAAATTTTCTCGAGAACAGAAACTGACTAGAACAGAGACTAGATGCACTGCTGGAACAGTACGAAACTTACCGGTCTCTTAAAGAGACACGTCAGGACCCGCATCCACCGAAGTGGACACTTCGTTTGTGGGACTGTGTACCACCAACCCACAGACCAGAGTCAATTTAATTGACCCTGTCTAGATACCACCCCAGTAACGGTACTCACCGGGCAGCAAGAACGGAAGGCCTCAGACTGGACTGTACTGCTACGACGACGGACGACGAACTTCGGACTTCGGACTTCAGTTACGGGTGGACCTCCGGATACCTCGGACCTTGGACTCTTGGCTTGGGCTCTGGTCGGGACTCGCCGCGTTCCTCCACCGTCTCGTCTGGATGCTGGACCGCCTCCTCCGTCTCCTCCGTGGGCCTGAGGGATACTTGAGCAAAAATATCTGCCACTGCGCAGAAGAGTTCCGTCACGACTGCAGAGGGTCAGGGGGTCGGCGTGGCTTCACCGACGCGTGGGGAAAGGGCAAGTCCCTATTCGGGCGCCATTATGTGGTAAATAAATAAATAATACCCTATTTTTGACTAGACATATATCATAACAGATAGCTCAATAAATAAGAGTCAAGATTCGAGGTAGTAGGAGTTTTGCAGGTTTAATACAGCATAAGGACAGGAACAGGACAACCTGCATAGGAATAGGATGACCGGGGCCAGCAGCTGCTGGGGCTGGATCTGGGATGAGCGCGCTGACTTTTAATAACAATACATGAGCATATATACATAACGCAAACACATAGCATTACATTGCAGTAGGCGTAGCAGTGGGTGGAACAGAAGGCGTGACGCGTAGCAGTCGCGAAAGATAAGGACAAAAGTAGGTGTAACTGGGCGTACACATAGACATGTGATGCAAATGTAACAGAATATGTCATGAATGGGCGGAAACATTGGAGGGGGCTACCTAAGGAGCCGGGACCTCTAACCTGATGGTGCGCGCAAACTGGCAATGACGTGTTACTAGGAGAAGCTGGGGGCTATGAACTCTGTGCTAGGAGCAGAGACTAAAGTCTGGAGGGTCGGAGCGACATGTACCTAAACCCTATCTGGTATCTAATGTTTAGGGAACATGTTGATATGAACTAGAAGTCATGAGGGGAAAAGCTAACAGACTCTAAGGCTAGAGCATGCATTTATTCTACATGTAGTGCGTGATGAAGAATATTAAATGACCATTAAATGCAGTATTTCTCTAACGTGGAGACGAATAGGCTAGACAATGACGGAAACTATTGATGCAGTTCAGTAGCTGGGGAATGCAGAGAAGGAGGACTAAACTGATAACTGGAATCATAACATATTCTTGGCAGACTCAGAGACTGAGCCAAGCTGCACCGGGCACTGCGAGGCAGGAAGTAAGTGAAAGGTCGAGGATACAGGTGGGGGCTGGATCGCTCCTCAGCGAGGCTTCAGGAGACAGGAGCTGAATCTGGTGTCCGGGCCCTGTTGAGGCCTAGAAACGGGGACTTTCAATGAATTAACGTGCACACTGAGAAACGTGGCAACATAACTTTACATAGGCCTGACACTCATATTACTCACGAGAACTGGGAAATGACATACCAGAGGTGGACACAACTATAATTGCGTCTTGAATCGGACATGGGGAATACATATGCATATTTAATCATGCACACATAACATATGATGGATGACACGTAGGGACATAGAACATGACAAAATTTACTTTTCCACACACCGCTCGCCTTCGACGTAATATGTTAACGGCGGCACCACAACTCCTAATATCTCTTCCGAAGTAGGTAGACTTTGGAGCCGATTCCACAGCCGGTCAAGCACAATCTGAGATTCTGGGGTCAACCGCCACGCCACATCAGACAGTCAATAGTTCCGCACAGCTGTTCTCTGACTTTTAGGATCCCTATTAACACCCTCTGCCGCCCCTTCGGGCCTCAAGCAGGCGAGAGGCCCTCCATCTGGAATACCACTGGCTGTTTCACCCTTGGCACCAGTTGTACCCTCTGAGCCTGTCTTCCCTCCAGCTCCAAGCTTGACTCTCCTGCCACTTCCAGCACCATGGACTACTCTGGCCTCAGGCACTTCGACCGCCGATGTCTACTCCATCGATGCTGGAGAGCGAAGTCTCAATAGTTCTCTCCTACGTCGGTCTGACCTTGATCAAAGTCGCACCTGACACCATTCGAGTCCAACCAGGCCAAACATCTTCTGAGCCACTTCTTTCCATTTAATGGGGCACTGGCATATACCTTAATGGGGTCTTGAGACAAAAATTGTCTTGACCTATCACCCTGTTCCAGGTGTCCCTCCTTTTCTGTCAGACCATCCTTCACCCAACAGCCTAGTGGTGTAAGCCATTATGTACAGGTCGAACTCCAACACCTTCCCTACTACTTTGGGGCTCAGTGGCTCAAGTCCTTCCTGGTGTGCCTAAAGATCTCCAACCTGTTCTCGCCCAGGCGATTCAGTACATTTGTGATGCGACTAATTTCATGATTCGTTGTGGCTTGGACACCATTGATTCCATCAGGTGGGCCATAGGCACCAGCGTGGCCATTCTCCACAATGCTTGGCTGCAGTCGGCTGTGTGTTCTCAAGTGATGTCCAATCCTCCCTGATGGACATGCCCTTAGATAGGACTCCCCTGTTTAGAGACTAAGCTGATTCTGCTCTAAAACATTATAAAGAGAACAGGGCTAAGGCACGTGCTCTGGGCCGGTCTGACCCACATCGCCAACAGCACCAGTTGAGCTTCTTTTGCATCTTTGGTATTGGTACCGCATACCACCAATATGTCCAGCCTCCATAAGGAACCAAGCAGTTTCACAGTCAAGGAAGAGATGCCCACTTGCCAAACCTCTTTAGCATGCCCTTACAGCTGCCTCAGTGGCAGAACTAGCCGATATTAACAACAAGGAGGAACAAATTGAGGACAATCTTTAAAGGGGTCCAATGTACGTGTCCTACGAGACTGCAATCAACAAAATTGTACAAGGTTCCCCAAGGGATGGGAAGGGTAAGAAGAATAATAACTCTCTCACTGGGAATGGTGTGAAACCATGACAGGGAATAAGGTAATCCCTTATCGGAACTGAGGATGCCTCACACAACTAAAAAGCTGGACGACCGTTGTCATCCTACCTGATGGTTGTATTGTGTCATCATTGGCCTCCTGCTCCAGCGACAGGCTGGCGGTGCAATGCCTGACGGGTAGCACAAAGTGCTACTCTTTGGTGGAGTTCTTTTGTTCCTGGCCAATGGGTGCATGTGTGTGAGGGACCTGGGAGGTGAAGGAGTGAGCGTGAAAGAAAAAGTTAAAAAAGGTCAGAGAAGTCCACTTCAATTGCTTTATTCATGTGGCTTACTGCCTTATTAAAATAATGAAGGGAGGGGTACCGATGCCGAAAAGTTAGGTGGTTCGGCTTCGTTCAACCCTCACTTGTAGTGTGGTCGACATGTTTCATGCCTCAACGGCAATTCATCAGGACCTAGGAGTGCTCATCAACTTGGAAAGGAATTTTTCAAGTTTGAAGGAAGTTTTCAAATACAACCTGCGTGGTGAATGTACCAGTGCAGTGGGGTGTCTGTGTCCTACGTGGGTTCCCGCCCTATGTGAAAAAAGAGAAAGGAGGGACTCAGTATTTCCCTGCAACCCAAAAATAATGATATATACTATAATATTGCAGGACAACAATTGGAGCGGTATGTATCCAATATTTCATATAGCTAAAAAGCCCACATTAAGGCACAGTGAGAGAGAAGAGGAATAAAGGGGAGGTACACCGCGAAGGTCACGGAGGGGCATACATTTAATAAAACCAAATTAATGCTTGTCACACGTTGTGTGTCAAAGCCAACCGGTAGGTGAGCCATCAGCACTTCAAAGGAAAAAGAAGAAAGGAGGAAGTTGAAAAGACACGGGGTGTCAGAATATACAGTGTTAATTTCTTACCCCTTGGCCTTGGTGGATGGTCCCCACGGACTGTCCTTGTGGGGCCTGAGCTGTAAGGTCAATACCTGTAAGAGAAAGGTAGGGTAGAAAGGGAAAATGGGAAATGGGCCATATACCCAAGGTTAACTAGTCCTCTAGGAAGTAGGACCTCACATAGTGTCACCGTGGTGAGTCGGATTGGCCGACGAGCCTCATGGGGTCCAACCAAGGGTCCCCGGAGCCTCAAGGAACGTTGTCCGGGCCAAACCAGCCACGGATGCAACAGCCCCACAAGCCCACGCCAGACAACTGATAGAAACAGCCTTCTTCTGTATAAAAGCCATCACACCAAGGCCCTGAGGGACAATCTACCTTTCGGCCAATTTTTGAGGCTGCGTAGAAACTGTACCACGATAACAGACTATAAACAAGAAGCCACCATCCTACAACATAAACTCCAGGACAGGGGATACCCGACAAGACTCCTCACCAAATCAGTAAAGAGGGCGCTCAATAACAACAGAGACTCCCTCCTGGAAATCCACACCAAAGACAAAGAGGACACCATTACCTGTGTGACTTCTTACACAAAAAACTCTGCGTTCATTAAAAAGACTGTGAAGCTCCCATTGGGGGATTCTGAACTCGGCAGGCTTGGACTTTCCTCGGCCCCTCTTTGCCTTTAAAAGAACATCTAATCTTAAGGATACTTTGATCCACACTCGACCGAAGAAAACGAACATCCGCCCACAGAACACCCTCTGGGGCCTGCCACCGGTCACGGGCCACTACTGGTGCGGATCCTGTGTGATATGCCCTCAGACCACCCAAGGGAAATCTATAATGCTGTCCAAAGACTTCACTTGGCATCTGAACAAACACACGAACTGTAACAGCTCCAAATGCGTCTACATGCTTACTTGCCCATTCAAGCTAAACTACATCGGCATGACGATGCGCGTTGTAAAACTACGCATTATGGAACACAACAGTAACATTCGCTGCAAGAAGTCACATACTCGGTTATATGAACATTGCAGAGAACTTTGCCACTCTGCTGAGAGCATACAATGGACTGTCCTTGAATGTCATCCATCCATTACTCAACAAGCACTGTTTAGAATGGAACAACGTTGGGTACATCGTCTACAGACAGACACACAAGGACTCAATGATTCTGTACCATGGAATATGCTGGCCAGATAGATCAGGCTCGGATTGCCATTGCAGCCACTTATGCAACATGGGATCCCTCCATAGTCGATAGATGGGACATATAGCCCCTTGCTCTATGCTTCCCTCGATCCCTGATGCCCCTGCATACTACATTGACATTTTCTCCCTTTGGATTACACTTTGGGCACCCCATCTCCACGCCCCAGGGACCTGCTCTCTTGTCCCTGGGACAAACTGTAATCATACATTCACAGCCATGCTGTAATTACAATTATGGAGGTTTCTCCGTATTGACCAGGCTGTAACCTTCCCCTCAGTCATTTGGGGCAACAGTATAATACCGGCTCTTCCTCATTGACCTACACAACGGGTCTCTCCCCTGCATCCTCTACCCTTCTCCACATCCCCTGGTAAAACCCACTCCACACGGACTCTGGTAGCACAACTTGATATTGTAAATGAACTGACTGATCACTACTTAACCTCAATTGGAAATATAGTCAATGAAACTATGCCACTAAAATTGAAAAGGACTACAGATAAGCCAAAGAATCCGTGGTTCAGTGGGTCTCTGAATGAAGACAGGCGCAAGTTGAGAACTGCCGAAAGAAAATGGAGACAACACCCTTCATCACCAGAGCTGAAAGCCCTCAGAAAAATCAGAAAGGATTATAATAAAAAGGTAATCAATTCCAAAAAAGAATTTATAAGAGCAGAACTTGACAATGCCAAAAACAGGCCAAGAAAACTCTTCGAGATCCTAAAGCAGCAATCCGATAAACAAGCCAAATCGACTCAAGAAAACGCAAAATCTCCACTAAGCTGCGAGGAATTCTCTACATTTTTCTTAGAGAAGTCCAAAGCGCTAGAGGTAGAGCTCGCAATGGCCGCAAGTATCCTCCCGACCCAACCTCGACTGACGAGCGAGACCGGCATGATAACAGAGAATAAGGCAAAAAGTGAGTCAAAAAATAAAGCAAACTGGGACACATTTGAACTATATGAACACGACAAGATCGCCAAAACGCTGTCCGAAATCAGACCGAATAACCACTATCATGACCCTTTGCCTGCAAAATGTGTAAGAGAAATAAGTCAAATTGTGGTTCCAATCTGGACCAAAATAATAAACGCTTCACTTACACAAGGGATCCTCCCTGATTGCCTAAAAACAGGACAAGTAGTTCCAATAATCAAAAAACCGACAGCGAATGCATCAGATCCCAATAACTATAGACCAGTAACTAACATCCCTCTACTGGCCAAACTAATTGAGAAATGCGTGCAGAACCAATTGAAGCAACACATCACTAAGTTCTCCCTACTAGACGAATGCCAATCAGGATTCAGAACAGGACACAGCACAGAAACAGCGATCCTGCACATTGCTGATGACGCACTACAAGCCCTAGACAAAAATCAAGCTTGCCTATTGATTCTCCTTGACCTGTCTTCTGCGTTCGACACGGTAAATCATGAGGCACTTCTGATCAGGCTACAGGACAGGATGGGATTATCCGGAAACGTCCTGAGCTGGTTCAACTCCTTCCTAAGTAACAGATCTCAACGATTCATGGTTAACCAAGCAATCTCTGCCCCATGTCCCAACGCAATTGGGGTCCCGCAAGGCTCAACACTATCCCCAGATCTATTCAACCTATATGTCGAACCCCTCACAGACATTCTTCGGAATTCAAAGATATCCTACCACATGTATGCAGATGACACGCAAATATACCTAAAGATCGCCTCCCTTGAAGACATAGATCTACTCAATGAAACACTAAGGATGACGGTACAATGGTTAACTTCCAATCATCTGAAATTAAATGCCCAGAAAACCGAATTCTTGCTAATCTCACCTCCAAGGATCCACCCAGAAATAAAGGAATGGACCAAATTGGTGACTGCGCTAAACTGCACACCTACCATAGTCAACTCTGCCAAATCACTAGGAATCACATTAGATGAGAAACTCGACATGAAAGCCCACATTAATTCAATGGCAAAAAGTGCCCGCTTCCATTTGAACTACCTAAGAAAACTAAAACCTTTCATCTCAGAAGCAGATCTAAAACTAGCTGTACAATCCCTAGTAATATCCAGGATAGAATATGGATGCTCTACCTTAACTGGCCTACCCAAAACTTCCACAGCACCTCTAAAAGCCTGTCTCAACGCTGCGGCAAGACTCATCACTGGATCTAGGAAATTTGATCATATATCGCCTCACCTGAAAGCACTAAACTGGCTACCTTTTGAGGCTAGAGTTCAAATGAAGATAGCTTGTATTACTCACAAAGCGGTGCACCATAACACCCCAGGATACCTAGCCAAGAAAATTAAGCTATCGGGAGGAAACAGACCAGGGAGAAGCGCCAAGGAGCTGCTGCTGAGACCAGCCTTCTTCCGAAAGAAAAAGACTTATGACCGAGCATTCTCTGGAGCTGCCCCCAGAGTCTGGAACTCACTCCCCCCTAGCATTAGGAAGATTCAAAATATTGTACAATTTAAACGTGAAATGAAAAGCCTAATGATGAGTAAATACCTTGCATAGGGAAGCCGATTGATCGCTGGTATGAACTATTTCATTAACGGAAGGGTGGCCTCCACATGAACACTATCGCTGACATAAGACTGACGCCACACACAAGCCTCGGCGGTATCCGCCAAACTATATAATCTATATAACCTCTACCTCAACTTATCGACTGATCATTGTCTCTATCACTTCTTTTTACCATTTGCACATGTGTTTGGAAGATATATAGTTAGACACTCTATATAGCCATAGTCTCTGTTATCTCTTATTTATCTGTTGTATATCGATACCGAATTGGAAATGTATAACCTGCCTCGATGTTAAGCGCTCTGATACCCACGGGTCTTGTTCGCGCTATACAAAACTCTAAATAAATAAATAAATAAATAAGTATACCAATTGTCCATGAATCTAATGAGGTTCTCCATTTAGCAGCACCCCCACTTCACCTGACTCGTTAAGATCAGTTATTGAAATTTGGCCAGCAGTGTCATAATGGCCCTCTGTGAATTTTCTTCTCTGTCCCGAATGACTCGATCATGCCACTCTCCCCATTGGGAGTTCTCACTCCAATATGGCGCTCCCACTGGACGCTATGTTTCAGCCCTACCCACAACAAGTGTCCATTATTTTAATGAGGTTCTTCGTTATGTGGCACCCCCATCTCACTCTGACCCGATCAGATCAGATATTGTAAATTGGCCAGCAGTGTCATAATGGCCCTCTGTGCATTGTCACATCCGTCCCCATTGACTCGATCATGCCACTCTCCCCATTGGGAGTTTTCCCACTCCAATATGGCGCTCCCACTGGACGCTATGTTTCAGTCCTACCTCGCCCTTCCCTCCGCTCCTTGCTGGATCTCCTAGCAACGCTCCCCTGACCACGCCCATGCATGGCGCCTGCGGTGCCGTGTACTTAAACACCACCGAGACCTCTACCTGACGAGCGGCTGTCCTGCGAACCGACATCGCCGATGTGGGAGGGGTAAGGTGCATTCCGGCATTTGCCTCGAGCATACCAGGTAAGGTGGGGAGCAGAGTATCCCGGGGATTTCCCCCGCTACCTCTGATGACCTGATTTCCGGCGCAGCTCCTTGCCGTCCGGTCCCGGTGCCTCGGTGAGCACTCACACGGACGGGTCTGGTCTCGGCCGCTGTAGGGGTGCTGCACCCGCTGGTTCCCTCCGGACTGGGGGCAGACTCGCCCCCGACTTTGGGACACTTACGGCGATCTCCTTCGGGGAGCCCCTCCCCCTGGGTAGACTGACCGTGACCGGCCCCGGGTGGCGGGGCTGTCCGTTGTCTGGCGTGGGCTTGTGGGGCTGTTGCATCCGTGGCTGGTTTGGCCCGGACAACGTTCCTTGAGGCTCCGGGGACCCTTGGTTGGACCCCATGAGGCTCGTCGGCCAATCCGACTCACCACGGTGACACTATGTGAGGTCCTACTTCCTAGAGGACTAGTTAACCTTGGGTATATGGCCCATTTCCCATTTTCCCTTTCTACCCTACCTTTCTCTTACAGGTATTGACCTTAAAGCTCAGGCCCCACAAGGACAGTCCGTGGGGACCATCCACCAAGGCCAAGGGGTAAGAAATTAACACTGTATATTCTGACACCCCGTGTCTTTTCAACTTCCTCCTTTCTTCTTTTTCCTTTGAAGTGCTGATGGCTCACCTACCGGTTGGCTTTGACACACAACGTGTGACAAGCATTAATTTGGTTTTATTAAATGTATGCCCCTCCGTGACCTTCGCGGTGTACCTCCCCTTTATTCCTCTTCTCTCTCACGGTGCCTTAATGTGGGCTTTTTAGCTATATGAAATATTGGATACATACCGCTCCAATTGTTGTCCTGCAATATTATAGTATATATAATTATTTTTGGGTTGCTGGGAAATACTGAGTCCCTCCTTTCTCTTTTTTCACATAGGGCGGGAACCCACGTAGGACACAGACACCCCACTGCACTGGTACATTCACCACGCAGGTTGTATTTGAAAACTTCCTTCAAACTTGAAAAATTCCTTTGCAAGTTGATGAGCACTCCTAGGTCCTGATGAATTGCCGTTGAGGCATGAAACATGTCGACCACACTACAAGTGAGGGTTGAACGAAGCCAAACCACCTAACTTTTCGGCATCGGTACCCCTCCCTTCATTATTTTAATAAGGCAGTAAGCCACATGAATAAAGCAATTGAAGTGGACTTCTCTGACCTTTTTTAACTTTTTCTTTCACGCTCACTCCTTCACCTCCCAGGTCCCTCACACACATGCACCCATTGGCCAGGAACAAAAGAACTCCACCAAAGAGTAGCACTTTGTGCTACCCGTCAGGCATTGCACCGCCAGCCTGTCGCTGGAGCAGGAGGCCAATGAAGGTCTCTGGGTGCTGGGGGGGTTTATCAGCTCCATTCAGTCGAAGAGCCAGGTCTTGGATGTCTTCCTGAAGATGTTCAGGGAAGGAGCACGTGGGAGCTTCACCCAGTCTTGGCCGCAATGTAAGAGACGGCTCTTCCACCTGTCCTGGCTTTGCGGATGCGCGGGGTTTCGGCGAGGTCAGCGGATCAGAGGTTTCTATTGGGTATGTGGAAGGAGAGTCTCTCATTGAGGTATTGGGGTCCGGTGTTGTGGAGGAATTTGTAGGCATGTGTGAGTATCTTGAACGTGACTCTTCTCTACGGGGAGCCAGTGGAGGTAGCACAGGTGTTGGGTGAGGTGTTCCTGTCGAAGGATGCAGGGGACGAGTCTGGCTGCGGTGTTCTGTATGGTCTGTAGTTTGTGGATGAGAGACTTGTTGATCCAGGCGTTGAAGGCATTTCCGTAGTCCAGTCTGCTAGTTACGAGTGCATGGGTGATGGTCTCACTTGATTCGTGGGGGATCCATTTGAAGATCTTTCGGAGGATGCTGAGGGTGTTTAAGCAGCTGGAGGCGACGGCGTTGACCTGTCACGTCATGGAGAGGGAGGAGTCAAGTACGAGGCCAAGGTTTCGGGTGTGGTCCGTGGGTGCGGAAGGGCTGCCGAGGGCAGTGGGCCACCAGGTGTTGTCCCACCAGGTGTTGTCCCATGCAGAGGGGGAGGGTCCGAGGATGAGGATTTCTGTCTGCTCCGAGTTGAGCTTCAGGCAGCTGTTGCTCATCCAGGATGTGATGTCCTTCATTGCTTCCTGGAAGTTGAGTCTTGTGGTGACCGGGTCCTTGGTGAGAGAGAGGATTAGCTGGGAGTCGTCGGCGTAGGATACTATGCTGAGTCCGTGGTATCGGACTATGGTGGCGAGGGGGGCCGTTTAGATGTTGAAGAGTGTGGGGCTGAGTGACGATCTTTAGAGGCGCACCGCAGTTGATTTCCATGGGTTCGGAGAGGAATGGTGGCAGTCTGATTCTTTGGGTTCTGCCGGTGAGGAAGGAGCGGATTCATTTGAGGGCGGTTCCCTGTATGCCAGTGTCCTGGAGTCTGGCAGTGGGTGTGCTGTGGGAGACGGTGTAGAACGCTGCAGAGAGGTCGAGTAGACTCGAGGCTGCTTTGTGTCCTTGGTCGAGGAGGGTGTGGATGTCTTTGGCAGTGAGTAGAGCGGTCTCTACGCTGTGGTTGCTTTGGAATCTGGATTAGGAGGGGTCGAGGATGGAGTTTTCTTTGATGAATATTAGCTGGGCATTGACTGTCTTCTCTGTGACTTTGGCGGCGAAAGGGAGGAGCAGGAAGGGTTGGTAGTTCTTGAGGTCTGTTGATGATTTCTTGAGCAGGGTTCTTACTTCTGCGCGTTTCCAGTCGTCGGGGACAATGCCTTTCTTGAAAGTGGTGTTGATGGTGCGTCTTAGTTCGGGAGCGATGGCGGTGGTGTCTCTGTGGTAGATGTGTGGTAGGCAGGGGTCCATGGGAGGTCCTGAGTGGATGCCTTTCATGGTCGAGGTGGTGTCATCGGTGGTGGCTGGGGTCCAGGAGATGGTAGGCCCTTTGGCATTGCTGGAGAGGGCGGTGGCTTCAATGTCAGGTGTTTGGTCATTGAAGTGGTTGTAGAGGCCCTTGATTTTCAGATGGAAGTAGGATCCGAGCTTGTCGCAGAGATCCTGGGAAGGGGTGATGTCTGTGGGTTCGCTGGGGTGCTTAGTGAATTCCTGGATGACGCTGAAGAGTTCCTTGGAGTTGGCGATGATCTTGTATCGGATAAATGTCATTTTGGTGGATCAGATGCGTTGGTGGTATTCTATCATGGCTGTCTTATAGGTAGTGTGATCTTCTGGTGTTTTGCTGTTTCTCCAGTTCTTCTCGAGACATCTGCAAGTGCGTCTGGATTCTTGGAGGTCAGTGGTGAACCAGGTGGCCTTTCTGGGGCGCTGTCTGTTGGAGTTGCGTAGGGGAGCAAGTCTGTCTGCACAGTTAGAGATCCATGTGTGGAGTTCTTTGGCTGCAAGGTTGCCTTTGGTCGAGGTGTTGGGGTGTGTCGCGGTTGAGAGTGTGGTTGAGCTACTCATCTGTGATTTTGCTACAGTTCCTTCGTGGAGGCCGCGTTGCCGATTTGGGGCGGTGGGTTTGTCGGCGTTGAAGTGAACGCAGCTGCGGTCCTTCCAGGGGGGTTGCGTGGTGTGGCTGAAGTGAATGTTGTTACCTACTGCGCAGATGGGGTTGAGGGTGTGTCCTGCCTTGTGGGTGGGCATGGTGATGAGCTGTTTCAGTGACTGGCTGTTGCCCAATGGGGCTTGCCCCAGGCAGTCGTCAACCCCCTTCAGACGATGGCGAACCTCCTGTTATCCTTGGGGTTCACTATGAAAGTACCGAAGTCACACCTGACTCCTGTCTCAGTTGCTACCTTCATTGGAGCTATTCTGAGCATGGTCTGGTTGACTGCCTTCCGCCAGTCAAGGGTAGGCTGGTTCAGGTGTAACGCCATGTGGTTTTGCAACAAATCGGGTAGGGCGATGTCTCTGAACCTGTTGAAATTGGTGGACTGACAGGGATTTTTTTCCTAGTGGCAGAAACACCCGAGGGGCACCTTCCCTACAGGTAAGTAACTTTTTGCAATGTGAATCTTTTTTGGATTCACTTGCTGTGCATTATTCTGCCATTTAGTGGTTGGGTCCGAAATTATCCACTTTTTTTTTGTAGGCCTTTTTCAGTTTTTGTTGTTGGGCGTCAATGGATGCCCATTTGGTGCTTCCCGTGAAGCCGTACGCCCTCCCTCGGAAGCTCCCACCATTGGTCGCCATCTTCAGATTCTTTTTTTTGTCCCTTTGGGACTGGATACTTGGCTGAGGGTCTCCAACACGAGGAAGAAAACTTTTAAAAAGAAATTTGTGAGAAGTTTGTCAAAAGATAACACCAAATTCTGAGTAGAAAATCGACTAAGAGGTACCACTGGGAATCCTAGAGGGATGGAAACAATATCCTCAATGATTTAAAAAATGGCAGACAGGGGATTCCCTGGGGGGCCTAATGGGGAAGGCTCCATTCCAGTTCTGCCCGAATTGAAAACACAGATTCTTAAAGAAAGACCATCACACAGTCTGCAACCTCTGCCTGTCTGCCCATAGACCATCGAAGCGATGGCTGCAAGCCTATGCCGAGTTAAGTTCAAAGATGCTGAGGGCGAGGGAGAAGCAGACAGGCACATTAGCCTGTCAGGGACAAAAGCCAACTTCATCCCTTAGATACCCGGTCTGTTGATCGACGAGGAGGTAAACTTCGCAGAGGTAGCAGAGGGATGAACATCTGATGTTGTCCAGAGGATTGTTGAGGTTGAAGCCCAGGCAACCATGAAGGACAAGAGACCAGAGATCAGAGAGGCATCGACACTGAAAAAATTGCCCGGGTCTCGAAGATCAGACTCAAAGGCACCGAAGGGAGCCTAGTCTTCGAAACATTCGCAGACTGAAGGCAGGCCCTAAGAAAGAGCCCCTCGAATCCCTAGAAAGGGATACTGCAGGGGGGAAATCTCCAGATAAGACTGTTGAGAGATGAACGAGGGAGAGATGTTTCAGTGTAAAAAAGGAGAGGTCTCGAGACGAGCATAGTAGCGCAATGACCGATACGTCGTCGAAAAGAAAAACGCTGTTGACCGTCTATGTCGAAAAACACTCCATCGAGATTGCGAGGAAAAAAAGCCCCCTCGAGGCTGAAATGGCCACATTGCTTCAAAAGAAGAAAGTTTTCGACTATTCCTTAAATTTGTATCGAATTCTACAAAATATGTAGACGCCAAAAGACCAGGCAAGAAGGACATCGAAGATATTGAACCTCCTTTTACACCTGAACCACAGGAGGAAGCAGAAGAAATATTCTACAAGAAGAAGAGCAAGAAGGTCTGGTCATGTTTCAAGGCTCTGAAGAATCTTAGTACGCAGGATCTTCAATCAATCACGCCATTTGTAAAGCTCACTACATACATGTAAGGGTCTCAAGGCGCTGGGGGGGGGGGGCGGAAGCTGCTTCTGATTAAAGAGCCAAGTTTTGAGGAGTCTTCTGAAGGTCAGAAGGTCTGCCGCTGGCTAATGGGGAGGGTGTTTC
The DNA here is from genome assembly GCF_964261635.1 of Lissotriton helveticus. Classification (NCBI taxonomy): domain Eukaryota; kingdom Metazoa; phylum Chordata; class Amphibia; order Caudata; family Salamandridae; genus Lissotriton; species Lissotriton helveticus. Next base: position 1,841,364,668 of record NC_136067.1, on the reverse strand, counting down.
ATGCCTTGGTGGCGGGGTGGGAGAATGATCTGCTGCCGGCGGGCACTCTTCGGATGCGGGGGACGGTGGCGATTGCGCTGTCTGCGGAGTGGATCTGGCGGGTGGGGGTGTAGAGGCTGAGTCGGCTGTTGAGGTACGTTGGTCCTGTGTTCTGGAGTGCCTTGTGGGTGAGGAGTTTGAAGGTTATCCTCTTGTTGACAGGGAGCCAGTGCAGGTTTCTCAGGTGGGGTGTGATGTAGCTGTGGCGAGGGATGTCTAGGATCAGCCGTGCGGAGGCGTTCTGGATGAATTGAAGCCGTTTCAGGAGTTTGGCCGGGGCTCCTGCATAGAGTGCATTTCCGTAGTCCAGTCTACTGCTGACTAGGGCCTGGGTGACTGTCCTTCTTGTTTCGGTGGGGATCCATTTGAAGATCCTGTGAAGCATGCGGAGGGTGTTGGAGGAGGAGACGGCGTTGACCTGCTTCATCATGGAGAGGGTGGAATCGCGGATGACTCCTAGGTTGCGTGCGTGGTCGGTGGGTGTTGGGGGTGTTCCTAGTGCAGTCGGCCACCAGGATTCGTCCCAGGCCGAGGGGGTGGATCCGAGGAAGAGGACCTCCGTCTTGTCAGAATTCAGCTTCAGTCGGCTGTTCCTCATCCAGTCGGCGACTGCCTTCATTCCTTCGTGGAGATTGGTTTTGGCGATCTTAGTAACTGGAGCTGGAGACCGACTTCCCGGAGGAAGGGGTAGACTGCTGTACGTGGAAGCTTTTGCCTCCGGATGACATTGTATGTATAACCAAGTTATCAAAATGGCTGCAGGCTTATATGGACTGAAGTTGGAGGAGAAAAGATCACAGTCTTGTTTCCAGTTGGAAGCCCTCTTGCTATCCCAAGCCAGAAACTAATTACTTCCAATGTTACCTACTGTCCTGGGCCAGGGAAGGGAGACATTTAAGGAACCTGCCACTTGTCGAGCAGGGACTCAAGGACAGAGAAAAATATAAATATTCCTCTAAAGACCTTGCTTACATCAAGGGAACAATTCCAACACCTGACAAAGCAAAAGGATGTACCTCATGGGAAGGAAATTCGCACGAAGCGCAGCCAATCAATGACATATCGCAAATTCCAACGCTCCCTGGATCGACACTCCAAAAAGTAGGGGGAAATGGCAGAACTTATGAAGCACCTACTAGAATAGCATTAAAAGAAAGATGCACACCTGGCAGAAGAGAGTAAAAATATTGCAGCACATGCCTTAAAGTGACATTTGATGCAATGGACACAGCATGTTGCCAAATGAAGACGGGGATCACACTATGCTGGCATTTATGGCTGGGAATATCAGGGTTCAAGCCAGAGGTACAGGCAAATATCTTAAATACCCCATCCAATGGAGAAGAGTTGTTTGAGAGTTGAGAGTATGATTGATGATACCTTGAACCAGCTCAAAAAGGACAATGAGACTGCAAAGTTCATGGGGGTGTTACAATTTTGAGGAAGTATTCGAAGAGGGACAGTACAATCATGCAGGCCTTCTGGGGAGGCAGCTTCCAAAAGGGCAGTCAAACGTTGGCACCCCAACAGCACTGTAGTTTCAGCTGCAAGTACGGCAGTCCTTTCAAGGAAAAACATGAGGAAGGGTACAGCCTCACCGGGGAGGTACTACCCCCTCAAACAAGTGACTTCCAAAAAAGACACAGCCTCTTTCACAGAACACCTGTGGAAGACAGAATAAGAAGCTTCCTCCAGGAGTGGCGGAAGATAATGTCTGACAAATGGATCCTAAACATTATACAGTTTCGATATTGCATAGAAGTGGACATTATACCTCCATCAAGGGGACCAAAAAAAGAACGTCCATACAAAAGACGAAACATCACGTCTACTCAAGTAGGTAGATGAATTGCTGGAGAAAAGAGCATTCGAAAAAGTGCCCACAGCAGAGATCAGCCAAGAAAACTACTCAACAGGATTCCTAATACCAAAGGTACATGGGTCTCTACTCCCAATTTTAGACCTCAAATTCAAATCAAAACACAAAGATTCCAGATGACTACCTCACAGGAGGTCATCCCACCATTGCAAAAAGGGGATTATATGGCAACTATAAATCTAAACGATGCCAAAGTACACATCCCAATGAATGTAAAACACAAACAATACCCGAGATTTATTGTGAACAAGACTCAATTTCAATTCACAGTACTGGCCTTTGGGATAAAACCAGCGGCAAGAGTCTTATAAAGTAGCTAGCAGCAATAGCAGCTGACTTAAGAAGAAAAGGCGTACATGTCTATCCCTACCTGGACGACTGGTTAGGAAGAGCAAACTCCCACAACAAGTGCAAAGAACATATACGGCTAGGGCGCTTGACCTCGGACCTGGGGATCTGGGTTCGAGTCTCGGTAACGACGCCAAAACCTCCTGTGATTCTGGGAAAATCGCATCTCCCCGTGCCTAAAATGAAAGTAACTGGAAACGTAAAATGTAACGTAACTGGAAAAATATGTAAAGCGCTCTGATACCTGATTCGGTTTGGGTCTAGTTCGCGCTATATAAAACTCTGCAAAAAAAAAATATATACAGGAAATAATGAAAACATTAGCCACATTGGGTTTCTCAATAAACAAAGCGATGTCCTCGCCAACAACAGGGCAAGAAAAAATGCTTTTAGGAGCAAGGATCAACTCCATCAAAGGGAAAGTATTTCCCAGCGAAAAGAAGAAACAGTCACTATTGCTGGAATATTACATTTACCATAGGGGGCAAGCTCGGACATAGAGGACAGTGGGGACATTTTTAGAGAAGATGGTATCATGCCTCCCTTTGATTCCATATGTGACCAAATCTAATGGTCACAAGCAACAGGGAGCTGGGAAGAGCTAGTGGTTGTCACACAAAAATGACAGGAGGAGATGGCGTGGGGGAACAGATCACATGGAACAAAAGGAAGACAATTTGCACAAGCAACTCTAACAGCGACCATCACAACAGATGCCTCTCATATGGGGTTGGAGAGCGCACCGAGCTCGCTCAAAGTACGAGCGGTCTGGAAGGAACAAGATGCAGTACAGCAAATCAATATCTTGGAACTGAAGACAGTGTTTTTAGCCTTAAAAGCCTTTCAGAAAGAGCAATTTGGAAAGACCATATTGCTTCAGACAAAACAGACAATACAACAGCAATGTTTTTCATCAACAAACAAGTGGGAACTCAGTCCCTTGCCTTATCAGACTAGCCCAAGGACTCTGGAAGTGGGCAATACAAAGGAGTATGGAAATAACAGCAGTTCATCTTCTAGGGAAGGACAATGTGGAAGTGGACAGATTGAGCAGACAAGCATCATGCTCTCAGGAATGGGAACTAAATCAAAAGATATTGTGGACTTGGGGAAAACCAACAATAGCTCTATTAGCAACCCCAGTGAACACCAAATGTCAGCACTTTTCCTCCAGACGACCATCAATCCCTAGGGAATGCACTGTCCATATGATCAGGGACATTTGCATGCGCACCCCTCCGAATTCGCCCCTTTCCCGCACACTTCGCTGATACTGCTGTTACACAGAGTGATCAGCAAATACAGGAGAAGCAAGATGACTAATACTAATTACCCTACAGGCGTCGAGGCAGACATGGTTTTCAGAGCTAATAGAAATAGCGCAAGGGAACATTCTCAAATTACCAACACAACATGACTTGTCAATGGAAAAAGGAAGGGTATTACACAGAGATCATGAATGTGAGTCTGGCAGCCTGGATCCTGAAGAGTTAGAATTTGATCATCTTAAACTACCAAAGAATATAATGGCTGTTTTTAAAGAGGCAAGAAAGCCATCCGCATCTCAGTGCTACATTGCTGAAATGGAAGAGAAACTCTTTAAGGTGTCTTAAAGAGGGCTTATGAAGGAGGAACACAAAAGACACATCAGTGTTAAAATACCTAACATACCTAATAGACTGCAAGTGAACATGTTTATCTTTAAAAGTATTCTTAATTGTAATAGTAGCCTACACAAGAGGTTACATGGGAAGGTTCTTCACAGCTCCAGTAATAAGGAGGTTCTTGGAAGGGGCAGAAATAATTGCACCACCAAAAAAGGTACCTGCACCCACATTGAATCTAACTGTGGTACTCGCACAATTAATGCCTTTTGAGCCATTGTACAAGGCCATTTTGAAAATGCTCACGCTGAGAACGGCTTTCTTGGTGGTAATATCTGCGCACGGTGAGTGAAACAGACACTCACATATCAAGAACCATACTTACAGGTTCATACGGACAGAATCGTCATGAGAACATATAAACAGGTCTCAACCAAGAAAGTTTCACACTTCCACATTAATCAGTCAATCCAAATACCAAGTTTTTTCCAAAAGCCATGAGATTGTTACCCACACTACATTCAATAATGTACTATATTGAAAAGACAAGCCGGAAAACAAAGCAACTATTTGTCTTCTTTGCAGACAACAATTTGGTAAAACCTGTTACTAAGGGTACAATTGCCAGATGGATCTCACAAACTATTCACCTGTGTCACATTAAGTGCAAGGCTGAAAATAATCTCCACCCCAAGGACTCCCTCAACAAGGAAGAAAGGGGCAGCCATTTTCTTTCTAGTAAATACACCTTTACAGGAGATCGTTATGACCGCAACCATGTCATCTGTGCATACGTTCACAAAACAGTACTGCATAGACAGTCGAAGGAACAAGGAAGCTCAAGTGGGACAAAAAGTCTTGCAACATCCGTTTACAAATATAAGCTAATCTTCAACCCAACCACTGCAAAACTAGCAAAACCACTCCAAAATGTATGCACAGCATGTGAATCCAGAAAAGATTCACGCTGCAGAACATATTGTTTCTTACCTGTAGGTGTTATGTTATGTTATATTTAATTTATAAAGCGCACGGCTACTTGGAAGTGTCCCGGCGCTCGCTTCAGAAAGAAAGAAATGCACACTCAGCTGATTAAAAGAGCGTTTTGAGTTTCCTCTTGAACAGCAATGAGTCTTGAGTGTTCCGCAAGGCTAGGGGCAACAGATTCCAGGCCAAACCGGCCCTGCGCACAAAGGAATTACCGCCAAGCCGCTGGGGCTTGAACTTCGGGGTCTGCATCAGCAATTGAGCAGAGGAACGAAGTGGTCTCCCTGGCGCATAGAAGGCGAATCTCTTTTGCAGATAGATGGGGCCTGTGGCATACAGGGCCCGTTGAGCAATTGTCAGCATTTTAAATTTAATGCGCGATTCAACTGGGAGCCAGTGCAGGGCACGCAAATGTGTCCACACGCTGTCCCTGGAAGACAAACCCACAAGAAGTCTGACCGCTGAGTTTTGCACCACTTGCAGGTGTAGTTTTGCAGCTTGAATTTTCTGGATTCACAAGCGACCCACCCCCTCCACCAAGATGGAAGGAGATAACAGACAAGAGGAAAAAAAAAAATTCTTTAGATGGCGACTAAAGGTGGGTGGACGTATAATGTCGCAGCAAGCACCACATGAGGGATCCGTTGATGCCCAACAACAACAAAAAATAGGACTACAGAAAGTGGAGAATACCGGACACAACCACTAGATGGCTGAATAATGCACAGCATTTGAATCCAGAAAATTCTTCAACCTGCAAAACTACACCTACAAATAAGAAACTTTGGTGTTTCATTTCCCCCAATGTCTGCGATTGACTGCTCAGCATGTCGTATTTTAATGCAGAATTCACTTGTAATAATTCCCTCATCAAATGTCAACATCATCCTATTTTCACATTTTACTGCTGTAAACAGAATCACCAATAATCCTACAATGATGCAATCTGTCATTTGTCATGTAAAGGGGAATTCCTGAATTTCTGAATTGACCCTTGTCCATTCTAGCTGCCAAATTTCTATCTCGAGCCTTGTTTATAAGGCAAGAAATATTTGAATAGACTTGAACATTCTTTTGTTCCAAAACCCGAAATGGAAAACGGGACTCCCCTGTAAAAGTCTTGTTCAGAAGTAATGTTTTCATCCGTGTACTCCTGGCTACTTTTAGAAGTTATAGGTTATGACTTGACAAGTATGAATAGAACTTTTCAGACTTGTATCAAAGTAATGCTAATTTTCTTTTCATTCTACCTTTTGTAATTTAGCAAGGAATGGTGGCCTTACCCCCAAGGTTCTAACTGGACTGATTCAAGACTTTGGCTTTATTTTGTTTTCCATCTAATGGACTAATGCATACAGCAAGAAAAGTCTGTTACTTGATATTTCCTGGCCTCTTTCCCTTTCCGCAGTACCAAAGCAGTATACTGGGTTTCCACAAGACTTGTCAGAATAGTGGAAATTGACAGGGCAGTTTGCCCCAGTATTGGAACTTTCATGGATTCCCATGCTTTGTATCATTCCCCGTCGTCGGAATGGGAGCCTCGGTAGTATCACAACCATAGAAACAAAAGAGAAAAAAAGGCCTAGGCCTCATCTCATTTTGTATCCTATCACCCTCTTTTTGTAAAAGAGACCAAACTTTTGTAAGGACCAATCAGAGCAGCCTCACCCCATAGAACCTTCCTGAGAGAGCTCAGAGCCTCAGATTTTTCTACCGCACGTTGTGCTAGGGAGTCTCCACTGAGCTCTGCTCAGTTTTCTCAATCTTACTGGTTATTTCTTCTATTTTTCTACTGAAATCAAGTCATGTCTGACAAGGAGAAGAAGGCCTTATTCAGGTCCTGTGCCTCTTGTGGGAAAAAACTACTTTTTGTGGAAGATATTATTGCTTATACCCTGACCACAAGGCCACAGACTGCAACATTTGTAGAACCTTCTCTACCAAGACACTTCGTGACAGAGAGGGTCGGCTTTTGACCTGGCTTCAAAAGATGAAGACTCGGAAGGAGGTGCTCTCATCAGATGAAGAGGATTCAACATCTTTAGCGTCCTCTCACAGATCCAGGAAGAGGGGTAGGTCTCCCCCTGGTTCTTCTTCAGCTGAGCCCCCTCTTAAGGCCCCTCATAAGATCTCTGACAGGTCTGAGAGGGCTGATCCCCTTCAATCTTCTCACGGAAGTGAAAAGGAGAGGCAGGGACAGGCTGCTGGATTGGTTACAGCCTCAAAGGACAAAAAGGAGGTTACTATCACTTCTCCTCCGTCCAAAAAGGAAAAAAACGGTGACAAATACTCTTCTGTCACTCCAGGAACCGGGCCGGAGAAAAAACAGCGTCCGTCGACGACGAAAATATCAGGTGCGTCGACGACGATTGCTTCTGTGAAAATTCCCGCTGTTCCCTTGGCTCCGTCGACGGGCTCGTCGACGATAGCTTCCTCCACGTCGACGACGATGAGCTCCGGTAAGGTGCTGTCGACGGCCTCGTCGACGACAAAAACTACGTCGACGACAACTTCGACGTCGACGCTGATGGTGATGACGACGAGTTCGTCTACGAAACCGTCTACGATCATTCCGTCGACGACCAAGATTTCGTCGACGACTGCTGCACCGTCGACGACGGCTCCGTCGACGAGTCCGTCGACTAGTCAAAAAATGCATTTTCCACTGCAGAAGATGAAAATTAGACCGGAAATGGCGTTCTCCGCGACGAGTTTAGTCGCATCCACCGACAATGCTTCTGGAGGATGAGGATGAGAGTGGCCATTATGGTGATGCCTACAGTCCCTCAGACTTGAATGTAAAATTGCAGGAGACGGACACGGAGGAATATTACGAGCATACAGGTAGCCAACAGTTTCATCACTATGTTCCACAAGAGCGACGTACGCCTGGTTTAGGGCAGGACATGGTGGCCATGCCCGCCTCTCTCATCTCTGATCTACAGATGATGCTGCAGGATTATCGAAACAGGTTTCCTTCGGAACCTTCAATGCAGTCTGCGCAACCTCCACCTCAGGTGTTGTCACAAGCACAGCCAGTTATCGGTCTGCCTCCTTTGCCAGTGGTGCCCCTCACGCCACCACCGGTAATACCTATGGTCCGTTCCCGGACACCGGATCCCGAACCAGCCAATACTGTCCAGCAGGATACCTCTTCGGACGATGAGGCTGTACAGGTGGATCCCTTGACTGATCCATTGCAGGACCCAGACTTGGATCAGGGTGACAGTGGGCTACAAGATCCAGACGCCTCTGGTCGTTATACTTCTATCTCCCCTCCAGTTGATATAGGGGGGTTCCATAACCTGATGGAGAGAGCGTCAAAGAGGTTTGGACTGCCGGTTACGAGAGAAGAGTCTGAATGTTTCCTCTATGACTTCAAGGAACAATACAGAAGATCTGTCAAGTCCATTCCCATAATTGAACATGTGTGGGAGGAAGGTATGAAGATCATGCAAAATCCAGCCACTGTTCCGGTTTTTCCCAGACTGGAAAAGAAGTATAAGGCCCCAGAAGGCAGTCCAGCTTGTCTTCTTGGACAGCCGAAGCCTGATTCGGTGATCTCACAGGCCGCCCAAAGCAAGTCCAAAAACCCGTCAACACCTTTGACTACGCCTCCGGACAAGGACGGTAGGCGCCTGGATAACGTGGGGAAGAGGTTTTCTTCCATGGCCAGTTTGCTTGTTAGAGCAGCAAATGCTCTTGCCATTCTAGGCAGATACGATCGCCAGATGTGGTGTGACATGGAACCGTTTGTGGACCAACTACCAGACTCCACAAGGGATGAGGCCAAGAGAGTGCTGATGGAGGGAGAGAAATCCTCCTCTGAAGTTATCGACTGTGCTATGGATATAGCTTCCACGGCTTTTCGGGCCTTAGCAGGGTCAGCGGTGCTACGTCGCCAGGGCTGGTTGAGAGCCACCTGGTTTCGTCAGGAGGTCCAAAATAAGATCCTGGATCTCCCATTTGATGGAGAGATGCTTTTCGGTAAGCATGTTGATGATGCCCTGCAAAATATAAAAAAGAATACAGACACGGCGAAGTCCTTGGGATCACTCAACTACCGTGAGGTCCCATTTAAAGGCGCTCGTGGCAGAGGTTTCTCTTCGTATAGAGGCAACACCCAACAGAGATATTCCTCGCAATCTTCGCAGTCTTATAAGACCCAATACTCAAATCAACGGCAGGGACAATCTGCGTCTTACTCTCGCCAACCTCCGCGAGGCCGTCGGAACCGTCAGGGACGTGACAACGCCAAGCGGCAATAGCGGCCTCCTGGCTCTACCTACTGTTCCTACCCTCAGTCACATCAGTGGGGGGCAGCATATCATTTTGTCTGAACAGCTGGAAGTCTATAACATCGGACCAGTGGGTCCTGAATACTGTAGAGAGTGGCCATACATTGGAATTCCAAGATCTTCCTCCAACAAGAGCTCCGGGCGCCGTCCGCACAAAACATCTGGGACTGCTCCATCTCGAAGCCCATCAATTGTTCCTCAAGGGGGCAATAGAACCGGTTCCTCTCTCTCAGAGGGGCAGAGGTTTTTATTCCAGGTTCTTCCTGGTGCGGAAGACGGCAGAGACTTGGCGCCCCACACTAGACCTACGAGAGCTCAACACTTATCTCATCAAACTCTCTTTCAGGATGGTCACTCTCCAAGAAATTCTTCCTCTTTTGAACCCAGGCGACTATTTGGCGTCTCTGGATTTAGAAGATGCGTATTTCCACATACCGATACACCCAGCTCACAGACAAGAGCCATTTCCAATTCAAGGTGCTTCCGTTTGGCCTTCGGTCTGCACCACGGGTATTCACCAAAGTGTTAGCACCAGTAGCGGCTTTTCTACGAAAACAATCCCTTGAAGTTTTCCCTTACTTGGACGACTGGCTCGTCAAGGCTCCATCTTTCAAGGAAACTTCTTAAGCCGTTTCAACTTGCATCCAGTTGTTCAGTCACCTGGGCCTTCAGCTAAACAAACACAAGTCAGTTCTGCAACCCTCCAGATCCGCAAGATTCCTGGGGGCCATTTTGGACACAAAGCAATGCACGGCTCGTCCTTCGGAGGAGCGTCAACCAAAGTTGATCGTATCAGCTCGCCAACTGTTCCACAAGAAATGCCTTTCAGTCCGTCAATACAAGTCCCTTCACGGGTCGATGTCATCCTGCATACCATTAATACCGCATTGCAGGCTGCGAATGCGTCCTCTGCAGTAAGAACTAGACAAACAATGGTGCCAATCAGAGGGATCATTCAACGACAAGGTGTTGGTGACATCAGCAATGAGAAGGGCATGCGAATGGTGGCTAGTACAAGACAATATCGCACAAGGTCTGACGTTCAGAATTTCACCATCCCCCTGATCATGACCACGGATGCCTCTTTGGAAGGCTGGGGAGCAGTGCTCCGAGAGCTTCAAGTCAGCGGGCACTGGAGTCCAGAGCAGTGCCAGTGCCATATCAATTTTTTGGAGCTGACGGCCATTTGGTTGGCCTTGCAGGCTTTCCTTCCCAGAGTTCGCAACCATACAGTGCTGGTGCGGACGGACAATACGACGGCCATGCAATACGTCAACAAGCAAGGGGGAACGAGGTCGCAAACTCTGTCCACAGAAGCTCAGAAGATCTGGGATTATGCGATTCTTCACAACATCAGTCTGAGAGCCGAACACCTGGCAGGCTCGCTCAATGTCAAGGCGGATGCCCTGCGCCGCCAGACAGAGGTGACTCACGAATGGGAATTGAATCAGTCCATTCTGGAGAGTGTGTTCTCGGTTTGGGGGACACCAACCATCGACCTTTTTGCCTCTCCGGTGAACGCCAAATGCCGGTTTTACGCAAGCAAAGTTCACCATCAGGGATCCCTGGGGAACGCCCTTTCGATGGCCTGGTACAGCGCATTCTTTTACGCTTTTCCTCCAATTCCCCTCATTCCTCGAGTACTCAGGAAACTGAAGGCGGAACCATGCAAGATGATTCTCATTGCACCAGCGTGGCCTCGCCAATTTTGGTACACAGAACTCCTGCGGCTCCCCAGGCTCCTCCAATTCGCTTACAACCAATTCCGTCCCTGTTGTCAAGGAATCAGGGACAGGTTTACCATCTGGATCCGAAATCGCTACACCTGACAGCGTGGCTCCTGAACACAGAGAGTTCCGTCATCTGAATCTCTCCCAGGAATGTAGAGAAGTTTTGTCACAGGCTCGAGCACCGAGCACTAATAAAACTTACAAGGCAAAATGGAAGAGGTTCTGCCTATGGTGTCAAAGACAAGGTCTCCATCCTTACAAGTCGCTGCCTCTTCAACTATTGCCATATATACTATCATTGGCTAAGTCTGGGTTGGCGCATTCGTCTGTAAAGGTACATCTTGCAGCCATATCAAGGTTTCGGCGTAGTTCTTCAGGCCCTTCCTTATGGTCCTCTAGGATTGTTAAACAATTCTTAAAAGGCTTGTTCCGGATGTATCCTCCAGTTCGACCTCCTCCACCAGTTTGGCAGCTCAATCTTGTCCTGGCTCAACTCATGAAAGCTCCGTTTGAGCCTGTGCACAAGGCGGACTTGAAGTTCCTGTCTTGGAAACTTGCCCTCCTCTTAGCTCTGACATCAGCGAGAAGAGTTAGTGAGCTTCAAGCCCTCTCCATAGTGCATCCATTCCTTCAATTCAAAAAGGATGTTCTTATTCTTCGCACCAATCCGAAGTTTATTCCGAAGGTGCCGTCTGAGTTCCACTTGAATGAGCCTTTGATTTTAAAGTCTTTCTTTCCGCGCCCTTCTACGCCTGCGGAACGCACATTGCATTCTTTGGACGTTCAGAGATGCTTGAAATTCTACTTAGAGCACACACGACCCTTTCGGAAATCATCCCAGTTGTTTTTGTCCTACAGCGCACCACGGAAGGGGTTTCCTTTGGCAAAGAGTGGCATTTCCCGCTGGATCTCCAGTGCGATTCAATTCTGCCATCAGGAGGCGGGCAAGCCACTGGACAGAAAAGTCCGTGAACATTCCACAAGGTCTGTGGTATAGTCGGTGGCTCTCTTCTCTGGAGTCGCCATTAAGGACATATGCAGGGCAGCAACGTGGAGCAGTACTCATACCTTCACGAAACACTACTGCCTGGAGTCTGCAGGACGAGACGACTCGGCTGTTGGTAAAGCAGTTCTACGAAATCTTTTTCATTGAGAGGTGAGCTTTCCCTACAATCCCTCCATCCTGGTGAGCCCATTTTGTTTGTTTTGCTATGCTATAAGTATTGCTAATATGGTTATGTGATGCCATGTATCTACAAAATGTGTCTTTGTGATTTACTGCTAGCTACTCTGATACAAAGCATGGGAATCTATGAAAGTTCCAATACTGGGGCAAGAAAACAAGTTACTTACCTGTAACTTTGGTTCCCCAGTATTGGTAACTTTCATAGATTCCCATGCGCCCACCCTCCTCCCCTGGGAAAGTTCAGTCTTTTGACGAGAGATAGTGGCGGTTTGCACAACGGCTACGAAAATCTGAGGCTCTGAGCTCTCTCAGGAAGGTTCTATGGGGTGAGGCGGCTCTGATTGGTCCTTACAAAAGTTTGGTCTCTTTTACAAAAAGAGGGTGATAGGATACAAAATGAGATGAGGCCTAGGTCTTTTTAGGGCTCGGCTGAAACGCGCGGAAGCGCGTCTCCGCCGAAGCTCTTTTGTCGGCGTGTGTGCTTCCCAGGAGACAATTCTGGCCGCGCGCATCGCCTTTGAGGCGATTTCAAAGTGGCACGCGCACGCGAACGAGCGCTGTGGCCAGGCGCTGTCTCCTGAGAAGCACACACGCATGCGCATACACACACAAGCGCCCACACACGCACGCACATACATACAGAGACACACCCCACCCAGCTCACATACACACACGAGTGCACCCTCCCTCTCCCCCCCGCCGTCGCACACATGCATACACACACACGTGCACGCGCACACAACGAGGGAACCGAGTCCCGTCCCCACCCCCCAGCCCTTTTCAACTTACCTGGTGAAGTCTGAGGGACTCCGCTCTCCTTCTGGCGTCGCAAGACGCTTTCACTCCGCCTTCTCTTCCGGTCCGGATGCAGCCCCGCAGCCCCGCCCCCGTCACAGGCGACTTTGCCTGACTTCCGGCGAGGCTGCGGGGCTCGTTTTGTTCTTCTCGCTCGGGGCGCGCGCCATCTGTCCCGGTGGAGGGGAAAGCAGGTAAAATACAATTTTGGTGCATGCGGTGCAATTAACAAAGCCAGCTGAGCCACCGGCACTCCAGGGGAAAAGCTGTGGTAACATCTGAGAGCAAGAAAAAATATTTCCGAACCAGAGAAGAAAAAAAAACTGCGTATGCAACCCAACAGCCCCATACCGAGCTGATTGTTAGCACTCTGCTCGTTTCAATAGGACACGTGTTCCTGGATGTTATGCCTTTAGCTTTAGAAGCATACATAATGCAGACAAGTAAGCCCATATTTTATTAGAAGTGACACAGCGGCTGGCCTGAGGGGCATGTTGCAGCATGATGCATGTCTAGTTGTTCCCGAAAACTCCATCACTCACTCTATATTCCACAAAACACCGCTGAAAATATTCGTCATATTTCGTGGCTCTCTATAACTGAAATCTTTGTGTGGGGTGAGTCCTCAAGATGCTTGTATGATATTACGCACCACCTGTACCTCAGTTAAGTAATCTTCAATGTGCTTGTATGACGCAGTAGCTGGTGTGCTACTGGTTGCCGGGTCTAAGATTTATGGGCCTGAATTTAAAAAGATGTGATGATAATGTCTGAAATGATTACCTATGGCGTGACGTCTACGTTTGATGGTAATTCGAACATTTTTGTATTAATTCTCAAAGAATTCGGGGAGTACTTTTGGAATTCTGAGACTCGTACATTTTGAAAAGTACTCACGCATAAACATGGACGTATATAAATGCAGCAGGGGCTACATTTATAAACTTGCTTTTCTCTCCATTCGAAAAATATGGACTATTCCTTTTCTCCTGTCCTTAACACGACCAAACATATCAGGGTCCGTATTCCAAAAGTGCCATACTGTTGGTCAGCGTGGTGCAGGGGTATCTGAATCCATTTATTGGGGGTTTGGCACTTTGGTTCCGAGTCACGGTCGGGATTCGTAGAGTTTAATTATATGCCGCTAGGGTTTTAACATTCTGCAAAGACCCGGACATGATTCAGAAGTAGAACTTTGTGGCATGGTCTGTAATCATTTTTAACATTTAATTATCCATTTTGGTCATTAAGGAACACATTTTAAAGTGGTTTAATTTTTACATTTACTGTTTAGATTATGTACCGATAAGTGGAAAAAATACTGGATTTAGGTAATTATGCACATTTTTGTACCGGCAGGACATAACCGATATTTTTATGATGGTATAATACATACCAGGTGGTGACAATACATACTACCCTCCTTTAATTTAGCACTAGCATCTCTTTTAAAGAACTGACCCTGTGTGTAGCTTATTTAGTCTGTTACTGTTTGACATTTTATCTGTGATCTCTTCACTATACCATATGCTGGAGTTGGACTTCAATGCTCTGTTTCGCTAGCCTGGCAGAGTCGAGAGTATGAAGGGGGTAACTGCATTACCTTATTGCAGTTGGGCTAAACTCCGGTGAGTCACGCAGTCAGCGAAGGTCGCTGGCTGTGAAAATAAATATATAAATATATATTTCGGTCGAATATAATGGAATGGATCGAATGCATTGCATGCAATACATGTAGTAATAATGTTGTTCACTCATAAAAGCACCATTTCCTGGTATATATATTTCAAATATAATTATTAAATGTGCCAAAATGTCTCTCTTATTGAAGCTGTGTATGCATCTTTTGTCAAACTAATGGCTCTGTAATAAGTACACGAAGAGTAGATGGGGTTTGCAGAACATGTCTGGCTGAGACATATTTCGACAAATCCCAAGCCAGGAATTCTTTTAGAAATGCTTAACATTACCAAGCCCGTTATTTACGCTCTGCTACTCTTAATCAATTGTCAGTTCCACGCACCAAAACAGTGTCCTGGGGAGACCGTCGCTTTCTTGTGGCTGCCCCCAGACTTTGGAACACCTTGCCTCTCAACATCAGACGGAGTGCTACACTGTTTCAGTTTCGTAAACTCCTGAAAACCTGGCTGTTCTCCCATTAATCATGCTTAATTGTTCTCTGTTCATTCTTTCATCCTCTCGTGTCTATTTTTTTCTCTCCCACCCTTTCAATAATGGTTTTAGCGCCTTGACGCCTAAGGGTATAAGCAGCGCTTTACAAGTGTCAAAAATAAATAAATAAATAAATTTCAGGAAACGCGCTGCCATAAAAGTCTTCGCGAGCGTGATTCGGAGGTGGCCAGGATAGCCTGCACTTCTCAGAGTGAGCTCGCAGGCTTCCCATAGATACACAACGGGCCTTCTGCAGATTAAATAAACGGTTCCTTTCAAGGGAAACTTGGTAAAGGTATCTTAACTGAGTAGCTGATGTGCTAATACAAGGTTGTCGCCATCAACACCAATCCAACAATAATCAGGAACTGCACCCTATTAACCGGCATTCCTGAAAACAGCGCCTCTGCTAATATCAAAACTCAACGTTGGCTCTGATCTCGTTTACGGCTGACATCAACAAAGTTTTGGCACCACACACACACACACACACACAACCACACTGTCAGTGCACACTTACACCAGGCACACGGACCATCAGTCGTCAGTGCACGCTTTCACTGGGCACAAACACCACCAGCCATCAGTTCACGCTTTTACCGGGCCCAAACACCACCAGCTGTAAGTGCACGCTTTCATCAGACACACAGCACCAGCCGTCAGTGCACACTTTAACCAGGTACACACACCACCAACCGTCAGTACACGCTTCCACCAGGCACACACATTACCAGCCGGCAGTGCACACTTCCACCAGGCACACACACCACCAGCCATCAGTGCACAATTTCTACAGGCACACACACCACCAGCCATCAGTGCACACATCAATTGTTAACGCATCCACAAATAACTATTGTAGCAATCGCAGTATGGCGCACTTTACTTTCAAACATATTCATCTAAAGCGCAGCATGCCACCACTGCTACAAAAATACATGCACATTTTTTTGGCCTACAATTTATAGACTTTTGGTGCAATTAGTGTTGCAATATTAAGCAATGCCAATAGCTCAAACTTAATTAACCCGAGACCTATTGCATTGTAAATGCTTGTTTTCTCTTTTGTTTCTATGGTTGTGATACTACCGAGGCTCCCATTCCGACGACGGGGCATTATAAAAAAGCTTGGGAATCTATGAAAGTTACCAATACTGGGGAACCAAAGTTACAGGTAAGTAACTTGTTTTCAACCCGTTGGGTATTCCTCATTTGTTCCGAAAGTATTACTTTGCTTGCCACTTCTGATTCTGATATATAGTTTGTCCGCCCTTTTCTTTGCCATCTGTTTGCTTGACTCCTAAATTGATCTTTTGTGGTGCCCACTTTCAGATACTGCTGAAGGAAACATTACTTAGACCTTAATTGTTTTATCCTCTCACACTAGTACTTTGCTGTAGGTCTACAGACCTGCACAGCAGATATTTTGGCGTGATGCTTTTAGTATAGGAAATTCTCATTGTTTTAGAGAAATAGAATGCGTTGACCCCGTTGTAGGGACATGCATGTGCTGAATATTTTTGTTTGAACGAAATGATGTGTTCGAGGCATTTGAGCTGTAGATCACATGCTTTGCATACTCCTGCCATCTAGTGTTGGGTCCGGATGTTTAAAAGTTGTTTTTCTTCGAAGAAGTCTTTCCAGTCACAAGGTAGGTGACTCCTCCTTATGGTGATAGTGCCCATGGACATCGACTCCATTGTCAGATAGTTTTTTTTCTGCCTTCCGGTTCGGACGTGAATTGATGCGCTCCGGCTTGACACCATTTCTTTGGTTTCCCTCGTTGCGTAAGACACTCACCCCTGACTGTATTGTTTTCGGTCGAGTAATCCCATTCGCCACGTATTGTATTTACTGGAAGAAAACATTTTTCGATCAGGTAGCTCGTGGCAGGCCGTCGGGCCTACCCGCGTCTGTCCATCTCGCAGTCGATGGAACGGATTCCATTTAAATTCTGCCCTCAGTGCCACGCGAAGTTTCCGTGCACCGACTCACCTGGGCTTGTCTCCAGAGCACAGAGAATACGAATATGACGCGTGTAAGGCTTTCCGATCAATGAAAACGCTTCGCGACCGTCTGGCTCGACATCGCGAACTGCAGAACCAACACACAAGTTCCATTCCAGACCTCTTTGGAGAAGATTCAGAACAAGATGCCTGAGACGCCTTGGGGAGCAGAGGAGGAACAAGACCCGATCTCCATCTCCGACTACGGCTCAGAGGAAGATGAAGACATCCCGCAAGGGCAGCGTACCCGGAGTACAGATCCTCCCTTGCCACAAAGTCCACCTCAGCCCAAGCAGGCTCCGGTCCAGCCCCCGGCTCTGGACCACTGTTGACACCGAGAACCGGTTTCTGTCGCCCCACCCTCCGGCTTGGCACTGAAACATACCCAAAAGTCTTCCGGCTTCAAACAGAGCCGTTTGAAAACGGGCACAAAGCCGAAACCTTTGGGATCGAGGTCAAAGACAGGCTCCGTCCCATCCCCTTCAATGCCGAAAACATCTTCGGATACGAAATCCTTGGCACCCAAAACACCGGCACGAAGCTTTGGCACGGAAAGAAACTGATTTGCCGATTCCATCCAAAGAGCAACATTTCGATGCGCCACCCTTCAAACAGGATCCGAAACAGCGGGAGCTATATATCCACCCAACTACTGGACATATTACCACAAAGGTGAAAAATGCAAACCTGAGACAGAAGAGGTCTACCACATTTCTTTAAAAAGGAAAAATGTCAGTACTAATCCTTCTCCTTCTCCTCCTCCTCTTCTCATCACCTCCTTCTCCTTAGTTTCAACTATTACTAATTTCACCTGTTCACTCACCAACACATAAACCTGAAGATCACAATGATGGGGATGGCTATGGGGCTGGGGACCATGAGCCAATTCCCATAGACCCCTGGACAGATTACAACACCAATTCCCCCACAGGGAATGATCCTACCAAGCCTTCTCCACCGTACGACTGTTTAAGATACATAGAACTGTTGGGTAGAGCTGCTATCTACCATGGGGTTCAGCAGCATAGGAATCCCTGGAAAAGTATTTCCTTTTCGAGAGTCTTAGTACTACACAAAAGTCCTCGCACACACACTCCCCATGCTCCAGGCATAGGACGTCACCGCACACGAACGTGCCGCCCGGGAATGATCCCTGCACATCCAGCATGCCTGGATTTGTTTTCCGCATCACCACATCTGAATTAACCGATTCCGGTTTCCCTCGTGGTTCCGAATTGGCACTGAACACCACGTGCCCCAACGCTGGATTCACTCTGCGCCGAATGATAGGTTTCTTCCTTCCATAGTTGAATCCCCCACCCCCCGGGCGGACTCGCCCTACAGTGGATCGGGGCTCCGACCACTCAACCTGCCTACCGCTTCCTCGCTCCGGTTGATAAACAGCACCCGCCAATTGGCAACCCGGTCCTGAAGATGATCCTGACTCCATAGGATCGAAACGCTGCTGACCAAAACTTTCAGCGCAATTTGCGGTGCACATATCTCTATGGTTCACTAAAACCTCTTGAACAAAACAAATTAATGCCTTAAACTTTTGAAGCTGAACCATAACTCTGTAAATATCTTTTTTCACCTTGTCACCTTACGATGTTCTTCTTCACGTGTCACTTGCGCCGTAATTTTTCATGTCAAGAGCACAAGGTGCACCTATTGTTTTTGGGTTGCCTTTGCAATTTATGCCCACAGTGCTGATATAACTGTATTGTATAAATTGCCATACCAAATACATGATGCCATGAGCACTTCCATATCAAATAATATGAGTCTCCCTTCTTCCTTCGTGTAATGTTTTGTACATATATGTATATTTGCCTTTTTTCCATTAATACCAGTTGAGACACTGTTGCTAATTTTCACTTTTTATGATCAGGCACGTAGACAATATTTTTAATGATCCTGTTAGGGCACGTATCCTCACCCCTAGGGTAGACCGTAAATATAAGCCGGCACCATCAGATTCAGCATACATAAAGGGGCAGTTACCATTGGATTCCTTAATAGTTTCCTATGCACACAAACTGGCCAATTCACAAATAGGATATGCTCCATCCCCAGACAAAGAATCTAAGCTCAGAGACACTTCGGGGGAAAAGAGCAGTCCCCAGGCTGCAAACTTTTGGCGAATCTCCAATACACAAACACTGTTGGCTAGGTACGACAGGGCCCATTGGGATGAAATGGAGCAGTTGCTCCAATTTCTATCTGATGAGCACAAGTCTAAAGCGCAAGTCCAAGGCGCAAGCCCTAGTGCAGGAGGGACAGCTCATATCCAATAATTCTACCCGGTGCGCCCTAGATGCGGCAGACACTGCAGCTAGAGCGGTCAACACCAGCGTCCTATTAATAAGGCATGCCTGGTTACGGATATCTGGATTCAAACCAGAGGTTTAAACTTCCATCCTGAACACACCATTTGACAAGGAACACCTTTTTGGCCCTGTAGTAGATTCCTCATTAGAAAAGATGAAGGACACCTAAGTGGCCAAATCTGTGGGAGCCGTTCAATTAGCCCCAGGATGTGGTTACTTTCAGCGCTCCTTCTACCGAGGAGGGTCCAAGAATACCTCTTCAAATACGGCCACCACCACCACCTAAAAAAGGTAACAATCAACCCTCTGCCTCTAAGGGTTACTTCCGAGGGGGTTACAGAGGCAATATTGGCAAAGGTAGAGGCTCCAACACACGCGCCTCCCCCTCCATTACCAAACCGTGACTTCCTTACACTCCCCCCCCCCCCCCCCCCTGTCTGGGGGTACCTTTCACATGTCCTACCTGTCTGGCAGTCTATAACCACAGACAAATGGGTACTGGAAATTATCTGTTCTGGTTATTGCCTTAAGTTCACCAACAATCCTCCAAACATTCCTCCATGTTCACACAAACTGTCACCTGATCACTTACACCTCCTGAAACAAGAGGTTCAGTCTCTCCTCTTAAAAGAAGCTATAGATCCCGTACCACTACAATACCACGAGTCGGGCATATACTCCTTTTACTTTCTCATACTAAAAAAAGTACTGTTCTCTCCTCAGACCAGTCTTGGACCTCAAACAATTAAATCTTTATATACAGTCAGACCATTTTCACATGGTAACACTTCAACAAGTGCTTCCACTCCTGCAACAGGGTGACTTTCTGTCTACTATAGACTTAAAGGACGCCTATTTTCCAATACATCCCTTTCATCGCAAATTTCCCAGATTTGTGGTAGCAGGCCAACATTACTGGTTCAACGTACTCCCCTTCGGAGTCACCACTGCTCCCAGAGTCTTTACAACATGTCTGTCAGTAGTCGCTGCTCATCTAAGAAGACAACACATTCATGTCTTCCCCTACTTGGACGACTGGCTCATCAAAGCCAGTACGTATCCAAAGTGTCACCAACATACTCACAGGACACTACAGTTACTGCACCAACTGGGGTTCACGGTCAATGTTTTGAAATTGCATCTCCAACCTTCCAACACTCAAAATTACCTAGAGCCACTTTAGATAATCAAAAGGCTCTGGCCTTTCCCAATGCAGCCAGAATTTGCAACATTCAGGCGCTAGTTCTCCAGTTTCAGACCAATCACTCGCTTCCAGCTCAAGTGTATATGCAACTACTGAGAATGATTGCATCATGATTGTTCCCCATGCCAGAATGCTTAGCGAGTCACTGGAACCAATCGCAATGTCTGTTAACCGATCTAGTGTTGGTAAGCTGCCGTACTCCTCGCTCTCTGCTGTGGTGGAACACACAAGATTTATCGAAAGGACGGCCCTTCATAGAGTCAGTTCCACAGACAATGCTAACAGTGGATGCGTCACTCACTTGGCAGGGGGCTCATCTTCAGCACCACATAGTGCAAGGCCTGTGTCAACAGCTAACATTTCTCCACATAAATCATCTAGCAGTCTTTCTAGCACTGAAAGCATTTCAGACTCACCTGGTCAACAAAGCTGTCCTAGTTTGTACTGACATGACAGCTATGTATTACATACAAAAACAGGGGGGACATACTCTCTCCAATGGTCACACTTGGCCTGAGACATTTGGAGGAGGGCCATTCACCACAAAATCTTATCTCCTAGTTGAGCACCTCCCAGGAGTGAACAATCAGATTGCCGATCTCCTCAGCAGACAGAGACAGCAAAAACACGAATGGGAACTTCACCCTCAAGTTCTCCTCCCATTCTTTCAAAGTTGGGGAGTGCTCAAATAGACCTTTTTGCCACACGCCTAAACCCAAAATCCCCAAACTTTGCCTCCATGTACCCACACCCTACTCTCCAAAAGCAATGCACTCTGGATGAACTGGTCAGGGATATTTGCCTACGCTTTTCCGCCTCTCCCACTTATTCCATTAGTGGTTTGGAAACTCAGGCAAACATCCCTCACACTCATCCCAGTAGCTCCCACATGGGCCCGCCAACTGTGGTTCACAACCCTGTTGGAGCTGTCACTAGTTCCACATCAAAAGCTGCACCTCACAATCCGTCTCCTCACACAGAGCCATGGAGAAATCAGACACCCAGGTCCCAAACAACTGAACCTCGCAATCTGGCTCCTGAAGTCATACTTTGGTTATCTAAATCTCCCATCAGACTGTATGAGCATCATCAGAGAGGCCAGAATGCTTACCACAAGCCTGTTATACAGCCAAATGGAAACGTTTTGTTATCTGTTGCAATAACAACAACATCCATTTGCTTGATGCTTCTGTGCAAAATATCATTTGTTACCTGCAGCAGTCAGGATTAGCGTACACTTCTATCTGACTGCATCTCGCTGCAATAGCTGCGTAGCTACAAAATAGGCAACATTTATTGCTTTTCAGAGTGCCAGTAATCAAAGCTTTCATGGAAGGACTCGAGTTATAACACCAAGACTTCCACTTGCTTCAGTGTGGAATTTAACATAGTCCTCACAAGATTAATGGGCCCACCTTTTTAACCCTATGCATAAATGTGAGAGACCGCTTCTCTCCTGGAAAACTACTTTCCTCATTGCAATCACTTCACTGAGGAGAGTGGGTGAACTACAGGCACGAACTATAGAAGAATCCTTTTTCCAACTTCACAAAGAAAGTGGTTTTTCGTACTAACCCCAAATTTCTACCTAAGGTAGCATCTGCCTTTCACATCTATTAGTCAGTTAAATTTACCGGTATTCTTCCCTCAACTTGATTCTGTGGCGGAACGAGCTCTACACACCTTGGATGGAGAGCCATTTTATATTGCATTGAAAGAACAAAATCATTTGGTAAGACCAAAAAACTTTTTGTTGCTTCTGCACCACCACACAAGGGCAATCCTATATCCAAGTACGGTATTGCCAGATGGATTGTTAAATGCATTCAAACTTTTATGCAAAAGCAAAGAGAAAGTTAACAATACCCCCTAGAGCGCATTCCACTCGCAAAATAGGGGCTACTACGGCTTTCTTAGGAAACATCCCCATAGTGGACATTTGTAAAGCTGCACCATGGTCTACACCGAACACATTCACCAAACACTATATTGTCTAGATGTGTTAGCGAGACAAAAAGCTAATGTGGGCCAGGCTGTACTTTCAACAATCTTCCAGACAACTCCAACAGCTACATGTTAGCCACAGCTTTGGGAGAATACTGCTGTATAATCTATGCAAAGCATGTGATCTACAACTCAAATGCCTCGAACGTATAATGTTACTTACCCAATAAGCATCTGTTCTTGGCATGTAGGGCTGTAGGTTCACATACGCACGCCCACCCGCCTCCCCGGGTACCTCTAGCTGTTGCAGTTCTCTATCTTATTCTACATACATGCGCATGGACATCTCTTTTCCTTACTTACTAACTCCATTCTCACCCTCTGCGGGGAAAACAATCTACAATGGAGTCAATGTCCATGTGCACTAGAACCGAAAGGAGGAGTCACTTCGCTTGTGACTGGAAAGACGTCTTAGACACTAGATGGCAGGAGTATGCTAAGCATGTGAATCTACAGCTCTACATGCCAAGAACAGATGCTTACTGGGTAAGTAAGATGATCCTTTATATCTTTAATTAGTTGTTGTATGGAACAGTCACCTGTCTGTGCGTGAGAGGATGGCCGTTCCCATTGGTTTCTTATTGGGCAACCACCAAGAGTTAAACGTTGAAGTGATTAGTGAACTGTTTTCTGAAAATCAAGTGACAACTTTTTTAACAGTGTTAAACCAATATTCTATGTTTCTGGTTACATCCCTAGACCAAAATCAAGCTTGCAGCATGGATTCAGTTTGTCTTCTGTGTACTCTCATTTTATCCCTGGAACTGGAATCCCAGAGGTAACCACTTGCCACTCTAGGACCGCTGTTACAGTGGACTACATTTTCTATTCTGCAGCAAATAACGACGTATCATTACCTCCAGGTAAATAAATATAGTACTTGCCCTCTGTTTTCCTAGAGTTTTTATGGAGTGAGATTTAACATGGTATTTATTTTATCATACTTGATTGTACAAGAAGATGCAAAATACAGCACCTTATCTGATGAACAAAGTGATTGAAGTCTCTCCATCCTTGGATTCCAATCACCTCTGCAGATAAGCTCTGTTGTCTAGTGCGGAGAGCTACACGTCTGTGATGCTCAGACCAGGGTTTGTTAATAGAGATAATGTCCCACTTGGGTATTAGGAATTAAGTTCCTCGTGTAATTCAGTTTTGTTTTTTATTTGTGAGTGCATAAGTAAATAAAACCATTCTACCAATAAAAGTACAAGACTGGAAAGTGAGGAGCAGGTCCTATTCTGTGTAAAACAAACTAAAATAAATGAATCAGTGTGCCTCTTGTGCTCAAACATTGCAGGTGTTACAATAGAACCACTTTATAAACTAAACCATTAATTCTACCATACACACTTCTCTTAAATTGAGACCACCAGGCCTGTTCGAACAATTGAAATCTTTTTTTTTTTTAAAGTGTCCATTTCCTTTCAAAATTTCGGTATCCATGATCACAGTAACAAGTAAGAGTTTGAGTGCAGACTGACAACCTTAAAACTGACGCTTTCCTTTGCTGAAGTAATGGAGCCAGTGCACTTTAACACTAATAGCCTTGATAAGCCTGCCAGTGGAAATGTGAAACAAGTTGACTAGCTAAACTAAAACATTTGTAATTGTTGTATTGTAGTATCAAGCGATAATGAGATCCAAGTGCCTGTGTATCTTTGTTTTAATTGTATTTCTACTCTGTGGGATAAACACAATGATTATTTTTTTTAATCTGTTTTATTGGTTTTCTTCACAACAAGAGAATAAAGCAGATATCTGCAATGCTGTATAGCTTGCCTGCACATTGTTGCTATTACATTTGCGTTACTTACATATGCCAAATTCACTGTATTAATAAATGTCTCTGTGCACATTCATGTGTCTCTTAGTTTGTGATTCATACAAGTCTCTGATATACTGTAAGTGAGTGTCTGTTTAACCGCATGGTCTGTCAGATAAATGGTAGTAAATGTACCGTAGTGAGAGCTGCTAACTCAGGAGGCGGATAATAGTGTTGGGGACAACTAAAACATAACTGGGATTCTAGGTTCTATCTAACATGGCGCCGCCCGCAGATCAGGTCCAACCCTCCCTTGCACCGCACAAAAAAGTGATCGGTGCACTTCCATATCTCAGCAAGCATGGTCTATCGAAGGGTATGCCTAGCCAACCACAACCAGGCTTATTATTTCTGCTCTTGTAGAGTGGTATAAACACAATGATGAGGTGTTTTTTTTATCCAGGTAATGTACCTACTCGAGCAATAATAAATATGTATGGAAAATACAAAATAATCGATATTTGTATAAAGCTAATTCAAAACAATTTATTCAAATTCTGCAGTAAACTACAAAAAAAATCATTTTCTATTTGTCTTGATTAGATGCCTTTACATTTAGTTTCTGAAGCGAAATTTGTTCAAGGTCCTTGTCAAAAAGTCTGGTAGTTAATTTTGCTTAAATACTCTTTTAAAATAAAAATATCAGAATGCAATATTGTTGTCATCCCTAACTCATTCCGAGGCCGATTTACTAATATTTCATGCAATACAACACAGCACAAGTTATGACCCCCTAACATCTAAAAGTAGCCATGAGTACATGAACTGGAGAGAGCAGAAATACGGCATTAATACTAAAATATTGAAATTATATAGCGCTTACCCTCCCTGACGAGGTGTTGATGTGCTTTACGGGGAGTAATACGCTACTGTTGGTTATTGAGATTAGTCTTGTGCTCTCAAACCCTTCCATGCATTTAGTTCAGTTTCTTTGTGATCTATTAATGACATTACTGTTATCATTAGAGGGGTTTATGTGAGAAGCAAATGGTTGATGGAATTAATATTTCTAGCTTGCAGGGACATGGTTTCAAAGAAAGAGATTATGATAGGCTTGTAATTTATAGTAGTCTATATATACAGGATGCATGCGGAAAATAGAAGGGGAAGGAGAGGGGAATTCAAAATACATGGGTAAGGGAAAACTTAAAAGTTAAGTCAAGATAAATGTTTCATGCAGTGTTTTAGGAATATAGCAGGGAGATTTTTTATAATAGCAAGCAAGAATGTAAATGTAAACCTATAGAAAGGAATGTAGCTGCTACAATCTTTCCAGATTCACTTTAACTTTCAAGAGGTGGAAGATACTTTCCTCGCAGCAAAATGCAAAAATGCAACCCCATTGCTTGAGACCCCTTTACTAGTGACAGTCGAGCAGTGACATTTACGCACATTCTAGTACCCATAATTACCATTTGACTTTGACAACACCATTGAGAAAGCCCCTGTCCACATCATCCCACTGTAGGTGTGATATAATTACTTTCTAAGTACTGTGAAATATTGTTAACCACTTGGATGCTAATGACAAGGGTAACTCGTCATGGAGTTTCCATTGATTTCAATGGAAATTACATGGAAGAATATCAGGGACCGTAGCATCCAAGTTTTATGCATGCAAATCATTTTACAACATTCAAACTACTCATATAATTGTTATATAAACACTTACCAACTTGATAGATAACAAGGCAGTTGATAAATGTTGCAGCAATCATCATTAGTAAATTCAGTGCATAACTTACATGACTCATTCATTACCTGGTTCAGAAGTGCATAGGAAAGTGCTGCCCCTACCCAAAATCCTGAAGCGCACTGGACACCAGGCACCACGGTCCGCAAAATAAATTTGTGTTGTGGTCACACCATGACTCTCCAGCTTTCACCTTGCCTTGTAGTGGAGCATAAGTGGCCCTAATCATATGACGCCCTTCTGCTCTCCGCTAGTGCACTGATTGAGGCACCCTTACGCCATGCTGCAAGTTTCCTACGTTACAGGTAGGATTGTTTTTTGCAGGAAGGGGTGTCTTCCTGCACAAAACCAATCCTAAAAAGCCTCTCTCTATATATGACCTAGATTGCATCATGCATAGAAAGAGGAAGTAACTAGGAAAATAAAAATAGTTCTACTTGTAATGATGCTCTGTGGTAGCTGCACCATTTGGGTGCAATTCTACGATTACTGCTTTAAGTGAATCTGAGATTTCATGAGTGGATGCATAGGAATGCCCATGCCTCACTTGTGCAATGCCTACCACAAGGAAGTGTCACTCAAAGTAGCACAAATCTTTGTTTTGCGTACATTTCTTTACAAAGTCATGCAACTTTGTAACTCCCATTTAAAGACTTGCGTCACTTAAGGGCAACATAAGTCCTTAGAAAATCAGGTCTTCGGTGTCCAAATACATCCATAAAAGATTAGCTGATGAGGACACAATCATTTCTAACGAAATAATGTCTTTAGAGATCCTCTGTAAATACTCACTGTAAACAAAAACTTCAAAAAGTGATCCCCCAGCTCGAAATCTGGTTGAGTTAGGTCAGATTTAATTGCCCATAGTGAAACAGGTGTTCTACCACACTCTCCACTTTAGGAAGTAACTAAAAGAAGTGTGCAGCAAAACACCTACACATTAATTCATTCACTAATGGAACTTTAAACAAAAATGGATAAACCATAAGTTACAGCAGGAAAAATGTTACTCTGCTTCAGCCAAAATCTGTCCGCTGTATCAATAGCTGATGTGAAATCTGTAAAACATAGTCCACCTTCTGCAAATCAATTGCTTTTGGAGGAATTAAGAAAAGAGCAGTGATGTTATTCCAGGTTTCACAAGTTGGTCTAAAGCCTGTCTGATAGAAGGGCAAAAAAAAAAAACTTTAAACCCCAATCAGACAAAGCCCTCAAGCTATTTTACGTACACTTTGGCGTCCGCATTGAGGAACTTGATCACTCCGTAGGTTGAGAGCAGACCAGATTTGCCCTTATAATTGGTGTGCCTTACCAACCCTTTAGTGACATTATCCAAAGACTGACTAGAAAACGGGGAAAAATAATGAGGCCTAAGATCATATTAATCACACTTGTTGGTATTTGGGACTGAATTAATGGCGTTAGTAACCCTGCCCTCAGAAAAAGTAGAATATAAAGACAGAAGTAAAGCTTGAGAAATACTCATCTTGAAGCCCCATTGATGCTCATAGAGAGAATCCTATCCCATCCAGTGGACCTAATTGTATTCAATCTTCTAGGAGTGTCTTGTTATACAAAAGCCATTTATCCATGCTGACATTTTTTTAATTACAACTTCAAAAACCTTACTTTTGTACGATCACTTATTGGCTTCCTGAATCATCCAGCACTGCCAGCACAGCTTTCAGATTGTTAAAGGGCATGAAGTCCTTTGTCTTGCATTTGTGTTTTTAATGTCGAGGTATATCGGTTTACACCACTCACCATGAGTATCACAGAAAATTGAGTTGTAAGCCTTAAAGAATTCCACTTCTTTTAAAACAATGCTCCTCAAGCGCCCATAAGCAATGAAATGCAGTTATTACTTGGGGAATGTGGATACTCTTAAGTCTCGGTCTAATGCAATAGTTGTGGCCCCAGAAGAATTACTTGCCTGAAAGTATAATCCATGGGAGGGATGTTTTTTTATTAGATTAAAGTGTTGTCTGCCAGTCTCCCATTCCTTACCCATGAAGGTTTGTCAGTTCACCTGCTACCCCACCCCATGCTATGTTCCTTTTACAGTACCCCGTATAAACAGTGGCAGAATCAACAGATTAGTGCTCAAGTTGGATAATAGTCTTAAGTAGAAGTGAGGTTCCACTCCATGCTCCAGCAGAGGAATATAGAGAGCTATTAAACAAGTTCGTTATTCCTTTTTTTTAATCCACACTGCTTATCTTCAGATGTTGTGCAATCGGACAGTTGGATCATATCCAAGTTCAGTGCATCATATATATGACCATAGCCAATCTGAATCTTTTTTTCTGCCATTTTGAGGGCAAAATAGAAGTCCGGCCGGTCTACAGCTAGTCATGGGGCGCTGACCCATCAGCCATGGTTCCTTTTAAGGAAAAGATTTGCAGGACCACTGCTTCTACTCCTTTGCAGTTAAATTCAGTTTGTATACCCTTCTGTAGGGTGCACTTCACTTTCCTACTGCTGTGTGATTAAGATTGGATATGGATGCCTCCCTTTCAGACAATATAACAAAGCTTTTACTACTAGAAACAATAGGCAGGTGATATTCAACCCACCATAGAGGTTCCAACATTCCCCCCTTGTTTGAAAGCTGCATTGGCTACCTTTGGAGTCTCATATACATTTTAAACCTTGGCTCTAAGTAATCGGGCTCTACACAAGAATGCTCCAACTTATTTGGACTGTAAAGGTATTCCTTACATTTCATTTTTATATGCTGAGAAAACAAAACTGATTCCACAAAGTCTTGAAAGAAAGTCTGTAAAATGAGCATTCTCACAACCTTACCCTGTACAGGTTGGAAATCACTGAGAACCTTAAAAACACCATGAACTTCAAGTTTGAGGGCTGTAAACACTCTTGTTCTAATCAATACTACTAGTATGTTTGCACTTGGATACCATGCTGTTGGTTGTTGATACTTTTCAAACCTACTCAATTGATCAGATTATATTGAGTTTTATGTAGCACTCCTGTACTCTTGAGTAGGAGGATGCTTAACAGAGAAACGGATGCATGGATTTGTAACCGCAGAGATCTATAATAGAGCCACATCTTTTTACTTAGAGGTAAACATAAACATTCTTTACTGATGAACCTGAAAAATGTGAGCTTTTCAGTGTTGATGAAAAGATAGGAGAGAAGATTTGTTCCTTAGATCAGCTGGATTAGAGTACCAAATAGTTGTTTCAGCTCCTAAAAAAATAAACTACAGTTGATTCGGAATTTCCTCACTTCTTAGTAAAGAGAGTCTCTTTCTTAAAATTCTCCTTCGACCTGAGAAGAAGAGAGGGTTAGCCAAACACGACGGTTGATTCAGATGGAAGGTGATAGGCATCCAGTTTTAAATGTTACTGCTTCTGTTTGCAGCCACTATAGGCTAGATATGTTTGAGCAATATGGTTAAACTTCCTTGTGGAAAACATGCTGTGCCATAAAAGTCCGTGTTAAGTGGGTTAAGTGAGATTTTAGGTTCCCTAGAAGAACGCCTAAGCTAGTGTCTAGACAGGCTGGTATTTTTTTAGATGGGAAGGCTTCTAAAGAGCCCCCCCCCCCCCCCACTCCCCTCAAAGGGTGGCAGTGCACATTGGCGGCTTTAGACATTTCTTGCGTGTAGGAGGTGTTCGATTTTACTGTAAAGGGACAGGAGCGGAGAAGTCAGGTACTTTGGTTTCACTAAGTAACACCTGGTCGTTTTCTTTTGTGTTTTAAAGAAGCAGAACAAAAATGTGTTTTAAGTTGAGCTTCAGAATACTGTCAGCCACCCAAGACTGAATTCGAGAGAGTAGCGCATAGATTCAGGAGAGTGCTAGAACAATGTTAAGCGGGTTTTGGATTTACAAGGATAGCTTGTTCATTTTTTCAGCCCCGTTTTTCTTTTCTTTTTTTTTTTTTTTTTACTTAAAGATGCGTTTTCTCCTCTTTTTCTTACTCAGAGTAGGAATAAAAGGCAGGCCCAGTCTACAGTCATTCCTTGAATGTTACTTATCTTTCTTTTCTACGAGGCGCCCTCACCCTTCTTCGACTGTTTTACAAAGAAAATACTGTTTTGGTTTGTTTTTTGTTTTTCCACCAACCTAATCCCAACGACTTCATGCTTGTTTGAGACCAGTAAATGTGTTTGTGCTACATTACCTTCTGTTCATTTCAAGCCTGCTCTCCCTTAATCAAGTTCATTAAAATACAAAAATGTCCACAGGCCTTCGAAAAGCACTTAAAATGCATCAGGTGAATTGTCTTCTGCATTGGTATTCAGTTCAGGTGATAATGTGAAAAACAATAGATAAGTGCACAGTGGTTGGTGAATAGACATCCGCCCCCACTTTAGGTTCTCTGTTCTTTTCTCTGTCTGCATCATGGCAGTTACACTTTGTTCACTTAGCACTCTACCACTATATGATTTCTGTTCCAGATATTACTGGGCACGTACCAATCCTACTGGTGAGCTCTTTTGTACGTGCTGGAGCTTATTGCTCAGTGAAATATCTGTGTGCCCCTTTTTAGGCTTCGCCACTGTGGGCGTGTACTATTTTTAATTTTTTTTTACATGGCTGTTTTTCATCATTTGTTCGATCGTCCTGGTCCCGCATGGTTGTATCCCGCTGTCCGTTCGCCCCCCCCCCCCCCCTCGTGACTCCCGCTGTGCGTGTGCCCGCCCCAGCTGTCACACGGGGCACCTCTAGCCGTATCTCATTTACAGACGGTCTTCATGACATCATCTGTGTATATATCGATGTATTTTCTCCATGGATCTAATTACCTAGCTCATCAGTTCGCTCGCGGCTGGAGGTGTGAGTTCACCCCATCAAGTAGCATCTTCGGGTTCTTTTAGAGTTCCGCTATCGGTAAGTGTGTTTTTGCAATTCTACTGAGTCCTGACATACCATCATAGTCTTGATAACAGCATAATGGCGAAGTTCTGAGCCCTTATTGTGGCTGTGCATTAAGTCGCCCCTTGCAATTGTATGAGACCTCACTACTCCACATATAGAGGTCTCTGCTTTGTTTTTCTTTCGAGTTGGATACATACATCGAGCATGTTATTTTCTTTAAAAAGGTAACTTTTCCCATTGTCTGACAGATCGACACTTCTATTATGTTGCTTCCCTATATCTGACTGCTTAAACATTAGTAGGCATCAGAACTTTATATAATAGATTGAAAGTACTAAGCGTAGTTTCCACATATCATTAATTGAAGCATTTAATATATTCGGGAATCATAGTTACCTTCAACGACGCCATCAACCTGCCCACTACGGCTTTTTAATTGGACACTTCTCGGATTCGAGAAAGGAGCATTGCCTTACAGGTAATTAGTTTGTTGCCTGCATTCTATGCCATTGTGGACGCAAATACGAATCCACTTTTATAGTCTCCCGTTACCTGCTTTCTTTCACTGTTTAGATCTGGCATTTCAGCTCGCAGGTAGTGAATCATCCTTTCACCATTACATCGTCTTTCAACATCTCAAGACCACTTATGTCGCAGCGTTTCTTTATTTGGAATACCTTTGAAATATCATTAGGCAATTATCCATTGAAATCTTGAACCTTGTGACTAGTTACTAGCATCTTTTCAACCAACAGAGATTATCAGGGTTATTATTGAGTGGCACCCTTTTAGCTTTGTCCATCATTGATATTTTCAGAAATACTAATCGAGCGGCAGCATTTTTAAATCGTTGAGACTCCTAGCCGTTGAGACTCCTAGCCTTGAGGACTTCAGATTACAGGCACACGATGAGTCTTTTCCCCCTGCACTCGTATCCTTGCCCCCTCACTACTTAAACAAAATATAAATACACCAACCCCCCCCTCTTGCCCCCCCCTCTCCTCCCCTCTCCTCACCTTCCCGCCCCCTCTGTCCCTTTTCATCACCTTTAATTTGTCCTTTCCCCTTTCTTGTTCCCGCCCTCGGCATGGCACGATCGGCTGGCCGTCCCGCATGCCGGAGTGTACACGCTGAGATATAGTATGGTGATCAGCTGTTTAGTACGATCGGCACACAGATCAGATGTGTGCACTGCAGCGAAGGGATGTCTCTCCCTGGACCGATCGGGAGTTTGTCTTTATCTATGTCTGGCCATCCCGCAATTTTTTGATTTATGCACGTTGCAGCAGAGGGGGGCATGAGCTGAGGTACAGTGGTGTGGGTCTTTGGGGAGGTGATCTGCTGTTTTTGGGGGCGATCGTACCAAGTCGAGCTGCAGCTGAGTGGCGTATCCCTCCTTTGGGTAATCAGTTGTTTTTTTGTGTCGGCTACGGCTGACTGTCCCGCAGTTTGGCTTTGCACGCAATTACGCCATCGATTCATTTGCAGTTTGCCACCCAGGGTAATCTCGACCATATAGATTTCATGTCCCTGGCAGCAGGATGGGGGAGGCAGACAATACATTTTCCCTGTGATAGTTTGTATTCCTCTGGACTGCTTTCTTTGGTATTTCGCTGGACCTGGCTTTCTACTTGTCCTACCTAATCCTCTGAGAAGGACTGCCTAGAGCCTGCACAACCTTTACATCGCATTGGAACAGTTTTACTCTGTAGCAGAAGTTTTTGCTGTTTCTTGTCCCTCATCGTGAGTGACTCTTGATGAAGCTACCTGAAAAAGATGGGAGGGCACACAGGTCTATAGGAGGCCTCTGGCTGAGTTGAAGATTGGGAGGGATGAACTTTTAAATAGGGATCCATTTACTTACTACACCGCTTGCGTTTTAGCATGTCTTTATGGAGTGCTTCAGCCACGATGAGTCGCGCGTCTGCCTATCTTTTAATGCTTATGTGAGTTCGATTGTAGAATTATTTGCAGATTATATTTTGGTTCTGAGGCTTTTTGTGGAGCTCTGCGTGTTTGTTGATTGATTTCTTCGGAGGGTCAGTCACTGTTACATAGGTGTAGAGCGCCTGCAAAGGTGCGATTCAGCGTGGGCAGTGCACATCTAGAAGGGAGGCTCCTCTGATTCACACGAGGCAGGTCCTCTCCTCTGCCACTTCCCCTGACATTTTTTACCAGTTTTGATTCCATAATCTGTGGTGGTGATGTTTTTTTAGAGTGTTTCCTATGGTGGGACAGCTGACTGTGCCCAGTTTCACAAGAGGCGGTCCTCTTCTCTGCTACTTCCCCAGACTCTTTGTTCAGTTTTATTTCCATAATTTGTAATGGTGATGTGTTTTAGAATGTTTCCTCTAGTGGGACAGCTGACCGTACCTGGAGCACCGCCGGTTGGTATAGGCACTGCTCGTTGGTACCAGGTGTATAGGGCAGAGACACAGAGGTAACCTAGGCACAGACAGTTGGAAATACACTAAGCTCTGCCCCCCTTCTATCACTCGTCGATTATAGGTATGCACACAAAACAACCATCATTTATTATTAATTCCTATTTGTAGAGCACAGACATAGCATCTTAGTGTTTCAAGGTACCAGGGCCAGCAAGGAGATTGGGTGGGTTGATGCCTGGAGTCACATGGTGCAGGGGAGCTAACTTAACGCCCACCTTATCGGCCGCTGGAAATATAGATGAGGATGGTTGCCGATTGGGAATCCACCAATGGTTTGTTCAGAATAGCCAAGCACTGGAAACATGGCTGTGCTTGCTTCCCTGCCCCCTGGCTGTGCTTGCTTCCCTGCCCCCTGGCTGTGCTTGCTTCCCTGCCCCCTGGCTGTTCTTGCTTCCCTGCCCCCTGGCTATGCTTGCTCCCCCGCCCCCTGGTTCCCCTTCCCCTGGCTGTGCTTGCTCTCCTGCAACCTGGCTGTGCTTGCTCCCCTGCAACCTGGCTGTGCTTGCTCCCCTGCAACCTGGCTGTGCTTGCTTCCCTGCCACCTGGCTGTGCTTGCTTCCCTGCCCCCTGAGTGTGGGTGTGTGTGGCTCTGGGTGGGTGTGTGTGTGGCTCTGGGTGGGTGGGTGTGTGTGGCTCTGGGTGGGTGGGTGTGTGTGGCTCTGGGTGGGTGTGTGTGGCTCTGGGTGGGTGGGTGTGGCTCTGGGGGTGTGTGTGTGTGTGGCTCTGGGGGTGTGTGTGTGTGTGGCTCTGGGTGTGTGTGTGTGTGTGGCTCTGGGTGTGTGTGTGTGTGGCTCTGGGTGTGTGTGTGTGTGTGTGTGTGGCTCTGGGTGTGTGTGTGGCTCTGGGTGTGTGTGTGGCTCTGGGTGTGTGTGTGTGTGGCTCTGTGTGTGTGTGTGTGTGGCTCTGGGTGTGTGTGTGGCTCTGGGTGTGTGTGTGTGTGTGTGTGTGTGTGTGTGGCTCTGGGTGGCTCTGGGTGGGTGTGTGGGTGTGTGTGTGTGTGTGTGTGGCTCTGGGTGTGTGTGGCTCTGGCTCTGGGTGTGTGTGGCTCTGGCTCTGGGTGTGTGGGTGTGTGTGTGGCTCTGGCTCTGGGTGTGTGTGTGGCTCTGGCTCTGGGTGTGTGTGGCTCTGGCTCTGGGTGTGTGTGGCTCTGGCTCTGTGTGTGTGTGTATGTGTGTGTGTGTGTGGCTGGGTGTGTGTGTGTGTCTCTCTGGGTGTGTGTGTGGCTCTGGGTGTGTGTGTGTGTGGCTCTGGGTGTGTGTGTGTGGCTCTGGGTGTGTGGGTGTGTGTGTGTGGCTCTGGGTGGGTGTGTGTGTGTGTGGCGCTATGGGTGGGTGTGTGTGGCTCTGGGTGTGTGTGTGTGTGTGTGGCTCTGGGTGTGTGTGTGTGTGTGGCTGGCTCTGGGTGTATGTGGCTGGCTCTGGGTGTGTGTGTGTGTGGCTCTGGGTGTGTGGGTGTGGTAGTAACTGCTGTCTGCTGAGCTTGTCCGTAGGGTACAATAGGTCTCACATTTGCGAGAGATTAAGCTAATGGCAATGTAAATGACAATGCCATTTATTTATGTTTTCAAAACCAACACATAAATACAAATGTTGTCATTTACAATGCCAATAGCTCTAACTTTTCCAAAGGCGAAACCATTGCATTGTAAATGCTTGTTAATCATTACAGTGCTTTGGTGCCTAAATCAGCTTAGAAACA
This sequence comes from Lissotriton helveticus, assembly GCF_964261635.1. NCBI lineage: Eukaryota > Metazoa > Chordata > Amphibia > Caudata > Salamandridae > Lissotriton > Lissotriton helveticus. The sequence goes on along the minus strand of NC_136067.1, from coordinate 1,841,329,570 downwards.
GTTCCTGGCACACATACTGTAGCAGTAGATCTGAGTCTTAATAAGCAGTGCCTGAAGAAAACTGGACTACGGCAACACACTCTATGCAGGCACCACCACTGAACTCATTTAAAGACTCCAGTCGTTCTGTAACGCAGCCGCCAGACTGAGCCTCAACCTCCCCAAGAGACCCCACATGACCCAACACCTCCGCTGGCTCCCTGTCCAGAAGAGATGCCATTTCAAGCTCCTGACTCATGCCTACAAAGCCCTCCATGACCAAGGACTCACCTATTTGAACCAATGTCAGCACTTCCACTATTCCCCCCCCAGAACCACGCACACACCGATGCCGCGCCGGAGGACGCTCCTTACCCCTACTCGCTGCCAAAGCCTGGAACATACTCCTCCCCCCCCCCCCCCCCCCCTCCCCTCCACCTCCGCACATCACTTGCTGACTGACTTCAGGAAGGGGCTCAAGACCTGGCTCTTCTAATCCAAATGCCACCTCATTACTATGGCTGTTGCAAAGTATCTTTGAAATGTGTCCTGGATGTCCGTTGTTTTATTGTACTTGTATCTAGGAAGATCCCTCTATTCAAACTCCAATTGACAATGAACAATTATTTAGTTAACTAAGATAAGGTGTATATTTGAGTTTTGCTTCGAAGCAACCTGAACAAACGGTGCCGTTACTGTAGATAAAAGTGGAGCCCTAAGCAAGCACATGAGAATCTGGGTGTAACTTTGCCTGTAAACATTTTTATGTGTCATTGTTTAGTAGTGTATTGAGTTAAATCCCTGGAATGGGGAATTATCATGTAGGGCCGATTTTTAACTTCCTAAAACCCACCTAGGCTTGCCAATTACTTGGTGTTTAACACAGACATCCAAAAAAACTGGTTCACGACAAAAGGTGGTCCTTTCAAATGTTGACACTTATTTAATACAACTTTTTGAATTAAGTTTTGGGGTTCGGAGTGTGGTGTACTAGAATTCTAAAACTATCTTTCATGTTATAGGTTTTGCATAGTGTATAACATCCACAGTTGATGGGTAACTTAGTGTCAGTTATTACTTGTGCCCCCTCTGCACCTGGTCGTTACGAATTCTTGCTTCACAGATCAGTTACTTTTTGGCAAATAATTGACTGTTACTTTGTAAACACAAGTGTCCTGGTGATCTAAGCACAAAATAGGAACTCCTCCTGTGTGTTCAGCCTACTTTTATTTTGCAAAATGAAAGGATGGAGAGTGTTGTACAATTAACATTTTGTTAGCATTCTTTGAGAAAAATTAATCATGCAGGCTTGTCACACTTAAGTCCATTAGAAAATGAGTATTTTATATGAATACCTTGTAGCGAACATCAAATGCACAGTAAGGCCAACCTGCCTGATGTATCTAGGCAGGTGGGAAATTGGTTAAAATGGCTGTGGATTTAAATGCTGAGATTTATCGGACGAGTGGGAAGGAGTATTTGGGGATTCTAAGGAGATGTTATGGCAGATGTGCAATTTGCTGAGGACAAATGTACCTTGGACAGGTTGAGATGATGAGCCCTGTTTTATTGTGGTGTGTTTGAGAGCAGTGAATGATGAGGGACTAAATGGTATTGGTGTTACCAGGATTGACCATAACATTGAGTTTAGATATCCAGTATCGAATGGCAGTTGTTCATATGTTTGGACAAAATCTTTAATGGTGGAGGAGAAAATGTTGAGAAGATAAATCAATCCATTCATCATGAATTCTAACGTGCGGCTAATCACCAGATAGGGTATCCATGCGCTCGCAGGTCTTGAGGGCCATTCGGAATTCCGGAAGTGAGGTGATGGTCCAGAGGTGTGTGAGGGGAGGCTATTCAGGTCTTTGCTGCAATGTGGGAGAAGGCTTGTCCTCCTCTTCTGCATCAGTAGATGAGGGGAGTATGTGGAAGTGACAGGGAGGTAGCATGTAGTGTTCTCAATGGTTGGTGGAAAGTTCAGGCTGTGCTTAATGTAGGTGGGTCCTGGTTGTGTGAAGCCTTGTGTGCATGGGTCAGCAACATGAATTGGCATCTCTTCTGTACGCGGAGCTAGTGGAGTATCCTGAGGCGGGGTGTGATGAGGGTTCGTTGAGGAGGAGCCTGGCTGCTGCGTTCTTTATGGTCTGAAGTCTCTGTAGACGGTGTGCAGCAATTCCAACGTAGAAGGCTTTACCCGTGGTCCAGTCGGCTGGTGATGAGGGCTTGTGTCACAGTGCATCTCGTGTGTAGCCGTAGCCACTTGAAGATCTTACATAACATGCGCAGAGTGAGGAACCAGGCGGATGAGACTTTGTTGCTCTGTGATTTCATGGTGAGCTTGTCGTCAATCCGCCTTAAAGCAGGTCCTGATGTCGGGGGGCATCTGTTGAAAAATGGTAAGTGGGAAAACCTGGTCAGGAAAACCCCGGCGGGCAAACCAGGGCAGCTGCAGTGTCACTGGATCAGTCTGGGACAAGCAGGAACTGGAAGCCACAGGCAAGTGGCTAGCTAGGAACTGGAGGCAACAGTTTAGTGGCAAGCTAGATTTCCAGGTGCCTAAACGGGACAAGGAATTTCAAAATTAGATGGTGTAGATATATGTGCATAGGGAATAATAAGGTGGGCTTACTACAGAACCATTAGATGGGTGTGGAGCTGGAGGACTACCAAGTAAGAACAACTAGGGGTGGAGCTGGAGGACTACCAAGTAAGAACTACGGGTGGAAGGATAAACATGAGCTCTGGCAATTCCAGTTGGTTTCGTCGTTTTGGCTTTGCAAATTCATACCTATTGGCTTTGCCAGTGCTGTTTAGCAACTGCTTTAAGTTAAAAAAATTTTTTATTCAAAATGGGTTGCATCCAAATTATATATGGTTATAACATGAATTTTTCTCACATCCAGACAGTAAAAAAGCATATGCCTCAGTGCCAGGATTTCCTTCCCTGCAATGGGACTACTGGATAAACTTAAGTAGTATGTGAAATTCTTCCTTTAATAAAGGGGCATCCCTTCAGATACTTGGAGAAACATGGTTCAATTCAGCTACGTACAATGATAACATTCACCCAAGCCTGACCTTGTGCCACATCCCCTATAGGGTGCAGTGTCCTACTCGGTGCCATGGCACACCCTTAACTTGGTGGTCCATGCACAAACTGGGACAGTGAATTCTATTCAGAGTGCAGGTTTGAACTTGCGCTAGTACTTAGAATTGTGGATTAATGAAAGGTAGCCCTGTTGTTGGTACATTTAAGGGGGTCATAACACAACAGGAGCCAAGAGGGGAAAAGGGACACAGGTTACCCTCCACTCACCGTACTATCATCAAAAAAACCTGTCCCATCTGTAATAGGCTCACTCAAAACAACACCTGCCTCCTAATTAGTGAGGATATTTATAGTACACGGTATTTCTGTGTTACTAACAGGGTGTGCCTATCTCATTTCTAAAATCATTGTTGTGTCTGTCTTCACGTATTCCAAACACTCTTCCAATTCTGAAGGTGTACTAAAACAGTGTGTGCAAGGTGGGAAGGGACCTCAAGGAAACAACCACCAAGGAACTGCTGACAAGTATTTGCCAGTGTGTTCCACTTATCATCATCGGCTCCTTCCCACCACAATTTTTTTTGTAAATGAACGTGTAAGTAATGTGTAAAACTTAACAGTGAAACTAACTGATCAAACCTACTGCAACCCAACCCCCTGCGCTAGAGCACCTACACTCACTGTTCTAACCCGCTAAAACTGAGCTAGATATCACTAGCACTGTGATAAACTTTATTCGCTGCTGGGTATCTTCTCACATTAAAAACAGAAAGCTACTGTTGAGCTTGGTTTTAACATATATGAAGCCAACATGTTTTGTTGGAACACAGACACAAAGACAACATATAAAGACACACAAAGTGACACTGATTAATGGTTGCCCAAAGTAATTGTTATTCGATTGTAATGTAATTGGTCAGTGAACATCAAATTTTACCTGGTGTTTGCCACTCGCTGGCATACCTGCAGCCAACAATGTAGCGGACGTGTATATATATCAACGTTTAGTGGTCCCAATCACGTTCCGTCAACCTGTAACGGCATACACATACACACTGCCAATACAGGGCCACAAGGTTTCTACTGGTTCACCCGTTGTATATGATTTTCATCGCTCTGTCATTCACCCCACATCATTCTTCAGCCACACCAAACCTATGTGGTCCATCTCAGCGCACCATCTCCTCGTGGCACTTGTATATTCTGCCCGCCACCTCTATTTTCATGGACCGCAACGCTAGTATCACTCCCTTCTCTGTACACGGACCCAACCATCGCATCCATTCAATCGGCATGACTGGCGAATAGAGTATTGCGCCCGCTTGGTTTTTTAGTAGCCAATGCCAAGCATGCCTCGTAGCGTTTAATGAGTCCACTATACCAGTCCTGCGGTCTACCTGCTCCATGATTACCGCGGCAGGGTTACTGGGGCAGCAAATAGTAGGTAGGGTACCCCCTCTCCACCATGGATCCACGCATGCAGGTGCGCTCCCTGCGACACCCTATAATATAGTTCAAAATCTGGTGCACCCAGGCCGCCCAGATGATATGGAAGCGTGAGTACCCCCCACTGCACCCGGGCTTGCTTACCGGCCAAGGCTAACTTGAGCATTAATTGTCTCAATCTATGGAAGAAGGTGCGTGACAAAACCAAGGCAATATTAGTGAAGAGAAAAAGGAGTCGGGGCAAGACCACCATTTTCATAAGATATACGTCCCATTAGTGATAACTGGAGCCGAATCCACAATTCCACGTCATCCTCTAGCTTAGATATGGCTGTGCCGTAATTTTCCCGGAATATGATATCCGCCTCCGTATGTAAACGAATGCCCAAATACCTCACTGAGTCTACCGTCCAACGGAGGGGGTAGTCCATCTCGAATTCTACGGTAGCAGGCGTGAGCGGAAAAACCAGAGACTTCTCCCAATTGACTTTGAGACTAGACAGAGCGCCAAATCGAACAACTTCCCTAATAACTGCCGTCAAGTTCTCTTCAGGTTCTCTAACATAAAGGAGTGTGTCGTCTGCGTATGTAGAACCTACAATCCTTTAGGTGGGAAATCCAATACCCTCATTCCCATGATATTCCCTCAAAGCACAAGCTAGTGGTTCCGCCACCAGGGCGTATAGGAGCGGGGAGAGGGGGCCTCTAGTGATATTGAACGTGGCAGTGACCAAATCTCCGATACACACTCGGGCCGTAGGCTCATGATACAGAATACCCAGCATGTGCAGGAATAATAACAAAGGTGAGTGGTCGGAGAGTGTACGTGGCAACACAGTACATTGCCGCACCTGGCTAAACATTGAGGTAGATGCGAACCAATAGTCAATTCGCGTGTGTATATCATGGAACGCCGAGTAGTGTGTATAGCCCCCCCCTCCCCGCAGTCCGCGCACGCCACACATCACACATATCCAGGCTCACCATCATTTCCTCTATTTTCCTCGCAGCTGCAGCAGGTTGTCTTGGGCGGTCCCGCTGAACGGTCTAGCTCTGGGTTCCTGACTACATTAAAGTCCCCTCCCCACAGTATCCGAGTATCGCCATACTGGGATACAATCCTAGCTAAGTCACCCAAAAACTCAGGACAGTCATAATTAGGCCCATAGACATTTACTAGCAAAAAATCCACTCCCCACCCACTACACCTTGACATAACATACCTTCCATCCGAATCCTCTCAGAGCATTTAAAGAGCAATCGACGACCTAGGGTTGGCCCAACTCAACACCTCCCTTGCATGAGTGGTAAACCCCGCCGCATTTATGCTACCCTCGAGCGCCCTCAGCTTGAGCATAGGACTGGTGTTGGGGAGGTGTGTCTCCTGTAGAATAGCCAGGTCCACCTTATGTCTATAGAAATAATTCAGGACCTTACACATTTTTCGATGGTCATTCAACCCCCTAACATTCCAGGACAGTTACCCGCAACCTGCCCTCACACTCATAGGAGTCAGTCGTGTCACGTGTCATCGACTATGCCATACGACACAATCTCACAGCCACAATATGAAAGTGCCATCCAAGCATGCATTAACTGCGTACAAAACAACCCACTTCGAACAAGACCCACCCATGTACCGCTTCCCCTGTAACACCCCCCCCCACCCACAGCAGACATCCCCCCCAACATGGCCGCATGAGTCCCCAGTCCAGTCCCCCATCCCTCATACCCCCCTTACCCTCCACCAACATGAAGAAGGTAAATAGAGCAGTGCCAGGGACTCGCAAGCGGAGGTGGCTCTCTGATGATAACGAAAACCAACTGGTTACAACTAAGATACCCAGTGCCAGCCCACCCCAGACATCATAACCATATATATGCAGCTTATCGCTCTGCAAACCGTACCTCAAAAACTCAGCATAACTGTTCCCCGCACGCTATGTAACAAAACGAAGAATAATATCACGGTTATGCAAACTTTGTACCCTCGCCTAGGTCAGGCATGTCCTCCACCACATCGTGCCCGTGCAGCTTCAACTTTACCAAAGTATCTATCACCCCGGCTCACAGGGTCAATAGAAGCAAGACTAATCCCCGGTGCCCCCATCTTCCCCACTGCACCATTCATAAGTCATCTTATTTGCAACAATTTCCGATGTATTTGTGCAGTCTTACACATGGACATTCTCCCTGAAGATGCCAGCTATCCCGCCCTGCCACCCCCTATGGCACTCAGCACTCTTATAGCTACCAGCCATAGCCACTTAGTCCTGCTTATCCAGCGCTGACTCCTCCGTGTCCTCCCGTCTGTTCTGCTCCAGGCCGGGCCCCCGCTCTTTTGCCCAGTTCTTTATGGCAGAGTGGGCTAAAGAACGGTGATGGGTCAAACCCAGATCTTTTGACTGGGTGTGAGTGTTTGATTGGTTCAGATGCTCCGTCCATCACCACCCCCTTTTGTACCGCAGTTCTTTATGGCTTTTTGCAAAAACTGAAGGATCAGTGAAAATGTGCAATCTGCCCTGTCGATTGACTCGGAGTTTTGCCGGGTACAGCATTGCATAATCCACTCCCATGTCACGCAACTGTCGCTTGAGCGGTACAAAGTGTCTGCGTGCTTCTTGGACTCTAGCAGTAAAGTCAGGATACAGAGCCAACTCCGAACCTTCTTCTCCCTAGCAACCCTCAGAGCAGCATCCCGGTCCCGATAGTTGAGTAATTTTGCGATGATCGGGCGCGGCGCAGCGCCGGCCTAGGACCCAGGGCTCTGTGAGCTCTCTCTACCACAAACATAGCCGAGAAGACATTATCGCCCAGCAATGTCACCAGCAACTTTTCCATGAACTGTTCCATATTTCCCGTAGCCGTCGTCTCCGGTAGGCCTACCCAGACGCAGGTTACAGCGCCGAGAACGCGCCTCGATGTCTTCAGTCTTATCTTGTAATACTCTCAGGAACTTTCCCAGCTGTTTGTGGTCGGCATCCTAAGTAGTGTGCGCCTCTTCCACCTCCGTTAGGCGCCTCTCCGACATGTCCAGTCGTTCCGCTTGTTTATCCAGGCGCTCCCCCATCCTATCCATACGGTAGGTCAAGGCATCCATTTTCGCGCCTAGAGACGTGATTCCGCCCTGCAGGGACTTCTCCATGGTTCTCAGCATGCTCCGAATATCAGGCTCCTCCTCATCTTGGGACTGTGATGCCCCCCTGGACACCCTGTCTGTGGCGGGGTCCTGAGATTTCGCCCGCTTTTGTTCAAAGGTCAATTTCGTCTGAGTCCTGTCACCCTTACCCAGGCTGCCAGTCCAGACCCGCTGCGGCTCAGTCTTCGCCTCCCAATTGCTTCTCCTACACGTCCAATAAGAAGGCCACAATCCCAAGGCTCCAGGCACAGACCCCCTTAAGCGTAGCACCCCCTTTCTCACCAGCCGGTCAGGGCGTGGGCAGCCAAGCAGATAGTAAGCCTGTCCTATATGTGCTAAGTAGGGCCCAGTACGGCCTCCGCGTAATCAATCCCCTTGGGAGGTCCAGCGCAGCTGTCCTGTCAGCTTGGACTGTAAACTGCTCTCACAGAATCATGTTTCATGTGGAACACCCTTCTTCACGCCGGGCTATGTCGATCCCGACCCCTCTATTCCTCGTGGAGCTGATATTTCCTTGCAGGCAGCCAGACCCCAATCCACATGGGGCACACCAGGGCCAAGACAGGGTATCTGCATGCGCCTCTGTCCCAACAAGGTCTGAAGGGCAGCACCACACTCACCGCCTCTCACCAAGCTACCTCGCAGTCCGCCATATTCCCTCCACGTGTGGGTCCTCAGGCCTCACCGCTTTGCCCCGCTCACCATTGCACCATCAGAGGTCCATACAGCCCTCCAGGGAGGAGCAGCGTAGTCCTGTCCCGTCCTCACGCCTCGTACTTTCACTCGTCTGGGCACTCACTATTTGCGCCACTGCGCTCCCGACCTCCAGTTCCCGACCGCCACCTCCAAGAGCCGCCAGGCCGCAAATCCAGAGACGTTGCTCGGCCGTTTCGCTACTGTGGGCTGGGGATCCGCAGCCTAGCCGCCACGAGTCTAGCCGCAATCCGAGCTGAGCCGCCAGCACTCCGATCGTCAGCTAGATCCTGCCAGACTGCTCCGGACTCCAACTCGCTGCCCAGAAGCTATATACGGGGAAACAGCAGCCTCGTTAGCTGCAGGATATTTGATGAATAGAGTGATGCCTCGGGAGAGCTCAGAGCTCAGGCGGCCATTTCGTCTCCGAGCAAGCTCCGCCCCCACTTGACACCCATTCTTACCAGTCTTCTTTGTAGCAGCTTTGTGGGTACACTGTGCCACTTGTAGGTAGTGCAGTTAGTATGCCTCATGACATCTATGTCATTGTACGTGGCTGTAATATGATGTGGTGAAAGCAGCACAAGATTCCTGCATTTGCTTAGGGCCACACTCCCAAAAGGGATTCCCTCCTTGTGCCTATTTTGCACATACCTAATCTATTTTACAGAAGTGGCAGCTCTGGTGTCTGCAACCCATTCTGTAATCCCAAAGTGTCCCATTGGCGCAAGCAAATGGCACACCTGCCCTTACTGTCCCCGGACGCTTCTTTTTATACGGCTTCTGGTGACCAGAGACGCTTAGATTGACACATTCCTTGATGATTGCAAACGTCAGCCCTTTGGGTTCCTCGGAATACAATCTGTGATTGCATGGATTGGAGTGGCTGAAATGAGGCTTTGATGTGAAGTGGGAGGCCATGCTTAGGCTCCCCCTCCTAGAGTTTAATTTAACCCCAGGGACCACCGCCCCCCCTGGGCTTCCACCTCCCTGGGACTTTAACTTTTATTAATGGGTAGGGAGCACAGGGACCCATCAGCCCCAGGGACTGCACCGCCATGGGGCTAAATAAGAAATGAATGCGGGGGGCACGCCACATTCCCCATTAAAAATGCTCTCGCTTGTTCAAAGCGGAGCAGAATTTCTTTTGGACGGAGAGAGCTGCATGTTAGCAGCTCCCTCTGTCCAAAAGCAATGCTGGCTCCCGCATGATACGGGGAGCCAGCAGGGACCGCGGCGGCCTTCATGCTCCCCCGTGGTCCCCACCGTGAGCAACTGGGTGCCCTAGGCACCCAGTAGTGTGGCCAGGCCCTGGGTGTTGGGTCCTTGGGGACAAAATCAGCCCTGAAGGGGGCGGCGTGGTTCCCTTCCGTGTTTAATAAAAAATAAAGGACAGGCCTCGGGGATGGAGTCCCCAGGGTTAAAATCATCCCAGAGTAGAGGGGCTACGCTGCACCTCTTCCTCTTTAAGAAACGGCAGGCCCCGGGGGGATGGGGTCCTGGGGCTGTAATCTGCCATGGGAGGGTGTCCGCGTGCCCCCCCCCCCTTTCTAAAAATGCCTGGCTCTGAGGGATGGGGTCCCCAGGACCAAATATGGCCCAGGGAAGGGAGGGCCCACATGCCCTCTCTTCCTTTAGAATGTAAAAATAAAAAGTAAAAAGGCTACTGGCACGATGCTGGAGTCCCCTGCCCCCTTTCTGCAGCACTGCAATTGCTCCTCCTAATGTGCTGCTGGTTAGGGGGATGAAGTCCCTTTGGCTGCTGAGGGACCTTAGAAGCCAACAAGACCTCCTGTACAGCAAGTCCCACATAGCAGTACTTCCTATGTATTGCAAGTCTTTACCCACAATACAGTGTGTGACCAAGCTTGCTGTGCAAGCGAAACGCGTTACCTGGATTAAAACCAACTTCTAGTGAAATGCAAAACCTCTGAGTGATCGCTTTATTGAATTTGTAAATGTAAAAATTGTATTGGCCCTGCTTCGGGTAGGTGGTGGTCCCCGGAGCTGTGAACGGCCTACAGAGGGGGGGCGGCACGGCCCTCCCTCCTTTACATTTTATGTTTGCCCTTGTCCAAGGGAGGTGGTGGTCCCCTGGGCCCATATCGGCAATGGGGAGAGGCTCCGCTTGTGCCCCCCATATTATCTATATAAATAAGCCGACCCGAGGGCCGATGCTTAAACAAGCGCGAGATTGCACTTTTTAAAATTTACATTTTCACAGGAATTTGCAAATCTTTGCATTTAAAAAAAAAAAAAAGTCTTTTGACCCTGGCGGGGTCCCTAAGAGACGCCACCACCAGGCCTAGGGGGTCAAGGTATTTCTACCCAGCCGCCTTCTCTGTTTTTTTATGTGTTTGTTTGGGACTCTGCTGAGTTCGAGGCCCAAGATGGCTGGCAACACTTTCTGGTTGCAGCGTTGGCAGCCAATCAGATCTTTGCACGAGATCGGTATGATTCTAGTAGGGCATGCGCTTCAATATATAAAAATGTGTGTGTGTATATGTATGTATGTGTATATATGTGTGTATATATATATATATATATATGTATATATATATATATATATATAATTTTAGTTAGGACTCAGTTTCCATAGGAAATGCTTTTTTTATCTTGCTTATATCTTTGGCGCTGTTTGATGAATCTTCAACAGATTTTGCTACAAAAGTGTCCTTTTCAGTCTAGTTGTGCATGGACAGTTTTATTAGGGTGATCCATCAAGTGGGGGCCGAGAAAAGGGGGGGGGGGGGCAGTTAAAAAAAAAAGTGGGTTTCCTATGTTAATTCCCATAGAGATTTTTGACATGACTACGGCCTGAACCCCTGATTAGAATTACACCAAATTTGGCAGAAAGCTAGCTCTGGGCCAGAAAGAGCCTTTTTAGGTCTCGGCCTGCGAAAGACCGCACATGCGCATTCGAGCTGGCGATATTTAATGATGTAGGGAGAGTTTCACTAGCGGGGTTAAACCCCTCCTCTCTTTTCCATTGGCTGGCGTCACCGTTCATGCAAAACGGTGGCCAGCCATTGGAGAAGAGGTCCTAGTGACGTTCTTCTGTCTCTTTTAGCCCCGTCCTTTTCAGATTGGGTTCCTTGACTTCCTGCTGGCGTAAAAGGTTTCTTATCTTCTTTATGGGTCCAGATTGTCCCATAAAGAAGATAAGGAACCTTTTACCACAGCAGGAAGTCTGGGCACCCAGTCTGAAAGGGACAGGGCTAAAAGACAAAAGTCAGCGCTTGTTATGTATAAGACTGCAATGTTGCATTTAAAAACATGTTACATTTGCCAATGCCTCTTTTGTTTGTGTCTGTGATTGTTTCTAACTAAAGAATCCTGTTGTAATGTGCTTCTTTTTGCTCCGCTGCAGCTCGAGTGTTTACACTTTTTACAACATCGCGAGTGACTGGGTGCCGGCTTTGCGCCCAGTCGTCTCCTGTGCATGTGCTGTTTCTGTTTTGGTGTGCGCCGGAGGCGGCACCAGATCCCCGTGGCAGGATCCAGGCCTGGTTTTTGCTGCCGCCTCCGGACGAGGAGCGCCGGGGTCCGGCCTCCTCCTGTCTGTGACACGGCTGGGCCGCTGCCTCCCCTTCTCGGCTCAACCCGCCCAGGGGACCCGTCAGCAACAGCAGTTCCGCCGCCGCTTCCCCAGCACCGACCATGGCCAAGGCCGGGGAGGACACTTTAGCCCGTCGGGTTGTGAGAGGGCCCGACCCTGGCCCGCCTGGAGGGTCGCGGACTGAAATTTCTCATGTGGCAGCCGGCCGTCACTGTAGGCCGCAACTTTTTGCAGGGCTCGGTGGACGTGAACATGGGCCACTCGAGCTTCATCTCTGGCCGCCACCTGCAGCTCTTCTTCCAGGAGCCAAACTTCTACCTTCGCTGCCTCGGCAAGAACAGCGTGTTCGTGGCCGGTGCCTTTCAGAGGTGGGGGGTGCCCGCCCTGCAGCTGCCCCGGCAGTGAGTGACACGAGAGAGTGGTGGAGGGTGGCCTGCGCGCCGGGTGCTGCTGGCCTGTCAGGCGGTGGACCGAGAATCTGTCAGTCGTGGTTTGCAGGTGCAGGGGCCCAAGCAGTCTGTGACTTGTAGGTGAAGGGGCCCCTGTAATCTTAACTTGTGGGTGCAGGGTCCCAGGCAGTTGTGACTTGTGGGTGCCGGCTCCCAGGCAGTTGTGACTTGTGGGTGCAGGGGCCCAGGCATTCATGACTTGTGGGTAAAAGGGTCCTTGCAATCGTGACTTGTGGGTAAAAGGGGCCCTGGCAGTCTTGTGGGTGCAGGTGCCCTCGTAGTCTTGTGGGTGCAGGTGCCCTCGTAGTCTTGACCTGTGGGTGCAGGGGACCTTGCAGTTTTGAGGTCACAAATGTGCATGCAGCCTAGCTAGAATATGTTATGTGCAAGTGTTTGTTGATTTAGGCTTTAAGGGCAATTGCAGCGAGTGTCAGATGGGTATGTTACTTAGTAATAGATGGTTAACGTGAAGAACATTGGCATAAGATACCGGAAGTTGGCACTGACAAATCTGCTTAGAAGTCTACTTAAGTGATGGTGATTGGACTGTTAGCATATGGTTGGTGATAAGTGTAGGTGCAGTGCGTGGTAGGTGGCAATGTGTGGGCTTGGTGCCGATTGAGAGGTGGGGTTGTTGAGGACTGACAAAGCATTAAGTGTGAAGTGATGAATGTTGGTAGTTAAAAGTGGACAGGCGCTCACTGTTAATAATTAATGTAAGTTATGCATAGACTGGACCAGGTGAGACATCTCAGTTGTTTTGGAAAACATAGCTGAATCTTATTTATTAAACAAAGTGTATATATGTGCTGTTGTATGGCCCAAACTTAGACTAAAGGCAACCCTCATGAAATAATCTCATAAGATCAGGATCTGCTCAACTGGTGGGGTTTTTGAAGTTTGTTGTTTATTTAAATCGGATTTGCAAGTCTCTGAATTAAATGTATGCTGTCTAAAAAGCCACGAGTAGCATGGTGTAGGCTGTTTATTTGATGGTAATGCAAGTTTAACCTACGTTACCTACCCCGAATAACTTACGTTCCCGCACATTTCATGTCAATGAACGGGACGCGTTTTTTCTCATATGTAGAATTATCCTGTAAGTACTACTTTCGCTATAGGTTTGTATTTCCTTGTAGTCTGCAATCCCTAGCTATGTCATTCTCCAGAGCAGATACGTACTGGCGTGGGTGTGTGTGTATGTGTGTGTGGCTTTCTGTGTGTGTGTGCGTGCGTGTGTGTGTGTGTGTGTGTGCGTGTGTGTGCGTGGCTCTGTGTGTGTGTGTGGCTCTGTGTGTGTGTGTGGCTCTGTGTGTGTGTGTGGCTCTGTGTGTGTGAGTGTGGCTCTGTGCGTGTGTGTGGCTCTGTGTGTGACTGTGTGTGTGTGGCTCTCTGTGTGTGTGTGTGTGTGTGTGTGTGTGTGTGTGTGTGTGTGCAAATACAATAGGTCTCGCATTTGCGAGAGATTAAGCTATTGTCATTGTAAATGACAATGCCATGAATGTATCTGTTTTCAAAACCAACACATAAATAAAAATGTTGTCATTTACAATGCCAATAGCTCTAACTTTTGCAAAGGCGAGAACGTTGCATTGTAAATGCTTGTTTGTTATTTGGTATAAATCAATTCAGTATTTTTGCAGATATTAAAGGAAAACCACATTTTTATATATATATATAAGCATGAGCCCTCCTAGAATTATACCGATCTCGTGCAAAGATCTGATTGGCTGCCAACACTGCAACCAGAAAGTGTTGGCAGCCATCTTGGGCCTCGGACTCAGCCGAATCCCAAACAAAAACATTAAAAAAAGAGAAGGAGGCTGGGTAGGAATACCTTGATCCCCTAGGCCTGGTGGTGACATCCCAGTTTCCAAAGGGAGCGCACATCAGAAAAGTGAGAACAAGGTTCAAGTCCCACTGAGGCATCATGAAAGGAACTGGAGGAAACATATGAGTGATGCCCTTCAAAAACCTATGTACAACCGGGGACTTGAACCAAGAGGGCTGATCAGGTAGCCTTAAGAAAGCGGAAATGGCCGGGAGGTAGCCCTTCAGAGTGCCCAAAGCAGAGCCCTGCTGGGCAAGAGAAAGAAGAAAGAGGAGAGCCTCTGAAAGAGGGGCAGAAAGGGGATCCACAGCCTTTGCTGTGCACCATGCCACAAATTTGTTCCACCTGCAGGCGTTTACCGATTTTGTGGAGGGATGTTTGGCTGCCAGAATGACGCACACTTGTTGACTGGTAAATGTTATAATGCAAACACAAGGAGATGATGGACGGAATGCTGGAGCTTTTCAGACACTCACACCAGTCACAGATCTGGGTTGAATCCATCATTCTTTAGCTCACTTTGCCACCTCAGTTTAGATTCAACTATATGCAAATCAGTCTTGACCCTGTGCCTCATGGGAACAGTCCAGCCCGAACTGCCAAGCCAGGTCTTCCCTGAAACGGGAACAAGCATCCTGGGACCGGTTTCGGGGTAACACCACTCACAGGCCAGGCTAGCTTGATTCCAGTGGGGCAAATGTTATAATGCCTAAAAGAGGAGTAGCACGCAAACTTGTACACTGAGCCAAATGTAATGTAAATGTAATGTAAATTGATACTTGTATAGCGCACTACTCACCCGCAAGGGTCTCAAGGCGCTTGTACGAATACCGCTGTGGAACCCATCCTGGCTTTCCCTGTGAGGTGTCCACTCCTGGGCACCCCCAAGGTGGAGGCCAGGCATCCTTAGCGTTGTGGGGGCTGTTGTGGAGATTAAGCAAGCTATTGCCCAGATTTGCAGAGTGGGACTCCATGATTGGAATAGGCACCGACGCGAGAATTATCAGGTCCGTGGAATTTTGAGCCCAAGACCCGCCGAGGCGGGAAATTGAACCCTGGTCCCGGGCTAGACCTCTGCATCAGGGTCTGCCGCTCTAACCATTGAGCCACACTTCTCCACTGAATACTAAATGTAGATTGCTCCACTTTAAAAACGCTGTTATGTGTTTTTTTTTAAATTTTTATCTAATATAGATGTTAATGTTATGTGTATATTGGTGGTACTTGAAGGGTACGTTTGTTGAACCAGGACTCCTGCATTCTACACTCAATGACCGATAATCATCTGGCATTGCCCCCTTTAAAAAGAACACGGTGTGGTGGCCGAGCTTTCAGTCGGCTCACTGTCAAGCTTTGGAATGACATTCCATGTTCTCTTAAAGTGATTGAACAGTATCTTCTTTTTAGAAAACAGTCAGAAACCTTCCTCTTTGAATGAAGCTGCATTCCCACCTTTTCCCGTTTACTGTAGTAATTTTGACTTCAGCGCCAGAATGCTTTTTTTGGTAACCATTTTCTAAGAATTAATACAACATTGGTATAAATAACATGGTATCCGTTGTGGAACCCTTTGATGAGCGTTCTAATATTTGTTAAAGTTGTTTTGTTTTTATTTGTTATTATATATACATATATAGATCGGTTTTGTTGTAACTTTGTTTTACAATCTTACTTCATAGGAACTACAGTGCAACGCAGGGGCTTGAAACTTCTTGGCAGACTGTCACTTCTAACAGAACATGATCTTTGGACTGTTAATGGACTTCCCAATGAAACCATTTCTTCGGATCACTTATCATTAGTCGCCAGGTTCCGCCTTGAACTCTAATATTAAGAGTTATGTGACAAGTGGGACTTCAGACAAACCCAATATCTCCGTTTTGCCACTGCTACTAAAACCCGTTTTCATTACAGGCACCAAACTACTAAGCCACTCAAAATAAAAACTGGTAATATTCAGGAATTTCTAGTTTACATTTGTTGAAAAACGAATTTTTAAGAGATTTTATTTTTTTCATAAAAGACCGCTTGCAGGATTCTTGTAAAAATGAAATGAAAAATTGAATTTGAAACTTATTTCTGATAAAGGATTGTGCCATATCGAAAAAATGTGATTTCTTTTTTCACCGAGATACTGTAAATATTTGTTGCCAGTATATTTTCTAAGGAAAAATACTGTTTAATTACGAGGTGAGTTTTTCTATGTTTGTAAGCCAATTTTAACTTTGTAGTTGTAATTGTAGCTGTGTTTCATCATTCTTTCCTACAGGTTTTTGTTTGTAATTGAAGCAAATGTAAACTGCTCTCTCTGGTAGGAGTCCTGTCCTTGTTACATTTGTGCTCATACTCTTCAATGTAAGCATTTTATTTAAGCTTAGTCTTACTGATTTGTTTTAAGATTCTTTATTGTACTATTGCTTTCCAAGTATATCTTTGACATTGTGTTGGAAATTAAACCTAATTTGAAATTCATCCTGTTCTGTAGAATCAGCTGCAGTGAGTGACAACACAAAAAATGACCTTCAAGTTCATTGTGTATATCTAGAGGAAGTGTTGACGTCCAGCACCCTCATAAAAATACTACTACATGAATAGACTGTGCATACTTGTTTTCCTTCTTCAATAACGTTGCTTAAAACATGACAACTTTTGTTCATATCCTCCTTATTTCAGGGTAATTGACAGTTATGTTGCAAACATCCACTGCCTGTATCTTTCTATCTGACATTACCGATTTTAGGTCATTTGCCGTAATTTAAGGCCTCAGCCAGACGTCAGCGATGAGCATTTGGTGAACCCCTGAATTATCTAAAGAAATGTTTAATATTGCTCATAGAATTAACCAACCCAAAAAGGACAACAAACAAACCTATGATTTTCTTGTACCAAAAATAGTGAAAAACTAGAGAATATATACTTCCCAAACTAGTATCTGCTGCCTTTATCACCACACCCCGCCCCCACCAAGAGAAAACCAAGGTTACCGGTTTCCAATCGGTGGAAGTAGAGGACCGTTTGAGCTCTGTTTAAAAAAACTTTCAAAACAGAAAGACTCCTTGCAAAACCTTGTACTTCACTGAAAGCATTGCATTGTAAGCAGTTTATCCTAAGGATAGTTAAACCCCCAACTGCATGTTGTGTGGCATGCAGTGCTTATTTATAATGGCATAACCATTATATAATTCTTAACTATGATATGTCCAAACTCTTGAACATACAATAATCACCCCTTTCATTACGAAGGCAGGGGCAAGTCAACTCTAGGCACACCAGGAACTAGTCCTCAACATTTTAACTACAAAATATAGAACATAGACTCTAATGTCAGAACCAAATCTCCTTACGTCTATTACAGGTTTCCAGTGACCACACATACATTGAAACATATATTCAATTACCAAACTGACTGGTTGGTAAGCCATTGTTCTCATATTTTGTATGCTTAGCTTTGTATCCCCTCCATGCACATATTGTGCATTCAGCAGCTGCACAGTAGTTCATGCGTCCATTCTAATCTTCCAATTTAGGGGGGCTTTAGCTTTACCAACAGCAGGCTGTGTCTCGTTTGCACCCACGAAGCCCACCCCAGGCAGTGCTGTCGGCACCCTCGTATTCAACGAACCTTCCGTACTTCCCAGAATCACCACCTTAGGGTCTGGACTGGGCAGCATACCTATGCTTTCTGCCAGGATATCCTATATCCCCACCAGATCACAGGATAGAAGGACATTCCCAGATAGCTTGAAAGAAGGTTCCTGTTGCTTCTTTACAATGAACACAGACCGGGCTGTACCCTCTGTCCATCTTTCAGATCCTTTCTGGGATTGAGATAGGTTCTATGGAAATAATTAAACTGGATAAATCTCAGATTTGAAAGGTATCGGCAGTATCCTAGATGCCATCTTGGCCTTCTGCCACGCGTCATATCCCGGCTCGTCCATCTGTTGCTCCCAAGCAACTCTTATTCCCACAAGTTGGTCACGGGTGTTTAGTATTGGGGACCTGTAAAGTTGCAATATATCCTTTCAACCGAAGGGTTCCATCACTAGCTTGACTATAGTCTGAGACCTCACCTAGCTCCTCTCTGTATTTGGATAAGGCATTTCTTAGATGTAGGTACCTGTAGAATTGGGACCTGTGTGGCCCAAACTCTACAGTGTGCTGTTAAAAAGACATGATATGTTTTTGCTCCCAGACTTCTCTCAGGGAGGATATCCCATGAAGATCCCACTACCTAAACCTGGAAAGCTGTGTTACATGTTTCAGTCAAGTACCAGTCCAGAGCAGTGATGTTTAGCCAGTTTAGTTCGCCATTTTGTGGGCATCTTGCCGACCAGAGAACTAGGACACGGGTAACCTAATCGGAGGGGGCCCACTGTACAGAAGATGCTGAATCAACCCACGGACTCAAACTCTCCACCAAGAACAGGATGCTATCTGGGTCCAAAAAGCCAGTCCGTAGTTGGCATCAACTGGGCTGTCCATTAATAAAGCCTCGGATCTGGCCCTCCCAGTCCCTGGTTGTATACTAGCATGATGCATTTCCGAAATGAAACCCTGGGTAGTCTCCCTCCATAGGAATTTTGTCTCTAGCGCCTGGAGTGCTGCAAAGAATGCTCGTGGGAGAACAAAGGGGTAGTTCTGCTATATGTAGAGGAAATGTGGAAGTGTTAACATTTTGTGACTGTGCTACTTGTTTCTTCAATGAAATAGGTAAGGTGGACCATCTCTCCAACTCCTCTCAAGGATGCCTCATGAGAGGAGCAATGTTCAAATCCCATGCCAATTGATGGTAGCAGGCGTTCTTAATCCTTGGGCATTGAAAGTAATCCTCTACTGCCCTATCTAGCATTTTAGCAGGCAACTGCGGTATAGGACCCTCAAGCTGGATATGAACCAATTTGTCCAATTCACCACTAACCTGGATGCTTCCCCAAATACATCAAAGACTTAATTAGTTGCTGAAATGAGACTGGGTTGTGGTGCCAGAATAGAAGAAAGGTGTCCGTACAAAGGAACACTCTATGCGTCCTCTCACTTGGCTGTCTGAAACCATGAATGTGGGCATTTCACCTGATCCATTCCACAAAGGACTCTATGGCCAGGGCGAAAAGGAGTGCTGATAGAGGACACCCCTACTGGGTTTGTCATTCTATGGGAAATAATGAGGAAAAGACCCAATTGACTCCAACTGTTCAGTCAGTCTAGTATAGAACCTGCATGTATCGCAAGAATCTTGTGCAAATATTCGTTTTTTGAGCACTGCAGGCAGAAAAAGGGCAGTGGACCGAGTTGACGGCCTTCTTGTAGTCGAACAGTAATATAGCTGCCCACAAAGGCTAAAAAGAGATCTTGGCTAATGTCACTTGCACCCGGTGCAGGCTGTGCCTAGTGCTTCTGGCAGGAATAAAACCGTTTTGGTCCTTGTGTAATAATTTCCGGATCACCATGGCCAATATAATGGCCAAGTTTTGGGAATCAACTTTTTTGTTATATCCATTTTCATTGGTTTTCTGAAAAGCATAGAATGCATTTATAAATGGCAGTCGATTTACAAAGCACCAATGTAGGAAGAAAAAAGCATTTTTGACATAATCAACATCTCTATGTGACACGTGTCCTGAGACTATCACTTGGTACATGTCAGTTAGTATGCTAGAATATATGCACCATAGGTTAGGTGAAATCCACTGGGGACAAAATCATAAGTGATAATAACTACAAAACAAGTAAACTGTTGCAGGCCTGGTCTATACGAGTTAGGAGCATGTACAAGGAGGAGCCTATGGCGGGGCATGCTCATTTGTACATTGTAGTTCGTGCACTATGCATTATACATAGGTCAAGATCAGGAATTATATTTCGGAGAACAGTGTATACCTTGTTAGCGATTAGGTGGTTTGGTCATGTCTTAGGTGGTTGAGTGGCGCCTTTGACGGTTTCTTTGCAGGAGAAAAGCAACTCGTCCCTCTCTGTTGCGATTGGGTGTTTGTGGAGGCCCATGGCCTCTTCTTGTCTGAGTGCCACCACCTTAGAGTCAGCTCAGTGGATCACAGCGGTATGCCAGTGGATCAGCCCAGGGACACAATTTGCCTTCCACCGCATTGTAATAGATCTTTTTGAACGGAGGAGGGCTAGATCAAAAAACCTGTTTCGCTACTCTGCTGGTTTTCGGGCGTTTGTATAGGCCCAAGATGCAACCTTCCAACCTCTGCAGTGTGTTGTGAATGTTATCGTCCGAGAGTCTTCTACATATTGCGTTCCAGAAGTGTTTACAGCAGGGCACTCCCATAACGTGTTTAATAGCCGCTCGTGGGGTGTCGCATCCAGACAGTCTGACAAGGCTGTCGTGTAAATCCTTTGTATGGTATGCAGGCCAGTGTTACATAGGCTTGGTGTAGTATGTTGTATTGTATATATTGCATGTATTCTGAGAGATTTTGTGTGTAAGGGAAATGGCTTGTTCCCACTCCTTGGCTGTGAAAGGTTCCTGACATCCTCCTCCCATATAGTGGGAAGTGTTGCCAGTTGGGGCGATGTGGTGTCCAGTAGAGCTCAGACCAACTAGGAAATCAATTTCTTACATGCCCCTATCGTGTATGTGGTATGTATTAATAGATGTGTGGGGGGTTCTATGGTGGGAATGCCCCAGGCTTGTTCTAGTTGAGCCGGAGATGTTTGTGGGTTAAGAATTGTCCTGTCAGGACACCAGTCTCCATCAGCTTTTCAAATGGGTTCCGAACCCCATCCTGAAACAGATCACTCGCAACGGTATTTCCGACGTCAGCCCATACTGTTGCTGTGACTTCCAAGACAGCCCTCCTGTACCTACACAGTCCTCCTAAAAGGATCCCTGGTGCATATGTTTTAATTTGGGTGTGACTTTTAGGGCTGTGCGGTTGTTGTCGTAAGCAATCTTCACCAGTTTGTTGGAGGCTTCAGGTAGGGGCAAGTGAGGTATAAAGAGCCCTCGAACTGCAGTGTGAGAGAACCCCGCCTCTAGTAGGCTACGTCCCTATAGCCAGCGTGCAGGCCATTAGAGTTGCACCACTAGGTAGTGGTGTTCAAAGTCTGGGGGGCCTAATTGCCCTTTCTGTGGGGAGTTTCAGCCTGGCTAGCACGACTTAGCGGTATCCATTGCTCTAGATTCGGTTGCTTAGCATTGTGTCAAGGGTGTGGAAAAGACTCCTCTACACTGCCATCAGTAAATTAGAAAAATGGTAAAGCAGTATTGGCAGCAGCACCATTTTAGCCAGCACCACTCGATCCTGTACCGATAGTGGTAGGGAGCGCCGGAATGTGATTTGGGCTTGCTAAAAGATGACCATCTTCGTTAGGTTCCCATCGAGTAAGTCTTTGCTGGCATGGTAGATATTGATGCAGAGGTAACCAAAAGTAGTGGTGTTTCACCAGATGATCGTTCACTGACAGGCTCTGTTGGAAACATTCAGAGCATAGGGGAAGCAGGCTCGACTAGTTCCACATGACCCACTGTACCGATAGTGGCTTAAATATGTGAGGGGTATAGGATAGGCATTAATGTGCACTCTAACCGCGTGTGAATGGAGAAGGGTTCAGATGTGAGCTTGCCAATCATGACCATAGCTGTGGGCTTCACGTACAGCAGACTAATCAGCCCGCAGCACCTTGCGAGCCACACCCACCTTACGTAGTACTGCAAACATATAGTTCCAGTCTAGCGTATCAAGGCCTTCTCTAGGTCAAGTACTAGGCAAGTAGCATATGGCCATATAGGCGGCACCTCCACAGAAGCCAGTGTAGTTGGCGTATATGGAGTAAATTGGGTCTGCCCGGTATGAACCTGTTTTGGTCGGGGTGAATCCGCTCCAGCTTGGCGTTAATCAGTTGCTTTGCAAGGATCTTACTTAATATCTTGTAATCGCTGCAGAGCATAGACTGCCAATGTCCGATATGACATAATGTCCATGGGGTCGCAGCCTGGCTTAGTGAGGGAAGCCAGCAGGGACTCCCACATAGGTGGAAGCTCACCATCCTTGAGCGCTACTTTACATACCTCAACCAGCCTCAATGCCAAGAGACCGATGTAAGTTTTGTAAAACTCTATTGGTAGGCTGTCGAGCCCAGGGAATTTCCCTGTGGCAAAGTCCTGCCCAGCATCTCAAATTTCCTTCTCTGTGATTGCACACACCAGAACAGTTGCTAGGGCCGCCAACAACCGCTGCATTTCAACTCCATCCAGGAAATCAGCTATCTGGGAATGAGAAGTGATGCACACAGGTCCATATATCGCCACATAGTGTGTCTGGATGGTCTCTTGGATCTTGGTTTGTGAGTAGGCTTTCATGCGAATCACTGTGATTGGAGCATAAGCATTATCATGTTTAATCAGCCACGCCAGAAGTCTCCCTGACTTGTCTCCTTCAGCATGAGTCTTAGCCAGGTGTGCCTTATAATCTATGCAGTGAAGAGTCTCAATCCACTGTGCATGTTTTTCCCTGACTGTAAGAGCTTTCCATTTGGCAGGGTCACTTGTGATTACTACTTGCTGAAGGTCCGCTGGAGGACGTTCAGGAGCAGCCAATGCTTGATTCACTGTGCTATGCTCCCCATCACATGCAAATACATTGACCTCTCTCCATTGGTTTGAAGGCATCCCATTCGATAAGGTGGTTGCTAGCACTGCCTCTGATCACAGCAAAATATTGTACTATAGTTTACCGATAGTCGTCCTGAAGTCCTGGTCCTCCATTGTAGAGGGTCGGAAGTGCCAGGTCGAGCCGGGGATGTATCCTGTCTAGTTTCAAGCTCTGCAACAGGGGGTTATGGTTCAAGATAGTCTTGCCAAGGTATTCTGCTAGCCTTGTTATAAATGAATGGATTATGAGCCCAGGAAACGGTCAAGGCATGCATGTAGGTCATGTTGGGAGGAGGAGTAGTGTGGTAAATAAATAAATATTACCGGATCTATTTTTGACTATAATCAATAAACGGGTAGCTCAATAAATAAGAGTCAAGATACGAGGTAGCTGAAGTTGACAGGCTTTAATCAAGCATAAAGGACAGGAACAGGACAGCCTGTACAGGAATAGGATGGCAGGGCCCGACAGCTGTCGGGCAGGATCTGGGAATTGGCTAGCGAACTTTAATATCGGTGCACAATATATATATCAAAACAATTGCATTGCATTCAATACAGTAGGCGTAGCAGTAGGCGGAGTTTGTAGCAGTCGCGAAAGATAAGGGCAAAATGAGGTAACAAGAAGGCGTGTACAGGGCGTATACATAGACATGTGATGCAAACGTAACAGAATATGTCATAAACGGGGCGGAAACATGGAGGGGGCTACCTGAGCAGCTGGGACCTCTAACCTAGTGGTGCGCGCAAACTGACAATGACGTGTTACCAGGGAGAACTGGGGGGCTATGACTTCTGCGCTAGAAGAGGAGACTAAAGTCTGGAGTGTCAGAGCGACATGTACCCAGGCATATCTAGTATCTGGTGTTTAGAGTACATGTTGATAGAAATCCAAAAGTTATCAGAGTAAAGGCTAACAGACATTAAGACTGGTGCATGCATTATTCTACATGTAGTGCGTGTGCGGGGAATATTCTATGAATATTAATACAGTATTTCTCTTACATGGAGACATAAAGGCTAGACCATGACGGAAACTATTGATGCGATTCAGTAGCTTAGGAATGCAGAGAAGGAGGGCTGGACTGATAACTAGAAACATAACATACTCTCGGCAGACTGGGAGGCAGAGCCAGGCCGAGCCGGGCACTGGGAGGCATGAAGTAAGCTAAGGGTCAGGGATACAGGTGGGGGCTGTATCGCTCCTCGGAGAGGGTTCAGGAAACAGGAGCTGAATCTGAGTCCGGGCCCTTTTGAGGCCTAGAAACGGGGATAATTCAATGAATTAACGTGCACACTGTAAAACGTGGCAACGTAGCTTTACATAGGCCTGATATTCGTTGTATTCACGAAAACTGGAAACTGGCATACTAGAGATGGACACAACTGTAATTGCGTCTTTAATCGATCATAGGGGAATACATGCATATCGATCATGCACATATGGCATAACATGGGGAACACGTAGGCACATATAACATGGCAAAATTTACTTTTCCACATTCCCTCCTTGTGCCCTACGTTTCCATCAGGAAACATCTATATTCATGATACCATCTATCATTTCATACAGCATCATTTGCTCGTCTCGAATTGTCTTGGAACGGGACTTAGGACTAGGAATACAAGAGGTAGCACAAATGCCGCAAATCGCAGGGCCACATTGTATACAGAGGCAGCAACTGAATATGACCATTACTGCAATACCTAGGAATGACAATACTTTCCATCCCCAGGCAGATATAATATCCCAGAGCCAACCGGACCATGTCCAGGTGCCTGGATTCTGGTGTAACTGATGGGCAATTTTGTGAAGTCTGGTTATAGCTGAATAAACAGACGGCGCGTTATTAGGAATGAAAATGCAGCAACTAGATCCGATGACTCTACATGCTCCTCCTCTATCGGCCAATATGACGTCAAGAACGAGACGATTTTGGAGCACGACAAATCTCATAGCAGATTGCGCTTCGGTTAAGTTACCTAGAGCAGAAGTAGTTTCATTCACTACTGCTTCAAGGGTTCTGGTTAGTCTACGTATTAACTTACTATTCTGGACAGGTCCTATAAAGAAAAAGAAACCTCTATTGAAATCTGTATACTGTTCTAGAGCAGTTTCAGTTTGATCGACAATTGGGGACTCAATCTCCCTTCTATGTCTGACGTGTACTAGATGTGTGTTTCTGTGATAATCAGATGGGGCTAGAAAAACTGGTGGCAGTAGGAAGGCAATGTAACATGTTCCATCCCAATCGAGGGGCAGACGAACATATGCGGTCTGACCACAAACAAAATAAGAATGACGTGAAGCTTTGAAAATAGATTTCCCACTGTCACTATACTCGACAGTAGTAGTACAATCACTATGTCCTACATGTGCGGAACCATTCTTTCGGACACATAATTCGCCTTTGACTGGTAGTACTGAAATAGCAGGTACGTCTGGAGTAGTATCAGACTGAACATTCAGGACCATAAAATTCGAAGAATAATTACCTAAATTGTAAACTTCATTTTCTAGATCTAACCCTGTTCTATGGGGGAGACCTTGCTTGTCTGGAAAACATGTTCTATTCAGAAGGGACATATCATTTGAAGATGACGTTAACGTGGACCATGCTCCACACGAACCATTATGTGAAAACGGATAAGGAAAGAGTGGCAGAACTCCCTTCGGTGTCTGGAAAGGGGGGAGTCGACCACACACCCAACAATTAGTAGCATTGCTGGTCTGGTGTGAATAATGTAACATTCTTACAAATGTGTTATTTCTCATAGCAAGACGATAGGATAACTCGTGAGGAGGCAGATCACTAAATGTGTGCTCTACTGTAGCATTAGAAAACTTATTTACATGAGAAATTGGAAAACATAAATGTAATGCATAACTTGTGCAGGTAACCATCAAACTTAGAAATAATAAGAAACTTAGAAAAACGATACATCGGATAGAGTTTTGACTAACTCTCTCACTATGGGGGTCTATCTCATACATGTCAGATACCTGTCTAACCGTTTCACCCGAGAGGGACTTAGACAATTAAACTGGCTGACTTATTTTACTAGACCGGAGCTTTAACTTATACTCCTGTTGCGGAGTTTTCTCTAACAGAGGAACTTTCAGTTCAGGATTCAGATCAGTGTCTGGTTTCAGGCAGTCTTTCAGGCAGTCTTTAGAAATGTCCTTTAAAAATGTTTTTTCTCGGACTCCATGGAATTTCTTTAGATGAGACAGATGGACCCACCCCTTGCGGCCTTCCAACTTCACGGCCGTACGGGTGGTCAGGAGGACAAGTCGCGGCTCCTTCCAACGAGGCTCCAGCGGACTTGAACGATCAAAGTTCCTTACAAGGACGAGGTCGCCTGGAATGACCTCATGCGGTTTCACTTCGGTATTGTCTGGAAATGCAGCGGCAACCTGTGAACGACAAGAGTGTAGGGCAGACATCAAGGAAGCTAGGTAATCTGTCAACATATTACTGGAAACATCTGTAATACTGCGGGGTCTAGGTGTACCCCACATATTTGGGGGGCGGCCGAATACGACCTCATAAGGGGACAGACCTGATCTGGAGTGTGCGACCATTCGCATAAAGAATAAAGCAACTGGCAGGGCAACTAGCCAGTCTACACCTTTCTCTTTACATATCTTGGCAATACGGATTTTCAGGGTCTGATTATGTCTCTCTACGAGACCGGCTGCTTCAGGATGGCGCACACAATGGAACTTCCACTGGTACCCTAACAAGAGGGAAACATGTTTCATTAACTCGGATGAGAATGGCTGGCCGTTATCAGAATACACGACCCTAGGGAGTCCATAGCGGGGAAAGAATTCACGAACCAACTGCTTGGCAGTGGTCGCTGCTGTATAATCTGGAACTGGATATGCTCCTGTCCACCTGGACAAAGCGCATACAACTACAAGGACATACTTGAAACCTCGACATCGCTCCATCTGAATGTAATCCATCTGGAGGACTTCGAAAGGGTGGTCAAGGGGTTGGAATCCACCTTGTTCCACCGAGACACTTTTACCTGGATTGAATTGACAACATATCATACAAGTACGGACTTTCTGCTTGGCTGCAGCGCGTAAGTGCTTGTTGAACCAAAGGTTCTGTATACTGTCTAACATGGCTTTTTCTCCTAGATGTGCTGGACTATGTGCGGTATTGATAATGACTTGAACCATAGAGTCGGGGAGAAACCATGTGGCTTTTCCCTTCGTCACCCATCCCTGATCTGTCTGGACCCCTCCTTGTTCGGACCATTTCTTGATTTCTTCAGGAGTAGCATGTAACTGTATGTCTATGATATCTTGTGTAGGGTCCTTAACTGTCATACAAGTAGTCTGTTCTGGAATGGATGTCTGTGTCGTGTTAACTGGAATGTCTGGTGTCTGAGCTGTAAGCTTGGCTGTTCGATCTGCTAGATCGTTACCTTGGGAAATGATGTCAGTAACTTTCGTATGTGCCTTGCACTTCATGATAGCGATAGCTGTCGGTAAATGTATTGCATCTAACAGAGCTTGAATGAGGAGACCATGCTGAATCTTAGTTCCATGAGAAGTCATGAAACCTCTCTCCTGCCAGAGCACTCCGAAGTCGTGTACAACTCCGAATGCGTAACGTGAATCTGTATATATGTTTACTTTCAGGTTCTTGGCACGTATGCAGGCTTGGGTCAGAGCAACTAGCTCTGCTGCTTGAGCAGACAGGGTGTCAATACGGTGTGTTTCAATAACTTCAGTGTCAGTAGTCACTGCATACGCGGCTACTAGTTCTCCTGTACTAGTTCTCATACATGAACCATCCACATAAAGTGTCAGGTCGGGATTAGGTAATGCAATGTCTGTCAGGTCTTGTCTCGGCTTAGTCATAGTGTTAACTACTTCCACACAGTCATGTGTGGCAGGATTTGAAGTAACTGACGGTAACAGTGTAGCAGGATTTAGAACGTTGCAGCGTCTGATTTCTATGTGTGGCTGGAACAATGTCAGTTCATAACCTGTTAAACGTGCAATGGTCAAATGCTGGGTCTGTGTTCGGTTTAAAAGAACTTCCATGGAGTGTGGAACTTGTACTGTCAGGGAATGTCCTAATACTATGGAATCACTTTGTCTGATTGCTAGAGCTGTGGCTGCAACTGACTTGAGGCACGCAGGCAAAGCCTGGGCTACTGGATCTAATGTGCTCGAAAAATAAGCACAAGGCTTGTATTGTCCTGCTTGATCTTGTGTGAGAACAGATAATGCAGTACCATCACGTTCTGTGATAAAAAGTGTAAAAGGCTTACTGTAGTTCGGTGTAGCTAGAACAGGTGCTTGGCATAAAGCTTTCTTTAACTCATTAAAACTAAGTGTATGTTCAGATGTCCAAGGGAGAACAGTCGATACGGCTGCCTCCTGTGTTGTTAACTGTATCAGTGGCTTTGCTAGAAATGCATACTGAGGAATCCATTGTCTGCAATAAGAAGTAAGGCCAATAAAAGCACGTACCTCCTTCTGTGTCTTGGGCTGTGGAAGACTCGCTATTAACTGGATACGGTCTGGTGTCAACTGCCTACCCCACTTGGACAGTAAGTGGCCTAAGTAGATCACTTGCTGGACACAGAACTGGAGCTTCGAAGGGGACACCTTGTGCCCCATCTCGGCTAGGAAATACAGAACTGTAAGTGACGCACGTTCGCAATCACGCTCAGAACGGGCTGTGATCAGTAGATCATCTACATACTGGAGCAGGGCAGTGTCAGTTGGCATGTGAATATTGTCTAGTTGTCGTTTAAGTGCTTGACTGTAAATGCTAGGACTTTCTGTGAAACCTTGAGGAGCTCGTGTGAATTTATAGCTCCTTCCATTTAAACAAAAACCGAAAAGGTATTGGCTGTCTGGATGAATCGGGACACTGAAAAATGCATTCTTGAGGTCTATAACAGTGAAAAATGTAGCTTCAGAATCAATAGCTGTCAATAGAGATGAAATATCTGGAACTACTGGATACTGTGGTATGATACATTTATTAAGTTCTCGAAGGTCAATCACTAATCGATATACTGGAGGTGCATTTGGATCAGTACGTTTCATGACTGGAATGATAGGAGAATTACATACATTGGAGTCAGTTTCTACAACCACTCCTTGAGCAATGAGCTCGTCAATAATTTTGGATAAGGCTGCTACAGCCTCAGGTGGCAATCTGTACTGTCTGATTCGTGGCAAGACTATACCTTGCTTGAGGGTCACACGATGGGGTGTGATTCGCATAAAACCTACATCAGTTGGACCTTGCGCCCATAAATGCTGTGGAACATCTAGTAACCTTGGATCAAAATCGCGTAATACATAGTGACCTTTAAAGTCACGCAAAAACAATCGTATTCCTTCTGGAGAGCAGCAAATAACTGCACCTAATTCTTTTAATGTTTTAATGGCTAACAAATTTTCTGGACACGATTTCGTAAGTAATAAATCAGTAGTTCGGGACAATGGACCAACTTCTAGAGTAACTGGCTTTGAAATCTCGTTAACAATAGGCTTTCCTGAAAATCCAAGGGAAACATTTCTAGAGCCTGAGAGCGGAGCCCCTGGAACCTCGTCATGACTGATAGTAGTCCTACTTGCCCCTGTATCAATCAAAAACTTTCTGTCTTTCCCCAATACTTGACTGTGTACATAGGGACCCTCTTGATCTACAGGTATCTCGATGAGAGGCAAGCCTACCTCCCTCTCTAGGCTGTTTCATGAATACTGTTGATACTCTGGATACTCTGTCTGGGCATACTGGTACATCTGCTGTGTAACATGCTGTGTTGCAGCGATAGGCTGCGGTGCTGGAACTGTCTGTTGTGCATTCTGTGGTGACTGAGAAGTCTGGGAAACTTGCTCTTGTCTAGACGGACGTGGTCTTTCTTTAGTCTTACCAGTTGCTATGTTGTGTTTCAGAACTGCACACTCGTTTATAAAATGACCTGGCTGTTTACAATAATTGCATGTCCCTTTAACGGGAGCTGCAGGATGACTGACTTGATTCGGACCCCTCTTCTGACTGTCTTGTGGAACAGATTGTGCAACTAGTACTTTCATTTTCGTGTCTTTCATACGTCTCCTTTCGTGTTCTTGCTCTTCCCTGATTCTATTCTGGTGATACTGGAGCATTTGGAGCATCTGTGACGGGGTACTAGCTTGCCAGGTACTTTCGACTTTCAAAACTCGATTTTTAACTTGTGGGCTTGAATTCTCGACTAATTTAGTAACAAAAAGATGAGGGTATGACTCGCTACCTGTCTTCAAACCACTGTTAATAATGAAACATTTTTCAAATCTAGAATAAAAATCACTAGTGTCTTCATCCTGTTTCTGTTTACATGCTGAGATTGCATCCCAATCTTCCTTTTTCGTGGCTAGTAACCTTGGCAGAACTTGTATCAATAACTCGGGCAATTCTTTACATTTGTCCCCAAGACCGGTACCTGGTACTCGTATTTTATCTTCAGCTTCTAGAGCTGTCCAATCAATCTTTTTCTCTCCCACCTCCCATTCCTTTTCCTTGAGTTTTTCATATACCCCTGCGGGCAACAGGACCTTTAACATTTTAATGATATCTGGATACGTGTATTCTCCCATACGGAGCATGTCTTTTAATTCTCGATGGAACCCTGCTGGATCTTTGTCGTGACAGGGAATTAATTTCTTCATCTCTAAGAGTTCCATCTTGGTGACAGGGGTGTAAACAAATACTCGTTGCATTTCACCACCCGTTGTCCTAACTGGGTGTACTTCTCGTAACGGGTGCTGTCTATCTATGTAAAATGGTTTACTTTCTGGAGGTGAGACGTGAACAAAATGCGGGTTCAGAAACGTTCTATATTTGTGGCGCTGTTCTAGAATGACACTAATTAAATCTGTACCTAAACCTTTCCATTTATACTGGAGTAACTCGTTCAGAACATCATGTAACGGGCCTGGATCAGAATGTTGTCCCTCATACAATGTAATGAGGTGCTGGATCATGTACATACCCACCAGTCGCTGCTCGGCTGGGGGCAGTTTCAGAAACATTTGTGCCACTATTTCGTCTGGAAAAGTGGTAGAATCAGTAATCCATCGGACTGCTGATCGGGCTAGTTCTTGTTCATGCATGGTGCGAAGTTCACTATAACCGATACGTGATTTCAGAATGTGATCGGTAGCTTGAAATACTTGTTCTAGAGAATCTTGTTCTGGTGCTGGAAGATGAAAGACTTTCTTGTGTTCTAGGCGTGAATGTCGGTCTGGAAGTCTAGATTTACCTACATACGCTATTCTGGCGGTATTCTCGTCTTCTACTTCTTCAGTATCAGTGTTATCTTCTTTCTCGCTTACTTGTGCTGCTTTGCGTTTCTCGTGTAACCTTATTATTTCCTTACGAATTTTCTTGTACATACTTTCTATACTACTGAGTGTCTTGTGTCTTCCCTCGGCTATGTGATCACTCCACTTTGTCAGGACTTTTATTTCGATCGGATCTTTAGTCGGATAATCTTGTTCCCTTATTAAACAATTGATTAGAAACTTTAATAGCATGAGCTGAGTCTCAGCTTTCCTTAGAGACATGATTTCGCCAATACTTTCTGGATCTTCTCCTGTACGGATGAAACGATATATTCTGTCTAGATCTTCTTTCATATTCGGTAAGGTGTCCAAATACTCGGTCACCCGTCTTACACGCAATGAATATATAACCATATTATCATCGCCTGGGACTGGATCATAACGGCATTCAGTAAGAGCTCGTTTGATATCTGCAACGGACTGATGTTTGGGCGTACGCTGTAACGCACGTTCATGTAACTCGACTAACGTTACACGTTTGTGTGGCGGCGGGGTACCAGGAGGACCTCCCCCCGCGGCCCCTAAACTGGAATCGTCGACTGATACTCTTCGTGCTGGCAGAGTAACTGATGTAGCGGGAACTTGTACTACGGGCTGGACCGGGGGTACCGTAACAGGTGCTGTAACAGGTGCCCCGGTGGCTGGAGGAACAGGAATTACATTATTTACAGGAGCTGGCGGAGCAGGATTCGCATATTCTGGGACTGTGTCGTCCAAATAGGACGAGAGAAAAATATCAGCTGCGGTCGGTTTGTGACGTAGCTTAATCGGAACTAATGGCGGCGGAAAATTACATGGTGCTTCCGGGGTTGCTTTTGGCAAGCCCTCGTCAAGAAGAGGATACATACCCTTAATAAGGGCATTTCTCTGTCTGTCTGACTGTTCGGCTTTAACTCGTTCACCTACTTCAATTAATTCCCTTTCTTGGGCTCTTTCAGAGGATTCTCTACTTAACTCTAACTTTCTGACTTCTTTTTCGGTTCTTTTATGAGATTCTTTGCGCCATAACTCGATGGCATCTCTCTGGGACTGTCTGGCCTTCTTTTTCCATAATGCTTCTTCTACTCGCATGATGCACTCGGCATCCCACGTACCTGATACGGGCCATCTATATTTTTCCTCTAATTCTTTGGTGTACTCCACCCATAAGTCTAGATATAATATGGCACTTATGCCATGCTTTTGATACATAAAATGACCTGGACTGTCCCTAGGCGGGACAGGAACTGCTTCCTCGAGCAGACCTTTTCTAGTTTTTAACTGACGTAACTTTGAGAACAGGGGCATAACCTAGGCTGGAGTCTGGACACAATACAATACACGATAAACACAATAATAACTGAAAAACGAATCATTCATACCACGACATTGAAAACACATGGAATAACATTTAAAATGACAGTTCGGACAGAATACTACCTGAAATACTGAAAACAGAATACATGAATTTCTCGAGAACAGAAACTTACTAGAACAGAAACTTTACTAGAATGACTGGATGCACTGCTAAAACAGCACGAAACTTACCGGTCCCATAAAGAGACACGTCAGGACCCGCATCCACCTAAGTGGACACTTCGTGTTGGATCTGCGTACCCAAACCCACGGACCAGAGACAAATCAATTGACCCTGTCTAGATACTACCCCAGCAACGGTACTCACCGGGCAGCAAGAACGGAAGGCCTCGGACTGGACTGGACTGCTACAACGACGGACGGACGAACTTCGGACTTCAGTTACAGGTGGGCCTCCGGATACCTCGGACCTTGGACTCTCGGCTTGGGCTCTGGTCGGGACTCGCCGCGTTCCTCCACCGCCTCGTCTGGACGCTGGACCGCAACCTCCGTCTCCTCCGTGGGCCTGAGGGATACTTGAAGCAGAAATATCTGCACGTGCACGGTATGGTTCCGTCACGGCTGCAGAGGATCAGGGGGCCTGCGTGGCTTCTCCGGCGCGTGGGGAAAGGGCAAGTCCCTATTCGGGCGCCATTATGTGGTAAATAAATAAATATTACCGGATCTATTTTTGACTATAATCAATAAACGGGTAGCTCAATAAATAAGAGTCAAGATACGAGGTAGCTGAAGTTGACAGGCTTTAATCAAGCATAAAGGACAGGAACAGGACAGCCTGTACAGGAATAGGATGGCAGGGCCCGACAGCTGTCGGGCAGGATCTGGGAATTGGCTAGCGAACTTTAATATCGGTGCACAATATATATATCAAAACAATTGCATTGCATTCAATACAGTAGGCGGAGTTTGTAGCAGTCGCGAAAGATAAGGGCAAAATGAGGTAACAAGAAGGCGTGTACAGGGCGTATACATAGACATGTGATGCAAACGTAACAGAATATGTCATAAACGGGGCGGAAACATGGAGGGGGCTACCTGAGCAGCTGGGACCTCTAACCTAGTGGTGCGCGCAAACTGACAATGACGTGTTACCAGGGAGAACTGGGGGGCTATGACTTCTGCGCTAGAAGAGGAGACTAAAGTCTGGAGTGTCAGAGCGACATGTACCCAGGCATATCTAGTATCTGGTGTTTAGAGTACATGTTGATAGAAATCCAAAAGTTATCAGAGTAAAGGCTAACAGACATTAAGACTGGTGCATGCATTATTCTACATGTAGTGCGTGTGCGGGGAATATTCTATGAATATTAATACAGTATTTCTCTTACATGGAGACATAAAGGCTAGACCATGACGGAAACTATTGATGCGATTCAGTAGCTTAGGAATGCAGAGAAGGAGGGCTGGACTGATAACTAGAAACATAACATACTCTCGGCAGACTGGGAGGCAGAGCCAGGCCGAGCCGGGCACTGCGAGGCATGAAGTAAGCTAAGGGTCAGGGATACAGGTGGGGGCTGTATCGCTCCTCGGAGAGGGTTCAGGAAACAGGAGCTGAATCTGAGTCCGGGCCCTTTTGAGGCCTAGAAACGGGGATAATTCAATGAATTAACGTGCACACTGTAAAACGTGGCAACGTAGCTTTACATAGGCCTGATATTCGTTGTATTCACGAAAACTGGAAACTGGCATACTAGAGATGGACACAACTGTAATTGCGTCTTTAATCGATCATAGGGGAATACATGCATATCGATCATGCACATATGGCATAACATGGGGAACACATAGGCACATATAACATGGCAAAATTTACTTTTCCACAGTAGAAGAAGAATTCTTTCATATTTTGGAAATAATCACATTAAGGAATAAACTGGGTGCTCATCGTTGGCACACGTAGGCCCCTCGTTTGTGAGGTTGTATGCCAGGTCTTCTCCAACAGTTTTAAAGATGTGGGGACAGTATGGAGGAGACATTTTTTTAAAGTTCTGTTGAGAGACAATTTGGACCAGGGTTCTCCCAGAGGGAGTCTATTATATCCCTCTGAAACTCTTCTAGTAAAATCAGTTAATCTAGCTCTATATCTTCCTCCTCTGCAAGTGCTCCAATTTTCAAATCATTTATTATGAGGTGTAGTGTCTCTGATTGCAGGGGTAATCATCTACGGTATAATTATTGTAATCCGCATATACTTCTGAAGTCCCCAGGGAGTTAGCAACTCTTCGACCTTCTGCATTGTGCAATATTCAAATAATGATTATCACCACTCAGGCTCACAGGGATAGCACATAAAGCGGCTTGAAGGCCTTGTTCCTAGCTTAGCTTAATTCAATTACTAAACAATCATTAAAGGCCAACAGTAAGATATTGAGAAATAAAATTGACTAAAAACAATGTATAACAGTGCACAATCATAACATGTCTTAATCATCAAGTACTTATGCTGGTTACTCCATAACCTAAGCGGAATGAGTTTTACATGTTCTTCCACGTATGGTAAGCTCGGTGCGTCGTGGAGAAAAAAATTAGAGCTACTTGCGCCGAGGCCTAGTTGTCTTCTGCAAAAATGGTCCACCTCCTTTTGGAGCTTCGAGCAGTCCTGGTAACCCCAAAAAGCTGTCCCGTAAGTCAGAACTGGTAGGCACTTTTGTCTATAAACCTCCAACAGGGGCAACCCAAACAAAACCCTGACTGATTGGTTAAATCGTCGGCAACTGTTTTCCAAATATTGTAACAAGTTACTTCTTGAGTCAAAGGTAACCCTCATGATATATTTCCCCTTAATGGAGATTGGCTGGATTTTGCTGCCCTAGAACCATATAATGGGTCTAAGCAATGTTAATTTGTAAATCTAGATTGTCCACAAGTCAACAAATGCATCATTCTGATAGAGACTACTAGTCGCAGATTCCTTAACGTAGAATTATCCCCAGGCATGAGACTGGATCCGCAAAATTTTCTTTGCCCCAGCATCTGACCACGCCCTGACGTCCGCTGGCGTGACATTTGCAAAATCACATAAGCCCCACCCCGGCGCGCTGACGTCAGTTTTTCTCTTTTCCGCGTGCAACGCAGATCCGGATCGTGCCCTGACCTGTTTTCAGGCCTCCTTTTCACGTTTTGTTTCGTGGAACAGTGTGCGAATGTCTTCGGCTTCAAGTCGTGTACGGATTGTGCACGTCAGATGTCGGCAACGGACCCTCACCCGATATGTATGTGGTGCTTGGGTGAGCACCATGACTCTACAGACCTTAAACCGAAGTCCCGGCGGAAGGGCTGTATGAAATTGCTGTCTACAGAAACAAGCAAAAGTCCCTACTTGGTGGGGATATACCCTGGGGCGTAGAATAACCTGGCCAAAAGGCTATGAGGGTTATCTATGCTCACACAACTAGAAATATATCAACATACCATCATTTTATCATACTAATAGCGGCCAATAGTCAGTGTAGGGACCCTATCTATATAAACACACAACAGTTAGGAGACTGTAATCATTACCAGTAAAAAATCAACAATTTATTAAAAAGTCATACATAATCATTTGCATCACAAAAACATTGCACTATAAAATACACAATTAAAAAAACCAAAGGTCGACGCGGCGTTTCGGTGTCTTTTGTTGATGACGACACCTTCTTCAGGACAGGGTTTTTTGTTAAAAATATCTAAAAGGTAAAGTTACAGAAAACAAATAATCAATAGGGGCCTATTATACACTGACTGTTAGGCTTATGCTAGGTGTCACATCTGCTTTATACGCCAATCCATTGTTTAGCATTGTAAGATTATTACATAGCAATTCACTATCTACTATCAATTCAAACATTTTTAACCTTATACTTTGTAATTAGCTAATACATAACTAAAATCGTCATTCCTCTATATCAACTATCTTTTACAGATATACAGAAATTCTTTTCTATACATTGGTTACTTGTCAACGCAACATAACAGTACATAACAGTTGCTGCAGCATTTGGAGACATTAATTGTAGCTTTTTTTATATATAAGAAAAGACCTATGCTGACTTCCAACAAATGTTCGAGCACTCTCCAGATTTAAGATGTATTTACATTGCATAAAAGGCCTTGTTCCTTTTCTTTTCTTAACGAGGATGTAGTCATTCTGTCAAATCACGATCTGTGTTTATAAATAACCACCTTTTGGATATATGACCTACCTCAACATTTAAGGGAGATACGAAGCATATGTGCTCTCTTAAGGATGCAGATTTATTCTATCTTTATTCTGCCATCTGCGAACTTTTCTTCATTGGCGGAATTATGTCAATAGTTAATCCACCTGGAGAGTAAATAGCAAGATTCAAATGTACCCCGCTTTATTTTAAGAATAATCCTGCTTTAATTATAGATTAGTCTTCTCATCAAAAAGCTCATTACCTGAATATAAAATTTCATATATATGGTCTTTGCTGTATCTGGGGCGACCACCGTCTATCTTTTAGGCTTTAACCACACGTAACTGAAAAGGGACAGAAATACATAGCAGTCTTGGTAAACAATACAAAACGATAGAGAACCTCAGCCTTTAATTGTAAGGATCAATAAATTTATTGAAGAACCACCGACTCTACCTTTTCTAGTGGCATCTATACAGCGCTCCAATTTTTCATTTGTAGGTATAGGTGTACGTTTTCTACTTTCCGTTTCCGTCTACCAGCTTGTTATTTCCTTCATTTGGAGGTGTCTTAAGTTGCACTTTTTGTTTTATCTACACCTAAAAAACAACGGGTCATAGGTATAATGTTGTCTTCCCTCGTGTATCTGGCATCATTCACGACAGTCATAGATGTGGAGCATATTATTCGCAAAAACTCTCCTCACTGTTATAAGCATGCAATTATTCTCATAATTGGGGCGGGTGTCTTGTCGATAGGTTTTTTTCTAGCACATTATCCTCACTTATTTTGTGGGCTATTTTGGAGCTGATTTTAGCACTCCGTTTCTTCAGCGACCCCACCCTCTAGCACATTATCCTCACTTATTTTGTGGGCTATTTTTGGAGACAAGCTAACAGGTCCTCACCGGGTCTGTAAAAGACAGCATGGAAACCTTAAAACAAACGTTGTTAATCATCAGAACTTTTCTCTGTTATTATCCGTTTCCTAGTCCCTTCATTATATTTATCGTTTATTGTAAGTCTAGACAGGTTATTAGTTCGAGCCCTCGGTGAGTATAACCCATTGTGTCCCAACCATTACGCATATGACATTATTTGTCTAAGTCCAACTTCTCCACATAGATTCGAGAAGAATTGCGTTATCTCCCCCCTCCACCAAGCAGGAGTTAGTTCTAGGGGCAACGAACTGACTGGAAACCCCAATTTTTAACTATCTTAACCCTCTAACACGCAGTCACGATTTCTCGTTGCGGGGCATTTCTTACCTTTTTGGTGAATGTCGGCCTCCCTGTCGCCTTGTTCCGGATACAGCTTCCTCATGGACTGTGACCCGTTACTGACTGGCCTCTTTTATGGGTCCTTTTGGCGCGGTGTTAGTGCTAATTGAAAACAGGTGATTATACCTATTGCACAATCCTATGGGGAAACGTGGCCGCCATATTTGAATGTGCAGATCGTTCGTCTAGTATAGCGGCTACCCATATGCTATGTTAAAACGGCCCTCCTCATATCATTCAAATCATGATATATTCATGATAATTTATTCTTTTGGCACCGGTTTCGTGCATTTGAGTCTCGAACAATGTGAATATTTGATCGATTGTACGCATATGTTAAAATATACGGGGAAATGCGTCCGCCATCTTTGACTGGTCATTTAGACCATTATAAGACCGCAATTGGCGGGTAATACCCTGTCCCAGTCAGTACTCTTGGGCTCAATGCCCTAAAGCTTCTCCATATTTTAAGCCTCCACTTAACTTTATTTTAAGGGGATATTGTGTTGCTTAAGTAAAACCAAAGACAAAAGTCACGTGCTATCTCAAGTTGGATGTCACGTGTTTATCAATTTACTATTTGTCCTTGCAATTCATTTGATGATGCCTTGCCCTCATATTTTTGAATTATACACTCACGTACTCAATTTGCATATTATATACATTGGTTTTTTCAATCTTCCATGTAGGGCTGTTTATACAATTAGCTATTTGACGCTTGTATCGTGGGTAGTCATGTGTTAGTTCACATAAGACCGTGCATCTTTAATGTACAAAAACCTATTTGTGCCCCCACGGTTTATTTTGGGCAGTTGCATATATTAAAAAGTATATAGTGAAAGCTACATTAGGACGACAATTCTAAAGTGCGATTATATATGATTTTCCGAGGACCATAGATGTTAGTAATGTGTCCAATTGCCTACAATAATCCATATATTGCCTCTCCCAACTATCTACTATGCATAGAGGGGCATCTTGATTCCACTGTTTTCTTCGGGGTTCTACAGAGCGGAGATTTTTCGGGTAGGATACTAGAGTATCCTCTCCCAGTCTTCCTTACTGTTCAGTCCTTGTCGTACAGTGTTAAATTTCGACATATAGAACTGCTCACGTTTCTTGCGCTTGGGCTTGGTATTTACATCTCTTTGAAATTGCTGTCTGCCCGCTTGTCCAGGTCGGTGTTGTCCAAACGTCCGTCCCCTACCTCTGAGACCAGGAACCACCGATTCAGTCTGCGACATCGCCCCACGCCATGGCCCCAAGGGCGTCGCTCGCCAGCTGATAGGTGCAGTAGTTTGTCTCAGAGGTCTTGTCCTCGTTCGGCGGAGTGCGCGGGTTCCCCTCAGGGCGTGCGCCCCCGCCAGTCGCCACACTATCTGCCGTTTGCCGGCGTCGGGGCGACCAGGGCCCAAATGACAGCCTACGCTGCGGCTCCAGCAGGCTTCTTTGGCCCCTCCTCCACCTCCTGAGTCATCCGTGGATCCCTTGCCTCGCGCCGGGCCTTCCGCGGAGTCGCCGGCAGCTTCCGGCCCCGGCACCGAAGGTTTTGGCTTCAGGTTGTAGGAGGGTGGTGTCGTCGATGGGTAGCCCTTCGGGGCTCCGCTCTTCAGCCCGTGGTGTCCCTTCCTCGCTGCAAAGCCCTACGGGGTTCCCTGTGGTGTCGCAGGAGGTTTCCGGGACTCAGGGCTTGTCCCCGAGTCCCACTCGGCCCTCGGGGCAGGTGGGTGCCTCTCCAGAGGCCGAGCTGGTGTTGTTTCAGCGTCGAAGGCTTTCCTCCCCAGCCCTGGCGGTGCTGCAGGTGGAGGCCAGGGCCTGGGGTGCTTTCCCAAATCCCTCTCGGTCCTTCCCACGGGCGGCTACCCCGAGTGAGGTTGAGCCTGCGCCTTTTCAGTGCCTTTCCTTAGCCGCACCGGCTCCGACCCCGCTCCCGCCCCATTCTCCTAGGGAGCATGTGGTGGAGGAGTTCGACTCGGCGCCGTCAATACCCACTCAGACGTTGAGCCGGCACCTGTGGCAGATTCCACGGCACCAGGTCCATGATTCGGCTTCTGAGGGGGTTCCCTCCTCTCCAGAGGTTTGTCATCTGCTGGTTTCTTCCTCTCCAGAGACAGGGCGCCGCATTGTTGCCTTTTCACCGGCATCTTCCAGGGAGGGCTCTTCACCATTCCCGCGGCCTAAGTCCTCAGGCCCTCCTTTCCGCAGTCCGCGGTTGGACACTCCACGAGCTTCTCCACCCTCCCAGGGGGGCCCCTCATGTTCCCCACTCATCCGTGGATCCCCACCATTCCGGGCTGGCCGCTCCCTCCTATAGCTGCACTTGGGGACGGACGGCTCAGTTTGCAGCCATCGCCCACAGAGGAATTGCTTTCTCCCCCTCTGTGCCCTACGGAGGCCAGTGTCGCCTTCGTTCTGGCTATTTCCACGTCTGCTGGTATTTTGCGGATGGGTGAGCCTGTCACCCCTTTCCCTACAGATAATCTCTTGGAGGTTCTCCACCAGGGCTCTGGTGGATGGAAGCTGTTCCTTCCTTTTGAAGTGTCGCTCCACAATTCTCTTCTGGGGGATTGGGGGTGTCCTGCCTCAGGTGATCTGGTGCCTCAGCCGCTCCTGCATCGCTAGCGTCCTGCTCTGCTCTGCACGACCCAGTCTGCCTTTCCTTCCACCCTTCTACTCAAGGCTTTCTTCTGCGGACAGCCTTTCCGTCCTTGCCTGTGGTGGTGTTGTCTCCATCTCGGGAGGCCCGGTGGCGGGGAGTTATGGGGGCGGAACATCTTCACTTCATCCAGTGCTGCCTTGTGGGCGCTCAACACTTTAGTGTATTGACCAGAGCTACCTCCAGCCTGTGGGATTCTGTGGAGTCCCTTCTTTCTCAGGTTTCCCATGAGGGTGCTCGCGCTAATCTGTGGCCCCATGTGTTGGATGGTCGCGAATTGGCCGCATTTATTCTCGGTGCGCCTTTGATGTGGCCGATGCTCTCGGCTGTGCTTTTACCACTTCTGTGGCTCCGGCGCCATGCCTGGCTGCGGGATGCTGTTTTTCCTCCGA
Source organism: Lissotriton helveticus (assembly GCF_964261635.1). Lineage (NCBI taxonomy): Eukaryota > Metazoa > Chordata > Amphibia > Caudata > Salamandridae > Lissotriton > Lissotriton helveticus. The sequence continues at coordinate 1,841,288,603 of NC_136067.1, read as the reverse complement.
ATATTAGGGAGCATCTGGTTGACCTGCCCTTCGATGGGATCCTCTTGTTCAATACTCATGTGGACTCCACCATTCAGCCTCTCCTTGCGGGGCTCTGTCCTCCTCCCCCTTAGTAGGCTGGCTTGTTGATCCTCCGGGGCTTGATGGGAGGCGTTATCCCACCTGCTTCTAGAATCTGGTGTTTTTGAGTGGGCCGTTTATATATTCTAAGTGGTTTGACGTGCCTTCGGGGTCCCTTGGTTGGCCTCGTTATCTCTCTCTTCTGTTGACTGCTGGTTCAGCCCTTTTGGCAAGTATTTTTTGGCTGATTGCTACCGCAGGTCTTATGTTCTTGTTCTCTGAAGAGGGAGTTTTTCCCTAAGAGTGGTTCCCATGTTTTCTGTGGGACGTGTCGTACCCTAAGTGGGGTACTTGTAGCTATTGTATAGCTCTGTCCTACACTGGGTGGGTGTGGACTCCCTTTTGCGGGTTCCTCACCACTCCTGGCGTCACTGTATTCCGCTGGTGCGGTTTCTTTGGTCTTGTCTGGGCGTAGCTTGCGCTGCTCCAAGTTCTGTCATTGTCAGTATCCACTGCATCGCTAGACCAGCTTTGGCATGCCGTCTGCGGCGTTGTGCTATGGTGTTTTCACCCCTTTTTTTGTCCGGCATTTCGGCCTGGTCCTCTGTCTGGTGTTTCTGGGTGGGTATTTACCTGTGTTCTGGTTGACGGCTTAGTTCTTCCTCCGTCTTTTTCTTCTAGCTGGTCCCGCTTCTTTCGTGGTCTGTTTCTGTCCAGAACGGTCTCCTTGGGGCCTTGCTTTCGTCTGAGCTTGGCTTGGTCTGGGTGCTCGGCTTCGTGGTGCTTGCCAACTGCCGGCTGCGCCCGCCTACTCGTTCTGATCCACAGCTGGGGGTCCTGGCGTGGGTCCTTATGCTCCTACCTCTTTTTCTGTTGGAGCCTTGTGCAACAGCATCTTTCTTCTCCTACCTGCCTTTCTGGGCTGTGGGGCCGTTCATCTTTGTCCGTTGTCTCAAGGCAGAGAGAGCGAGAAAAAAAATTCCAGTGGAGGTTTCTGCCTCTTCTCCTTGGGGTGAGAGGGAGAAAGGGAGAGAAACAAAAAAAAAATCTCTTCCAGTGGAGGTTTCTGCCTCTTCTCCTTGGGGTGAGAGGGAGAAAGGGAGAGAAACAAAAAAAAATCTCTTCCAGTGGAGCTTTCTGCCTCTTCTCCTTGGGACGATTATGTCTTCCTCGGTATTCCTCTGCCGTTGTTTGTCCCTTTAGGGCTCTCTGGCAGATGTCCCGGGTATCTTGGCTGAGCTTGGGGTGTCCGGGCCTCCTTCGCCTCGTCCTTGCTTCCTTCTGTTTGGATGGGGCTGGGCCGCCCTTACTCTCCCCTTCCTACGTCTCCTGCTGGGGCTCTGTGTTCTTCCTACTGAGGGGTTCTCTCGCAGGCCCGCCTCCTCTCTTCTGGGTATGGCTAGGGTATCTATTCTACGTTGAGGAATCTGCAGCTCGTAGTCTCTATCAGATGTACGAGATACTTATCTTCGGCAACAATGTATCTGGTAGACACGATTCTAGCTGCAGATTCCTTCACGACCTGCCCTTCCTCACCGTTCTGCGAGAACCTTTAGCTTGGTCTTCTGCGCTCGCCTGCCTCTGGGTGGTTTGTCTTTTGCGAGTGCCCTCTTTCACTTCCTCCCTAGCGGGATGTTTTGTTCTGTTTATTTGCGTCCACTCCTTCCTTTCTGGTAATTGATTGGTAGGTTCAGGTGTACTTCTGCATCCCTACACCCTGGTGTTTCCAGTGTGGGGCCTACTCCTAATTTGCTCCCTTTTTCACTGCTTGAATTTTCTGACTCATTTACAGTCCTTTGAGTTGGGGTCTCATGGCTGGGCCTCGGCCTTAGCTCTTTTCAGGGGATGCGACTTTCCTTGATGGTGTTGTCTTAGGGTAATTTGTCGTTACTCTTCTGTTCTGAACTTCTGGTCCTTCATTGTTAATGGACTGTGGTTGCAGGCTTCTTTCATCTGCTGCAACGTTTTTTCACATGTTGTTTCTGTCTCCAGGTAGAACGTCGTATTTCACTGCAAGGTTGCCTTGCAGTAACTGTGCTCTGCTCTTCCTTCTATGAGTTTAGGTGCCACATTGCCTGGCACTTCCCCAAATGGTGCTGTTCCTCACTATTTGCTTCTTTCCTTTCTGTTTCTCTGATTTTTCGCACACTGTTCCCATATCCTAACAGATTTATCTGAAAGAAACACGCTAATGTTAGCTTCCTTACCTTAGAATATCACCAGGTGGCAGACTGGATCCGGAAAGTTTTCCTCAGCAGTACCCCTGCCCGTCGCTAGGTGTCGTCTGCGGCTCCGCGTCCGTCGTCAGCGTCGGGATGTCATCGTGTGAGTACTTAGACGCCGCCCTCGCGCCCTGACGTCCGTTCTTTTTTCCGCACCAGCAAGCGCAGATCCGGGAAGAGCAGTACTCTTAGTCATTTTTTTACTAACTTTTTTGATCTATTTTGATCACTTCTCGAGTGGACCTTCGACTCGCGGTGCCGGTAGGGATGCCTGGGTTTAAATCTTGCGAGGACTGTCACCTTTTGATGTTGGTGACCGACCCCCATTGTCGGTGCCTTTACTGTCTCGGGGCCGACCACGATGACAAGTCCTGCCCTGACTGCCAGGCCTTGACCTCGAAGGCTAGGCGGGAGCGGTCCCGTAAGCAGCTCGAGCTCTGGCAGTAGGCTCCGCGCCGCTCGAGGTCCCGGTCTAGGAGGAAGTCGAGGGACCAGTCGCGGGCCGCAGTCATCGCCGCTCGACTAGTCACCACCACTCGTCTGGTTCCAAGTCCTCCGGTAAGTCGAGGCACTCGAAAAAGAAGTCAAAGAGGCGTCCTCGCTCTTCCGACTCCCCTCCCGCCCCCCTTGCGCTCACGCGACGTGGTCAGGGGTCCGGGCGACACCGCCCAGGCGGCTCCGCCTGAGCCGCAAGCACCGCGTCCAGCTTCACACCCGCCGGTCCCTGGGCTGCACGCGACGCCGGAGGAGATACGTGACTTCCTCTTTGCCATGAGGACTCACTTCCCTCCGTCGGACCCTGTCTAGGCTCCTTCAGGCCCCGCGGGTCCGGCCCCAGCGCTGTCGGGACCGAGTTGACGCCGGGGCCGAAGCACCCGCCGGGGCCGGACCCGCGGGCCTGAAGGCGCCTCGACAGGGTCCGACGGAGGGAAGTGAGTCCTCATGGCAAAGAGGAAGTCGCACGACCTTACGACTCCTACGCTGGTGTCGACGCCGAGGGTGTCGCCCACTACACCGTCCCCAGACGACGACGTCCCCAGCCCCGGTCCGGCGTCGGACCGGCGCCGATGGGTGAGCAATTCACCTACGACCCGGCTCCATCATTTTTCCATGACTATCAGGAGATGGATGACGAGGGGGACTGGAAGGGGTCTGAGGACCCTCTGGCACAGCAGTGCCAGTTGAGCCAGGACTGGGCAGATGAGCTGGGGAGGCCAGTGGTCTGGACACTTCGCCCGACACTGGATTTGTCTCTCCTCCTACCGTGGCTACGGAGAAGGGGGCTGCCTATAGCGTGGTGTTGACTAGGGCAGCCAAGGCCTTGGCTCTTGAGCTCCCTGTCGCGGCCGTGAGGACTTACCTCCTCACTTAGGTGCTCAAACCGCAGGCAAGCTCCTCTGAGCCTCTCCTTCGTTTAACGAAGCCCTCACCGACGTTCTGGTGGGCACCTCGTCCAAGCCCTCTACAGGCCTACCTGTAGATCGTAACGTGGCCCGACGCCACCGCCCGGCTACGGGCGACCCCAGCTTCCTGTCAGTTCACCCCACCCCCAAGAGCCTTGTGATCCAGGCCTCTACATCCCAGGCTGCATTCCTGACCGCTCCTCCGGATCGGGAATCCAAAAGGTACGATCAGTTTGGAAAGAAACTGTTCTCCTCCCTGAGCTTGGGGCTGCGGTCTGTCAACACCGCCTGCCCTTTGTGCCGTTACACCCACTCTCTGTGGGGTACAGTTGCGGAGGTGCTGCCACAGTGCCGGAGGGAGGCCCGGGCAAAGCACACCCAAGCCCCGGCGGAAGGGTGGGAAGCAGCACTCTACTCGATACGGTGTGGACTCGATACCACGGACTCGCTGGGTAGGGCGATTACAACGACAGTGGCGGTTCACCGCCACGCCTGGCTGAGGTCCGCCAACTTTTCGGGGGATGTCCAAGCCACCCTCATGGACATGCCCTTTGATGGCCGTTGCCTCTTTTGCGACAAGGCGGACAGTGTGCTGGAGCGTTTCAAGGACTCCAGGGCTAAGACCAAGTCCTTGGGCCTAGGCCAACGCCAGCAAACTTCTGCTTTTCTTTCCTTTCGTCGCCAGGGAAGGGGCGCCCCCACTCATCCAGCCAGCCACAGGCCGCAGACCCAGGCTCAACGCGGTCGCGGACGTTGTTACCGCCGTGGCGGTACCGGAGAACACCGGCAGGATCAGTCCACACCCGCCCCTGCAGCATCTGCCTCTAGGCCTTCCCAGTCAGGCATTTCAGGCCCATTCGTCGCCATTGAGGGGCAGGGTCCGCCATCACCTCCCCCACTGGCGTACCATCACATCGGACAGGTGGGTGCTGCAAATTGTCCGAAGGGGCTACTCCTTCCCCTTTAAGGCGACCCCTCCAGCCATGCCACCGCAGTACCACCGCATGTCGGGGGAATCACTTGCAACTTCTGCAGGAGGAAGTTAGGGCCCTCTTGGCCAAGGGGGCCATCGAGCTCGTTCCATAGCCAGAAGTAGGATGTGGTTGCTATTCCCACTACTTTCTGGTACCCAAGAAGGGTAAAGGAGGCCTACGCCCTATCTTGGACCGACTGAGCGTCCACGGCTTCCTCCGGAAGGACTTTGGCTCAGGTCCTAGCTGCCCTGGACCCAGAAGACTGGATAGTAGCGTTGGACTTGCAGGACGAATATTTCCACATCCCCGTCCTGCCGGCCCACCAGCATTACCTGCGGTTCACGGTAGGCCACAAGCACTTTCAGTTTACCGTGCTCCCCTTCGGCCTTACAAGTGCCCCATGGGTGTTCACGAAAGTGATGGCGGTGGTCACAGCTCATCTGCGCAGATTAGGGGTTTCAATCTTCCCTTATCTTGACGATTGGTTGTTGAAGGCGGGCTCGCCCCAAACAGTTGTCTCTCACCTCCAGACTACGGCGGACCTCCTGCACTCGCTGGGGTTCTCTATCAATGTGCTGAAGTCACACCTGTGCCCCTCTCAGAAGCTCCTTTTCATTGGAGCGGTTCTGGACTCGGCACGGTTTTGGGTTTATCCCCTCCCCCCCTGAACAGCGGGTTTGAGATATTCAGGCTCTGATTCCGATCTTTCAGCCATTATCCTGAGTCTTGGTCAGGTTGATGCTGCGGCTCCTGAGGCTGATGGCCTCCTGCCGCCTTCTGGTGCATCAATCCAGGTGGCGGATGCAGGCTCTGCAGTGGGACCTGAAGTTTAAGTGGGCACAGCATCAGGCCAACCAGTCCAACCACGTCCTGATCTCGGAGGGCACTGCGAGCCAGTTGCAGTGGTGGCTCTCGAACCGCGATTGAGTCAGCGGCAGATCTCTCCCTTCTCCAACCGGAGCATGTAGTGGTGACAGATGCATCCCTCCTGGCATGGAGGGCCACATGGGAGAGAGGGAGATCAGAGGCCTCTGGTCTCAGGCGGAGTCCCGGCTCCATATCAACTTTCTGGAGCTGCGGGCGATCCGCCTTGCACTAAAGGCATTCCTTCCCTCTATCCGGGGAAGTGTAGTGCAGGTGTTCACGGACAACATCACTGCCATGTGGTACTGCAACAAACAGGGTGGGTGGGGTCGTGGATCCTCTGTCAGGAGGCTCTGCGCCTCTGGACATGGCTGGAACACCAGGGCATCACCCTGGTGGTTCAATACCTGGCAGGTTCCCTGAACGACAGGGCGGACCAACTCAGCCGCAGGTGCATGATGGATCACGAATGGCGTCTGAACTCGGGCGTGGCGCAATGTCTCTTTTAGCAGTGGGGAGAGCCTTGGTTAGATCTATTCGCCAGTCATCAGTTCTGCGCGTTGGAATTTCCAAGGCGGCACTCGCTCGGAGACTCTTTTCGTCGCGAGTGGAGCTGCGGTCTGTTGTATGCCTTTCCGCCTATACCACTTCTGCCCTGAGTGCTGAAGAAGATCACGCGAGACCGTGCCCAAGTCATCCTTGTGGCTCAGGACTGGGCACGAAGATACTGTCCAGTCTCCACCTACATGCGTGGAGATTGAGCGGCGACAGTTGAGGCCATTTGACTTGCCTCCTGAAGTCTGTGATGTGATTCTGGCAGCCAGGCGTCCCTCCACAAAAACGGTATACGCCTCCAGGTGGAACAAATTTGTGGCATGGTGCACAGCAAAGGCTGTGGATCCACTCTCTGCCCCCCTTTCAGAGGTTCTCCTCTTCCTTCTGTCTCTTGCCCAGCAGGGCTCTGCTCTGGGCACCCTCAAGGGCTACCTCTCAGCCATTTTAGCCTTCTTAAGGCTTCCTGATCATCCTTCTCTTCTCAAGTCCCCTGTTGTAAATAGATTCTTGAAAGGCATCACACTTGTTTCCTCCTGTTCCCTTCATGATGCCTCAGTGGGACTTGAATCTTGTTCTGACATACCTGATGTGCGCTCCCTTTGAGCCACTTCATAACTGTCCTCTTCGTCTTCTGACTCTTAAAACTGCATTCCTGGTTGCCATCACCTCTGCCAGGTGAGTGAGTGAGCTCCAGGCTCTATCTTCAAAACCTTCTCTCCTCTCTGTCCATCCGGACAAAGTTGTTCTGAGAACTCGTCCTTCTTTCCTGCCCAAGGTAGTCACAGCCTTTCACTTCGGGCAGTCCATCACCTTGCCCACCTTCTTTCCGCATCCTTAGAAGGAGCAGGAGAGGCTCCACCTTCTGGACCCAAAACGTGCGCTCTCCTTCTATTTGGATCGTACACGCCAGTTCCGGGTGGACGACCAGCTCTTTGTTGGTTACGTAGGCGCTAAGAAGGGGCGGGCGGTGCACAAGCGGACCATCTCTTGGTGGGTCGTCTTGTGCATCAAGGTTTGCTACTCCTTGGTGAAAAAGGAGCCTCCTGTTGGGCTGCGCGCCCATTCAACTCGGGCCACGGCGGCTACTACTGCCCTGGATCGGGGAGTCCCCTTGCAGGACATCTGTCAGGCAGCTACGTGGGCCTCACTGCACACGTTTGCTAGGCACTACTGCCTGGACAGCCAAGTCCGGAGAGATTGCTTTTTCGGCCGTTCTGTTCTCCAGGACTTTCTGGTGTGATCTTGGTTCGCAGACCCACCACCGGGGTTGGTATTGCTGGGTTATCTATTCTACGGTAAGGAATTTAACACTAACGTGTTTCTTTCAGATGCACAAGTTACTTACCTTCTGCAACGATATATCTGTAAGAAACATTAGGTTTGTGGCATATGAGCTGCAGATCTTACATTGTGCATTAGATCGCCACCTGGTGTTGGGCTCGGAAGATTGCATGTTGTCGTCGAAGTCTTTTGTAGGCACGAGATAGGTGACTCCTCCCTTTGACAATAGTGCGCATGGGCATTGGCTCCATCCTTACATTGTTTTTTTCCGCCACTGGGTTCGGATGAAACTTTTCCGCTCCGGTTCGAAATCTACTTTTCGAGTACTTCGACGCGTAAAAACTTAATCAAACTTCACCAAACTACTTTCGATATCGAGAAACGTCTCGACAACATCAGCTCGATTCCGATCGTCGACGCGGGCCGTTGGGCCTATCCTCACTGGGAGGCCTTCACCTCATGGAAAGGACGCCATTCAAAAGATGCCCCGAGTGTGGAGCAATGTTTCCACACAGTGACCATTACGAGGTCTGTAACCTGTGCTTATAGCCAGAACACGACGAATCCAGCTGTACAGCCTGTGCGTCCTTTCGATCCAAAAAGACCATTCGAGATCAGAGGGCCCGTCGACACGACATGGAGAGATCAGCTCTGGAACCGGTGGATATCTTCGACGAAGAAGTTCTGCTCGTTCCCGAAGAAGATTCAGACGATCTCCAAATCGTATCCGAGGCAGACAACTCCGATGACTCCATACCATCGGGTCAGCGCGTGAGTACTACTGCCCCTGTCCCATACCCACTACCCAAATCGAAGGCAATGGTCAACACTCCGCCTCCGGGGCCCAGTCGTGACTGAAAAAAACACTTTGAAAGCCCCGCCAACGAGCCCGGCTCCGAAGAAAATACTTAAGCCTACCGGTAGCTCTTTACCGAGCAAGCCGCACGTGCCAATCGCACAAGCTCCCTCGGCACCGAAACTGAAAGAAGTCCGGGCTCCAAAACCGTCGACTTCTAAAGACAAAACTATGAAGCCGCGTCTGACGCGTCGAGGCCGACGAGACAAGCTTCCACTCCGAAGCCAATATCTTCGGTACCGAAACCTACAAGGCCTGATTCCGATGCGCTCAAGCCTTCGAAACAGCCTACGACTCCAAAAACAATACCTTCGGTGCCGAAATCTACGCCAAAGGACAAAGTAATAACTCCTAAGGCTAAAGACAAGCAGCAACCACGCCCTGAACCGAAAAAATCGCCGCCGGCAAAGGTTCCGCAAGCAGAAGTCCTTTTCCAACCTGATCCTCTACAAAAGAAGATCTACATTGACCCAAAGACAGGTCATGTATCCACTACACCACACAGGAAGAAGAAATCAGACACAGCACCTACACCTGCAGTGCCTGTGAAGAAGAAGGACTCTGCCACATCTCCTATGCACCCTTCTTCTCCTATACTTCCTTCTCCTTCATCTCCTGATCCTCTTAACATTTCACCTCAAAATGTTCCCGAAAACTCTCCTCCTCATTCTTTACCACATACACCTCCAAATGATGATGAGTATAGCATAGGGGGAGGGGTAGACCCAGATGAGCCTTTTCCCTACCCTGTTGATGATCCAGATTGGGAGTACCTAAACCCACAAGATGTGCCAGATATTCCTTACACACATTCATATCCATCAAAACCTTCTCCCCAAGAAGACCATATTGGTTTTGGGCACTTACTGAATAGGGCTGCCATTTATCATGAGGTCACCATGCATTCAGATGAGGCCGAGGAAGTTTTTTTATTAAATACATTTGAATAATCACAAAGGTCTGTTCAAATTTTTCCTATGATTAAAGGGGTCATCAAACATGCTCCAGAAGTATTTAAAGATCCTGTACGTGCTAGGATTCTAAACCCTAGAATTGAGAAAAAGTACAGGCCTGCTCCTGGGGATCCTGCCTACATTAAAGGACAGGTACCCTTAGATTCCCTAGTCGTGTCAAATGCTAGAAAAAGAGCAAACTCACAGACATCAAGTGAAGCACCAACCCCTGATAAAAAATCTATGGTGATAGATGCTTTAGGCAAAAGGATAGCTGCACAAGCTACAAATACATGGCGTATAGCTAACGCACAAGCCCTCTTTGCAAGATATGACAGGGCTCACTATGATCAGTTAGAGACATTACTACATCTACCTGACCAATATAAGGCGCAGGCAAACAACCTTATACAAGAAGGCAAGTTAATTTCAAATGCCTCAATCAAGTGCGCACTTGATGGAGCAGACACTGCATCTAGAGCTGTAAACACTAGTTTCCTACTTAGACGTCATGCGTGGCTACGCATTTCAGAATTTAAGCAGGAAGTACAAACTACCATCTTAAATCAGCCATTCAACCAACATCAATTGTTTGGACCAGAGGTAGACACAGCACTTGAGAAAATGAAGAAAGATACCGATACAGCCAAATCTATGGGAGCTTTGCAATCCACACAAGCTAGAGGCTCTTTTCGTCGCTCCTTCTATAGAGGAGGCTCCAAACAGACTGGAGCAGACAAAACATCTTCCTTCAAATCCAATACACAAACATCCTCCAGTAAAGGATATTTTAGAGGAGGCTATAGAAGCAACAACAATAAAGGAAGATGTCGAGGTATCCACAATAATCAAACCTCTTCCACAACAAAACAGTGACTTCCCTCTGCTCCCCCAACAGCACTCGACTCCTGTGGGGGGCAGACTAACACAGTTCCTACCTGTCTGGAATTCCATCACAACAGACTGGTGGGTAAGACAAATTATCCAGTATGGCTTCTGCCTCAAACTTACAGCTACCCCTCCACACATACTGTCGTAGCAGACCTCAGCCAGGCCCGCTAGTGCAAGGGGTTGCCCTTCTGTGCACAAAAGTCCGCAGACTCCAAAGGAAAAAGTTAGCACGGAAACTGGAAATACAAAACATAACGTTTATTACACCTCATGAGGTGGTGCTAGAATTCAACCAGTACCCTTCGGCACTGCGAGAAGTAGCACAAAGGGCTACTGAACACATGGTTTATTTATACCTACACAGGGGCTCAAAAGAAGGCGGTACAAAGCATAAGAGCACATTTTATGTCCATACAAGGTAATATCGAGAGGCACAATCCATCAGTGGGTGGAGCTATCAGTCTTAGGGGTCTCGGCTAACACATTCCAATCTAAGGCTAACCATTAACAGATGTAGACCCTAACAGTCAGCGGAGAACACAAACGAGCTATTGATAGCTTGTTGCTGGGCAGTTTAGAGGCCATGAGCAGAAAGGTAGGACAACGCACATGGTCGACACGAGGTAGCATGCGGCAGACAAAATGGCTGCCGTGAATTCAAAATGGATGCCATAACCAATGTCAAGCTAACGGAAAACCTGGATGTCTTTTGCTAACGCTCAACCTAATCGCCGTTTTATATACAACAATACCACCCAGGCAGCGTGCAATGTCTGCAGAACATCTTATACTGCTCAAACAAGAAGTCCTATCACTTCTTCAAAAGGACGCAATAGAAATAGTTCCTTTACAACATCAAGAAACAGGGGTTTACTCGCTGTATTTTCTAATACCCAAAAAGGATGGGACACTAAGACCAATTCTCGACCTCAGGCCCCATTGCTGCAACAACGCGACTTCCTTACAACACTAGATCTAAAGGACGCCTACTTCCACATTCCCTATATATCCTTCTCACAGGAAGTATCTGAGGTTTGTACTGGAAGGACAGCATTATCAATTCAAAGTCCTTCCATTCGGAGTAAAAACTGCACCAAGAGTGCTCAACAAGTGCCAGTCAGTAGTAGCAGCACATCTCAGAAGACAACAGATACATGTCTTCCCATATCTAGACGATTGGCTCATAAAAGCCAAGTCATTCAATCAGTGTGTCCAACACACACATCAAACAATTCAAACATTGCACGACTTAGGGTTCACAATCAACTACGCCAAGTCGCACCTACAGCCCTCTCGTGTGCATCAATATTTAGGGGCTACAATAAACACGTCTACAGCTCTAGCGTATCCCAGTCCAGCAAGGATACAGAGCATTCAAGCCTTAGTCACAAAGTTTCAACATCAACACTAATAGGCATGATGGCATCTTGCATCTTTATTGTACCATATGCAAGACTGCAAATACGTCTGTTACAGGAATGTCTAGCACAACAGTGGAATCAGGCTCAAGGACAACTAACAGACCTGGTGTTGGTAGACAGCCGCACCTATCGCTCTCTGCAGTGGTGGAACACCAAAAACTTGACAAAAGGGCAGCCGTTCCTCGAACCTGTTCCACAAATAGTACTTACAGCAGACGCATCTCTCACAGGATGGGGAGCCCATCTCCTACATCATACAACTCAAAGGCAATGGACCATTCCATATCAATCACCTAGAGCTGCTAGCAATATTCTTAGCACTCAAAACATTCCAAGTACAAAACAAAGCGGTCTTAATCCGGACGGACAACATGACAGCTATATACTATATACAAAAACAGGGGGGACACACTCTCTACAGCCGTCCCAGCTTGCACAGAACATTTGGAGATGAGCCATTCACATACCACCCAGGCAGCGTGCAATGTCTGCACAACATCTTATACTGCTCATACAAGAAGTCCTATCACTTCTTCAAAAGGACGCAATAGAAATAGTTCCTTTACAACATCAAGGAACAGGGGTTTACTCGCTGTATTTTCTAATACCCAAAAAGGATGGGACACTAAGACCAATTCTCGACCTCAAGCCCCATTGCTGCAACAAACGCGACTGCCTTACAACACTAGATCTAAAGGACGCCTACTTCCACATTCCCATATATCCTTCTCACAGGAAGTATCTGAGGTTTGTACTGGAAGAACAGCATGATCAATTCAAAGTCCTTCCATTCTGGGTAACCACTGCACCAAGAGTGCTCACAAAGTGCCTAGGAGTAGTAGCAGCACATCTCGGAAGGCAACAGATACATGTCTTCCCATGTCTAGACGATTGGCTCATAAAAGCCAAGTCATTCAATCAGTGTGTCCAACACACACATCAAACAATTCAAACATTGCACGACTTAGGGTTCACAATCAACTACGCCAAGTCGTACCTACAGCCCTCTCATGTGCATCAATATTTAGGGGCTACAATAAACACGTCTACAGCTCTAGCGTATCCCAGTCCAGCAAGGATACAGAGCATTCAAGCCTTAGTCACAAAGTTTCAACATCAACACTAATAGGCATGATGACATCTTGCATCTTTACTGTACCATATGTAAGACTGCAAATACGTCTGTTACAGGAATGTCTAGCACAACATTGGAATCAGGCTCAAGGACAACTAGCAGACCTGGTGTTGGTAGACAGCCGCACATATCGCTCTCTGCAGTGGTGGAACACCAAAAACTTGACAAAAGGGCAGCCGTTCCTCGAACCTGTTCCACAAATAGTACTTACAGCAGACGCATCTCTCACAGGATGGGGAGCCCTTCTCCTACATCATACAACTCAAAGGCAATGGACCATTCCATATCAATCACCTAGAGCTGCTAGCAATATTCTTAGCGCTCAAAGCATTCCAAGTACAAGTACAAAACAAAGCTGTCTTAATCCGGACAACATGACAGCCATATACTATATACTAAAACAGGGGGGTACACACTCTCTACAGCCGTCCCAGCTTGCACAGAACATTTGGAGATGGGCCATTCCACAAAACATATCTGTTAGCGGAACACCTTCCAGGAGTTCACAATCAGATAGCAGATCTGTTAAGTCGACAAGCACAACAAATTCCCAAATGGGAACTACATCCGCAAGTTCTTCTACCATTCTTTCACAAGTGGGGTCATCCAGACCTAGATCTGTTGGCCACACACGAAAACGCAAAATGCCCAACATTCGCCACCAGGTTTCCACACCCGCGGTCCAAGGGGCAATGTGATATGGATGAACTGGTCAAGCAGATTTGCGTACCCTTTCCGCCACTACCACTAATACCACTAATAGTGTGCAAACTACGACAACAGTCGCTCAAAATGATTTTAGTGCCTCCCACATGGGCACGCCAACCGTGGTATTCAACTCTGCTAGAACTATCCCTAGTTCCACACCAAAAGCTATGTCTGACACCATCCCTGCTAACGCAGAACCATGGAGACATCAGACATCCAGACCCAAGCCAACTGAATCTGGCGATCTGGCTCCTTAGGTCTTAGAGTTTGGTTATCTTAACCTACCACCAGACTGTATGAATATCATTAATGAAGTCAGGAGACCTACTACCTAGAGCTTGCTATGCTGCTAAATGGAAAAGATTTGCCATTTACTGCAACAATAACCAAATTGACCCCCTGGATGCTTCCATCCAAAATACCATTTGCTACCTTCTACATTTACAAAGATGTAACTTGGCATATTCAGCTATACACCTACATCTGGCAGCAATTGCAGCATATTTACAAAATAGACAACATCTGTCTTTATTTAGAGTGCCTGCTATTAAAGCATTTATGGAAGGATTAAAAAGAATCATTCGTCCCAGGTTAACACCCTCTCCAGTGTGGAACCTAAACCTTGTTCTTACAAGGCTCATGGGACCACCTTTTGAACCTATACACACATGTGAACTGCAATTCCTCACATGGATAACTACTAGTACCAAAAACGGGTGTGGCTCTAATCAGTAAGGCTGAGCCCTATACACTATACAACGAGGACAAGTGCCAATACTGATACATTAATCAAAGCTATTTCATCATCAATGCATAGACCACCAGACAATGCATTAGAAAGCTCATTAGTAGCTTTTTATTCAAATCTAAAAATAAATTCTCTTCAAAAAGTTAAATACTTTAAAAATCACAAGACTGACACTGGGATGAATTATGAAAACAAGGGGTAGTGAAAAATCTCACAAACTTTCATACACTCTCACAAATTCATTCTTTCCACGACAATCTAACACATTCAACCTTCTAGGTGCAAACACAACAAGGGAAATTAAATAAACCACTTGAGGAGCACCTGAACTGCCAATACAAGCTTTTTACACCATTCATTTTTTCTATATACATCCTGCACAAATCAGTTCGAATGTACAATTTGATAAAAAAATAATCAAAATCCTTTGGTGTAACACCACCACAACTAATTGGCACAAAAGCAATATGGCAGAACCGATGGTCACATGGATAACAGCTTTTCTTGTAGCTATTACCTCTTAGGAGAGTTAGTGAGATTCAAGCTTTCACTATACAAGAACCATTTTTACAATTACACAGTAATAAAGTGGTTCTCAGAACAAATCCTAAATTCCTTCCAAAAGTCATTACTCCGTTTCATTTAACCCCTTGGCCGCGGCGGTAATTCCGCCGCGGCGCCAGGGGGAGGGAGGGCCGCGTGGCGCCGCCATGCTCGTGACGGAACGACTCCGTCACGAGCCGCGGTGGCGCTGTGCTTGTGACGGAATGGTTCCGTCACGGCCCCGTCCGCTTAATAGAACGTGCCGCGTAGGCGCGAAATTAGCGCCGCGCCGGCCGGGCCGTGACGGAACCATTCTATCACCAGCACAACACCACCGTGGCTCGTGATGGAATGGTTCCGTCACGAGCATGCAAGGTGTAGAACCAATCTGTAGAGTTACTAATGTTTTTTTTAAACCCAGACTCTGTAGCAGAAAGAGCTCTAGACACACTAGACATTAAGAGCTCTCCTCTATTATATAGATGGGACCAAATCCTTTCGCAAAACAAAGCAATTGTTTGTAGCTTTCTCTCCACCACATAAGGGCAACTCCATCTCTAAAGCTGGAATTGCAAGGTGGATTATAAAATGTATACAAATATGCTATCAAAAAGCAAAACGTACATTAACAGTTCCTCCTAGAGCGCACTCCACACGCAAACTAGGAGCCTTCATGGCTTTCTTAGGGAACATTCCCCTAGAAGACATCTGCATGGCAGCAACATGGTCTACAACACATCCCTTCACTAAACACTATTGTGTTGATGTGCAAGCTGCAGTAGGCCAAGCTGTCCTCAAAACCATCTTTCAAACTACTGCAACATATACATGTGACCACCGCTAGGGGAGACACTGCTGTACAATCGATGCACAGTGTAAGATCTGCAGCTCATATGCCTCGAATGGAAAATGCTACTTACCAGTATGCATCTGTTCTTGGCTGTAGAGCTGCAGATTTTTGCACGCCCTCCCGCCTCCCTGGGGCCTATATCTGTTCCAGTTATATCATAATTAGATATACATTCATGGACATCCTTTCTTCTTTCTACAAACTCCATCATTTCCCATCATGGCGAAAAACAATCTAAGTATGGAGCCGATGCTCATGCGCAGTATCGTCCAAGGGAGGAGCCACCTATCTTGTGACTACAAAAGACTTCTTCCAAGACGACAACAACATGCAATCATCCGAGCCCAACACAAGGTGGTGATCTAATGCACAGTGTAAGAATCGGCAGCTCTACATGCCAAGAACAGATGCATACTGGTAAGTATCATTTTCCTTAGTGTTAGATTCCTTACCGCCCAACCCATCCTCTCCGTTCTGCGAACCGATATCTTGGGTTTAGGACATCCCTTTCAGTGCCCTAGTTTTATGGCACTAGTGTTGGTTTCTATCATGGCTCTGCGTTACTGGCACTAAAAGCTATGTACAGAACTGACGTCAGCTCGCGAGGGCGGCGTCTTAAGTACTCCGACGTCATCACGACGCTGATGGACGCGGAGCCACAGACGACGCCTAGTGACGCGTAGGGGTACTGCTGACGAAAACTTTCCGGATCCAGTCTGACACCTGGGGATATTCTAAAGTAAGGAATCTAACACTAACTAATGTTTCTTACAGATATATCGTTACCGAAGGTAAGTAACTTGTGCGTTTGTGATAGCTCTGCGTTGTGGTGCGGAAAAGTTCTCAGAAGAAAACGGACGTCAGCGCGCCGAGGTGGGGCTTATGTGACCTCGCTGACGTCACACCTGTGACCGACGTGAGGGCGGAGTCACACGATACCGCCCCCGGCGTGCAGAGATGCTGGGACTAAGAAAATTTTCTAGATCCAGTCTCATGTTTGGGGATAATTCTGAGTTAAGGAATCTGCGGCTAGAATTGTCTCTACCAGATACATCATTACTGAAGGTAAGTAACTCGTACATTAGACCCCTAAAAACCATTTGGCGTTGAGGAAAGTAAGTCCGCATCATCAGCGTAAAGTAAGTTTGGACTAAAAGCTGATTTCACCTTGGGCATGTCCTTCCCCCTTGATACTAAAAACTAGGTTAAACCATTAATATATAAAAGAAATACAATAGGGGCCAGTTCACAGCCCTGGTGGACTCCCTGTGACAGGCTAAAGGGATCTGTACATTCCCTTTCATTCCCTATCTTACAGCAACACTGACCCTGTAGTGCAAGGTGTTAAGGAAATCCACCAACGATAAAGGTAGACCGATTTTAATTAAAATGTTCCAAATCTTGAATCAATTAATGCGATCAAAAGCGCTGCTGACGTCCATGAACGCTAAATAAAGCGGACCCCCCTTAGCAACCACATATTTCCCTATGGTAAGGTGCAAATGTAAACACTGCTCAAAAGTCCCCAGGCCAACCCTAAGCCATATTGAATGGCACATAAGGAACCCGTTCTGCTCTACCCAATTCTCAGTTCTGTACAAGATGATGCCCCACAATCTTAACCACAGAATCTAAGAGTGAAATTGGCCTGTAGCACCAAGGGTCCTGACGCTTACCTTTCTTGAATATGGGCACAATTGTAGAAGTCTGCCTGGAGTTATGGATACCAAAAGAAGCTGCTATGTTGAAAACATTAGTAATTAGGGGGGCTCACAGTTGGATTTTCTCCTTATAAAGGTCCATAGGCAATCCCGTCTGGGCCCGGTGTATTTGAAGGGCTTGCCAATATTGCAGCAGAAACGTCATCCAACCCAAACCTAATCTTCAGTGGAAACTGTGGTGCACTATCCACATTACCTGCCAAGAGGTTCCCCCCATAAGAATAGATCAATTTAAAATGAGCTACCTACCTATCTATCAGGGTTGATGTTGGATCCGAGCCCTTCTGACATGGCCCACAATCCCTTTGTGTCCTTAGGTTTACATGTATAAAGTAAACGTTCCCATGTTTCCTCTAAATGCTTATTTCCTATTTTTAATTGATTGTTTATTAAGTAATCTTGCCTCTGCAATACGCTGATCATTCCTGGGATTAGCAATAAGGGCTTCGTGTAATCTTAGGTTGATGTCTCTAATGTAATTGTCAAACCATCCTGAATTAGGGACCCTTTTCGCCCTTGAATGACCTGCAATGATGTTTCTAGTGGCTAAGTTCAAGTCCCTAAATGCGTCTAGAAGATTAGAATGCAAAGTGTTAAAGGCTATCAAACAATTGATAAATCCTGATTGGACCCAACACGTAAAACTAGAAAAAGTGGGATTATCTACAGCTTTTCAACTTAGCCTGCTATCCTTCTGGAAGAGACCAGTCACACCAGGAGGATAGAGGGTGGATGACAGTCTGGAATTTTAAGGGCAAGTTCAAGAGGGTTCTGCTCACTGAAGCAATTCTCAGTCACTCCTTCCAAAATAGCAAATGGTGCCATGTTCTTAGAAATAAATATGTAATCTATAACTTAACCTTAGCTCTAACAAACAAAGGTATTGGGCTGTTCATGGAGGTCTCCCAAAGTTCCACAGTGTTAATTACGCCAGTTACATAGGGTGTTAAAACAGCTTCAGACCCCTACTCTCAGAGGCTTGGGTACATAGAAGGTTATCAGCTTTCAAAAAAGGGTCATGGAATGTAGAATTAAAACCAAGCTTAGCATTAAAATCGCCCCCCCTACCACCACCACATAGAAATGATGTGTAAGGCTTAATGAACACGATTTGAGAAGTGTTACTACCTTAAACAGATTATCTATTTGGTACCCTACATCAGACTGCTTCATAGAAATTGACAAGAAAAAAATTGAACTTATTAAACAACGCAACCCACAAAACCTGAATACCATCATGGTTACAATGGTTACAAACAATTGGTTTATAAAGTTATAAATGTTATGAACTTTGAGGTTCTAATCAAGGTAACTAAGCCTCCCTACCGTTTCTGACCAGGTGAAATGATAGCAGGAATTAAGAAACTTTATAAGCCATCCCACACAATTTTCTCTGACGTCCGGGTCTCTTGTAGCAATTTAATGTCGAAATAGGTGATGAAGTCCAGCCATAGCAAGTCCTGCTGCTTTGATCAAATACCAGCGCTGTTCCATCTAATAAACTTTGTGGCAGGCCCATTTTTGGAAACCAAGTCTGTAAAAGAGGGTCCAGCAGGGGTGGGATAGGCCTTTAATACCTTAGTTATGGTCTTAAATGAAACCGGAGTCGATGCAAGTCAATCATTAGATTCAAAGTCCGACAAAGGGTAAAATCGGTTAGAAGTTTGGATCTGGCAATCCCACCCAGTGTAGAAGATAGGGGCAAGAGGCTGGGTTGCATTCTGGGTTTCAGTTATCTGTAGGACAACCTGAAAAACGATGATGCAGCCTTTCAAAGGATTTTCCATCTCATTGCTTGAGATTATAGTGGTGAGCCAGATTGGGATGCTTACAACACAGTCTCCTTACAGATTTTGGGGCTTAGGGCCTATCCACCCTAGTGTATTATACTCCTTGATATTAAAATTCGAATTTTTGGTTAACCAATGGCACACCTTGTTAAGTTGGGTAAATGATTCCTCTGTATGAAAGGTGGGGACGGTACCCCTGTGATTACAGATACATATGGGCAAAAAAAGAATCAGAAGGGAAGTTAATACGAGATTGGTCACCCATATCAGGCCAAACGGTACCATCCATGTCACAAGCGGAACAGATACTCAAGCTCCCAGCCCTCTCACCTCCTAGCAGTGGATCTTGCCACCTATTCATAACTTCTGGCATGCCCTCCTCAGTATGGGTTGATGGTTTGTAGATTACAGGCAAATTTCACATGGAGGATGAGGGCCTGGCTACCCTGATCACGCTGGTGGCACAAGAGGCAGCAATTACAACCTCCGCTAATCTCACCGGCCCTGCAGGGCCTGCTGAACTAACAAGTTCAGCTCATCTAGCAGCAGATGTTACCACATCCCTTTCATGTGACTCTGGTAGTTCCAAAATCTTATTCTCTAATATCCCTATCTTTTCTACTAAGGGAGTTATACAGGCTGTTACAATGGCTTTAAATTTGTCTAGCACCTCATCCTAGGTGAGGTTGGAATCTCCCAAGGCAGGCAGCTGAGAAGGGCCAGCCTGGCGCACAGCAGCTGTAGGGTTCTTAATGGTACAGCTCAATACATGACTTAGAACTACAGGTGCACTGATGCAGTCGCTTCCTTTTGACAGGGGGCCTCACTATCGCTCACATAAGATACGGCTGACACACTTGAATCACCTCTGGATGTAGAGAGGGCCTGGAGCAACCTCCGGTGTGGATCCCTTTGAAGGCAAATTATTTAAAACCAGGGGATCCTTGGACCCAGCACAGTGTTGTTGATCTAGGTGTCCCAATGAGGAATTATTTGTTTTCCTCCCACACAAGTCCAAGGATAAGCTCCTCTCTTCAAGGTCAGTCTCGGAGATGACCTCCGCTGTCCTCTGCAGACAGGAATCCAGCGTAGTACAATGGAGAGGGGTGTTTCTCAATATCTTTACCCCCTGGTAACTTTCTCTTCCCCATAGCCCCAGGTGGCTTATTGTAAGCCGGTTCGGGAAGACTGATAAGTGTGTTCATTCAATCGGGCAGAGAGACGTTCATTCAAATAAGTAGCACTGGAAGGGTTTACCAAAATGTGTGGGGAGGGTCAAACAGTAGATAAACAGCACCTCACCGCTGAGATGACTTCACCAAGTGCCAGAAGTTGTGGCCCAGCACGGCCGATGATGGGATTTCCAAGGAGTAGTGGGAGGACGATACCAAGGGCTCATTTATATCAAAGTACTCCTCATCCACTTCTCAGAGTCTGTCGCTCAAGACCTTATTCGTAAGCCACCATGCATTAAACCACCACACTCCCCGCTGGCCTACCTGCAACACTTTAGGCCAGATTTATCCCAGTGCGTGATCGAATAGTCACTTAGGTTGTATGCTGGAACCAGATACTGCATTTAGTTTGATCTCTGGCAATAATTAAAATTCTAGTCTGGAATTACATTTATGAGGGGATGAGTAGTGCGTGGATTGTCTCTTATCTGGATGAGAGTGTGGCCATACACCTCTCAGTCCAAATGAGATCGCCCATTTGAACAAGACCAGCAACCCTGAGGCTACAACCATGGTTTCTACATCAAAGGTTGCATTCATAATGCCATTGAACTCTCCCCCTATAACTATAATGGCCATTGATTTGTGAAGCAGGGCCTCCGAGAGTGCCCTCCATGTACTACTACCAGGTATAGGTATATAGACACTACCAATAGCTCATGGGGCTTGCAATAGACTACCTTGAATTATAGCAAATCTACCCAAACCATCAGTGCGGACTTCAGAAACCAACAAAGAAAATTACTTGTGTAATAAATTGGTGGTCCCCCTGGAACCTCAAGCGAATCCCAGACGGAACACTCTGGTATAATCATGTCCGCCTAGGAAAGAACACCTGTTTCACAGCAAATGTCTCTGTAGTAATAGAATCTCCTGGGGGAGGGGCACTTGGCATAAGATAAGACCGCTCCTCACTTAATTTTATCAACTAGGCAATTCACATTTCAAGTCAGTATTTTATACCTTCTGTGGGTTCCGCTCTTTAACCTTATCAAATGTGTGAGAGTGAATTACTGGCTCAACTTAAACCCCGACTACTTCAAATAATATTACTACTCTTTTTCCAGCAACCCCAGTTGCTTCCTACATTTCCTGTTGCCCAAAAAAAAATCTCCTAGCTGAAAGTCTAAGGACTGAAAGAGCTACAATCCTACATAGTTCTGCCACCAACCTTTATCTAAACTTTGGGCACCCTTAACCGAAATAGTTATGATGCTGGTGATCGAATAAGTGGAACGCACAGCCCCCTGGGCCATATCCTTTTGCTGGGAATCTGCTGTGTCCTCACGGATATCGGTATCTGTGGAGTTTGCGTCTAGGTGCATCACGTCTTCTCCGAGGGTCGGTCTTCAAGTGTGATCTCAACATGGTCGCTCATTCTCCTACATCGAACCCAAGACATGAACGACCTCCCTGAACACATCAGAGGCACCTCCTCATTTCTCGAGGTCCACAAGAGGCTGAATACCTATCTCTTTGTATTAACACCTTGGGGACCTCACACCTGCCCAATTGCCTGGATACCCTGTT
Source organism: Lissotriton helveticus (assembly GCF_964261635.1). Classification (NCBI taxonomy): domain Eukaryota; kingdom Metazoa; phylum Chordata; class Amphibia; order Caudata; family Salamandridae; genus Lissotriton; species Lissotriton helveticus. Next base: position 1,841,266,863 of record NC_136067.1, on the reverse strand, counting down.
GGGTGATTAGTGTCCTACAAATCAATACAAAAGACAATTGATGGACGGAATGCAGAACAAATCAAAACATTAACCCCCAGTCAAGGGATCTGGGTTAAATTCATCATTCCTTTTCTCACCATGCCACCCTGGTTTAGACCTGGCCATATGCAAATCAGTCTTGACCCTGTGCCTCATGGGAACAGTCCAGTCCGACCTGCCAAGGCAATCAAATCAATACATCTTAACATCTGCCTCCGATCCTGGCAGGTTAGACACCGTCTCCTAATTTGATCCTTTCTTGTCCAATCGTCTTGATGGGGCCCCCTAGGCCACACAAATCCAGGAAAGGTACTGGTTCCTCCATCCACTTCCATAATCTGTCCGGGTAAACGAATACCAGTGGCTTGTCCTGATATATTATTCGCAGTTTGACAGGATACAACAACATATATTTTATGTCCATTGCCCGCAATTTTGTTTTACTTGCTCATAAGACTTAAATTGCTTCTGAACTGTGAGTGGACCTAACTCGGGCACGTTGCACTGAACATTATGATTGACATGAATTTTAAGTCTCTGCAGTTAACCTTGAATGTGTAGAACTACTGGGGAAACTGCTGTTTTAATACTATCTTTTTAAACTGTATATGTTTTTAATTGTATGCGAATTGAATCTGTGGTAACCAGACTCCGATATATGCTGTTAGCCTCTTGCCGTTCTTAGGGGGACAACAATCCCCGTATCACCATTAGCCTTACCCAGTTTTTAGGAGCTTTCTCTCTCCCCTCATGCTCTGTGTTTCTCTCTCGTGCTGGGTGTTGATTGCTGGCTGCCTGCCGGATTCGTGTCCAGGCCGAGGCGTGGGGGCTGCTCCTTCCCGGAAGTGTGGCCAATATTTCACCCCTAGCAGTTTAGTCGTTGGCGGTGCACATATTATTTAATGTACCCACCAACGCGGACGCGTAGCGGACCCAAATTGGAGCACGCTGCACTGAACCTTACGAGAGACATGAATTTTAACTCTGCTTTTAACTTTGAATGTGTAGAACTACTGGGGAACCTGCTATTTTAAACTATCTTTTAAAACTGTATATGTTTTTTAATTGTATACTAATTGAATCTAAATTTGAATCTGTGGTGTCCGGACTCCGATCTATACTGTTACTCTCTTGCCGTTCTTAGGGAGACAACAATCCCTGTATCACCATTAGCCTTACCCGGTTTTTAGGAGCTTTCTGTCACTCCTCACGCTCTGCGTTTCCCTCTTGTGTTGGGTGTTGGTTGCTGACTGTCCACCGCCTTTTTGTCCGCTCCCTCTCAGAAGTGCGGCCATCTTTTTGCCCCTAGCGGTCTAGTCGTTGGCAATGCACATAATATTTAATGTGCCTGCCAAAGCCGGTGCGCCGAAGGCAAGTCCGTCTGCGCCCGGAACGCGACCAGCGCCAGAAACGCTGCCCAATTTTCCCCATGGTTGTGTATTACTTGAGATTCCCTTCTGGCCCTTAACAACAGTCCTAACAACTGCTTATATTTTTAGTAGCTGAGAGCTTTTCTAGGTGTTATATATATTAAGTAGATCATCCCTTCAATGGGCTGAGACAGTATTTTAACTTTTAATCTGTTATTACTTTTAGGGTATTCAAGATATGAAATTCATGTCCTGAGGATGGTCTCCTACACGAAAGAATAGAGACCGAAACGTCGACTGTGGCTTTATCTACCGTTAAATATTCAATTAATTTTGTGATAGGTGGAAAAGCTTGAGCAATTGATGTAGTAAGGATTGTGTAGATTAATGTATTCACCCTTCTGCGTCTTTGCCTTTTCTTGTACCCAACATTTTAATTTGATCTGAAAAGAGAAAAAGATTAAACATTTTTTGTCTATATACACCTGCTTTTAATTCCTTTTTGCTCTCTCCTCCCACTGATTACCAATAAGTGACAGTTTCTGAATACATATAATTTCTGTTGTTGCATAAACTGCATTAGTGGGTTCAAATTACTAAGCCCACATGATTTGATTCTCTAAGTGTTTTCCAAAAGTTTTTTTTGCTCATTAAAATCCCTTGAAGGTACTCTCACCCTACCATATCTTTTGCCCAAACCCTCAAGGGTATACTGGGTTGCCCACTATCAACTCTCATACCACCCACCAGGCTCTTAGTTTCCTGGAAATTGTTGAAACACTAGTTCTCGATCAGTGGATATCTAACCTCCCCCCCGCCCCCCCATAATGCAGGTCACTGCAGCATTTGCTCAAGTCTCACGACCCTTATAGTTAATTCTCCAGTTTGCTTAAATTTAGTCTGATCATAAGTTTATACCTTTAGAAATTAGACACCAGCACACAAATTTCCCCAATGGCCACACTTGCACTATCCAAAATACCAGATGCAGGTGGAATGATATGGCAGTCTCTTCAGGCCTCAGTTTAGAGGCTTCACCCTGCTGGCCAAGGCTGTCGGGGGATCCATCAGTGGATAACCAGAGTTTCCACAAATGGATGTACACACTTCGTGATAGCTTTGCCTCTCCTGCCTCACTGAAAATCGATCATTTAAGAAACCCTCTGCCCCATGGTACAACCAAAACCTGAGAGAACTACACAACCACTGGAGAAAATTAGAACCTTTTTGGCGGCAAAGCTACAACCAGGTTTAAAGCAGCTCTTAAAAACTACCACCAACTAATCAAAGCTGAAAAGAAATCCTATTTCACCAACATGCTTACACTGGTCAACTCAGATTAAAAAACTATCTTTAAGATAGTAAACTCTTTTACCAACCCCTTAATCCTCCAACAAGAGATTTCTCCATCAGTCTCTCTGCGATCGCATTGTCGACTTCTTCGAACAGAAGGTTTAGTTGTTACAAAAAGACTTCAGTACCCCTCGCCTCACCTGTAATGACGACCACTGATTTTGGAGAAAATAGACTGTCCTTTTGAACCTTTCAAGCCATTAGCCTACAACAATCCCGTCAGGCTATCCTTGCAGTGAAATCAGGATCTCCTTCCGACCCACGTCCCCCTTTGATCTTTCATGCTATCATTGACATTGTCAACCCAGTCATCAATAACGTAATAAACACCTCTTTCACTAGCAGAAGTTGCCAACGAATGGAAAATTGCAGTAGTCAAACCGCACTAAAAAAACAAACTCGCTGATCCCACCAACCTCACTAATCTGTGATCCATCTCTTTGCTTCCATGTCTTAGTAAAATTACCGAAAAACTACTTAATCTTCAACTTATGACCTATTTAGAAGAAGCGAACGTCTAACAACCTAACCAATCAGGCTTCTGGCCTCAGCACTTTACGGATCAGCCCTCTTGTATACTGCTGAATCCCTCAAAGCTGCTTTAGACCAGGGAAGAAATGTGGTGCTGGTCTTATTAGACCTATCAGCTGCTTGTGACACGGTCTCACATGATCTCCTGGACCAGTTATTGTGTTCTTTAGGGATCCGCACAGCGCCATGATGCTCCTTGGAGTGAAAGCATGTGATCTACAAAAACTCTATAACATAACTAATTTAGTATAATTTGGAAAGGTTAGGATTTTCCAAGAGTCGTGAGACATTTCTCCTAACTCGCTATCTGCCAGGAAACGAGAGCCCTGGGATGGGACATTAGAGCCTGGTGAGCTCGCTCTATCAAAATAATTAGAGAGCTCGTCCGCTGGCAGGAAGGTTTAAACGGAGGTTGTTATGCTGGGAGCGGCCTTCCACATCTGTGATCCTCACCCCCATCTCTCCAGCAGATCATCTCTCAACTTCTGGGCAGTTTTGTGGAGCGTCAACACTGTCCTCCAGCATCACCATAGTAGTTTTAACTACGGTCATACTGCTTGTAGTCTTGCATAAGTCTGGGCTAAGAAGTGTCGCATCAGTCCCCAGCTCTCCTATTTTTGGTTTCTAGGGCCAAGTGGGCTGTTTGGATTCCTTTCAAAATAGCTTCAGTACCTGGCTGGATACACTTAGCTACCTCTGGGCATGTTAACCTGTCAGTATCCGTCCATGAGATCGCCACATTTATCATGGGGAACAGTTTGGCAAACTTGTCCATTTTGCCTTGCTTAGGCGGGGCTTTGTTTTCAACAATTAGTGCAGGTCTATTTTTGTAGGTGTAAGCACCTTGCCACTTGTGTCCTGGCTTCAAATATCAGAATTTAGGACTACATTTTCAATTCCACTATTTAATTCCATAATATCACTGGTGTTCCCTTTGTTGTAAAGGTCTCCCCACTGTGGGGTCGTGCAAGGGACCGCATCAATCCACCGTAGGATCTGGCAGTTTAGCGCACATCTATCAACAATGCCTCAATACCGCGCCCAATGATCAAGGTGGATACTCTGATCCATTCACCAGCTCAGTGAGGGGCATTATAATCCTCACCTCTGACCCTGTTTACCAGGCAGGTCGCTCCCCTCACCGCCACGCAGCCCCCTGTGTGACCACTGACCACTGCTGCATTGTGTCTGCCTGCGTTAAGAGTGACTGTGCCCTCCTTCTCTTCTGTACCCACGAGTGAGTGATTCTCCCCCACTGTACCTGTGTATGTTGCTGCCTTGATTGTTCCCCTTTCCTTTGGTGCCCAGATTGTGTCCCTTTTTTTTCTTCTGTCATTCCCCGCGTCTCCCCATTGCCGCCCGTTTCCCGCCGCCGCCTCCCGTAGCTCCGCCCCCCTCGCACCCTATTGGCCGCCGCGTCCTGTAGCTCTGCCCCCTCACACCCTATTGGCCGCCCCGCTCCCACCTCCCAGCTGCTCCTCCCTCCCTCTCCCACTCATATGGAGGCCGCGCAGCGGTAGAGAGAGCGACCTCTGACCCTGTTTACCAGGCAGGTCGCTCCCCTCACCGCCACGCAGCCCCCTGTGTGACCACTGACCACTGCTGCATTGTGTCTGCCTGCGTTAAGAGTGACTGTGCCCTCCTTCTCTTCTGTACCCACGAGTGAGTGATTCCCCCCCACTGTACCTGTGTATGTTGCTGCCTTGATTGTTCCCCTTTCCTTTGGTGCCCAGATTGTGTCCCTTTTTTTTCTTCTGTCATTCCCCGCGTCTCCCCATTGCCGCCCGTTTCCCGCCGCCGCCTCCCGTAGCTCCGCCCCCCTCGCACCCTATTGGCCGCCGCGTCCTGTAGCTCTGCCCCCTCACACCCTATTGGCCGCCCCGCTCCCACCTCCCAGCTGCTCCTCCCTCCCTCTCCCACTCATATGGAGGCCGCGCAGCGGTAGAGAGAGCGACCTCTGACCCTGTTTACCAGGCAGGTCGCTCCCCTCACCGCCACGCAGCCCCCTGTGTGACCACTGACCGCTGCTGCATTGTGTCTGCCTGCGTTAAGAGTGACTGTGCCCTCCTTCTCTTCTGTACCCACGAGTGAGTGATTCTCCCCCACTGTACCCGTGTATGTTGCTGCCTTGATTGTTCCCCTTTCCTTTGGTGCCCAGACTGTGTCCCTTTTTTAGGTCGAGCTGGTAATGCATCCGAAGGATGCATGTGTCCAGCTGGAGACCTAATGTTGTCTGTTACGGGGGAAGGAGGGACAAGAGGGTGGTACGAGCTTTTGCCTGGATTTGGGTGCGCGAACGCGCACGTCCCGTCCCGCGCCGTGCACATGCGCGCGCATACAGACAGACACTCGCTCACACACACCCCCTCCCCCACAGTCACACACACGCACTCCAAGACACATACACACATACACAGCCGCCCCCCCGCCCCCCACGCGCGCGTGCGCGCGCACACACACGCCCCCCCGCCCTCGCAGCTCAGCAACCCACTCACCGGCTTCCTTGGTGCGGCGGCTCTCCTCAGCTGCAGGGCCCGGCAGCAGGACTCTTCCTCCCTCCTTCGGCACCGGGGCGCAGGGTAGGCTCCTGCCTGCTCCGGTGCTCCAAACAATCGCGGCTCTTCCGTGGGAGGCGGGGTAGGCTCCCGCCCTCCTACTTCCTGTTTCCGGTTGTCGCGCAGGCCTGCCTGACTTCCTGGTCGCAGGCCGGCGGTACTCGAAAGGGGGAAAAACGACTCCGGCATCCTATAAATTTGGCAGCAGAAAGGCGGCTGAAGGAGCGCAGACATCACAGTAGGCCTTAAACTACTTTTAAAACAAGGAATGCGAGTTTGATTAAATAAATAAGAACACAAAGATATGCACGTGGAAAGCGTGATGGGTGACTGGGGGGCTAGGTAGACAGTACAACTGTTCACGGCCACTGGAATTGTGTGGCAGGAGAGGACCAAATTGTGTGGCACAATTGAATAAAGTATGCAGCAAGACAATGCAAATTACGCTGCATAATGCAGCACATTTTGTGACAGTATTTCGTGATGTTGTCATTTTCACACAGATCGAAGACAGGCCGATAAATAGGCCATCTTCCCAGAGTTATCAGTGGATGAATCTGTACACATGTCACAGCAATTCTCAACATATCTGCTGATATTGGTAATTATTGGTCCATACGAATGATATGATGTGTGTGCGCGTGCATGCAGGGGGACCAGGCCGGGTCAAATAGCTAAAAACGCTGATGTATTCCCTGTGACCTGCTGTGTAACCTAGCGTGGAATTAAAGTAGTGAATACACGCGTCATTGGCTGCTCCGCGGTGTACGGGCGTGACGTGCCTTATGCACGTACGTGCACGTTTAACATATACTGTGGGGACCGGACCTGCTCGAATAACTAAAAGCGCTGATATATTCACTTCGACCCGCTATATGACCTAAAGCCAGTATCTAGGAACGCCTGGAGTTAGAATAGTAAACACATGCTCCGTGACGGTCAAAGGCCGGTCCTCCTGTATACAAGTATCTACATGTATGACGTGTTGTGTATGTGTTTTGAGGGATTGTAGTCGTCATGGTTCAGTACAAGGGCTGTACATCCTGCCCGGCCCTCTCCTCGCTCCATCATTAATATTGCACAGAGGGTACAGGGTGCTGGGGGGCCTGCTGCGGGCTCTGGGGTCTAATTAAGAAGGACGCATGTAGCTGCGACCCCCAGGCAGCGCGTGCATTGTCTGGGGAAATCTAGTGCGCACATGCCAGGCCTGGCAGCCGTCGAGGCCAGAAGCGCTAATCAGAAATCGATAGACTGCTAAACCGCTTCACGGGAGGGAGGGGGGGGCGCCCCCGGCTCCGTCTGTCGGTAGGGGGCTGGCCGGCCTTTTTATTCAGGATACTAAACACCCACGGGCTGTGGATGCCGGGCTCGGCCGTCGTCCGATACAGGCCCCCTTTTAATTAACCTGCTGATGCATAGGGCATTTTATTGTAACAGTGGTACCACCGAGGCAGGACAAAAGGTTCCTGCAATTACACATTTTGTGTTATAGAAAAAACAGTTCCTATGCTGAGCCCCATTTACAATACTAAAAGCTCAAACTTTCCTAATGCGAGACCTATTGCATTGCAAATGCTTGTTTTCTTCTGTCATTCCCCGCGTCTCCCCCTTGCCGCCCGTTTCCCGCCGCCGCATGCCGTAGCTCCGCCCCCCTCGCACCCTATTGGCCGCCGCGTCCCGTAGCTCCGCCCCCCTCGCACCCTATTGGCCGCCCCGCTCCCACCTCCCAGCTGCTCCTCCCTCCCTCTCCCACTCATATGGAGGCCGTGCAGCGGACGCGCGCAGCGGGCGTGCTGCTGGCGCACCGAAGGCGCACCTAAGGCAAGCCCGTCTGCGCCCGTCCGCGCCTGGCCCGCGCCCAGCGCCAGAACCCCTGTCTCCCGCAGACACCAGCCCACCCGCCGGACCTACGACGCCACCGAACTCTACGCACTCAACGCCGGCCGAATCCCGGGCTGCTATCGAGCCACCCCGAGACGCACCCACGGACCCTTCTGCTGCCACTCCTGCAAGTTCACCTGCATCCGGACCTGCACTACACCAGCACCGACCAAGCCGAGCACCAGCAGCAACCACCTCAAGTGCATCCTGCTCAACACCCGCTCCATCCACAGACACGCCGTCGAGCTCTGGAACCTGCTCGACACCACAGCCCCAGACGTCGCCTTCCTCACGGAAACCTGGATGAATGCCTCCTCAGCGCCCGCCATCGCCATCCCGGACGGCTACAAGATCATCCGGAGGGACCGCGTCAACCAGACAGGAGGAGGCATCGCCATCATCCACAGGAACACCATCCGCATCACGACCAACACCGACGACACCCTCGCACCCGCCGAACACCTGCACTTCCAGATCCACATCAACCCCAAGACCACCCTCAGAGGCACCCTCATCTACAGACCCCCAGGACCACGCACACAATTCAGCGAAGACATCTCCGACTTCATCAGTCCGCACGCCCTCCTCTACACTGACTACATCCTCCTCGGGGACCTCAACTTCCACCTGGAGAACAAGAACGACCGCAACACCACCACCCTGCTAGACAACCTCGCCAACCTCGGTCTCAAGCAGCTGGTGACCATCCCCACCCACTACGCCGGACACACACTCGACCCCGTGTTCTCATCCAGCAAGGACATCACCTTCAGCCACGCCACCGGACTCCACTGGACGGACCACAGCTGCATCCACTTCAGCTTCAGAAGGACCACGATCCACCACCACCAACAACAGGTGGCACGCAGAAGCTGGAACAAGATTACAGCCGACCAGCTCGCGAACTCCCTGAGCATGAACCCTCCCACCAGCGCAACTAACCCAAGCCAGGCGGCCACCAACCTCACGAAGTGGATCAGCAACTGCGCAGACAACCTCGCCCCTCTGAAGACCCCGCCTAGCAGACCCGGCAGCAAGAAAGCCCCATGGTTCACCGACGAACTCAAGAGCTCCAAGAAGAACTGCCGAGCACTCGAGAAAGCCTGGCGCAGAGACCCAACACCGAACAACATGACTGCCCTCAAGCTCGCCACCCGAAAACACCACCAACTGATCCACGCCACCAAGAAAACTGCATTCAAGGAACGACTGGACAACAACGCACACAACAGCAAGGAACTCTTCAACATCGTTAAAGAGCTCTCCAACCCCAACGCCGGAAACAACATCACCCCTTCGCAAGACCTCTGCAACTCCCTCGCCTCCTACTTCCACAACAAGATCGCGGACATACACAACAGCTTCAGCACTCAACCGACGCACGCCACGACTGAACCACCGCCCCCCCACCACCACCCTCCGCGCCTGGACCCCGATCAGCACCGAAGACACCATCCGCACGATGAACTCCATCCACTCCGGATCTCCGACCGACCCCTGCCCTCACCACGTCTTCAACAAGGCCGACGCTGTCATCGCACCCCACCTGCGGGACATCATCAACACCTCCTTCAACACCGCTACCTTCCCGGAGAGCTGGAAGCACGCCGAACTCCGCGCTCTACTAAAGAAGCCATCAGCCGACCCCAACGACCTCAAGAACTACCGCCCCATCTCGCTGCTCCCGTTTTCTGCAAAAGTCATCGAGAAGACCGTCAACAAGCAGCTGGCCGCCTTCCTCGAGACGAACGGATCCCTCGACCTCTCGCAGTCTGGCTTCCGGGCCAACCACAGCACCGAGACCGCGCTGATCGCAGCCACCGATGACATCCGAGCCCTGCTCGACAACGGAGAAACAGCGGCCCTCCTAGACCTCTCCGCGGCCTTCGTCACTGTCTGCCACCGTACCCTAGTGCGGCGCCTCAGCAACGTCGGAATCCAGGAGAAGGCACTGGAATGGATCATCTCGTTCCTCGCCGGAAGGACACAGAGAGTCCACCTCCCCCCGTTCAGATCAGAAGCCACCGAAGTCATCTGCGGCGTTCCCCAAGGCTCCTCGCTCAGCCCAACACTCTTCAACGTCTACATGAGCCCCCTCGCAGCCATCGCACGCCAACACAACCTCAACATCATCTCCTACGCCGACGACACCCAGCTGATCCTCTCCCTCACCAACGACCCCGCCACCGCCAGAGCCAACCTACACGAAGGGATGACAGACGTAGCCAAGTGGATGATGAACAGCCGCCTGAAACTGAATTCGGACAAGACGGAAGTCCTCATCCTGGGATCTTCACCCTCTGCCTGGGACGACTCCTGGTGGCCCGCCGCCCTGGGCAATGCACCCAAACCAACAGACCACGCACGCAACCTGGGCTTCATCCTGGACTCCTCCCTCTCCACCACCAGACAAGTCAACGCCGTCTCCTCGTCGTGCTTCAACATCCTGCGCATGCTACGTAAGATCTTCCGGTGGATCCCCACCGAGACCAGGAAGACGGTCACCCAGGCCCTCGTCACCAGCCGTCTGGATTACGGCAACTCCCTCTACGCCGGAACCACCGCCAAACTCCAGAAGAGACTCCAGCGGATTCAGAACGCCTCTGCACGACTCATCCTGGACATCCCCCGACGCAACCACATCTCCGGACACCTGAGAGATCTGCACTGGCTCCCGGTCAACAAGAGAATCACCTTCCGTCTCCTCACCCACGCACACAAAGCCCTACACAACCAAGGCCCGGATACCTCAACAGCCGCCTCAACTTCTACACCCCCACACGCCAGCTTCGATCGACCGGCCACGCCCTCGCCTCCGTCCCCCGCATCCGAAGAGCCACCACAGGAGGAAGGCCCTTCTCCTACCTGGCCGCCAAGACTTGGAACTCCCTCCCGACTCACCTCCGCCTGACCCAGGACCACCTTGCCTTCAGGAAGCAGCTCAAGACCTGGCTGTTCGAGCAGTAGCGGACCCCCCTCCCCTAGCGCCTTGAGACCCTCCGGGTGAGTAGTGCGCTATATAAATGCTTGATTGATTGATTGATTGATTGATTGACTCCATCGTCTAGGGACAAACCCTAGATGCTTCAGCGCAGGTGGCCTGCCACATTCTTTAATATCACCTACATCATCAGGATTACTGCTTCTCCTATGGGGACAAAAGCAAAAAAGATAAGGGAGCATGAAGCAGCACCAGGGGCCGGTTGCATTTACTTTACTCCAGAATTTGCTGCAGGGGGTGCTCTCTCGCTTCTCGTCTCGCACCAACTCGAGGTTGCTGTTGGCCAGCAGGGTCCGTGAAGTCTCGGTTGAAAGGAGGACAAGAGCCTTTAACACATATAGAAGGTAAGTTTATTACCAATAAATTAAAGTACAGTCAGCAGGGCAGCTGGGAAGAAAGCAACAGCCTGCACATTCAAACACTCTGCATTCCACATTCAGTGAAGACATCACTGAATTCCACATTCCAACCAGGTTGAACCCAACACATCTTTCCCTTATATAAAATACAATACTATCATTGTTCACTAAACTAAAGACAATATATGCGAAGTTAGATACATAAAAATGTCATGATACATGATCATATAGATAGTTTTCTCTCCTTAAAGCTTGTTGTGCATGGCTTTCGTAAAGTAGGAACTCTTGCAATGTGGGCATCCTTTGATGCTGTTCCAGTGTCACAGCTAAATGTTTCTGTACAGACAATCTCTTTGTTCCACCACATACCAACCTCCAGCATGATTCCACACACCTCTTAACACGTAGCACTTTTTTAGAGTCAGAAAACTCAAATGGCCTTTTGAGATTACTCCCAGCAATTTAACCTATTCTTTGATCAGTAGTCATTCTTCACCTTTCTTACACTCCTCAGCCACGTAGTTTCTCTGAGCATCTTTGTGCCTCTCATTAACTTGTGCCCTTCTCACTTCTGACACCTCCGAACCATTCATCCATGGATGCACCAACTTAGTTGCAGCCAACCTGTCCTTAAGCAACGCAAAGGGTAACATTCCTGTAACTGCATGGGAGTGGTGCGTATTGCCCACAATAAATCATCCAATTCTTTACTCCAATCCAAACTGTTAGCCAAAGACAATTGTACACTATCCTTAATCAGTCTATTGCACCTTTCCTGGGATGGTACAAGGACGAAGTTCTCCACAATCAGGATCTAGAGGGATCTGTAAAGCCAAGAGTGTACCGATCCCCAAAACAATAACAATTTCACACTTTTTACAACTTGCTATAGGTGAAACAGATAAGAACTGTATAGTGGAAATTAACTATGTTGTGAATCTGTCAGAACAGAAAAAGAGAGAGGGAGAAATCCTTTCAGGACGAAAACCCTCACTCACCATTTGGTGACATTCTTCATCAAATGGGTTCCCTCTTCACACCTGGATCGGAAGGTCCAAAGTCTGGGCTACAACTCCCCAACGGGGAGGAGCTGAGGTGTTTTCTCAGAGATGAGCTGTGAAAGAAGGTGAATGAGGGGCAGAGTTCTAAGAAAAGGTGATTGGGGTGAAACAATCTCCAGGGGTCCACTTCAACTTTATTGGGTGGCCTCTGGGATAGAGTCTAAAAGAGTACTAGGGATTATTCAAATATATCCTTCACAAAGACGTCACATGCGTAACACCCCAGTGGCTCATAAATGTGCCACAATCGTAAATTGCTCTCTGTTGTCTGTCTCCAATTCAGAAGGGGCTTCCTCAATCAAAAACATGTGCAAAACCCTTACAACAGTATTGGCTGTTCTTATAAATTCCACCTCCGGCCATTAGGAAAAATAATTGACCAACACAATGCCATACCTCCAACTCTCCTTGAACATGTTCAAGGGTCCAATGATGTCCATGCCTAACTTAATCCGAGGTTTTTCTGGCACAAGAACTACAATTGGACTTGATACTGTTACTTGGGAAGGAGGAGCTTCGCGCGCAACCAAGATGGCCGCGTGAGCAAAGGGCTCCCGAGACCCTCGTAACCTCCCGAATATATCCTGTCATTTATCCTGTTGGCAGTTGACGTCTAGATGCGGATGAACCACTGGTGATCCTGGAACCGTTGCCGCCGTTCAGATCGGACCCCGGTGACCGGAGTTGTGGCTCTGAGACATTTGCGGCCTTCGTCTTCTGAATGCCCGGTGCCCGAGTCGAAAGGGTGCCGGGGGCATAATTGAACAACAGCGGCTAGCTATTGCGTGAGGCCCCGGTCCCGCCTAGTTTCACTTTCGTTTTTGGTGGTCGCTGGGATTTCGGAACTTGGGCGTCGCTTTGCCGTTAGCCCTCTCGGCTGCCTTCCACATTGAGTCCCTGGTTGACAGTCCCTCTGGACGGAGTGTGTTCTCTTCTACTGGGCTGGACTGTCTGTCTCCTCTTCCCTCGCTGTTGCCTAGAGGGGAAAGAACTATTGGACAATATCAGGAAATGGCAGGAAAGCCTGATGGAGACAAGCAGAGGGTTAAGAATACCAGACGGGGCAGCTACACGCAAACCAACGTTATGGATCGATATGCTCTGACCCGAGGGTCGCCTGGCGGGGCCGGCGGATCGCAAGAGAGCGCGAAGGTTTCGTCGACCCCGAAAGCGGAGCCGATGCTACAAGACGTTACGGCCGCCATTGATGGTATCCAATCTTCCCTCGGGAAGCAGATGGACACTCTTGCTCACAAGTTGGACACTGTGACGATCGAAGTGAATCTGATCCGGACGGATCTTACCAAAACCAATGAGAAGGTTAAATCGTTGGATATTAAAACATCGAGCCTTACGGATGACGTTGTTGAGTTGCAAACCACAGTCCGTAAGCTTGGAGCTTCCAATGACATAGTGGTTCGTCGCCTGGAGGAGTTTGAAGGACGGGCCCGGCGGAACAACGTTCGTATAATTGGGGTTCCGGAAAAGGCAGAAGAGCAAGCAGCAGACCTCTTTGTTGAGGACCTGATCACCAATCATTTGGCACCTAAAGGATTGAGCAAGTTTTTCATGGTGGAACGGGCTCATAGGATCCCGGGCGGAAAAATAAAAGGTGGGAGCCCCGCCACGGCCTTTGCTAGCACGGATTTTTAACTTTCGGGACAGGGATGCTATCCTGCAGGCCTCTCGTGCGGGAGGTCCTCTCAAGTTCGAAAACTCTTCCATCAGCTTCTACCCTGATTTCACGCAGATGGTACAGAAACCGCATCTCAGTTTTATGGGGGGTCAAACGACGTCTTCGAGATATGGACATGAAATATGCCATGCTCTTTCCTGCCAAATTGAGAATTGAACACAACGAAAGAGTGTACTTTTTTGATAAACCTGAAGTTGTGGCGGACTGGTTGGACACCCTGACTCCCCGGGAAGATCCTGAGAGCCGGCCTGGCGGAGCTGAGGGAGGACTTGAAGAACAAGAGTAGGCTCCACCGGGGTCGATGACAGAACTTCTATTGTGATGATTCCGTATCTGAGCTATTACTGTCAATATTATTTTGCTAGGGGGTTATGGGGATATCTTAGGGGGTTTATTCCTCCTCAGCTTTACTTTTCGTAGTTTAGTTGGGTGTGAGGGCGACAGGCACACTGCAAGTTGGGGTGGCTTTCTAGTCTCGCGCAGGGGTGCAGGGTGGGGGGTGTTGTAATGGGTTGTTTGGGGACCGGGGGTGGGAGGTTGGGTGGTTTTGTTTGTTGTCTTTGCAGGGTGCTATACTGTTGAATGATTTCACTGAGGCATTGAACTTAGCTCGTGGCTGGATCTTCTTTCTCTTTTATGATGGGGTAGGGGATTGAGGTTGATTAGCTGGAATGTTAATGGGTTGGGGGACAAGATTAAGCGTGGGGTGGTACTGCAATTCCTGAAACGCTATTCACCAGATATTGCTCTTCTTCAGGAAACACACTTGGTCGGGCATACATGTCATGCTCTGAATAGACTGGGATATCGGCTGGTGGCGCATGCCGGGTTCTCCTCTGGTTCGCGTGGAGTTGGGATCCTTGTTAAGACTGCTCTTCCGCTTGGTGGACTCCACTGTCATTGATGAAAGGGGCCGCTATGTGGCAATTTCGGGGCGGTGGGAGGGTCGTACTCTTACCGTAGTTTCTACTTATGTTCCCCCGGGCTTACAGTCGACTACCTTCTCTGAATTGGGGCGGGTGTTACTTGATCTCCCCGTTGGGCTTTTGATCCTGGGTGGGGACTTTAACGCAGTGGTTTTCGGACGGCTTGATAGATATCCACCTAGGGACCTTAAAAGGTTGCATAGCTGGCTGCCTGATTTTATTGATTTATTGGGCCTAGTGGATTGTTGGTGTCTACTTCATTCTACTCAGCGGCAATATATGTTTCTGTCCGGAGCCCATGGTAGTCTCTCTAGGATTGATTATGTGTTAGTGCCGGCTGCACAGGCTTTTGGCGTTGTAGAGGCGCGTCATCTAGCTCAAGGGATCTCTGATCACTCTCCACTATGGCTCCGATTGGAACTGGTCCCGGGCGCCGAGGGTCGGGTTGCCCCGATTAACCCTTGGTACCTTCGTAGCCCCAAAATTCGTACTGGCCTGGTGAAAGCGCTTGATCATTATTTCCTAGAAAATGTAGGCTCGGTTGCTTCCGCCATCTCCTTGTGGGAGGCGTTTAAGACCGTCTTGAGGGGTCAGGCTTTATCGTTGATTTCTGGCGCCAAAAAGCAAAAAAAAAGAAGAAGTGGTGAAGATAGAGACCGAAATACTGGATTTGGAATCGGCATTGGAACAGGAGGTGACCCACTCAAAACTGCATGTTTTACAGCTGAAGCAGTTTGAATACAAGTCATTAGTGTCGGATGCGGCGAAGGCTCTTAGCAACAGGGACGCATATATGATGTCGGAGACAAGGCCGGTAAATTGATTGCCTGGTTAGATAGGAAAGATAGAGCAAGTCGTGTGGTGCCAGAGATCGAGACGGAAGAGGGAGTCTTGGTTACCGACCCGCGGGAGATAGTGGCGTGTTTCGCCACCCATCTTCGCACTGTGTACTCCTCTGTGTCTGATAGGCCAGAGGAAGACTCTCGTTTGTTGCTTCGGGATATCACCCTTCCATGTCTTTCTGAGGAAGATAGGGACTTAATGGATTCGGCGATTACGGCGGATGAAATAGCATTGGCTCTGCGTTCTGTGCGCTCTGGTAAGGCAATGGGCCCAAACGGTTTGCCAATTGAGTTATACAAGCTTCGACCCAACAGGATTGCTCCGTATTTGAGGGATATGTTCAAGGAATCCCGCGATGGTGGGTTTCTCCCCCGCGATCAACGCCTTGCCACTATAGTTGTTATACATAAGGAGGGAAAGCCTCGGAACAAATGTGCGTCATACCGGCCGATCTCATTATTAAATGCTGAGCCGAAGATTTTGGCTAAGGTATTGGCTAATAGACTAATCAAGGTTATCAGTGATTTAGTGCATCCGGATCAATCCGGTTTTATCCTGCACCGGAATACTGCATTGAATCTTCGGCGGTTGCATGGTGTTATAGCTAGGGCCGGGACGCTGCGTGAACCGGCCATTTTGGCGTCTCTTGACACCACTATGGCGTTTGATACTGTGGAATGGCCGTACTTGTGGGCGGTTTTGGCCAAGTTCGGCTTCGGCCCTTAATTTATCAGTTGGGTGTGACTTCTTTACGCTGACCCCCTCGCTCAGGTTGTAGTTAATGGCCGCGTCTCTGAAACATTTGCCCTAGGGCGTGGGACTCGGCAGGGTTGTCCGCTTTCTCCCCTCCTGTTTACGTTGGCGCTTGAACCCCTGGCTGCGTGGATCCATTGGGAACCGTCCATGAGAGGGATCTACTGGTCCCCGGAGCATGAGGATCGTATTTCCCTATACGCGGATGACATTCTATTGTATCTTACTTCCCCCAGAAAATCCCTGATAGTGTTATGTGACGTTTTGGTCTCGTTTGGTAAGAATTCTGGTTTGATCATCAACTGGGCGAAATCCTCCCTTTATGTACTCAGTGGTGATGCGCCAGTTTTGCCGCGTGGTTGTCCTATTCAGATCGCACAACAGGGGTTCAAATATCTTGGTATTTTTATTTCAATGGACCCTTTGATCCGGTATGAGAAAAACCTCCTCCCTCCTTTGGCGCGATTGAGACGAGATGTGGCGGGGTGGCGAAAGCTCCCGCTCTCTTTGCTTGGGCGTGCAGCCCTTTTTAAGATGATGTCCCTCCCCCGTTTTTTGTACGCCTTGCAAAATACTCTAGATCTGGTTCCTGGTAGCTACTTCCGTATGGTTGAGGGTCTGCAGAGGGAGTTGCTGTGGGATGGTAGGCCCCGAATTGCTCTTGCCAACTGACACTCCCCTGGTATGATGGGGGTATTGCTCTTCCTGATATTAAACGGTACTATTGGGCATCGCAGTTGGGAGCTATCAACCATGGTACATATTATCCCGGGCCTCACCCAGGTTTCGCTATGGACAGGTGGCTGCTCCCCGGAGATAATTACAATAGGGCATTATATTCCAAATCGGTAGTGGGATCTCTGACGGGGCCGACGCGTACGGCTGTGCGTGTCTGGCAGGTTGCCACCTGTGCATTGGGATGGAAGGATCGTTTGACCCTGGCTACCCCGCTGTTTGGATCGGATCAGCTCGGCAAACTGTGGAATACGAAGGGATTCAATAGGTGGGACCTCATCGGTATCTCCAAGGCGGGGGGACCTCTGGGTGAAGGGACAGGTGAAGTCCTTTCTGGCCCTACAGGCCGAGTTCAACCTGGGTGGAACGGAGTTCTTCCGCTATGCTCAGATTCGACATGCACTTGATTCGGTCTTTCCTAGAGGGACGGAGATACCTGAATCTGCCCCGCTGGAGGATCGTGTGCTAGATGGATATATACAGGATAGTACCATCTCTCTGGTATATAAAAAATTGATTAATCCTAGAGCGGACCTTCTCTCCCAGCTGCGAGATCAGTGGACCCGTGATGGCCTTGAACTTGATGATGAAGACTGGCAGTCAGCGATCTCCTCCCCGAAGGAGGTGGCGATACCAGCTCGCCTTAGATTAGTGCAACTTAAAATACTGCACAGAGTATACGTCACAGGCCCTCGTTTGGTACAGATGGGTTTTTCGGAGGAGGGTCTGTGTAGGCGGGGATGTGGCCAGCTGGCCACTTTTCTGCACATCATCTGGGAGTGTGATCACATCATTGACTACTGGCGCAGGATACACGGGGTACTCCAGGATGTAACAGGGATCGCACTTTTACCTGAAGCCAGGCTTTGTATTTTAAATGTTTGGGAGCCCACCGATCACAATGTAGCCCAAACTCAGTGGGTGACCTTGGGTACAATGATTGCCAAACGCAATATTGCACAGCTGTGGGGATCCCAACTGCCTCCTACTATTGAGTGTTGGATGAATGATATGGATTGGTGTATGTTTAGGGAAAAGACTGTGTATGTAGCTCGGGGTCGCCCCCGGAAGTGGCAGAAGATCTGGGCTCCCTGGAATCGTTATAGAGGGGATATATGTGTACCACCTGAAACAGTTATACTAGATCTCCCGCATTCCCCCTGATCCTTACGATATACGATGTCTAAATGCTTCCTTCTGTCTTCTTCCTCTCCTCCCCCCACCCTTTCTTTATTATGTTTGAGTGAAATTGTTTTTTTTCGAGGATCCGCCATTGCACAGTCTATTTGCTTGATGTAACTATGTGACACCTTGTTGTTTTCTTTGTTAATTTTCAATAAAAAAAAATATAAAAAAAAAGATACTGTTACTTGGGATATATCTCTGATGGCACATACTAGACAGTCCCTTACAAATTTCTCCACCCCTCTATCCATCCCTGTTCACCAGAAAGTGTCCCTTATCCTTCTCTTTATTATCCTCATGCCTGCATGACCGTTGTGCG
This sequence comes from Lissotriton helveticus, assembly GCF_964261635.1. Taxonomy (NCBI): domain Eukaryota; kingdom Metazoa; phylum Chordata; class Amphibia; order Caudata; family Salamandridae; genus Lissotriton; species Lissotriton helveticus. Next base: position 1,841,248,274 of record NC_136067.1, on the reverse strand, counting down.
CCAATTTCGCACACAGACCTAGTGGAACCACCAGTAAATTTGCCTGTCTCAGAATTCCTTAGAAACACTGAATTCCAAGAAAACCTACTAGAAAACACTAAAAGAATCACCAATCTTCCCTTTGTGCCATTCTTTATTCAAACAAGACAACCGTTCTTGCAACGCATTATCATGATCAACTGCCTCTCTCCAGTCCTCTATGCCCATGCATTCTTCTTCATCAGCAGAGGCAAAAGCAACTACAACAAAATCATCGCCATTAGCCTCTTCCTCAATTTCATCTGTCTTCAGAGGTAAAAACGACAGTCGGTGAAAACATTCTTCACCGCAGGACTAATCTAAACCTGCAATCTATAATGCCATTTGGCAATTCTTGTAGTAGTTTTACAAGCTCCTTTTGTGGTAAATTAATGACTCAAAGGCTTGTGATCCATGCACACTGTAATTTCAATTCCCCACAGATATTTTCAAAATAGATCCACACCCCACCAACAGTCTAAAGCTTTCTGTTCAATCATGTAATGGGTACTTTCTGCTCCATGAATGGCATGTGAAGCAAACGCCACCACTTCATGTGATTGCATCAACATCGCTTCAAGGTCATACTGACTAACTACTGTGTGTGGATCACGGGTATCAAAAGGTTTGAGGGGAATGGAGTCAGCTATTTCTCCCTTAATCAGATTGAACTCTTGGTCCATATCCTCACTCACCTTTCATTTTTCTTCAACAAAGACCTCAGCATCCTCCTCCTTTCTGCACACTCGGTAACAAAATGAGCAGAAAATTCTAGCATGCCACAAAAGAATGCAGCTGATGTTTATTCTCCAGTGCAGGACATTTCTTAATGGCTTTAACTAGACTCTCTGTAATTTCCGCATCCCTAGCCAACAGCCTGTGCCCCAATTAGTCCTCACTTTACACCGCAAACTTACATTTACTGGCTTCCAAAGTCACTCCTTTTTCTTTTAGAATAGACAACACCAACGCAAAGGTTTAAATATGTGATGTCAGGTCTTCCCCAAAAATTTGTGTCCTCTTGAAAACATCTTCTGTTAGCTATTCTATCACTCGCTGAAACACAGACTAGGCAGAAGCCAATCTAAAAGGCATATGTTTAAACCTGAAAGCCCCACCACGTGTCATATATTAAATGGTGGGGATCCCCATGTAACGCAATTTGGTGGCACACTGGGGACATATCGAATGTAGTAAAAACGTTTGCATGTTTCAGAGTAGAGAACATTTCAGAAATGTTCGGCAGGGTGTGCCTATCGACCCATATTCTCCTGTTGAGATCTCTTAGCTCGATGCACATTCTCAATGAGCCACTACTTTTCCTAGCTATCACTACCCGAGATAGCGAATCCGAGGTCTGTATGGGCTCAATGATCCCTTGATCATACATATTTTCAGTTCTTTATTCGACTCCTTCCTCATGGAAACGGTAACATGTTTGGCTTTGTGAACCACCAATTCTACTCCCACTTTCAACTGGATTTGGAGTGCAAATACTTTGATTTGCCCAGGTTTCTTACCAAATACTTCAGGAAAAGCATCCATCCATACACACTTACCCACAGCCATCACACCCATTTACTCCTCTTTATTTAAACATGACCTGTTCCGGACTGTTGGGATCTAACACAATCCTGAGATTTCTTTGGTCCAACAAACATGAACCCCATTTGGCCATATACTCTGTTCCCTCTGCCATATTTCCCTTGAAATGTAATGTGGCACAGAACTCCCCCACCAGCTCAATGGGTTTCCCCCATACGCTACAGGGTTCACTTTTGTCTTTCTGAGGTCCACATTGTGAAATTCTTTCCATTACTCCAGTCCTAATAATGTAAACAGTGACCCGGAATCGGCCATCATGCTCATATTGATATTACAAATATCCACAAAGCATTTAGATTTCTTAATGGCTGGGCCACTTACAAGCAATACTTCTTCATTGTCACTTCCGACCCTGCCATTCACCTTTTGCTCCACATCCACCGCCAATACCACACTATCCTCATCTGAATCAGATTGGGTTTACTTCCTGACTGTAGGAATGTACTCCTTTTTGACATGGTCACTCCCATTTTTTGACTAGTACATGATGTGATTTCGACTGGAATTTTATTTGTGTTTTATAGAGCGCTGATTTGACCCATTAGGGTATCAGAGTGCTTTACATGGTTAACAAGTTGTATACAATATGAACTTAGGGAGAGGGGTGGAACATTTGGGATAAAAGCAAGTACAAACAATTTACAAGAACACTATGAACTTAGGGAGAGGGGTGGAACATTTGGGATAAAAGCAAGTATAAATAATTTACAAGAACGAAGGTCCAGGAAAAAAAATTTGAGGTGAGTGCAATGCAAGCGTTAGGAGAGGAATTTACCCATTAGGAAGGTTTTGGCTTCCTTCTTAAAACGTGCCAGAGTTGGAATTCTTCTAATGACGGACTGGAATGAGTTCCAAATTCTTGGTGCGGCCCCAGAGAATACAGGTTCTAGGTTTTTTCTATTCGAAAGCGTGGAGGCTGGAGTAAGAGGGCTTTAGAGGACCTGTAGTTTCTGGCACCTCCAGATACCATGATTTTCTGAGCGAGAAATGCAGGGGATTTAATGTATAGAGCCTTGTGAGTGATACATGCCAGTTTAAGTTGGATTCTGGCTTCAAGAGGCAGCCAATTCAGAGCTTTGAGGTGTGGTCAATTTTTTTTTAACCTGTTAGGAGTCTGGTGTCAGCTTTGAGGCAGGCTTTTAAAGGGGCCAGTGAGATCTTAGGAAGGCCAGAGAGGGTAGAGCATTCATATTCGATTCTGGAGAGAACTAGTGCCTGGGCTGCCAATTTTAGGTCAGGAGTGTCAAGGAAAGGTTTTAGTTTTCTTAGATCGCTTAGGTGAAACCTGGCGTTTTTGGCCATCGAGTTGATGTGGGCACTCATATTCAGGCTGCTGTCCAGGGATATTCCAAGAGATTTGGCAGAGTCCACTCTGGTCGGTTGGTAGTTTAGGGCTGTGATCGACTTAGACCATTCCCGAATGTCAGTGTTGGTTTTGGGTGGGGAGATTAGCAGGAATTCTGTTTTCTGTGCATTTAGTTTGAGCTGGTTGGAGGTGAGCTATTGGTCAGTCAACTTCAAGGCCTCATTCAGGGAAAAAAAAGCGTGTGCACTCGGTTCCTGCTAATCAGGTCCCTAGTGCCAGATCTCTTTCCCAAAATTATGTAATTGTTCCCTCAATTGGCAATGCCTTTAGTACCCTCTATAAGTCCTTCGTACCCCTACTACCTAGGGCCTGAGGTTACTAAAGAGGGTCCCCCAAGGGCTGTAACATGAATTGTGCCACCCTAAGGTCCCCTCACCAAACTCATGCAAAGCTGCTATCGCAGGCTGCATGTTTTAGTGCAGACCAAACTGAAAACACGACTTGACCCACATCCCTGTCTGCCAGGTACCCTAACACTGCATGTAGTACTTGTAAGTCACCCCTACAGCAGACCTCACAGCCCTAAGGCAGGGGAGAAGATTTGACCTAACGAGTAGAGTGGTCAACTTTGAAGCAGGGGTACTGGGGTCAAGTCTCGGTAGGGCACTCGACATCCTGTGATTCGAGGCAAATCACTTAATCTTCCTGTGCCTAACAAAATCAATGTGTCTGTCTGTAATACAACTGGTGCTCCTGTTAAGCGCTCTGATACCTTTTGGTTGAGTTTGCGCTACATAAAACTCCCCCCCCCCCCCCCCATATACATTTATGAGGGTATATCTGTATGAGCTGATATGCCCCTGTGCCAGTCCGTTCCATTACTGTCAGTGCAAGTAGAGAAGGAAGCCATTTTAGAACATGTTTCCCAGCTATGATGGCTTCTCTGAAAATAGGGATGTTCGGTATCCAACATCTCGTATTGATAAAGCCACGCTGATTCCAGTGTTGGATTTACCAATACCTGCACACAGGGCATCTTCGAGGTCATGCTCAGTGACTGGTTTCTGCCAGACTGCCACCCGAGCCACTGTTCTGACCTCTAGGGTGAGAGCCTCTGCTCTCAGGAGAACCGAACAAAAGCCTGTCCATGAATAGGGTGTTTTGTTTACACTCCTCACAGATACTTTAGATTCACTGCCAAAACATCCTGTTACATACTTTTACAAAATGTATTTTATATTACATCTCCGACAAAATTTGTCTACAGCAGGACAATAAAAGAATTTCCTAAATGTTTTTTGTTACCGTGTCTATAGCAACTTCTTCCTATCCTCATTTTTCTTCCATTTCATCCTTGACTTATTCACCTGCACAGCATATATTGTGTACTTATGGACATTAGTTCTGCAGGTGGCGGTATTGCTTTCTTTTGCATTGTAGAGACAAACAATTAGTACAAAGGTGAACTGGTGTTCTAAATTTCACCACCACGTACCACACAGTTATACTGGAGATCAATACAGGTCACCTCCCATTATGTAGTTAAAGTGTAGGTGTGCAGATCATGTGATTCACACTTTTAAAACAAGTTGTGGCAATCAATGAACAGTTGCTTCCTCGCGATAATCCAAAGTACTGGATGATTGCCGTATATTGAAATATCCAAATGCTTAAGTGTGCCTCCCTTAAGGATGAGTAAACTCTGGCACGCTATAAAGGCAGCATAATATGAAGCCAAACTAGAATGGCACCTAAAATCGAGAACCGCCAACCCAAATACTTTGCGTTATCCTCACTTTAAATGGCAGCATGGCTCCCCAAAAGCCACAACCCAAGGCAAAATGGCTCTTATGCTGCGCAGGGGAAGGCAGGATCTTGCAGTCACATCAGTTGCTCAAAATGGTGGCACGCAGTGCGTGATAGACGCATACAATGCTCATACATCACCTAAGTGGGAAATGTCTGTCCAACATGAACCTCAAACGCAGTGCATTTTACTGTGGCTAAATTCTGAATGCTGCCTTCACTGCTATTTTCTTGCTGCTGTTCCCCGGATGGTGCCAATAAATTGCCAGGTACCACTTCCACTGCTGATGCTCACACCAGGCCTGTGTTAGCAGGAAACTGCTAGACTTGTTAATTTGAGTGTGTTAAATGCTACCCTGCTGTTTGGAAAAGCTTGTGAATACACTTTCTGCTCGTTGCCACTGAAGTCTTGGTTGAAAGGAGGAGAAGAGCCTTTAATATATATATATATATATATATATATATATATATATATATATATATTTCCAACAGGCCACTCCTCAAAGTAAACCACAAGGACAAAGCGGGGAATACTTTGGAAGCTCTTTATTCACCGGTACAGCCGTGCACAATGCATTTCGGCTTGTCCGCCTTCCTCAGGTGCTACTAATACCCTGCATCACCTATTCCCTCCTTTTGAATTTACTCCTATTGCGGGAGATCAGCTGACCCAGCTGCACTAGGACCAGAGCAGTCTAATGGGAGACTACTACCCCCAGCATGCATCACGAAGGTAAGTGCAGCAGCTGTGAGGAAAAACTGCCCAAATTACAACCGATGCCCAGGCTGCTGGCACAAGACGCCTCTTAGTTCCCATTTTGGTTAGTTACCAAATAAAGAGACGGGCGCTGGTAGCGGGAATGGAAGAACAGATTTTTATTTCTCATGAGGAGAGTCTGTCATTTCGGACACACGCACAATGTCTTCAAGAGGTGCTCTAACAAGTTTCTCTGAGGCTCCGTCTTTTATACACAGGTTTATGATGCACAAACATTCCTTATTGCAATAAAGACACTTTGAAGTACGAAAAGGCACGTTTGGAATCCCAGCTTCAGGCCTATTCCCATACCTGTCGCTCGGATGTCGTTTCCCCTCCCAAATGTAACAAGTGATTGTAATCTTGCAGCCGGACATTCCAACAGGACACGAGGGCAGGAGGGGGTGGTCAGATCTAAGGTTGGGCAGGCGATAAGATCGGGCACTTCGGTTGGTGTATCACGTTTTGCTATGCGGGCCAGGGGGGGTACATCCATGAGGCTTTGTTTTATGACTTGGGACCGGGTCGAGAGGCCAGGTGTAGCCGGGGGGGGGGGGTCATCAGAAGAGGGGAAGGGTGTTCCTGGGAGGAATGCAGGGGGTGTCGGTCAGGCAGGGGTGTCACTTTTAGAGCAGGGTCGCGCAGAGGGAGAGGGTTTTATGGCCTATGCATGAGAGAGCGGGGGTGTTCAACGGGGGGGGAAGGGGGACGTGCTGGGGATTTAACAAACGGGCAGAGAGGCCTTGGTGCCTAAAATGGCTGTCGTGTACGTGCGTGCATGGGCCTATGCTGGCGGGATGATGCGGTCAATGCTTCGCGGTATTCGTTCTGCTTACAGCGAGGGGTATGGTGAACACAAATGAACGCCGCTTATGTACATATACATTGTCATTTATCACAGTCGCCGCTTTTTAACATAAGTTAGTTCATTTCTGTGTTTATCATAACTGACGGGGTGTACATATAGCCATGTGTGGTCAATGAAATATCGTTTGTCAATACTGGCGGATTGCATATAACCATGTGCAGTCGATGCGATAGACGAGGTGCAATAATATGAATTTACATTTGTCGTGTTATATATACGAGTCTAGAGATCGGTATACTACTCAGTCGGAGTCAATCAAGGAAATGTTCCGACACATTATGGAACCATGTTCTGACTCTCTCTCCGGCGGTATCAGTGTACAGTTAAAAGTGACCGATGAAACATTTTGAAAGCAATACAAAGTGGTTGAGGGAGGAATTCAGTTCAATACAAGCAATTAGTCGGGGGGGGGGTAGAAAGTTCAGAAAGGGGGGGGGGGGGGGTCTTCGCCACAGTGTCTTTTTAGCAGCGAGCCATCACTGGTAGGCTCTAGTAGTTCGTTTTCTTCCGTTGGCGCTGTTGAGCACCGGCGGTGGAGCTATAGGTCCAGCTCGGATCCATCCTTACACGTCGCAGGGTGCGATCTGTCCTCTGCTGTTAGACCACAGTCCTGTTTCCTAACTAATCTTTTTAAGGGTGCCTCATGCTGGGAACCTGCATTTCTTTCTCCTTCCGTGGCAAACCCTATTCTACCTAAATGCTGTTCTTCTTCTCTGAGTCAAAATCCATGTGAAAAAAAGGGGGAGGTTGTCGGATAATCGAGGGAAGAGAGGGCGGAGTGGGATCAGATCTTTGAGACAAACCAAGGGGGCCAAGGATATCGAGCAGGCCGGCCCATCGATCGGGCTCAAAGGGGCGGGGACTTCTGGCACGCGTGGGTCAGCAAGCAGAGGGCTTCAAGGCAGCCCTCCATCCTTTCATTTTCCGTGTTTGAGAGTGGTGCCTCGTCCCGCGTCTCGTTGCTCTGCGGCTCCACCTTTGGTCGAGGTCACATGTGCTTCATGATCTGCGGCCAGGCTGTGCGTCACGTCCGGCCCCTCTCCTCCGGTAATTGTGTATCTTTGAATGGGTACAAAACAAGTTTTAGAGAACTGGCAGGAGAAGACATTTATACATTTCAATTCCGCCCCCAATCTTAAGTAGTTGGGGATACGTTCATCGGTCACGGTCAGAAGTTATCACTATGGAGTATGTATGCGGGCATTTCTACTGAGTTTGTACTAAGTCTATTTGGCGTTCATTCATGACGTATATGGAGAGAAGTCAGACTCCTATCAACTGCGTATTCCATCAAACTCGAAATTGGATCCTTCGGTAGAGACTCGTCTTTCTAACCCGAGCCCTGGCAGTCTTCTATCATCATGAGAGAGGGACAGAGGCTAAACATTCTTTTCTCGGGGAGCAACGGTTAATCAGGGTCATCAGTTATACTTCGGGATATGGAGCTGGGGTCAATCGGGAGAAACGAGGACGCTTTGGACATCCGTGCTTGGGTGCAGAGAGGTGGGGCAATCTGGGCATTGGGGATTGTGTTTCTAACGAACTGAGAACAGAAGGCCACTGACATATAGTCCCCCTATAAAAAGGCCAGATTAGGGGACATCAGTCGTCTTACCTGTCCTTTCCTTCTTAGCCAATTCAAGTTCCATCATTTTACAGAAAGGAGAGGTAGTAATATGGCAAATTACAATTGCTTTAGTTTCTGTCAATTTTGCCGAACACCTTTGTGTTAAAAAACCAATTAGGCTTGTGCCGGCGGGGCACAACGTTACCACACAAAGGGAGAGGGAACAGGGGGACCCTCAGAGAGAGAGTCGTCCGCATTTTAAATGAACTATTCGGTACACGTACGACATGGAGAGAGAGAGAAAGAAAGAGAGAAACGTGTACAATAATAGGCCATTTAGTGCGCACACAACACAGAACAGCAGGGGTCAAGTTATATAGAAACACAGGCTGAGGGACGACGTAGATCCATACATTACGTACACATGAATTCAGGCGGGGGGGGAATAGTACATGTATTATATACAAAGATCCAAGACAAAACATAGAACAGTACTTGGCCAAAAAGATTTCTTCCTGCATGCTGCGCATCCTTAGTATCCTACTTAATTCATCTGGCTGCCTTTGCTGGTGACCTCGGTTGCAAATACTTACACCTTTGTCAATTGTTCGGGAACTAACCCGGTCGGGCTAATACTCACGGTGGGATCTTCGAATCATTTTTAGCGAATGGGTATCCAGGCTGAGGCAACGGAGGGTGTCAGTCGGGAGAACAATGGGGCAGCTTTGAGTTTCATGTCTATGAGGGTGCAAGAAGGAGGTGGTAAATCTTAAACATTGACAATATTCCTAGTCTTCCAGGAGGAGGGTACTTGGGTAAACCTCCCCCTGGAATATTCCTGAACCTTTCCCTATTTAGTTACCGTATGAATTTACTCATGGGTGCACGTCATTCTTGGTTGCATTATTTGGGGTGCCGGTTGGAGTCATATTTTGTCATACTGCAATAACCCGTCAAGTTTCTGCTTCAGGCCACCCTCCCAGTCGCTGGGTTCAGAGAGAGAGACAGCCGTTTCTAAGTAAGGGAGTGCTATATCTTTGTTTGTTCGTCGTGTATAGGCACCATGTTCAAACCCCTTTTCCCCATTCCATCGGCCGTTCGATCATCACTTAAGTCATACATAAAACATTTCTCTTATCAATCCAAATGTGTGCAACGTGTATTCAGTCGAGCTTTACACATCAGGGCATACACGCGTGCATTCATATCACACAAATTCGTCACGTTCTCAGGGGCAGTCCCCATAGATAATATACAATTTTTCCGCGCGGAACCATGGCGTGTTGCTTAGGTCTTCTCCATACTTTAGTCGACGTTCCGATGTGACCTGCAGAGAGAAGGGAAAAAGAAGGGGTGGGGGCAGCGTTTTAAAACACATCAGCGCGCATAAACCCGAAAATGCTTTTACTTACCACATACTCGACCTATTTTCGCGGGATGCAGTCCCTTTCGTCTCGGCGTTTAAGCCCAGAGGGACCGGTAGTGCGGGAGAGATAATCATTGATGGACTGTGTATTGCATAGATCGCCCAAGTGTGGTATTACGGATCGTGTGTAGGGAAGGGTCAAAACAAAGGGCAATCAGTGTAAAGTGGGGGTGAACTCGTGCTCTCCTTCGAGGAGGAGGGATGGTCTACAGTGGTACAGGGTCGTTTTTGTTCATCAGGCACGGAAACTAGAGGGGCTAGGTGGCATTCCTTCGGAGTGGCTTAGGGGCATCTGAAACAACTTCCCTGATACATGTGGCATATAAAGTAAAGGCTAAATACCGGGACCTTTATCGATTGCTTTACGCTGCACAAAAATAAAAAATAATAAAAAACACACACAACAAACCTGGACCATTCACATTTGCAATATTTCTGTGTACTTTGCTTTTTAACTTTTAAGTAATCGAGTTGCTTCATTTCACCTGTATTTTACTTATATCGGAAACAGTGGCCATTTATTCGAAACTTACCAATCTAAGCGCTACAACTATGTTTGCTTTTCAAAAAAACCTTTATTTAAAAATGTTGGCGCACAAATACGGGCCTACAACCACGTGGGCCGGCCACGGAGCAGACTGGAACTGTACATGAGGGGATATTTATTTGAGGAAAACGTAACTGAGTCGGTGGTCGTTGATTTCATAAAGGTGCGACAAGTGCAATAAAATCATATCGAAAATTCATTGTGGGCAAGTACCATAAGTGTCGAAAATTCGAACTTTCAATAATACGGTAATCAATGACGCGTCAGAACTTAATATCAATTCATTGTCCGAATGTTCAATCAGTACCCATCCCCTCCCGCCATGCGCTTCAAAAACTGCATACATATCCCATGATATCAAGGCTGAGCAACCGGAACACAACAGGGAGTTGCGAGTTTCATTTGTACCGGCGCCATTTTGGGTGAGGTCAGGCAGGTCCAAGTATAGTCAAAATGTCTCCACCAACTCGTGGTTGGACCAGAGCCTCTTTCGGCAGTCCAAAAGTTTCGTTAAAGGGCAACAGCAGGGACCGGCGATATGAACCATCAGTCAAAGGGGGGAGGGAGGCAACAATCTTTCCTACCGGGTCATACTGGTGTTCCACCGTAACTGATCAAATTGGTAGTCTGCAGGATTTTGGTCATTCAAACTGAGGCTGGCGCCAGCATGAGAGCGCCAACGTCTTGTGGCTACGTCTTGGTCGTTCCGCGGGCAATCATGGCAGTCATTCCCCATCGGGGGGCCCGCGGGGGTCGGGGGCCCCTGCAGTTCTCGTAGAATCTTCAAAGCTGAGGAGAACGCTTCTGGACGGGGGGACTCATTTTGTAGCTGACAAGCGACCAGGCCATCTTTGCTCGCCAGGCCCAATCCTGCAGAGTCGACCGCCATTTTATGTGTTCCGTGGCAACCGGCAGTCGCTGGATCGCAAGAGCAGACGGACTCCAGCCTGTCGGGCGTGGCGTTGCACCGCAAGAGGGGTGGGCGCAACTCAGCTGGGTGACTGTACCGCAGGAGCGGACGCAACTCATCTTGGTGAGTGAGGCGCAGGGGTGCAGCGCTGTGTCCCAAGAGTGGGAGGAACTCAGCTGGTTCGGGCGAAGCGCCGTTGTATCGCAACAGTGGACGAGACCCCGCTGGGTGAGTGGAGCGTTGCTGCACCACAAGAGTGGACGAACCCTTGTCGGGTGAGTGGAGCGTTGGGGGTGCAGCTGATGGGCCTCCACCTGGGGAGGTGGGAGAGGCTCGTCTGCGCCGCCTCTCCCTCCCAGTGCACCCCACGCCGTCTCCTGGCGCTGACATTCGTGATGGCCGGACCAGGCGATGAGAGAGGGTGGGGGGGTCGGAGGCATAAGCAAGACATCCCCCCCCCCGTGGCCTGCAAGGCGCCAGAAGAAGAGGATGGGAGGACCAGTACATTCCGGGCCATCCACCCCACGACCTCTCCGGCAGATGGCGGCCAGCCGGGCCCCGCCCTGCACGTGTCGAGGCCTCGTCTTCCGGATGGGCGTAACCGTGGACCTGTTGCACTTCGGGAGCTTCCGGAATGGGGGTAGGTATCTGCTGACTTGTATCTATCTTATGTTACTGTTATTGGGCGTGGCGGGCGGTGGGACAGACATGTTTGGAGCAGTGAGGGGCGGCGGAGCCTAGCTACCTCGTGGCTGTCGTGATGTCAAGCTTGGCTTCTCTCACCACTTTCATGTTTCTTATTGCGGGCTATTTATAACGTTTCTTATTTCTAGCGAAGTCAAAAAGACTCATCAGTGGCCTACTGATTTTGCTCGATTTCTTTTTTCCTTCCTTTTCTAGTGTGTTTCGGGCTAAAGTTTCTGTTAACAGGATACGGTGATTACTTCGTATTTTACATATGTCCTTTTTATTAGGGGCGCCCTCCGGTTGAGCCAGATGATCTACCTCTAATAAATGGTCCGGGTGGAACTAGTTTACCAATCAGTGGGGAGTAGATAGGTATGACAGATTACAACGGGGGACAAAGGTCCGCATTACCTACCCTTCACTACTTGCAAAGACTAGACAGAATATTTCTATTCCACGTTATTTGCAAACAGAATACCTCAAAAGAACTATTCCTTGAACAATAAATGTCCAGATAATCAATCAGTGGGGACAAAAATAGGCATGACGGATTACAACGGGGGACAAAAGTCCGCATTACCTATCCTTCGCTATCTGCAAAGGGAGACAGAATATTCCTATTCTTCTCTGTTTGTAGACAGGGAATATCTCAAAAGAGCGATAATCGATAAAAATCGATAACAAACAATCAGTGGGGAGAAAGATAGGCATGACGGATTACAATGGGGGACAAAAGTCTGCATTACCTATCCTTTGCTATCTGCAAAGGGAGACAGAATATTCCTATTCTTCCCCGTTTGTAGACAGCGAATGTCTCAAAGAGCAACAGAGCAACCAATCAATCAGTGGGGAGAAAAATAGGCATGACGGATTACAACGGGGGACAAAAGTCCGCATTACCTATCCTTCACTATTTGCAAAGAGAGAGGAACGTTCCCATTCGTCGCTGTTTGCAAACAGAGAATGTCTCAAAGAGAACCAATACTTCAAGTAGCAACCAAAGCTAAATGAACCAATCAATGAACAATACCAGTATTTAAATACCGATTCCAATACAAACAATCAATCAATCAATCAATCAATCAGATGGATAAAGCCATCCTATCAATCAGACGTAAAGACGTCCTACTTAACCTTACCCGGACCGGACCGTGTGGACAGTTCTTCGCCTTCCCTTTCCAGCGCCCGATCGTTCTCTTACTCCATGTTTTTACCGCAGCATTCCTGTGGGATCCCAGTCAGGACAGTAGGTCGCTTGAGAGAGGTCCGTTCGGAATCGGTGAAGTTCATTCAATCGGCAGCCGGACGAGGCCCCTCTCAAGGCAGGTATACTCCAATCGTTCAGATGTTCACCCCATCGTCTGGACCTCTCTTACCGGGCCTTATGTCGCTGATGGGCCCCGCGTTGGGACGCCAATTGAGGAAAAACAGCCCAAATTACAACCGATGCCCAGGCTGCTGGCACAAGACGCCTCTTAGTTCCCATTTTGGTTAGTTACCAAATAAAGAGACGGGCGCTGGTAGCGGGAATGGAAGAACAGATTTTGATTTCTCATGAGGAGAGTCTGTCATTTCGGACACACGCACAATGTCTTCAAGAGGTGCTCTAACAAGTTTCTCTGAGGCTCCGTCTTTTATACACAGGTTTATGATGCACAAACATTCCTTATTGCAATAAAGACACTTTGAAGTACGAAAAGGCACGTTTGGAATCCCAGCTTCAGGCCTATTCCCATACCTGTCGCTCGGATGTCGTTTCCCCTCCCAAATGTAACAAGTGATTGTAATCTTGCAGCCGGACATTCCAACAGGACACGAGGGCAGGAGGGGGTGGTCAGATCTAAGGTTGGGCAGGCGATAAGATCGTGCACTTCGGTTGGTGTATCACGTTTTGCTATGCGGGGCCAGGGGGGGTACATCCATGAGGCTTTGTTTTATGACTTGTTTTATGTCGAGAGGCCAGGTGTAGCCGGGGGGGGGGGGGTCATCAGAAGAGGGGAAGGGTGTTCTTGGGAGGAATGCAGGGGGTGTCGGTCAGGCAGGGGTGTCACTTTTAGAGCAGGGTCGCGCAGAGGGAGAGGGTTTTATGGCCTATGCATGAGAGAGCGGGGGTGTTCAACGGGGGGGGGAAGGGGGACGTGCTGGGGATTTAACAAACGGGCAGAGAGGCCTTGGTGCCTAAAATGGCTGTCGTGTACGTGCGTGCATGGGCCTATGCTGGCGGGATGATGCAGTCAATGCTTCGCGGTATTCGTTCTGCTTACAGCGAGGGGTATGGTGAACACAAATGAATGCCGCTTATGTACATATACATTGTCATTTTCCACAGCTGGATCCCTGTAACTTCAGTAAGCGCAGTGTTGTGCCAAGCAAAATGAGGGGGCTATATGCCAACTGGTGATTGCGTTCTGAATGGTGCTGAGAGCTCCCTCCGGTCCCCAGCGTGGAAACAGACCGGGCAGTGAAGCAAGCAGTAATCACACCCGCCTCCCGTGCAGTCACAGGCTTGATTCCTTGTCAAGGCGGTCCTGGAAAATTCAATCCCTCGAAAAACACAGTCCATTGCCAACTGTCGCCAGGAACGTTTGCAGGGCGGGTCCTTGTTTCACGTAGTTGGCCACCACGACAAATATCTCCAACAGGCCACTCCTAAAAATTAAACCACAAGGACACAGCAGGGAATACTTTGGAAGCTTATATATACGTATTAATATATATAATTACCAATAAGTAAAAGCACTGCCGGCAGTGCAGCTGGGAAGAAAGCAACTGCCTGCACATTCAAACACCGCATTCTGCATTACACATTCAGTGAAGACCTCAATGAATTCCACATTCCACCAATGCTGAACCCAACAGTCCATCTCTTCAGCTGCTTAGTGTCCACGATATGCCCCGGCAGGAGAGGGGCCCCTGGGGGTCCTTTCACCATCCTAAATAGTGGTAGTTGGTGTCATTTGAATGTGGTGGGTCATACAAGTTGTGAGTGAGTGCCCATTGGCGAGCGAGCAAACCCTACTGTCATAATGGCGGTTCCCCCAAGAAAATTTTGAAAAAAACAGTGGGCAAATGGTGCGTTTTCAAACAAATTTGAGAATGCAAGAAGGTTAATAAAGCAATTGTGAAAGTGCAGTTTATTTTATTTGTTAAGCTTATAAGGCGCACAGCTACCCAACAAGGGTTTCCCGGCGCCATGACATGGCACAGTAGTATGGCAAGGAACCAGCGGAACTGTTATTGATCAAACAACCAGGTTTTGATGTTTTTACGGAACCTTGAGTAGTTTTCCTCTTTGCGGATATGGGGAGGTAGCTTATTCCAGAGAGATGAACCTAAGTGTGAAAAGGATCTGCCTCCCATTCTTGATAGTTTGAACCTAGGCACGCAGAAGTTAGCTGCGAAATGCGACCTTAGGTTGCGTTTGGGTATGTGAGGCTGGACTAATGCTTGTAGATATTTAGGTGCTGTGCCTGCTTTGATCCTGAACATATAGCTCAGGGCTTTGAACTTGATACGGTTCTCCACCCTGAGCCAATGTAGGTCACGCAGATGAGCCGAGATACTGGCGGTTTTAGGAATTCTACTCCGCAACCTGGCAGCTGAGTTTTGGACTAGTTGCAGTCTCCGCACTACAGCTCTATTTGAACCCAGGTACAAGATGTTACCGTAGTCAAGCCGAGATGTGATGAGGGCATTGACTACGGTCTTTTGGGTGGAGGTGGGCAACATCCAGAGAATTTTTTTTAAGCCATTTCAAAATGGTGAAACATAATGCCACTACCTTGCCTGTCTGTTGCTTCATGGAGAGAGTACTATCCACAATGACCCCTAAGTTGCGAACCTGGGTGGTCGGTACAGGGAGATGTCCCATTTGGGTAGGCCAGTGGGAGGAATTCCACAGGTCTTTCTGTTTTCCCAGTATGAGGACCTCCGTCTTGTCTCCATTTAATTTCAACTGGTTGCTAGTCATCCAGTTGAATATGTCACTGAGACCTTGTTTAAGATAAGAGGGAGATAGAGGGCTAGATTCTGAGAGAGAGAAGATGATTTGTGAGTCATCCGCGTAGGTCATAAGGGTAAGACCTACTTTGTCAGCTAGGTCAGTCAGAGGTTTGACATACAGATTGAAGAACAGAGGGCTCAAGATTGAGCCCTGAGGTACTCCATGCAGTGAGCTGAAAATTCCTGAGCATGCGGAGGATGATAAGTTTTGGAACGTCCGGTGTTTCAAGAAAGAACTAATCCACTTAAGTGCTTCTCCACAGATCCCAATATTTTCCAATGTGCTGAGCAGCCTGTCGTGTGATATAGTGTCAAAGGCCACGCTCAGGTCTAATAAAATGAGTGCTGCCGTTTGACCATCGTCAAGGGGTTTCCGGATTTTTCCGCTGACTCCCAACAGTGCTGTTTGCGTGGAAAAACCAGTTCGAAAACCTGATTGTGATGTGCGAAGGAGATTGTTTTCTTCAGTAAATTGAGTCAGGACTGGATGGACATGTCTCAAGTATTTTTGAGAAAACAGGAAGAAGCGATATAGGTCTATAATTTGACAGTGTTTCGGGGTCCGCCGTTGGCTTCTTCAGTAGAGGGTTCACCATTGCGTGTTTCCACAATGTAGGAACCGTAGAGTGTACAAAGGAGGAGTTTAGAGCATCCGCTATTATCTCCAAAGAAGGAGCATTCAGTTGTTTTAGTACATTAATAGGGATAGGGTCGCTAGGGGATCCTGATTTAATGGTCTTAAGAATGGTCTTTGGCTTTCTATTGTAATGGGAGGCCAGTATTCCAGAGTAGCCTTAGCGATAGGGACCATGTCAGTGTCAACTTGGGTGATGGTGTCGGTCTTGTTTCTTTTTATTTCTGTGATTATGTTGTCGATTTTTTCAGTGAAAAACTGAGCAAGATTCTGACATTGACGCTCATTTAAAGGTCGGGCAGTTGCTGTAGTTTGTGCACCTGCCAGTTCTTTGACCGTGTTAAAGAGTTTTAGATCGGTTTGTTGCTTTCATAATAGTGTTGGACACATACAGGGCTTTAGCTTTCATACAAGCAGCATGATATTTGTTTCTTGCATTGTTGTATGTCACCTTTTTGTCCGGTGCATAATCTTTACGCCATAGGTCGGCTGCGTCGCTAAGCCACTCTTGAGTTGCTTTTGCTATGCTTTCCATGTTATGGCCCCTGGGGGGGGGGGGGGGGTGTCGGGTTCGTCAAGTACCTTATTAAGATATTTAGATTTTTCCAATTTTTCCTGGACGTAGTTTGGAAAGTGGGCTGTGCAGATGTCATAGCTGGTAGTTTGAGGCTGAACTTAATTAAATAATGGTCCGAACAACCGATGGGGATCGCATTGTGCCATACTAACTCAGTGAGATTCGAAAAAATAGGGTCCAGTAGGTGTCCTGCCTTGTGTGTGGGGCCTGAGTTGAGTAACTTGATGTTTAATGCTGTTAGGTCATCTAGCAAATTTGCACAAGAGGTGTTAGACAAGTCCTCTAAATGTAAATTTAAATCTCCAATCAAGGAAAAAAATGTTGAACCTAGATGAAAAGGGGTGATATAGTTGGCCAGTGTAGAGGCCCAATGGGTGGAGTTTCCAGGGGGCCGATAAATCAACATGCCAGATAACGTAAAGTTGGGATTCATAGTTATTTTAAAGAAAGCTGCTTCGCAGTCTGGGATGTCTACAGGGTCCAGGCTACATTTTAGCTGCCTCTTGAAAATAATTGCGATGCCACCTCCTGTTTTTATTGCTCTATCTCTCCGTACAATGGCATAATTTGAGGGGAGAGCTGTAGCTATATCAGGGCCAGCACTATCTTGTAGCCAGGTTTCAGTCAAGAAAAGTGCACTAGGTTGCTCTTCTAGTAGGAGGTTAAAGATATCCAATTTGTGTTTCGGCAACGAGCGGCAGTTTACACTATAAA
Source organism: Lissotriton helveticus (assembly GCF_964261635.1). Lineage (NCBI taxonomy): Eukaryota > Metazoa > Chordata > Amphibia > Caudata > Salamandridae > Lissotriton > Lissotriton helveticus. The sequence continues at coordinate 1,841,230,850 of NC_136067.1, read as the reverse complement.
ACAAAAAGTCTTGCGCGGTAGGAACAGAAGACTGCTCCCGCGTTCTTTGTCCCTTCTTGTTTTCGGGATATGGTTGGAAATTTGTGAGTGAGAGATTGCAATATGGGCAGGTAGCATATCCTGCATGATACACCTCAAGTGTGGTGCAGTCATCATGCTTGGGAGGACGCAGCGCCTTTAACTGGCAAGAGGACGATACCTGTCTGTTAGGTGCTGTTTGAGCGTGGATTTCTGCCCCTTGACCCGTCCTGGCCCGGACGGGCACAGACGGGCTGGTCTTTGGCTTGTCTTCGGCGCAGGGACGGCGCGGACGCTGCGCGCATCCCCTGCGCGTATTTGGCGGCATCAGGTTTTTGTAGAGGACGGGCTAGCAGTCAACTCCGCCTCCACACACTCGCCTAATCAATGCCCAGCACCGGGAGGGAACCCGGAAGAAGGTACCGCCCTGCACCCTCCACGACAATCAAGCCTAGCGCTTGCGGTGGAACGGGGCTGCAGAGGCGAGAAGTGAGCAGCAAGATTAGAGTGAGGCAGTGAGTTACAATTTTACAATTTTAAAAGAAGGAAAAGTTTATCCGTGAATTATTAAAATCAATACACAAGCAGCCTTAAAACATTACAGGTCGCGCTGCGAAACTCAAAGTGCTAGTGTCATCTGAGAAAGCAGCCTGTCAATGGGTTTTTGTAGAGGACGGGCTAGCAGTCAGCTCTGCCTCCACACACTCGCCCAATCAATGCCCAGCACCGGGTGGGAACCCAGAAGAAGGTATCGCCCGGCACCCTCCACGACAATCAAGCCTAGCGCTTGCGGTGGAACGGGGCTGCAGAGGCGAGAAGTGAGCAGCAAGATTAGAGTGAGGCAGTGAGTTACAATTTTAAAAGAAGGAAAAGTGCATCTGTGAATTATTAAAATCAATACACAAGAAGCCTTAAAACATTACAGGTCGCGCTGCGAAACTCAAAGTGCTCGTGCAGTTATGACATTAATAAAGAGATGTTTTATGATAATGATTTAACTTCATAACAGAGTTTGAAAAAACAATGCTGAGATTCTCACAGATTTCTTCATTTATTGATATACCTTTACAAATGATATCTTACTGAGAAAATACAAGTTATTATGATTTGTCGGACTGGACACAATGAAACTGCAAGGAATAAACATTAAAAAGCAGTAGGGTAGCCTACAAGGGCACTGTACGTCTCATTCAGGGGGAATGAAGACATCGATCACATAGCCCCCAACCTGATGGAACTCCATTAGCTCTCCTTGCTGGTCCACTACATCAAAACCAGCTGCATCATTTACAAACATTGCAAATGATGTAGCTGTTGTTTATGAAGTAGTGTTGGCCCAGCAAAGCCATTATGACCTGCAGCACCGCTCCTATCTTGATGACAAGCATGGGAGTACCACGTATTATAAGTACGAGTGTAATTGACCAGCAGAACAAAGTTAACATAAATTAAATGTGTGTTTTGGATCAGATAGATAGCAATTGCAAAGAAGGCTGTATGAATCAATCAGCCCACACAAGTTAACGAGAGAGGTGTTGCTAAAGCACAATCGGATAATGAAGGACTCTGCAATGTCACAAATGCTCAGCATAGTTTCAGAGCAACCCTGAGGAAAAGGGTTATATAACCTATGTAATTCGGGGCATGGCTTAAACAACATTTCTGTCACTCGTATAGTGTGCTGTCTGATCAGTAGTTTGATTTCTGTGTGAGATTTCAGTTATTGCATCCAGATATATAACTCGTCAACTGACATTCGTTTTAAACCAGACGGGGCTTTTGACTTTGTCAATAGTGGTTGTTAGCTGTTCAAGTTAAATGAGTAAAACTTATTTTGTTGTAAATAATATTCAAATGTTCCAGTTATGAAATTGTAAGGCTGTAAACTAAACATTACTGAGGCATTGGTAGGGGGTACTAGTCTTCAGAGTGTCTTAATCATGCCTATTCTGCTAATTCTAGGTTAGACACATGCACCCCTTTTTCTTGCCACATCTCGTCCAGATGCTTATCTTATCTTCAGCAGCCTCCTTCACTCACAACCCCCAAACCATAAACACACCAACTCACCTGGAAGCACTTCATTTTCATTTATTTCAGCCTTCTCAATATTTTAGCAGCTGTGCACAGAATCACAATTGCAACTGGAATAAGTGGCATTTGCTCTGTTTGTTCAGCAGAGAGACCAAGGATTGGATGACCAAGTATTCTGTACACTTATTTGACCCCCTGACCGGCACTGTGAGATTTATGCTCTGTCTTCAGCCTATGCTCCAGACCTCTCAATGGTGGCACTTGAAGTGATCTATGCATCTTATAAAAACATACTTATCGTCATCGTTTTCCCTCAAAGGATTTTTAGGTCTCGCCTAGCGTTGCTGCGCACATGTGAAGCTCACTCGGCGAGATTTATTGCTAATGAGGAGTTTCAGTAAAGGACTTGAAGCCCCGCCCCTCATTTCCATTGGCCGGCGTCACCGTTTATGGTAAAGGGTGGCCTGCCATTGGAAATGAGCTTTCTGGGTTGCCTCCTTTGGTTTTTTGGCACGGCCCTTCCGGACTGGCTGGCTTGGTTTACCCCTGTCGTGAAGCACTTCCTTATCTTCACAAGGCGCGTTATATGAACAAGCTATGATCCAATCCTGATGGGCCGTCTCAAAAGGAGGCAGGCACAACGTGATTTCACTTTGTAATTCCTTTGCGTGGCGACAGCTTGTTTACACTTGAGGTGGAGGGGCTGTGGAAGTTGCATAGTTTTGTGAAGCAAAAAAAGACACATTCTGTGGCACCAGTGAAGCTCTCGCAGATTGGCCGGAAACTACCAGGAAACCCAGAGTTTACAGCCGAGCCCTGGTGCGCTAGTGCGTGCTTGCCTCTGTGCAGCGGTGCTTGCGAGGAGGGACCCGGGTGCAGTGGAGACGGAAGCGCCCCTTCTATTTGCCAGACTCCCAGTTCCTTCCTTCTCTGCGCCCCACATGCCGTGTACAGCCACACAGGAATCAGACTGGTCGCACTGGGGTCACTGGAAAACACACAGCTGAGTGCATACTGGTCTGGTAAGAGGCACATTTTCCTCTGTTTTCTAGAAGTAGCACAGCCGTGGGGTAACTGTGAGTGAATGCATCTGCTGCGGAAACCTATATGGACCAACAGGTCACAGCTTTGTATGCCGCAGGGCCGGCAGCTTTTTTCATCCTTCCCGGTCAATACTATGAGGACCGGCAAATGTGGTAACAGCACATCTGTTCACTGAGTTACAGCTGTGCGTAACTATGACAGCAAGTGTAGTAAGTAAACAAGTGACTTCACCTGGCGTGCACTGGGTAAAGGGGGTGAGACGTGGGTCTGTGTCTGCCCTCTTGTCGGTTACTGTGTAAAATAGCAGGCTTCTTCTGAGCTTCACCTCATACGACCTCCGGCTTAAACTTTCGTTTAATTGCGCTGGTGTGCGTCAGTATTCATGTTTCGCTAGGTTTCACCCCAAAGTGGGCGTTTTTGTATTCCAGGTTGCACTTTTCCCTGTAATTCCCTCAGAACTTTCAGGACTTTCAATCGAAGTACAGAAGTGCTGGTACTAGGTATCCAGAGTACGCATACTAGCTCTTTATTGCAGAGATATGGCATATCACTTAGGCCTTCTAATATCCTATACAGGAACTTCCCCCCCGTAGTCCCAAAACTTGTAATAGTTTAAAAATGTACGCCAGGTGGGATTATATCCCACATGCTTCAGCACTTCTCTGCAGGATCGACATGCCTCTTGGAAGACCATAGCATACTGTTTCTGCAAGCCTATCATGCTTACAAAAGAATCATATGAACCCTTTTCTGCAATACCATCATTTATATAATCAGTTTATAGCAGCCCTTTTCTGCAGGATTAATGTGAATCTAGTAGAAGCACTGAGCGCATCGCTGCAAGGCTGTCATGATTACAATAGGAGTCTTTCAGCACTTCTCTGCAGGATCTACACTCACTTCATAAGACCATATCAGCACTTCTCTGCAAAGGTGTCATGCTTACATTAGGAGTGTTGTAGCACTTTCCCGCAAGTCCACCATGTATATAATCAGGCTATAGCAGTACTTCTCTGCGGAATCAATGTGCATTCTGTAGGAGCATATCAGCACTTTTATGCAAGGCTTCCATGGTTACAATAAGAGCGTATCTGAGCTTTATGGCAAGGATAGCATATATATATATATATATATATATATATATTCACAAAGGTTTGCCCATGAGGAATCAGCCACGAGGTAAGTTGTAAATATTCCACTTTATTCAAAAGCTATTGCAAACAGAGGAGCGCAGGACCGCAAACATCTATTAACTTCCTTGCCAGACCGGTTTCGGGAGTCTTTCCCTTCATCAATGGCTTCTGCTTGCAAATGCCGGTTTCTTTAATCATGCACATTTTATTTCATTTTCAAAGTCTGCCCAAGTGGGCGTAGCTGTATGCACAGCCTCCTGGACCTTGTAGTGCTGAAAGTCTTACTTCAGTGAGTCTGTCGCAATTTGCAAGAATTAAAATAACAATCAACATCCCAGTGGGTTAGGTGCTGCATCTTGCTTCTGATGTCTCTCTCAACTGCTTTTTTGGAAACGAACCTCCCCAAACGTAACGGCACCGGAGTGGTGTCATTACAGGTCCGCAGCGCAGCGGGCTTCTTCCGCGACCGAGCACGGCCGCTTAACATAAATTCACAAAGGTTTGCCCATGAGGAATCAGCCACGAGGTAAGTTGTAAATATTCCACTTTATTCAAAAGCTGTTGATACAGAGGAGCACAGGACCGCAAACATCTATTAACTTCCTTGCCAGACCGGTTTCGGGGGTCTTTCCCTTCATCATTCATTCAGACTAGCAGCAGAGAATTATTTTGTGCTCCTATTCATGCATGACAGCCCTGCAGAGTAATATTCTGTGCTCCTATTCATGCAGGACAGCCCTTCAGACACTTGCTGTTTTGATCATATGAATCCATGACGTCCGTGCTGATGAGTGCTGATATACTACTGCTATAGCAATGCCAGGCCTGAATAGCCATTCTCTAATACTCCTATTATATGCAAGGTAGCCCTGCAGAGATATCCTGCTGAGCTCCAATTGTATATACATGGCAGCTCTGTAGAGAAGGGTTGATGCACTTTTTTTTATCCCTATTTATATTCGTAGTAAGATGCTGCTCATTATATGGCAGTTCTGTAAAGATGTTTTTATTTGCCTAATAACGCTTAGAAACCATTCGATGACGGATAGGCTGGTCTTAATGCTTGTCAGCCCACCTGATAACAAGCATTAACAACGCAATAGGTCTCGCCTTTCATTAAGTTGAAGCAATTTGCTTTGTTATACAATACCATTAGCAAAGCAAATGGCTTTAACTTAATCAAAGGCGCGACCTATTGCATTTTCAATGCTAGTTTTCCCCAGTCAGAAGGTAATGCAAAAATAAGCAGTAAATTATTTTGTGCCTTACTGTAACATTTGGCTGCGAGGGTACCTGCTCTAGGTTACCCCACAGCTCCCATGTACAAACTGCAAAGACTCCCCTCACAACAGATCAGGCCTGATTTCTCCTTTGACTGATTAAAATTCACGAGCGTCTGAATAAGTACGAAGAGCTTGCTCTGGTGGGCAGCGCGAGGAGGCCTTGGAGGGAGGCGCTCACAGTAAGACCTATAAACTAAATAGAGTGACCAACCGTCCGTAAATTTCATGGACCGTCCGTAATTTCGGCCGCCTGTCCGTTGTCCGTGAAGGATTCTTTAACGGACGCCATTTGTCCGTAATTTTAACCCGGCACTGGTCGCACCACCCTAAAGCCGGCACAGCTTCCACCCACCTCCCTTCTTGACTCCGATGCTGTTGAGGTCGGGTGTAACAGACTCCGATGCAGTACCAAAGCTCAGATACCCAGCAGCATTGGACAGGCACAGCGGGATGGCAACCTTCAGCCCTTGATGAGCTGTTAAGAGGTGCTTGAAGGTGACTGAGAGGGAGGGGCTGCAGCTTCAGGAGCAGGGGCATCTATTCAGGTGCAAACAGCCCTGAATGCGCTCTGCAATTTAGAGGGGCTTCACACATTCCCTTTCTCGGCCCAGGGCCCCAAACATCCTAGAACCGGCCCTGATTACACCAAGGCAGCACAAATGGCACAATCGCACCCACACTGATTAACAAAGTATGGAGGACAATCAGTTCTCTTGGAGTATCTTCTTTAAGCACTGTAGTGGGGGATGGCAAAACTAACATTTTGGAAAGAGAGGCTGTTTCTCCTTGTCTTGTCCAGGAGGGGGTGAGGAGCCCTACCCCACCTTGGAAGAGACCAAGATGATACTAGAATACTGCATACCCACCCCTGTGCCCACCCTGGTGGATACTGTTCCCCCTCCTGTGATGGCTACTACCCTCCACTCCCCCAGTGATGCCCCTCCCCCCTTTGGTGGATCATGTCTCCACCCTCGGTGGCTTCTTTCCCAGTACTGGAATGGCTCCTGCAGCGAAGGTGAAGTTCTTGATGGGCCTCTTCTCAAAAAGGCTCAGCTCAAAATTAATATGAAAAGGTGGGCAAGTGAGTAAGTGGAGGGATGGGTGGATGGCTGAAAGGATGAATAGATGAATGAAATATTGAATAGATGGATAATGAGAGAAGATGGATGGATTGGTGAGTGAGTGGAAGGATGGATGAGAGAACAGGTAAATAGCTGGATGTATGGGTGGAAGGGTAGCTGGATGGGTAAATTGGTGGATGGATGAGTTAAAGGAGGGATGAGTGAAATGTTTGATGAATTGATAAGTGCAAGGGTGAATGGATGGACGTATGAGTGAAAGGGTGGATGTAAAGATGGATGAGTGAGTGAAAGGGAGGGTAGATGGACAAAAAGATTAATAGATGAGTGAAGGAGTGAAAGGATGAGAGAAAGGATGGAGGAGTGATAGGGTCAATGGATGGATTCATGAGTAGATGGATGGGTGGGTGGGTGGATGGATGGCAGGAAGGATGGCTAAGTGGAGAGAGAAAGGGAGGATGGATGGATGACTGAAAGGGTTGATGGGTGGAAGGATGAGTGACTGGCTGGATGGATGCGTAAGTGAAAGGATGGCTGGATGGGTGAAAGGGTAAATGGCTGGATGGATAAGTGTACAGATAGATAGAGTGAAAGGATGGATAATGGATGGATGAGTGAAATGATAGATGGAAGGATACATGATGGATAGGTTTGCAAATGATTGAATATGTTTGGATATGTCTGGGCTTACTTATATACTATTGCGCGACCTCCTCTGATGTGTCTATAAAACTTACCTATTGTCCTGAAGTTTTGTCCTGGATTTTGACCTCCTGTCCTGAATTTGTGTCCTGAACTTTGACCCTTTGCCCTGAATTTTTACACTCACCGTCCTGAATTTGCACCAATACCAGTTGGTCACCCTAAAACTAAATGATGTGTGCATCTCACCTTCTGCCTGTGTATTATGCATGAGAAGAAACGAAACATAGGTGCCTCTGTTGCGCTGTGACACTACACCAGTACACGTCAACCGCACTTGGGGACAGTGGAGGGCCAGGCCCAGTACCTTGACACCTCGCAATAAGATATTTCATTTGTACTGGGGAGATGGAGGACTCGAGGAGCTGCGTGTAAGATATGCCTATGGCGCCGACCCAAACGCTGGCAAGTTATGGAAGAATTAAATGTCAAAATTCTCATAAGAAATGGCAGGACAAATTCCTTGCTCTTGTTCCTGCGCTCCTGCCATGGGGGAGACGCTGTCGAGCGTAACTTTTCCATGCTGTCGCGATGTGCCTGCGCATTGCCCTTTACTTGGGTGCAGACAAACGGACAGCTGGATGTTGTGCTGGCACAGTTCACGTTTACCTCAGCAGATGTGAGATTTACATTTAACTGTCACAGTGCCATGCTTTTTTTATTTCTACCTCAGAAGCACTTGTAAACACCCCAGATTCAGTCCTCTGTTGCACCGTGTATCTTAAAAAGACTGATACCACAGATCACGTCACAGCCACACTTTGCAAAAGATGCAGGCAAGCGGTGCACCGGCCTATCAGCGGCATTCCTCATTCGTAGCACTCGGATCTCGACTTCCCGCTTTCCTCTAAACACTGGATGCCGCTGTGAGTCAGTAAATCCTGCATTATCCACTGCAGTCTACAAGAGACGTCTATTGTCCCTCTGTGACAGGCGACAGCATTTTTTAGGTTTCGCCTCGTCGAAAGCTGCGCCACGCAGCTTTTCGGCACAGGCGAAAACCTTTTGTTTACCAGTATGTGTCTTATTCCCGCCTCTCTGTTCCATTGGCTAGCTCCATAAATGGAGGCTAGCCATTGGAAGAGAGAGGCGTCCGTCTTTCAGCGAGGCGATTGGTGGCTGTTCCCGGCGATTTTTTTCTCATCCTGCCCCTTTGACAACGTCATTGCGGTGGTGGGCGGTTCCTATTTTTTTTTTGGGGATGCCATGTTTTTTTTATCATTTGCCGCCGGAAGATGTCCAGGTGAGTGCGTCCTTGTTTCTTTCTCAAGCGAGGTGCGTTGTCTCCTGTAATGCTAATCACTTTATTCCACTGAGTGAACTAATAGGGGTTGTGAATGGCGCACATTCAGAAGTACATCGCTTCTGGGCACTACACTTTATTCTGGGGGTATAGAAAGTGAAGTACACGGAGATGTATTCGTGTTCAACCGATTACGCACTTCATACTATCTGAATGGCGCACATTCAGAAGTACATCGCTTCTGGGCACTACACTTTATTCTGGGGGTATAGAAAGTGAAGTACACGGAGATGTATTCGTGTTCAACCGATTACGCACTTCGGTCAAATGGGTGGTCGGGGCTGACATCCGGGTCTCATTGACCCGATCGTTGCAATGACGTCTCTAGACCGCGCATCTTGCTTGCAAATTATTTTATTTTTACTCTAGCATAAACATGAGTATACTGCACTGTATTCAAATACTGCCAAATTCATAGCATTGCACGAACAGCAATAGAATCGTTTCAGGTGTGTAAATTTGAGCGTCAAGTTCTAAGTTCACCATCTGACACCGTACCCCACCGAGGAGCACGGAAACGCGTTATGCGCACTGAAAAGAGCAGTCTTGGATTTAGAGAGAGGTCTGTCTGTACGTGCATCCCTCGGAGAAGTGCCTTCTTGGAGGTGGGGCTGGCGGGGCCTCGGGGGCGTTCTTTCCTTGACAGTCCAGAAAGACCTTGGCTTGTCGCACTGTCGAGTCGCTACATTTTCTTACAAGCACACACTAGACATCCACTTGAATATGATAGCAGTCGTGTTTCCATTCCAGGGTGTGCTGTTGTGTCAACTGTCCGGGCACCTGCGCGACAAGTGTTTCGTGGGTTGTAAACAGGAGAAACTTTGTGAGAGTATGCCGGGCTCTCTACACCGCACGTGACTGGTCATGGTACACTCTACAGGGCTGACTTACGGTTTATGGTCTGCCAGTCATGTGACCGCAGTACTCCTTGGAGGGGTACACTGATTACTGAAAACCTCTGAGGAATATTAGAAGTATGACGCGTGTACACTATAAGTTCATAGTGAAACCAGGGATGAGGCAGCAAGAGCAGTCAGAGGCAGATGGGAGGGAGGGAGTGGTGAGAGTGGGATGGCTAGACCGACGGATAGAATACAGAAAGACTGTCGGACCAGATCAGTGGCGTAACAATAACCCCCGCGGCCCGGGTATGTGTGTGTGTTTTTGTGGAGGGGGGGGGTGTTAAGGGCGAGCTCTAAGGAGCCTCCATCGACACTGTGCAAGAGTGGGCTTGAGAGGGGGCACCGCAAAATCCGTTCCGCCGCTGTGACAGACGTACAGACAGAAGTACGCACGCGTTTCTCGTGACTGCGTCGGGTTCCTCTTTCCACGCCACAGTCCAGCCCACACATGAGACGCACAGACCTTCCATGACGGGGTCAGCAGTGCCAGACGTTGTACTGGAAGTAGGGAAGCGTGTGGCCTGAAGGGCAAGTCGTGCAATGGATGGGGTCTGGTGTAGGCAGACCCTTTGGACAGCCAATGTAGAATGGCGACTTCGCAGATTGCATTGATAAAAGACCATGTGTGCAATAACGTGAATAGTGCAATGTGGGGGTTGTAGTGCAAGTACTGCAACATGTGGGCTGAATAAGTAGTGCAACAATCTGGCTGCAGCTTAAGTTAAGAGGCCGGTGAGCTGTAGTGTAAACAGAGGCGCGTGGATAGAGCTGCAGTAGCACATCTGCGAGCTATAATGCAAGTGAGAACACACAGAACGTGTGTTGTGCATCAAAACAACTTCCTTTGGGCAAGTAGAATGTCTGTGGGCTGCAGTGCGAGCAGCGCAGCCTGTGGTTGTAGTGTAAGTAGTGTAAAGATGCAATGAGCAGCGAGGAGCCCAGCAGGTGGCAGAACAGCTCTCTCTGACTGTATTTCTGAGAGCTGTTAATCCGATTGCCAAGGCGCCGCCAGTCGCGTGGAGGTGTGCTCCCTGGCACGCAGCGATCAGTACGGCCACTGACCGGATATGGACCGCGCCGCCCGAACCCTACTACTGCCTCCTGCAGACAGGCTTCGGGAGAGGCCGGCTCCGGGAGGATGGCGCCTGCAGAGGATGCGAGAAGTCGACGTAAAGGGCCCCAGGCACTCCTCCTCTGTGGGACGAGGTGCGCTCCCCACAGCCTGAAATATTGATGGCGGGTGCCGCAGGCTGGGCCGTTTCATGTCCCACACACCGCAGAACACAACTTGATGCCGGGGGAGCAGGATTAATTGGCTGTCAGTACAAACACTCTCCGAAATACCACCGAAAATGCGGGGTGTGTGAGCGTGCGGCTAATTGAGCGCGGCTCTGCGGGGGGTTGGATGTAGGTCACGCGCAGATACCTTTAAACAGGGTAGGAGATGCCAGTTTGTGTTCAGTGATAGTCCGAGGCCGTGCAGTGCTGAGGCCCCACGGATGTGCGCCATGGACTCATCTGCGCACCCCACGCAGGGGACACTTTTACTCACCAATGAGTTTTTACCTGCTGGGATCCCACGTCTTTCAGACGCGTTCACTTTACCCGAGGCGCCACATGATTGAAACACTTGGATAACTAGCATGGCAAACAGGTGTGACACACCAAGGTCACACGTGAACTCCGCACTGCGCCTCCAACGACATAGGTGCACACAGACGCTTTTGGTGGGCGGGGCTGGGTGTGGAGCAGCAAAGCTTGACCCTGCATTTCGGAGGCGGTTACACACACGGGGTTGCGTGTCGGGGCGTCAAAGCAAGGCCTCTTACCTCACAGGCACCAGTTTGTGACAGAGCGTAATGAAGGGGGCTGCACACAGGGCCGTGAGTGTGTGTGTGTGTGTGTGGGGGGGGTACTCTTCACACATAAGCACTAGAGCACGACGCTAGTCGGATCTGTGTGTGATTGTAGTGTGGGACAGTGGGAGGCAAGGAGTGTGCACACATACACCTGGGACTGACGCCACGACCCGAAGGTGGCTGCACACTGGAGGGTTTTTGATGAGTATGTCTGGGGCGGGAGCGCTGGACTCTGTAATCTACCTATGGCCTAGAAGTTGGCAGTGCACCCTTGCGGTGGCTCCACGCATAGATGTATGTGTGTGGTGACGCTCCACATGCACCACTGGATGCCGCTTGACCTGTAGGGCTCGGGTGTACATGCAAATACACCTGAGAGTGACTGGCCCTGTACTCGGGCAGTCGCTGCACACATAGGGCAGTGGACGAACACACCGCAGTGCACGGGACAGCAGCAGGCTTACACTCTTTTGACACCTACAGTCTGCTCCGGCCTGCCAGCATGAGCTCTGTGCTGACAGTTTCTGACCCCCAGTGACCAGGAGACCCCAGGCACATGTACAGCACACGAGCGGTTGGCGGGAAAGCTTCTCTTCCTCGCATCCCCTCGGCCGCGGTTATTCGGTCCTAGGGAGTGCAGAGTGACTGCAGAGTGCTAGGGAGTGCAGAGTGACTGCAGAGTGCTCGGGAGTGCAGAGTGACTAGGGAGTGCAGAGTGCTAGGGAGTGCAGAGTGCTAGGGAGTGCAGAGTGACTAGGGAGGGCTAGGGAGTGCAGAGTGACTAGGGAGTGCAGAGTGACTAGGGAGTGCTAGGGACTGCAGAGTGACTGCAGAGATTAAGCTAATGGCAATGTAAATGACGATGCCATTTATTTATCTGTTTTCAAAACCAACACATAAATACAAATTTTGACATTTACAATGCCAATAGGTCTAACTTTTCCAAAGGCGAAACCATTGCATTGTAAATGCTTGTTTTAAAGGGCTATTCATAGACATTCACACTCAGTTTTGCACTCTGCTCAGTACACATGTAACATTCTTTGCAGCAGGCACATTATGCCTCCAAATTATTTTCCTAAACGTGCAAGTGCTTGGCCAACACACACCGAGCCTCGACCAATACAATATATACATCTTTATTTAGGGTAGGGCATGAGAGGAAAAGGAATCCTTCAGGACAGCATCTAATCAATATGTGCAGTGCCACTGTGCCAAAGGTATTGAATGACTCACCATCTGAGAGACAGCGAAGAACACTCGTCGTACCTCCAGGCGTGCATCAAACTTGTGGCCACTAGCTTGGCCCTCAGTCCCAACCCCATAACTCCTGAGCCAATCTAGACGCTGCTCCTTTGCTGTTTACTAGGAAACAGCATGAGAGCAGCACGAGATTGGCTTGGTCGGGCACTGCCAATGCTCCTTAGGAGACTTGGGGGCTGTGGCAGCAGTCCCCCGGGCTACCTACATTGTGTAGGTAGAGGAGGGTTTGAGTGTGCATGTTGGGCGCTTGACCCCCGGCCAACCGGGTAGGTGACTTGCCAATCATTCAAGCTCCCAGTCCCACACTCCCTCACTGCCCTTCCACGCCCTCCTCTGCTGTAAAAGGCAAACTTTGTCCCGGCCTTGCTGCACACTGCCCTCCATTTCCTCAGTAAAGAAACCGTAGCTGATCAGAAGTAGGACATGGTTGCTTGTCCCACCATTTTCTGGTGCCAAAAAGGACAGAGGCCTCCGTCCTATTCTAGATTTTAATTTCTCCTTCTTTAAGAAGAAGTTGAGAAGGTCCAAGATGCTCACGTTGTCTCAAACTCTGTCTGCCCTCGCCGCCGGAGACTGGAGAATAGAGTTGGACTTGCAGGGCACCAACTTCCATATCCCCATCCTGTCTGCCCAGCTGCATTAGTCAAGAAACAAAAGAGGGTCCCTGAAGACTGAATACTAGGAAGGGAGGCAGGGAAATACAATCCAAAAAATAAAAAAGAACCTCTCCTAGAACATTATATAACAATAGGTAATATATCCATCAATTTTTATATAACATCATTGTCCCACACAAAAGGAATTATTAAGAAAAACATGTAAATTTATTATTTCGAATCCTTCAGAAAACACAAATTCATAAAAGACATAAATATATATAAATATACAATGTAAATTAATCAAATAAACACAGCATATAGCCCCCAATCAAGTTCACACATTCGGACATCCTCTCAGCCATTCACAATCACAACGTCATACACTACAAGACAAAAGACAATATAATCATAAGACCAAAGACCTCACATCGGCGGAAGATTGAGAGACAGGTGTTTATGTACTTTGTTCAGCCCACGTATCTTACGGCAACTCACTCCTGGGCGACCCACTACCTAGGATCATGTAAAGTGGTGGGGGAACCGCGTATAGTGTGCCCGATACCTCCGAGAGGCCCCTGCGTCGCAAAGACTTGAGGGGAGAGCGTCGGGCCAAAGGGTATGATTGTGAATAGGAAGCAATCCATCCCCACTACAAGGCGGTCTGTTGGCCTACAGAATTGGTAGAGGAAAGTATGTTCTGCAGTTTGCAGGACACAAGTCCTTGGGATCCAAGGCAAATAGAACCTGAGCGGGTTTCATCATTTTGATAGTCTAATTTTTGAAAAACGACTTAAAAATTTCTGGAGGTTCAAAATCTTTGAGACCAAGAAGTACCTGGATTAGCAACCCAGGTGCATCTCCACCTTGGGTATGATTTCAGTAGCTCCCTTGGCAAGCAACATAATTACTTCTTGGGACAAAACAGCAGTATGACTTGACGAGGTCTAAGTAAAATCTGGAGGAACGTAAAATGGCATGTACAAAAAGGAAAGGGTATAACCTTGTCTAACAATTTGAAGGACCCATTTGCCCGATGTGAGAGTTGCAGCAATGGGTTCGTCCCCTAATGGTACTAAAAGTTGGGAAAGATAACTCAAGGTACCAGCCATACCTATGCAATCCTTAAACCATTACAGGACAGAATCAATGAACAACCACCATCTATCCGTGCAACTTTGTACAAACATGTCTGGCAAATAGGTAATGGACTTGAGATCAATGGACTAATTTGGGGAAGCTCTTCTGAGGAAAGATATAGGTTTGCTGAGCATGTGCCTAATTATTTCACTTCGTCTGCCATTTGATAGGCCGTGCTGCAGCAACAAATGGTGGACTGAATGCTGAATAAATAAAACACTCACCTGCAGTCAAGAGATCTGAGTTAAATCCATGCTGCAGCTTTTTGCGCCCTAAGCGGGATGGAAATGCCCAGGCGAGGGTCCCTTGCTCGCCGTGCCACTGGATTCAAGCTATCCTGGCTGATGAGGGGGTGATACCCCGAAACTAGCCCCAGGATGCTTGTTCCCAGTTTAGGGAGGACCCGGCTTGGCAGTTCATCTGGACTGTTCCCAAGCTGGGGTGGCGTAGTGAGCAAAAGAATGATGGATTTAACGCAGATCTCTTGCCTGGGAGTGAATGTTTGATTTATTCAGCATTCCGTCCATCATTTCTTACCAAAGCATTTGAAAAGCTGAGGCACATTTTTTAACTTCTGAAGACCGAGAAAGAATAATCTGCAATCAACCAGGCCACTTTTTCTTTTTTCGCTTCCGATTTTTCAATGGAGGGAGAAAAAGTCCAAATAAGTTAGAAGTCCTCCCGGTCTAGTGTGCTGCTGCCCAGCTTTCTGAAACTGTGCTTCACCCCCCAGCCTCAAGGTCGCTGATTGGGTCCCACTGCAGGGTGACGGCTGTCGGACAACATTGGGTTTCAATCTCCTTAGGAGGCCTATTTCATTTGTTTCCTTTGGTTTTGGTTTGTTTTACTTCTCACACAGTTTATTTGCTTCCACTGGTTTTGGTTTCTCTGTGGTTAGTCTGAGTTTTCACCACCCACTCTCCCGCTGGTTTCCCGCTCCCTGCCCACCCACCTCCCAGGACTACTAATGGAGCCTGCTGCGCGGCCACAGTGAGAAGCCCTGACTTCCCAGTCTAGTGCACTCCTCCTCGTCTTTGGGAACACCCCGCCATGGAATGACACATGGGTACCCACGGAGCTCAGCACACACCCAGACCCCAACAGACCACACCCACAACCTCGGCATCATCACGGAGAGCAAGCTATCCATTAAAAACTCAACACAGTCTCATCTGGTGACTTCCACACCCTTCGCATGCACTACAAGAGTTTTAGGCAGGCCCTGATCACCAGCAAACTAGATTGCGGGAACACAGTCTAAGTAGGAATCACTGCACCACACTTCTTGAGATTGTATACATTCCGAATCTTTACAATTTATCCAGGATTTAGAAGTGTGTGAAATGGTTTAAATTTCCATTAAAAAAAAATAAGCAAAACACATTTTTAATTTTAAGTGTGCAAGTTGCGTAAAAGTGTTACAGAAAACCTCATCAGGAGACTGGTTCAAGCAGAAAATGTCTCTTAGCATAACATGGTCTGTGTGAGCCAGTCTTACCGTTGATATCAAAACTTTTCTGCATGCCATTTAAACAAGCATTTACAATGCAATGGTTTCGCCTTTGGAAAAGTTCGAGCTATTGGCATTGCTCATGACATTTTTTTTTTTTACTTATAAATAAATGGCATGGTTATTTACATTGCCAACGGCTGACACTACAGGTGCAGGCACACCCGTTTAATGGCAGAAGTACTGAGGCTGCCATGAATCTAGAGTTCTGTACTGCCATTTACCAACCTGAGTTGAGAGGTTAGATTTCTTAAAGTGAAAGTTGAAATCGCATTGCGCTTAGAGCAGCAGGGTGTCCGGCAGCTTTAGCCTGGGAGCCGCCCCCTCTCACCCCTCAGCGCCAGTACACAGAGTGACGCAAACACATTGTACTACTGAAAAGGGAGGGCTTGGAGTTATTAAAGAAATGGATATGCCCAAGACTATCAAAGATGTGTGAATAAATTGTGGCTTGCAGTATAACGAGATCGCAAATTGTTGGTCTGTGCGTGGAAGCTTTCTCTGATGCTTTTCCTGCCTGTCAGGTTGGCACAGCTTGTGCCCTCAGTCGTGCTGTGTGACTCTAAAAGGGGACGGAAGTGGTACTCACGGTGGTTGTCGGTGTTCTCCTGGACTATTTCCGCCAGCACAAAGGCCCCTTCCTCCACGGTGTAGAGCAGCATGGTGGCGGCCCGCAGCTGGTCGTCAGGTCCCTCCATGCGCCCACCGCCTGCAGCTGGCTCAACGGAACAGGGGGCATCAAGCACAACGGAACAGGGGGCAGGAAAGCAAGCACAAGGGAACAGGGGGCAGCAAGCACAACGAGGGAACAAGGGGCAGGAAAGCAAGCACATCTAAGGAACAGGCACAAACAGGGGGCAGGGTCTCTTCCAAAATACAATTATGAGACCATGCTTGACATGTACAGTAAAGCCAACTTCTATGCTGTGGTCACAGTTGCATCCCTGAAATTGAAACCACATTGTCCAATACCCTCCAAACTACTATTCTTCCCTAATCTAAACATGAGAGGACAATAATGTCTCAAAAAAGTGAACAGAGACTCTACAAATCCCATACTCTGCATGAAACTCCAGGGTATGAAAAATATTTTCAAGCCGAACATCTCAGCTGCAAAATATAGTTCTACTGTCCCTATTTCAGCAGTCTGCTAACCCAGCCAGATCACTATTCCAGTCCATTCATGCCAGCATCTTCCCTGCTCCCAAAGCAATCTAAAATCTCTCACCCAATAAATGCAAAATATTGCTGGACTACTTCATCAGCAAAATCCTTTCCATTCATGTGTCCACTACTCCCAAGAATAGTCTTATATAGGTGACGCACAAGACGACAAATGCATGGTATCTCTTCAAACTAGTCTACCAGGCAGACCTCATCATTGCTACCAAAAAAAAAACAGCTGCCTTCTTCAGTGACGTTATACCAACCAAGATCATCAATTCAAATTGTTCCTACTTTGCTAATATAATGCAAAATCGTCAACCCATCCCTAAGCCAGAGAACATCTCCAGACTTCCTAACGCACACCCAAATCGCTCCTATCTTAAAAAAAAAACTCTAACCTCAACCCGAAGTTGTCAACAATCTAATGCCCTTTATGCAGCCTCTCTTGGCTAAGCAAGGCTACAGAAAAATCTGTCCCCTTAAAACTGACAGATTACATCAATGCTGGCAATTTCTATTTTAGGCTGGTTTAAAAATGGGTTATGACACCAAAACAGCCTCATTACAGCTGGCATAACGGAACAGGGGACATCAAGCACAACGGAACAGGGGGCAGGAAAGCCAGAACAATGGAACAGGGGGCAGCAAGCACAACGAGGGGGCAGGAAAGCAAGCACAACGAGGGGGCAGGAAAGCAAGCACATCGAGGGAACAGGCACAAACAGGGGGCAGAGGCAAGAAAAAGCGAGCACAAACAGGGGGAAGAGGTAGTCTCTACTGGCACCCCACCACAAAGCAGGGGGCAGGAATGCAAGCACACCGGAACAGGGGGCAGGAATGCAAGCACAATGGAATAGGGGGCAGGAATGCAAGCACAACGGGGGGGCAGGAAAGCAAGCACAACAGAACAGGGGGCAGCAAGCACAACGAGGGAACAGGGGGCATTACATGCGGGAAATGACAGCTAAAGATGTCCCTTACCTCATTTATGCGCACTTTGTTGTGGCGCCGGTCAACCCAAGCAGTGTGTGCTTCTTGCCGCTAGCATAAGGACCAGTGAGCGGAGTCAACCTTCCCACGTCTTGGAGGCAGCCTTGTCCCCCCCAAGTGCCCAGCCTCGGGAGGCTGCTTCGGCTGCCCCTGCTTTCCACTGAGGTGCTCCTGTAACACAAGGGCTGCCCAGCTGCGCATATACCTGCCGCAAGCCAGAAGAGCCAAAGGAACAGCAGTGTCTGCGGGCGGAGTGGGCTGGGGCGCAGGAGCGTTACAGCCGATCAGAGCCCAGCCAGAGGATGAGGAGGGAGGAAAGCATCCTTAGCATAGCATTAGCACGTTCCCTCTCCCGCTTATAGTCAGGAAACCATCCACTTGAGGGTCCTCTGCATATACATTCTAATATGCTCGATGTCACCATTTCACTGGCACAATTGATCCCCCCCCCCCACATAAGCTGACAATGCTGGTCTCAACTAAGCAGTCGCCAAGCAAGCTGGGACTTACAGGGCACAAAGGGTGTATGTCAGCAGGGAGGTGGCATGGAACATTCGGGGCAGCACATGAGCAGGTGAGACATGCTGGAGTTGGGCCTAAAGGTGGTGGAGATTCGAAAGTGAAAGTTGGGTGTGCATAAGAGAGGCAGGGTGCTGGAATAGAGAATGCCTGGCTATGAGAAGCAGAGACAGTGGCTTAAAGAGGGTGCTAGCAAGAACAAACAGCAATAGACAAGAGAATGAGTTGGGACAGGCAGGTGAACGTGAAATGTTAAATAAAGGATGCTGTCGGAGGAGTGAGGCGCCGGTGAAGGGGCAGGTGAGGCCAGAGAGGGGTGAAGGCTGAGGCGAAGGAAAGGACAAAACAGGGAAAGACTCAGACTGTCTAAGTGGGACTTCCCAGGACTCTGTGCGATGACTGGGGGTCCCTTCCAAGGAGTGGGCTTCATGCCGGAATCGATTCACACCAATCGAGTGAGTGATTCTCTCCCGGGGGGGCTGAGAGCATAACTGCACTCGTAGAGACTCAGATGTCCGGGGTTTTGTCTGGTAAAGTACACCAGCAGCGGAGATTTTTTTTTAACAAACTACACCAACGCTTCTTTTATTAAACTTTGCAAATGCATCAACGGAACTGTGTCTCATCATGGCGTTTAGAAACTGCTCAAAAGAAACGCAGGCCCACCCACATTTTACCGGTACTTCTCTGTGGCTCCTAAACTGTAGAATGACAGCAACTGTTGAGAGAGGAGGGCAGGGAGAAAAACACATGCTAAGGCACACAAATACAAGAAGAACCCCGCACTTTTTAATCGGAGAGCTGGAAGTTCTTTAATATATAACACATTACATTTCCGGCCCATGGTATAGCGTATACATTTTCAGACAGTACGGTTAACTGCCAAGGGTCAGACAAACCCCCTTGCTGCGGCCAGCAGAGCTGGGTGCTATTTTGATTGATGGGTCAGCCATATCGCAGGGAACCTCGCAGCCCCTCGTTAAGGCCGGGATAGGACTCTGTGAAGCTCATTGTCTTCGCTGCTCGGCCATAATCTTATCAGGGCCGGGCTCTCCTTTCCCACTGAACCCTCTTGGGGAAGCGAGCACAGGCCTTGGGGGATAAATACACTCTCCTCTGCCTTCAACAAGTATTCCCAGGCCGTGCACACACATACTGCGATGGGGAAATGGGCAGTCAATTCACCACACCCCCTCCCTCTTTCTAGACAAGTGACCCTCGCCCCAAGCTCTGGAAGCCGCCTCCTCCCATCCTCATACGCTCAGGTGAGCCCCCCTCGACCGCACCAGGCATGTAAATATTTTCCATGTGGAAGGCAGGACTCGGGCAGTGTGAGGAGAGGGAGGCGGGGTGGAGGGAGCAGGGCAGGCCGAGCAACTCCACTGTCTGCCGTGAGCCGGGTGACTAATCTTCCGGGAAGGCAGGACTCTGGCAGTGTGAGGAGAGGGAGGCGGGGTGGAGGGAGCAGGGCAGGCCGAGCAACTCCATTGTCTGCCGTGAGCCGGGTGATACTGCGATGGGGAAATGGGCAGTCAATTCACCACACCCCCTCCCTCTTTCTAGACAAGTGACCCTCGCCCAAGCTCTGGTTGTATCCGTGAGGGATAGGGGTAAAGTGTTTGGGACAGGATGGCAATGTGGGCCGCAGTATAAGAGAAGCAAACGCTTGAACTAAGGCTGAAGGGCTCAGTCTTGGCGGAGGTCGAAGGGGGTAGCAAAATGCTTAGTGCTGTTCTCTTGCACTGTCGTCGCCACCTCCCCGAATTCCCGCAATAGGTAGTCGATGTGTGCGATTCCCCCGAAGGGTAGGCAATGCGGGACCTGAAAGGGGGCAGGAGTATGAAGGTTCAGATGAGAGATCGGGGGCCAAAGGCCCTCCCACAGTGCTCGGGAAGCAAGTACAATCTTCTCGTACCGTACCGAGATGGCCTGTGTGAACAGCATTTGGTGTGACGTTCAGTGTTACCGGCCCCTATACTTGGATATATGTATGGTGCACACATAGGCCCGGCTGTTGCCGAGAACACTTTTCCCGCTAGTCTCCGGTGCAGTGTCCCCCTCCTACCAGCGGCCCCTGTGGTCGGCCCCTCCCCCCGGTTTGTCTTTCCAGTCCCCTATGCGCGAATGTACGCACTGTCTAGCCCCTGTACTACTCCGTGTGGACAATGCCACTTACCTGCAACACCCCGTCTTCGCTGCTCCGCCCCCCACCTCACGACAGCGGCGGAAAGTTCAGCGGCACTCCCCCACCTCTGAGCTGAGAGCAGCTACAGACATAACAAGCTGTTGAGCCCGAGCCGACGGCAGTCCCCCGAACCCTATTGGTCAGTTATTACGCTGAAGATTCAGCTCGGTAGTTCGGATTGGCCTGGGTGTTGGGTATCTCCATTGGTCAGAATTAATGGTCAATGTTGATAGGTTAGAAGGAGGGCCGGTAATGTAAGCGTGGATTTTTATTGGTGCTATGGGAAAAACAGCCGTCCTTGCCTCGTCGCCATGTGTTTATCGGGATTGCATAACGTCTCCCTCCCACAAGCAAAGGAGAGTGAAAGGGGAGGGGGGGGCAGAACGGACACACGGACAGCGGGAGGGGGCGGGAACGGGCACAGGGCAGGGGGGGGGGCGGGAACGGCGCACGGACAGGGGGGGGGAACAGCGGACAAAATACGTAAATTTAAAAGTGAAAATACATTTATAAACAAAATGCTCACGGACAGGGGGGGGGATGAACAGCATACGGACAGCGGGAGGATCACGTATAAACAAAATGTTCCTTACCTGATCGCCTCGTGGGAACTCGAATCTTGCAGCCAACTCCAACAACAGACACTTTAAAAAGGAACAAAACAGGCCCAATCGGAAAAAAAAATAACACACACCCACTGCCGTGATGACGAACAGAAGTGGGTGGAGAGGGAAAAAATCTCGGGAACGCCCCCGAATCTGGTCCGGCCTTGACGGACAGATCCGGCACCCAATGGCTAGCCTCCATTTATGGAGCTAGCCAATGAGAGCCGGGGGACGTTCCCGAAGTCCTTATTGTAAACAAAGGATTTCGCCTGCGCCGAAAAGCTGCGCAGAGCGCAGCCTTCGGCAGGCGAAACCCAAAAAGGTCAAGCAAAACTGCATATTGTAAAATGTCATGAATTGTGCAGGTGTAATTAAAATGTTATCCAGACCTAGAAAATCCACAGTGGACACCTTGGTTATGGGTGATCCACATCTTGAATAATATTGTAAATGGTAGTTTATTTCGAAGAAATTATCTTACAGAAATCGAGATTATACACAATATGAACTATAAAATAACATTATACAATATACCGTAGCCAATAAGAAGCAATGTACAGTAAACTAAAAAGAAAAAGTTCAATAATAAAAAACAAATCATTGAATAAAAAGCCGCTTAGTATTAACTGCCTACATCTAAACTAGAAAATGACGTCTTCTGGATCGCATTAACATCTTGAGATAGCAATCGCAATATCAAAGCTTTTCATGATAAATAGCGTGGCTATTACACCTTTCCGATTTAAGACTCCATGCCTTCTAAAGATTCACCAAAGATATTGGATTCTTTCCTTTCTAAACTGCAAGCAGTCTATTAATATATGAGATATATTGTATTTGAGTCCAAGATCGCATATCCAGTTCCCATTAATTTGGCGAATTCTGTGAATTGTGCCCAGTAATCTCCATAGAGTTGATTCCAATAAGAATCAATAGAATTTGATTCAGTGTGCCTTTATCTGGAAGGGAGGCTAGATGAGGAAAAGTCACTTTATTTCCCGAGCTCTCTAACGAATGTGCTACCGATTTTTTTTTATTAACAGGTAGTTCCTATAATTCAGGACACTAACTTCACTGAATGTTTCTCTTAGAAGACTTTATCGTGGAAATCGGAAACAGTTTATTCACATTAAAAATATAAATTCCTAAATTAGCATTAGCAAGGAAAGTTGAGATTTGACAAGAATTAATTTGATCCATTCCTTACCTAGTTAAAAAAAATCCTTAAAGTTTATTACTGTTCTGGTTCTTTACTAAAGCAGATAAAAACCTTAGTGCTTGAGATAGCCAAAAAATCCCACTATATCAAAGCAGTCTCAAGCCTTAATGCCTGTATCATCGCATTTGGAGTCACATTAAATATTTAATTTATTATAAAAAAAAATAAAAAAATTAAGGTTTATAACCTTCCCATAGATCCCCAGGTTACTTTAGGATCAAGCGAACGGATGAAACGCATCAGGCTCTGCGGACACCGTTGGCACTTGGTTCTCCCTCATATGTTGAACGCGCTAATTGTGAATGCGCCCCGCACCTTGGGTGAACTGTGGACTTAAATATTATGGCCGACCCGGCCTGGGGCACACCGCTGTGAACTTTGGCGGTTCCACTGCTGGTTTTTGATCAGCGCTGTGGAACAATTTGGCGCAACTTTGAAAGGGGAAGTAACAGGAGAGTGCACCCGTGATTGTGAACTTTATTTCCTTGAAGAATGCCATCAGCCTACTGAGGTATTATTGATTACGGACTACCAGTCCCATAATTCTTTGCCGAGATGTTATTCACCTGAAAGTGATTGATGCAACAATAAAATGGGAAATACGACTGGTATCTATTTGCTGGCATTCATTTTGGAGCAGAGAGTCTTTGAAGAAGGGAGGATTCCTGAAACGCGTCAGGCTTTGCTGACGCCGGTGGCGCTTGGTTCTCCCCCATATGTTGAACGCGCTAATTGTGAGTGCGCCCGCACCTTGGGTGAACTGTGGACTTTAATATATATATATATATATATATATATATATATATATATATATTTATTTAGACCGAATCGATAGCCACATTACAAACAAAAAATATATACGTCATATTATTCTTTTTTATTTCTTTATTGGTATTTTCACAATAAGAAACAAACAACAATAACATCATAGCCAGCTACTCCCAGTCCCAGCACACAACTCCTGTGCGCATGTCATATTATTCTTGATCATAAATACAACATCAAAAAAAACATAATCCCACCTAAATTCCTACGGGCCAGGGTTATCCAACCAAAACGCATTAGTAATATAAGATGAGTCGGGGGACGTGGCTTGGACGCCGAGAGAAACGGCGGCTTAGAGTTTTTCTCCTCCCGTGGTCAGGGGCCAAATACGAAATTGGAACCTTTTCCGCCAGACCAAAATCAGCGCCGACATCAGATCTGCACACCGGAAAATGAGCGGCATGCCGTGAGTGAATTTGCAGGCGTGGAAGCGGCCATGAAGCACTGCTAATTGCGAAGAGCCGGAGCGCGGCCGCGCCCGGCATCAGGGAACGAGCACACGGCGGCTCCAGCCGACTCCGATCGGGGGACGAGGGCCCTACCCACATAATCGGATCTCATGAAACGGGATCTGTCAGAGACTGTGGGAAACATCGGGGCTTCCGGGGCCCCCGAGTACTTGACACCTGTTATCTGCCACCATTAACCCGGGCCGCGTGGACACATACTGTGCACAGAGTATTTCAAAATGGCGGGTGCAAGACATTTCGCCCTTGGAACAGGCTTCGTAATGAGTTAAATGAGCAAAGTCACAGACACGCGGTGTTCCTTAACCACACCCAGGATACACTCTGTCTGGGGGATATGTAAGATGATCTAATCTAGCGCCTATATTGCCAGGAGCGCTTTGTCCCTGACCATCTCTGCTAGCGGGGCGGTACGTGTAACCAGCGGCTCCAAAGGAAGTTCAGCGGTCCCTAATACACCCATGTCTACATGCTATGACAAGGCTCGTTACCACAAAGACCATACCTCCACTGATACATGCCCTGGCGCCGTGTACCGCCATTAGGTCCCGTTCTATGCAACCTGCAGGAAATTCATAAAATGGTGGGCTGGCCATACCGACCGTAAAGATGATCGTTCCACAACCTAGCAGGCTTATGTGCCGCATCTAACACAACGCCCACCTACTATCAGCAGCTTCGCTCAAGTCAACGTGGTGGGGTCGATAAAAGCATCATCAGAGCTGTCCTACGCAATCATAAGCTGGTCTGTTTATTGAATGAAAGGATACCTCCCGCTTTGCAAAGCCGAGTATGTGGTGTCCACTGAGTTGGCAATACTGATCGCAAATATAGCCTAATCGGATCCTCCACACCTGATTAGATCACTGTATGCATCCTCGGAGAGTCGATAATCACATCGGCGTATCGGTAGCATTTTGACCTGCTCCCATCGCCTGAATGCGCACCACGGTGGCTATCTTAATATTGGTGCCCAGTCCTTGTCTGTGAACCTGTCGCTATCCTATTGCTCGCCAGATATCTATTCTGTGGTACATCTACACACATGCAAAAGAGAGGGCCCATATTTCTGCGCACGTAGCCTCACAACCTATTGTCGCCGTTACCCAACAGTTCCACAGTCAGGCGATAAAGGCTAGGTAGCAGTAATCATGGAGGGCAAAGAGCAAACAAAAAACCTAAAAAGGGTTAAATCCGACCATTCGACCCTGGTTCACCTGTCAAGGGCAAGAAAGACAACAGTGAAGCCATAGAAATTATCTTAAGCAGACTGGAAGAGGTAAGGGACCTGGCCAAGTCTACTAAGGAAGAGGTAGTAGCAATCGGGCAAGACATACGTGACACCAACACACGGTTAACTGAAACAGAATCAAGGATCAGCAAGTTGGAAGACACAGAAAGCAAAACCTGCGGAGCACTCAAGCGCCTGTCCATCACGTCGGATCAAATATCAAGGAGATTGTCCGAATTGGAGGACAGAAATTGGAGGGGGAACCTCCGCATTTTTGGCATTCCGGAGGGATCCGAAGATTCACAGGGCTCCTGTGTGCCGTTTTTGGAATCATGGTTTACACAAGCCACCAACATGACATTCCACCAGCCTCTGGAGTTTGATAGGGCTCATAGAGTCCCGGGCAGGATTACCAATAGTCAGAAAGGTCCCAGACCCATCGTCTGCAAACCACTGCGCTACCAACATGTTGAGCAGATCCTCGCCTTTATCCGGAAGAACAACCATATACTGTGGAAAAACTCCAAAATATACATCTCGCAGAACTACAGCAAGGAAATGGTGGATGTAAGAAAGGCATTTCTGGTGCTCCGTCCACAACTTAAATCAATGGTGTACCAGTACGGATTCATAGGGCCAGCGAAGTACAGCGTGATCATTCAAGGATCCCCACATATATTCACGGACCCTATAAAGCTCAAGAGAATGCTAGGTGGCCACGAAGAACAACATATGGACACCAACGGTCCGGGCAACGCAGCTGCCTCATCGTCCGGCCACAAATGAGTATCCTTTGCTTGTACTACCTGTTTAAAGACATTTTTCCTGGTAATATTGTTTTCGTACTATGATCCAATGGTAGGACTTTCTACGGTGATGGGTATTGGGAGTAGTGCTATCCTTCTATGACACTGTTGGTAGCTTGATTTCACCTAATGTCTATTCAACATGATGATAAACTCCTACGTTATGGCCATGCTAATGTCTATACAACTATGTGCTAGGATAGCTTAGGTATAATATACCGACATGTACGGCTGATGTGTCACAGGTTACATGACGTTTGCCCTTGGTGGCTGATTATCCAAATGGGTGTGCTTAATACTACACTGATCTCATAGGCCTTCATACACTGGCCTTCATAGGTTATACAACCGGATATTTAAAAAAGGTTGTCAATGCTTCAGATCTGTTGGCTCTGACTGGTAATGCCGCATTCTGTGCACATTTGTACAGAACGGAAGTTATACACACCTCTGGTGGTGGCGCAGAGCACATGCCTTACACTGTGCAGACTCAATGCACGAAGTTCGTTATATATTTTATGCATGGAATGACTTCTGCCTCAAATTTCATGTGTTGGTATTAGGATGTTAGAATACATCCCTTGTTATGGTTGACAAAGGTTCACTTGATGATTCAGTTCCAATGTTCACTCCCATTGTTAGTATAACCATGGGAGAACGCTGCGATTTTTCTCCAGTCGCCATGCCTATTGTTAATTTTGGGGGAGGGCTGGGTGGGGGGATTGAGGGGAGGGGATGGGGTCTGTGTGATATGCTTCTGTTTATTCTTTCATTTTTTGTCCTGATATTATTTGTCTGTTACATGACAAATCTACAAGCTGCTGCTGTTATTTGTTGTCTAGGTGGGTCTGCCATAGTACTGGGTAAGGCTTCCAAGAGTGTCACTGCAAAAACACAACAAAACTCACGCATAGCACGATTGATGATAACCTTAACAGGGAGCTTAGAGGTACCTTATGAGTGTGGCCACTGGTATGAGTTGTTGAAGCTCCTTGCACACGTCTACTTACTTAGGGGGTATGCGGATTATGTAATGATTGGGTTACTGTTAGATGGCATGCTCTGCAATTAGTACACTGCTTGGGGTGTCCACTATGGACAAACTGAAAATACTCTCCCTGAATGTAAAAGGCCTGAACCAGCCTATCAAGAGACAAAAGATATTAGATTACCTGCGCAGACAGAGAGGGGATATTGTCCTCCTGCAGGAAACTAAAATTGATGCCAAACAGTTTTACACGCTAAGGAATAAATACTACACTGAGGTTGTAGGGTCGGAAGCGATGGGGAAAAAGAATGGAGTACTGTTGTTAATAGCGAAAAAATCAAAGGTTGAACTACTCTCCTCCACAGCAGACGATAAGGGGAGGTGGGTTACAGCTAGGCTAACCAAAGACAATACGGAATTCTATATTACAAACGTATATGCCCCAAACACCAGCGACCTACAATTCTGGTCAGACCTAACTAAACAGCTAGAAACCATTCCAGACTCAGCCGTACACGTACTTGCTGGAGACTTTAATCTTCCCATAGATCCTGTCCTCGACAGAGATTCCAAGTGTCCCTTCAGGCCTAACAAATCCCACAAAGCCTTTACTAACCCATGCAACCGCTTCCACCTTGTCGATTTGTGGAGACAACAAAATCCCACGGGCAGGGACTACACATTCTACTTCTCCCCACATGACTCTTACTCTCGTATTGACTACCTCCTTGTAACACAGAATGGTGTCCCTAGAATAGAAGACACGTCAATAGAACCTAGAGTTATGTCCGATCATTCATGCATATCCTTATCCATCACTGATATGAAGCCCTCATCCCGACAAACGTCCTAGCGATTAAATGATGAAGTGCTGGACAAAGAGCAGCATCGGTCTGCAGTCCAATCTGCTATTGAGACATACCTGGAACATAATAAACAAGGGGATACTTCTGAACTCATCCACTGGGCGGCCTTGAGGAGCACTATTAGGGGAGTATGCATTAAGATTCGGTCAGCAATGAATAAAGACCATAACTTGAAATTGGAAACCCTGAAACGCGAGATTTTGGCCCTAGAAAATAAACATCAGACGGACAGGGAGGGCACAACGTTAAATGCACCAGCCAACAAAAAGTATGAATACAATAAGATAGTGAGCGAAAGAGCTGGGGTATGGCTGGATAGAAGGAGGAGGTTTAAACTTTGTGAGTCAAATAAAGCAGGTAAGAGCCTGGCCGCATACTTAAAATTTAAAATACAGAAGAATACAATTAATGTCATTAAGGATACATTGGGGGTCGCCCATTCTGAGCCAGATAAGATAGCGGAAGTGTTCAAGGGCTTTTATGAAGCTCTATATGCTAAGAATGAATCTGTAGAAGAGGATAAAATTAAGGAATATTTAGACGAATGTGACCTCCCAACGCTCTCATCGGAAGAGCAGCTAAACCTCAACGCGCCAATCAAGGCTGCGGAGATTGAGGTGGCGATTAAGTCACTGAAATGTGGGAAAGCCCCCGGACCCGATGGGTTCACAGCCAAATTTTATAAGGCTTTTCCCTCTTTGCTGACTGAACCTCTTCTTCACCTCTTTCAGGAAATAAATGACACAGGGGAAGTCAAGGGTACACTGTCTGAAGCCATAATCGCGGTCCTTCCAAAGGACGGTAAAGATTCTTCTCTTCCAAAAAACTATAGGCCTATTTCCCTCATCAATCTGGATTGTAAAATTTTAGCCATGATCCTCTCTGCTCGCCTTCAGCGAGTTCTCCCCAAACTAATTCATCCCTCACAAGTAGGATTCTTAAAACATCGACTGTCCAGTGATAACACCAGGGTTTTGGCACACGTGCTGGAAAAAGCGAAACTACTAGACACACCTACAGCGGCGATAACTCTGGACGCCGAAAAGGCTTTTGACAAAGTCGACTGGACTTTTCTGAAAGCAGTCCTAAATAAATTTAACCTGGGCCCAACATTCACAAAACTAGTAATGTCCCTTTATTTCTGCCCTACGGCTAAAGTCAGAGCGGGTGGATCTTTTTCCTCTTCATTACGTTTGCAGCAGGGAACGAGGCAAGGGTGCCCCCTCTCCCCCTCCTTATTTCTGCTGGCAATCGAGCCATTCCTTTACCACATAAGAAATAACGATGCTATTGCGGGTATTCCATTCCAAGATTGCACTATAAAACGTACCGCTTATGCGGATGATGTGCTTGTCATGTCAGAGAGAGCAGGTGAGGCTATCCCTGCGCTTATGGCAACTATCGATGAGTTCTTCCGGGTTTCGGGATACAAACTAAACAAGGATAAAACGGAGGTCAAATTACTAAATAACATGGGTAATAGAGATATCCTTGGTAGCTCAGGTCTCACTTGGCAACCACACTGCTTTAAATATCTAGGACTAGATTTTGACAGAGACCTCCTCTCCACACTAAAAATCAATGAATCGTCAACCCTGAAAAAGATCTCCACCCTACTGGATGGATGGTCGCCCAAGTTTCTCTCGTGGTGGGGCAGGGCAGAAACCCTTAAAATGATGATCACCACGTTAGTAAATTACTTGGCTAGCATGCTGCCTATGACATTCACTGATGACTTCTTCACCAAAGTGGACAAACTGTTTGGTGGCTTTCTTTGGCAGGGTAAGAAAGCCAGGATATCACTGAAAAAGCTACAGCTAGCGCAAGAAAAGGGCGGCCTGGGTCTTCCCTCTTTTAGGAACTACCAAACAGCATTTCTCTGCAAACAGGGAGCACAGTGGCTGGTTGACACCACATCTTATGTCCCAATGTGGATAAATATTGAGCAATCTATCATCTAGCACTCGCCCTTGCCGACCCTACTTACCATGGACCTATCTCACCTGCCCCACTCCAAATACATTATGTTGAACACCAGGCGTGCTCTATTACGACTGGACCAGTCTCATGAATCCAACTTGAAATTCAGAAAATCCAGGTTCATGGCCTTATTGAGGAATCCTTTCTTTAAATGTGAGGGCAAACCCCTTTACTGGGAAGCCTGGTCCAAGAAGGGAATTAATATGGTATCGGACCTTTACGACGGGACACAACCTCTTCCTTTCTCTTCATTGCAAACATCACATGATCTGCCTCCCATGGCTTTCTATTAATTCTTGAAATTGAAAGCCAACATCTCTACGCGTGGCCTCCACCCTCACACACACTGGCTCATATCCCACTTGCCCCGACTCCTAGCGGCTGGTCATTTTGTATCTAAAGCGTACAAACTTACTCCTTCCTCTGCCCAGGAAATCACACAGACAGGTTGAACTCAAATGGGAATCAGAACCCAATTCCACAGGCATTACAATTGACTGGGACACAATACACAGGTCCGCCTTCTCCAACAAAATATCGCCCATCTTCTCCCAGACAAAATACATGTTACTGAACAGAACATTCTGGACCCGGGAAAGACTCTTCAAGTGCCAACTGAGAGATACCCCCACGTGCTGGAATTGTCAGGCTGGGTCTGGTGATCTAGCCCATATGCTCTTTCAATGCCCCTCCCTCCAAACCTATTGGGGGAAAATCTTTGATTGTATTCAATATGTCTTCAAACTGCACCCGGTGAGGGAATTTGTGTACGTTATATTGGGGGCTCTTGAACCAAACTTGCCAAACGCACAGGATCGCCAGATTTTGGACTTGATGCTCACTCTGGCGTGTAAGGTGGTCTTATGTAAATGGAAAAATGCTTCAGAGGTTAACTTTAAGATCTGGCAGGAGTGGCTTTCCTTTCTAAGAGGAGCTGACAACCCGGCGCTGCACTCTTCCACCTGGCGATCCTCCAATAAAAGACTCTGGAAATTTCTAGATATGTCCTCATTCCATTTTTTTATTTATCATTTCAGTTTTGTATTATTGTTGAACGGAGAATTTTAGTCAATCTTTCTATTTTGAAGCCTTATTGTATGGTATTTCTTTTTCGTCGGTTTCAATAAAAACGATTCGAATTTAATTTAAAAAAAAGTAATATAAGACGAGTCATCCCATAATTAAGTGCAATACATTATTCACTTCTGTTGCTTATGCAGCATCCACACGACCTAAAACCATTTGTTTCCTCATCAAAATACAGTGCAATATTACCAGCAAGAGAAAAATGAATTTCACTTGGTTGCCTAGGGAGAAAATCATTAAAATTGCAAATACGGGTAGCAGTATACTATTTGCTAAGTTATCATTACCTAAACCTCTGCAATCTGAATTAATCAGAGCTAGTTGCATAACGGTTATTAAAGTGCTTACGCAATTAGCAGCATACTGATTACTAAAGTGCGAGAGTGCAATTACAAACAAGCATTTACAATGCAATAGGTCTCGCAGCATTAAAGTTTGAGTTATTGGCATTGTGTATGACAATGCGTTGATATGCTGATAATAAAGATATTAGAGGGCTTTACCTGAGCACCAATTACCTTCCACAAGGACACATTTCTGTTTTGCTGGCACAGGGAGATTTGCCCAAATTCACAGGGTGTTCAAGTTCAGCTGAGACCCGGTTCCCCAAATTCCAAAGTTGGCGGCTCTGGTTACGCCGCATCTAGCCTCGTTCCTGTGATGGTACATTGGTATAACCAAAAACAGCAGCTTGTAGAGCTCATGCTCCCTGGGAAAAAGATAAACGGCCCTCCCAACATGACAGGAGGCATGAGGACAGAGACAGGAGTCATGAGGGCACAGACAAGAGGCATGAGGGCACAGACAGGAGGCATGGGGACAGAGCCAGGAGGCATGAGGACAGAGACAGGAGTCATGAGGGCACAGACAGGAGGCATGAGGGCACAGACAGGAGGCATGAGGGCACAGACAGGAGGCATGGGGGCACAGACAGGAGGCATGAGGGCACAGACAGGAGGCATGAGGACAGAGACAGGAGGCATGAGGACAGAAGACATGAGGGCACAGACAGGAGACATGAGGGCACAGACAGGAGGCATGCGGACAGAGACAGGAGGCATGAGGGCACAGACAGGAGGCATGAGGGCACAGACAGGAGGCATGAGGGCACAGACAGGAGGCATGAGGACAGAGACAGGAGACATGAGGGCACAGACAGGAGGCATGCGGACAGAGACAGGAGGCATGAGGGCACAGACAGGAGGCATGAGGGCACAGACAGGAGGCATGAGGGCACAGACAGGAGACATGAGGGCACAGACAGGAGACATGAGGGCACAGACAGGAGGCATGAGGACAGAGACAGGAGGCATGAGGACAGAGACAGGAGGCATGAGGACAGAGACAGGAGGCATGAGGACAGGAGGACAGGAGGCATGAGGGCACAGACAGGAGGCATGGAGACACACACATGATGAGCCAATAACACAGGCAGGAGGCATGAACGCACAGGCAGGAGGCAAAGACTTACAGACAGGGGGCGTGAAGCCACATACGGGAGGCGTGAGGGCACAGACAGGGGGCGTGAGGGCACAGACAGGGGGCGTGAGGGCACAGACAGGAGGCGTGAGGGCACAGACAGGAGGCGTCAGGGCACAGACAGGGGGCGTCAGGGCACAGACAGGGGGCGTCAGGGCACAGACAGGGGGCGTCAGGGCACAGACAGGGGGCGTGAGGGCACAGACAGGGGGCGTGAGGGCACAGACAGGGGGCGTGAGGGCACAGACAGCGGGAGTGAGGGCACAGACAGCGGGCATGAGGGCACAGACAGCGGGCATGAGGGCACAGACCGTGGGCATGAGGGCACAGACCGTGGGCATGAGGAGGAATGCATGAGAACCCAAAGTCTGGAGTCAGGAACGAGCAGGCAGGAGGCCTACAAAACACACTGTCAAAGAGGACAGAGTTAAAAGGAAGCAAGTCAGAGGAGGGTTTACACTCACAGGTAGACAACAGGGAGGAGGTGAGAGGACAGACCGACAGGGAGCCACAGGACGGACAAGACAGGATAGAGGAGGAAAAGATCGAGGCAGCAGTACACCCTGAGATAAAGGGAACAAGAAGCAAACACCAGGAAAGACGGAAGAGGACGCAGGGTGCCCGCTCCCTAGAAGCACCCACAGGGGTCGTGCCAGGACAAGCACACCACAGGGACATCGGTGGGACATAAGGCCGGGCAGAGCAGGGCACACACCCGGGCAGGTGCAGCGGGATCCCCCCAGACAGTGGCAGCTCACTCAGTCATCCGCAGGACACGCCCAGACAGGAGCCGCAGATCACACAGTCAGGACGACCCAGGCGGGCACGCCGGGAGCGGGTGACTTACCGGGGGCCTGGCAGTCGGCGCACACGCTGTTCCCCGGCCTCTGGATGAGCTCCTGCAGGGCTCTCTTGTTCCTCTCCTCTGCCATGGTGCCCGCGGGCGGCTGGAGGTGCCCCGCTCCCCTCTCCGGTGCCTCCTACCTCCGGGCGGACTCTTGGCGCAGGAGCTGAGGGCAGGCGGCGGGCTCCTCTCTCATCGCGGGCGGCGCGGCATTACCTGCAGCTCCGGAGTGTATCCCAGCCGGTGCCCTCCTCCTCAGCCATTCAAAGTGCAGCTCACTGCTTGCAAGCACCTGCTCTGCTCTGGTTCCGCATTCCTGGAGCCCTCGGGCTGCTGCTGCTCGGAGTTCCGCTTTGGCCGGCAATGCTTCCGGGTCGCCGCAGGCAGCGCGGCGGCCCGCCCTGCACGGGGAAGGGAGGCAGCTTTCGAGGAGGACAGCACCTGGCCGTGAGCGCGTTCTCGTGCGCGTGACCTTAACAAATCGCCGCGCGCGGCCAGTGCTGTCCTCCTGGAAAGCTGCTGGAAAGCAGACACGCTGACTATAGGTCTTTGGCGAGAGCGAGCTTCGCTCGCTTCACCGAGACCTAAAAACGGGACCATCTGATTACAATAAAATGAATTATTTTATAAAACGAGAAGAGAAACTTGCCCATGTTGCCTTAAATCTTACAGTTGCAAAACAACAGTTGATGGACAGAATGCAGAACAATGTCATACATTCACCCCAGTACAGAGATCTGGGCCTAAATCCATCGTTTTTTTGCACTCCACACCACCCCAGTTCAGACATGGCCATATGCAAATCAGCCTTGACCCTGTGCCTCATGGGAACAGTCCAGCCCGAACTGCCAAGCCATGTCTTTCCTGGACCGGAATCGAGCATCCTAGGACCGGTTTCTGGCTATCAGCCGTCTTCAGCCAGGATAGCTTGACTCCAGTGGTGTGGAGAGCATGGGACTCACGTCTGAGCATACTTCATCTGTAGGAGGTACATCCCCTGTGCCTTGGGAATTTGCTCATTTTCTGGTAGTGAGCACCACTAATGAATGTGGTGTAACTTGGCCCTAAATATACTCCTGGTCCAGTGGACAGGCCTTAGATTTCTTGTCAATACAAGGGGTGACTACTCTAGATTGAACGGGCTGCTTGAATATATCCTGTGTGGACGATAGTATACATTTAAGCTTAGGGAGAGATTGTGCTGTCCATTGTGATCTATTAAGTGTTTCTAACAGGAAATCCTCTTCCTGTGGGACAGTGTGTAGGCTTACTTTGTGGTACGTAGAAGCCCTAGTGTTGATGTCATGATAAGCTGATGTATCATCTGGTGGCGAGGATTTGGATGGATAGATACTTAGATCGGTATCGTCCAATTGGTCAGCATCATAAATGTCCCATGGTTCAGGGGCAGTTTTAGGATAGACAGAAACAGCTTGTGCCGGTCTTCATGTTTTTTTGTTGTTGATGAGTTTGAGGCCCAGCAGTGTCCTCCTCAAAATACTTTTTCCTTCTCTGAAGTGTGGGGGAGGTAGGTGGTGGTGTTTGTGCCTAGCTTCCCAGTATGAGGATGCACAAAGAGTCTGTAGTCCCTTGTCGAGCTTGTTTTGCAAGTGTTCAAAAATGGGCTGTATTTGTTTTTTTCTGTGGCTCTAGTATTTTTTCTGTAGATTCGAGTTTAAAGATGTAGAGGGCATCAAAGAGCCTGTTTTACTGGTTGCCGTTTTTTGTATTTGCATTTTTGGTGCCAGTGGCTTATGTGTTGGTTTCAACACCAAAGCTTTTGCAGCCAAACCATGTTTTGGTTCAGAGACTTTTTCAGACCTGAGGAATATTTTTTCAGCAGAGTCCTTGCTTGACTTCCGCTGTGCAGATAGAGTTTGTTTCAGTGCAGGCACCGAAATGAATGTTAAAACGTAATTTTTTTGATGCTAGTCAAAGGCTTTCCAGGCGTAGTGGACTTTTGATTGTGTGTCTATTGATGGAGACTTCCATGGCCCCAAGGCAGTGGGGCTCCGAAAGCCGGTGTAGGTAGTTTGGTATGGGGCTTTCACCAAAGTACTCACATGCCTCTGTATGGAGTTGGGCTCGGTGTACGAACTGACCCTACTGCTAGCCAGGAATATCTACACATCTATTGGCGCCGTCTGTGCCTCTGAGTCACACGGCTCTTGACTGAGGTCTGGTAACTTGTCCCCAAAGCTATCTGGTGCATGTTTGGGTGGGCCCAACGACGCTCCCTTTATTGTTGCTGAAGTGTCTATTTTGACCGGAATGCCAAACACGCCACACAGGACAACCGGTGACAAACATAGGTTGCAGACTTTGTGTTGGTTTTGCCTGGAATATTTTGTGTGGCAATTAGGAAAAAAGCTAAAGAGCGTGTTTTCCATCCCTTGTGGACGTAGTCCGGTAGAATGGAGATGAAGTCGAAGAACAGCGGATCTGGGAGGGCACGAAGGATAGCACCAGTTGCTCTCGTCTGGATCTGTGATTTGTTGGTCTGGAGAGAAAAACAGAGATCCTATGAAGGCCTCAGTAGGGATTGATGCTCCCATCCCAAAGCTGCTAAAACTATGTTTGAATCTGATGGCGGAAAAAAACAATCTAACAAACGAGCTGAGGGACATGCGCAATATACACTGGAGGAGGAGTCACTATACCTCGTGACTCAAAGACTTATTTGAAGGAAAACAACGTGTAATTGTCCAAGACCAACACTAGATGGCAGACTAATGCTAAGTATATGTATCTACGTCCAACACGTGATTTGAACATGCCAATCCTCACCAGATAATTTGTTTCACTTACATATGTTGATAATATAACTATTATAAAAAAAGTATAACAAAATAGTAATTGTGAATGAACTTCACACAGACAATATTTTTTTTCAAGAAAAAATTTTATTAAAATGTTCATGCTCCATAAAAACATACAATGATATCAAAGGCAAAAACAAATTGCATGCATCATCACTATATGAATTATTTACAAGGTTGGTTTTGGATTATAAAAATATTCACTTAATCAGTTTTTCAGGAATAAAAATACACAAAGGAGAACATGTTAGCGAGTAACAAACAGAATTGATTGTACGTCATCACAAAAAAATTGTACTAAAGTGTTTGTTACAGAAGCTGGTACAGCTTATAAATGCTTGGGTGAGCTTGTACAGCTTATAAACGCTTAGGTGCAAGTCGCACACGCGCAGATAAAGCTACAGTGTTGCTCTGGGCAGCCAATGGTGTAGTAACCACTAAGAGCCAAGAAAACAACTTAACAGTTGAAGAATTATGCAAAACAGTCAGGAGCAGGTCTATGAAAGTGTACAGATTGCACCCATTTTTGTTACAAAAATATTGTTGGCTTGCTTATATCTGAAAACATCACAATTTACGAGTACGGGAAAAAATGGGTTTCAGTTCGTGGAGGCAAATTTGGATTGACATGTTGAATTTTGAATCATTGAGTGGATCATGGGATTCTTAGAGGATATCTTAAGATGGGGATGCTTCAAGCTAAAAATCGCAGAATCCGGTAGTCTCTACACCTGTAGGACATTTCTACATATGCAGCGGAGCCTATAAAGCAAGAATTTCCAGCGGAGGTCCAGGAGAGCCAAATCCATGCCAGATTTTCAAGATATTCCATGTAGATCATAAATGTACATGTATTGTAACACACAATACATGTACATTTATTAGATCTACATGAACTTATTTACATAATTGGTGGTGATCATGAAAATCTGGTATAGATTCATGCCTGAGTTGGTCACTGCTAGAATAATCTTTCCACTAAAGTAATATTTACGTCAGACCAATTTTTTTTTAATAAAGAGAGAAATGCAGTTTCCCATTTTCCAGACTTTCACGCAGGCCACTCTTGGAGACCAGGAGGGAAGCTAAGAGCCAGAGCAACAGGAACGCATAAGGCAACTAGGAAAGGTAAGGAGTGGTCTCTGCTTTAGGCACACCATTAAGTTAAGAACTGACCACAATACAGTCTGGAAAATGTTATAAGACATTTAAGACTGGTTCTAACACATTTTCTGTAACAAGAGCAGCGAGAACTTAATTAAAATATTTATTGCGTAGCTTTTGTTCTAAGCAAATAAAGATCTCATTTCACCCAACACAGAAAACGTCCTAAGGCAGGAGGAGAGTTAGTCCAAAATGTACCTTGTCTGGAAAAGAAGAACGATTCGGGGTTTGCAGCAGGCAAAAGGGGAAAATCTGCACGGAGTAAACAAAACGCGCAATTTGTGCTTGCTGCAATCGTTTTCTAAAGTAAGTCCCTCCACCGCTAGCCATTCAGCGGTTATAGAAGCAAAGACTTTCACCACGACCACCTTCCACGTAGAAAATTCCTAATGCATATAGAGCCCAAAAAAGCAATCTAAGAAAGAAGTGCATTTTGTAATACTGCGAGCTCCAAAGCAGAGTGTGAACCCCAGTATGAAATATACTAAACTACAACCACAGACCTAACTGTGCTTGAAGAAGAAGTTCAGACATCATGTATACACGGTTATGTTCTAAAATTTAGAAAGCCTATCATTACCTTTCAGTGAACTAACAGGCTAATGACTCCATTTTCAAAAGGATTTTTGGCAGTGCTTTGGTGTGGTGCTAAGACAGTTGTGGCACTAGCTCATGCGTAACCTATGTGACTAAGTGACTGCAGACACAAGAGGTGGTCCATACCACCACAAGAGGCTCTAAAAATTCATTAAAAACCTCACTGGTGTCTACGCTTCCTGTAATATGTATCCCCTGAAGAAGCTGCGGAGGGAGGGGAGTTTGAGATTACTATTATTCTAGTATCCTGGAGTTCCACACATTCTCCAAATGGATCTACATTGCTCTGACGCCAATCGTTTGTCACTATCCAATAAGCAAGGCCCAAGGACCGCTTGTGTACTCTCAGATACCAGGCAAGGAATCAAAGTTTGTTGCAGAACTTCCTATAAGAGATGGCCTAAGAACTCCTCTGCCATTGCACAGTCAAGACCAGCCGGGTAGTATGTCCGTGACTTAAAAAGGACAGAGCTAGAAAATGAATAGGTTATCCTAAAGTGATTTCCATGTTCCACCACGGATCTGGGCGACAACTGTGCCTTTTGTTCTGTGCCCAAGTGCCCCCCTTGCTTTTCTTCCACATACTCCTGATGGTGGTTATGAAGCCCTGCCCTTAAGTTATGTAAATTGAAAGGGTTTTCCAAATGGGTCTACCCTAGAAGTTGTAACAGGCTACCCATTCAGTAAGTACCTGCAGTCGACTTTGTGGCCATGGATAAAAGCCGGTGCTCTGCATTTGTCATAAATCTTTTCTTGCTGGGGGTTGGCCAGGTGGCCTAATCTATTTCAGTAGGACGAGGATCTGATCTTCGAAGGTCTTCAGAGGTGCTAAATACACTTCTTGAATTCCCGGTTAATTTTTTTACAGCACTTACGTTAAAGACCACTGTGTTTATGCATGTACATGAAAGAAGTGCAACTCCAGACACATGGGACGAGCTGGCCTGGATCCCCTTTGAAACAATCCAATAATCCAGTAAACAAAAATGTTCAAAATACAAATTTTGACTTTAGATAACAAAAACAATTTCGTGCATTACAACACATTGTACAAGTCTGTAGACAGTTTAAAAAACAAACAAATGTTTATTTCATTAAAAAAACAATTTTTCAAACGATAAAAAGATTGAGGTTTTGAGACCAAGCAAATTTTTGGTCTCTTGCGAGACCTGGTGCTTTGCATAATACATTTGACAGCCCAGAGAGCCCTTAAAGCGTTCGTAGGTTTGCACCGTTTGCAAAAATACCTTTCTGTAGGAAGTGCCTTAAGCGCGTTTTAAGAAAAGCTTAGACAACGACCAAATGGTCTATCGCTAAAAATACTGACAGTTTGCATATCTACTGGATCAAAACCGAGGTATTGGTGACCCTTCCTAAAACTACCATCCAATTCTGCACGCCTGTGTTTTTTTTATTGCTTTTTTATGCATTTTAAAAAATTAGAACACCTCAGTAACTTAACAGCAATGCAACGTCAGAGCTTTCCAGTGCCATCTGTGAGGACTGAAGATCCCACAGACTGTTAACACACTGGTTCCTTCCTGGTTTGTAAGACATGGATTCCCACCGGTCAGTTCTTTTTGCCTCAGTTTCCACGGGTTCAGTAAAACAAATCTTGCAGTGTAAAAAGTTACAAATTATAAAATCAACAAACGCTTAATAAATAATGATAATTCTGGTTTTTAAAAAAAGGATTGCTGGTAAAGTGCAAAGAGAAGCACCACGGAAGCCCGGTCTACCCCGCTGCAGTGTCCGGCTTTATTAAATACGGATCTGATAGCCCACATCGTTTAAGGTGCTCAGCTGCTGGGGCTTCCTGTCCAGAGCAGCAGGCCTACAAAGCAAGAAGAAAAAAAACACAGTGAGGGTTTCAGCTTTTTGCAGTGATATGACATTAACCTTACATAACTACACACATTTACTTTACTCACACAATTTACAATTTTAAGTGCAGGGAGATAAAGACTTTTACTCAGAATAACACTCGTGTTTATGGTTAGGCTTGACAGTCCGCCTGTCACCAAACATGTGAGCATCAATAGAGAGCGAGATTTGGCTCCGCCCACCTGTTGGGAGCCAGGAGAACATGTTTTCATTGATCTAGAAGTTGTGTGCTTCCACACAAAAAAAAGTGCTTGCCCTCCACCCAGCAATGATCATGGTGTTTATTTATCCAGCTGCCTGAGGTAGAACTTTCAGGGGCACAGACATGATACTATGATGATATTAAAGTGTCTGGATAATGTATGGTATTTTTTTTCTGGCAGCAGCACAGATAGAAGGAGGGCAGTCATTAACCTACATGGATATTTTGTTTGGTTTGACAGTATAACTTTCACCTGATCTTTTAACCTACACCAATATTATTCTACAGTTCTTTGTTTACACACAAATACATATCCATTTGCATGGTATTTACTGGTAATGTTTATCATTACCATACAAGATTCCGGTGTATGTGTGTTTAGCTTGGGGCACGAATATCCTTAGTACGACATTGGGTGAGAGCGACTGCGTGAAAGGCAGAAGGAGAGAATGTTTTCAAAAAGGTGAGATACAGACAGAAAGATCACTATTGCAGTGGGGGACAGGGGAACCTGCAATTTGGGGGCCCTTGGTAGTTGTTCACTTTGCCCATGCCTTAAAACACTGGATGCACCCACTTCCAGAGAAACTGACAACGTCCACAGTTTCCCAGCGTCAATCTCTAAAAAAACACTATCAATATAAGCGATTACGAAATCAATGACGTTAATGAACAATAGTTTCACTTTAGAATCAAACACCTTGCACACACTATAAGGGCTCTGGGTCAAAATGTGTCAGTCATGCTGCTGACGTAAACGTTTCCATCGCTCCTTCGATCTCAAATTCCACAAAGAAGATTCTTAGTGCAATAAGTTACGATCAATGCCAAACAATAATACGAATATGAAGAAAATTCTCTTACTAGTTCTATACAGTGAATGGGTCACCCATGTCATCTATATTTTTGCTACCTAATTTCATGAAAGTGGCTTGTGCCACCAGAGCATTAGATGCAGTGTGTATAAGCCAGTTTTATAAAGCACGAACTCAACCAG
This sequence comes from Lissotriton helveticus, assembly GCF_964261635.1. Lineage (NCBI taxonomy): Eukaryota > Metazoa > Chordata > Amphibia > Caudata > Salamandridae > Lissotriton > Lissotriton helveticus. The sequence continues at coordinate 1,841,190,064 of NC_136067.1, read as the reverse complement.
AAGGTGCTTAACATGAGCACAAGTTACATTACACAAGGACAAATTAATTTTTTGGTAAACACAGGGAGATTAAATGATTTTCCCATAATCCAAAAAATTGACTCGACGACGAGACTCGAAAATGCATATTCCAGGCACTAGATGTCACTGCAACACCAATGTGTGCTCAAATTTAAACCCAAGTGTGGTTCCCAATCTGTGCGCCGCGGCGCCCTGGTGCGCCCCCAGACATAGCCAGGGGCGCCGAGACACAAATATCCCCGGCTTGTGCAATTAATTGCATTTTGTAAGCTCGCGATCTAAACTATGTTTTGGTAAAGGTAGATGAAACTACCTCTTGTACCACTAGATGGCAGTGCGACATGTAAAATAGCACATTAACTTCTCCTGTTTGTCAGATATTAACGCAGTTCACACAAACTATGAGCGATACAGAAATATAAACACTTGCACGAAGGGAAGGCTGTTTAAATCACATAACAAGTAACTGAGCCATTAAGTGAGTTTATTGAAGTTACAAATCTATGAAATTAATGAGGAAATATCTTATTCTTAGTCATCTCCTCTTCATGAATGACTCGTGAGATCATTAGCTAAAAGAAAGCTATTTGTGCATTTGGGAACTCTGTTGCTTTGAGAATTAAGTTACAAGGCTGTATCCTGGTCTGTGGTTTAAAGGGATTCAAGCCCGACAATATCCTCAGCAGGATTTCACTTGAAACTTGGCCTCCAAGTGCTTCCTGGAAACCTTCAAAAATTGCAGCAACTAGAAATATTTGCCCTTTGCTTGGTCAGCAGGGCCGGACTGGCTACCGGGCAGTTGTGTGTGCTGCCGAGCAGGGGGATGCTTTCGTTGATGGGGACCTGTGTGTGCAAAACGAAAATCGTTATGCTTTTTTTTTTTCAAAGCGCACGCAGGTCCCCATCAACGAAATATGCCCATACCACGGAGAAATCATCCCCCTGCTCAGCAGCACACACAACTGCCCGGTAGCCAGTCCGGCCCTGTTGGTCAGAGTTCCTGACATTTCTGTACTTTAACTAGAACATGCACATTTCGAATTATTCCTTCAAATAGTAACCCACACTTTTTTTTTTTAAAAGAAAGTATGACCTGCAATGAGCAGCCCAGGTCATATATAGTGGGTCTTCTTACTAGTCCCACTTTTTCTTCAGTATGAAGATCGCTCAGTAACACAATTCCCAACTACCTGGCTCATATATAGAATTAAATAGACATGGTAAAAGGCACTCCAGTGGAGATTCTAGGAGGGTGTTTCAGTGGTACCTGCCTCTCAAGCTGTACTTCAGGTGAAGCTAAACAGGGAGCAGATCCTGTTGAGTCTCTAGTTTTAGCTTGTTATCTGTCTTGCTTGGGTTCTGATGTAATTCCTGATCCGCCTCAGTCTACCTGCTGCTGACCTGGTTGAAAAGACTGTCTTCAAGCTTGCAGTCACCACAGGCTCACAGGTGAGTTTTAAACTGTTAAAGCTGTCAGTAGCTGGTAGCGCTGTTTTGGGATAGCCGTCTTGCTTCATAACATTTTTAAATGGTGCTTGTATGATTTGTTTTACCATCACCAACTTGTACAAAGATTGGGACTTCAGCAATGTACAGATGCCTCTGTACTTCCATTTGTCATGCTCCAGCACTCTACACCTCCATTCTTGAAACCTGGAAGTTGGTAAAAGTGTATACTTTTTGATTGTGCTCCCAAAAACTTTAAAAACAATCTTATTTCTCCCCAACCTCTAAAGTCTGTAGTTTAGGTTTTACTTTAACAGCAGTCTTGTGCATTTGCTGTGTATATTCGCAATCTCAAGAGCTGCTGCTTATGACGTAAACTGCATAACTGTAGCCTTCGTTCTTTCACTAAACCCACCGCTCCTTGTCACTCTGTCTAGTTTAACCCTTGGGTGGGTTTATAGATCCAGTCTGGCACATTTTCCAATACCAAATCAACAGTTGCAGAGTTCTCAAATCATAAGACACATTACAAGTGAGAACTATTTAACATCCTTGACATCAACACAAGTGATATGAGTGAAATGATAAATATATGTAGAACACCAAAACTTTACTAATGTGGACAAATGCTAATAGGATTAGCGGAGCAGCATTTGTATATATCAAAAGTGGCTCCTTAACAACTATAATGATTTGTAGGAGAGCACCCAATGCTAGTGCCAAATTTTTAAAAACAAAAATAAAAAAAGATATATTCTCCATGCAAACTACAGTGCTGGGGAGTATTCTTTCTGACTTAACCAAATACATTTTTTTTATTAAACAACTGTTACACTTTTGTTACATATATGATTATAATACCTTCATCAGCTTCATGCCAATTATTTTCAGGGAATAAAATGGAAGTACTCCAGCGGCCGGGCTTACATTCCCGCATCTGCCCAAAAAAGTAACATAATGGGAAGCCGCAGTCAACTGCCAATAGGTGAAGGGAGCTGCAGGTGGAAAAAGTTTGGGAACCACTGGCTCTAAGAGAATGAAGGTTCTCGTACCGACGGTTACCAAATTGGTTCCCTTCACCTCTAATCTAAGACCTCACTACACTATATTCACAGGCTCTTTGCAATAATATAGCTGATCTTTTTATGTCGAAAAATCGACACTACAAAAGCAACAAATTGCAAAGCAGAGCTAGCCTTGGTAACCAGATGCATTTTTTTTGTTTATTAAGTGTATGCCACATATTTGTTATTTTCTTTAAAGGGGGGTGGGGAGTAAAACAGCTGCCGATAATGTGGTGTCCGTATGCTCCAATAAAAAAGCAATTAAAAAAAAACATAACTAGCGAAAATAATCGTAATAAAAAAGTACGAGTGCCTCGTAGCAGGCAGGTTCACGTGCATAGACAGCCGCCTTTTGGTTTTGACAAGAGACAGCTTTAGCTATCTAGAGAGCTCGTGTCCTCACACCGCAGAGGATATAGACACATGCAGGTCCCTTTGGACCGCCTTGAAATTCATTTGCGTTGGTAAGAGCCCACAGCACAGATGTGAACTGCTTCATTGAGTAGTACAGCTGCACACACAGGCAATAATGAATTGCTTTCGATGTTTTTCTGTGGTCGAAACCCCACGCTGCGTTTCCCAAATTACCCTCCCACCACCCCCTACCAGCTCATATTGCTCTCCCCTCAGCCATAAATTTGGATTGACATTAAATGCCAGTAAAAAATATATACATAATAAAAAGGGTACTATAGACTTTGAATAACTGTAACCAGAGGTCACAGTCTAAACATGCAAGGATGACCAAGGAAGAAAAGGGAGAAGGAATAAAAGTACTGGCAACATAAAGTTGGCCCACCGAACGTTTCACTGAAGTGCACCTCTTTTTTAGGCGGATGTGCATCTGTGATACGATCATTCGCAGTACAAAAGAGCCAATGGCTGAAGGGGGGCTGGCATTGTCCTGTGCTGTAGACTGTGTGCTTCAGCAAAATCTGAATGACAGCTGAACAAACCAATGGATAAAGAAGAGGGCTGTCCCAAATCATCTAGATTTTTTTTTTTTCTTCAAAAGCTTTATTTGACAGATTTGTCATAAAAGCACAACAAACAGATAAGATCACTCACGGGCTGGATGTTCAATCTACATTTTACTCAGGTCGAAGGCTGGAATCTGCACTACTAGAGGTTACAGACTAGACAAATCATTGAATTTCTTTTAAATGTAATGTATGCTTACTAATATAGATTCATCGTAAAAATAGAAGATTCTGAAGGAGCATCAACAGATACTTTGCATGTGTCCAGCAGTATTACAATCGGAGCAGTAGCCCAGCCCGCATCAGACATTAGGGAGATAAAAAGGGCTTAGAAGAGGGAAGGTCTTACTCTCGTCTTGGAGGTGCATACTCTGCACAGCTGCATTCTCACTTGTCGGGACAGTGTTTCTCCAGCACATCTGGGCGGTGCTCAGCCATCATCTGGCATTTCCTAGAGGAGAGGTCTGCGCGCAGACGCGAGTAGCCGCTCCACCCTTGCAATCCAGTTCTTCAGGCATGGGTAGCGCTCAGAAAACCCCTGCTCTGGAGGGTGTGAGCAGGTGGACTAAAAACAAGAAGGAGGTACTCTTTTTCAACTGGAAAAGGGAGGGGGTGTATAATACTACAAAAATTAAAGACCTCCCTTTCCCTGCTTTTGTACAAAAGGAGGCTAAGTGCCTCTTACAGTTCTTAATGTGAGATTTTTCCCCATCTATTTTTTATTTAGTCGGTCTAAAGTAGGTTACCAAAAAGGAATTTATTCTGTATTTCAAAACATTAACAACAATTAAAACAGGAAAAACCCGGACATTTAGAGTCTATTCGTTATCTATTTTATTTGCTAAAAAGCATGAATTCATTGCACACAACACATCATTACAAACATATGAATTTTCATATAATACATTTTCCTGTTTAAATTGTTATTAATGTTGTTTTGAAATACAGAATAAATTCCTTTTTGGTAACCTACTTTAGACCGACTAAATAAAAAATAGAATGGTAAATATCTCACATTAAAAACTGTAAGAGGCACTTAGCCTCATTTTGTACAAAAGCAGGGAAAGGGAGCTCTTTAATTTTTGTAGTGACCAGGTGGACTCCATGTGCTCAGAAGGACATCGGTCTCATGCATGGACGGAGGGCCGCCAACGATGCCGTGCTTCGTGGTTACTGAGATGTCCAATGTAAAGGGGCGGTGTGGAGAGCACGCACAGAGCAGCCTGCGCCGTTCTGAGCAGCGCATGGGGCAGAAGAGATCCCAGGAAGACCACACTGTCCACGATCAGACCTTCTGGCTTCCCAACTTTCAGGTCACTCTTTCTGGCACCATCTATTGATCCCTGCAACTACTGCACAGCCGGACAGTCTCCGCAGCCTCACTCAAAGCTCCTCATGGCATTATACTGGACTGCTGGGCTCAGGCTGTGGGATGAGCAAGGTAAGCTTTGCCTCAGTCCTAGAGTCCACTTACTACTCCTTTAAGCGCACATGTTTTACCTCTAGCATCAGCCTCTCTCTGCACAGGTGCACATGGCTCTCCCGAGTCAAATAGGGAATTCTGAGAAAGCCAAAGGGGGGGGCATATAGTAAGAAACAACAGAAGCCGGTGCCGCGACAAATGAATACTCCGACTTTATAGCTGTCCCAAAAGTTTTGGCAGGAACCAGTCACAGAAAAGTATGCCTGGTTTTACTGCAGCTGATGCACAGTTCCATGGCAAGAGTGTCAGTACACGTGCACGGACACTCAGATCTCTTTGGGGATATCAGGCATCCCGTAATGTCTGTTGCATTTTTAGGTTTTGCCTGGCGAAAACGATGCGACGAAAACCTAATGAGTATAGTATGGGGCTGGGAATCCGCCCCCGTCTTTCATTGGCTAGCTCCATAAATGGAGGCTAGCCATTGGAAGACGGCTCTGTCCGTCAATCCCGGACCAGATTCGGGGGCGTTCCCGAGATTTTTTGGCTTTTGGCTACGTCAGCCGAAAGCCGATTCTCGGGAACACCCCCGAATCTGGTCCGGCATTGACGGCTCCCGGAAGAAGCCTTGGAAACAGCAGCCCCGACACAGCCACAGGAGCGCTGGCCCCCACCCTGCAGCAGCCGCCGAGCAACACCGGCACCCGCAGGTAGGCGCCAGGCCCACTGGGGTGAGGGTGTGTGAAGGAAGGGGTTGTGTCTGACAGTCTGATGCTACCTCTCATCCCGACAGCCCCAGGGGGTGGGGTCTCTTCCTGTTACTTTTATGCTTGGGAACGTGGGGTTGGATGCTGGGGGAACTGTTGATGGGGTGGTCCGAGGGTTTGAAAAGTGTATTCAGGCCTTGCTTTTAAGAGTGGTGGTAGTGACACAAGATGCAGAGGTGGCTAGTTCTATCCTACCGCCGATAGGATGCTGAGCGAAGCAGCTGTAGGGTCAGAGTGCAGTAACGCGAGGGCAGCTGTCATCGAGGGGGTCATCCCCCTTTTCGTGCGGTGTTTCGGAATAGAGGGATCAAGCCCTCAATACTGCCTAGTAACGCAAGGTGTTGAGGCACAGTGGCCCACCCCTGTCAATGATTCGTCGGACCCTCTGTGTACCGCTCTCTGCTGGTGATGCTGTGCACTGCGTCTCTTTTTTGGTGCACGATCCCTGATGCCGGCTGAGTTCAGTGATCGAGGGGTGCACAGTAGACAGTTGCTGCGGTAGAGAAAGCGACATAGCTGTTAGATCGGATTCCCACAACCCATTTCAAAGCGACTTGCACCACCTATATTCCCTTGCTCATCACACACAACGTGTAGTTCTGCTCTTCCAAGGCCCTACTTCTTCAATGGTTGCAGGAGGATACCGGTATGGATCTGTGATATATTTCTCCGGTGATTGCGGGATTCTGGGCCTGTGATAGAACCCGCCACCGCCCCCTCCCTTTTTGCTTTGCAGTCTGCAAACGCGGTGCAGCTCCGCGCATGGACCTGTAGGGGGCGCGCTCTGGCCCTGACTGCTGCCAAGCACACACCGTTTCCTACAGGGTATGTGCAGGCCGAGCCCAGCTCGCCTGCTGCACAATGAAGCATGCAAACGACCATGTAACCATCTACCGGCCTGGGATCTCGGCGGGCTCTGCTTTGCTGCGCTCGCACGCCCGTGGAGCTGCTTCATACTTAAAGCATCACTTAAGCCTAAACTCACCAAACTGCTACACTGAGACCCGAGTACTCGTTGCATGTGGTCTATACTCTCTATGAAGATGAACCATCAGTTCCTTTTTGGTACTCCGGCTTCACTTCACCATTACATAGAAAGTGACGTTTTTGACAGCTGAAGTCCAGTTTTTGACAGCTGAAGTCCAGCACGTGTTTATTGATCAACATTTCAGGCGCACTCCTCTAGGGGTAGGATTTGATAGAATGCTACTGCTCCGAGTGTAATCTTGATTTTGCTGCTGCACTGTCTTTATTGAAGATCGTTTCTAGTGCAGGACTAGCAGGTGTTATGCAATATTACGTTTAAGGGTCTTATTTTCTTTTACTTGGTTATTTTAATAATTCGGCTGACACGTAGAGGTTCTGTAGCAATATCAGACTCTAATTGTTTAACTTGAAGTTTTGTGTGATTTGTTTTCCTCACTTTAGAGTGCGCTGTGAAACCAGGTGCTTTCTATATGGGTTGTGCCATTATATTTTTTAGTACATCTCACGGTGAGCAAATAAAGTAGTTTGAGGGATCACCGCCACATTGCTCTTGTTTCTAGAAAGCAAGGGGTTGTCTTTTTCTTGTGACTTTCAGTTTGTTTTCATAAAACCATTTGTGCTCACCTTTTAAGTTAATCTTTTTTTAGATGTCTGTTATTGCTCTGCCGAATGCAATGAATGTCAACAGAAAATATCCACACTTGTATCAGTAGTACATTTGATCAAGTTAGTGACAATAATGCTAGATGAAAACTTTTTTGGTCTCACGTTAGACTCTTGGCAGTTAACTTTGAATTATTGACCAACTAAAATATCTTTTTTTTTCTCGAAACAATCTTGGGAGTTTCTCATTGTTGTTAGTAGTGTTTGTTTTTGTCTGTGCAGTATAACCTGGGACTGAACACTTTAGTGTTAATGTACAGAATTGTCAATGTCTGAGTCAATATGGCGCCAAGACATGGCAAGGGCTGTAAACGCAACTTGGAGTTCATTTAGGATTCGCAGTTTCACAGAGCATTCGGAAAGTATTCGTTTCACTATCCTGTTATGTTCGAATAAACTTGAGGCTGGAAGGTCTTCGTTTTTTACCACACACGTGTTGGGGATCGTATCTGTGGGTGTTTGTGTGTGTCATTTGCAAGAGAATAAGCTATTGGCATTGTAAATGACAATGCCATTTATTTATGTTTAAAAAAACATAAATAAAAATAATGTCAAGAGCAATGCCAATAGCTCTAACTTTAACAAAGGCAAAACCATTGCATTGTAAATGCTTGTTTTGTTTTACCCTGGAGTCACAAACCACAGATGAATCGGAGGTTATTAGTGGGTCCTCTTTTCCAGAACCACAGTAAACAGGGTGCAGGCACAGCCTTTTCTTTAGGTGTGTCCTTGAAAGTGGCTCTTGAAGGTGCTGCACTTCTCAGGCCACAGTCTGTCCTGCTGGAACTGGCCCAGTCCTGGGAAGGTGCCCACATAGGAACCTTCCTGCTCCATTCAAGTTTGTGTGATTTTAACCTCTTGAGCGCTCATGAGCCACGGCGCTCCGGTGCTCATGACGAGCTGAGCTCGTCATGACCGCGCCCGTTACTTGGAACGCTCGCACGCTGGGCTGATTCCCCTGCTGTGCTGAACGTTCCATTGGAACGGGCGCGGTCATGACGAGCTCAGCTGGTCATGAGCACTGGAGCGCCGTGGCTCATGACGAGCTGAGCTCGTCATGAGCATGGGGGCGCTGTATGCGCCCTCTGCCCCTCAGCACAGCGGGGGAATCCCGCCAGCGGCGAAGGGGTTAACCTGGACAGGTACTGTGAGAGTTCTACTGACTTTTATGTGGGGGAGGAGAGGGCGGCACAGGGGCAAAATATGGCAGCTATGAATACCAGTGAACACTATGGCACATCCTACAACCTCAGGGACTACAAACCGCTGTACCTTATCACCGCTCACAACTCTTTCAATAGGAGCATTCGAACGGACCAATCACAAAACACTGATTTACACAGGAAAAGCCAGCAGGCAGCCTTTCAAATAGGAGCAACACTTTTGCCTAATCCTTGAATGAATGGAACAGTAAACAGGTGCAGTCCTTCATCTCCAAGAAACGAAGACCACCTCATCCCAGCTTGGCTGGTTTCGAGGGGTCTAACAGCGTGTGGTCTTGCCAAAGCCCAGTTATCCCCAGTCAGCGTAAGCTCTCTGGTTTCCATATTTCCAGGATCTATTCTTTGAACGTCGCCATGTTTAGACTTTCCATGCGTCACGGGCACTTAGTTGGAATCATGCCAAGATATTGGAGTCCAATTCTGCCACCTTGGCCCAGACTGTCTGGGAAGATTATTCCTGCAATCTGACCAATGTACTCCTAAGTATTCTTGTGCATCAGAGGTCTAAAATAGCATATCGGCATCACAGCATTATCAAACTGTTACATCCAGCATCGTCCACTGAAATACAGCTGGCCAGGACAGCTCCACCGCAGTGAATAATTTCCACAGATTTCCTCGGTTGGGGACAGCTGCAAGATTTTGGAGCTTAGCCTAAAAAGCATCGCTGTATGAACCCGAAAACCACTTAATTCGACATATGAGATAATGCTTGGGAAGCACATTGCCATCTTGGAAAAGGACAGTGGATCTCTGGAGCAGTCGTCATCTGAAGAGCCTTAAAGGGGGACTGGTCTTTAAGTGGAGATCAGAATCCCCCTGATCTCACTTATCTGTCGGCTTATGGGCCCAGGATTCCCGAAGGGTTCCAGACAGTTCTACGATATCGGCCCGGCCCAGGATTCCCAAAGGGTTCCAGACAGTTCTACGGTATCGGCCCGGGTGGTACAAGAAATGTCAAGCGGCTTTTGAGTAACCATTTAATACATTTTAGCAAGCCCTGTCTCAGGCCTAGCGGCACCCCATGTGCACACTGTACAAGGCTCATATGGATAACTAACTGTTAATAAAGGCCATTCCTTCTGAAGATTCAAAAAAAGGCCCGTTTAATTTGAATCCAACTAGCAAAATTGTGTTTACTTTCACATCCAGATACAACTACCTAAATCTAATTACCACTGCACAAGCCATCATAGGCACCACATTGAAGAACTACAGCAACACATGCAGAAGCATAGCATCAAATAACACTTCAGGAAATGAGTTAAAAGGCTACAGGGAACTCCATGTCTGAAAGTATTATATTAACAGCCAGCGTAACCATCACATTAACACAAACAGTGCATAAGACACTGCATGGTCACCCAACAACCTTTCAAAAAGCACACTTGACCCTGAACGTCACCAAGAAACTATTGACTGCAGCCCAAATGAGCAGCGGTCTCTGTAGAATACCCAGCCCCAGAGTAATGGGGCAGCAGTGTTCCAGCCTGGGCCAACAGACATGGCCGCGCCCAGCACAAATACTGAAGGCGCCATCAGCAAACCCTCATGCCTGAAACTGGTCCTGGCTGGAAACAGTTGGAGGTCAAATCATCAGAACTGTAATCCAAGTGACCTTGCTGGACACAGATGTTCACGTGGGCAAACAGATTTGTAGATTGTACTTCCAATGCTCCTGGTGGGGCATAACGTTTGTTCCAGACCGGAGGCAATTCTTGCATCTTTCACAGTCACTGCCGTCTCGGCTGCTCCAGTAATTGATTCTGACACCAGTAAAGACCTCAGTTTGCTACACCAAGCACAGGAATCTGGGGAGATCGTTTCCAGAATATATTTGGCTTTTTGTCACGTACAGATTAGACACACCCCTGCTATATGTCTCGATAAATGCTCAAGATCAAACCAGGCTGGCTTGTACAAATATGTTGCCACCCATGTACACCGAGGGTTTGAAAGCAAGACCCAACTGGATTTCTTGTCCAAGCGCGTTAACCACCTGAGCTACCCTCCTACCCCGACACTTGCTGGACACACAGATCTCTGCAGCCCATGCCTGAACCCCATAACACCCATAACGCCCATAACGCGACCAATTAAGTAAACTACAACAACTTCAATATTAGGGTTCCTTCAATAGCTCGATTCCAATTCCTGGGGAGGGGAGTCATTAATTTTTAACAACAATGTACAAGTTGGCATCTACTATCTCTGCCCCTCATGACTCCACCCCTTTCTATCGTCATTCGTCACCACTCGACTTCCTAAATTCTGGGTTCTTGGACTATATATTTTTATCAGTACTGGACACATCCTTCACCCCCAAAGGAACGCTACTATTTTTGCAGGTTTTGACGCTGAAAAAACACACTTGTATAATATAATAACGTACTGGCAGTGGCGCCTTATAAGACGGTGGCGCCGCTTTCCTGATGCATTAGATGCCAGCGGGTGCGTCACACCGCATTGATATACCCGTGTTTGCAATAAAAGCCCGCCGCCAAGAATGCTACACGACAATGTTTACTATCATCGGGTTCACTTCGCGTTTTATTTATCCATAAATCTCTGAGGAACTGGAAATGCTGCGGGGGCGCCCGTGAGACAGACGGAGGGGCTCTGCAGACAGCTGACGGGGCGCAGCTGCGGGGAGGCGCGCGGCTGCAGCCAGCACCGCGCAGATGGCGCGCGCGCGCGAGAGATACCAGCCGCTAGAACACCCCCGCCACAGCCAGCAAGTGTGGGCGCCCGGGCACCCCATCCCAGGGCTCACGGGGGGAGGGGGAAGGGACTATGGCAGCAGGGAGCATTCACAACTGGGCGAGGCCCGGGATTCAAGGCGCGCGCGCAGGCACGTGAAGGAGCAGGAGAAGAGCTCGCGCTCAAAATAATGCCTGCTGAAAGGCTCCTTGGCTGATGTATTTAGCAGAGTACATTTAGAAGGGGCCGGCAATTATTTATTTTTAGTGCCCGACAAATCTCGCAAAATTAGAAACGCGTGCATCAGTACAGCGAGAAGTGGGCGAGACAACAAATGAACTGGGAGAGCCGAGCCAAGGCGGGAGCCCGTGCTCGAGCCGAGCCCTGATAATAGTTATCAAGTAGATGATACAAACAAAAAATATAAATAATGTTAGAGTAGTTTGACAGATGTCCCCAAAATTCAATAAAGTGAATCATTAACACGTGGAAGCGTTTCACCTTAGGGTTAAAAGTGAGGGTTTTTAAACATAAATTGAGAAACATTCCTGAATCAGCATCAATGACTATTAATGAACAAAGATGCTCGTCAGGGTACCCGTGCACCCTATATGTTGCTTAGATTGTTAATATGGATGGAGCATCATAGGCTATTAAATCAAACTCGGCACCGTTTTTTGCACAAGACATATCCCGGACTCACGTATTTGAAGGTCCTCGCATATGTGAAACAGGGATGAGGGTCCTAGAAAATACTGGGCTAAATACTGGATTTTTGCTGCTTGCAGGGTCTCGGAGCAGGTGTGCCTCTAGCAGCAGCACGCTGCCAGGGAGAGGACCATTTGTAGGCCCTTCGAGTTGAAATGAGGAAGCAATCCAGAGCGTGGTGTCTGCACAGCACAGCAACTCTGCTGTTATTGACGCTTAGTGTGAGCTTCTCGCAAGAAATCACTGTCCACACTTCTTCAAGGAGCAAGAAAGGCCACTTTATTTTAAGACAGGTGCATAATACATTTCTTGAACACATTCATTATTTATTTATATCATAAAATTCCAATCTACACATTATGCCTAAACTCCCTACCTAACAGAACCCGAAACTAACTCTTGACTAATACCCCCAGGATTACCCAACGAGCTACCCTTCAGGATGGCCAACCCGCTCCAGGCTGCCCACCCCACTAGCCAAAACCGCCTCCTAAAAGAACAAAGACACCTGTCCTAAAAGTGGCAAGGCCCGAAGACCAGAGCAGCGCCTAGAGCACCGTCAAGTAAAAACCTAACTAAGGAATAAAGGGAGGGAGGGTGGGGCAAAAAGAACCTCCCTTCCCTTGCCTCCCTCTAACGCCGTGCCCAACCGCCAGCCTGACTTCCCTTTAATACCTCCCCCCAATCAACCCCACCTGCTTAACTGATTCTCGCGCGAACACGCCCAGGGAGAGACCAGCTCGCGCCTGGCTCTCCCTGGGTCCCCCCTCGCGCAAGAAATCACTGTCCACACTTCTTCAAGGAGCAAGAAAGGCCACTTTATTTTAAGACAGGTGCATAATACATTTCTTGAACACATTCATTATTTATTTATATCATAAAATTCCAATCTACACATTATGCCTAAACTCCCTACCTAACAGAACCCGAAACTAACTCTTGACTAATACCCCCAGGATTACCCAACGAGCTACCCTACAGGATGGCCAACCCGCTCCAGGCTGCCCACCCCACTAGCCAAAACCGCCACCCAGGAAAACCTTTAGCGTTTTCCTGCCCCACCCAAAGAAGGAAGGGAAGGAGCACCCCACAACTGCACCTGAAGAACTGTGGCAAGTAAATCTCTAAGCTCCAGAAGGAAAAAGAACTGCCTAATGCAGATAGATGGACCCCGTCCACACAGAATACATACTTCCCTGAAATATTCCAATTATGATGAGCCAACTGTATATACATAAATGATGACAAAACGTCGTATCGTTCTCTTCACATTGCGTCCTGCCTTCTCCATGGCGGAATAGCTCCTTGCCCCAGGCCATCGCAATCGAGGCACTAACTCCGTCCATATCACCATGGTGCTCACCCATGTGCTCTTGAGGACTACGAGATCATGATACATGAACTTTAGCAAGGTCAAACCTGATAGAGAAACTAAGTCAAATTCACCAACATGCAGCACCAGTAGACCCGAAGGGCCCCCCCCAACCCTGTGAAACCATAGAAGCCAAAGCAGGAAAATACCGCCCAAACGCATGCCCCCTGCGCCATGCCAGGAGACTTCAAGTGTCAGACTGCTGAAACCAAGAGATCTCCCACAAAGCTGACGCGCAGCGACTATAGCAGCCAGTTTAACAAAAGAGCGCCCAGGATCCACACCCCCTTATTTATCCGGCGACTGGGGCCAAAGACCTAGGGGAAAAAGAGAGGTCCGGCAAAGCAAAGGCAGACTACTTTCTCCAACAAAACCTTGCGGAGGACAGCTAACACTGAGAAACAAGGATGGGACCGCCATCAGTATGACAAAAACTTTGTCCCCCGAGATACGGCGAGGAGAAGACACAAAAACCTCCCAGTCCCCCACAGGGCAGCATGCATACACACCGCTGCTACCCAGAAACACCCCACCTACCCCTCCCCATCTGATCAGTGTTGGACATACTCGGCCACAGGCGTACCCTGACATGGTCCCCCCACCACCTCGCCGTGGACCCTCCCCCACTCAACCCCTCAAACCCAGCAGATCAGAGGCCCGAAATGCCCTGAAGAATACCCACACAAAGCACAAACGAAATTTCTGTGGCACTCCAAAGCATCATAGCAGCACACCTCCCAGTGCGATAAAAGCAAATGAATCAAATCAAAGGGGCACCGGCCGCCGTAGCTTCCAACCACCAGCCCGGAGCCTACCCACCCTTTCAGAACTGTACGAAACAATACCCCCCCCCAACCGAAAAACCCTCCCCCACCAAAGCTGACCATACAAAGACACCCCTGCCAACCGAAATCATCGTGAGGGAAAGGCCTTAGGTCGCTAAACGTAAAACAAACCGCAATAAAAATTGTGCATCAGCTAACCCAGCCCTGACCGTACCTGCCATCCCCACCAAACTGCAAAAAACTCAGGCCAGGCCTTCAAAGAAATCCGCCGTGCAGAGGCAGCTACGGAATGTGCTACCAAAATGGCGGACCCTCAATTCCCAAAGTCCCATACGTACCGTGGAATTGCCGTTAGTGCCAGATCCGCCCCGGGAGCCCACTCGCGGAATACGGACCCTTGAAAGCGAGATAAAGAATCAGCGACACAACTAATGGCTCCCGGAGCATGCCGAGCTCCAAGGCAATATGCAGTTGAGAAACACCGCAACACGAAGCCGCACAGGAGCTGTAGCACACGCAAATCGCGGGCTCTTTGTTGGTGAACAAGGTCAACTACCGCTATATTGGCCACATGAAACAATACGGCGCGAATCTGAATTCCCCCCCCCCCCAGATACACAGAGCAACCCACAACGGGAAGAGTTCCAAAAAACGCAATGCTGCGACCGTATCCTTTCCCGCGCACTGGCCAGCAGCCGCGCACCAACGACCTTCCCAATATTCCGAAGCCATGAGCTCCTTATGCATCCGTGAAAAAGCTGCCACCTGCCACACCATGTCCTCATCCGCAAAAAACAAGGACACGCCACTGACATCTTGCAGGAAACGCAACCAGATAGTCAAATCAGCACGGACAGCAGTTGTAAGGCGCACACGAATGATGAGGAATGCCGGCGCCTGACATCGAGAGGCCCAGATGTCGACAAAAACGTCCTACCCGCCCGAACGACCCAACAAGCAAAATTGAGGCACCCCAAAAGCTTCCGTACGTTCCGCCGCCCACTTCGTGGACTCCCAACACCAAGCGTATGAAATCAGTCATCTCCCGCACGATAGCAGCAGGCAAGCGCAGCAGCATAGTCGCGGTATCAATCGCAATCCCGAAGAAATTCAGAGATGTACAGGGACCTTCGGCCGTAACCGGCGCCAGAGGAAAGCCCAAACCCCGGTCATAGCCGAAAGATTACCAAAGCCGCCTGATACTGCCCGGACTGACCCCCCACCCCCCCTTGTAAAAGAAATTAATCAAGGTAATGGCAGACCAAGAAGCAGCCGCTGACAAAAATTGAAGCGCACTGCAGAAGGGTACTGAGGGTCTCAAAGAGGGAACATGACACCGAGCAGCCCATGGGTAATACTTTATGAACATAAAAACATCCCCCAAAATGCATACCAAAGAGACCCAACAAAAAACCACTGAGGGATCGGAAGGAGCCGGAAAGCCGACTGATGTCACTCTTTGCCAGCAAAAAACCCCCAACGCCTGCCCAGCGAACGAGCCGTAAGGCGTCATCCCCTGAAGCATAGGGCACGGTTGAGGCAGCTGGGTCAATGAATTCGGTGACGGATGCACCCTCCAGGCCAGGACCGACGATGGAGGAGGTGAAAACTCCCCCATCACCCTTTGGGGACCGCCCCCCAGTGGAGAGACGATCCAATCAGAGAGAGGACAACTCAGAAAAAGGACCTGCAAACCGATCCCTCAGCATCCAACTTCTGCTGCACAAACCTGAGAGCACTCCCTCACCGACCGCAGATTGTCAGACCACCACCCCACCCGGAGACCCTGATAACCAAACCGAAACCCAACCCTGAAAAACCCAGAACAAAATCGCAGCAGCCCCAAAGTCAGGATAGTCCACCAACCGCAGAATCAGAATGTGCTGCTCAATAGGGGTAGGAGCCCTCATGTGCAAAGTGCGGAGGTTGTCACCTACCCCCTGAACCCCTCCCCCGTCCTGCAACCCGCAGTCCGTGAAAACACTGTGTGAGAGCATGCCGCCCCCCCCCCACACTGCACACACTCGTGGCAATCGGTTTGGCAGGATACTATCCTCCGCAACCATGTTTTGAACAGCCACGCCATCCCCAAATTGTAGAAAATCTTCCCCCGTAGGTTGCATAGTAGAAACATTCAAAACCACGGCCGCTCAAGCCGCAGTGTCAGAGCGACTCGCTCACCAACAATCCCATCCCCCGCACCAATTAATCTTATACTCTTAACAGGGAGACTCTCCCTTGCTGCGTGACAATTTTTTTTTTTTTTTTTTTTTTTACAGCCACCCCATCCCCAACTGTAGAAACATCCCTTGTAGATTGCACATCAGAAACATTCAAAAACTCACAGGCCGCTCAAGCCCCGCTGCCAGAGCGACTCGCTCACCAAGAACCCCATCCCCTGTACCAAAACGATGTGGTACTCGTAACAGGGAGACTCTCCCTAGGGTTCCACACGGACCATCTTTACCTCCCGGCAACTGTGCCGACTTCCGCTGAACCATCCAGTTAGCTAGCCCACTCCCCCTGTGTCACTTACCGCCGCGTGGTCCCACATGACTCCTGCAAAAATACGAGAAACAGGGGGTTGCCCCAGCCCACCCCTCTGGGCCCGTGCTGCCAAAAGCCCAATTCCCTTACCCCGCAAACTCCCCACCTACCCATTCATCATCTTGTACATCCAAATAGAAATCTTCCCAGAAAATTGAAAACTTTTGCCCTGCCACTTGGCAGCGCCCCATCAACAATTCCCCCATCAGAAAACTGCCAGTCAACATCATGAAAGCTCCGCGCGCGCAGAAAACTTCCAGAAGAGAGATCCGCTCCAGATCCCTCTCCCGTGATCCCACCACTGGAAACAGCCGTAGGGACAGCTCCCAAGCCCGAAGAAACAGTCCTCAGCCGCTCAGCCGGAGGAACAGCTCGAAAACTGCGGCCGCTCAAACCAGACCGAAAAATCCGCAAAAACTACCTCCCCCCCACAGAGGCAAGGGAAACACCCCAAGAGGACCCAGCAACCGGCGCCAACCCAGGGGCACCACCCAACCCAGGCGCCGAACCCACCCCGGGGGGCGGCAGGCATCCCGCGGCGAGCCGGGAACAACACCGGGCTGGTGACAGAGGACGCCCACCATGGCCAGAGGCTGGAGGGAAACAAGGGGGGGGGCAGCGGAACCAGAAACCATGAGTCAGGGGGGGGCTGAGGGGGGGGGGGGGGGGGGGGGGAAGAGAAGTACAGCAAAAAAAGGGGGTGGGGGCAATGCTGGGCAGCCCTGGGCCAAATTGCTGGGGTAAAATGCAGGAGGGCTTGGCCCAAGCACAGGGGTGGAGCGAGGCGGCGGGGAGCGCTGCCCAATCACCCAAATGGGGCGAAGCCCCGCCTGACAAACCAGGCACTGAAGGGTGAGGGGCCCACGGCGAGAGGAGCATGAACATGTGTCCCGGTGAGGCACGTAGGGCCGAAAATTCCGCCCCCGCCGGGCCCCCAGCAACAACAGGAGACTTCCTGGTCCTGACAGGAGGGGACCCAAACATACGCGGGGCCTGCCGGCCCACGGAGCGACCCCGCCCACCCCCCGGGCGCCCCACACAATTCAGCAACTCACAAAGGCAAAGGCCTACCTGCTGGCGGGCGCCCGGGTCGCCGGCGGGGTCCCCGAGTCCGCAGGAACCTGGGCCGGCATCTGGAAAGCCGCCGGCATGGCGGCCCCTCCGCCGCCTTCGTCGTCCATGTCAAGCGACACCAGCAGCCGCCGCCCGCGGCCCGCCCTCAGCAGCCTTGCGAGAGGGGGGGGGGAGAAAGGGGCCGGCCGAACCAACCCACGCCTACCGCCGGCACTCCCAGGCAACCTGAGGTCCTAGCACCCGGCGTCGTAAAGCGCCCGGACAGCCCGCCCGACCTCCGCCGCCTCCTCCATGGCCCCCCTGATGGAGAACAGTAAGCGGGCGGGGCAAAAAGAACCTCCCTTCCCTTGCCTCCCTCTAACGCCGTGCCCAACCGCCAGCCTGACTTCCCTTTAATACCTCCCCCCCAATCAACCCCACCTGCTTAACTGATTCTCGCGCGAACACGCCCAGGGAGAGACCAGCTCGCGCCTGGCTCTCCCTGGGTCCCCCCTTGTCAAATGACCGGTTCACAGATAAGGGGGCTCTGAGGCACTGCTGGGCACTCCATCTGCTCCCCACTGCCCCTACAGAAAGAGACTGAAGTAACTCCATACTTCTTCCCCTGGCAGCTGGTTTACTTTGGTCAGGCCTCGGATGATGGTCGTGCTGATGAGGTCTGAGGAGGACCAACCAGTACTGTGCAAGAAGAGGATGGGTGCTGAGTTGCCATGGCAACAGTGTAGACAAAGGATTCTTAAATCACAGTGCTCCTTAGCCCTTGCCCGTCTCCTGTATGCAGTGAGTACGTTTTATATACTCACAGACTAGGTTAGCTAAGTCACAACCAGCACTTCAAGGCAATCCACATTGCTGCACATACAAGACTGGATGCTGACTCTTCAGCAAACTCTGTCTTGGGAGTAGGCGATGCCCACCAGTAGCCACATCACTCCTGCACTATAGCACGGAGAAGAACTAGGTAGCTGTCAAGGGACCACTGCATAGGAGCAACAATAAACAAGCATTTTCAATGCAATAGGTCTCGCATTTACAAGACTTGAGCTATTGGCATTGTAAAAGCCAATGCCTTTTATTTGTATGTTGTTTTTAAATCAGATAAACTGCATTGTCATTTACAATGCCAGTAGCTTAAACTCTCGCAAATGCGAGACCTATTGCATTGCAACTGCAAGCATCATTGCTATAAAAAAATACATTAAAAAAAGTTAGAAGAGAGCGTGTCAGACAAATCTATTTGAGAAAATAGTGATTGGAGGCTATAATTAAAGCCTACTGAGTAACAACACATGTAAAGGGGGTGTCGCCATGGGAGGTTACAAAATGAGACAAGACGGTACTAAGGAGGGACTACTAAGCCTTTTGACCAATGAACAGCCACAGTTGACAGTGGACACGGACACAATCCAATGAAAAATATGGGTGAGGAGTGGGCGGAGCTTCAAGTCCCTAAATGAATACAGCATGCCTCGCAGAGCAGCGCATGCCCTGCCCAGGCTCAACCCTAAAACCTACTGGCTCAAAAAGGTCTTGTAAGACGAGAAAGGGCTGGAATACAGTAACAACTTGAGTAAGGACTGACATGAACTGGCGAAGTCACTCAGACTGTAAGACTTGAACTGTTCTGCAGCCTTTAGTATCTAAAAATACAAGATATGACCCACAGGAACTGTGTCATGTTGAATTGGAGAAGCTTAAGCTAAATTCTCGAGACGCCATCTTGTACAGGTTAAACAGGAGAAATGCAAAACTTGACCTGGAAAAGTATTGTAAGCAATTAACATCCTCTGATATAATGCCCCAACTCTGGTTGGCGTGGCAATCTTTCCAGAAAGCCGGCCTGCAGAGGAGAACCACAGTCCAGAGATGCAATGCCAGGACCACTTAGAACCGCCCTCTGTGGGGGAACGTCCTTTACAACGGAACTTTTACAACGATGTACCGTTACGATGCAGGTTTAACAACAAAAGTCATTACAACGACTTTCGCTGGAGGGCGCTCTAGGATAGGTAATAGTTTAATTTACTATCCAACACCTTCCCTACTATCCACGGGGACTGGAGTTGGAATAGTAAATTAAACTATTCACTATCCAGCGCCCCCCAACGCAAGTCGTTGTAACGACTTGCGTTGTAAAACCTGCGTCGTAACGGTACGCGTTGTAAAAGCATGCGTTGTACCGTCATACAACCCCTTTCTGTGCTGCACAGCAATCGACCATCACCACCCAAAAGCAAGAAGAGAGCCCCTGGAATGAACAGAGTCCAAGTAGGCTCCCTACTCACTCTGGTTGCCAGCCACAGTGGGACACACACAATAAACCATCGCACAACAATACTCTGAACATTCACATTTGCAACTATACTGGCAAACAAACCACACAGGATCACCAGGACTCCAGTCAATGAGAAATCCCTGAAGGATCCGGAAACGATGCCCAGCTTCTGGAAGATCCATGAGACCATACAAATGGAAGAAATGACCTACACACATTTTGACACCCAAACATTAGTTGAAGCAAACCTGCCTTCAAGTAGACTTCAATTCCTTGACCCTCCTCAATGCTCTAGAACAGCGTCCTTTGCAGGGTGAACAGGGCTAGGCAGAGCATGGTAAATTAAGTTCCATTCCAATTGGACCTTTCCAGAAACAAAGTCAGAATCCGCTCCTCCACCTTATCTATATTTCAAATTTGCTAAGGTTCATACATGTAGCACACAGTCACCATGTTTATCTTGTGGGTCTGTCTCACTTCTCAACTGCAAGAATTGTGTTACTCCTGCCACCAATTCCAGTATCCTTGTTCACACTGGTAAATTCCTCTGATCTTTACTATTTTATAAACGTAAAGGAAGAGGCACTCTCCAAGGGCTTTCCTCTCCTTCAAGAAAGCCAGTGTAGTTTGTGGTTTCACCCCACGCTCACATTGAAGTCATTTGACTAGGTCATCCATTAGCCACCCCTTTTCGCATCTAATCATTTTACAAAAGGGTACTAATTTCGGTCATGCATGCTGCCGCACCATCTGCCTGACATCCACTGACATGCTGCAGAGGTAAAGGCGTGGGAAACCCAACTCCACCTGTCCGCCACTAATTCAATAGCCTTTCCTCGGTTCACTTTTCACAAGCAGGTAACTCAAGGCCACTGCTGCTGTTCCACACTGCCACTCAAGCAGGATCCTGCAAGCTTGTTTAGAAGTCACCTGGCTTCACCACAGCTTGCCACAAGCTACACACTGTTGCATATTGAGACCATGAAAGAAACAGTTGCATCAGGCATGCTTTGAGGTTCTAAGCGGCTTCTTTGGACCCCCCAAGTTGGTGTGGCTCCACGGTAGCTGCCATCTTGGGTTTTGCTCAGGCTTAAAGAGAACTGTGCCGGATCCACCCAAAAGTTGAGAGAGGTAATCAAGTAATACTATATACACAGGAAGAGGGGCTCAATTTGAATATGCTAAACAAGGACATGAATGGCCCATTGTAGAGGGAACCTTAGGCTAACACGGATTGAAGAGAAGGAGCACGGCAAGTACACAAATTGCAAGTCTGCCATATTGGCAGCAACCACTTCGAACGGCCCTCCAGTCTCCATAGTAGAGTAGAACAGTGATCACAATTTAGTGGTGATGCAAACACTCTTCCCACCGAGCTCCACAATCGGGTGGTGCATTTCTGGAATATATGACATGCACTGGTTTTGTAGACCTTTAAATGAATACGCTTCTCTGTTAACAGCCATCATATGTACACATCCTGCCCATTTGTCAATATGTGAGGCTACTCTGCAGCCCATACACACCTCATGTGCCCGTACACAGTATGCGTCTCTCCACTAACACACCAAGGGTGTTAGGTGGTCACAGATGCCAATTGTCAGGTTCCCTTGGTAGTCTGTCTCCAGTCAGCACAGCCCATCATTGATAGAACATGCTCTGGCGAAGGGCTTCATTTCATCCTCACCCAATCGTTGGCCATACAGAGGAGACCTCACTGCCTTTTGTGATGGGTCGGGAAGAGTTAATGCCTACTTTTTTTGCTAACCCTCCCTGAACTAATCACTAAACATGTTTTTCAAAGCATTTTACATAAGACGGATGAGGGAGCACGTGGCTTCAGTTCATTTTGCTAGAGTGCCTTTAGTTTGACTCTTCAACTCTCAACTACACCTATTAAGCACCATTGGTAAACTTTAAGGATTTAATTTTAGGATAAAAGTATTTCAGTAATTATTAGGGATAAAATCCATCTTCACAATTTAAGTTACTCCTATCGCCTATACAGTACCACCTCCATCAAGATTGGTATTCACTTGTAATCTTGCGCACTCTCACAGCAAATGCGATGCCGTGGTGGCACAGCAGAGATGATATGACCTCACCCAAGCACAGCTGGGGGGTGCTCCTTCCATTACATACTCAATAAAGGTAAACATGTTCAGAGTGGTCTGCAGCGTCATAGCAAGAAAGGTATGACAGTTTAAGTTTAAGTTTAAAATATTTATTGAGCGCAGCATACACCTAGACGGTTTCTTGGCGCTAAAGTCGAAGACAGCCCACTGAGCGGGGACAGTCACTGAAGCAGTGGCTGGAAACTAAACAGAAACCTGGGGAAAAGCCTGAGGGAGTAAAAAGGTCTTCAAGGCTTTGCGGAAGGTGGAATACATGACAACTGACCGGTTTACATTCAGTAGGACAAATATGAACCGATTAAAGTCCAAATAAAAACACTGCCTACCAAACAGCTAGTATTAAAAGTTTGCTCAATTAAATTAGACTTTGGGAGAGAAAGTTGAAAGCTCTAAACGCCCCAAAAGCGCTTGAACTTCAATATCCCAAAGTGAATTGAAAGCTTACTTAAGAACAATCACTCATGAAGTAAAAGAGTTAGCATGCCTGCTGAAATCAATCTCAACAAAGTGTCACTGCAAAATAATTATAACACAGAAAATATAAACCAAAAACAGATTATGATCAGATTTTCACATGCTTCGTTACAGCACACAATGGCACAGTTTGCACGAATAGGTGTTGAAACTCAGTCACTCGTGCGAACTTTGTCTCAGAGAGATACACAGAATAAACGATATGGATGTTTTTTTAAATAGTCATTTCTTGAACACTCATCATTCTAGTGTAAATGCCATTACTTTGAAAATGGCCTTCATGCTTTAAGCACATCTCATCCAGCCGTGACTTTTCCCTTTAATGATCACTGTTTAGAGGGGTCAAAGCCAGTGGGTTCAATTTAACTACACAGGGATTACAAGATAGTCAGTGCATCAATGTAGCAAATGAAAGAGGCTAGAACTGGAATCAAAGGTCATTGAGGATTCACGTCACTGTGCTGAAGTACATAAACAGCTGCATGAATACTTACGATTTGTCTCTTCTGCAAACTCGTCTTTGTGGACTCACTCGTCTGCGAGGGGACAGGGACTTTCCTCTTCGGTCTTTGATTGGGGACTGGGTACTTGAGGACTTTAGTATCTGGAGGAATAATAACAAAACACCTTGAGGAACTCACACTGTTTAGTTTAACTGAATATCCTCAACGTACCAATCTAAAATTGATCATAATTCCCCCAAGTTCAAAGTAACAAAGTGCCAGATACATTGAAAAAAAGACAGACATTGGCAATGCCAATAGGGCTGGCTAAGAAAGTGCCTCTTCAGTTACCGATGGGTTTAGGCACTTAGTAGGCACTCATGCATCCTTTCATCCACTCAGTGGTCTACTTTCCCTCACCCACTTATGCAACCACAGTTAAAACAGACAAACTCAATAAATGCAAGATAAAATAAAAGTAGAAACAGAAAATATGCTGCTGCCTAAACACACGCCTGTAGTAACAAAATTAAACAGCAACATGTGGTAATTTCTTTATTATAGGCAACTAGGTGCGTCACAAGTCACCTGTAATAACGAAATTAGAAACCGGTTTTTAGGTTTCGACCTGGCGAGAGCACGCAGTGCTCCGCCCCAGGCGAAAACTTTTGCAACAGTATGGATTTTTCGTCCCGCCTCGGTTTCCCATTGGCTAGCTCCATAAATGGACGCTAGCCATTGGGAAACAGAGGCGTCCGTCATCCTGCGAGGCGACTCGTGGGCGTTTGAGAATTTTTCTCATCTGGCCCCATTTGTCACGTCAGTGCGGCGGTGGGCGGGGTTTATTTTTCTGTTCGTCGAGGTTTATTTTCGTCATTCCGCGGCCGACCGCCGCCGGAGGAAGTCCAGGTGAGTGCTTTCCGTGTGTTCCCGCACCCCCCTCCCGTTGTCCGTCTTCCCGTTCCTGCCCCCCCCGCTGTTCGTGTCCCCGTTCCCGCCCCCTCCCGCTGTCCGTGTGCCTGCCCGCCCCCCTTCCCGCTGTCCGTGTGCCTCCCGCTAGATTTTTTTTGTCCCGATGTTGCATGTATTTTACTGTTCGAACAATTGCATGCTATAGATATTGCTTGGGATGTTTGTGTTTGAAGAGCGAGCAAGAGAAATGGGTTGAAACCTGAATGTTGTGGTGGGAGTTGTGGCCATTGGGGACTGGTGTGATCGTCGGGCTGCTTTGGTTCCACTAGCGGGTCACATCACAACTGCTATAGTGTGTGAGTTAAAGTCTAGACTGCATTGCAGATCTTCGATCAGACTGGTACCTTCAGTGGACACATGGGGTGGGGGAGGGTGGGCGGTTCACAGAAGCGTGCAGATCATTGGATCCGCCTCTGGTAAGTAACATGAACTAGCGCATATTGCCATCAAAAGATCCCACTTCTTGAGGGCGCTTCTGTCGGCGCTATTGCATTTTCATTCCGCATTCCAAAATGCTAGGACTTTTACCCCCACATCGAAAAGGTAACATTAAATCTCACCCCATTAACTTTACAGCTGCGGGCCTGGCTTCCAAAGTCCACGTATGACTCGCTGCTCCAGTGTAGGATTTTTCTTTGCATTCTGGGACTCGTAGTCCCGGAGGCTGAGGTCTAACCCACATCGAGGCCAAATTTGGTTTCACAACTTCACTTCACAACCTGGAAGCGGACCTTGGCACACACCATTAGCAGAATAGTATTCTCGATTCAGTTGCTCATAGCAAGCGAGGGGTCGCACAACAGCTGTATGTGTGACAGACAGCATGAGTGACCGCATGAGTGACATCAGAGCGAGAGTGACTGTATGAGAGACAGCATGAGTGTGAGTGCCAGCATGAGTGTGAGTTGTTGGTTCTGGGATGAAATTAATTAAGGCTTCCTTGAAGGCTCCGTTGTTTGAGGATATTATGTATCGCAAAAGAAATGAGCAGGAAATTATAAGTGAAGGGAAACACATTTCACGGATCTTATCAGTACTAGGAAAGATTCACATTTAGTAAAGTCTTCCATTTTGCCCGTTCTTCTATATTTGAAAACACCAACGATCTCACCCGCTGTCTACACATGAGGAATCTCGAGTGTGTGCGTGTGTGACTGCTCCAGAGTATGTGTGTGTGTGTGTGTGTGTGTGACTGCTCCTGGGTGTGTGTGTGTGTGTGTGTGTGTGTGTGTGACTGCTCCTGGGTGTGTGTGTGTGTGACTGCTCCAGAGTGTGTGTGTGTGTGTGTATGTGACTGCTCCAGAGTGTGTGTGTGTGTATGTGACTGCTCCAGAGTGTGTGTGTGTTCCTGCCACCCCCGCTGTTCGCGTCCCTGTTCCCGCCCCCTCCCGCTGTCCGTGTGCCTGCCCGCCCCCCTCCCGCTGTCCGTGTGCCTGCCCGCCCCCTCCCGCTGTCCGTGTGCCTCCCGCTAGGTTGTACCTTTTTTATTTTGCTTCTTTATCATTTCATTTATCTTAGGAGTCCTTATTCTGTGTTTTGTGTCAGTGAACGCCCTCTTTGGTATTTGCTGGAGCCATTAGAAGGCTAGTTGTAGACATTAGCTATCTGTGTTAATTGCTTGTTAGATGAGGTCTCAGTGAGATATGTTCAAGGGCTGAAAGGTTTAATTTCTTAAGGTGCCTGTAGGTGACAGTTTCGTGTCACTTCTGCTGGGGTTTTTCAAGTTGCAAAGTTGTTATGTAAAGAGAAGATGTGATGGTCACACCAGATTAAGTTCATGTTTCTTCTTGTTGTGATTAATCCCGGCATGCCAAAGATTACGTGTGGGTCAAGCCACATAGAAATTTTCTTGCCACGTCAGTATGGTCATACCAAATGTTTGTTGCCTAAAACAGAGACAGATGTTGCTTATTGTTGGTTCTGGGATTAAATTAATTAAGGCTTCCTTGAAGGCTCCGTTGTTTGAGGATATTATGTATCGCAAAAGAAATGAGCAGGAAATTATAAGTGAAGGGAAACACATTTCACGGATCTTATCAGTACTAGGAAAGATTCACATTTAGTAAAGTCTTCCATTTTGCCCGTTCTTCTATATATGAAAACACCAACGATCTCACCCGCTGTCTACACATGAGGGATCCAGAGTGTGTGCGTGTGTGACTGCTCCAGTGTGTGCGTGTGTGACTGCTCCAGTGTGTGAGTGTGTGACTGCTCCAGTGCGTGCATGTGACTGCTCCAGAGTGTGTGTGTGACTGCTCATGGGTGTGTGTGTGTGTGTGACTGCTCATGGGTGTGTGTGTGTCTGCTCCTGGGTGTGTGTGTATGTGACTGCTCCAGAGTGTGTGTGTGTGTGTGTATGTGACTGCTCCAGTGTGTGTGTGTGTGTGTGTGTGTGTGTGTGTGTGTGACTCCTCCAGTGTGGGTGTGTGTATGTGACTGCTCTGGTTGTGTGTGTGGGGGGGGGGCTCTGGGTGTGTGTGTGGCTCTGGGTGTGGCTGGCTCTGGGTGTGTGTGGCTGGCTCTGGGTGTGTGTGGCTGGCTCTGGGTGTGTGTGTGGGTGGTAGTAATTGCTGTCTGCTGAGCTCGTCCGTAGGGTACAATAGTTCTCACATTTGCGAGAGATTAAGCTATTGGCAATGTAAATGACAATGCCATTTATTTATCTGTTTTCAAAACCAACACAAATACAAATTTTGTCATTTACAATGCCAATAGCTCTAACTTCTCCAAAGGCGAAACCGTTGCATTGTAAATGCTTGTTATACCTGGGCTGCAGGATTCCATGTATTATACTGTAATTAAGTTACAATTAGTGGTCAAAATAATACAAACTCCCTCCTAAGAAGGCATAATAAGGATTATCCTACTACAAACGTATCTGCATGGTTTGTTCAAGTGGGTCATCAATATCAAAACCACTGCCTACTACGGAAATCTGAGATTTCCCCCAACTAAACCCCGCCTGCAGGTTTTAAGCACAGCACAATACCGATCCACCCTTAAATGCCCTTTGGTTTTAACTTATGCTTTTTTACAATTAACTAGTCAGGTCTACTGGCTTTGTCATAACTTTTCATAATAATCAGACCAAGCCTACGAAATAGACATAACTTTCCCCCAATGAACCAATAAGGCCTACAGTCTTTAAAATTGGCCTGAAACCAAAATCAACACAGGCGTACTGAAGTATGCATAAGATATGAACCATCCTGCATACATTTATTAAATTATAAATATGCACCAATTTGCACTAGGTAAAACAATACACAACTTCTCTCATGATGGCCTCACAAAGATTTCACAATGAAAATCTTCTACCCCCAGGGTTTGTCGGGTGGGTGACCAAAACCCTTACCTACTACTGTAATCTGAGCTGTCATGCAACATAGGCCTAAATGCTCAATCATTGGCTTGCCACCATAACCAAAGGAGTCCTGCTGTACTGAACATAAGCTGTCCCACAAGTAATAAAGTGCAGTACAAGCACACTTTCAGTGGCAGAATGCAACCGCTGTCCAATCTAATGCTGTACTAGTTAATCAAATTCATGTAACTCTACTCCGGTCAAAGATAGTCCCAAGTGTATTTCCATGGTTTGAAAGGAAGTGAAAATCTCCATAATTCAAGGGGCTTTATGGATAGAGGTTTTTCCATAGCGAAAATAAGAAGCAGATGATCATTTTCTCATCACTTGCTCATGCAAAATGTTTCATTTGAAGAAATCCTGTATGAGCAGAATTACTAAACAGGGATGATTCTGGAAATGTCAGATGTATGTGAGCATATGGTATTTCGAAAGCAAGAACCTAACCAAAAGGCAGTGGAACTCTATACAGGTTCAAAGACAAGCATAAAGTTCAAAGACAAGCATACAGTCAACGAGTGATCAGAGAGGTAGCTGGGGCGTGGACAGTCAACACATTTTAAAGTAGTGTCCTTTAAAGAAATGCTTCTTCAATTCTTTCCTAATTTGGAGCAGCATTGGGGCAATCCTGAAAGATGCGGGAAATTGTTGCAGGACCTGTGTTTATAGATGTGGCATGAAGCCTGTTTTTATTTCTTTTTTACGCTTCTTAGTCTGCAGTCTGATGGAGTCCTAGCAGTAGGTGTGTGAAGAACCACCAGACATGGTAAGCTGGTCTGCAAGATAAGCAGGTGTTCTGGTCGTGAAGGCTTTGTAAAGGATGCAGCAGGTTTTGCAGATGGTGGTACATTTTTAAGAGCATGCAGAGGATTCACTAGGATCACTTTAAGGTTACAAATCTCCTCTAGGGGGTAAAGCTGCGAGTGTATTTGATTAACTTTCAGAATCAGGCTTTAAGAACTGGGACAAAATTCTGCATCTTCCCTAAAGAAGAATATTACACTATGTACGCTCTTATTAACCTTCTTGTGACATTTTACCTTTATGCCATCAGCATTTACTCCAATCGAATAAAGGCAGATTTCTCCAATGGCCCCCAGAAAGGAGCACATGTCTGTGCACATCTGTCTTTCGCCATTACTGTTCTGGATAAAACGGATCTCTTGGAAAACAATGTGAACAGTGGCCTATCTACCAATAGCCTTGTACTATATACACTTGTTCTCACAAGCATCAAACTGGGACTTCAGGTTTCAGCTACAACAATAAATGCACTTGTGCAAGCCTTGAAAAATTCCATCAACACCAAGTATCAGTCTCTGATGCCCTGTGGTAGCCATAGCGACCCAAGGAGTGTATTGTGCCTGTGGATGAACCGCAGCTATGGGTACCAAAGCAACAGGCATATCTGTAAAGCACTATGGAGGAGAGATATTTATGGGTCTCTCAACTAGGGGACCCCAAAATGTCCACCCACCCCCCCTTCACGAGATCATTTTGTTACCTTCCCTCCTTAGGCACTGCACTTTTAACCTCATAGTAAAGCAGAAATGCTCGGACCAGTAAACTTAATTTCCAACAGTGTTCCCAGCCCTGCTGTGGAAAGGGTCTATGGCCGTCAGACATACTTCACCACAGATGGGAACAGAAGGGCCACATGGACAAACTTCAATCTTTAAGGCTTAGTTTCTGCAAATGAACCACCCGGAACCAGATCTGTGCGGAGTGCCATGAAGGGCCCTTTCCTCCGCCTTCCTATCTTGCCAAGCTGAAGACATGCTTCCAAACTGTACAGTGAGCAGATGCTATCCAGGCACATTTGATACATAATTAGTGATACACAGCTGGATAAATGCAAAGGAAACAAATGACAGTAAAGCTAATGCTGGTCCATGAAGTCACTTTCCAGGGACAGCAGCTGCATTTGCTTTAGGGACAGGCACCTACCTTCATTCTCATATCTCTGGCATGCTTCTCCAGTTCCTTCTTAATGTCTGGTTGCATCATCTTCCCTACGTTGAGAACCAGATGCCGCCACTCAATCGGCTGGAAGCTGTGCGGATCATGTGGTACATAGAGTCCAATCTTCACTTTTTTGACAGAGTGCAAGTATTTCTTGTACGAGTCTTCAAAGTCACAGATGAGGTCAGTAAGTGTCCGGAAGGTCAAAGGTTTGTCCATCAAGTCCGGCCGCCTGCTCATGCCTAGAGTGCCATATCGTCCATTGCAATAAATTCCAAGCACCACATGATGAAAATGGTTCCCTGAGAATTGTGTTTTAAAGCTGATGGGAAATCGCTCCACGGCAGGCTGACCATTAGTTAAGTATCTGATCACAGTGTCAAGGTATAAAAGTCAGAGACTGAAAATGCAATCAAAAGCGCAACACCGTCATACAATGGCAACAAGATGGCCTTTCAATGCGGCACAAGAATGATTTTTGTGTTCAAAACCATAAATTTAACAAAACAATTTACAGCTATAGGAAAGACAACATTTAGTGTTCAAAAAGCTACTCACGTGTTACAATAACAAGTTCACATGTATATGAAGGGTAGCATTTGATATCCAAGCAAAAGTTACTTGCCCGTTTGCTGCTTGGCTGTATAATAAACTCATGCTGCAAAAACATTTAAAATCATCTTAAAGTAACATACAACCATTCGTACACAAGGACCCCTAAGTCCACAAACATGATAGGTTACTATGAAATTTTAAAGCAGCATGGTTATCGCAAGAGGAAATATACTCGAGTGTAAAGTATTGTAGCCCTGTGCTGAATTATAAGACTATTTCAAAGTGATTCCGCAAGGTATATTTCTTTATTACCTTTACAATAGGCTCCAGCACAACACACTGAGTAGTGTTATTACTCGAGGCAAAAAAAGGAATAGCCCCTTGTGTCTCTTATAGTTTGTCAAAAACGGAGATGGATGAATATCAATTTAAGTTCAAGTCCTGCAGAGTCTGCAAGGGAACTTGGTAATAACTGCTTGATTTAGAGGGAGGGCCTGTTGGCAATACATAGACGCCCTCAGTTTCAGACAATAAATGCTCACCAGTATGAGTTGTTTAGCAGCTTGAAGAATTTTCTGGGTTCACATGCTATGCATCTTTTCCACTATCTAGTGGGTGGGTCCCGAATCATATCTGGTTTCTTCTCTTGCTTTTTTTTGTGGGCGTCAACCACCAAATGGTGGTAAGTCCATCCCCTGTGGGACTTCGAATATGCACCCCGGAAGTTCCTGTACGTGGTGACCATCTTCGGATTCTCCCCCCTTATGTGATTGTTTTAGGTGGAACTTTCCTCCTTTTGAACTGGTTTTCACCTTGCCTGTTTGTTCCCTCACATTTACGGGGAGGCAGGTGGGTTGCATGTGAATCCAGAAAACTCTTTAATCTGTAAAACTTCTCCTACTGGAAAATAACCGTTTAGTTCTGCAGCATGAATCCATTTCAGGATTCACATGCTGTGCATTAATTATATCGCAGCATTTGCCTCAGTGAGAAGGATGCATTGAAATGTGGTAGAGTTTGCTAACAGGTGTTGTAGCACTCTGTCCCACAAGTGCTTCCTTGTTTATCTGGACGTCCACACAGTAGCGTTTCGTGAAGTTGTGTGTGGATGACCAGGTCACGGCCATGTTGATGTCAATAATGGATACGTTTGCCAGCAATGCCTCAGTTGTACCGTTCTTTCTAGTTGAGAGCATCCTGGGCAGTGCAGGTCAAGTTTTCCCTACCTTTGTTTAGCAAGTTTGGATTGTCTCCACTATCCATCATCTCATGGTTACTTTTGTTACCGGCATACCCTTGTTTGCCCTGGGGAAGGGGACAAAGAGTTGGTTCCTCTTTCTCATCACTTTTGCATCTCTGCACGTCCAGGGTGTGCAGTGCCCTTTCGGCCGGTGACTTGTGTTCTGAAGACCAGTAGTTGGATGCTCTGGTAGAAACTGGTGTTTTTTTTTCTGAGTAGGACTTTGTTATGTGGATTTGACGGTATAGTTTTAGGATGGTGAGTGCTAGTAGCTCACTCACCCTGCATCGCGATGTGATTGCAATTAAGAAGGCTGTTTTTAGGGCTGGTAACATCAGTTCTGCTTTAGGCATGGGCTCAAATGGTTCTGTCATCAGTTATGTGAATACTGTGTTCAAGTTCCACACTGGTGTTGGTGCAGATCTCGGTGATATCACCCTTTTTGAGCCTTGCAGGTATCTTTTCATCAACTCTAGTGTGAGGAAGCTGTTCCCGGTCGTTCCTCTGATGTATGCGACTATGATGACCAAGTGGACCTTTACTGACGCGAGGTCAGGCTATTGTCTAGTAGGTGGGTGAGGTACGTTAGGATCGTACTGTGCTCTATCCTTGCTTCTAGCTTCTTATGGTCCTTCTGGAGTAATGAGTATGACAGATCCTGGACTGTCTGGCCTTGTCCAATTCGCTTGGAATTAGGGTAATTGGTGGAAAGGCGTATGCAAATCTCCCGAACCAGTCTATCAACAAGACATTTTCTTTGGACTGGTGATGTGGAAATCTGGATGCAAAGTCTCTGCATTTTGTGTTTTCTGGACTTGCCTACAGGTCTATGCTTGGGGTGCCCCAGTGTCTGAACACACCGTTCAGTACCTCTTGTTTGATCTCCCACTCGTGGGAGATGTTTTCTTCTCTGCTTAGTATGTCTGCTCTGTGTTCTGTTTTCCTGGGAGATTTATTGTTACTAGGGTCTTGTTCTGTTGGAGCACCCACTTCCATATCTCCTTTGCTCGTTTTGAAAGTGAGAATGACTGTCCCTCGAGGTAGAAGAGTGTTGTGTTGTCCATCTGAATCAGCACAGTCTGTCCCCTCACGTGTGCCTGGAAGGCTTTCAGTGCTAGGAAGACTGTTTTGAGTTTCATAATGTTTATGCACTTCACCGCACCCACTGGACTCCAGAGTCCCCTGAGCTTCAGGCTGTCCATGTGTACGCCCCAGCCCTTCTGGGATTCATGGGATGAGTCAGTTTTAATGGTCACAATGAGAGCTGGTAAGTTGAAGGGTTTTCCTATCCCCCACATTCATTGGGTTCCACCATTCCATCTCCTTCTGAATCTTTGCTGTGACAACCACTAAATCCTCCCATCTCCCCTTGGCTCGTGACCATTTGTTGCAGAGCCATTTCTGTATAGGTCGCATATGCAGTCTTGCTTGCTGTATGAGGGGGTTGCACAATGCCATCATGCCCAATAATGTCATGACAGTCTTCACTATCAGAGACTGACCCTTCTGGTAGAGACGAGCTTGCTCTGTTATTGTTTTATTCCTTTTGGGGACTGGGTATGCGTGTGCTGCCCTAACCTTCAGTATTGCCCCCAGAAATACTTTCACCTGATCTGGATGCAGGTATAATTTTTCATGGTTTTTGGCGACGCTGAGCCTTTGTACCGTGGTGATGATACTTTGTATGTCATGGTGGCTCTTTTGCCTGGAGTTTGCCTTCACCTACCAGCCGTCCAAGTACAGATAGACATGTATAAACAGTCTTCTCAGGTGTGCAGCTGGTAGGCATTTTGTAAACACCTTTCATGCTGATTTTATGCCGAAGGGTAGTATGCTGAACTGGTAGTGTACCTTGCCCAAGACCATTCAGTGGTAAGGTTTGTGTCTTTGATTCAGTGTCGTGTGTAGTTAGCCATCCTTTAGGTCTACGGTGGCCATGTAATCTCGCTTCCTTAGGAGTGGAAACACTTCTCGTGGAGTTGTCATCTTGACGTTTTGTGTTTGTAGTATTGGTCTCAGTGTTAAGTCTTATTTTGGTCCTAGGAAGCATGCTGAGTCGATGCCTCTTCCCACCTCCCTTGGGGATCGTTTTTTGATTAGATCTTAGACCTCCTGCCACAATTGTATGAGTTCTTGTTTCCTTAATGGTCTTTCCTTTGAGGGAACAGACGTCAGTGTCTCTGCAATTTCTATGTAGCGACTGGGTCTTATGTTTACAATCCAGTTACCTTAAGTGACTGACCACAACGCCTGGAGGAATACTCCTATTCCCCCTCCCTGGTATTATGTGGTGGGGCTGCTGGCATAGCAAGTCACCCGTTTGCTCCCCCTTCCCCTTTGCAGGCCGGCCTGTATCTCTTGGTTTCCCACAAAGGGCGGTCTTACTGGGTGCTGCTACTGTTGTTGGGTGGGCTGGTGCGTGGCTCGTTGGCTGAAGCCTTGCTGCTGTTGTGGGACTTGTGTGAATCCTCCCGTCTGCTGGCTCCCTGTTGGGCATTTCTCCTCTTCTGAAGGTTTCCCTGAACTGCAAAGCCCCCATCGCTTTGGCGGTCTTGTTGTCGTTTATTTGCTGTAGTGCCTCTTCTACCGCAGTTCTGAAGAGGGCTGCCCCTTTGATACAATTGTTGATCACGGATGCCTGCACCTCTGACTTGAATCCATAAACTAAGCCATGTGGGCCTCCCAAGGATGGTACCTGTGCAGATCTGTCTGTAGGCAGTGTCTGCTACGTCCAATGCTGACTTGTGGCAGGAGTTGGTGAAGTTGTTGCCCTCTTGTATCACTGCCTTGGCCTTCTTTTTAAACTCTTCCATAAGGTGTTGTAGGAGGCCTTTCATCGCCTCCCATTGTTGGTGGCCATAGCAGTTAAGGAGTGAGTTTGAACTCTCAATTCTCCTTTGCTTAGCCGCTCCTCTTTCCATCTTCATTCCCATCACATCCATTTCTTTTCTTTTTTCTGGTGGCAGCCTTGTTGGTGTGGGCACACTGTTTCTCTTTCATGCTGTTGCCACTATAGTGAAGTCTGCTGGTACATTACCCTAATGTACCGGGGGATGTTTGTATTTTTTCTCTACTCTAGTAATAGCCCTGGCCGGGGCTGGTGCCTGAATGCTTCCTTACCTCGGTCCTAGAAGCTGGGAAGAATGGTCAGATGGAGGTTTACCTTCTGGGATGGCATCAGTGTTTCCAGGAGGAAGCACAATGTCTCCCTTTCTTCCTCGAGCTTGACCCCCATTATGTATCTGCCGCCCTCTTGATGAGTCCATTCTACATGGATAAGTTGTCTAGAGGCAAAGACCTCAAGGGATAGAGGTCGACATCGTAGCGATCCTGTCATGCGTCTAACTGTCCAGGTCCTTCATGCATGGTGGATTTGTCCTCTTTGTAGTGGAAGAGGTCTTCCTGCTCCTCTCTGTGGTTCGAGTCAAAGGCGCCTCAATATCTAGTTGGTCTTTACCCCTCTACCTCGACTCAAAGGGTTTTGAGGGGCGTGGCATCCTTTCAAGGAGTAAAACTCCTTCCGCCGGGCTATCATTTTAGATTCCAGAAGGTGTTTTTTCAGTGCAACCTAGAGCATTCAATTTCAGGCAAAGAGGCCTTCCTCTTCGAGGCCACCAGTTCTCTGGTCTTCGGTTCCCCGTCTCGCTCTCTTTTGCCCCTTTTTTGTGCGCCTGCTGGCATCAAAGGTTTGACCCCCCCCTCACCAATCTGTGTCCTTTAGTCTGGATCCATGCGGTACTTTCTGCTTGTGCCGATGTCGATCGTGAAGCGTTTTGACATTGAGGTGGTTTCAAAGAATCTAGAGTCTGTGCCTTTCGGTGCTTTTATTACCTTCTGCCACTTAGCTTTCTTAGCATCTTGTGGTGTCTCTAGTCGCTCTCCTCGCGGCATCAACCCTCTCGATGTCAAAGACATCTTCAGCTTCAGAATCTCCGCCCTCTGCCAGATTGGCTTCCTTGACGTTCCCCTTTTCATGTTCACTGGAGAGGCCTGGATCTTTGAGGGATTACTGGTTCCTCTGGGCATTGGCCATGGTGTGGTGTGCCAGTTCTTTGAGTTTTTCCTCAACAGTCCTTGGCGCTGTGGTCTTTCAGCAGACACAAGGTGCACAACTTGTGGGGTCCCTCTGTTCGAACTTGTGATGTCAGTTGACAAAATTTAAGTGGGGTTTTCTACTAGTCTATGCATCATTCAATCACGTGGTGCTCACCGGTGCGGTCAGGAAGGTAACCCCTTTTCTGGCCTTCGAGTGTTGTTCTTCCCAGTGACATTTGACAGTGGAAAAAACGTCCTTGTTTTTCAATGGTTGAAGAAAGTCTTCAGGGCTCCTTCATCGTACTGCAATATCAAATGGAGGGAAAAAAAGTATCTGAAGATGGCGACTATGCAGAGGAACAGGGCACACGTCTGAAGTCACACAGGGGTATAGACTTACCACCAAATGGTGGTCAACGACGCCCATTGGGGAGAGACTGTTCCAAACCAAACCACTAGATAGCGGAATAGATGCCCAGCAAGAGAATCCAGAAAAGGGTTCATGCTGCAAAAGGAGTGTTAAATCTCAGTGGACACACTCAGTGCCCTCAAGCTAGCAGTGAGACTGTGCTTGAAAGGGTGGAACAATTAATGCCCACAGTCAAAGATTAAGTGTCTGAGTCAATCTTCAGGTTACCCAAGTGTGATTCTGAAGATTTTATTTATTAAAAGGTATTTATAAAGCATGAACCTTGACACAGGATCAACAGAGTGCTTTACAAGAAAGCTATAGCAAAGTACAACGGATGACTACTGACCACACAACAGGCAGCAATTCAAACAGTTCTAAGAAGCAAAAGGTCCTCCAGCACCAGGAGATGTACTGATACTACGGAGTATTAGGGGAGGTTGTCTTCCTGACCTTCAGCTTGACAGTGAAGAGATCTTTTAACCAGAATGGGTGATAGCATGTTTGAAAAGCTGGTACCAAGATGATGGGGGGTGGACCAGATCAACAACCTGCTGTCCCTGGTAAAATGGTTCAGGAAAACAGGATATATTTGCAATAATGTCAACGCTTGTGCAGAGGGGGTCCAATTGTGGTCATTCCTGAAGCAAGGTGACTCGAGGAGAACGACAGCTTGTATCAGCTTGTCACCAGTAAGTCCAGAGCTAGGAAGTATGAGGGACACTGGTGAACGGATCCTGGACCTCTAGTATCTGGTGCAGGAGCAAGGAGGGTTATGTAAATATTCTTGTATGTAGAATTGCCAGGATACAAGAGTTTTCTCCAAGCAAGACTTGATCTCGGCAGCTTGTAGGTGGGGTTAGGCTCAGGAAGAACGAAAAACGTTTTGAGTGTTATGTTTTCCTTCGTTTCAGGGATGAGTTAGACCACACCTGAACACAGGGAGATGCGGAGTTTCTACTGCTAGACACTACATCCTTCATTGACTAACTTAGTGGCCTTATCTTTGACAGTCTTCTACATAAAGAAGGAGCTATACTTGACTGGTAGAGAGACGTGGTCTCAAGTTGGACATATATGTCAGGCTCGGACTACACCATGGGCCACACACAAGAGGAGCTTGTCTCTATTCAACAGAGCAAACTACTGGAACAGATAAGCTGGATCCCTTTACAAGAGAGGGTGAGGTTTTCAATTTCTTTGGGCAGTGAATCAGAAGAACTGTACCCAGGAGGGAGATGCCCAGTCACACTGTGGAATAACTACCCAGGACCTTCGAAGGCGATGGGGAGTCATATTGAAGCGGATAAGGCCCTTTGAGTCCTTACACTTCCAGCCACTTACACCCCATTTACTAAACTTTGACCCAGCTGAAGCAAGCGGTCATGCACCTTACACACATGATGGGGATGGCTCCTTGAATAAGTTGTTTCATTTACAGTGTATTCTGTACCATGCTGGTACTGACCGCTTGACATCTCGGATTATATCCAACATCTGCAAAATAAAGTCATCCTTGCTTTGAAGGCCGACCAGAGTAATCCAACGTGAACACAAAAACTCAGAAATTAATTGAATGATTAGTCTCCTTGCAGTAAAGGCACAGGGTATGCAGGGCAGGTTGCTGCAATCTGTGGCATGATGGTTTAAATCTGAAGTGTTGCAGGATATGCTGACCAATCCGAAAGAACAGAACAGATGTAAAAATCCAGCATTTCAAAGAATGTGCCATAGAATTCCGTCGGAATTACAGAGCATAATAGAAGCAAGTTTTGATCAATATTGATCAGCATACCAAAATGTACTGGGGAGAGTGCACCACCAAAAGGGGTAAAGGGATACAACCATATGAAATGCACATCTGTGGGTGGTACAGGACATACAATGCTTCTGGTAAACAGCTATAGAAGAAGTTTATCCCGATTCTCAAGGTCTAGAAGCAGGGTTCTCTATTGTTGGTACAAACACCCAGGGGGCAGGAGTAGCACTGCGATAGCAAAACCAACATAACCCCATATCATGAAGTCAAACTGTTCCACATTCATGCAATACTCTTAGAAGTTAATCTGAATTTTTTTCCTGCAAGCTTTTTTGGAGCATTTGATTTTGAAGAAATGGCAGTATTG
The DNA here is from genome assembly GCF_964261635.1 of Lissotriton helveticus. Classification (NCBI taxonomy): domain Eukaryota; kingdom Metazoa; phylum Chordata; class Amphibia; order Caudata; family Salamandridae; genus Lissotriton; species Lissotriton helveticus. Next base: position 1,841,152,314 of record NC_136067.1, on the reverse strand, counting down.
GTAAAAAGTAATCGCACGCAACCTGGGTTTCATCCTGGATTCCTCGCTCACTATGACCAAATAAGTAAACGCCGTCTCTTCCTCGTGCTTCAACACCCTGCGCATGCTCCGGAAGATCTTCCGATGGATCCCCACTGAAACCAGAAGAACAGTCACCCAGGCCCTCGTCACCAGCCGACTGGACGACGGGAACGCCCTCTACGCTGGAACATCCGCTAAACTCCAGAACCGTCTCCAACGCATACAAAACGCCTCCGCACGACTCATCCTCAACATCCTCCGCCACAGCCACATCTCAACCCACCTGAGAGACCTGTACTGGCTCCCCGTCAGCAAAAGGATCACGTTCAGACTACTCACCCACGCACACAAAGCACTCCACAACTCGGGCCCGGAATACCTCAACAGCCGACTCACGCTCTACACCCCCCGCTCGCCAGCTCCGCTCAGCCGACCTCGCCCTCGCCCCCATCCCACGGATCCGCAGAGCCACCACCGGAGGAAGATCCTTCTCCTACCTGGCAGCAAAGACCTGGAACTCCCTCCCCACCCACCTACGGCTGACCCAGGAACACCTCAGCTTCAGGAGGCACCTCAAGACCTGGCTCTTCGAGCAGTAGCAGCCCCCCGCACCACCAGCGCCTTGAGACCCTAACGGGTGAGTAGTGCGCTATACAAATCTCTGATTGATTGATTATCAAATGAACAACCTTGAAGGCAAACACAAAGACTGAGTAGACCATCAGTGGATTGGATGAAATTGTTCTTATTTTTTATTTAAAAAAACTCCATCTGTGGTTGGGAAGACCACACTTTACCATCAAATAGGAGACCGAGAACCTAATCTAGGGTATCCAGATGGAGGAAAGGGCTTTTGATCTAGATCTGCTTCCTCACATGGGCTGCAAATAATCCTCTAACAATCACATCCCTTCTGCTCCACCACGGATTGTTTACAACCTATGGTTAAGAACCAAGTTTCCAGTTGTGAGTTCTTATGGATTGTATTTAAATTTCTCCTGAAAAACATAACTAGAAAGTGCTGCAGCAGCATAGCACATCACTAGTCTGCTTCGGCTATACCCATGCCAGTAATATACTGAAATGTGTCTTGTGCTGAAGGAAAGATTAAAACACATTTCACCTCCTCAGGGTGGCCAAACGCAATGCCAAATATACTGAGGAATGGGTGAAGAGATGGAACACCTCAGCTAGTGGGAATCTCAATCTAGTAGTCAATTGCCTTGGAATCAAAGAGATTTGAGGTTGCAAAAGAGATTGCTATTAAGTTTGCCAATGCATGCTGTCCAGCTCTGCAGAGGAAGCAGACATCCCTCCCTTAAAGATCCCTGCAAAGCGCTCGATCTGAGCTGGTTCACGATCAGCTGCAGTTGGGTCCTATTTGTACTCGGATAATTGGTTCGGTTATGCGGAAACACAGGGGACAATGTATTTTATTCTCGTTCTGTGCCCCTATAAACCAGACCTATTGGCTTTGCCAATGCTTGTTTTATTGGAAGCCTATCCTACGAAAAAAAGAAAACATGCACCCATCTGAACATGGCCAAATACGGTTGCAATAAAAACTGCATATTAAAAAAAATATTGATGTTGCTGGTTTACTAGCGTTTAAGAAACGGGCTCCCAAGCTGCTCAATGCATTTTAGTATCATTGCTTGTGACAGTCAGGGATAAATCACAACTTAACCAAGCACTCAAATCACAGGCAACTGCAATGTTACTTAAACACTTTATAGCAAGAACCTAAAAAGCAGATGGAAAAATATATCCAAATTTAACTGGGCTGGCCTAGTGCAGGATATAAAAAGTTCACATTTACGTTGAAATAAATAAAAAAACGCAAACTTTGAAGCAGCTTTGTCACTGAAGAGAAAGGAGCTATGTTCAGGCAGATTTGAACAACGTGCACAGACTTTGTGCAGTCGCTAAAAAAAAGTGAAGACCACGGAAGGGTTGTGGAATCAAATTGTTTAATTGCCCAATGGATGAAGCCTGCTGACCAAATGGCCCTTTATGTTCTGTGTATTATATATTATCAATAGTCTGGTGAAACAGCTGAAAGTGACTCCGAGGCCATGCCTAAATAAACTACTGTGATTACCAAGACCCTGTGCATCCATCTCAAGAAGGGTCATTGGGGACGAACAATGGCAAAAGTTGGAAGAAAGACATGGACACTGCAAGTTTTGAGGGTTGCTACACGCCATGTAACAAGGGGACAGACTTGTGAACCAGACTGTTGCAAAGAGCCAGTCACTCCTTCCTGTGGGTGCATGACTGGCCTTAGCATGGGCTGCAGAACAAGGCAGGCAGTGGGCGTGGCACCCTGCATTTCAGGGCCTTGGAAGTGACGGGTTCTGAAATAGAACCTAAGCCACCTTAAGTCCTTCTCAGTGCGGAAGCTTCTTTCGGGTTTAGTACCGGAAGAGCAGCGCTCAGAATGTCAATTCATTACGTAATCTCTCGAATTCCACGAACACATTTGCACTCACCTAGCACAATGAGGCTGCTGTCATTTTTAGCAACCCACTTATTATGCACGATAATTGTGCATTGTACTCTTGTGCAAGACCGTGGGGGTGCATTCTTAGGGCCATGAAAGGATGCATTGAAAGGCCAGGCGATGGCGGCTACCCGACAGGCAGCGGGTGGGGCACTGCCACGCCTGCACTTGTAAATACAGCCAAACACAAAAGAACCCGACGGAAACATGCCAAGCTCTGTCTGTCAATGACCTGTGAAGCAGCTGATCACAGCAGTGGGGTTTCCTTGATATCAGCACGTCTACCAGACAAGCTCCCATCAGGAGGATATATACACTCCCTCCCTCACACGACAGCAAGGAGCCCATCTTTAGATTGAAAAATTGGAACACATACCTACTCTTACTCTGATAAATAGCGGTCAGATCACAAAAGAAGCAAGCATCTGCAAAGCCAATCTGTTAGGCCTTTACAAGCTGCTGCAATACTTGCATATTTTTTTTATTGTATGCATATGCCACAAAGATAAAAAAGAAATAAAACAATGCTGCTATTGAAATGGAAACAACACTTCTGTTAGCCATGACGTGGTTTTGATTGGAGAGAAATGTTTGCGTCAGTGTATTTGTATGACGTGGTCAAATCATGCTCTATTTAATTCACTCTGGCCGCACATGCAACATGATTTGATAATCATAATGACAATTCAAGTTCTCCTGACAATTAATCTAGCCTTGACTGATCCCTTTGGAGTAGCCCTTCAAGCTAGACACCACCATTGGCTAGAGCGCGTTACCAACAAGGCTGCAATTAAAGTGCAGTGTAGTAGCCCGCCTGAGAGCTTATCCTCGCCATACCATTACATTCCGACAATGCCCTATGTCTGATAAATAGGACTGGCATTCACGAAACAGTGCTGCCAGCCTATCGTTTTTACAGATTGAAAAAAAATAATTCTCATGAACTCTACAAGTCCGTGGTTTGGTCATATAAAATCATTTTCATTCCCACATTGCTGCAACAAAGCCTTGGGGTCGGTAACGGAGCAACGATTGGGAACCGCAAATAACCTATAGGAAGGCGTTGCCTCTTTCACGCACCTTCGCATTTGCAATTCGTAATGGATCGCAAAAGCCATTTTACAAGTGGGATACATTTTGAACATGATTTTCCGGCCACAAGTCCTGTGTTTTTGCAAACTGCAGACTTTGCAACTCGAACACACTTTTGTACACAAGGCCCCTGGGTCCTAAACCAGCTACACTCTCCTTTTAAAGCAAATTGCACCTTCCCCACATCTCTCATGTTCTGAACGAATACTGAATCATAATTTGTGTTTTTTCTTAAACTTTATATGGGTGCATGAACCAAATTTAGTGTTTGCAATCCCATAAGGCAGTTACCCTCTACACCACGCCGCTTTGTCTCCACTGTACCTTTTAATGCCATAACACTAAGAACTTTAGCAGGTCATTCAGTTAGTTGTGCATATGTACTGCAATGTCCTACAATCTGCATTATGTACATGTACCCACAGTTCCACTTTATCTGAGATACATGTACAACTCATACTGTAAAGGCAAACTGAAATAAAACTATACTGGGAGCAAAAATTGGTATTTGGCTACAGCTCGCCTTCGGTAAACATACAAACTACATTAGATCAGTTCTTCTGTCCACCGCCTGGTGCTCACTTATGCACCCCCCCATACTCACGCTCTGCATCCTGTACCTGCTGCCCACAGTCTATATTCCCCAGATGTACTCCAAATATCATATGTCCAAGGGCATCTGCGCTCCCCACGTATACTCTAGGGGTTCTACCTAGCAATACAGACATACCCTCTCATTCTTTTCTCCTGTTCCCTCATTTACTTCGGTCTCCTTTTCGGTGGTTGGCCGGTCTCCTTTTTACTGACCACATAATCAATCAGAGGAGAGAGAGAGAAGCGGAGATCCATTCGGCTTCCATTCCATAGGCACAATCAGAGAGAGAGAGAGAATGGATCACTTGTCCTGTTTTTTAACCAGGGTCTTGGGTTCATACCATCAACAATAAAAAAAACCATTCACATGAAAAACGTTGGAGTGGTATATCTTGATTTTCCGCTACAGTGGTTACGTGAAAAGCATCATCTTAGGGTCTTTATTATGCTTTCCTCCACCTGGAGGGAGACCAACTGGTATTTTCATTAGTGATCAGAAACCGTGAAGGCGAGAGTAAAGTGAATTCAAATTACCCCCAAATCTCAAAGTTCGTTTTATTCTTGTGGAAATAGGGTAAGAGTAAAAAGGAGGGTGGTGCGTAAATAGAAGGGCTACTGTTCTATAGCACCTGCTATAAAGGACGAGCTTAGTCGAAATGTTGCAGCCCCCTCGCCGCTCGGTCGGGGGGGGGGGGGCTTTCTTCAGGACCAAAAGGAAGCTGTAACTATTCGTAACATGCGTAGGTAAGCTGTGCACTTACCCTTCCTCACAGTGAGCCTATTAGAACACTGGGTGGTTACGGGTCAATGGTACCCGTAACTTGCTTTGTCGGCCTATTAGGCTTCATTCGGGGAGTTAGGGAGTTGCCAATGCTTCTTTAATAACAGACAGGGTTGTATACCAACTAAAACCACTCCCCCGAAACCCCCCCTCCCCCCACCAGTCACAAGTGCCTAACAATCAGAGCCTCCAGGATTTCACGGTTTGCCGCGAAATCGGCACTTTTGTAAAAATGCCATGCTTTTTACAAAAGTGCCTGCGAAATCAACAACTCCCCATTTTTATGACCTAGCAAGCAAGAGAATAGTCAGTGATTAAGTAGGAAACAAATGCTATTGTCGCTTGATATATTTCTTTTTTTTTTACTGATTCCCCATCCAAAAATCGCCGCAATACTTGACAACGTGACGGACAAGAATGTCGCATAAATGTCCCGATGAAAGCATGCGGGTGACACTGGGTTTACCCTCGGCAGTTGTCTCAAATGAACCACGGTCATATTACCTGAACCGTGCGTCTGTGTGGTGTCATGTTATGAAACACTAACCGGAAGTGAGGTGGGTACAACGTCACTTGTTTGTCAACAATATCCATGGCAGCGGTTCTCTGCTGCGTGAGGGGCTGCATTTTGCAATATACTGCTTCGAGGTGCTCCTTCCCTAACATGACACGGAAGTACTTCCAAATCAAATGGCAGCTTCTCTTTATAATTTTTTTACTTAGTTATTGCCAGAACACTAGCAAAACAGCTGAAAACTATAAACAGCCTCATAATTACGTCCTATTCTTCTTTTACTAAACTGAACTATGAAGGACCCGGAAGGAAACATTCCTCATTCGACGTGCTAGACGCATCCAAATAAAATATCGGTTAACAAGGCATTAGACTCTCATTACTATGGTTTGTAATGTTACTGTACACACCATTAAAAATTTAACAATTCATATCAGATGTCTCTGTATCCACTTCCATCTCTCTCCTCTTCCTCGCTCCATGAATACACTCACCCTTCCGGTAGCTGCCAAGTTTTTAGTTTGCTTAAGTGTGACACTTCCATGTTTTCAGTGAGTGACATTTGATCGCGAGTAGAACAAAGCAGTTATTTATGTCCATGAAATAAGATAATTATTAGAAAATACCCACTTTTGCAACCTAATTGTTTAGAACTGGCTTTAAAACAGCCCAGGATCCAAAATGAACTTAGCAAAAAAATTAAGGAACTATTAAATGTGTCAATTATATATTACATATTTACAGAGCATGATCTCCTTGCTGTCGTTCAGCCAGGCCGTTAGGGTGCTGTTCTTGTGCCTGGAGGGATCTCCGAGCTGGTAATGGCCATGGGGTAGAAGGCCGAGTGGTGATGGGCGGAGGTGGCATGCAGGAACCCGGGGATGATCTTTAGCTTGTGCTGGGCTCCAGTTGTGGAAAGGGGGAGAACGGTCAGGGCAGGCAGTCAGGTCTTTTGCCGGGTTCAAGCACCCACAGCGCCACTGGGTCCCGACATCCACACCGCAGTGTCTGTCCTCGAGGCACCCCGGGGGGAGGGGCACTCTCGCTACTCCATCGCTAAGGCTCCAGGTCTCTCTCGGTAGCAGGCCTCTAGTGCCAATGTGTCTCGTTCTGCCACTAGTCACAGCCCTCCTCCGCCATCTTGAGGGCCGCATGCGTCTCTGTGGCCATCGGCAGCTGACTGCCAAAATAAGCGATGTTCTTTGCTCTGGAAATGGTACTCGGCACTGGGGGGGGTCAAGAGGGGTTCCATCAGAGCTCATCGGTGCCCCCTGGGCCCTTATCACCTGCAGGAAGGCACCCGAAGGGGGGACTCTGGCGGGAGCTCACCCTGTGAACCTCCCACCGGAGCACAGGAAGCGGAATGTGAAGTCACAGAAGTTTGTGAACACCCAGAAACATGTCTTTTTATTGGCATTCACAAACTCCTCTTCCTCCGGTTTTCACCCTGGAAAGTGTTGATTTTTACTCCAGCTCAGGGCTGGAGTAAACACCTTTCCAGGATGTAAGGGGTCAAGATCACCCCTAGATTTAGATGAAGGGTTTCTCTGTGTGGAGTTCTTCACTATGAGAAATTTGCACAGCAGGGATAGGATCCTGCTGGGAATGCCACCTGATCTTTCCAGAAATACACATGGAAGCATGTGCCTGACAGAATTCGGAAAAGCTATACATCTACACTTGTACATAGGTGCAAATCTACGAATTACAGATTCAGTACTTTATTTGTGAATCAGGCCTTGGATGTATTATGATGGTCTATAAAAGCGCGCTTACCAGTCCTAAGAACATGCACTATCTGCTCGAAAACCTCCTATGCTCTATACAGCTACCCTCCATCCAACATCCAATGGATAGTTAGTTGCCTACTCAAAGTGGAATACTCTGCTAAAACAGTTTCCATTGATTTAAGACTGAAAATTAATGATTATGAGTAAAATAAAGTGCCGCAAAAATGCCGCTAAATTTCCATATTTTTGCTGCTAAATTTCCACATTTGTGCCGCTGAATTTGCGAATCCATGCCGCTATATCCTGAGGGATAATACAATACAATTAGTACATATATTGATGGGTTGTCAATTACAACAAAGGCTGAAATCCAACAATGGCACGTAGTTGGTGAGCAAAGAATCACTTAAAAAAATAATAAAGAGACCCGCAGGAAGTAACAAGTCTGCATTTATTGATTTACTGCACGTTATTAACACGCACTGGTAAATCTAATACGTCTGGCACTGGCTGCCAGACTTTTAGGCTTTATCAATACTCGTTTTGTAAGTGTTTTTACCAAACGTTTGGGGGGAAGCTGCCGGTCAGACAGAGACACGCTAAAAGAGAAAATATTTTTTAAGTCTAAATCAGCACATATTGCAGAATACTCACTGGCACTGAAGGGAAGAATCGACTACATGTGAATGTGCTCCTTGAAAAGGTGCAGAATGCAACTGTTTTTTGTCAGCAGCCATTACAATACATCTAACTAATTTTCCCTTATAGAAGCTACAATTTGTATGGTTTCATAAAACCGCCTGAGACAGTTTTGAGAACAGTACCGAGTATTTTTTATAAAACTAGTCAAGTGCAATGATTCATACCTACCCACAATAAGGTTTTATTTAACTTTGTTCATTTAGCACTAGCACAAGAATCGAAATTGCCAAGGACGGGCGCCATCTTGGAGCAGCAGAGAACTGGATACCCAGTTATGATAAAAGGAGAAACAGGAGCTGGGGCAGGTTTTGTTAACTCGGGGAGGATGAGGGCGTGCCCTTCTGACGACAAGGGGGGGGGGGGGGGGGGGCAAGTTCATACATTCATCCCTTTCTTACCCTAAGATCTCATCTCTACGACAATTAAATAGGATAGGCCAGATATCCTTGTCACGGTCAGCGGGATGAATGGGACTGTAACGCGACCTCCATGAAAGAGGAGAATGAACGGCTCCACCTCTTTAAAGAGATCAAGCAAGCGTGACACTATCAGAGGAACACAGCCCTGGGACCTTATTGATCAACCGAAGACATGTTCAATGGGACACGATGACTACCTTGACAATACCGCCAGTACAATACCCTGCAGCTGCTCTCACAGATCGCGCAAAGACAACGTCTTCAGGAGAGACCAAACACTGGTAAGCCATGAGCCTCAGCGGTGAGGGCCAGAACAATGGACCGCCATCAGCCGCGAATGAATAATTGACAGGCGATCGCCTTGACATCATAGCTTGTGAATGGCGATAGGATTGGAGCACACATGAATAATGCAGTGCCTGAGGCTCATGAAACAATACATAGATTGCCCCTACTACATGTGAACGTTTTTAGTGACTTATAAATAAAACACAAGCATTCAATGCGCCTTCTCCTACCTACTGCGGTAAAGTGTCCTGGACGCCAATGTGCCAAGTCTGGCACTGAAATAGGACTCACGAAGAACAGACGCCATCTTGACACAGCAAATTCAGGCAATTGTTAAATAATTTTCTTGCAAGGTAGAGCGTCTGGCACATTTTGCTTACCATCTGCACCAGCTGGTATGCGCCATGCATAATTGGATTCAGGTCTACCCGATTACAGAACAAAAAAGCCGGAACAAAGGAATAACATTGAACCACCACTTGAATAGGTTTGATATGAAAAGAAAAACCTACTTATCCCCATATTTGTTTGAGTCGAGTCTCTGGGTGTGTGCAGTCAAGCCCCTTTTAGTGTCAAGTAAATACCTAGCCTAACATGGCTGCACAAGACCCCACTGCTTGAAGGGAAGCCGCTTTGTTTCAAAACTCAAAAATGGCACTACTCCACCACAGAACTGGAGATCAAAATCCTCTAAGAAACTACAGGCAATAGCTCTGTTTTTCTGAAAACTCGTACAGCAGCCGAGACAAACCCCCTCAAAAAAGCACCAGTCATGAAGCTCGGTTGCAACAAAGGACATTCCAATACATAATTAAAAAAATGTTTTACATAGCGCTTTATACCACACTTCTCATCAACACAGAAATGTGACCAGAGGTACTGTAGCAGAACAAAGAACTACCAGAGGAGACCAACACATTCAAAATCCTTAGTGCTTAACCCAAGGATGACAGCAATTCAGTGATGTTTCCAGGGTTTGCAGCTCCTGTGACTTGGCGCCGACTGCCCTGGTGTTTCTAAGACAGAAACTTAGGTTTACTTCATGGTTCAACAAAGCACCAAGGGAACCCAGTTTTGCAAGACCTTATTTCACCTCAGTTATCGTACCTCAAACGAGCAGTTTAAAATATGAAATATGACTGGCTTTTTTAAATTGAGCACCATGCACAATAATGAAAATGTTCCCATATTCAGGTTGAACCATGCTCAAGCTGGCGTGTAAAGGTCCTGCTGATTTGCGAATGACCTGTGCAGAGGTGGTCATGGTGCAGTCAATGAGGAGAAAGGTCACAGTTCAAACCTTCTAAATCTAATCGATTCCCCTCTGTCGAGAAGGCTGCACAGATATACCAGCCCTGGATTTAAAGGTATCCTGGCAACAGCATCACCCCACGCCTGGGCGCTGACGCAGCAGTGACGGATTCACAGGGAGAGGAGAGGACCCCGAGGCGGTCACGAACTATCCCCGCGCGTGCATGCAGGTACGCAGCGCGAGCAAAGCAAGAGGGCGACGCACATGTTGATAAAGACAAAAGAAGCCTTGGCACAGCCAAAATGTTTGGTTTGCATTTCGATGACCGGCTAAAACATTAAAATCGCCTGATGCACGGAAAAAAAGAACTAACCGATTTTTATATACGATGCATCTACGGAATATATCAATTAATGTGCCATGATATCAGACTACTTTTGAGAATCCCTTATGCGCTGCAATGCAATCATTCCATATCAGACTTAATACTAAACAAATCCGAAAATAACATGTGAGAGAAATAATGCTCAGGGCACAGCAGACACCGGCACTATGTAAGTATATATTAAAGAATTGGTAACAATAGGTCTTCAGATAGCTGCTGTTACAACAGACCTAAAGATATTAGCAATGGGTAGTAGTGCTGCCTGCCTGGACGAGTCCCAGTGGGTTCATCTGTGGCAAAAAAGGTCCTCTGCCTGGATGCTTGTAAAAATAAGCCTGATGTTTGTCAAAGCAACAAACCAAATACCTTCTTCCTGCTGAGCAACCAGTTCCACAATCAATGCAGGCGAGATCTCCCACCAAAGACGAGGGGGGCAAACATGCCAAGCGGTCAAGCACGGGACCAGCCTCGTGTTGGCTCGGTCGGGCTTTGTTCAACAGGTTTACTATTACTCAAGAGGCGAACACTCCAAGTGCAGTCCTGCGGTGGGAGCAGATGTGACCAGCTCCACCACCACAGCAGGAAACAGACACACAGCTACTTACACAACACATTGAACACCCGAACTTGACTTAACAATACAAGGCAGTGCTGGAGGTTGGCTTGGAGCACTGCTCGCTGTAGGGGTGCTTGTGGTGAATTCTGATTGTCCAATTGGACCTCTTCATTAGTTGCTACTCCACAGCACGTGAGCTCTAAGGGAAGGAGTGGGCCAAGCTCACTTTACCCGAAAAACGTTGATAAGGTTAGGAATGTCAGTGGTTGCAACCACAACCTCATTCTGTACAAATGACCCACATTGATTCACCTCATGACCAACACCTGCAAACCATTTATTTTATAATCTCACTAGCAGCCCGTCCGGACGTTGTCCGAGTATGAATTGCTGCCGGCCAGTAGTATATTATTTTGTAGGATTTCGTTTTGATAGCATTATCTGTGACAGGCCTGTGAAAAGCTCTGATTCACAGTGCACTGCTGATGCACTTAAGAGTGCGCGTTCAGTAGTGTGTGAACTCGAGTTTCCCTACTTTATTTTTCCTTGCAATATTATATAGCGCGAACTCGACAACATGGCATGAGCACAATTTACATTACAGAAGAACACATTCATTTGTGGTAGGCACAGGGAGACAAAGCGATTTGCCTGGAATCACAAGATGTTGAGCTGATGCCGAGATTCGAACGTAGCTCCCCAGCTCTAAAGTTCGCAATTCTCGAACTTGAGGCGGGAGGTGTGTCTAAAAGTGTATGTCGGTGCTGGCCATCAATGAGAGAGACCTGTGCATTTTTGCTGGAGATGTGGTCCACCGTGCCACCGATGTACTTACCGGGGGAGGGTAAACACCCATTATTCCGCAACTTTCTTTCCGCATACCATCACTCCGCATACTTTCATTACGAAAGTACCATGACTCCGCAATGCCATTATAACGCATGGCATTACATTTTATATGCTTTTACCACGCATACATTTACAACGAAATTCGTTGTAATGCATGAATGGTAAAAGCATGTTTTTTTTTTATGTTTGGATAAGGTAAGTATGGGTATAGGGGTACATGTTTTGAGGTACTGAGGTATATGTTTTGGGGTGTTTGGGTATTTTAAGGGTTCAGATATAGTTTTGGGTTTTGGGGTACAGGGGTATTTTTAGGGTTCAGGGCTAGGTTTGGGTTTTGGGGTACAGGGGTATTTTAAGGGTTCAGGGCTAGGTTTGGGTTTTGGGGTACAGGGGTATTTTTAGGGTTCAGGGCTAGGTTTGGGTTTTGGGGTACAGGGGTATTTTAGGGTTCAGGGTAGGTTTGGGTTTTGGGGCACGGTTATTTTTATGGTTCAGGGCTAGGTTTGGGTTTTGGGGTACAGGGGTATTTTAGGGTTCAGGGCTAGGTTTGGGTTTTGGGGTACAGGGGTATTTTTAGGGTTTAGGTTTTGGGGTACAGGGGTATTTTTAGGGTTTAGGTTTGGGTTTTGAGGTACAGGGGTATTTTTAGGGTTCAGGGCTAGGTTTGGGTTTTGGGGTACAGGGGTATTTTTAGGGTTTAGGGATAGGTTTGGGTTTTGGGATACAGGGTATATTTATAGGGTTAAGATGGGTTAGTGTTTAAGGGTATATGGGTATTTTAAGGAGTAAGGGTGGGTTATGAATATGGGGTGCAGGGGTATTTAAAGGGAGCAGGGTGGACACCCGGAGCTGGAATGTACAGAACCTGGGAAGAAAAAACAATGAAATATTGGGCACAACGCTCGCTTTTTTCCCCCTGTCATCCCGCGCCCCGCACACGCCCACAGCACACGATATGAGACATGGCATGAAGGGCGGAATGTACCACACGTCCCCAGCGTTTGTCACGCCCCCAGCACACGCCCACAGCACAACGCAGACACGCCCACAAGGGACTAATTTGCTGGCACTTTTTTTTACCTTTTAAATGTATATGGTGGGCGTCTGCATAGCCTATGTCCTTCTGCTGCAACTGCCCTTTCAAACGCTGTATTGGGTGTTGTGATTGGTGCTGTGGTTCCTGAGATTACCCGCCTCAAAGGTTTGGGCTCTCTCTTTATTATATTAGTATGGATTTACAGAAGCGCAGGTCAACTCTTAATGAATCTGCAACTCAGCACTTTAGAATAGGACTTATTAATTGTTAATCACCACAAACTGAAGGGACACAATTGGGTGTTTTTTGCCAGAGAGGCTCTCCTCAACCTTGGAAGGATGAAATGCACTACATGGAATTCAAACTCTTGACCTCCAAGTCTCTGGGTAGACTAGAAGGCCTCAACTACTTTTAGAAACAAACTTTGTAAAACAATGAACAAAAATCCCAATGTACCTTTTCTCCAACAAGTAAAATTAATTGTGTGCAAGATAAAGGAAGAGCATGTCTAAAAAAGGATACATTCCTAGGATCACGGCTTCAAGGCATTTGATGGGCAGGGACTCTCTCGTCATCTCTCTTGCTGTCTCCATTAACCTGAAACACAAACAAAGCACCACGGAGTCCTTTTAGGATTTAGAATTGGCATACACTTGCAGTTCAGGACGTTCCTCGGTAATCTGATAAACGGCATGTGTTACATTTAACAGCCTTCAACATCTATCGAGCAAGATTGTATTCTACATTATCTTGCCCATATCAGACTCCAAATAAGCCCTATAAAATCGCATTTACATTATTTTATCACTGGTTATTGCTGATGAACACGTCAAAATGTAGAAGTTCAAAGCAGCCAACCACAGTAACTACCACCCCCCTCCCCAAACAAGCATTGGTAAAGCCAATGGATCTTGCCTTTGGAACCTATTGGCTTTGGCAATGGTTTTTAGCAATGCTGTGGAGCATGGCTAAAGAATAACAAAAGAAGCCTATGACACGGCCAACCGCTTAATGCAACATAATGCTGGGACTTTATGTTGTTGGATTGATAAGTAAATAAAAGGGCCTTTTTAGTTTTTTGTTTTGACTGATGCTTCACAGCATCGTCAAAAATGCTTTTTGCCAATGGAATGGTGTACAGTATCGCAAAAACCATTAGGTCCCAGAGGAGAAACCTACTGGCTTTGCCAGTACTTACTTGCATATTGCTCTGCTGATGCCATAAAACATAGAATGGAAGGGATATTCTGACTCCCTGGAGCCATCTGGTGTCTTGAGATTTCTTTTTCTAACTACTGTAATTCTTATCAAGGTGCGGTTGGCATTCAGCATATAAAGACAGATTATCTGGTTAGCAAGCTTCCATACATCAGCTTTGAGCAGTGCCCAGTCCGGTATTGTTCTACTGTGTCCCTTTGTGGCCTTCTGCTAAGGTTAGTGCTCCACTGGCAGCTTTTTTGGAAGTTAGCGACAACTCTGAGGCTTCCAGCGAGTTCCTATTATATTCTTTGAGTAGGAAGATTTCCAGCTACTTTGTCTCCTTGCTGTTGAGTTTCTCCTCCCTTTAGGGGTTTCCTTTTAGCTCTGCTGTGATGGTCCCCTTTAGAGTTGGGTGGGAGGTTATGCCAGTTCTTTTATATAGTGGGACGATGGGTTTCTACTGCTTACTGGCTTGTGTTTATAATGGATTGGCTGCAGTCAGTGTGCGAATTGCTGTTGTAATCTGATGTTTATTGATATGTTAATTATGGCACAATATCACACTCACTGCTAATAAGAAATGCAAATCCCAGTGCAATGATGTGATGATTTCTTCTGAAGGAGTTTTAGGTTTTCCATTGGTGGAGGGTGGCTGTTTGCACCGAGTACAGTTCTCCAGAATAGACTCATTTACCAGCTGCAGTGTGTAGCGGATTTCTGCGCTTGTTCTCACATTTCGGTCTCAGCAGACAAGACCATTTGGGCTAATACGGCAGGGAGGACTATGGTGCTTGTGAAGGTGCCTCGTTGTAGAAGACCATGTTGGCCAGTGGTATGGATAGCGTGAAACAGTAAATGTCTGCCTACTACACTAACGCTTTTGGTATCTTAATCCATATATGGCTGAGACCTCTTTTCATGGGTGATAAGTGTACAGGAGATGTAGGTAGTGTAGCGTCCTACCCAGAAACATGTAAACAATCACGCCACACATGTAGCTCTGTAACACAGGTCTTTATTCTTCAGACAGCCATGGTAACACTGTGCACATTACGTTATCAACTTTATTAAACACACCCAAACAGTTATATCGTTCAACTACAGAGTCCGCTAGGGACCAAAGGGATCCCGCTATACAAACACAAGACACTAAATCTCCCTCTTTGTTAAATAAAAAAAAGTACCAAATAATACATATATACGCACATCAGATTTCATCAATAAGTCGATGAGGCGCTCAAATCGGTCTCCCAAATCATGTTGTGTAAGGACGGTCAGACCTAGAAGAGATGCCTACAGCAGGCACAGGTGAAGCAGGTGCAGTACTTGGACTCTCACAATTGTCAAGTGGACATGTCTCACTGTTGATATCAGGAGCTGATGATCTTCGCGAGAGAGCTTTGAACTGCGACGAATCTCTGGTAACAGACTCTCCAGCACGGTGAGCAGTCACCATTGTGTCCTTTACTGGTTACAACCCTCAACTGGTTAGCTTCAAAGGGAGCGTCAGACTGTCTTTTCTGCTTCAGCTTTACAAGAACTGAATCCCCTTCCTTGCAAGTTATGTCTTTAACACATCGACATTGATCAGCATATGCTTTCATTTTGTGCTTTTGACCTGAATTACCATTGCAATTCTTCCCAGGATCAGTTGCTCTTTGTGTGGTCTATTGTGGTAACTTAGTTCCCATGGCTCTTCTGAACATCAAAGGGGCAGGGCGTTCACCTGTCATAGAAGGAGGAGGAGTTGACCGGTAATCACGAAGAGCAGTGTGAAGAGCCGACTTTCGTTCAATTCTTTCCAGCGGACCAGCGGAGCATGCTGAACAGTTCTTTTGAGGGTTTCCATGAATTGCTCATCAACGCCATTTGCCTGGGACCATAGAGATGTACTTTTCTGATGCTTGAGGTTCAAATTAGCAAGGAAGTCTCCTGTTGAACAGGGGGCCATTGTCAGATTTTAAAATGGAAGAACACCCAATGTAGTAATTAAGGCATCTAGTTTCCTAATGACTGTCATGTGTGGTTGTCAATAGATATTCTACAAGTGAAAAATGTGTATATTCATCAATGACCACCATGAGATGATGTCCACTTTGTAAGGGTTCAAAGAAATCAATCACGGCCCTTTCCCAGACAGGTTTTGTAAGATAAGACCTGTTCAAAGGATGCTGGGTGGTTTTGGGAGACAAGAAGTTGCATACATGACATGTCTTCAGTTCCCCTTCAACTCCTTCATCAAGTCGAGGAAACCAGACTGTTGCGGAGGGCCCTTTTACTAGCAACAATTCCATAATGACCTTCATGAGCCAAATCAATGGATTGCGGTCGTAAACATTTAGATATGACAATTCTAGTACCTTTCAGAATAATTAATTTTCTGTTACCCAAGAAGGCCTCTCTTGCATTCTTGAATTTCTGATATTCGATATCATCAGTGAGAGGGTGAACATGTTTTCTCAAGGACTGATGGGAAATAATATCTTTAAGCATTAGTATGTCTCGGTCTGGGCTTTTAGCCTCAATCATTTGTTTCACAATTCCATACAGCAGCAGGTGTACTTGATTTCACTATGAAGTTGATATATGCTTCAGGTGCTTTGGATGTCATGCTTCGACACTGCATTAGCACTCGTGAAAAGTAATCAGCAGGATTCTGGTCTTGCCTTGGTTTGTGTACGAAAGTCTAATCATTTTCATGTAATCATAACCTCTCATCTTTCAATGCAAGGAGGCATCTTGGCTTTTGAATTATCAAAATTAGTAAGCCATGCTGGATGATTAGGGAGCAGAGTGAAATGCTTTCCGTAAAGAAATGCATGGAAATGTTCACAAGCCCACACTACAGCTAAGCGGTCTTTTTCAGGATTTTAATAGGCACGTGCAGTTTGAGACAAACTTCGACTGGCGCAGGCCACAATATGTCTTCGAGCATTTGACCAACCACTGTGTCGGGCAAGGATTGAGATCAAACTTACTGGACTTGCATCAACAATTTTGGTATGCAGTTTTAGATCAAAATAAGCAATTTCAGGAGCATTTTCAGTTGCATGTTTAATTCTCTCGAAAATCTGGTTGCAATCATGTAACCATTTGAAAGAAGCATTTATTTTTGTTTATTCTCTCTAGAAGACTCCGACTGACAGTCAGGTATGCATCTGGAGCAGTAACTACCCATCCAAAGAAAATAATTTTGCTTTGTTACATCCTGTGGGGGACTTGTGAACAACAAAGGTTGTACTTTAGCTGGATCAGGAGTCATTCCCTGATCAGAGAAAATGTGCCCAAAGAATTTTGACTTGTGAAACTCACACTTTACTACATTCAATGTGAGACCAGCATCAGCCAGCAAATGGCACACTTGTGCAAGGGCTTTGTCATGCTCCTTTCATTTAGCCCCGAATACTAATATGTCATCACTCTAATTTAAAGCATTCGTGACAAGCTGTACTATGCAGTGAATGACATCTTATAAGAGTTCTGCAGCTGATGATACTCCAAAATCTAATCTTTTGTATCTGAACAAACTAACGTGTCGAAAATGTGGAAAGGTACCTGCAACCTTCTTCCAATTCCAATTGTTGTGATACTTAGTTCAGATCTTGGCTCTGTTCAACTGGGTGATTATGTCGGCAATGTGCGGACCTGGATGTCATTCTTTTGCGCGCCTTGTTAGCTTGGTACATATCAACACAGATGGGAGAGACTCGTCCATTATCCTTTTTTAGCACTACCACAATGGGTGAAACCCATCGCATCGGACCAGTAGAGCACTCAATGATATCATGTTTTAGCAATGTCTCTATTTCCTGCTCAACAGCGTCTTGTAAATGAAATGCAATGTGTCCATGTCACTGACCAACAGGACACATGTCTTTGTTAATGTCGTCCCCCTCTTGAAAAAGCCGGGGGCAGATCCTTCAACCCTCTCCAACTACAGGCCTATTTCCCTTCTCCCCTACTTGGCTAAAGTCCTTGAAGCGCATGTAACCACTCATCTCTCCAACTTCATTGAGCAGTCTAACTATCTGGATCCCCATCAAGCTGGGTTTCGTCCTGCCCACTCCACCGAGACAGTTATCACTGCAGTTATGGACTCTCCAAGATAATGCTGATAAGGGAATCCCACAGGCCCTGGTCCTCTTGGACCTCTCGGCCGCGTTTGACACGGTCGATCACACCATCTTATTGGACCGTGTCAGACAGGCCGGCGTCTGTGATTCTGCTTACAGCTGGATTAGGTCCTTTCTTAGCGACTGCACTCAAGCGGTTCGCCTAGCTCCTTTCACTGCTTCCAAACTTCACACCTCCTGTGGGGTCCCTCAGTGTTCCTCACTGTCCCCCCTACTGTTTAATTTGTACTTGTTTCCTTTGATCCAGTCCCTGAAAGCATTCAACGCTATCACGTTCAATTATGCCGACGATCTTCAACTTATCTTTACATTAGATAACTCCCCTGAATCCATCCGGGAGTTTCAGGGCACCATGCTTCATATCTGCCAATGGATGGATTTTAACCACCTGAAGCTGAATCCCGGCAAGACCGAACTAGTCCTTAACGGCAAAAGTCAAATGTTCTGGGGCCCACACTACTGGCCTCCAGAACTTGGCTCTCCACCTATTCCCTCCACCTCGGTAAAGAGCCTGGGGGTGATTATCGATAAGGACCGGTCATTAAAAACTCAAGTAGGCACGGTGGTGTCCTCCTGTTTCTTCCAGCTCCGTAGGATCAGGAAGATCAGTCTGATGTTGAATTAGTCGGCTTTGATCCAGGTGGTGATAGCTTTAGTACTGTCACACTTGGATTATGCTAATTCCATCTATTTAGGCCTTCCTCTTTTTCTCAGTAAACGTCTCCAATTGGTTCAAAATCAAGCCGCTAGATTGATACATCAGCAGCCACTTTGGCAATCAGCCAGACCCTTGTTAAAAAAACTTCCCCAATGAGTAGCATTCAAAACGCTTGCTTCATTTTCAAGTCCCTTCAAGCCCGTAGTCCCCAATCCATCAACAATCTTCTGCCTAGGTAAGTCCCCTCTCGCAATCTCCAGTCTGCCAATCTCCATCTACTGGCCACTCCTTTTAAGCTTCAACGTCAGGGCGGACGCAGGTTTGCGACTCTAGCTTCCAGATTCTGGAATTCCTTTCCTTTGGAAATCAGTTCCTGCAATAATCTCCTAATTTTTAGGAGACAGCTTAAAACCTGGCTATTCACTCAGGCCCATGTATAATCTCCCAACTGCCCTGGCATCTGCTAGTTAGCGCCAGCAAACCTCTGGGTGTACGTGCGCTCTATAAAAGATTGTTAACATAACATAACAATGTGAAGTCATAACTTCATAGTTTTACGTTTTCCTAATCCATGAAACAATGACGGGAACAGATTCACGATTTCATAAGCATTCAGATTGTAGTTTATGGAAATCAGCCCTATGTCAGCAGCCGTACTGAAATGGAGTAGACAGGCACTTGACGTACCATGAAGGACATGGATCGGTGCTTGCACCTGTGTCTTCTTGCGTCATATGGTTGCTACAAAAGATCCTTGACTCTTCAGTGGCGGAGACAAAGCCCAAATATATATCTGTTTTAAAAGGCTGGAGTCAGGTATGGGAGATAGTTCATTGTATTTCTCTTCAGGCATAATTTATTTCAAAGCGTCACTATCTATGTTAAAAAGTATGGAACAGCCGTTCACTTTTAGGGTAATCTTAGGATGAGTGTCCAAATGAGTTCTGTTTCATATGCCGATCTTTCTTCAACTCGTAGATTTAGCTGCTTGTGACGATTAGCACAGGTGCAGGTCTTCTACTCAGAACAGACATCGCACATCCATCTTCGCCGTCGCTCTACAATGACGTTGGGGAACTTTTTGAAGATGAATTAGAGGACAATCAAGGTAGTTTGGTTTCGACTTGTCTCAACTACTGAAGTCATTTGGCCTTGTAGGCATGACAAGACAGTTCCTGGAATTTCTTGGCGGCCATTTTCTCCTCACGAAGTGATGCGGCCAATTTTCTCTTCAAGAAGTGATGCACTTGATTTCTCCTTCACTTTGTGGATGGTTAGGAAGAGATTTTCTTTACCGCAACCTTTATATATCTGTCCAATGGCGGGACATTTAACTTCATGTAGAAAGGAGAAGTCACATCTAAAACACAACTTTTTTGAAGACATCACTTTATGGCCTTCTACCTTGTGTCTGCTTGCTTTTCATGTTCAGTGGCGATTAACTCCGTCCTGTTCCAGGCCCTCTACATTGGAAGCTTGTTGATCGGCACATTCATCAACTCTTGCAGCCATGAGGACCATCTCCAAACTGAGAGTTTCTCTCATCGTTTGTCACCTGAATTAATTGCATAGACAGCCATCGAGGACTCTCAGACATATAGCTTCTTCGTCATCGAATTCATTAAATAGTCAATGTTTTATAAGACCGTGAATTGTTTGACAAACTCATCCATCGTTTCACCAATTTGCGGTCTTTCACGACTGAAAATGCATCGTTTGTACCCCACATTCGGCATTGGTTTGAACTGGACTTCTAATGCCTCTTTGACTAGAGCCTTTAGTATTTTCTCCATCACTTCTTTTACTCTCTCCTGCAAGGTTCTTTAAGTACATGATGATCTTCTGGTTATAGGTCTCTTCTAACGCATCTATGAAATCTTGTAATGTCTCAAGCTACGCGGACCATCTAACAATATTTCGCTTCTTGGCAGCATTGAGAGCAGTCAGAGGTTTTAAGAAGGCAGCAGCACCATATTTGACGCGTATTTCTGCATCATGAGAATGCTTCAAAGTTCTCGAAGAAGACCTCTTGAGTTGTAGGGTTGGGCAGCACCATATGCACAACCTGTTATGCATTTACTTGGGTCGCCGTGCCCGGTGCAGAGGTTGAATGGCTCTCTATACTCAAGTTTTGGTAAGTTGTTAAACGCTTTGGTTTACATTGCTCATGCATTTGATGTCTCTTCGCGTTTCTTTAAACCAGTTTGATCTTTGCCTTTTCTGCTTCTCTATACATGCATACACTTGCTGTATTTTACGATTGGGGACTTTAGTGTTTTGAATACCTGGTTGTCTCTGCCTTTAGCATTTCTGTACGTAGACACTTTTGCTTTTAGCGCTTTCTTAAGCTTGGCTATCGCTGCCTTTATCATTTTGCAGTATTTTATTATTGCGGACTTTAGCGTTTTAAATACATGGTTGTCACTGCCTTTAGTATTCCTATTCTATATGGACGATGGTTCTGTGTTACAGTGCAACATGGTGAATCTTCCTTCGGCCTTATTTTTAGATTTTTGGCCGATATCAAGCAAACTTCCGTTGAGGCTTCTGCCTTCAATGAAAGTCTCACACTGGCTAGATTGGCACTTTGACTCCACATTCGCCAGTTGTATGTGGTCACTTGGACTGAGGCGCACATGGCACACACAAGCAGTTTGCTGGACATTGGAAAACTCTCTGGGAGAGCACTCACTCTTCTTCGGGCTACGCAACCCATATCTCGTCGCCAGGTGTAGCATGCAAATGAATTGCATCACACATGGAGCTCTGTAACACTACAGGTAGTTCTGTGAATTGAAAGAAAAAGGGTGGGGTTCCCACTAGCATGCCCCTCACAATACATTCTAAAGTAAGAGAGCAGGTTCACCTGGGGTACTTCTTAGAATAGACAAAGAACAGACTGCATTCTAGAGATGCCTGTTGAGGTGTGTCTATAGTACTTGTCGGAGGGATCCGGCTGCCAGACTATTATGGTAAAGAGACAAATCATTACATTGTGCTATGTATTAACTCTTTAGTTACACTCATTTAACAATGCACAGAACATTCTTCTATTACGCTTATGCATAGTTAATGAAATTGTGTGGAATGAGGCAAGGCAATTTAGTAATGCTGCAATGTACCAGCTAAAAATTCCAAGTATGTTAAAGATTTTGCAACCAGGACTTTGTTGAAGATGTCAACCTTTCACAGGATAAGATTACTTACCTGAATTGTTTTCATCCATCTCAAGTTTACAACATATTTGATCCAGGAAAGTAAACCGGTATATTATATATATCTCGTTCATTTAAGGACTGGACGTGAATGAATATTGTGCGGTACAGATACCCGAAGGATGTGCATACTGTCTTAGTTAAGGTTGTTAAAAAGAGCAGTGTGATCCTCATTTTGGCCTGCATTGCAAGGTTTCTGTACATGACATGATTTGTATTATTTATCCCTGGGGAGTGGCTAACAGTTCCAAGTGATTGAAATGGACCTTTAACAGTTTATCAGTTTGTGCATTAAGTAGTATCTCAGTTTTCTGACAGAAACCGAAACCTTTTAACAGATATTCTCGCAATAAATCCAGCTAAACTACTGTCCAGGAGAAGGCTAGTATTCTTTAAATGTATGGCAGAAACACTTTGCCATATGTTTGATACTAGAGCTAATAACACAAAAGATACGTGGAACAAAGATCTGCAGTCTACCTTTTATCTATCCATTACCCGGTGCAATTACATACTTAATCATCACTCCCATCTCCATCACTGTCCCACCGCATACCATGCCATTATCACTCATTCGCTCGTAAATCATAAAGGATTACTATCAATGTATTGTAAACTAGGAGCGTTTATACATCACACTTGAGAAAGCAATGTTTTTTTAATGAAACTGGAGCATTTGCGATCTCACTGCTCTATTTCTCCCTTTAAGAGGAACTACCCTTTTTTGCAGAATATAATCAATTTGCAGTTTTGTCATAAATAAGTGACAAATCCCCCCCTCCACCCACGTAGGACCCACTTACTACAAATTGGGGTAGCGCTAGTTTGAAATAATTATATAACCACAATAGTGAATCATTAAAATAAAATGGAGCACTTTTATATTAACCCCTTCGATGCTTGTGACGGAACCATTCCGTCATGCCTCGCGGTTGAGCTGTGCGGATGACGGAATGGTTCCGTCACGACCACACCCAGTTATGGAATGTCCAGCACCGGGGGGAAATCGGAGCCGCACGCAAGGTGTTAAGTACCCACATTATTTTCATATTTCCGCATCAGGTCCCGTATTCTAATTTTAACAGCGACGCAGTTAAAGATATCCAAATAAGATTACACAACAAGGAGCAGCGATAGATAAAAATCCGCCCTGGAATCTCACCGACCTGGTGGCATCCACACCCAGAAGGAATCACTGGTCCAAGCCAAAGACATTATTGAATCTTTTACCTGCCCTGATGTGAAGGATTGGGACAGCTTGATGCACACTTTCCAATGAAAGGAAGGTGTTGCTTCCCAGCTGGACACAAGTAACAACAATTCGACCAGTTGGACTTCTGAACAGATACAGTGTTCTGCAAGGAACACAACAGAAACTTACCAACACCGCAACTTTATAAGTGTGGGTCTACAAGTATGGTTTCCAACTACAATCTCGTGTTCAGAGCAGGAATATCTGACACAGTCAGGTACTTCCAACAGTGCCTTGAAGCCTCACTCCATTAATGTGATAAGTATCATTGTAGTAAAGTCATTGTTTGAATCAGACTTCTTAAGCTCACCTCTCCTATTCAGTGTGTCCCAACTTTCTACACTGCCTCTTGGCCTTGTACGAAGCATGCGAACACACATCTTGGCTAATCCATACATACTGCTGTCCAGTGCAGGAGGTATTAATCTAGGGAGGCCCAAGGGTGACAAAGGTGCTAAAGGCACAGTGCTGGAGGCAGGCTGAGGGGTGCATGTTGGATTTGTCCATCTTCAAAGGCACAAAAATGTAGACCGAGACCGTCCCAGTGTTTTCATGCATAAAGCATCAAAGCCATTTTACTTTAAAGACAGGCAACATAGCTGTTCAAACTATTAAAGAAATGCGCAAATTTATAGTTTCAGGGGCCCCAACATACTAGGCTCAAAACAGTGAAATACGTATGCAGAGCCCAGTAGTCATGATCTGCACTAAAAATGTTACCTCAAAAGGGAGCAGCTTACTGGACTATCGAAAAGGAAAGGGTTCCAAGTTTAAAGTGACTCTTAAAAGACACACTCTGTTTTTCTTTCCAAGCACAATGCTCTTATCTTACAAAGTATTCACTCTTTGTTGCTTAAAACAGCCTGGAGTCAAAATGCATTAAAATATTCTTCAATATATATACCCTAACCCACATCATACAAGCAAAAACTATATTCTAGAAAGTTTTAGAAAAAATAATTAGAAATAAATCTTGGATTACTGATTGAATCACTGCCACAGTCACAGCAATTCCAAATTCACTCAGTCTAAGCAACTGTCTTCAAAACCATAAACCACTTTAACTGGCCACCATTCCTGTTGAAATAGGTGTTTTCACGATTTTGGGACAAATTCAGCAGATCCTGTACTTCTGTTAAAGGTCTTTTACAAAACGCTTGTACAACCAGACAAATTTGAAAGTGCTAAATGAGGTTAATAGACGACTATTCCTAGAATAGTAGACCAGTTGGCAGAAAATACATGTTTTTAAGACTTTACAGAAGCTACTGAATGACTAAGGCGCTGGGTAAAGGAATTCAACAGGGCAGGACCAGGACAGAGAAATAACCACCCCAATCTCTTCATCCAGTGATTGACAGGAGCATCCAAAGTTCACAGTGGGAACTTTTGGAAGGTGTGAGTGTGTGTGTGTGTGTGGGGGGGGGGGGGGGTGGAGGGGGCAGAATTATATCTTTGAAATCCCCGTCAAAAAAAGAACAAATTGTGAAAAATCGTCACAGAAAAGTTAAGTATTTATACTCTGAAGACAAAATGTATAATATTTAAATATAAATATTAATGCAATGGATAGAATGTAACAACCTAAAAACACAAATCCGCAAGGGCAGAGCAAAACGTTTTGTGAATACGTGTTAAAAAGTTGAGCTTTATTCCCAAAACATACTATTGCTTAAACTTTGTAATCTCTCAAACTTACAAAGGTTTGGAGAAAATGATTAATAGACAAGCAAACTGGTAGTGCTTTAACCTTGTGTTCAGAAAGAAACATGCCGAGTGGGCACTTGTTA
This sequence comes from Lissotriton helveticus, assembly GCF_964261635.1. Taxonomy (NCBI): domain Eukaryota; kingdom Metazoa; phylum Chordata; class Amphibia; order Caudata; family Salamandridae; genus Lissotriton; species Lissotriton helveticus. The sequence goes on along the minus strand of NC_136067.1, from coordinate 1,841,127,344 downwards.
GTGACCAGATATTATTTAATTTATCATCATTACCAAATAGGATGGAAGCCACGTAGTTAGCCAATGGGACAAACAGATGCACCCCCACCACGTGTCCTCTATTGGTATGTCCATACTATTTCATTAAAAGCTTCAAAAGTGTTGTAATAAAAAAAAAAAAAAAAAAAAAAAAAAAGCTTCAAAAGTGGCTCCTAGGTGTGGTAAGAGTAAGTAGTAAGAGGCTGGCAAAGCTGTCCCGCAATTTCTGCTGCAGCCATTGCATGGATACCACCAAGAGAGAAGGAATATTTCTATTACTTAGGTTGGAATAGGAGGGCCAATTGATGTGACCGCCACCCAGCAGTGCTTGCGTTAGCCATTATTGCCCGCTTGCCACTGAAGCGCACTTATTGGTTCCCAAAAGCGTCTTATGAAATGAACCAACAGAAGATCTTTTTTTTTACCAATTTGTTTTTTTTATTTTGTTTAACAGGAAAGGTTTTAAAGCCAAGATACAGTACAGAATTGCGTTTGTTCTGCCAATATTGGCAAAGACAGCCTCTTAGTTTTACATTCTTTTAAAGGAGCCTCCGTCATTCCAGCTGTGGATTTTGGATGCAGTACAGGATGTTTTGCAAGGAAGCAGGTGTTGCACAGCTCTAAAGGCCAAGTTGGATTACAATGCCTACACAAATCTGGCTGACGGTGTACATTCTAGGCTGAAATTCACACGAGTGCCCATGACCGACATGCTGGCATGCACGCCAAATATGGAGACGTTCTGTGAAAGTACCATAAGAATTAATCAGCTCGCCTGAGACTAGCACCGACCTCAAAGTCCACCACTAGATTAAAAGTCCCTAGAGTTTCAAGCACTGCTTTAAGAAAATGGCGAATGGTCATCTACACAACAGGGGCTGCGGATATAACACATGGATCCCTGTACATACACCCCAACAGCACAAAAAGAGCGTTGGACAAAACCAATGCAAACATACTTGAAGTACATATTTTTTAAAGCACTTACCCACTGAGATGCCTTGTTTTTCTAATTTCAAAAAACTGGGTTCCTGTATGATTGTATCTGAGTGTTTGTTAAACAGAGATAACCAGAAATACGAAAAAGCAGTGACTTGCAAACACCAACAGGAAGCTCAAAGACAAGTACGTAAACACAAAACATCTTCCCCACCAGAGTGTATAAGAGGGTTACAGCAGATTGCTCATTTCACACATCCATAGATTAAAAAAAGGCAAGTAACACATGCCCACAGGCCCAGTCACCCACACCGCCACCGAACGAACAGACTAAATGTTACTTACGCCATGGTTGTAAGTGGGTAAAGTTCTCTAACATCATGCACCTACTGTTATGACCATTGGCAATCCCGATGGGTAGTCTGCACTGGGGTCTAAGATAATTGTGCTCATGCCTCTACAGGGACTCATCAAAGAGAAGAACCACTCGTTCTCGCTCAAATACCAAGAAACAGACAAAAACACTGTCTGTCCACAGTAAAGCACAGCTCATTTCTCCTGCCAGGGAGAGGATCCGAGGGATCCGAGCAGAAGGCGCCGCCATTTCCTAATCTCAGACTTGTGGAATACTTTTTCACTCAGCTTCCAATTAGCTGGTTAGTGAAGCAGGCGTGGGAGCTGCTGGGAACAATCTCACAAACCAAGACTACACAACTCTTTACCACTAACTACTAATGACGTCATAAGAAGGGGACATCACACACACAAGTTAAGAAGACTAGTTATTTTACCAGAGGGACATCGTGCATCTTATCTGCTTATTTAGGAGTACCATGAGAAGCTATAAAGACTAAATAGCTAGGGATTTTAAAAGGCTGGGACTCTGAGGTCTTGACTTGAGGTTTGATTTCGCACATCCGCTTCTCGGCCTGAATCCACTCCAGAGATGCTTGGTTTTGTGCACCCCTCCTTAATCAGTGTATCAATCTCTGCATGCAGGAGAGATTTTCCATTCCAACCTGATTGTAATGGGGGGAAATAATTTCCTGCTTTCAGGAAACCGTGACTTGACATTTTATAATGCAGTTTTGAAGGGTATTGCGTGAGCTGCATGCACTCTCACTTGCAAGAGATATTGTATACAACAAGAGGCTTGCAGCCCACCCACTGCTTAACTGGTTAGCTTCATTTTCCCTCTTATATGCTGCCTTCTAATTAGCCAACGCCTGCTGGCTCACTTACTCTTCTGGCTGGTGCATCGACCAACTACCGATTGCTTCAGCTCGATTGTTGTTCTTCTGCTGATCGCACTGGGATTGAGGTACTACTTTTATTTTTTATTCTTCCCTGTATTCCTTGTTCAACCTCTTGCCATTTGTAGCTATGTTTTATTATGCCGGACACTTCAAAGAAGACCTTTTCTCCTCTGAAATGGATGTTTATTGTAACAGATTTTAACTGCTTCCAAATGCATGTTCACAAAGACATGCACATGGAAGCAGTTGCTTTCTATATGTGATGTATTTTTTTTTCCTTTTTCACCCATGGGGAGATTCATTGATCTGCTCAGGGCTGTTGTGCCGAGACATAAGAAGCATTGGCAATGCCAATAGGTCTCATCTTTGAGACTGTAGCCTTTTGTTCATGCTGTAGAGCATGGGCATTATAGACTTTGGCAATGATGTTTTGCCATTCTGTATCACCATGGCTAAAACACTTTTTTTTTTAGCTTTAGAGGACTACAATGCATTCAGTGCCAATGCAATTTAATAAAAATTAAAAAAGGGCATTAGCCTTGGCTGTGTCATAGCGCTGTTAAAGTATTTTAGCTACTCTGCAAAGCATCTACGTTGCTGTACAGAATTGGCTACAAAACTTTGCCAAAGCGAATAGCTCTCATAGGTGAGAACTATTATCTCCGTCAATGCTGGTTAGTTAATGAGCTGAAATAATGAATCTATCCCACGAAAACTCTTTTGTTCGAATAGCAAAGCACAATATAGATTCACAAAGCCTATTTGCAACCCTTAACCAGAAATATGTGCATTACTAAATTTACTGGCAGAACTTTATCCAGACACAGAGCAGCCAGCTAGACTCCAGGGTGTCTCGAGAGGGAAACATCCTTTACAACGCAACTTTTACCACGCAGTGCCTTTACGACGCATCTTTTAAAACGCAAACCATTACAACGCATTGCGCTGGGGGGCGCTCTAGGATAAGGAATAAGTTTAATTTACTATCCAACACCTTCCCTAGTGTCCACTGGGACTGGAGTTGGAATAGTAAATTAAACTATTCACTATCCAGCACCCCAAAGCGCTATGCGTTGTAAAGGTTTTCGCTGTAAAAACCGCGTTGTAAAGGCATGCGTGGTAAAAGCATGCGTTGTAATGTCATACATCCGTCTCGAGACCCAGAGCAGCCAGCTAAACAACAGGTCACAACATTACATTGTCACATGCAAGTCTGGGTGATGTCTGTACACATAACCCGCAACTTCAACTGCCCCAGACTCATGCCACTAGCAGGCTGAACCTGAGCTGCGCAGGCAATAAGAGAAAGGTTCCCTGCCTGTGTGTATACAAGCACTTACAGGGCAGGCAGCTGGAAAAATATGCACACCTCAGCTGTCTCCACGAGCTGGGATTGAAAAGTCAAACCTTAAAGCGACACAATAGTAAAGCCATTCACCAATTAAAGCCAAGAGTGCTAGCTCGAGCCATCCCAGATAAAACCCTTCAGACGCTGAACTTGGATCCTTGACAATCATGCACTCTAAATGGTCTGAAGTAAAACAGGCGCGGTGCAGGGAAATTCTGGATCCTTTCAAGGCGAAATCTTTCTAAAATTAAGGACTTCATATTTTTCAGACTCCATATTTGGAAGAACACCTTGGTAGCTGCTTCCATAGCTACATGTTTCACCACAGAGCCTAGCCCAGACACTAGGAAGTGAATCTGGCAGCTTTGCAAATCTTTGTATCGAAAAAGAATATTGTGCAGAGATCAGCGGCTGGTAACTTCCTGAGAAGAGTTTACGAACATGAGCTGAATACTGGGGCATCCAGGCATGTTACTAGCAATCACACAGAGAACCAAGGCAACTGGCAACCACACAGGGGGCAACCAAGGCCTGTAACTGGCAACCACACAGGGACATCCAATACTGGCAACCATGCAGGCAGAAGACAAAGGATGGTGGCGGGGCTTTGTAAAAGTTAGGTCTCATGCAAATGTTACTGATTTAGTTGATCGGACAGACTACTAGACAATTCTGAATGGATTTGGCTGGGAGCCTTCTGTCCTTTCCCAGTGTGGCCCAACTGAGACCTCTTCATGAAGTGTCGACGCGAGCATATATGCCAACAAAATGCAATGCACGATCACAGAGCGGAGCCTTGTAAAGGATACTGCAGCAGCTTCATGTAGTTCTGCACTGCATGGAGCCAGTCGGGGATGGACATCGAAGGCTTGTAGCTTGGCACTGCTGGTGTTGAGGGCTGAAACGAAACAAAATATCCACATTAATGATTTTCAACTAATGCAGCAATGTTATATTCAATTGTCCACACTGCAGCCACAATAGCACAAAGGTTTCACGACTAATTGACGCGTTCAAGTCCTTGCGTGTTATTCTTTACCACTTATTAATGTTAAACGAAGTACTGGCCTGCAAACAAAACAAACATGACGTCAGGCTGTAATCCCACCTTTGGATCATCATCATCATCAGAAACTTTATTTCGGCCAAATATGGCCATAAACGCACAAATAAAAGGACTACATTACATTTAGTTAAAAAGAAGGCTAAAAAGTACCATTTCAATCATAGCATCTTCATAACGATTGCTTTGGAAAAAACACCAACCAAGAGACTAAAAACATGTATTATGAATTTATGATCAAAATCCATTGTCATCTCTTTTGGCCTTCTAGCTCACACCACAGTCCCACATTACTGTTTAGATGAGACGATAATGAAGTGCTTGAGCATCATGCGGCCACTGTAGGTGATCAAATTCTGCTGTAATCACAGAAAAATGGAGTTTAGAAAGAAAGCACTTATGACCTCAGAAAATCAGCAGCACTGGAGTAAACCCAATGTTGTAAGTTTAACGTAGAACTAAGCACAACAAACCAGTGCGGTGTTGGCCCTTGGACAACCACACTGGTGCGAGTATTAGGAATGTTGAATAATAGTGCTCAACCTCTTGTGGTTCCACTGCTCGGGAACCACTATACACACGCACCAGAGACTCTACTGAAGAGGGAACACTACAAGTACTTTTAAACATCTTATTCTGAAAGTTCAGATCGATTCACAATTTAATAACACATTTTCTTCTTTTAGTTCACATAAGAGGAGAGAGCCATAATACGATTTCTATTAAAGAACACCTTTATTAATGTTTTATCAATACTTAGAAGAATCTCTAATGTAGAACTGGCTCCTTTTTGGATGAGTGGTGGTTAGGGGGTCATCGAGTCTTGGCACCCTTTCTGCATGTTCGGAGTCACTTAGTCGACTAGGCTCGGTGGTCGGTTGTCAATCTAGTCTGTGAACAAAGACTGGTTTACTCACAAATTTAATTTGGTGCCAGTTTGTGTTAATTCAGTATGATCAACTAGTTGTGTGCAAGTCTACCCTAGAACTCTGCGGTCTACTTTGTGTACCAGTGCATTCTTGTAACAGTTTGAGGGACACGTGTCTGTGCTATGGGGATGGATTTTCCCACTATAATGCCAATATATACTTGGTTTAGCAACCCCAAAGTTTCAAAGCTATGTCACACTCATGCGAGTAGGATATGGTTTAAGCAAAGTGTTCCAACATGTGTTGAATGCATTATGGTTTGGTCTGGCTGAGATATTCTGTTGTCTCAGGAGAAGAATGGCTCTGTAAAGACAGGAAGGAGTTAGGTCAGCAACACTTTCCTGGCTAAATGATGTTACTGCCATGTGTGTGCAGAAGCACTGTAAGGAGAGTTCAGACTTTGTTGGAGTTGAGAGAATATCTGTACCTGTGGGTGGCAAGTGAAGGTCTGCTGGTTGACAACAATTATCTTAGGGGGCAGTGACAGCAAGATAGACATAGATACAGACACAGATATAGCACCTCGTGTTTGAGTTAGGTAGGTCATAGAATCTAAGTACTGTAGTGTGCTGGGTGTAGTGATCGAAGTGTGCCTGATCGGAGGGTCACGACGTGCCCATACTTAAATTTAAGGACCCCAATTCCCCTACTTTCTGTAAAAAGATAGACGCCCATGGATTGTTAATTCCGAGACCTGAAATGCATCAGCTGCAGTGTAAGGCAGGGATTCGCCTGTGCTGCGAAACCGAAGGCGGGCAGACAGCTAAACAGGCCTTCTTGCTAGGGTGCTGGATTCCCTGAAAGAAATATAAAATGTGCACAACGGGTCAATCTGCAAATGTAAAAGGAGCTCGGATGCCAGTAATGGCTTTGATTCATGGAATCACTCGATACTTCTTGATGACAAATGTATTCTTCTTGAGTGGTATTGGAAAGAAGTTACCAGCTGAAGGTGAAGTGTGTGCTTCTTCAAGGGGCGTAACACCGGCCAATACGGCAGGGCCTGTGTTATTCCCAAACTATTCTCCACTGATTCAATCAGGATTAATTTCCATAGCTCTCTGGTTACAGACACAGACCTCTGCAGTGCATTAACTAATAGAGGTTTCATAAAGAACTAACTTAAAATGCATGTCCCACTGATTAACTTAACTTGCATTTATTTTACATTTAAGCTATGTGATATCTTCTATAAATCCATACCTTAAGATGAAAGACCGAAAAAAGTTACAGCATAATTAGTTTTTTTAGCCATGCATTTGACCCCGCTCTGACATTCCCTAACCCCCCCCCCCTCACTGTGCACAGCATCACAGGTCCCCCTACATTTTTTTTAATGCACTTCAACTGCTGGTGGTAGTTCCGGAAGGATGGCTAATCATCCACCACCAGTCCACCCCGCCACCAACCAGCCCCCTTCAGCAGCCACTGAAGCACACTACAATTGAGGGAAGGCATTCCAGCTCTAGCCTATGGCCGTCGGTCTTTAGTAGACGAGCCTCCTACCGTAGGTAGACATCCATTTTGGTCTCTTCTCCTGAAGCAAAGAACAGCTGACTAGGTTTTAATCACATTGCTTTTGCAACAGGTGGTCCAGATTGTTCTGGTAGTACTCTACCTTCCTAACACCACTTTCACTTGTATATAATACAGGAGTAGTTCTCACCGGTTGTGCTCCTCAAAAATCAAAACAAACAACAAAAGTAAACCCCAGCAGCTACCACACGTCTTTTAATAAGTGAAGCCAAAGACTTTGTTTTCCGCACACAATCCTCCTTTAGATCTTAACCTAAGAGCCAGTTGTATCACAGGCCTCTCACACTCATTAACCCCTTCGATGCTTGTGACTGAACCGTTCAGTCATCAGTCACGGCTGAGCTGTGCTGATGACGGAACGGTTCCGTCACGACCGCGCCCTGTTCTGGAATTTCCAGCACAGGGGCGGAATCGGCGCCGCATGCAAGGTGTTAAATTGCCATCTCCTCCCTTTAGTGTCCTATGTGGTCGACGCCCCCTACTCCACCCTACTCCAGCTGGCATTCCGCGGGGTCATTGCCAAACCAAGCTCAACTGTTTTCAGCAATCATCCAACGTGTAGGCAATACCCGACATTATTACACAGGCGGCTATTCTGAAACCCGCTCTTTCAAATAAGGCGGCCTTCCACTTCTCTAGGTGCTGACACAGCACAGGTGTTCGACAACATTCTTCTTGATGCTAAACAGCTTCATGATTTAGTGTGAGGATAAGTTGCTTCTTTTAGGAATTCAGTCTGAGGAGTCAGTGATGGGTTCTTAATGCATTCCCTTACGCCGAGTCATGGAAGAGAGAACCCTCACTCCCGCATAACTGCATGCAATACACTTTGTACATGATCTCCCCTTCTGCCATCTCCATGATCGGCATTGCTGCTGAGAAGCAGTAGACCGTCGCCAATATAGCAGGCAGCATGCCACAGCCACTCTATGTAAATGGCTTAGAGACACCCTGATTGGTCCAAAAATATTTGCAGCATATCTTGTATACAGGCGTGAATATCCTCTTCTTCAGCACGGCTTGGCACCCTATGGATCCAGGCGGTACTTCTTTTGGACTGAACCTAAAAATCCTCGCAAAGGACTTGGTTTTGTTGCTGTGGGGATTCCTGTCTCACCAAATAGCTGCTCCTGATCATTAGTCCTTCTGTTCAATGCGTTGAGCTTAAGGATAGTCTTCCCTTTTCAATCTCCTTCTGAATCTTCTGCAACACCCTTTTTCCACTTTCACATTTAGAGAGCTTATTTCCCTTCTTAGTTTCTTTCAGAAAACTTACAGACTAGTCACTGGTGATCATACACATCACCGGGCAGGGTGGTTCTTTGTTGTGATCTGTCTGGGTTCTATAGATTTAAAAGTGGCGCTACTAAACTTGGAATGATCCGGGAGAATCTGTCCTTTTAAAGGTGTTCTTTCTGCTTCTTCAGCTGCCATCCCAGGTTACCAGTTGGTGTTACACCCCACAGAGGGAAAGACTGTTAGCTTCCAAGTTGCAACTGTCAAAGTCATTGTCTATGGTATCTCTAAAGACCACCAAAAGTCTGCTGCTGGAACATCAGCTAGTTTGTACCCTTCCACGGTTTTGCACTGTAGAGTAGATGGACACACTCCAGACCCTACCACCCCTTCCAAAAGAGAATTAACAGCCACCATCAGCTCTGTCACCAACATAGCCAGCAGCAAATTGACTTTAACCAATGGTGGAAGCTTCCTTATTCGAGATGTTGTAACACCCCAGGCTGCAAGTCAACTTCAGCAACGGGAGTCTTCTAATTGATATTCTTATTCTGCTTTTTTCCCCCCATCGTAGGAAGAAACTAGTAACGCACCTGGCAGCATAGCCAATTTATCTACAATCTAAGAACATGAACAGACCAGGCCTACAATTTTAAATTTTTCTTTAATGGTAAACAAAAGTGCACTCAGATTCCCCAGTTTTGCATCAATAGAGACCAAAAAACAAGCTAGGATTTGTAGTAACACTACATGGACCGCAAACATGTCAGTTTGCAAGTCAAGGGCAGTCTTGGTGGCCTCAAAGGACTGTACTAGCACATTAAACAAGTCTGCAGAAACTGCCAGGTGGCCATATTAACCCAGATGGTCATTTAAACATCTAGCTGGTCTAGTTGAAACACTCATGTGTCTGTGTGGTGCTTAGCTAAGAAAGCATCACAGCCCATTCTTCCTACAGGGGAGAATGCCTAAAACATTCTCTAAGGACTGGTTAGGGATGTCAGGCTGGCAGCTGCAATTGGGGTATCAACTACACCCCTCGAAGTGTGCAGATATAATCTCACTTGATGCGGATGTACAACTAGCACTGCTGTTATCCTACCACACTCGGACGCTTTGTCAATAACACTATCAGAAACAGACCTAAAGGAGGTACTTAAACAAAGTGAACAAAGAGTTACTAACTAGACACTCTGAACCACTTTCAAGAGAATCTTTTAAATCTAAGCAAGAAAATGGGCAGAATGCGCCGCCTACCCGGCCAGACCGTAACACGCTGTGCGGGAGCCTCTGCCACGCCACTCCGGAGGCAGAGCTTGTTTGAAAGTTCCTACTGCCAATAGCAGCGCACTGCTCACAGCCAAGGTCCACCCCTTCTACTGCAGGTCATTACCACCCTAGACCGACTTTGGGGAAAGAGTAATGAGAGCTGCCAGTCATAATAAAGAGACTACCCAATAAGTGCAACGGTGCAGCAGATAGAGTCCGGTCACTTGAAAACTATTCAATAACGCCTTCTCTTTTGATGTGAGATGGGGTGTGGTTGCTCCGCATGGATTCTCCATTTCCAGTAGAGTTGCGCGAACACAATCTTGCAAGTGTGGAAGTGTAATCAGTGTCAATATTTTTTTGGGCTTGGGCTAGATTCTATGGTCACGGTTGAAGAACAGAGGCCATATGCAGCATATTTAGCAGTTTGACTGCCCTAGTTGCCTGGTCTTGTCGCACCCACAACAGACCTCCTTGGGCTTTGTCTCAAGGATGCATAAACACACATTACAGTTTTCTAGCCAGGCCTCGTGGCACAGTGCAATTGAGCTGCGGCCTAAGCCCGGGTGGTGGGGCGGGGGAGTGGGGGAGGGATAGGAAGAGGGGAGAAGGCGTGAATAATAAAAATATACTTGCTTATCTGAATGCCATGCCACCTCTGCTCTGTCTCCTCCGCGCCAACAGGAAGCTCCCAGCCTCCCGGAAGTCCCAGTCCAATCACAATGCTGCCTTAAGCAGCGTTGAGATTGGTCTGAGCTCGTGGCTTGGCACTCAGAAAGGGGATTGGAGGCTTTGCATGTTCCTCACCAGGCTGTGTAATGCACCCTCGTGGGGAAGATGCAAAGTGCGCATGACTGTTTGATCCGCCTGCTTTACACTCGCCCCCTGCCCCCTTCACTGGCCAGCCCGGCCCACCCGCCACGCCCTACACCCGAGCAGTAAGGAAAACGATAACGTTAGTTATGATCGTTTTTCTTTGTACTCTGCTCACACAGCAGTAGGGAGAGCGAATAGCTAATCATTATGCACAGTGCGGTAGCAACATTGGATAACTTGCACTGTAGATTTTTCTGCTTTTATGTATCCATTTAGGTCTACCTGTCACATTAAATATTGATATTTTCTTTTTCGTACATGGGTATCAATATTAATTTTTCGCTCTGCTGTGAATAGAAGAAAAAATAACACGCTTTGTTGTATCAACATTGTTTTCATATCAATTAGCTCACATTTTTTATGTACTGCAGATTTTTTACATCAGCTAAACTGTTGTCAAGCTGGTTGGGACATCACGCAGGAACATGGCTATTAAAATGCTGAAGAAGAAACATGTAAAACTAAACAACATTTAGTATGCCTAACAGCTCAGTCAGTACTTGTGGTACAACACAAATATCTGAAGCAACAGAGGATATGCTGCAAAGAGCCAACGTCAAGATGTCCGCCCTTGCATAGTTCAGAGCGGTACAAAAGGGGGTGGTGATGGACGGAGCATCTGAACCAATCAAACACTCGCACCCAGTCAACAGATCTGGGTTTAATCCATCACCGTTCTTTAGCCCACTCTGCCACCCCAGTTCAGACATGGCCATATGCAAATCAGTCTGACCCTGTGCCTCATGGGAACAGTCCAGACCGAACTGCCAAGCCATGCCTTCCCTGGAAAGGAAACAAGCTTCCGAGGACCGGTTTCTGGCATTTCAGCCGTCTTCAGCCAGGCTTGCTAGAGTTCCAGTGGCAAACTGAGCAAGGGGCTCACGTCTGAACATACCCTGCCAACTTATGGCGAACAACGCAGTACAAAAGGGAGCAGGACACAAGGAAATTGCTACAAAGAGCCCTAGTGTAAATGGCCGTCTATTTGGGGCCCAGAAGCACTTAGTCACACTGATAGCAGGCATCACCGGGTAGGGTGTATTGTGTGGCTGGGAGGGTGTTTTTGTTTTGAATCTATATGGAAAGTGTTTTCATGTCGTGCATGATGAGCACTGAGGTGCGGTTATCATGGTATGAGACATAATGCCTGGCGATGTGATGGGTGAGAGTATGCAAGAGATGGATTCGCAAATTATAACCAGGACTAACCCGCTTATCCACAAGGGCAGCAGAATGCTGTGTGCCAGTACACCAACGCATCTTTTAGTGTGGGACATAAGGCCAATGATGGAAAGAGCCATAGTCAAGATGGCGGCACATGCATATTTTAGTGCAGGGAAGAGTCTGGTGATTCTGCTAGAGTTCAAGTCTACGAGCAGCGCAGTAAGAAATTAATGGGCATCTATGGGAACAGCACATGCGCAATACAAGTTTATCCTGGAGCCAGCCCGTGCAACAATGGGAAATGCCGCATACAATAAGCGTCATCGGCCTAAATAGTTGCTGACTATGGGTGGGTTGCATGCGTTTGTGTTAGAATCGTGAGTGGGATGTGGCGGTGTAGCAGACGAGTGGTTGGAAGGGACGGAGCACTTTGTTTTCCAGCGAGGTCTTTTCTCTCCCTAGAAATTGCTCATTGTAGGCCCACTGCAGTCCACAGGTGGGCTCTCTCTCACTTAGGAAGATGGCTCGACTAGTCCCTTAGACACAATAGGAGCTTTTAATGGGCCTGTGGGGGTTGAACAGGCCAATCTAGAGCTCGCGTGGGTCCACCTTAGAAAAGGTCGACCTGGGCCTGGTGCAATTAAGCCACTGCCATCTGTGGAGTGTTCACACAGAGGCGAGCGTCTAGGCTGGTTCACTAAAAGTCTACCTGTATTCATTAATTGAACGGAACTAGCTATCCATATCAGAAAGTGGGATCACGATTAAGCAACACAGCAGAGCATTCAGGGGTTCCGGAAATCATCGATTCTACATCGACAGGAGACAATGTGCAATTTCTTCACTCCTTTTGCTCTACTTGTACATTTGCAATTCTTTTCCTGTTTATATCTCGTAGGTAACTCATGTAATCCAAAGTCCTTATGTAACGCAACTGGTTCTTTTGTAAAGCGCTCCGACACCTTCGGGTAATGTTCGCGCAATATAAAATCGCAATAAATTAATAGAATACATTTTAAAAAACAGAAAAAAGAAAAAAAGACAGGTGAAAAAAGATCATAAAAAACAGCTTTAGACCCCAGATCTGTGCTGCTCGAGCAAGAGCGGCGCTTTGCACAAACATGGTGCAAGCCAATTGGTGTCTTTTCTGCCAAACTGCAGACCACAAGTGTGCTAGGAAGTGAGTAAGAAAACAAGCATTTACAATGCAACGGTCTCGGCATTGCAAAAGTTAGAGCTATTAGCATTGTAAATGAACGTGAGTTTAAGGTCTTGACATTGTAAATGACAAGGTCTTTTATTTATGTTTTAAAAACCAAAACATAAATAAAAAAGTCATTGTCATTTACAATGCCAATAGCTCATAGTCGCGTAATGTGTATGGCAAACTACAGTAGCCTCCTGACGAGTGCCCTTTCACTTAATTTTTTACAAATGAAAGCCCTGGCACTTTTTTTTTTTACAAATTAAGCACGGGTGGTGTCCGTGTGTGCATGGCAGTGGTGGTGTCCGTGTGTGCATGGCAGTGGTGGTGTCCGTGTGTGCATGGCAGTGGTGGTGTCCGTGTGTGCATGGCAGTGGTGGTGTCCGTGTGTGCATGGCAGTGGTGGTGTCCGTGTGTGCATGGCAGTGGTGGTGTCCGTGTGTGCATGGCAGTGGTGGTGTCCGTGTGTGTACGTTTCTCGTGCCATGGAGAGACGGAGTACAGCGCCTGGGCTGGGTGGGGGTCAGTCTGCCCAGTAATGATGTTTCTCATGCCATGGATAGACTGAGTACAGCGCCTGGGCTGGTCCGGGGTCAGTCTGCCCATAGGCCACGGTGCTCGTGCCATGGAGAGAACAGCACATGGGCTGGGTCGGGGTCAATCTGCCCAGTAGTGACGTTTCTAGTGCCGTTGAAAGTACAGCGCCTGGGCTGGGCCGGGGTCAGTCTGCCAGTAGTGACGTTACTCGTGCCATGGAGAGTACAGTGCCTGGGCTGGGCCGGGGTCAGTCTGCCCACAGGTCACGGTTCTCGTGCCATGGAGAGAACAGCGCCTGGGCTGGGTCGGGGTCAGTCTGCCCAGTAGTGACGTTTCTAGTGCCATGGAAAGTATATCGCCTGGGCTGGGCCGGGGTCAGTCTGCCAACAGGTCACGGTGCTCGTGCCATGGAGAGTACAGTGCCTGGGCAGGGCGGGGGGCAGTCTGCCCACAGGTCACGGTGCTCGTGCCATGGAGAGAACAGCGCCTGGGCTGGCCCGGGGTCAGTCTGCCCATTAGTGACGTTTCTCGTGCCATGGGGAGTACTGTGGTACTGGGCTGGGTCGGGGTGAGTCTGCTCTTGTGCGATCAGACCTCAGTCAGCAGAGAGGGTAGAACGGTATCGGGTGCTTTTGGAAACCCCCAGTGCGCCTCCCCGATTAGCCCCTGTGACTTCCAGGAAAGCAGGCGAGGGAGAGGGGGGCAGTGTTTGCCTCGGTGCTGCAAATGGCCGCGCTTTGTAAACATTCCATGCAGACCCTGTCTGTGGTTTTATCTGATGGACCCCGCTCATGGAGACATCTCCGGAGAGCTGGGAGCGAACTCAGCGCCGGCAGAGAGTGCCCCGCCTGCAAGCTGCCAGTCTGATGAGCCATGTGTCTGTATCTGTGTGTGTCCGCCTGTCTGTCAAGCCACCTGCGTGTCTATGCACCTTTGTCTACCAGCCTCTGTGCCTGACTCTCTATTCACTTGTCTGTATGTGCTTGCGGGACTCTCTATCTACTGTTTATCTTTCTGTCTGCCTCTATCTAACGCTCTGTCTGCATCTGTAGCGCATAGAAGGTGTGCGCTCGGGTAATCGGTCTCAAGGAGCTGCTAGGCTGCTGTACAGTAGGCCACCCGCTGCGTATGGGATGGTTATGGGGAGCATGCGGGGCATGCAGCAGCTAGGTAGGACGTAGGGCGCACTTCAGCACACAATGATGTGTTTAAGTCTTTAATGTTTACAACCCCCCTCCCCCTGGTATCTAGGTATGCAGTTTGTGCAATGGGTGGAGGGTGTATGGCGCAGAGTCCCTTCTTGGCAAGACGTGGTGGTGGGCATGGTGGGGGAAGGTGACAGGGGTGAAGGGATTTGCGGGAGACAATGTTAGAAAACCCACGTGGTGCATGGCTGCCACTTGACAAAGTTTTAAAAGAAGACGATCCTTACAAAAGATGACGGGACCGTGCAAAGATAGGTAGGGGCTGTATTTTGCTGTGTATGTATGGTTGTGTTTCATATGGTGAAGTGCTCGGTCACCTGTCCCCCCCCAGAAAAAAACATTTGCTATGCATGTTAATATTATTAGCAGGAAGGGATGTTGCGAAGGGGTAGAGCGAACCGCGTAGATAGCGCCATTATTTTGGGGTGGTAAAGTGGCCCTAGGGATGACATAGTGCGAGTAGAGGAATGGGAAGAGAGAGAAAATGGCTGCAAGGTGAGTTGGAAGGTAGTGGGGGGGAGGGGGTGGGGGGATGGGGGAACAACATAAGCAACAAAGAAGTCACAGAGTTGGTGTCAGGGCAGGGTATGAGCATACCACGTGTGATAGCATTAAGCGTTATGTGCGTACACGTGGTGCATGACTGCCACTTAACAGAGTTTTAAAAGAGGACCCTTACAGAAGAGGAGCAGACCGTGAGAAGGACGCTAGTGGCTGTATTTAGGTGTGTATGTAAGGGATGTTGCGAAGGGGTAGTGTGGACCGCGTAGGTAGTGCCATTATTTTGGGAGGGTAAAGTGGCCCTGGGGATGTCACAGTGCGAGGAGAGCAAGGGGAAGAGAGAGAAAATGCCGCTAAGGGCAATGGGAAGGGTCTTTTTTTTGGGGGTGGGGTTGGAGGGATAGCGTAAGAACACGAGCAGCAAAGAAGTTAGAGAGTAGGTGTTAGGACAGGGTATGAGCATTGCACGTGTGAAAGGATTAAGCGTTATATGCCTACGTAAAAGAAGCGGTTATTTGAGTGCATTTGTACATATACATTCACGTTGTCATAAAAAGTGGATGTGACTCTGCACTTCAGGTATAAATGTAATGTAGGTATTGTGAAACGCAGTTCACAGCGTTTACGCTGCAACACACGTTCTATTGTGGTGGTATAGGTGCCGAAATGCATGTGGCAATAGTTGGAAAAGGGATTTAGGCAAGCAGTAACGTATTTTATTGTGTTTGTATGTTTTAAAATAAATATGGCAGAAACGTTTTAAAGAAGGCATATACAACCTGTAATGCCAGTAAGCGTTAGTAATCTGTCTCAAGGAGCTGCTAGGCTGCTGTACTGTAGGGCTGCATTGGGTTACTTTAGACGGCACGGAAAAAAAAGCATGGCTGATTATCAGCGCCGCGCGCCTCTCTGCAGACTCCCCCTGCATTCCAGAGAGGCGCGCGACGCGATCCGGTCTGGAATGCAATTCTGTGGAGACAAGACCTGGCCGCGCGCACAACGTTATCCTATGGAAAAACGCTGCGCGTGGCCAGGTCTTGTCTCCCTTCGGCGTTCTCAGACTGCTGAGACGCCGACTATAGTTCTCTGGCGAGAACACGCTTTTCAAGCGCGTTATAGCCGAGACCTAAAAAAAGGGCTTTAAGGCGCTGCCTCGCCACCTTCGTAGACCCTCCAACTAACCGTGCTCGGTTACAAGCAGCACACTGAAGCTATTTAAACAGAGTGAGACGGTAAACCGCTCACTGCCAGGAAATGCAGCCCCCCCCCCCCCGTGCTTCCCTTTCCTTCCAAAAAAGCGTGGCTCCCACCGCCTTACCTTATGAATCCTTTCTGCGGCATCTCAAGAATGCCAAACTCCCACCAGGGTCCAGCCTTTGAGGTCTAACTTGTGAGGTAACCCATGAATAGCAGCCTCATATAATATACGGAATAGAGCACACCCAACTGCACATTACACGGATAGTGGAAGGGAAAGAGGGGTTCTGCCATGTAAAACACGGGCTCCCACGCAGATAGTATCTGCTAGGGCACATTCCAGTCCTGCCCAGATAGATGCCCTCGTCCTCCTACTGCCCACAGCACCCACCAGACCAAACGTGGTTTGTGGGGCTCTCCTGTGATTGTCTGGAGCCCAGGCCAGCAACTACAACCGACCTGAATCTGTCGGGCTACACCAGTCAGGGCCGCAACTGGTGTACCCCGCTTTGGCACAGCGGGAACCAGTGCAAACCCAGGACAGAATTGTAGAATTGGCGAGACCACCACCCCCCACACTACTTGCGCTTTTTTTTGGTGCTCTATACAACCATAAGCAGAAAGCGCACACACCACAAAGTATGGCTTCGCAGCGCTTGAATTCTTTGTTTGTTTACTAAACCGCTGTCACCTGGCAATCACCGCAGAGCCATACTGAAATGTGTTTACAACGTCAACATGTCTGCAGCATCCAGGGAAGTTAGAGCCAAAATTAGGAACACCACCCAAATGTTCTCCAGACAGGACAAGAGATGAGAACAAATTTCAGAAATTGGCAAGTCTTTACCCAAGAAAACAAGGTGCATTTGATTGACAGAGTTCACCGGCCAGATCTGGATCTCTTGCAGACATGGATCAGCGTCTAGCAAGCAGCGGCCACTCATCTCACTGAGCCATCTTACCCCCAAAGGAGACCGAAGAGAGCAATCTCACAGAAAACAGACTGAACACTGTTTCTGTCCCACTAAACGCAGCCAGCATCTAAGAATCAACCGGCATACATGACGTAAGTCACACAGGGAGGTACATTGCACACAGAAGCTTAACATGTCACCCCAAAGTGCAGAATGAAAGCCCTGGATTCCAGACTCCAAAACATAACTCAATATCACTAGTACACGATGCTACGGATAACTGAACCCGACAATACTACTTCTGACACAAAACTGACTTAAATGGCATTTCCTCTATTGTAGTAATAAGAGTTGAGCTGCTGCTACTGCCTCTTACACCCCATGAAACAAAGAGCTGGGAAGGTTCCATGTTGCAGATACTGGCTGGGGTGAGATTTGACGTCACTAGCTAAAGAAAGGTAGCTGTCAGGACAAAAGAAGGCAAGCGAGAGGCCTGAATACCGGAACTGCATATATAAACTGCACGGGGGCCAAAACAACGAAAATATTGCGCCAGGAATGTAAGCAAGTAAACAATTTTTGCATCCCACAAACTAACCAAACTTTTGCACCTATAGGTTTCAAATGCAAAATTATATAAAATATTATGTGCATATGAAATTCTGCACGTAAAAATTAAGCAAACTATGCCTTTACACCAAGCAGCACAGTAAGTACCTCAGCGACAGCCGTCATATAGAAAAAAAAGAGTTCATAAGTTGTTTATATTAAATATGCATCAAAAATAGTTCACCTGCATTTTTGCCAAGTGAAAAGCATTGTTAGAAGTCGTGTAGGGATTCTGCAAGTGAATACTATGATGGTCTGTGTAGGCTACCAGAGTTTAGATACTACCACCACAGAAAAAAAATTGCTTCAAGATGTCTAAAACACTCAACAAAAACTCGCCCTGGGGTGAGACCCTTGACCAAAAGAGGGAAAAGGAGGGACCAGTGGCACATAGGATTAATGTCAACAGCAGATTAATAACAAAATCCACCGTTCCAGGTGAAAAAAGAGAACCCCCAAATCAGTCTTGAGTACAACTTAATGCCCTCTTAACAGCTGAAAAGTACCCCAGGTAACTAATAAACTGTTCACTAGCCACATTCAACATGTATGCTCTCCAGGAAGGCCCTGGTAGACTCCTTGCACAGAGATGTACAGCATTCCTTGGGGTTCTAGGCAGCAACCATCTTCTTTAGGTACAGTAGCACCATCACTCCGGACAGCGTGTCCTTGTTTTAGTCCACAAGCAGGACCTGGCTGTTCTTCACCTCTACAGGTTTCTTCTTGATCAAAGTTTGCAGGATCCATATCTTCCAATCCTCAAATAAAGAGGGCCAACACAGTTCAGCCCCGAAATGCAGACCCAACCAGCGGTCTCCAAATCTTGATGTGTGCTCACGCCCCCGTCCCAAGAGGTCTGTCAGCACCTTCTCGTCAGACTGGGACTCCGCCTGTATCTGAAAAGAAGTCCAGTACCTGAGAAACAGCCTGTCCTCTGCCAGAGATGCAGAAGAACTCTGTATCCAGTTTAACAACAAGATCAAACGAACTTTGAAAGAGGCCATAACAATAATGCCAAATGCAGGTGCCGATTTTCCAGGGCTTACGTTCAGTGTTCTGTTTTCTTGTGATTTGGTTCTACTCTACAAACTCTGCCTACTAGGCCCTCCAGCGTTTCCTCCAGAGTCCACACAGTATTCTGAATCAGAATCTTGGAGGACATTTCTTCATGCAGGCTTCACAGTAATGTGGTTCATGTCCAGGATACACAGCAATGTCATTCGCGCCCAGGATACACCCTCGAGAGACCCCGTAAACGAGGTCAGGCTTAAGCACAAATTCAGGCTCCTCTAAACGCATCCTATGGTCCCAGGCTGCTGTCCACCCACTGTGGATTAGCCATCTACCTATTCTGGCAACACACCCCTCCAGCCCACCTGCCATATACAGTTTTAGGATTGCTATAAGCCCGGTTATGCAGAGGAACTCTGGTTATACAACACCCCCTCTTCTCTGTCCTCAAAACCACACTCAAAGCTTGGTGTCTCCCAGACCATCCCACCTTCGCAGGTGGTTCTCCTTTTAGACTACCACCACCAGGTCCTTCCTCCTCACACTCGGAGCGCATCTGTGTGCTGGTTGGGAAGAGGGGAAGGAGGCTGCCATTCAAGTTCCCTCAGACCAAGCCCCCCAAATTCTTCTTTGCAAAGTCAGCATGCAAAGACAAACTCCTGACTGGCCCAAGCAGCCAAATGGCTCCTTCCAGTCACCGGAAAGTATTGGGGGTTCCTCTCAGAAGCTCCGGGTAAGAGTCTCTCACCTGCTCTGCTTTCACCAGAATCTTTCAGAACGCTCTGCTATATAGAATACCATCTTGTTGATGTGCATTTGGTCTATAGGCCATTTCGGGTAAGGTGCCATTTCCCACTCTGCTCTGCTTTTAGAAGAGTCAAAAGTGAGGTGCCGGTCCCATTAGCCTCTTTAAGAGTCAGTGTTAGGTTCACACTGCGGCTCATTCCATATGATCCACTGGATTCCTGTTTTACACATTTAACCCATCTCCCCCTCCCAGTCTATTGTTAGGTTGGACGCCAAACTCCACCCTCCACCGGCTGGTGTTTTAGTGACCGTTTCATTCCAGTTGCACAGTAGTTATTAGTTTTGTAAACTTGACTCAATTCATGCCTCTTGCCACATTTGTTAAGGCTCACTCCATGAGGTGGTAAAGAGATTAAACTCAAACGCAGTACGACCCACTACTCACTCGACAAGCTCAATATCGTCCTTATTACATCTCTTAATATGTCCTGATTGAGAGGCGGTGGTGATGCAACATGAAAAATGCACTCCGCAACTCAGCCACCCTCAGACCCCAACAAACACAATCTGGTGTATCTGCACACAGAGTATCGGTGTGCACGCTAAAGAGACTTAAGATGGGAGCTGCAAGGACAAGCACCAGGTGTAATGATGGCCACACATTCCTCGCAGTCCCCACACTCCCCAACGGGGCTTTCATTGGCTGAGCCCTCGTCACACTCACCCAGACCACTCTGCAACAGTCAGGTCTGTTGACGAGAAATGCCAGCACTCTCTTCCATCACTACAGACCCGTAGACTGTTCACGCGAGTTTGGACCAAGTGATGGTATACTTACTCCACTCACACGTGGAGCATGGGGGCAGTGTGTGGGAGTGTAAATCAAAGGCCTCTGGCGGCAATTCATGTGATGATAAATAAGCTTATAAAGCGCTCGTGTACCCGGAGGAGTCTTGGCGCTAGCATGGGCAAAACGGGCTCAGGCCCAGGGCCCCAGCAGTTCAGGGGACCCCCGGTAAGAACCAGCTCTGTTCTGCAGAGTCTTGCACGGATGACCTTTAATAATTATTAAATAGATTGTTTAAAAAACTGTTGTTTTCATGCATCATCCATTTCTTTTAGCTCATAAGAGGACCCCACATATGAGAAATGAGAGGGTGTCACAGAGATTACTTGCAGTAATATTAGTTAGCTGCTGTGTTGTTATAATATTGAAAACACACCTCACTATCCCTGAATATTATATGTAAACACATTTAGTATTTGGATGACTGTGCCTGTGCACTTTCAGTGACCTGGCCAAAAGGGTATCAAAGTACTAAAATTGATGCATAAATTCAAAGCTGTTCCGAACAGGGGACCCAAACTACTTTCTGACCAGGGCCCCCAAAATCCTTAAGATGTCCCTCTGCGCTAGCGGGAAACTAGGCAGAATCCTCTAGGCTCAAGAACCAAGTGGCCATGGTAGAAGTCAAGCGGAGTGAAATAACCAGGTTCATCATTCCTCTCGCTCACTCCCTCCTCATCTGTTGCGGCACTGATGACGAAAACAGGTCTGAATCCAACCGCTCATTGTGTAAACTGCTTCAGTCCTCATGTTTCCTTCTTGAATTAGTTATCGTTTGTTTTTACCACGTTTGCAAGGCCGGTTATAGTTAAAAACAAGAGGCCTTCAGAAAATACAGTGCATGAACAAATAAGACGTAAAACTGCCAAAAAGCCTGGGAACCGCTTCAACCCTCTTTCACCATTCCTCAAGGCTAAAGTGGAACAAATGAACTTCAGGAAAAAGTCCGTGTCTGACTTACAAATTACATAGGAAGGTAGTTAGAAAAAGCAAGCACACATGGACGTGTTATTTTCTGTATGACGGGCATGTGGCCTGCGGTGTAACGGCTGCACATTCCCTCATCGGTTCTGCTTCGGAGTCAGCAAGGAGGGGATTCAGCTCGGGAAGAGCCTGGCCGCGCGCGGAGTGAGTCCTCGCGGGTGGCGCGCGCAGATGCTGCGAGGACAACAGCGTCACGGGGGGGGGGGGGGGGGGGGGGGGGGGAGGAGCAACAAGGAGCAACTGTTTAGTCGGTCTGCGTCCCTCGCGCCTTACCGAGGCGGCCTCGAGCGCAGGTCACGGAGAGGGTCAAACTGCCGGAAAACAAGTCAGGCAACAGAGGCCAAACCCAGGCAAGGGCTGCTTGCATTTTATGTCCAAGGCCGGGGTCCGGACACTGCAGGTTGAGCTGGGCTGTTTCTATTTGAGAAGTGATTCCAAGAAAGCAGCAATGCTTGCAACAACCCCAGAGCTCAACTACTTCCCTGTTCGGGCACTTACGCATTGTGGTCTCGTGCACGGGCGTGGGAACTCTTCATCTGAGTAGTTCACGAAGTGCAAAACAAAAAGCACAGGATACCACTCCCTCCATCTCAGCTTCAACAGGCATAACCGAGGCCGGCCCTTACGGGTTCTACCCTCATACCACCAGGATATCAGGACTCTGGAACAAACGTGGCGCACAGTTTTTGTTTAAAGGTTAAAGGACTTTATCACAGGCAGGTTCAAGTGCAGTTTCTGTAGGCACAACAATGAAGTCAACAATTGTGAAGATCAACGTATAAACAAGAATGCCAATACTAATGGCTTAAAATTGAAAGTGACTCTAGTCACTAGTTAGTTTACTCAACTTCCAGTTCACTGAAAACCATGCACTACGCGCCTGTCTACCACTGCTTCATCCACTACACTAAGCGCTGCGCTCCATAGCATGATAGCCACAGCTCAGTGCTCCTCACATACAACACAGAAACATTTCCCTCAGAGAAGCAAAAGTAATACACTTCCAACCATACACCCTATGCTATTCATATATGCAAGCGCATGAGCGTTCTACATAGGGGTAGTAAGCACTTTGTAATTGTTTCAATTACAACACAATACATGTGTTGTTCCATTTGGCAGTACACTAATGCATCAATTTATCCACCCCATGACTAATTATTGCATTCATCCACTCACTCAGCAACAATAAGACACACCCTCAACAAGCATTGCAAGCATTATTAAAATAATAAAAGTTGAAAAGTGCTGCTGTGTAAAAGTCAAGCTAGCCGGGCTGAAGAGAGGTGTTACCTCGAAACCGGTCCGGTCCTCGGATGCTTGATTCCGGTCTGGGAAAGATATGGCTGTTGTAGTTCGGACTGGACTGTTCCCATGGGGCAACAGGGTCAGAGCTGATTTGCATAAAGCCATTATCTGACCCAGGGTGGTGTGCAAAAAAACGATGGATTTGGGCCCAGATCTTTTGACTGGGGGAGTGTGTGACATTGATCCACATTCAGTCCATCACTTGTTGTTTTTTGCAATTGCCGCCCTAAGTGCGCTGGGGATGCCCAGACGTGGGTCCCAGGCACTCCACACCACTTAGAGTCAAGCTAGCCGGGCTGAAGAGAGGTGTTACCTCGAAACCGGTCCGGTCCTCGGATGCTTGATTCCGGTCTGGGAAAGATATGGCTGTTGTAGTTCGGACTGGACTGTTCCCATGGGGCAACAGGGTCAGAGCTGATTTGCATAAAGCCATTATCTGACCCAGGGTGGTGTGGAGTGCAAAAAAACGATGGATTTGGGCCCAGATCTTTTGACTGGGGGAGTGTGCGACATTGATCCACATTCAGTCCATCACTTGTTGTTTTTTGCAATTGCCGCCCTAAGTGCGCTGGGGATGCCCAGACGTGGGTCCCAGGCACTCCACACCACTTGGAGTCAAGCTAGCCGGGCTGAAGTAGTTCGGACTGGACTGTTCCCATGGGGCAACAGGGTCAGAGCTGATTTGCATAAAGCCATTATCTGACCCAGGGTGGTGTGGAGTGCAAAAAAACGATGGATTTGGGCCCAGATCTTTTGACTGGGGAGTGTGTGACATTGATCCACATTCAGTCCATCACTTGTTGTTTTTTGCTGTGTAAAAGCAGCAGGTATGTGCTCGCTACAAAAAAATAAACAAACATAACATGGATTGGCCATTTTCGGGTGGTATTGTAATAGTTTATTTAAAATTCCAACATGGCTCCCACATTTACAGGCAACAGGTCTGTCAGGAAACCTTAAACTGGGAAACCATCATGGAATGGTACTGTGTATAGTATATCAATGTAGTACTGAACCAAGATGGCTGAAATATAGCTTCCAATCATGGGAGCCATCTTGGAATACTTAAATAACACACCATGTACAATAGCATTCCAATATAGCTGAACAGTTTAGAAGCAGTGGCCACGTCACCTGGTAGCATTCTCTGGGGAGCCAAAGGGCCAATACACAAAAAAGACAAAAGAAGGAAAGAAATTAAAAAGGGACCAAATAAATGGAGAAAGTTGAAAAATAAACGACTCACCCATAACCCTGCAACTGAAGTTCAATCAACTTCTGGTGAATGCGCACAGTTGTCAGGCTGTAACTCACAGAGCAAAATAGCAGATGGCTGAAGACGGCTGACCAAACGCCCCATGTTATATGCGGTCATTAGCAGAAAATAAAATGCCAATGAGAAACAGACCAATGGCTAAATAAGGTTGACCCTAACCCCTCTATAGATAAAAAATACATTTTAGGATTTATTTTCTTCATGTTTATTACAAGGGTCCAACAATTTGCTAAAGCTGTCAGGTCAGATCTAAAAAGTAATTGAACACACTCACACACACAACACACACACACACACACACACACACACCTCCCTCCCTATGTATAAACTGATAAGCAAGATTCCATGTAACAGAACACCGGTGCAAAATTGTATTGCAGTTTAATAGAAACACCCCCTTAAAGGCCCAATGGTTTTTATCATATGCTTTTCACAATAAATAAGTGAGGCCTACTGTCTTTGTGGTACGTTTTCATAATAAAGAGATCAGACTGATTGCATCTTACATAATAAACCTGTCACAATAACCTACTCGGGCCTATTGTACTGAGCATAATCCTTCCAATAAGGTATAAAGGTGCAATACAAGCACTCTCACTGGAAGCACTCAACCTCTTCCCAGCTGGTGCTGCAGTTGGGAAAATTATCATTGTGGCATGAGCTCAAACCACATCTCAGTAGCACTTGTTAAAGTTATTGTTTCTGTTAATCATATAAGGTCAACAACCACCGAAAAGTCAACCAGAACTAAAAAGAGAGCTTCATCCAAAGTAATCTGAACAGACCACATAAACCGACTCAGTCCACACAGGTTTCTGATTTGACACAATCACCAGTAGGCCAGAAGTTTCAATTCTGGAAGGACCAACTTAGTCTTCCATGGACCACCAGTGCTTGATCAAATAAGTGCTACTTCGATAAGGAAAAATAAGTGTTTAAGCGTCAAACTAAATCTTAGTACGCAATGCGTTCCCGGTAAATGTTTATACTTATTTTATAGTACACTGCGCCACAGACTATTAAAAAATAAATACAATTGAAAGACAAAAACGTAGGTCACCCAAGGGCAATACATCCTGCAAAGAGCATCTGCACAAGTCTATTAAAAGTAGGTAGCAGAGAAAACCCATCGATTTTTACATCACACAAGCAACAGCATATCTATTTGCAGACCGATCGATGCTCTCAGAACACCTGGTTACAGGGTTTGTTTTCGTTGGCCAGCTTCCAAGCAGGCCTCTGCCATCATTTATTCATCTGCCTGGCTGCACACCACGGGCTTAACACAGACCCGCAGAAACCACAGCATATCCATTCACATGGCGGTCATTCTGAGAGATATGTGGAATTGACAAATGTGATCATTTAAGAGACAAACCTGTTAATTAAATCCCTGTTTTATTATGCAAGACAGAAAAATCAACGTTCATCGATTCGGCATTCAAACTCTTGGTTTGGCACAGGAACATCTACAATACCTAGTCTCAGCCACCTGCCGAAACCTACTAAACATCCATAGTGAGTCTGTGGGAGGAGACAAGGCGGCCACTGTGGTATCTTGCATTATACGGAGTGTGCATGCATTGTTCGGTTACATCTACCCATCTCCTTGCGCAGCACCTTCTGTTGCAAGGGTGCCTATAGTCTGAAAGGGTCCCTGATGATGGGGACCGAGCTGCGAAAGCACCATTGCTCCTGGTTGGTCATGTACATCTAGATGCAAGTAGCAAGAACGAGAAAAGAGCATTTCCAGACTTTACTTCATGCATGCAAGCTCAGACTTAACACTAGGTTAAAACATTTTTTTTTTTTTTAAAAGACACACACACACACACACACACACACACACACACACACGCACACGCACACGCACACGCACACACACACACAGAGCAAGAACAAACATTATGCTGCCCACCAGGAAGAGAAGGGACCTCCATCAACCATGCAAAATCCTCGAGCAGTACTCCACTGAGGTGACCCAACAAGACGGATCAAAGTTTGAGCTCCCATTCAGAATGGACGTAGACTGAAAATGGAAGCCAAAGTGTCAGTTGAGACATGGCCAAATCTGAACTGCATGTAGTAAGAGAGTGTCCTGAATACAGAGGCACTGTAACTCGAATAAACAACCAAAAGCAATCACAAACATTTTGCTTCTTGTATAGACAAAGTGTTTTTACCAAGCCCAGTGTTTTCACCAAGTTTTTGCTAATACACAACGCAGGGGAAGAAAGCACGAGAAAGGATATAAGGAAACCAGCCCCCGGCCTTTTCAAATAAGCAAGTGATCTTCAACTTGAACTCACACAATCACAATGGAAGGATAAACAAAGGCCACCCTTTTGTTATTATTGTAGGAGTTTTTTTTATCTACTTGAATTGGTTTTATATGCAGTTGTACTGGTTTAATACGACTATGGGGAAAAACAGATAAATGGCCACAGAATATTACCAGAAGATCAGATACCTATTTGAGCAGGCTGGTGTGCATTTAACACACATCTACCTTCTTTCCTTACTTCTGGTGCTGCATGAATGCCATTACAACAATTGTATACAGGTGAGGTTGGCGCACCCGTCCGTTCGCCACTGCTCCTGACACTTGGGATCGAGCCCGGGGTTGCGACGGAATAGGTGAGCGCAGGGGTTGTTAGACGGGTCCCCTCGATGCTGTGAGGGGTCTTCGCACGTTTGTTTAATCCCGGCATTACTTTAAACTTGGCACCAGTTTTAGCAATATTAGCGATGGACTCGGCACGGTCCCTTGAGTAAACTGGCTTCTAAGACATGGGCCTCCCAGGATCACGCTATCCCTTTTAGAGCCGTGGCACAACGTCTTGCTTAAATACTGTTACGAGCCCGTGCATAGCTTCCAGATTGCACCCATTTTCCAGCTCTCCTGTATGACTAGTGCACAGCCCATGGAACAATCTGGGAAGGGATGGACACCAGCTGGACAAGAATTCTCCACCCACGGAACCTTTATTTCACAGAACAGTTCCAAGGAGTGCTGCATCAGTCCGCGTTTGCTCCGATCGTACACGTGCGATCAATCAGCACAATGAGACGTTCAGTTGCAAGAATCCAGAACACATGCCTCAGGAGTGCACACCTGCTTTGCTAATGCAACATATCTGCCACATGCAGCATGGTAGGCTTCCATCACTCCGACCAAGGACAGCCATGTCTGAATTAAGATCACATTACTCGAACAAGTATGGTTTCCGAGTCATTCGAATGGCTTCAGAAACGCGGTCATACATTTAAAAAAAAATTTTTTTGAAACCCACAATCTCGAATAAAAAGTTCAACAAATAATTAAGAGGCTAAATATCAAAGTGAAAAACAAAAATAGGAAAAGTTAAGCATTACTATACCGGTAGATCCAATGGCCTTTTTCTTGAATCTGCTTGTTCGATCTGCTGGGGTGAGGTAATGGAATATGGGATGGCTGAGCTTGTGTCTTCTAAACTTAGACGTTAGAACAGATCTGTTATCAGAAGCTTTCCACCCAATGAGCCTGGCACTGGCTTGGGAGGACTCTAGCACGCTCGGGTTTTATTCCAGTTTAATCAGACGTGGAGTCCATCCCGTTTAGCAGCTCACGGCTATTCACTTTTTAGGTCTCGCCTCTCAATGCACATGCGCATTGAGCAGAGCGAGACTATAGCGACTTAAACAGACTTTACCCAACTGGGCGATTTGGTGCTGTGCCCGTGCGCTTTTAGGTCAATGCGCAAGCGCATTGACCTAAAA
Organism: Lissotriton helveticus; assembly: GCF_964261635.1. NCBI lineage: Eukaryota > Metazoa > Chordata > Amphibia > Caudata > Salamandridae > Lissotriton > Lissotriton helveticus. Next base: position 1,841,099,611 of record NC_136067.1, on the reverse strand, counting down.
TGCGCGTGCACATCATCAAATCGCCATCTGTTCCCTCAGCCGCACTCCTCCCACACCTTTGAAGTGAAGCTTGGCTTTACTTCAAAGGCCCCTGCTGCTTCACACCCTCATCGCCGCTCTCCCCACTCCGCCCCCTCCCCTGCCCGCCGTGTCGCATTTCTCCTCCCCCCACCCCACAGCAATGCCCTCCGTCTTGTTGAGAAAGGAATTGTCTCGGGGACGACACCACATCTGGATTGTCTTCTATCAGTACATCTAATTTCATCTTTCTTTGAGTGCACCCAAGTTAGACGCCAGATGAGAGTCGGCGTGGCCATGTGTGTGCAAGTTTACCTAACTTTTGGCGACCTCCTTCTGTGTGATGTACTCTGATAACTTTCCTGTTCGGGCCAGAAACGGGCAATCCCACTGCGGGCCCGTGTTTGTTTATTCACCTGCAGTGAGTGCCCCTCGTTCATTCTCCCACACATATTGAATGACGCTCATTACAGCAGCCTGCCGTTCCTTCCTCCCCGCGCCCATCTGCAAGACATACAAATAGCGCCTCGTCACTCCAAGGCTCCCCTTGTGTTGCTATCTTTTGATCTCTGACCATAGTCTGCAATCCGATCCTTTCTGCCCCTTCCTTGTTTGGCTTCTCACCTTCCCACTTCTCTTTTGTAATTCGCGCTCCTCCTCTGCCCCATGTTGCTGCAGTCCTCTAGCAGGGACCTTACTGTAGCTTGTGCCGCCGCCATTCGCACCTCGGCTACGTCACAGAAAAGATGTTAAAGCTCCCACAACACTTCAGAGGGCGCGCCTTTTGTTCAGTGTTGCTCATTTCACCCCTGTTCTTCACCACTCGGTGCCGCTTGCACCTCCTTTCACCAGCTGCGGGGGATGTGTGGCCTGAGACTCCCGAAATATTTCACGCCGGATTAAGTTTTGAAAACACAGCCAGTGCAAGGAATGTGTACGCCACAGGTATTACTTTTAATGTAAAATTGTTTAGTTAGCCCGGAAAAAGTATTGTTGAGCCAACTTATGTACGGCTTTGGAAGACAAAAATAACACAATTAACTGTACATAGCGCTGTCTACCATTTTGTGTTTGGGATCTAGGCACTGATATATACATTACTACCCAACTCAATGTTACCCTTTTTTTCGACTCGTAAGGATGAAAGACTGAATTTGGAGCCCGTTATTGTTTTATATTTGTATAGCTAGCTAGACCCGAAGGTATCAGAGCGCTTTACACGTTATGTGATCACTTTTTTTACTCTTCAGTGGAATCATTAGTTCACTTAGCTCTTTCCCCAGCTTCCAAGCTGAGGAAGAAATCACTAGCTCTACAAACGTGCTGCAAAGAAGGATGCTAGTGTCTCCAGGCACTAATGAATGAATGGGCTTGGTGTTCTGTAGCATTCTCAGATGGCCCCAGCTCACCCCAGAAACAATTATAGATTACATGTGTTTCAATTTACATCAACTGTTTTAGTACAAAAACATATGTAAGCAAGAAGGGTGGGAGAGGTATTAGAAATGCAAGGCCAACTGTGTGGGTGTTGCCAACATTCCCAAAGGGCTAAACTTCTAGAAAGTGTCTTGTACAGGACTGAATTTCAGGATACCCTTACAATATTCTGACCAGGTGGATTCAAGATTTATTTGTACCTCTTGAACTGACCTCTCGGCAGATTAAAAACTCCCTGATCAATATTTTCTTGTACTGATGATGACCTGCTAACTTACTAAAGTTTGAAACCCTGTTAACTGCAACCCGCAATATTAAGATTAGTCTTTTGTTTAAGCATGCAGTAGCGCCCTCTCTTCGATTTACACCTAACTGCCTGTCTGTGTGACCAATGCACACCTTAAATCGGTAGTCTATATCATGTCGAACATACGTTTGTTTCATTTAGATTTATGTAGGGTGACAATTTGAAGTTCTCCAATTAATAGATGGAACTCTTATGAAATCACATGCTCTGACAACATCCTAACATGTCTAATGTGGTCGGCAATATCAGTATTGTGTTACAAATAAGTAAAACATAAGGTATGCCTCTTTTTGAAGCAAGGCTTCCCAGTTTTTTATTTTTCTTTACCTCTCTCCCTCTCTCACTCCACTCCCTCTCCTCTCCCTCCTTCCCTCTCGTCTTCCCTCTCGTCCTCCCTCTCTCTCCCTCCCCTCACTCTCCCTCTCTCTGTCTACCTCTCTCCCTTTCCCTCACTTCCCTCTCTCCTCTCTCACCCTCTCCCTCTCCCTCTCCTCTCTCCCCCTCTCTCCTCTCTCCCTCTATTTACCTTCCCCTGCTCTCCTTTTTCTCCCTCTCCCCATCTCCCCCTCTCTCCCTCTCTCTCTCTCTCTCCCTCCCCTCTCTCCCCTCCGTCCTTCGCTCTCGTCCTCCCCCTCTCTCCCTCTACCCTCTCTCCCTTTCCCTCTCTCGCTTTCCCTCACTTCCCTCTCACTCTCCCTCTCTCCTCTCTCCGTCTCTCTCTTCTCTCTCCCCCTCTCTCCTCTCCTCCTCTCTCCCTCTCTTTACCCTCTCTCCTCTCCCTCCTCTCTCCCTCTCTTTACCCTCTCCCCCTCTCTCCTCTCCCTCCTCTCTCCCTCTCTTTACCCTCTCCCCCTCTCTCCTCTCCCTCTCTTTACCCTCTCCCTCTCCCTGCTCTCCTTTTTCTCCCTATCTCCCACTCAGCGCAGCCACAGCATCACTCAGCGCCGCCGCATCACTCAGCGCCGCCGCATCACTCAGCGCCGCCGCATCACTCAGCGCCGCCGCATCACTCAGCGCCGCCGCATCACTCAGCGCCGCCGCAGCATCACTCAGCGCCGCCGCAGCATCACTCAGCGCCGCCGCAGCATCACTCAGCGCAAGCGCAGCATCACTCAGCGCAGCCACAGCATCACTCAGCGCAGCCACAGCATCACTCAGCGCAGCCACAGCATCACTCAGCGCAGCCACAGCATCACTCAGCGCAGCCACAGCATCACTCAGCGCAGCCACAGCGTCACTCAGCGCAGCCACAGCGTCACTCAGCGCAGCCACAGCGTCACTCAGCGCAGCCACAGCGTCACTCAGCGCAGCCACAGCGTCACTCAGCGCAGCCACAGCGTCACTCAGCGCAGCCACAGCGTCACTCAGCGCAGCCACAGCGTCACTCAGCGCAGCCACAGCGTCACTCAGCGCAGCCACAGCGTCACTCAGCGCAGCCACAGCGTCACTCAGCGCAGCCACAGCGTCACTCAGCGCAGCCACAGCGTCACTCAGCGCAGCCACAGCATCACTCAGCGCAGCCACAGCATCACTCAGCGCAGCCACAGCATCACTCAGCGCAGCCACAGCATCACTCAGCGCAGCCACAGCATCACTCAGCGCAGCCACAGCATCACTCAGCGCAGCCACAGCATCACTCAGCGCAGCCACAGCATCACTCAGCGCAGCCACAGCATCACTCAGCGCAGCCACAGCATCACTCAGCGCAGCCACAGCATCACTCAGCGCAGCCACAGCATCACTCAGCGCAGCCACAGCATCACTCAGCGCAGCCACAGCATCTCCCTCTCCCTGCTCTCCTTTTTCTCCCTATCTCCCACTCAGCGCCGCCGCATCACTCAGCGCAAGCGCAGCATCACTCAGCGCAAGCGCAGCATCACTCAGCGCAAGCGCAGCATCACTCAGCGCAAGCGCAGCATCACTCAGCGCAAGCGCAGCATCACTCAGCGCAAGCGCAGCATCACTCAGCGCAAGCGCAGCATCACTCAGCGCCAGCCACAGCATCACTCAGCGCCGCCACAGCATCACTCAGCGCCGCCACAGCATCACTCAGCGCCGCCACAGCATCACTCAGCGCCGCCACAGCATCACTCAGCGCCGCCACAGCATCACTCAGCGCCGCCACAGCATCACTCAGCGCCGCCACAGCATCACTCAGCGCCGCCACAGCATCACTCAGCGCAGCCACAGCATCACTCAGCGCAGCCACAGCATCACTCAGCGCAGCCACAGCATCACTCAGCGCAGCCACAGCATCACTCAGCGCAGCCACAGCATCACTCAGCGCAGCCACAGCATCACTCAGCGCAGCCACAGCATCACTCAGCACAGCCACAGCATCACTCAGCGCAGCCACAGCATCACTCAGCGCAGCCACAGCATCACTCAGCGCAACCACAGCATCACTCAGCGCAACCACAGCATCACTCAGCGCAACCACAGTATCACTCCGCACCACCACAGCATCTCTCTCCCTCTCTTTACCCTCTCCCCCTCTCTCCTCTCCCTCTTTACCCTCTCCCTCTCCCTGCTCTCCTTTTTCTCCCTATCTCCCACTCAGCGCAGCCACAGCATCACTCAGCGCCGCCGCAGCATCACTCAGCGCAAGCGCAGCATCACTCAGCGCAAGCGCAGCATCACTCAGCGCAAGCGCAGCATCACTCAGCGCAAGCGCAGCATCACTCAGCGCAAGCGCAGCATCACTCAGCGCAAGCGCAGCATCACTCAGCGCAAGCGCAGCATCACTCAGCGCCGCCGCAGCATCACTCAGCGCAGCCACAGCATCACTCAGCGCAGCCACAGCATCACTCAGCGCAGCCACAGCATCACTCAGCGCAGCCACAGCATCACTCAGCGCAGCCACAGCATCACTCAGCGCAGCCACAGCATCTCCCTCTCCCTGCTCTCCTTTTTCTCCCTATCTCCCACTCAGCGCCGCCGCAGCATCACTCAGCGCAACATCACTCAGCGCAAGCGCAGCATCACTCAGCGCAAGAGCAGCATCACTCAGCGCAAGCGCAGCATCACTCAGCGCAAGCGCAGCATCACTCAGCGCAAGCGCAGCATCACTCAGCGCAAGCGCAGCATCACTCAGCGCAAGCGCAGCATCACTCAGCGCAAGCGCAGCATCACTCAGCGCAAGCGCAGCATCACTCAGCGCAGCCACAGCATCACTCAGCGCAGCCACAGCATCACTCAGCGCAGCCACAGCATCACTCAGCGCAGCCACAGCATCACTCAGCGCAGCCACAGCATCACTCAGCGCAGCCACAGCATCACTCAGCGCAGCCACAGCATCACTCAGCGCAGCCACAGCATCTCCCTCTCCCTGCTCTCCTTTTTCTCCCTATCTCCCACTCAGCGCCGCCGCAGCATCACTCAGCGCAACATCACTCAGCGCAAGCGCAGCATCACTCAGCGCAAGAGCAGCATCACTCAGCGCAAGCGCAGCATCACTCAGCGCAAGCGCAGCATCACTCAGCGCAAGCGCAGCATCACTCAGCGCAAGCGCAGCATCACTCAGCGCAAGCGCAGCATCACTCAGCGCCGCCACAGCATCACTCAGCGCCGCCACAGCATCACTCAGCGCAGCCACAGCATCACTCAGCGCAGCCACAGCATCACTCAGCGCAGCCACAGCATCACTCAGCGCAGCCACAGCATCACTCAGCGCAGCCACAGCATCACTCAGCGCAGCCACAGCATCACTCAGCGCAGCCACAGCATCACTCAGCGCAGCCACAGCATCACTCAGCGCAGCCACAGCATCACTCAGCGCAGCCACAGCATCACTCAGCGCAGCCACAGCATCACTCAGCGCAGCCACAGCATCACTCAGCGCAGCCACAGCATCACTCAGCGCAGCCACAGCATCACTCAGCGCAGCCACAGCATCACTCAGCGCAGCCACAGCATCACTCAGCGCAGCCACAGCATCACTCAGCGCAGCCACAGCATCACTCAGCGCAGCCACAGCATCACTCAGCGCAGCCACAGAATCACTCAGCGCAGCCACAGCATCACTCAGCGCAGCCACAGCATCACTCAGCGCAGCCACAGCATCACTCAGCGCAACCACAGCATCACTCAGCGCAACCACAGTATCACTCAGCGCAACCACAGTATCACTCCGCACCACCACAGCATCACTGGTTCAAATATGTTCTTTCAATGTTTCAAGCTGTTTTCAAGCTTTCAAGCTTTATTACAAATCACAAAAAGATGTTAATATTTCACTTCTGTTCTTGGATTTTCGTCACAATAAAAAACACTGAACATAATCTTCACAAAAGTTATTTACAAAAGTTTAAGCTATTGACATTACAAATTAAATAAATTATTTAAGTATTAATTATTTAAAAAAATTAAAAGCCATTGTTATTTGTAATATCAATACATCTAAATCACGTAAATACAAAACATGTTGCATTACAAATGCTATAGGTGTCACATTTGCGAAAGTTATAACTATTGGCATTGTAAATGACAAAGCTATTAATTTAGCTATTTAAAAAAACAACACATAAAAAAAGTCATTTATAAGACCAATAGCTCAAACTTTCCTAATGCGAGACCTATTGCATTTCCAATGCTTGTTTCTGTTCCGTCTCACTCAAATGCAGTGGTCAGAAGCAATGCCAACCGTTGCGAACAAATGGACTCTCCACTACAAAAGCCAGTGCTGTTAAAGTCAGGAAACTATTGCAAAAATAGGAGCTGCAGAAGAGACATACATGAAGGCCTGCTTCGCCTTAGACGAGCTCAGCTCGTCATGAGCACACGAGTGCCGTGCCTCATGACGAGCTGAGCTCGTCATGAGCACCGGGGCGCTGCACGCGCCCCCCCCCCCCCCCCGCCCCCCAGCACAGCAGGGGGAATTACCCCCGCACGGAAGGGGTTAAACCCTTGCTCCTTTAGAGAGGCGCTTTGCCAAAGACTTTCAACTTCTAGCTCTAAGAGACATTGTGAAAGTACAGACAAAGAAGGAACTGTTTCACACTTATGTAGAGAGAACCAGACATCGAGGAAATGCTGTTTAATGATATGTTCATGGCTTCAGAACTCGTCCTTAAATTCTATCATATACTGTAAAATAAAAACATATATTGTAAAATAAAAACAAGCATTGGCTTTGGCGATAGGTTTCGCCTTTTTGCTGCGGCTATTCAGTATTGAAGCAATAAAGATTTTTGCCAGTGCGGTCAAACATCAGGAAAATAAAGAAGAAAAAAACCCAACTGCATTCACACAAGAATCATCACTTATGCACCACAATCCTACAGCAACCAGTGTGAAAACACATGCAAATGGAATGATGCTGAAAGCATTTTGTTGATCTTTTTATTTACTGTGAATTCCCCGTTGTCCAAAAAAATATGCTTGTTTGCTAAAGCAAAACATCAGGAAAAAAACAACAAAAAAACCTAACGATGTTGAAGTGGGTATAATGGTCAAACAGGCAGTCGGAGGGGATGGTTTTGTATTCATAAGAGCAACAGAGAACTGGCATTAACATTATAGAAAAAAAAAGCATTTGCAATGCAATAGGTCTCGCATTCACGTGAGGTTGAGCTATTGCCATTGTAAATGACAAAGCCTTTTATTTATGTTTTGGGTTTTACAACATAAATTAAAGGCATTGTCATTTACAATACTAATAGCTTAAACTCTCGCAAATAGCAAAACCTATTGCATTGCAATAAAGGGCCTTCTCGACCGCTTGTTAGATTGTAAATATCAGAGGGAGAGACCGGCGCACAACATCTTCAAAGTATTGATAAATAGTGCAGTGAAGAAGATGTGAAAGTGTTGTAATTTACATAGACACAACGTGTGAAGTGAGAGTTACATATGATCCAAGCTATAAACACTACCAAAGCGATCCAACACCTTTTGCACTGTGATTACATTGTCGTGGCTCAGGAGGAAGAGCGGGGTGGGGGGCATTTCCTGCCCTCTCCATGACTTGAGTGTGCATTGTGGCATTGCGTAATGTCATTGCTATCTTTGGCCTAATAAATACTCCAGCTGTAGAAGGTCCCGGTCTTCATAACCTGGTGCAGGGCGAGCTGTACTTTATGGCACGCATGGAGGGAGGGATGGTCTCGGCTGCAGCTCCGGCCTCGTACAGTGCCCCTGCTATTACTAGTGAGCTAGAGGCGCCGAGGTGGTCGTGGTGGTGGTGGTAGTGTTATTGGTGGTGGTACTGGTACTAGTGGTGGTGGTACTGGTACTAGTAGTGGGGGTACTGGTAGTACTGGTACTGGTGCTAGTGGTACTGGTGCTAGTGGTTCTGGTGCTAGTGGTTCTGGTGCTAGTGGTTCTGGTGCTAGTGGTTCTGGTGCTAGTGGTACTGCTAGTACTGGTGGTGGTATTGGTGTTGCCACTGGTGGTGGCATTGGTGGTATTCGTGGTGGTGGTGGTACTGGTACTGGTGGGGGGAAAGAGACAACCACGGAATATATGGGGTGGGGAAGCAATATAAACAAGAGGGCTGGAAAACAAATGCATTCTGTTGAAAGTGCAATAAAAAAAAAAAGTATGTCACAAAAGCGGAGTAGTGGAAGGCTACAGGACAGCCAATCAATAAGAGTGTACTGAGGACATGCTTCAGGGAAGGGACAATCACAAAAAGAGGAAAGCAGGTCATCGTATAAAAAGCATGCAAATGAGACAACAAAGACAACCAAGAGTTTGAAACAGATGGTTTCCAAGTCCACTGTAAGTTCATAGTAGGTATTTTGCAACCAGATAGCTTGCAATGTCTGGTAGGTGAGAGCTAAAGAGGAATGAAGGCCACCAAGTAATAAACAAGCAAATTAATCTGTTGAGAAAGTCAACCAATGTTAAGAACCTGCTGACTCAAAGGGCACTGTAAATACTGATAAAAGCAGTCTATAGGCGAGACCTGAAATTGTATGAGATAATGATGACCACTTTGCACAGTCACAAATATTCCGTAAATTTATCCCTGTTCTGTTGGATGGAGGAGGTGGTGAGCGACTGCAAGCAATGATTGCTGCCCCAGACAAGCATTTGCAATGCAATAGGTCTCGCAATAACGAGAGTCTGAACTATTAGCATTGTAAATGATAATGCCCTTTATTTTTGCGTTCTGGTTTTTGGAACATAAATAAAATGCTTTGTCATTTACAAGGCCTATAGCTTAAATTTGCGTTAAAACGAGACCTATTGCATTGCAATGGTGGTGGTGCTGCTGCGTTTTCTCTGAATCTGCACCCTGAATCTGCACCCTGAATCTGCACCCTGAATCTGCACCCTGAATCTGCACTCTGAATCTGCACTCTGAATCTGCACTCTGAATCTGCACTCTGAATCTGCACTCTGAATCTGCACTCTGAATCTGCACCCACAATCTGTGAGTGGCGTTGCGTGGGGGAGTGGCGTTGCGTGGGGGAGTGGCGTTGCGTGGGGGAGTGGCGTTGCGTGGGGGAGTGGCGTTGCGTGGGGGAGTGGCGTTGCGTGGGGGAGTGGCGTTGCGTGGGGGAGTGGCGTTGCGTGGGGGAGTGGCGTTGCGTGGGGGAGTGGCGTTGCGTGGGGGAGTGGCGTTGCGTGGGGGAGTGGCGTTGCGTGGGGGAGTGGCGTTGCGTGGGGGAGTGGCGTTGCGTGGGGGAGTGGCGTTGCGTGGGGGAGTGGCATTGCGTGGGGGAGTGGCATTGCGTGTGTGAGTGGCATTGCGTGTGTGAGTGGCATTGCGTGTGTGAGTGGCATTGCGTGTGTGAGTGGCGTTGCGTGTGTGAGTGGCGTTGCGTGTGTGAGTGGCGTTGCGTGTGTGAGTGGCGTTGCGTGTGTGAGTGGCGTTGCGTGTGTGAGTGGCGTTGCGTGTGTGAGTGGCGCTTGCATGCTTGATAAACAACTTACACGTCTTCTAATGGACTGAAAGGGCTGCAAGGAGGTATAATAATAATAAAAAGAGCCAGAATGGATCAAGGGAGCAGCAGGGCAGGGGGAGAAAGGAGGGGTTATTTTGCGAGGCTTCTGGCGGGGGGGGCGGGGGGGAGAAAGGAGGGGCAGCGGAATGCGTGCGAGGGGAGGAGAAGTGTGGCAGGCAGATGTGCGGCCTGGTGAGGGGGCGGGAATGCGAGCCTGGTGGGGGCAGGCGGATTACGGAGATGCTCGTGCTTGTGTGGTACTGACTGTGCAGTGCACTATGAAAAAACAAGCGTGGTATCCCTATCGGCGCTCTCTTGCGAGCACCATCTGGGCTCGCTCGGTGCAACATGGGGCTAGCAGAACCTTTTCCAGATCTCCATTTCACTTCCAGTGCAGCTCCACCGCCACTTTATAAGTTAACTTTCCAGACACCTTTTGTTCCCCTGAAGTAGGCAGCAGTTTTCTAGATTTATCCTGGATTTCAAGCAGTTTCCCAACAAACTGCAACGATTTAAAAAATGTTTTTTTTTAAAAGTCGGGTAAAGTGTTCAGTGGTGAGTAAGGCATCTCATTTGCACCTAAGGAGAGCGATAACTACAAAAAACCTACCACGAACAGCTGCAAATTGGCCGGCTTCATGATTGTTTTCTAAATAGCACTCTACGAGCTTGCACACTAAAACTAATTCCAAACTGGCTTGTGGTGGCGCTTGAGGCAAGGCGGGTGCGGCGGTGTGTGGAGAGCTAGCAGGCTGCCTTTTAATTTATTTGGTTAAATTTCGAGCCTAGCTGACGGACGGGCAGGAAGAGACGCTGCAGGGACGGCTGACTCGGCCCAAGCAAGAGACCAGCGAGGTGGTGCCAGTAGAAGAGCTTCTGACAAGAGATTCAAAATGAATTAAAGTGAAAGATTACATGCTCAATGACGTATCACGTGTAAACAAATGAGTATATAACGGAAAGTATGCCAATCGTTTTTTAAATGTATATATTTATTTATGAGTTTTGTGCAGTGAGAACATGGGCAAAAGGTGTGAGCGTGTTTAAAAAAGAAGAAACAATTACAAGAGAAAATTAAGAGACACCAACAAGAGCAAGAACATTGTTAAACAAACCTTGCCAATACACGTTGCAGCCGGCCACATAATTAGGGGAGGAGAAGCCGCACAGCACACGCTGGGAGAAGCCCTTTGATGTGCTGTGCGGCCGCGATGCGCGCTCCGTGCTGGGGGAGGGGGAGGGCCATTAGGAACAGGAACAGATGGCCAAATGCGCGTGCCTGTACGTGCACTCGAAGAAAACGCCACGGAGAAAAGCGGTGGTTTGACTATCCGATGGAGCACATGAATTCTCCCCCATTTCCCATTGCTTCGCAATGGAAAAGGACGAGACCTAACAAAAGTGAAAAAGGAAAGTTGGAAAAAGGACTGGTTAGCCTGTTTGTTTCAGTACTTTTCTACTTGTAATAAGTGTTTTTTTAACTCTTATACGTTACCCCATTTCCACCTGTTACATGACCAATGTAAACGGTCCCCCTCCCCCCCGCCAAAAAGAAAGCTTGCCATGTTCTTTTGGTGTTAGTGTCACTTTCCACACAACAGACCAGCCAAACCACATCTATATGCTTTTTTTAGACACCGATAGCCATAGACCAGAGACGACACTTTCTCCAAAAGATTGTCCTCAAGCCCCCGCTGAGCAAATGCAGGTCCTGGACACAAGATGGCTGCCTGGATACCTAAGGGTCATGACACAGATATCCTGCAGACTATTGAACAATTCAAGTCTCTTTGCTGCATAGGTATGAACCAACAGTAAAATATACAAATATGGCATTGTTTCATAAACAAAAATCAGTTATTACATTCACTTATTACTGGTTTTCATGATAAGTTAACTGCTATTCTGTGGCTCACATTTTCACCCAATAGTCTTGCTAATTTCATAAAACCCACAACCACAAATGTTGGTCTTGTCACAGACCCACTTGATAGAACACACACCTCTGTGGGTACACTTCACATTCTAGTGCTCAGAGGTGGTCATTCAGCTCTACACCCCACTGCTTCGGGGTGCAGACAAGACACACTGATGCTCAAATGACGCGTGATCCCATTTACATTGCTGTTCCTCCGATATAACCACATTCCATCCACCAAGTTCAGTGCCATCAAGAACACATTCTTGTTCAGACGGAAAAACTAGTCTGCTCACCACACCCGGAAGGTACAGCTCATGCAAAGACTGGTTGTACAACCAGCATAGTATTTCAGTGAGCTGGACAAGGTCAATAAACACAGTCTATTCCTCACAGTAGGCTTCATTACCGGGCCAGCATATAGCACACTGATCTCACTTGTGTGGTTTCATGGTACTTGATACTTTGCTCATCACAGTGGTCACTTACGCAAGAGGAGAGAGGCCATACCAGTTTTTCTACCTACTAGGTGTAGTGTGCTACTTGTGGATCGGAGGCAAATATGTTCTAAGGCTTGCCTCAAACAATCCACAATAAATTCTTGTAGGAAGCATCTCATGGTTAATTCCCGAATAATCTTGGATTCTGTCATCCTTTCATTTTATGACTTTTTTTACATGTTCCAAGCTCCAAGATGCCTCTGTGCTTAAAAAATATATTCATAAATATCGCTACTCTAAGAGCCAAATACTAGTCGAGTCAAACTAGTTGTACCAAAGTCTTCAAAATCTTGCAATTATATTTTCTGGCAAAAAGTCCACTCCAACACAGGCAGCAAAGCCACTTGCGGTCACCATCCCAATCCTCCCCCACACCAAAAAATATTAGGACTTAATCTAACCCAATCTGGCCAAAATGGAATTTTTTCTCGCGGAGACCTTTCCATACGTTGTTTGCAAAAGTCATTCCTGTGATCAGCACAGATGGACAGAGGACTCAAAAAGGAACAGATTCCTTCCGTCAATTGGTGCAACTCAAAAAATATCCTTATACAAAATACTGCTAAACAAGCCTATAAACAGTCCCATCAACTTAAAATAACTAACAAAACTTACATACAATATATTACATACTGCAATTGCCACACGGAGACCCAAGCATCTCCCTGTCAAGGTTGTCCCAGTTTGACCAATATATCTCGTAGGTGCATCAGGTGGTCTTTTCAACCGAGGTGCTCTGAGGTCTCAGATCAACACACCAACACCTCTCTAAAAAACTTGAATTTTAAATATTTAAATTGCAAGTGAGCAAAGTGCCTAAAGTGCAGTAAAAGGGTATTCACAACTTGCATATTTCCCGAAGACTTCACTTCTCTCACTTGCGAATATGCACGCATTAGCATGAATCCATTTGAATGTGTTCTATAGTTTTAAAATGTGCACACAAAAAAATAAATACAGCGTTGCTATTGGGGAGAATTAACTGCATTTGGGCATCTCTTGATCCTCAATGGTACATACCAGATCCTCTGGCAACCTGTGGGGTTCACAGACAAAAGAACAAGACCGCTAGAACACAACCACTGATTCTTAATCTTACAGTCCTCAGGAACACAGTTACATTCAGATTAACCTTTTCCAAGGTGCCTACAAAAAAACGAATTCTAAATCTTAATCTTAGTGATCCACCATACATGTTTGACTCGCGCCCTCAATAGATCAGGCTGAACTAACACTTCGCTCTAGACATCAGGGAGGCAGGTGCACTTTTAAATACACTTAATTTGGGGACTGAGGTTCCATGGTTTGAGCAAATATTGAGCTGTGACTGAACTGACCATAACACCTTGCTATGTCAGTAGAGGTAAATTATTTAATTCGCCAAGACTCAATCTATTGCTCCTGCAACACAGAACTGAAGATTGGACTAGAATGGTCTGTGCCATTTCTCCTGCGACTGTAGACTCTGGTACCACTGCCACCTTGCAGGTAGCCTCAAAAGAGGAACTCATCTTAAGCTGTCGGGAAATGTTAGCCAGCTGGTTTATTGAGTTCTCCTCAAACCGAGGCGCATGCAAGCCACTACTAGCACCTGGATGAAAACAGTATAGGGTTTACTATATATTGAGGTGGGCTCAATAAATACCATTATACAAAAGTGTCCATTCAAGATTACACAGCAAGTCTCAAAAATTACATCCAGATTTCACCACCCTGTGCTACGGTCCAGCCTTGGTCCTTTCACCAGCATGTACCAAGCCTACATTTTTGATTCATTCCTCCACTGGTCCATCATCTTTCTCCTGTACTGCCATTGTCTTACTGCTGCTCATGCTTCACAGTAAAGCAGTATGTAGATCGCCTCCTAGCTAGGTAAACAACCAAGACCAACTCTTGCAAATTCTGGACTCCCACTCTCCAGATTTTGTTTTCTCGCTTTTTAGGTCTCGACCTACAGCATTGCTGTAGCAATACTAGTTTGTCGAGATTATAGTAAGGGCTTTCAAAAGTCTACCCAAACTGCCTGCGGATCGGGTACAGTTCATGTGAGCCAGGCGCATGCACATCGCACACCATCTATCAGAGCCCCCGCATCAGACTTCAAAGGAATCCGCCCCCCCATGCAATGCCGAGAGCTTGTTATGACCTAGTGCCGACCACCTATCTCGGAGTGCACTTTCCCTGCTCCCTAACACAGGCTTCTCCACTATAACCATCTTTTCGTTAATTTTACTCAGCTCTCATCTTTAACACACACACACACACACACTCTGTAACAAGTCTAAAAGTATTTTAAGGTAAATTTCACACCGTTTTGATTTAAAGTGGAACAATGCATGTGCCTAAATAGTAGTACAGCTTTTTCGGATGAAATTGGCGGTGAATCCTCTCCGTGAGAAAATTGGTCTCAAGAACCAAGAAAAGTTTCGGTGACGTCATTTTGCAGCACTCATTTTAAAAAAAACGTAAATAATCTTGCTACATATAAATATAACTTAATTTGAGAACGAATTGTGAAATGTTAAAAGTCACTCTGACAACAACAATGCTTTTGCTAGGTGGAAGTTCAATGTGTCACATCACGGCACGCAAGAAACATTTTTTGGGCGGGGGGAGGGAAGAGTTGTGCAAGCACGAGGTGCCTAATTGACAGCGTGCTCTTAGCGTGTGAACGGAAACATAACATTTTGTAATCCCGAATGTGTAGGAATGTATGGAGTGAGCGCTCGGAGAACAGACGTCTCGCGGAATGACCGATGAGAACAGCATGGGGGAAATTCTCCTGTTAAACTTTAGAACGGCTCTTGGGATGGCTTCACGGCAGAGGAATGCACCTAGGCAGTATCATTTCATTCTATCGGACCTGAACCCGCAGCAAGTAAATGAAAACAACTGCTTTCAGAGACACAGTCGTCCAACCTCACACCCTCACCCTCAAACGCCCCCGCCATCACACACCCCCGTCCTCACATCCCCCCGCCCTCACACTCCCCCGCCCTCACACCCCACCCTCACACCCCCCACCCTCACATCCCCTCACCCACCCTCACACCCCCTCACTCATGCACCCCCTCCCTCACTCACCCCCTCCCTCACTCCCTCACTCCACCTCTCACCCTCTCACCCACCCTCACCCTCATACCCCTTCACCATCACAACCTCACCCTCCCTCACTCACCCTCACACCCCCTCACCCACCCTCACAACCCCTCACCCCCTCAAACACCCTCACACACCCTCTTACCCTCACACCCCTCACCCTCACACCCCCTCAACCCCTCACACACCCCCTCACCCTCACACCCCCTCACCCACCCTCACACCACCCTCACACACCCTCACCCTCACACCCCCTCACCCACCCTCACACCACCCTCACACACCCTCACCGTCACCCACCCTCACACCCCCACACACCCTCACATACCCCCTCACCCCCACTCACACCCCCTCACCCTCACACCCCCTCACCCTCACACCCCCTCACCCTCACCCACCGTCACACACCCAGGGATGTCCCTCTAGTGGCAAACAATGTTGGGGATATCAGTGTTACTGTACGCTTCAGCTCTTTTTAGACTTTCTAATAAATCAAGCATATGTGAGGCAGTATCTATCCTTATAATCGTAAAGTTCACTTAAGTCAATGAGCGGCTTACAACATGCACGGTCCTTGTGTCAACTTGTAAACTCTACTCCACAAATCAACCACTATTATCTCATTACTTGCCAGTGGAATGAACTATGCTTTCCCGCCTTTACTAAAACTGCAGCTTGTTCAGCTTGCCCTTTGTTCTTAGGACCACAAACAGCTTTTCAAACAGGGATAGCTAGAACCACACCTGCTTTTTGTAAACTATCTGAAGTCCCTGCTTGAGGGGGTTCTGTGAGCACCGCCCTCTTTGCAAATCTCAGTCAGTATATATGGGTTCACGCTGAACGGCTTCCAAACGTATTCTCCCTCGGACCACACACGATACCATGTGACATGTAGGTGTCTAAACACTGATTATGACATGCATCTATTTTCTTCAGAATTCTTTGAAACCATTCGATTGTGGTCCTCTTATTTCATTTGGAGACCTAAATGTATTCCCAGTTCCAATAGCCATTACCACCAGGATCACAATGGACTCTTACTTCTGCCTTTCCTGGTGTACGACTCAATGAGAGGATGCTGCAACCAATCAGTTGTTAGCTGGGATCAGAAGGTGGGAGGCAAGTCGCTACTTGAGCCAGTTCAAGCTCCAAATGGTCACTAAGTGCGTCCACCTCCTACATCAGAAAATGCAAACATGGGAAGGAGAGCGTTGAGGATTGATGGATTTGTAACGACAGAGAAACAACATACAACATCTACAACCTTTACAACCTCAATGGTCTCACTGCATTAATAACGGGTGCTATTTTTATCAATCTTAAGCCTTGCCACACCAATATTTTCTCCAATGTTTGCTGAGACCCCCTCTGCTGAATAACTGGCTCTGCACTATACTGACCTCTGCAGAAAAGACTGAGGAGTTAATTGTATTCATTCTCAACATTTGCAAGGATGAGAGTCCGAGAGGGCATGCAACAATTCAAATCTGGAGTTTCTGCTTCTAGGTTGTACACATCTCTGCAGCGGACGCAATGAACCACAGATTACGCTTGTGGACCATTTTCACCATCAGTGTCTGAGTTCAGATAACCCTCCCCATGAGCAGATACTTCAAATCACATTATCTCCTTTGAAACAATTTGCAACCGTGCATACTTACCCATCTATATCTTATGTTGCCTAGAGTATCCAAATATTTATTTACCTGAACATAGGCAAAACTTTTTTGTATATTGATTACTTAAATAATTTTACCGAACTCCATTAGATGGATTTTAGAGTATTTAAAATAGACATTAAATGTCCTTAATCCACTATTATTACTCCCGCCATCTATTAGAAAGAGGACATCCCCTTACAGATCTTCAGAATGCAGGACTTTTGTAGGTGATGTGCCACCTTCGAATGTAAGAGTTCGTTAATCACGCACTCCGTGCTACTCAATGTCCATCAAATAAAGTATTCAACTTATAGCACGCAATAGGGGGGGGGGGGGAAGTCACTCTCCGATCTAAGAGTCTATAATCAGTAATCCATAAAGCTTTCCCCTCTGGGGTCCATCCCTTCTTTGCACTGCTTGAAAACCTAACCAGTAGGCTTGTATATACGATTCATAAACGTAAATCAAATTTGAAGAAGATTTGGATTCTCAAGATCTATTTTATTCAAGAAATTACCAACGAGATTGTTTGCAATTCATTGTCATTCGTGTTCATGATGGTCAAAACAACTTTCAAAATTTAAAGCGCTTGGTTCATAACAAAAATAAAGCCGTCCAATCCCAATGCATTTCGGGCCGGGTTAGCCCATCAGGGGATCATGGAACCTGCGTGCTCTTTGTCCCGAGGATCCAGGTGGGCTGGCTTCTGCCTCTGCTGCTCCACTGAAGGAACGCACATCCCCAGGTCTCCCGGCCGCATCCGGTGCTCCCAGAGTACAGTGGGGGGCATCATCCATCAGTGCAAAGAGTGGACGGACCCCACTTTCGAATGTACCATTATGCAAGACTTGAATCTACCCAAGGTCTACGGTTTGCAAAGTCATAGGCAGCAGAGGCTGCCTCAACTGCAAAGAAGTCTGGGAGGGGAAGGAGATGGTTTAAAACAGCAGAACTGGATGGAAGGGTCAGGGAAGGAGGCGTGGGCTGGACGGACACCAGTGAAGGGTGTTTGTGGGTCATCACCTGTTCAGAATGGGGTGTTTGAGAGGACTTGCAGATTTTCCTGCGAGTTGCGACCTCATTCACTGACAGGCGAGGAGCGTGTCCTTACAGAAATTCCACCTGTGAGCCTCAACTGTGTGCGCACAGAGTGATTTAATTTAGGATATTGAACAGGGATGCTTTTTAAACTGTGGCCATGCAGGCTAGAGAGGAAGAAAAGAAAGGTACTTGTGGGGCGTGGCATGCGTCACTTGAGATCACTCAGACAAGAGAAGTACAAAAGATAAGGCAATCTATAAATAAAGTAATGACCACAAGAATTAATTCAGAGTTTTAGAGTATCATTACAAGTGAGAGAAGTTGCTACGGTTCTAAAAAATCAAAACAGTAACGCTACAGGGAATGGCTGCAGAAGAGGGCCAGCGACAGTCCGCGGGAGCGACGCACTGGTGGTGGCTGCAGGCCACTGTCGGTCCATGTACACTCAATGAATGAATCCCCAATGCTTCTCATAGGAAAGAAAGTGGCCACGTCTGGGGCATGACGTTTCAGGGAAAGAGTTTGTTTGGGTGGTTTTTGAACATGTGCATTACCATGTAACTAGGGGCAGTCGAACTTTCTAGAGACCCAAAGAGCCGCACAAAAAGAGGACACCTAGCCAATCTGCTCTATCCATTTCTTAGCCAGAGAATGATATGATTTGTGACACACTGGCCGTACAGCTAATGCCCATCACCTTTCTGGCAGAGGTGGCCACAATACAACAACACCTGCCTAGAGCTGAACTGCACCAAGCCAGCTAATAATGGGGATTAAAGCTTGGGAAAGGTTATCTGAAGCCCCCGGTAATAGGGACCATCTGTTCTGTGCATGTATGGCATACAGACTTAAAGTATGAGGCCTGAGGTCATGACTAGGGTGTGATTTGTTAACTGCCAGAAGATGCTTTTTAATATTTGGTTTTGTTAAATTATAGCCCTAGTTCAAAGGAGGAGCTATGTTATGTGTATTTTATCATTGTATTTTTTTTTTTAGCAGAGGGGTGAGCACATTTAATACAATTATAATCAGTTGACTATAAAGAAGGAGACAATCTACAGCTATTTCACTGTAAGATAACTAGATGTTATTAATAAGTGCCTCGTTTGCTAAAATAGGACTTTTTATAGCATTGGCACAGTCATATTTACATTGCAAATTCTTGTTAATTTCACGACAGCTAATTTAAAACAAGTTATTTTCCCCAACAGCCTAACACATTGAAAAGGAGCAAACACTTAATATAGCAACAGAGGTGAGAAGACTGACATCAGAACACGCAACACAGCTCAACAGCCGAGCTTGTGGGACCTGAAAATAATAACTGCACAAAAGAAGAATTTTTATCAGCTTAATGCCCCAATCTAGATCAAGACTTGCCGATGTCTTGTGTGACACTTCATGCGAGCGCACAATTTGCATAACAAATTTTGCAAGACACTGGTCCAATCACAAAATGTTAGTGAAACACTTTCTGCGTAAATAAGCTTGCTGCGAGCAAATAGTAAGAAAAATGCATAATAAGAATTCTGGAGAAAGCATGCATATGGCAAACTTCGGGAATTACGCAAACTTCACCAGCGTAATTACAATTTCACCTAGATAGACCTAAAGCCAATGACAAAGTAGAATGCATAATGCTGATGTTATGCAGTGTGACATTGACAACAGATCGTTTGCATATTTTATATGTGCGGTTCTGTGTTTTGAACGACACCCTACCGTGCACAGAGGTCTGAGGAAAGGCATAATGCCTTCAGGAGCTGAGAAGATCATGTGACTACCTCATCTTCAGACCTCTGCGGCCACTTGCCACAGCATCCTGTGAAATAAGATTCAGGCCCGCAAACAAACCAACAGCATTGTGCAGTAAGCAGAAGTAGTTAAGACCATTTCTTTGAAGCGAATAGATATCAAACACAAGTGAGTGAACATAGATGGCCCAAAGCTGTAGTATCCTCATTATCAATACTCAAGGCTAGCGGGGACCACAGAGAGGACATTCCCCTCGGCCGAAGCACTGCAGCGAGTGCTATACGCGTCAATGACTAACTTGGGTGCTACGACAACTCCATACTTTGGAGAGTGCGTATACTCAATCAGCAGCCATGGCTATGAGAAACCAAGTGCCACACCCATGGAAGGCCCCTTAAGAAGAAATATCCAACTCCTGAACATGTTCTCGCCCATCTCTTCCAGAGTCCTAGGCATGCATCACACAACTTGATCATCCAGCCTTGCCCAAGTGGAAACAATCCGATGAATAACAACTTTTTTTTTTATATAAATCGGGTGCATTTTGGAAAAATAGGTCACTTTCACTTTGCAATCGATTTAAATCATTATCAGAGCCTTGGCTGATCCGTTTTAAAATTCACAATAATTTGACATGCGTACAATGTACTTTTAATGACCGGAACAGTATTTCAAAATGACAGCATGTTTAAGTAGGGAAAGCTTTAAGAGCAAGTAGGCCAAAGAAGGGTCACTGGAACATATCCCTCGACTCAGTCCTCCCCAATAAACCACTCTCTAGCAAGAAGGGAATATTCAAATCACCCTGGTTCACACCCGAGTTGCGTGAACGAAGAAAGAAATGTAAAAAGCTCGAACGCCTTTGGAGAAAGGACTGGGCTACAAAGAGTAAAGGTGAATATAAGTCAGCTATGAAGGACTACAAAACCTGCATAAAAAACACTCAAGCTGCCTTTTTCGAAGGAAAAATACTAGCCGCAGCCAACTCCTCTAAAGAAACATACCGCATTATCCGCCTGCTGACGAAAGCCCCAGAACCACAGCCCACTGTGGATCCTTCAGGCTTCATATGTAATCAGTTAGCCGAGTTCTTCTCTTCCAAAATTAACAATATTTTAAAAACACTTCCCACCCATAACACTCTCCCAGACTCACTGCCCCCTCCAACTCCCCCTGATGCCCCTCACCTCGATGCCTTCTCCCCGGTATCCACGGAGTTGTTTCTTGCCACCCTAAATTCTGTGAAGAGCAGAGCTCCAACAGATCCAGCTCCCATGAACAAGTTAAAACTGGTTGCCCCCACGGTGTCCCCCCCCCTTCACCAAACTAATTAATGCGTCTCTCACCCAAGGCATTGTCCCCACCAACTGGAAAAAAGCAACAGTTTGTGGCTACTGAAAAAATCCCACCTTGACCCTGCTGATCTGGCCAACTTTAGACCAATTTCACTCCTCCCGGGTATCAGCAAGGTGGCTGAAAAGATTGTAAATCAACAACTCTCCACCTTCCTGGATTCCAATAACCTCCTCTGCCATTCCCAGACAGTGTTCAGACCAGGACAGGGCACGGACACCGCACTCCTGGCCGTGATCGAAGAAGCAAGAACCATCCTAGATGCAGGAGGATCAGTGGCAGTGATCCTCCTGGACTTGAGCGCTGCTTTCGATACGGTGGACCATGCCATCCTCATCCACCGTCTTAACATGGCAGGAATCTCCGGTATCGCCTTGACCTGGCTCAATTCCTTTTTAGAATACAGGACCTTCGAGGTGGCCGACGGTCATGTCCACTCCAGAGTTTTCCCCTTCAGTGTGGGGTCCCCCAAGGTTCCTCCTTGAGCCCCACACTTTTAACGTGTACATGTCCCCCTAGAAGACATTGTGGCACCTTTCGGCATAAAGGTAGTCATGTATGCTGACGACTCCCAACTGGTCGACTCCATAAACCAGTCGGCCAATTGTCTGGATAACCTGGCCACTTGCCTCCAGAACATATCAAAATGGATGTGCGACTCTCGCCTTAAACTCAACGGAGAGAAGTCAGAGATCCTACTACTTGGCGACCCACGCAAACTTCCCTCCTCTCTCTCATGGTCACCCTGCATGGGGACTCCCTCCCACGCCAAAAAGGGAAATTAAGAGCCTTGGCATCTGGATGGACCAAGACCTTAACCTTAAAGTCCAAGCAAGGAAAACCGCCGGTACATGCTTCGGCCTTCTACGGACAGCACGGAAAATCCGTCCCTTAATCCCCTTCCAGTCCAGAAAACTTATAATGCAGGGCCTAATTATCTGAAGACTGGACTACGGAAACGCCCTGTACCTAGGTGCCCCAATATCGGTCATCAACAGACTGCAGTATGCCCAGAATGCTGCCGCCAGGCTCCTCACCGGGACAAAGCCCAGATTCTCTGCCAAACCTGCCCTCAAATCATTACACTGGCTCCCAATTCAAGAAAGGATTACCTTTAAAACCCTCTGTATCTCGCACAAAATACTCCATGGCAGAGGCCCCCCCATTCTGAGACCCCTCATCAAACCTCACAAATCCAATAGACAGCCGAGATCAGACACCCTCTCCCTGGCCAGTGTCCCCAGAATAAGAAGAGCACGTTCAGGGGGACGCCTCTTCTCATAAAATGCACCTAAGCTATGGAATGCCCTTCCACTCACCATCCGAGGGGAAACTAACCTACTGGCCTTCCGTAGGTTACTGAAAACCTGGCTCTTCCCCTAAACAACCCCTTCTCTGGATCAAGCAGGCCGAGTATCAGCGCTGGGACGCCCTTGGGTAGCTACGCGCTTTATAAATCCGAATAATCAAAATCAAACATAGACCCAATGTACACACTGCTGGGTCTGTTGGCTCAGTGGACTAATGCGTCTACTGCAGGGGCCTGTGTTCGATCTCATGGTCACAGGTTCGAATCCCGGCGGGTCCACTCAGCCTTTCATCCATCTGAGGTCGATAAAAGGAGTACCATTGAGTCGGGTAACAACAAATATCTGTTATTCAGCGCCAAGATACCGGTAGTGGTCAATGTGCGCTTTACAAATACACATGTTCTGTTACACACTCTGAATCACCAGTAGCCGCTCAGAGGGAAAACTCCAATTCTCTGCTGTTGAACACGGATGGAGTAGATGGAGTCGCAGATAGGAGCCCGTCTGCAACAACAGGATCTCCCCGGCATGACTAACGGTGCACCTCCGCGCGCCAGGAAGTGACTAAAGCCTACGGGGGAGGAAGGCCAAGAAATGACGAGAAACTCCTAACTCTTCCCAACATCAGTCCAGGCCGGATACACGCCGCATCTGTGCCCCATGCTTGGCGCTTGCTAGCATCAATCACACAGAGAACAGGCATGCAGCTAACGCCTGACCCAGCCACACCAGAGGCAAGGGATTTTAAAGTGCACACAGGAAAACTTCTCGTAAGACAATTATTTGCTAAGAAGAAAACATAAGAGGGGAGGGGGTGACATATTAGTACCTGGCTAAGACATGTTTTTCCGGTCCACTCACGCCTAAATACTTAACTGCTGAACAGAGGGAAGGACAAAGTCAGCAGTTCAGCGCATCTATTCTCAAGCAAATGCCTCGGACTTCCTTCCTCACTGTCCACAGGGAGGAGAAAAGGTTTCCTCTTCAGAATCAGGGGGGGGCGCGTGACAGATTTGGCCAAACGCCCTGTGCTAGCAACACACATATACATCGCTAATCAAACTGCGGCCACTATTATACAAATGGTCGGACTCACGCCATTTATTGTTTTTACATTTGCTAGGTACCGTACCACAGAACAACGTTTCACCAAGTTCACTACTACGTGCAAGCCCGTGAATCTCGCTAGTGCTGCTCCCTCGAGGAATTGTGCCCGGAGTGGTCACACTTGTGGCAGTCACTCAAGGACTTGTGCCAGGGCCAGTCAACTGAGGAATTGTGCCTGGAGTGTTCACACTTGGGGCAGTCACTCAAGGACTTGTGCCAGGGCCAGTCAACGGAGGAATTGTGCCTGGAGTGTTCACACTTGGGGCAGTCACTCAAGGACTTTTGCCAGGGCCAGTCAACTGAGGAATTGTGCCTGGAGTGTTCACACTTGGGGCAGTCACTCAAAGACTTGTGCTAGGGCCAGTCAACTGAGGAATTGTGCCTGGAGTGTTCACACTTGGGGCAGTCACTCAAGGACTTGTGCCAGGGCCAGTCAGCTGAGGAATTGTGCCTGGAGTGTTCACACTTGTGGCAGTCACTCAAGGACTTGTGCCAGGGGTAGTCAACTGAGGAATTGACACCTCCTAAAGTAATTCACACCCTCTCTATTATCTGAAGGAAGACCTCCCATCACTGAAAACTCTATTCTCCATGACTATGGAAGTGCCTTCCCAGTGCGTTCGTGTGGTTGGAGTGTATGCCATTTATTGCAGTATTATACTTGTATCGGTGTTTGGTTCTCTTTTCTAACATGCACACGCCATTTTTCTCTGGTAACACACTGTTTGCTACCTCTCACATTTTGTTTGCTTTTGATACTTGCACAAGTACCACCATTACCTACATAACGTTTGTTCTTGTGCCTCTGTGTCTAGCATATATTGCAGTATATTACCTAAAAATGTACTTTGTTTTCTCTTGTAACCTGCACACTTGTCACTCTCTCCTCCTGTATTGCACTGTTTGCTACCTCATGTATTTTGTTTGCTCACAATTGTCACTTTTACCTCATCTAACTTATCGTCTGCTTTTGTAATTTGTTCACTTGTAATTTTCTGTTCCTTTTGTGAAGCACTCCGACGCCTTCGGGTAAAGTCTGCGCTATATAAAAACGCATAAATAAATAAATAGTGCCTGGAGTGGTCACACTTGTGGCAGTCACTCAAGGACTTGTGCCAGGGGTAGTCAGCTG
Source organism: Lissotriton helveticus (assembly GCF_964261635.1). Taxonomy (NCBI): domain Eukaryota; kingdom Metazoa; phylum Chordata; class Amphibia; order Caudata; family Salamandridae; genus Lissotriton; species Lissotriton helveticus. The sequence goes on along the minus strand of NC_136067.1, from coordinate 1,841,075,081 downwards.
AGGAATTGTGCCTGGAGTGTTTACACTTGTGGCAGTCACTCAAGGACTTGTGCCAGGGCCAGTCAACTGAGGAATTGTGCCCGGAGTGGTCACACTTGTGGCAGTCACTCAAGGACTTGTGCCAGGGGCAGTCAACTGAGGAATTGTGCCTGGAGTGTTCACACTTGGGGCAGTCACTCAAGGACTTGTACAGATAATCAACAAAGACCACCTCATATGAAGTTAGTGTATATTCTGATGTTAATGGAATACACTGAGTGTGTTAAAATACCCCTCACACACCAAAAGGGCCCTTGGTGTCATGCTTCATCATCGGGGTCTTCCCGCCCCGCTGCGGGAAGGGGCAGTGCTGCGACAAGCGACTACGCTGGAGCACCTTTTTAATGTGGGTACTATGTGAGTGAATTGGGGTGAGTGTCAGTGGGGTCAGGAGTGATAATTAAAGTGAAGTTAAAAAATACCTGGCCAAGTGGTAGAAAAAACTATTTAATAAACACTGGCTGGTATTGTTAAAAGGGGTGATGCGGAGAGGTAAAGCAAGTTACTGGGCTTACTCTCCTGTGTGGGTCAACATGTTTCGGGGCGACATGCCCCTTCGTCAGGACCGGGTATAGATCCCCCTGTCACTCACTAATGTTATACCACAATTAATGTGTGTGAATAAATATCCTTATCAATGTGTATAGATATGTTATATAGATATACGTGTTTTAAGCTATATCAGAATTTCTGATGTAGTAAGCCTGAAAGAACAAGAGCACATGGTTAATAGTGTGCGGATCCCAATGCGCTGGACTAATGGTCACCTGTAAAAAAACACACACACACATATATAGGTTGTGGCACATGGCAACCCAGATGGATCAGCAAAGGACCATCTTACCAGACATTGTAGTGTCGATAACAGACATTTAAAACACAAAATTTAAACACACAAACACATTAAAACACCTTGAGTTTGCTATCAAAGGAGGAAGTATACTGATCAAGATACATATTCTGGAAAAAGGGAGTCAATGCCCCATGAGCCAAGGCTGGGCGAAGGGTAGTTAGGGGTCCAACTGCAATTTGGGAGGAAAATTGGGAACGAAGAGAAAAAGATTTGTTGGGACCCTGTTGTGCTAAAAGTATGGTTGTTCAAGGGTAATGGTGGAGACCAAGCGCTCCTGGCTTGCCCTGTCGGCTATGCCGTACTTACTCAACCCCCAGCACCACGGTGCTTCCTCTTTCGTCAGTGGCTTCCGTGATAATGAGAAGCTAGGATGGGGCGGGTGATTTATACTGTGGGAATAATTGAATAATGGCCAGTTGAATTGATTAACGACTGTAACTCGGGATAGGTGTGTCCCCGAGGGCGAGTTGTGGAACACTGTTCCTACGGCGGCCATTGTTAAGTGTAGAGTGGTAAGAGGAAATGGGGGCTCTGTGCTTCGAAATAGTTACTTATCCGACAGACTGCCTGATGAAATAGCTCACTACGTTATATTCCTTGTAGCGTAGAGTTTGTGTTGGGAAAAGGCGCTGTCGCTTAGGGCGAGGCGGCTATTGAGGCGAGGGCGCATGCGCGAGAGAGACCGTCTCTTTGGGATATACAGCGCATGTGCGGCGGAGTAGCTTTCCTGCTATGTTTTAATGCCTCAGAGCGAGCGGTGCTCCTTCAGTAATATACAAAAGAAGAATTTTCTCTTGTGCACAGTATATAATCGACATTAGGGAATTTTGTTCCAATAGACAATATTTGTATATAGAGAGGGAGAGTGAAAGTTGGTTAATATATATACACATCCCTGGTTCCACTTTGCACAAAGAACAGGGGTGGGGGCTAGTGTTGAGACACTGCCATTTTTAGAAGATAGGGAGTGTGGTAAGCACTGCTGATATCCCTAATCCAGTTAAACCCTGAGTTGGGACCAGGGTATTTCATCATTCAGGCCTGTCTGGTGGGTACCTAGGCGGTACACCCAACGTTGTTCCTTGGATAGAAGGTCTTTGTCGTTCTTGAAAGCCTCTATGACAGTCCATTTCAGGTCATGGATGCTGTGTCCCATTGTCACATAGTGAGTGGCCATTCTCGTTGTAGTTTTTTTACAGCGTACATTACTGCGGTGTTCTCCCATACGTACTTTGACAGGCCTGGTGGTCATACCTACATATTCTTTCTTGCACGGGCAAGTGACTAGAAAGTTTAGTTTATCGCAATTGAGTATTCTCCAGTGCTTGTTTACAATCTTTGTAATCCGGTTCGAGTTGGTATTGTATGTTACGCAAATGGGGCGTTGGTCAGGTTCTTTTTTCGCTGTTGGTTCTAACAGGGCCTCCCTATTGTTATTTCGAGCTCTTTTGAAGCCTTTCCAAAACCCATGTTCTCACACAGAAGGGGTAAGAATCTGAAAGATCTGTTGGTCCACAAAAGACCTAAAAACCTAAAAACCTCACTAAGGATGACCCCCCGAAACTAACAACAGTCAGCGGGCATCATCCATGTGGGTCATGTGCGTCCTGTCAATACACGCAGCAAAGTCGCAACATCACCTTTTCCAACCAGTCTACTTGGGAACATTGTTCCTTTACAAACTGTAATAGCCGCAACGTTGTATATCTAGTCACTTGCCCGTGCAAGAAAAAATATGTAGGTATGACCACCAGGCCTGTCAAAGTACGTATGGGAGAACACCGCAGTAATGTACGCTGTAAAAAAACTACAACGAGAATGGCCACTCACTATGTGACAATGGGACACAGCATCCATGACCTGAAATGGACTGTCATAGAGGCTTTCAAGAACGACAAAGACCTTCTATCCAAGGAACAACGTTGGGTGTACCGCCTAGGTACCCACCAGACAGGCCTGAATGATGAAATACCCTGGTCCCAACTCAGGGTTTAACTGGATTAGGGATATCAGCAGTGCTTACCACACTCCCTATCTTCTAAAAATGGGAGTGTTTCAACACTAGCCCCCACCCCTGTTCTTTGTGCAAAGTGGAACCAGGGATGTGTATGTGTATGTGTATATATATATATATATATATATATATATATATATATATATATATATATATATATATATATATATATATATATATATATATATATATATATATATATATATTAACCAACTTTCACTCTCCCTCTCTATATACAAATATTGTCTATTGGAACAAAATTCCCTAATGTCGATTATATACTGTGCACAAGAGAAAATTGTTCTTTTGTATATTACTGAAGGAGCACCGCTCGCTCTGAGGCATTAAAACATAGCACGCGCGTGCGCGAAGGAAAGCTACTCCGCCGCACATGCGCTGTATATCCCAAAGAGACGGTCTCTCCCGCGCATGCGCCCTCGCCTCAATAGCCGCCTCGCCCTAAGCGACAGCGCCTTTTCCCAACACAAACTCTACGCTACAAGGAATATAACGTAGTGAGCTATTTCATCAGGCAGTCTGTCGGATAAGTAACTATTTCGAAGCACAGAGCCCCCATTTCCTCTTACCACTCTACACTTGACAATGGCCGCCGTAGGAACAGTGTTCCACAACTTGCCCTCGGGGACACACCTATCCCGAGTTACAGTCGTTAATCAATTCAACTGGCCATTATTCAATTATTCCCACAGTATAAATCACCCGCCCCATCCTAGCTTCTCATTATCACGGAAGCCACTGACGAAGGAGGAAGCACCGTGGTGCTGGGGGTTGAGTAAGTACGGCATAGCCGACAGGACAAGCCAGGAGCGCTTGGTCTCCACCATTACCCTTGAACAACCATACTTTTAGCACAACAGGGTCCCAACAAATCTTTTTCTCTTCGTTCCCAATTTTCCTCCCAAATTGCAGTTGGACCCCTAACTACCCTTCGCCCAGCCTTGGCTCATGGGGCATTGACTCCCTTTTTCCAGAATATGTATCTTGATCAGTATACTTCCTCCTTTGATAGCAAACTCAAGGTGTTTTAATGTGTTTGTGTGTTTAAATTTTGTGTTTTAAATGTCTGTTATCGACACTACAATGTCTGGTAAGATGGTCCTTTGCTGATCCATCTGGGTTGCCATGTGCCACAACCTATATATGTGTGTGTGTGTTTTTTTACAGGTGACCATTAGTCCAGCGCATTGGGATCCGCACACTATTAACCATGTGCTCTTGTTCTTTCAGGCTTACTACATCAGAAATTCTGATATAGCTTAAAACACGTATATCTATATAACATATCTATACACATTGATAAGGATATTTATTCACACACATTAATTGTGGTATAACATTAGTGAGTGACAGGGGGATCTATACCCGGTCCTGACGAAGGGGCATGTCACCCCGAAACATGTTGACCCACACAGGAGAGTAAGCCCAGTAACTTGCTTTACCTCTCCGCATCACCCCTTTTAACAATACCAGACAGTGTTTATTAAATAGTTTTTTCTACCACTTGGCCAGGTATTTTTTAACTTCACTTTAATTATCACTCCTGACCCCACTGACACTCACCCCAATTCACTCACATAGTACCCACATTAAAAAGGTGCTCCAGCGTAGTCGCTTGTCGCAGCACTGCCCCGTCCCGCAGCGGGGCGGGAAGACCCTGATGATGAAGCATGACACCAAGGGCCCTTTTGGTGTGTGAGGGGTATTTTAACACACTCAGTGTATTCCATTAACATCAGAATATACACTAACTTCATATGAGGTGGTCTTTGTTGATTATCTGTACTTTCAGAAGAGGCGGATTTGCCCACCTAGATGCCGTTTGGCACCACCTCTTCACTCCCCCTTTGATATTTTTTACTCAAGGACTTGTGCCAGGGCCAGTCAACTGAGGAATTGTGCCTGGAGTGTTCACACTTGGGGCAGTCACTCAAGGACTTGTGCCAGGGCCAGTCAACTGAGGAATTGTGCCTGGAGTGTTCACACTTGGGGCAGTCACTCAAGGACTTGTGCCAGGGCCAGTCAACTGAGGAATTGTGCCTGGAGTGTTCACACTTGGGGCAGTCAAGCGGCTGCTGGGAAAATAAACAAAGATCTGGTCAGCGACTCAGCGCTCTCAAGGGACTGACAGGCAGTCGCCAGAACCAATGTGTTTGTGATTTACTTTTATTCAAGGGCCCCCGTCCTAGAGTATGGTATGGTATGTATTTAGCGCTTAATGTCCCTGGCGAGGCGCTAAATGTGGATGGGGTAGCAAGCTACTACGGAGGAGCCCGGAGTCCTCGCCACAGACTAGGTAGCATTAGGGTGGAGTAAAACAGTCCAGCTCAGAAATGTGGCAAATTACCCCCTGAGGGCAATCACCAACCGCGAATCTTGCACAGTTTACAATCCGATGCACGGCACGCTTACAAATCACCCCATGCTAGGGGGATCGGACGTCCCGGATTTCCCTGGACAGTCCGGTGTCGGCGCTTTCATTCATTTTAAATACATGCCCCGGATTCTGGGGCAAAGGTCAAGTCATCCGGCAAAGGGGAAATACAATGTATGCTTTCCTTAAATAATATATCCGTTTCAGGCAGGTTGACCTCGACTGCATGCATGCTGCAGCAGAGAGGAGCGACATATGCAAAAGAAACAATTGATGGATGGAATGCTGACAATGCAAGCATTCACCCCCAGTCACAAGGATATGGGTTTAATCCATCATTCTTTTGCTCACCCCACCACCCCAATTTGGACCCAGCCATATGCAAATCAGCCTTGACCCTGTGCTTGTGGGAACAGTCCAGATCGAACTGCCAGGCCAAGTCCTCCCTGGACCGGAAACAAGCCCACGTCTGGGCATACCCTTCCCGCTTAGGGCTTGGCAGTTGGCTCTGGACTGTTCCCATGGGGCACAGGGTCAAGACTGATTTGCATATGCTGGGGCCAAACTGGGGTGGCGTAGTGGGCAAAAGAACGATGTATTTAACCCAGATCTTTTGACTGGGGGGGAATGTTTGCATTGTCAGCATTCCATCCATCATTTGTTTGCTGTAACGCAGCGGAGAGGAGGGCAGGGGTAGTCAGGGTAGAGGCTAGAAGTCTTGCCGTAGCTAATGTATGCGAATGTGCAGCATGCATGCGTGCATTTTTTTCTCCCAAAAATCGGGACAGGCCAGACATAGAAGTAAGGTTGATGCATTAGTCTTACTTTTAGGTCTGGCCTGTCCTGGTTTTTGCTTCTTAAACTCTGGTCACCCTAACCCAGGCACCATATGTGGTGTGACATTCAGAGACAGGCGTGAACACAATACACACCCCCACCGAGTGCCGCTGTACAGTACAAGGCATCATTGTAAACAGCTCAATAGGCACAAACCAGGCAATTACATTTCTATGGCATCAGTAGGTTTTCAAAACTACTGCGTGCAGTTCAAGACAAAAAGGCTTCTAAATTTAGTTTTAGCTGAAAGGCTTCACGTCGCGAGCACTGTACGTCTAGCTATCAGCAGAAATAAAACTTTACGTCAACCACACACACGGAGCCGCACACATCCCTGAATAATTGTTACATTATATATACACAGAAGAGGGCAATTCTCTGAGCAGCTGTGAGCATTCACAGCCGAGAAGGCGGCTTAGAGGGATATTCAGACCATACATGGAGCTTGCCATAAGGTAACTGAAGATCACAGTACACTTTCCCGACGCTGCTTCAGCCCAGCCTGGCAGTCAACTTCTTCCAGCCTTTGCAGATAACCTTAAAGTTTCTTCTACATTAAGACCCTAGCAGGAGTAAAATGTGCTTGATTCACAAGGAGGAGGTTTAAAGACCAGCATGGGTTTGCTCCACTAATTCATAAAAAACAAAAACACAAAAGGAACCCATGGGTCTATATAGTATAAGCTTGGCTGAAGAAAACACACCGACCTAGAAGGCATCCATTTTAAAGGACGGTTGCCCTCGCCCACCAGAGGTGTCATGCTTCATCACCGGGGAACCTCCTCGTATCAGGCTGCCTAAGCTACAACCCCTTCACTGAGAGGGAAGAGCTCAGGGATGTTTTGATGCTAATGGAGGTAAATGCTAAATACCCAATGAAAGAGCTGAAGTGGTGGTGGGGGATGCAGTGCAACAAGGGGTGAAGTGCTTAAAACTAACTATAAACGGTTCGCTGCATAACTTTATTCAGGCGATCCTGAGCTAGGATTAAACAACAGAAAGGCACGGCGGGAAACATTAGACCCCGCTCATGTGTCACAAAGGTCAAAATGTGCTGCCTCAAACATGTTTGAGGCTGGCTATATGGTGATTTAATTTTTTTATTTCTCCGTTCACTCTGTAAATGTGTGATATATTCTTGTCCAAGCCTAATAGCTGGTAAAATGTAATCCTGAGAAAATCTATTTGTGTGTGTATTATATAAATATATATAACTAACGACTAGTATATGTAGCAGGCCTTTGTACTCACTGCCATTCCTATGTGATTCTTAGAGTTTATCCATTTGTATCTCTTCCTTGAGTGACTTTACAACTTGTACATTTGCAATTTTTTCTGTTTGTATCTTATATGTAACTCTTGTAATCCTAAATCCTTACGTATTGCAACTGGTTCTTTTGTAAAGCGCTCTGACACCTTCGGGTAATGTTCGCGCTATATAAAATCGCATTAAATGAAAAAATACATGCAGCAGTTTAATCACTGACAGTGTCCACTTGTGCGGTCATGTAAGCGCAGACGCTCAAGGCTCACTCACAGGTCCTCAAATTACTGTATCCCTGGAAGCTATAGGCAACAAGCTTTTGGAGCAGCCCGAACACTTTAGGTCATGTTACACGGTTTCTGTATCACAAGTGTTTACCAATTCCTGGCCTCTAAGCCGAAGTAGCCCAGCATACCTCAATCGCATCTGCATTCACAAAGCTTCCAGACCCCTCCGCTCGTTGGGACTCCTACTTGCACATGTCACAAGCATATGAAAACCAGATCCCGCCATCGAGCCTTCTCCTATATCGCTCCTAAAGTGTGGAATGACCTGTTGCCACAGATAGGAGCCTCCTCCTCACTTCTTGAATTCTGCAAGAAGCTGAGGACCTGGCTTTGAATAGTCCAACAAGGCCCCAGGTGTGCCCAGACTCACACCGGCCCTGCACCAGGATACCCTCCCGGCGATAGTGCGCTCTACCAATCTGCACAACATAAGTAAACAGATCCGCTGTCAATCAAAACCTTGATTCAGTTGCTCTCAATACGTTTTCGCAGCGCGCTGCCAAGTAAAAGTGTAGGCACCGGCCTTTCAACCCATCCTCTCTCAGGACTAGGCAGATAGGAGCCTCATTCCATTTATGCCATGTGCACTCTCACGACTGACTGCACTAACAGGCCATTGTTTATTATCCTCAAATCCCTCCTGAAGGGGCCCGGTTTATATTGCAACTACTTTCAGTTCCGTATGTTTTGTTCCTTGTAACAGAAGCTTCCTAGCCAGAATTAACTAGTTTGTTTACGGTGCCAAGTTTCTATTGTTTGCAGTAGTTTTTCCTTTGCCTGACTCCGCCTACACTGGCTTTCCCTCCACCTTTCTGCCTATTTGTGCTGCAGTAGAACTCCCCCCTCTCCCCCTTTAAGATGGCAGCCACAGCCTGGCCACTAATTTTAACTATTCTTAAAGCAGGTCTTAGACAACTGCTCAAAATGTAACTTGGAGAAATAACCTATATCAGAGAGCATCCTGTAAATCATATTAATTCAGCCATATTTCGCAGAAAGTCAGACAGGGACCCCATCTCACCCCCAACCCATTTTGCCCCCACCCCCAGCAGTAATCCCACAAGGATAACAAATGCCTGCTCAGAGGTAGTTAATAGATCAATTAAAAAAAAAAAAAATTCGACTAAAAAAACCTTCAGATTGTATTTATTCCAGAAACACGGTGGACAGCAAACCTGTCTCATAAAAAACCTGTCAGCCTAGCAAATCAAGTGAAGCTTATCCTGAACTAATAGTGATCTAGGTGCACACTGGTGTGGGTGGAAAGTGGGGACTAGGTAGCCATATCACAGAATATCGCAGTAGACAGTGGGTCTCTTATGCCACATTTGACTTCTAAAACCTGCATGTCCACCCAAAAGGACATATTTATAGATACTGGGCAGTATATTATGCCAGTTTCTGCAGGCTCAAGGGTGGGCAGTAAGACGGGGAGAGGGGGGAAATGGATGAAATTAAATTAATGAAATTAAAATGTATAATAAACGCGCACTTCTACCCTGGGGTGACTAGGTGCACAAGCTTGCCAACAGGGAAATCCCAGGTTAGGAGGCTGGACAGAATTTTATAGAATCCTAGAGGTTGAAAAGCCAAATTTGTATTGTTATTTCCTACAACAGGGCCACCTAGACTCAACTGAACATGTTTTAAATGAAATAAATGCTTGGGTAGAAGTTAGAACCGTCAAAGTCTCTACACACATTTAATTGGAAGAACATAAGTCTTCCAAATACCCTAAAGGAGGTGCAAGGGCGTGCAAACACTTTAGGATATACTTAAGCCCTCCTGAATTCATCCACACGCTTACTCAAGAATAAAGACTTCCCCCTACCTTAGTCCATAATTAACCAGCATTGGCAAAGCCTATTGGTGTGGGGTAATATTAGCACAGTGGAACGCAGTGGATGGAGCCAGCAGCAGTGGACAGAGGGGGGTGTGTTTGTAAGTTGTAAAGTAATTCCTCAAGCAGTTCAATGAAAGCACTCAAGTGAAGGTGGAAGGATACGCTCAAAAAGTCAGTAGAATTAAGTGGGATGGATTCTCCACTGGGCTGAGATGTGATTGTCTAAAGCCAGTGGCTCGGAGACACTGGTCGTAAAAAGCCAACTGCTGGAAGGTGAAGACCCAAAGCCCATTGTATGTATGTCAGAGTGACCCGCTACGGCTGTCAAAACCAAAGACCTAAAATGATAATATCCCCACCCCATCCAATACACTCGCACATGTAGAGCGAGCGGTGGAAGGAATTGTTTGAAAAGGAAGTACCGTGGTGAAAGATCACTTCTTTAGTAACAAACTACTGTTTCCTAGTCAACACAAGCTGTACTTCAAGCTGAAAGTCAGTTAGTTCCAGCAACAGGACAACACGGGTTGTGAAAAGGCCCCAAGACTAGGGTAACATTTACAATCATGCACATCATTAACTCAACATCCCTTTCACATCTTAGGTCACCCTTCTCACCCATGGTTTTTCTTCACAGCACGAAGGTTGCATTTGGAATTGGCCAGAAAAGAAAAGATGGCAGCAATCTAATGATGTCAAACACAAGATAATACTTTTTTAGCCAATTTGACTACAGAAACACCATTCTCAGTACATATGATCCTCTTGTAAAGGAGTTCTGCTACAATTCCACGACTGTTTGTGGAAATACTCAGATTTAAATAAGTTATTAAGAGATATGTAAAATACTGTATGTTGGCTGTCAGACATTTCTAAACAGTTCTCCACCAGGTGAGCACTGTTTTCAGACATCATGGGTTATGATCATGCCAAGGAGAGAACAAACTACTACACCATAAACAGTACAGTTGTAAAATACATTCACTCAATTACAGTTCCGCCTTAAACTTCTGAGGAACAGGACTAACACGCAACAACCAGGCGGATGAGTAAATGACTCATACTTAAACTAGCAAAAAGGAAAACCAATATACCATATGTGAGCGATACAAAAAAAAAAAAAAAGGCACATGGCCACAATTTGGAAGACAAACATGTTATATTAAAGCTAATGTGATTAAAGGCTAATATTAAAACAAAGCTACCATGCTAATGAGATAACCGTCTAATAGACGAATGACCAAGAGGCAAAACTATCTGACGGGTTTGGATGCGTGGGCCGCTCCCCACCGTGGAGAGATGGAGGAGGGATCTGCGGTACTGCTGTACACAAACCGAGTTGTACAGTGAATTGCTACCACCTAGGAGTAGACCGAAAAACTTTTGGGACCTCTATAAGGAATATTTACAGAAGGGGGAGGAGGGCAGTTCGGGCACGTCAGAGGTGGTGGATCTTCAGGACCAAGTTTCAGAGTAGAGGGCTGGACGGACGGGGGTTCCTTCCTATGGGATGAGGAGTGATGGAGGTAGTGGGGGGGTGCTGGGATAGCCTTGCCGTTTCAAAACACGTGAGGGGTATGGAGGGTGGGCCACTGAAGGGGTTAGGCAATCGGGGGTGCGGGGTAGGACGTGACACGGTATACACACACCACGTTTATTCTTGTTCAGACCAGCTTGACATTACACGGACACACACACGGGTGGGAGGGGGGAGTTTGGAATGGGGTTTGGGTAGGTTTCTGAATGTTCTTGTTTCCCTTTGACCTTCCATAACAAGAGACCTTGCCTTCGAGTTTTTCTTGATGGGTGGTCAGTTGTCGTGCTGCATTGCGAGCTGCCTCCGAGGGGGAGTTAATACCAACAATGCTGGGCTGGTTCCACTACATTTTGCCGCCGGGCCCCCGGGATGCCGGTTACTATGGCTGTGTAACACTTTTGACTGAGGAGTTATTGAGCTTTGTGTAGCCAAGCAATGTACGTTTGTCAATACATATGTAACGACGAAAAAAAAAAAAAAAACTATCTGTGACGGGTAAAATTAAAGGTAAATAGACAAATTTTGGAAAACATACACGAGGTTGTACTAAAGGACACAACTTGCAAAACAGACACTAAAGGGAGGAGGGAAGGGGAGACGGTGGGGGGGGGGGGGACTGCAGGGAATCAATATGATTTTTTTTTAACGTTTCAGATGGGCTAACTGCTGAATTCCTTAAATAATGCAAGGACCCCCTATACTCACACCGTTTAAAGCTTATTTGAAAGCGCGGAGGACAGGCGAACTCTCTCCCACAACTAGGGAATCGGTTGTTATAATGTTGCTGAAGCCTAATAAGGGTAGTAGACTTTGCCACTCATACCATCTGCTATGCCTCCTAAATTTGGACAAATTTGGACAGCTATGGTTATAGCTGCCAGATTTAATCCTCTGATAGACAAACTGGCCCTCTCAGATCAAGTGGGATTTATCTTCAGCAAGTCCATGGCACATAATCAGTGAACACCATTTGCTCCGATACACCAGAATAGCCCTGACCGGAGACAGAGATGATTCAGAAAAGGGGGTGGTGATGAACAGAGTGTCTGAATTAAGCAGACCACTCTTACCTAGTCCAAAGATCAGGGCTTGATCCATCACCGTTATTTAGCTCACTGCCCCATCCCAGCTCAGAACCTGGCTATATGCAAATTAGTCTGTCCCTGGCCCAGTGCATCATGGGAACAGGGCAGACCAAACTACCAAGCCAATTCTTCACCAGAAAGGATACAAGCTACCGGGGACCGGTTTCTGGCATTTCAGCCTCGTCGGCCCGGCTTGCTTGAATCCTGATGGAGCAGTGAGCAAGGGACTCATGTCTGAGTATGCCCTGCCACACCTATAGTGGCCAAAAAGGAGACAGAGATGGCCTTTTTTTAAATACCCAGAAATCCTTTCATTCACTGCAATGGTCCTGCCTCTTTGCAACTCTGCATAGAACTGGCATTGGCAGCTACCCAACGGAAATTCATTGGGCTGCTACACTTTGACGCAAGAGCTTGGGTATGTATTAATAACCGCTTATCAGATCCCTTAGGTAGATGTAGCCAGAAGAGGCGTTCTCCCCACTCTTTGCTATGGTGACGGAGCCCCTGTCCTGCAGGCTCAGGGAGTATCAGACTCACAAATGAATTGTCTTTCCAACTAGAAGCCTCCTAGAGTCATTATACGCAAACAATATTCTCCTTTTCATTTAGAACCCGCATGCTAATCTTGTCGCCATTATCAGAGAAGTTGATTTGTTAGAACACACCGGTATTCAAATCAACTAGAATAAATCTGAGATTGTCCCACTCATGCATTTTATGAAACAGGTAGAGCTAGATTAAAAAAAGAAGCATAACAACTGGGTGCTACCTGATTATTTCCACAGAGAGACAGAGATGTTATGTTATGTTATGTTAAGCTGATTTATAAGGCGCACAGATGCTCCAGCAAAGGAGCGTCCTGGCGCCCGCCAGGTAGCAGCACAACACAACAAGGCAAGGGGGGAAGAACAGGGGGGCTAAGGGAATAGAAAAGTTTTTACTGCCCGCCGAAAGGAGAGCAAATCCCCGAGTGCACGGATCTCAAAAGGAAGAGAATTCCATAACACGGCGGCACGTACTTGAAAAGAACGGCCGCCGGCCCGGCAGCGCTTAAACCGGGGAACAACAGCAAGTTGCAAGTCGGATGATCTTAGGGCACGGCCCGGGATGTAACGAGACAGGAGGTTGGCAAGAATCAAGGCAGGTGATCCCTTAATAATTTTGTAGGCCACACAAAGGACCTTAAACTGAATCCTCCGAGCAATCGGGAGCCAATGCAGCGAGCGCAAAGTATTGGCAGTAGAGCAAAATCTGGGCAAGCCCACGACCGCTCTTGCTGCAGCGTTCTGTACACGCTGCAGGCGGGTAAGTTCCGCCTCATTTAAGCCCGATAGAAGGGCGTTGGCATAATCGAGGCGTGACATGTAGGACTATTTAAGCCTCACAGGGAGAACGCTGGATTGCATTGTCGCTAGCATTGATGATAACCATTATTAAGATGGTGATCAGGTCAGAATTCTTATATTTATTAACTAACTTTCCCATTTCACCGAATAAAACATTTAAGGGTTGTCTTTTATTCTATCGTCGCTGATATGGGCAGGAAACAGCTGCGCCTAAGTTGATATATTTGAAACCTCTCCCTCGTCAAAGGGTGATTCTGCGTGCCAGATTATGGATTGAAAAGATTCCTGCTTGTGCTGTGCACAAAGGGGAAAAGGAAGTGAACTGCTATGAAGAAATAGGGCCATCCTGGACTCACTGGCAAGGACCCAGAGGCCCAGCTGTTTCCAGGCATGAGGGGTGTTGCCCCCCCCCTTGTTTGAGAAGCTTACACCAATAGGCTCACTGCTCAATCCAAACAGTACAGCCTACATAGTGGCAGCACTGTCATCTGTGTCTTTACAGACCTCCCCACACCACCAAGAGCACACAATATGACGACATTTTTAAAAAATGAATAAGAACTTACTAGACATTCAAATGTATTGTGTGATTTTCATGTTGCGTGTGTTCGAGTTGCTAAACCTCCACCACACGTAAAAGGCACACTTTGGTACTAGGGCATGGCTCGGAGCTATGAAGCACCCCTGCATGGAGTTCATCCGCGAGGTTGACTTACTTGGGCCAGTTCGATTGCACCTGGAAAATTTGCCCAACCAACCTGGGGGCAGATTTACAATAACTGGTGCATCCCTGCATGTCAGCAGGGATGCGCCAGTTATTTTGCGTGACGGTTGAAACCCCTTGCGCCACCATGGATGTGCGGCATTTACAATGCGGTGCACTGTGGCGCAAGGATAGAGGGATGTGCGACGCATCTGATGGCGTAAAGGTGGTGCTGTGCTGGAGTTGTGTCGCAAGCGCGACGCACCTCCAGCACTGCTCAGGGGTGCCCTATACTTGCTGTGCTGCGTCACTCCTTACGGCTGCTTCATGCTTTTGACGCAGCGGGGACGTAAAAGTGACTCTTGTAGATTTCACTACGTCACTTATGGGCTTCCTTGCGATGGAACGCCCACCCTGCATACATTACACCTGACACAGGTATAATGTAGCGCAGGGCTTTACAACGTGACGCATCTCACTAGATGTGTCACGTTGTAAATATGCTGCATAGTGGTGCATTGTTTACGCCGCTGCCGAGTCACAAAAGTGACGCAACGCCGGCGTAAAAGTGTCACAAGGGGCTTGTAAATCTGTCCCCTGGTCCTTCTAGAATATGATCCTACGGTCTATGTTCATAGATGGATGGAGTTTATGGTGGGGGCTGTGAGGATGGAGGAGAGGACATATCTACATAAAAGAGAAATGAGGAAGGAATCTGCATTATCATCGTACCTGTGAGAGCTTGTGTTTGAACAGTGAGCAACCGAGGTTGGTGGGGGGGGGGTCAGGGTGGGAAAGGGAGATGGAAGATGATTGGCTATTACGGTTCGGTTTCCATCAATGAGCCTCATTTGAATGACGCTGCATCTTTCATCAGAGAACATTTTACTGCAAAACTTGTATGCTCCTTAGTAAACCCTCCTATAGGTGGAAGCTGAAAGGAGAGGTTGTTTACATTCGGTGGGCTGTGCACTCATACCAGCCACTGGAATCCAGAGAAACAGGCAGCGCTTTAAAGGGAATGTGCACGCGCCTCCGAGCGCGCCCGGATATGGAGAGCTGGCCTGACATAAGAAGGGACTGTCTGCTGAGCGAATCTCTGGCCTTCTCAAAGGTTGCATTTCAGCATACAAGGACAACACAAAGACAAACACCCAAGGAGAAATACTGCATCTTGGCAGAACACTAACCAGAGGAAAGTGTGGTTGAGCGGTGCAAAAGAAATGCCCTCACAGGCCTCTGCGGGCAACACCAGCGTCGAACTCCATGGTGGAGAATTGCTGCATCATCAAATATCTCACAGAAAAAAAATGCTAAATAGGCCTCTCATTCCTGTAAATTGTGAGACCCAGGGTTTTGGAGACACTGCTTCCTTGCACTTCGTGGGTTCACCAAATTACGTTTCAAGGCTTACCCGTAACTGCACTACAAAAATGTTTTAAAAACTCAAAAGATTTGACTACATGATGAAATGAAGTCTTGACAAGCTAATGATCTGGAAAGTGCATTGAGCAAACATTGATTTTACCAGAGCAGGCACGCGCGGCAGGACGGAGCATGCCTGTGGCCCTTCCATGTCTGGTGGCCCCTCATTAAACACCGCTCTCTCACAGTGCCATCACCCTCACTTTCATTTGCCTTATCTTCAAGCTTGATGCCACACGGGCCCATGGCAGGGACTTACAGCTCAGCCACCCCTCCACCGCCTTAAGATATGTGACAGGGGTGGGTACCCCGTGTGGGTGAGGTGCAATGCTTACCTTCGACAGCGGGGAGGCCCCCCGTATGCTCTGCACTATCTCCTGCCCCTGGGGGTGCACCCGGGCCACGTGCTCCCACATTCGCTCCCAAGTCTGAGGGTCCAGCGGAAAGCCGCTCCGGTTCACATAAAACAGCACCCCTCCATCCTTGTCCTCTTCCTCGGACCCGGCCCCGGAGGCCTGCTGGCTGCTGCTGCTGCTCAGAGGCACCAGAGCCGGCCCAGTGCCCCCGCTCGGCCGGTCGTGGGTACTGCGAGAGCGGCCCGGCTTGGCCCCCTTGACCACCGCACGGTGCTGGTGGTGGGGCCGGTGCGAGCTGGAGCCGGTCATAGCGCCGCAGCGCAGGGCTCTAGGCGCTGGAGCACTCACTCTCCACGGGGCTCCATGCTGGGGTCCTGTAGTGGAGGCCAGATGACCAGGTCAGCCGGACAATTCTCTCGCGCAACCTAAAGAAAGAACAAATACAGAGTAAGAGTGCATCAACTGTAAGTATTTGGAAAGAACTGAACATTTTTTATCGAACATAAAAACTGCAGATAGCACGAAAGGCAGTAATGGTGTTGGAATTAATCTGAAAACAGGTAATTATTTACTCTGAGACCATTAATTATAACTAGTAATTAATGACTAAAATCATATGACCTTTAATCAGGACATTTGGTTCAAATTAACTTACCCATTCACATGTCCATTTTCCTGCACTACTGTTTTTAATAGAGTTAGTACTACCCCCACATTAAAATTCTG
Organism: Lissotriton helveticus; assembly: GCF_964261635.1. Lineage (NCBI taxonomy): Eukaryota > Metazoa > Chordata > Amphibia > Caudata > Salamandridae > Lissotriton > Lissotriton helveticus. The sequence continues at coordinate 1,841,058,371 of NC_136067.1, read as the reverse complement.
GTTTGGGGAGTAGCCAATACTCTTTAATTACGCACTTTTTCCTTTGCTACGTAGTTCTTCACGTACTCACCAAAAGAACCCAATGAAGACAACTGGCAACCGACTTCAGTTGGTGCCTGAGAGTTCTTCTTTTCCTCACTGATTTTGTCTAACCCACTTGATTTCCCCTTCTCCTAAACTATTGGTGGTGGCCAATGAGAGTTCATCTCCTCTCTGTCTCCTGTATTATTAAGGTACTCTTCTGTTGTTTGGATATCTTAAATCAAATACTACATTAATATTTTCAAGACCACTTCGATTAAGATCATTTTCAAGACCACTTCGATTAAGATCAGCTGCTGGAACACAAAAAAGCCTAGGCATTGAATGAGATGGTCACTTATTTATACTCCCAATTTAGGTAATCGGGATATGAGTAGGAGATGTGTAATTCGGGCCAAGGCCACACAGTGGAGTTCCATTGAAGAAAAAAAATAGATTACAACTTCGGGTTTAGAAGCCAACAATTTCCAGTTGACCAAAATTGTCGAAAGAGTACACATCGAGTAAACCCCATAAAAAACATTAAACCCGGGTTGACTATGGAGGTTCACACCCCGTGATGCACGACAGGCAGACTGTCACACACCACAAGGAAGGGGGTGTTGGATATGATTAAATCGTGCATTTAAGAGACCAGAATAAAACACACCAGGAATCAATGAACGTGGGGCCCAGGCACCAACCCGCAGCGCGCGTACTAATGTGTACATATTATTTACTATAGCTGACGCGCAGTGCCACTGATTCATCACTACGGGGAGTCCTCGCTGGCAACCATGGGGTGGCCCTCGGCGGCTTCTTTCAGTGCATGCCAGCATCAGACACGTTTCTCAATCCCTGCCCAGAGCCAGGCTGGGACACGCTCAATCCTTACCACAATAAAGCACCGTTTATTCAATGCACCACACAAAGAACACGTTCTATACCAGTGTTGCATTACATACTGGAAAAGGCTCATCCTTTTAACCAACATCAGAAGAATGATCGAACGAATTGACCCCTTGTGATTACTGGCTGGCTGCAGGACACACACCCGCACCACTCCCTCCCTACCAGATGGCTATTTCTGTCCGCTTTCCTCGCTTACTCTGTCTCTTCTCTCCACACTGCCACGTGCCCGGCTGACCAGTGCCTGTATGTGCCTGCTGCACGCTTGAGCCTCAGTGCCTGCTTCCTTGATGGATGCTATCTGCCTGGCTGTTTGGAGCCTGGATCCCCAGCACTGGACTGCGCTCCTGTGTATGGCTGCTCCATGCCTGCTTGTCACACCCCTCTATGCCTGTTCTCCAGCGTGGTGAATCTATGGAGGGCGTTATCCCTGCGCCTGGCTGCTCGCTGGCCTCTATCCACATCTTCAATCCCCAAGCAGCCCGTGGGGGTGTCCGGGGCTGGAGTGGACTGCAGGATGGGGGGTGCGCTCAGCAGGATAGGATGCAATGACCCACAACACTATTGCCTCATGTAACATAACGTTTGCTTTTGTAACATGCTCACTTGTAATTTTCTCCTCATGTAACATTACTGTTTCTATTGTGAAGCGCTCTGACACCCTCGGGTAAAGTCCGCGCTATATAAAAAAAAAAAGCATAACATTAAAAAAATAAAAAAATAAAAATCATTCTAGCTGCTGCCTCCTCGTTGGTGGGGCTGGTTTGAACCTTTATGCCAGGGCTGATTTTGGTGTCCAGTCAGTCCACCCCTTGGTCACTGGTCACCGCCCACCCTCCCTTGCCCCAAAAAAGCACCAGCATTTCATTCACCAGCCCTCAGTGCAATGCTTGCTCGTCATATTGCCTATTCCCGGACCTGCTCTGTGCCTGCCCTTATATGCACTCATGCCCCGGCGGCTGCCTGTCCTCTCCCGGCCCCAGCCCCTCACCTCACCTCCAACCCCGGCAGAGCGGCGCACAGCAGACGCCTCAGCCGGGCTCCGTCCTCTCCATTCTGCCCCCCGAGCTCCACTAATCCCCGCCACACCGTATCCCGGCAGCCACGGCTCAGCCTTCCGCGCGCTCCCATTGGTCCAAGGCACAAAGGAGGGCGGGTTCCAGCCTTCTCATTGGTCGGTGAGGGGCACCGGCTCGCCAGTTGGCGTTGGAATAAAAATAAGGAGGGTCAGACGTCAGCTGTGTGTGGCCGGGCCCGGGAGGCGGCTGTGGAGGGTTGTAATTCCATCACTGGGGGAGGCGTGCCCAAGGACCCCTGACAGCAGTGGGTATCCGATGTTTGCTATGCACAAGACTGCAGAGCGGGCTGCGGGGCAATTGCATTAGCTAAATTACTCTAACCTTCGAGGATGCAATGCAACCACTGTTTTGTGGGAGCAATGCACAGTGAGAAGAGTAATAGTGCGTTTATTGTCACTGCAGGATGACCGACCTCCACTTTCCATAGTATCATGAGCACTGCTTCCAATTTTGTAGGTCTTACCTGCAAACCGCTGTTAGCCTGCGTGGCGGTCTTTAATGAAAGCACACTAACGCTACAAAACCATAAATGCACCATGTTGGGACCTGAAAATCCACGATTGGCAATTTGTAGATCGACCTCGTGGTCCCATTTATCCCAAGTTCATTACTGATTACTAGGGCTACAAAAAAGGCCAGGCTTAGGGCGTCTCAGCCCGGGCGTCGAGGCTAAGGGTGTAGAGGACAAGGGTAGTTGCCTGTTTGGGCCTGTTCGAGCCTGGTCGGGACTAGGGCCAGAAATGCTGCCCTTATTCTCATTTAACAATACCCAGCCCCAGGGGCGCAACTAGGTCTTAACATCGGGGGTGGCTAACATAGCAAATAAGGGGCGTGGCTAAAGTTAATCAAGGGGGCGGAGCTAAAATGGCAGACAATCAGGATCAGGTAATGCTCAGGCCAAGCTGAGAAACAGAAGTGGCGATTCTGCATTACAAAACTGCACCTTGGTATTCATCATGCACCGCATGGAGATGCTTTCCACAGAGGCTCAAAGCAAAGACAACACTCTTCCAACCACACATGCATAAGGTGTAACCTGCTACTCGCATGGACAAGTGCTTCAGCATCGCACATAAGGGTAGTAAGTGCTCTACAAATACAATATAATATGCCCTGCATTGTGTGTCTCTCTTGGAACACAATGACTATGTGAGGACTGTGCCTGCCCTCTGCATTAACGTATCTCAACTATTGATGAAAAGTGTCAGAATTGGTAGGACTGATCTGTCCGGTCGAAGGAGAATTCCAAACAGGCTATGGCTGAAGGATGCACTGGTTGACAGTATAGATTGGGGTCACAAAGATGGAAACACTCATGGCACAGATTTGGTAGAACACTGGTTATGGGAGCACACCCAGGAAGGGAGGAGCAGAGATAGAATAAGAGCCACAGTCCCCTGAGTATTCTCACCTGCGACAGCAGTTGGTGAGTTACCTTCACTCCACGATGCTCTATCACGTTTGTGTCACTACAGTTTTATTTTGTTCCGTATGGGGTTGGCTCTGTGGTCCTGAATCTGGAGCTTGCAGCTACTTCACTTCTTTCTATGGGGTTGACAGTGTCTTCCACCTCAGCAAAGTATACTGCCTTTCTTCTCTTAGGTTCTCTGGCTGGATTCAGGCAGCTGGGAGACTGGTCACACTCTTGTTCTGAATGTTAGCAGTAAAATTCTCTGTGCTAATGTAGAGATCTTTTGGTTCACATTTCTTACTTTGTATTTGATCATATTTTCTCTAACCTACTCCAGACTTTCCCTCTGATAGATGGACCATGCCAACGCATTGATTGGCGCGTCCTTGTGGTGATCTTTTAGGGGTGTCTCCCTTTTCTCTCCGCCTTATCCCTTTTTCCTCCCAAGGGTCAGTGACAGACCTCACCTCAACCACTGTTGATATTCACCATCATAGGAGACTGAGTGAATTTGACAGCAATTATGCAGTCTCGTCCATACTGAATCTCGATCCTAACACCATGCCCATGATGCCACAGGTGCCTTGACGCTCATGTACCATTTCTCTTAAAACAACTGTTGACATGTGCCCAAAACAACATGCACCACCTATCTTCAAGCATAGTTCTCCGTCTGGGGCTAATGTTCCCCTCAAAGCAGCTGCTGCCTTGCCTTGTTAAAACAACTGAATACAAATTCAACAGACCAAAAGTGCTTAGGTGAAATCCCTGCATTCAGGCAAGGATATCACCTCGGTGGCAGCCTGTCTCAAACAAAACAAGAGGTGTGGGGCAGGGAGGGTTGTTGAAACCTTTCAGAGGCGGGCTGGCAGGGGTTGGTTCTGGGCCTCTCCGAAAGGGTAATTAAAATCACATTCTCACCGATGCTACACGCAGCCTAAATAGAAATTTAACGGGAAGAAAGGTTTCCATGCTTTAAATATTTTAATGCGTGTCAGTAAATTGTCATGCTGTCATGATCATCTTAGCCCGGGCTGTAGAAGATGAGGGGAGGGGGGGGGGGCTGAAGCCTCTTTAGCCCAATGGGTGTTGCGCGCCTGGCAGATATGTACACTCATATGTAGCTGTGTACCTACATTTTGCACTGCCGTCCCCTGGCCATTCCACCAACAGCTTCACTATTCCCATTCAGCGAGAAGACGTACATTCTTTTTATAGTGCAGCTTTGAGAACACCCACTTTTTCACAACTGCTCGTGAACGTGGATTGTCTACAAACAGCAGAAGTTCTGCAGATAAAAGAGTACGCTTCCTTTATTCCCTTCTTTGAACCTCAGCAATTTACACAACGTTCAAGCAGGTTTCAGGACTCCTGTTTCTGTGCGCGAGTAGCTTTTCCAGTTAAGGTTTTTCTGTAAATTCAGGCACTTATAGAAGTGTTCATCCCGTTACAAATTTAGGACTACAAGAACCAGAAACCAAAGAAAACGTTAATTGGACATTTCTAGCGCAAGGAATGGGGAAACGTGAGCATTCTGCATAATTTCCTTATTCACGTAACGCCTATTGCCAGACTTCAGTGGAGACAGCTTTCAGGACATTCACGAGTCTGGGTAGTCAATTTTTTTTTCTTTCCACTGTCACGTTAAAACCTTCACACCTCCCAGCAAATAAAGTCTCACTTCACGCCATCAGGCTGGGTTTACAATGCACCCCAATTTAAACAATCAGCAGAGGTGTGTGGGTGGAGGCGACGACATGGGGCAGGCGGCAACTAGAGTCAAATTTCGGAGGGGGGGGGGCTGAAAAAGATTTGGGGGGGGGGCTAATTCTTCAAGAAGGGCTAAAAACATAACAAAAGCCTCATTTACATTGAAATGGTCTTTTACAGACCTTTGAAGTACTCGGGTGCGGCTGCAATTAAAACGTCGCCAGCCGCGAAGCTGTGTCAGCCCGGGCTGACACACACGACGGGGGGGGCTGAAGCCCGGTGAGCCCAATGGGTGTTGCGCGCCTGCCCAGCCCATACCATCCACAACGACAAATAGAGCAATACACTCACACCAAATGTACACCACGCACAACGCAATGCACAGATTAATGTACCAGCATGCACTACAAACCCAACCAAACCACATCTACACACCCTACTATCCCAACTACCACACATATCCACCATCACCCACAAACAGTACACAACTCTATCCGATACCACTAACCAATACACTCATCACTAACACAACGCCAATCAACACCATAAATAACTACATCCCACTCAGACACACTCTCCCTGCTGTAATTACACCTAACAGTCCACCTTTTATCACTAACAAATATATAATGATTCTTCCATCAGTTGTCCAACAAACACCCTCCTCTCCCTTCTACCATAATAACACTAACACACAACACACACACTGCACACCACCTCACTTTGTAACTCTTGAAACAAACCAGTCTAAGATAAACACTCTCGCCTCTACTTCATTCACTCCTACACACAACATACACTTTACACATAAACACATCACCACCCCTCTACGTCACACCCTCCTCTCACAAACAATACTACACAACCAAATCAGGTGCATGAAACATATACATCAGCACCCCTTTTCACCACACCTCAAAAGCGAAACACATCACACACACCAGCACAACAAGATCTTCAGAGCGCAACACCTCATAATACTTACCATCACAAAATACATACATATACCCACCTTTCAAAGCACACAAAGGAACAAACTCCAATGCCAAGCTTTCACTCTTCCACCACACCTAACACAGATACAGCAATACAGCACCTCTCTTCTAACCGCCTCTCATCCATTGGACAATTTAAAACATTACGACATGACCCACATGCTGCACCACCTCCCCTGACTCATACACCTTCCGCCTTTAACACACGCAAAAAATATAAGCAACATGCCACACCTCACAACTTTGCTTCCCCAAGTCTACCTCACAACAATGTTACACCACAAAAGCAACAGAGCACTCCAACTCATTCTCAAACACCATCTCCAACACATACACATGCAGACCCATCAAAATGCCTTCTTAGCATTCTGGATGAGGAACACGATACAGAACAGCTACACGATTGCTATCCTATTACAGCTAATACCAGCACTAAAAACACACCTGCTACACACCCACACAATACTGATCACTCTCCTACAAAACAAAGTCCCACTATCACAAAAGGCCACTATCTACACTGTCTACTAATAAATGCTCGATCCCTCTCTAAAAACAAGCATCACATCTACGACATTCTCACCGATGCAAAACCAGACATACTATTCATAACCGAATCATGGTTGGGAGAGGATATGGCTCCAGTCCTGCATGAAGCCATTCCTCTAGGCTATCAAATAATCACCCAAAATCGTATAGCCAAAAAAGGAGGTGGTCTAGCTGTTGTATTCAGGCAAACAATAAATATCACTAAAATTGACAACATCTCCATAAAGAATTGTGAGGCTCTTCTAACAAGATGCAATCCTACACCGTCTTCCACCTGTAACTTCCTGCTCCTTTACAGACCTCCACCTAGCAAGGCAACATTCCCAGACGCACTTCTAGACACAGTTTCAAATCTGATAACAGAAAAGCGCTTCAACGCCCATCAGGGGTAACAAGTGCTATATGAATGCAAATCTTTCTTCCCCTTTTATCCATCCGCTATCCTTCTCACTCCAAGTAACAGACTAATATCCACCACTGAAATTACCTCATATTTCACCATATTAATTCACCACTAATCCTCTATAGGCTCCCTGAATAGCATGCGTCAACAAGCGAGCGATAGATAAATACGAACCTTTGTCCTACTCTATCCTTCTGCTATCATTCCAAATCCAAATAACTGATTAACTTATCCACCACTTAAAATGTACTTGCATGTTTCACTATACTAATTCAACACTAATCCTCTGTGGGTCCCGGAGTAGCGTGCTACCCGCCGAAAAAGCGCTTCGACGCCTCGTCAGGGGTAGTAAGCGCTATATAAATGCAATTACAATACAATACAATACAATTACATTCCACTTTTTATATTTGTGGCCATTCCCATCTCATCCGTCTATTCTTTTTTTTTTGTCAAATCTGTTTATTAGCATTTTTAGAGATGCTAATAGGCCTTTCAACAGCTTCAACTCAGCAAACTGGGCATGGCAGATGAACGTCTATGCACATTATAGCGGTACAATTAAGGAACACTATGCCACAGGTGCAGTAAGTCATAAGGAAAGGATGACCGCCCAATGCTGGCGAGAGCATGGGGTGCTGGGAGGGCTGCCCCCGAGTTCGTCCATGACTGTCCACTCGCTGCGCTTAGTGCATTAGCAGAGTTTAGGGTGGATCATACCCACGTGGACTTGTGTACAAAGATGACTTTCATACAACAACTGGAAAGAAGCAAAGAGATGAAAACAACAGCGGCAAAACCACAGACACATATACATATTAGTCGCTTTCACTCCTCTCCTCCTCCCCCCCTCTGTTAGCCCCCCGCTCCCCACCTGCACGCGCACCCCAGCCCCAGCTGGGCCTGAACCCGAAACTTGCATGACTCTAAGAATCAAAAGCAGTATCTAACTGATTATTTAGACAGGGGAACAGCCCACGGTACACTCCGACCCCCGAAGGCGCCGCCTAACTCTCTACAGCTCCCACACCCCCCGGCCCCACCTGGTAAGTGCAATGTGTTGAGCGTGTGTTCCCAGCGCTCTGCCATTGGTTCTCTGCGGAGCCCCACCGTTTCCTCTCTACATATGGCTGTCCACTCTGCCCGGGTCCATGCCTGAAAGGAGGAGGTCCACGCCTGTACGCTTGGCGGGTCAAGTGCCTTCCATCGCCTCCGTAAGGAGGCGTGTAGCCACCACCATCCCCAGATCTAAGAAACGGATGACACCTTGTCTTTGGGCGGCCGCCTGAAATGGTGCAAAATGTATTCCGGACAGTCAAAGGGTATGATACGACCCGTAGTTGATCTGCACAGTGCTGGTGAGGCGTCAGTATATTAATGTTCAAGGTACATTAGGTCATCTGTCATAGTGCGTCTCACAGTGATACACACACTATTCTAGGCTAATTTTACTTTATATTATTGTTTTCCTTGGCGTTGTGCTTAGGCACAATGAAAACAACTGAAATCAGTCACAGTGCAATTGACCCTGTAAACCCTGCACAGATCTCTGTCATACCCACCACCTTGTTTTCTAATGCAAGCAGCCTCTCTACCTATGCCTTGGGAGGATTGAATCTTAATGTTTGACAATTATATAGAAGCATTGGATGGTGAAGGATTTCGATCTGCAAGAAAAAAACATTATTGTTAAGTGTCTTGGGCAAAGAGGGTCAAAGGAGGTTTAGATACTTAACCCCTAGCTACACAAGTAAATGTCTTTAAAGATGCCAGGCACAGGTTAGAGATTTGAGCAAGTGTGAGGTATCACATCTCTACAACCCAAAGGGTTTGCGCCTGAAGGGTATCAGGGGGAAGTTATTGACATCGTGGATTATGTCAATGCTGACACAGAGTTTGGAGGAAGAAGTACACAGGGGACACTCTATATTGCTGAACACAGCCGCCTGATTTTAGGGTGGTTACACCAATATGATTTGCACATTATGGTGAACCCTAGGGCACCTTCTCAGGTAATGATGATCAATGATTAGTCACTATTTGATATTTTGAGTTCAATGGGCAAAGTATTTGACAATAAATTGGGTGTGTTGAAAGTTACATGCTCAAAATAATTTTTAAAAAATGTGCTGTCCCGATTCATCAGAAATGCAGGAGAGTTCCGGTTATTGTCAGACACAGGATGAAAGAATTGATAAGGGCGATGTTACAAGAAGCAGTTATTGGACCTGTAGAGGCTTTACATTGGGTGTCTCCTGTGGTTATTACACGTAAAGCTGATGGATGTTTGCGGTTCTGTGTGGACTTGAGATAGTTGAATCACAACATTGTGGCTGATACGCATCTCCTCCTAATATAAATGAATTGATACTAATGTTAAAGGGAATGAAGTACTTTTCAAAATTAGATCTGAGAAGTGTGTATCACCAAAATAAGCTTCACATAGAATCAAAACCTCTCATTGCATTCATAACGAAAGGAGGAACTTTTCAGTTCACTAGCATACTAATTGGCCTATCATCATCAGCCAGCGTTTTTCAGCATATGATCTCCGATGTGTTGCAGGGGATGGACAGCATACTCTATTTTCAGGACGATATATTGATGTTTGGAAAGACCATTGAGGAGTATAATACTATTCTAAAACACACTTTCCAGCGCATTGTGGAAGTGGGGATCACTTTGCGCAAGGACAAATGTTGTATTTTAACTGAACATGTGGAGTACTTGGGGTACACATTATCAGCTAATGGAGTTAAAGTCTAAGCACAATCTTTTGAAGGCTATTGAGCTGGCACCGAGACCCAAGGATAAACAGCAATTGATGTCTTTTATAGGCCTCACAAAATATTATGCAAAGTTTGTAAACATGTTGCAGATAAGATGGAACCATTACAGTTGTTGCTTTAAACTCATCAAGAAAGAGATTTGTGAGGCAGGGATTCTCATACCATTTGATATAGGTCATACATCTATTATAACTGTAGATGCGACAGGTGTGGGTGTCATTATATCACAAACATATTCTGGTGGTGAGAAAACTGCATTTGATTCAAGGACATTAACAGATATTGAAAGAAACTATTCTGTAATAGAGAGAGAGGCTCTTGCTGCGGTATGATGTGTAGAATACTACAGAACAATTTATATGGGGCACAGACTTTGTTTTAAGAACAGATGAGAAACCCTAGTTAAGATCCGTCTACCAGGTGTGGCCGGCAAAGGTTTAGCCAGATTGGCTAGACTTGTTACTAGGCTTCAGGAATATCGCTATCTGCCAAAGCGCATACAGGGTTTGAAGAACACACAGGCTGGCTGTTTGTCTTGGTTGATGGTTGATTTATAAATGTGAATGGACCAGATGATAGAGGAGACAAATGTGAAGAACCTGTAGCTTCTGTGCAAGATACAGTACTGGAGGGATCTGGTACATTTACACTGGAAGAATGGTGTAAAAAAATGGATAACAATGACACTCTCAAAGAAGTCATGTGGATGATGGTTTTTGTGGGAAAGAGAAAGAGTCATGTTGCAGTACCTGTCTGCCCTTATGTCAAAATACTTGAAGAAATGACCAGGTGTGGTGATTCAGTTTTAATGAGGGGTGACAGATTTGTGCATCCAGTAGGGTTGAGAAGTAAACTCATAAGTATGGCGAATGCGGGTCATCTGAGACAAAATTTAACACAACATCACCTCAAAGCGCAATTCTGGTGGCCTGGTATGGATGATCAGGTAGCGGCATGGGTGGTGAAGTGCAGTGCATCCAAGGAGTGGGAGAAGAGACTTAAAGTGGGTAAACAATCCCTCATGAGGCACATACTCAACCCAGGAAAGGCTTGGCAAAATCTTTGTATTGATTTTATTGATCCTTTATCTGATGTGAATAGTGAATGCAGGTTTGCTTTGGTGGCTGTGTGTGTGTTTTCGAGGTGGTTGAGTGTGTTCTTCATGGGAGAAATCACCACGGGGGTGACCATCTTTGCATTGAGAAAAATGTTCTTGGACACAGACGACCATCTTTGCATTGAGGAAAATGTTCTTTGAGGAGGGAGTACCATCCATCCACATGACTGACAATGGGACACAGTTAGTGTCTCGTCATATGAATGCATTTCTCTTGTGCCTGGGCATTAGGCATCACACCACAACCCACAAGGAAATGGTATGGCAGAGGGAGCCAACAGAATGGTCATGGGGTGATTCAAATGAATCAAGATTAAAACTGGAAGGGTTGGCTAAGTTTAAAGGCCCTTATAAAATGGAGCAAGTATATAAGTATTATGTTATTTTGGAGAATGGTGAGCCGTGGAATAGGCGAAGAGTGGCATTGTACCAGAAGGGGCGAAATTGTGATGCGAAAAAGCTAGAGGATTGTAGCGGCTACATGCTGATGAAAGATGGAGAATTTGTCCTGGCAGAGAGGAGGATGTTTGGTGCTATACCTTCTTCTTAAGGAGACGCAGAGGTGGGAAGTGCCAGAAGAAGAAGTGAAAGCGATCAAACCCCCCAGCGTATTTGAAAGATTATATATTTTAAGTAGTGGTGCCACCACCCAGCCCAAACATAACATTTTGGTAAGCTTTAAAGTATTATTTGAGTTGCTTTGCAATTTGCTTATGTTGTTGTTATTTCTTTTAATGTATGCGGAACAGAAGGGTATGTGCTGTATATGGCTTATGTATTATGAACATGACATGGGGCTTGTCCTTTTCTCGTGCCTTCATTGTAAGGGAATCCTGGCGTTACACGATTCCACATGAATGTTCAGCAGCAGCGTTCTGTGGTGGGCAGTTGGATACTGGCCAGCATGGGAGCAGCTGCTCTTAATCGTTGTTCTTGAAATAAACCACTTACCTCCATTGGCTTGGTATCTGGTGTAAATCCGTCACAACAAGTAGCCATCAGGCTTATCTTGAAAGAGTGTAAAGCAGCTGATTTTACCATAGTTAATCAGTAGTGTAGATTAGATGAGAAAGAACCACACAGTGTGTATGAAAAACAAGGTTATTTATTACACAACACAATCACTATCTTTTGGTATATCTCCTATCCAGAGATATCAATAATACACTTAAAAATACTTCAAAGAAATCAGGTAAGTAGCACAAATATACACTGGTCTCCAGGGGGAGACTAAACCATATACTAAAGTGGAATACGAACTGCAAAGGATAACTGGACTTTGACTAAAGGGCTTAGAAGTGCTTGATGAACCAGGAGCGACCAAGGTAAGAACATAGGAACCCCAAACAGGCTTTGTGCAGAGTAGAAACACAGCTGTGTTTTCAATAGAAGTGAATGGAGAAGTGACAGTTGCAGTTTTAAAGAAAAAAGACCCTTCCCAGAAGACCCCAATGAAACCCTTTGGAGACTGGAAGGTTGGAGAGCCACCCCACCCGTGGATACCCCAGGTAGCAGGTTCACTGCATCAGGGAAGTTGGGTGCATAGGGGTGAAGTGACGTCGGACTGCTCGTAGATTACAATCGGAGACTCAGGAAGAAATGCCCCTGGAGAAGTCTGTGAAGAAGTCCGGTGGAATCCAAGGGTGGATTCTTGAAGAGGTGAACCTACAAGCAGAGGGGAAGAGAGTCTGTTCCACTCCAAAGTGGCCAAGAGGCACGGAAGCACAATGCCCACCTTTGTCAGGAAGTTCAGAAGAATTCACGGGGATCTTGTTGGTGCAGCTGTGGGAATCCGTTGATAATTGGAGGACCAGGAGCCATACTCGAGCTGTCCTACGTTGGATGTCGGTGTCCAAGTGGTCGGCGGAAGCACCAACAAACTTTGGTAGCCACAACTGGCGTAGAAGATGAAAAGATGCAATTGTTGGGACCAGCAAGGTCCAAGTGACTCACCATGTGTAGGAGAGTCAGAGCAGGCCTTGAGCAAGCAGGGGAGCCCACCGAAGCAGAAGAATATCATTGAGAGGATCCGCATGCCGAAGGCACAGCACTCGCAAGAGGACCTCCTCCAGCTCACCAAAGATGGAGGCCCACGAGGCAAGAGATGCATGGAGGACACTGTTCTTCAAGGGATGAGATGCTGAAGGTTGGAGCTTCTTGTAGTCCGAAGATCTCTGGAGTGCAGAGCCAACAAGGCTTTTCAATTAGCAAGTCGACATTGTGCACAGGGGTTTGGGCCCAGTGGCTCTGACGTTGGATACTGTCCTCCAAATTGCAGGGAAGACAGGTCAGGCCTCGGGGAAACCACTGATCCACCACTTGTGTTGCTGTGCCTCAGAAGGTCAGTAGGACGACAGGAGCAGCAGACCAGTCAGCTTTGTTGCGGTGCCTGCAGATGCAGGGGAATGACTCCTTCACTCCAAGGGAGATTACTTTGGATGTCCTTGATGCCAACAGGTCCCTGGAGAGCCTGGGAGAAGCACAGACACACATGAGGCAAAATATTTGCAGAAAAGCGAGACCAGGATCAGCAGGGGTCTTCCTTGATGCAGTCTCGGTTCCATGCAAAGTCCAAGTCTCCTGACGATCGAAGAGTATCTTGGTTTGAGAGATAAGTCTTGTTCCATGATGAATCTGAGGACCCACCAATAGGGGAGCACTTAAATACCCCAGGAAATGGTTGGAACAACTCAGGGGTATCTCCCATAGAAAGGGCTGGACATAGGGGAGGATACTCCCCTGTCTTTTGTCCAGTTTCGCGCAAGAGTGAGAACCAAGGGTTCCTGAACTGGCTCAAAACAGTGTATGCAAGGAGGGCACCAAATGTGCCCTTCAATGCAGTCTTATGGTGCTGGAAATGTCCCTAACCGAGCCCAATACACTAAATCTTGTCTGGGAGATGATCACACTTCCCTGTGACAGGAATCCTAATGTTCTACCATCCCCTGCTCGAGCTCAGCAGCAGGAGGGCAGAACAATGTCTGTGGTCAGCAGCAGCACTAGCTTTCTGGTAGACCCTGAATGGCTGTAACCTGGAATACACTGGGCTCCTCTAAGTAGCGCCCCAGTACATGTGATCATACCTCCAACACTAGAATCCGTGTTGGAGTATGATTCCAACATGTTTGATACCAAACATGACCATGATAAAGTTAGACATCTCGCAACGACTGATGTCCACATATGTCTTAAAATGGCTGCCTGCACATACAAAGCCTGGAGCATCGACCCCAGGGCTTGCAGGGGAGTCCTGCTCATGCAGGGACACCCTCACACTCATAACCAAGCGCCCTGCCTTCAGGACTGAAGTGCCTACCAGAGGGGTGACAGGCCTGTAGTCATAGTTTAGGTGGACTCCCATGGAAGCCACAATACATGCTGCAGCCCATGGGTGAACCCTGGTGTGCCTATGCCCTGGGTACCTTAGTACCATATACTAGGAACATATAAGGCTACACCAGTAGCCAATTGCGGAGGTACTAAAGTACTTACCAAATCTATTTTGGAAGAGAGAGCACAGATGCTGGGGTCCTGGCCAGCAGGATCCCAGCAAACTGCAGTCAAAACAAACTAACACCAGGCAAAAAGTGGGGGTAATCATAAAAGAAAGATCTTATTTTCCTACATATAATAAATGAGGATGAACCCCTTAGGGTCATCCTGGAAGGAACATGCTAGAGTGAGGTGTCAGGTCAGGTATTACGGCAAACCTGCTGCATGTGAGCCTGGGCCTACGTGCTACGCGTCGGTTCCTGCGTGCAGCATAATGGCGACGTGGGTGGAGACCAGCGAGCCGGGAAGAGATTTACTATTCCCAGCAGTTAAGACATGTAGGGTATGCCGGCAAGCACCTGCTGACAGCGGAGAAGAGGTGTGGTGGTGTGGACGTGCGGCACCACCTAGCAGTGGTCAACTGCTACCGCACCCTCAGCAACCATTTGGTAACAGGGTGAAGGATTGGAGGCCTGGAGTAGGAGGCCTTTCAGCGGCTCAGAGAGGTACAGGGCGTGTGTGCTTCCCCAACTGGCAGAGGAAAGAAGAGCAGGCCCCGAACAAGCGGTGCTGGCACAGATAAAGGTGGGATTGGCCACATGATTTGCTTCTGTTTCCCTGTCACTCCTGAGTGCCTAATGTAAAGCGCTCTGATACCTCCGGGTCTAGCCAGCGCTATATAAAACTCAAATAAATAAATAAATACAAAATAAATGAGTGGACACACAACTGGTTGTGGACACGTGGCTATGTAAAAATAAAGACTAGACAAAAAAGAAAGAAAGAAAACAGCGAGCTATAGGACGAGAAAGGAAATCCCCAGGGCAAGGCAGAAGTGAGTGCAAGGGTGCAGTAGCCCCGACTAGTACATTATTGTCAGCTGCCCTAGGCAGGAGCTGTAGGAGTTGTGAACTGCAGTGGGTTGGCTGAAGATGGTGGACAACACGCAGGCAGGCCCAGGCCCAGGGACTGAAGCTGTGTCATCACACTCTGCGGTTGGCGCCCTTGCACCAATTAGTGAGCTGGCAGACCCGGTCACCGCTGCTTCCAGATGGAAGGTCTGGGTAGACAGGTTGGAGAAGTACTTAAGGGTCTTGAGAGAGAAAGACAATGAAGTCATATGGTCCCTAGTACTACACTTTGGGGGAGAGTAAATCTACAAGTTATTTTAGCACCTCCCAGATACGGGGTGTCAGTGATCATGATGAGGGCATTTTAGCTCTGAAGGCACATTTTGACCACCAATTAAATCCTGATTTCGAACGTTTCAAACTTTGCCAGGCAAGGTGAAGAGTGAGGTAGTAGATGGACACCTTTATGCATGCCTGAGGGGGCTCTCGGTAGCACCTGCGGACGGTGACCAACAGAGAAAGGTCCTAGCACATTTGATACATGGGTGCAGGTCAGTGAACCTAAGGAGACTTTTATTTATTTTGAAGGTTTTATATAGCGCAAACATGACCCTTGCGGGTATCAGAGCGCTTTACAAGTAAGGTAGTCAAATAAAAGATACAATGTACAAAGAAACACAGTATTTCGAGATAAAGAATTATGTTCCAGCTGGTTGTTCTACTAGTCCGAAATAATGTTCAAGTGAATTTCGTCATGAGACGAGATTTAACTTCTTTTTTGAAGGAGGCAGTTGATGGGTTGAGTCGGATTTCTGGGGGTAGTGCATTCCAAATCCTTGGCACAATTCCAGAAAAGGCACGATTATATGTTTTCTTCTTGGCAAATCTTTGAGGCTTCAAAAGAAGGTTGTTGGCACTCCTGGAGGATCTGTTTCCACAAGAGAGCTCCAGTTTCGGGGCCAGGTACCTCGGGGTGTTGTGATGTAGGGCTTTGTGTGTCATGCAACGATTTTTAGATGAATTCTTGCTTCGAAGGGTAGCCAGTTAAGAGCTTTGAAGTCGGGGGAAATGTGGCAATGTCTTTTGGAGCCTGTGATGAGCCTGGCCGCTGAGTTGGGTGATGCTCTTAGCGGGGCAGTTGTCGATTTAGGGAGTCCACAGAGAGTTGCACTACCATATTCTAGTCTGGGAATTACTAGTGCTTGGACTGCTAGTTTGAAGTCGTTTACTGGGTGGAAGGAATTTAATTTTCTCAGGGTGTGCATCTGAAAGTTTGCACCTTTTGCTAATTCTGACTAATGCTGAGACAACCAGGAATAAGGCTGGACGACATGTTGATCATGGCCTGCACCTACAACCTCTCCAGCGCCAGGGCTGGTTAGGAAATGGCAGTCAATAGTGGCACAGAGGGCAGGAGCAACCAGAGAGGGCTGGCCATTAAGACAGATGTGGTTGACGCAGTCCGTAGCAGGCCCCTGTCCAGAAGGTGCGCAGCAAGTCTGAATGCAGAGGCTTCATGCAGGAACTGTGGGCTGGAGTATCACCTGGCAGAGAGATGCCTGGCGAAGGGCCACATGTGCTCAGTGTGCAACAAACCAAACCAATTTGCGATAGTGTGCAGGGCGGTGAACAAGGGCTTCGGTGGAGGAGCGCGCCAACAAGAGCCAACCAGCACTTGTCAGTCTCTGAGAAGGCCCTGACAGCCAGCAAGAGTGGAGACTGGTGGCCAGATGAGCAGGCCGAGCTGGATCATTCAGAAGAAGAGGACATATTCCGTACATAGTGCACAGTGCCAAGTGGAAAAGGTACGACCATGCCTTCTCTGATCAACACAGGAACATCGATCAACATGATGACCCACCTACAGCTGCATCCACGACCTCCTCTCAGCCTGTCACATACCAAGATCTATGCGTACAGAGGCACAGAGCTGCTAGCCCTGGTAGGGACCAGGTAAGCAGTAGGTCAGCATGAGAACCGAGAAGTAAGGATGCGGTTCCATGTGACTGAAGAAGGGGAAGGCACACTGCTTGGATGCCACACGTCCGAGGACCTGGGCTTTGGTTTTTTTTACAGGGAAGTCCACACCCTTCAGGTGGATGACATACTGGAACAGTTCCCTAAGCTGTTCAAAGGACTCGGCTGCAGGGAGGGGCCCCAGTCAAGCTGCACATATACAAAACAATACCGTCTACTGCCCTGAGATAATGGCGGGTGCCATTCCACCTCCACCAACAGGTGGGGGCGGAACTGGAAAAGTTGGAAATATGGATGTGATCGAAAAAGTATCAGGGCTCACTCCATGGATGTCACCATTAATGGTCACAGAAATGCTCAAGCAGCCGGGTGCCATCTCTGTATCGACATGAGGCTACTAAACCAAGCAATTAAAAGGGAACTTCATACCACTGCAATGATGGATGACATCATCGCTAAATTCAATGGGGCATAGTGGTTCTCTAAGTTGGACCTGAATGCCGGCTATCACCAGCTAGTGCTTATCCTGAAAGCTGATAAATTACCATGTTTTCGACTCATCTTGGCCTGCAACGCTACAAGCGTCTAAACTTCAGAATAATCTTCAGTTGCAGAAGTATTCCAGAATGCGATCATGAAGACCCTTTCAGGACTCCAAGAGGTAATAAATATCAGTGCTGTTATTTTGATCTTTTCCTCCTACTTGTCGGACCACCACAAGCACTTTAGGGCTACCCTTCAGAGACTCAGTGACAGTGGTCTAACATTGCACAAAGAAAAGTGCTCCTTTTTTGATCCCAAGAAGGGATTTTTTGGATCTGAATTTTCCCAAGAGGGTCTACAAGTTGACCCCAGGAAGTCGGTAATTAAAGAAGCAGCAACACAGAGGAACGCCACAAAAACCCACAGTTTCCTAGGTATGGCCATATATTGTGGAAGGTTCCTCCCACATCTGACCAGTCTTTCCAAGCCACTCAGGGCACTCACTAAAACTGGAGTCCGATGGGAGTGGGGCCCTGACGAGTAAGAGGCGCTCCACAAGAGAAAGGAGACACTTTTAGCAGATTCCACAATGGCCTATTTCAATTCTGACAAGGATACTGAGTTAGTGGTGGACCCAAGCCTGGTGGGGCTAGGGGCTGTCCTCATGCAGGAGCCCAGATCCAGGAGTGTGGGCCCCACTGGCATTAATGAGTCGTGCCCTGATGCGCGGTAGGTGCAAATTGAGTGTGGAGGCCCTAGCTATCAGATGAGTGTTCCTCCATTTCCACCTCTACATCTACGGATGAGAGTTTAAGGTGATCACAGATCACAAGCGATTGGTAAGCTTGTTTACAGGGACAGAACATCACCCACCAGCCAGAATTGAGCGCTGGGTGGTACAACTGTTGCCTTACCATTTCAACATGATGTACAGGGCTGGGGCAAGCAACGTGGGCGATTTTCTCTCAAAACACCCTCCCGAAGGTGAGGAAAAGTCAAGCACAGGCAGTGAGGTTACATTGGAGTTCTCTAGTATGGTGACCGAGGCAGCATACCCAAAAGCAATGACGCTCAACAACATAAGGTGAGTGACTGTGGAAGATGACGGCCTCCAACGGGTCGAAGCGGCTATTAGTGGGAACGCATAGAGGTTGTTCCTGAGGAATGCAAACCAATGGCATCCCGAGGAGGAGTCGAGACTCTCACAACTATGGAACGTGAGGGATAAGCTAAACTCCCCGGTGGGGGGGCGTCATCATGAGAGGCCATTGCATCATGATTCCCAGGGCCTTGGAGAACCAGACTATTTACCTGGTACATGAGGGACACCAGGGTATGGAGGAGACCAAAGCACAAATTAGAGGCAAAGTGTGGTTCCCCAGCATAGATTACATGGTGGAAGAAGCAGTGACGTTGTGCCCAACATGTCAAATCTTAGGGAGCTCGCTGTGCCTGCACCAGCGGTACCTGAAGATGCACCAACAACAACATGGGAGAGAATAAGCATGAATTTTGGTAGCTTTCCAGAAGGGAAGCTGACCGGTCCAAATACCCCATAGTAGAACTGGTGGCCACCACAGCATTCTCCCACATCAACCACCTCCTGGAGAAGGTATTCACAGCACATGGCATACTGGAGGTCATCAATATGGACAACGGGTCCCTTTTCAATGAACAGAATTTGGAGACTATCTGTCAACCCTGGGAGTCAGGCATCAGAAAATAACCCCTCAGTGGCACCAGGTGAATGTCACCGTAGAGCGGTTCATGCGGATGCTGAACAAGGTGCCACCGGCAGCCGCTGATCAGAATCATGACCAGGAGCGGGCACTGTGTAGATTTCTGGGAATATATCGAAACATCCACCACTGCACGACAAGGTGCACACCAATGCATCTCATGTTCCAAAGGACAATCAGGGACAGCATCCTCATGTGCCCTGGGTGGCAACTAAGTGGTACAAAAGGGGGTGGTGATGGACGGAGCATCTGAACCAATCAAACACTCACACCCAGTCAACAGATCTGGGTTTCATCCATCACCGTTGTGAGAAGTTGGCCTGATGTATGATGTTCACTATTCTAGTGAGCACCTTTTATCAGTCCAAACAACCCTTATGGTGGGTGGTTGTAAGTCAACCTTATAGACAAGCTATTCTATGGGTAGCATGGACCTAAGCAGTCTTAGGCTTAACTCAAGAGGCATGTGAAGCCGGCTGTTTTACCATATGCAATCCTTTTAATACCAAATGAAAGGACACCACACAAGTTATATATTATAAGAATATATGTATTTATTACTAGAATAATCCTCTGTACTCTTTATGAGGACAGAGGCACAAGCGTTTAAACAAAAGCACAGTTAAACATACAAAAGTTGCACAATTATGGATAGGCCCGGTGGCCACTTAAACCATATGCTAAATAAGTGGTATAAGAACCACGTCACGAACAATGGTAAGGCCTAGGGCCTTGAGAATCACTGGGACTACACTGGCCTAACAGTAGTTAGGATGGGGCGGCCCACAGGATACGGGTGCAGTGTCTAAAGTGCACGCGTGCACCAATGCAAAGTCAATGGTGCGTAAAAGTTACAGAGTTACTGTTTTGGAAGTTTTCCGACTGGACTAGAACTTAGCCACTTTAAACTAGGACACTAGAGGTGTAAACCACTACAGGAGCACCGGTGTTTGATCGTTACCTCACCCACAGGAAGCGGGTGCATAGGTGCCAAAGTGTGTCGGGTTTCGTCGTGGAGTTCTATGGAGCCTGGAGATGAAGATGCTGCAGGCGGCCAGGAGAGAAGAGTCCGGTTGGATCCAAGGGTGGATCGAAGATGTAGAGTACCTGAAAGCAGAGGGGACAGAATCTGGGTCACTAGCCAGTGACCAGGATGGAACCAGGAAGGAACCAGGCGATGTCGGGCGCAATCAGGTAGTTGTCGAGAAGCTTGTCTCCGCTGCCACGTGGATTCGGGGGCATCAACGATGACCAGGAGTGGAACACGAGCTGTCCCACAAAGGCTCTCGCTGTCGGCTGTGGCGGCTTCCGGATCGGAGTCAACAGGCCTTGGCAAATGCAACCCACGCAGGATTTGAAGATTGCTTCTTACTCGGACCAGCAAGGTCAAAGATGCTGCTCCTTTTCAGGAGAGCGAGGGCCAGTCTGGAGCAACCAGACCAGCAAAGTAAATTTGAAGTTTCGTCGTCGTAGAGGCCACTAGCCAACAGGCAAGTGACCGGAAAGACGCGTCAAGCAGGAAAATGCAAAAGGGCCCCACGCAGCACTCGGTGAGTGTGGAGGGGTGATCTTCGGTGCACAAGCTGCTCGGGGCTGGGGATTCTCAGTCCCCAATGCACAGCTTCGAGGGTGCCTCGGGAGCTGCACGGGAAGCACTTTGCAGTCTTTTGAAGATGGCCGGTCCCACGTCTCACGTCGCCTCCACGGGTTTCAACTTTGTTGTGGCTGTCGATCGGGCTGTTGGATGTCTGGGAATCTGGTTCTTGTAGATCTTTGTCGCTTGAGCTCCGGCGGGAGCTGCAACATAGCAAACCGTTGGGCTCTTGATGGTGCCTGTTTGCACAGGGTGGTCACTCCTTGCCCACAAGGGAGATTCTTCAGTCTGCTACGTCGAGTAGGATGTCGAAGGGTCCAGAGTTATGTATCAAAGTTTCAGTCAGGATTATCTAAAGTCTATGGACACAGCTCCCACCTTTATTCCAAATCAGGGGGCTGGATTACCTGCTAGGTCCCTCCTATGGGTGGGACCCAGGAAGGGGGTGGTTAGACCCCTTTCCCTTTGTACAGTTTAGTGCCAGAGCTGGGGCTGGAGTGCCCCAGGACCGGTTTGATCTGGGCTATGCATGGGGAGCCTTGTGTGACCCAGGCAGTGTCTACTTTCACTCGCCCTGCCTGCCTCAATCCACTATCTCCTGTCTGGGGTGGTGTAACACCTCCCTGTGACAGGATACCATTTGTCCAGGCCTCCCCTGCTGGAGTTTCGGTCAGCAGTAGGAGGCCAGACCCGTGTCTGTGGCAGCAGCATCCATTTTGTGATGCTGAGGCTCTGGTTAGTTTTAACCGCATTTACTGTTACCCACATGTCTTACCCCTCTAGAAGGATGGAATGCTACCCCTGTCACCAGAACTGGCGAGGGGGTAGTATTCCAAAGCGTATGACACCTTACACGACATGTTTTGATAAATCCAAACCAAAGTTAGCAATAACCGCGAGGATTATAATAAACTTAAGAGTATATGGTATGGCAATATCCCAGAACAGCTATAAGGACATGGTTCCGAAAGCTGCAGACAGGCTCAGCTCATGCTAGAGCACCATATCACATAAAATCAAGCACTCTGCCTCCAGGATTGTTAAGGCCTGCCATAGGAGTGACTTATGGGTATATGTGTCCAGATATAGGTTTAGATATAGGTATACTATATCTAAGCAAGGGGTGATTACACGACCCTGCCCCAGCTGAGTGATCAGCCAGTTGTGTCAGTTTGGATGGCTAGCCAGGGGTGGCAAAAGATATGCTGCAGCCCCTGGTAGGCCTTGGATGCACCTATGCCCTGGGTACCTATAGTACACTGTACAGGGGCTCATAAGGTGACCCAATACCCAATTAGTGATGTACCTAAAATACATGGTGTTGAATTTAGAGAGAGAACAGCAGGCTGTGGGTCTGATTAGCCGGCCCACAGCCACATTAAGTCAAAAACCAGTGAAGCAAAAAGCAAAAATTGGGGTGACCATAGGAAAGCAGATCCTACTCTCCTACATACCCCCCACCCCCAAATGCAGGGACATTAAACTTAACCTTGACCAGATAAGTCTTCATGTTATAAGTGGAAATACCTGGAGAGACCATCTGCATTGCCTTGGTCAGTCCCTGGTCTGTGCTCCACTGTAAAGTCAATCCCCTGTAGGGAAATGGACCACCTGAGCAGTTTGGGATTTTCACCCTTCATCTGATTTAGCCACAAGAGGGGCTTATGGTCTGTCTGAATCTTGAAGTGAATGCCAAACAAGTATGATCTCAACTTCTTCAGGGCCCAAACCACAGCAAAGGCCTCCCTCTCAATAGCTGACCAACGTTTCTCTCTAGGGGTCAGCCTTCTGCTAATAAAAGCAATGGGCTGGTCTTGACCATCTACATTAAGTTGTGAAAGTACAGCTCACACCCCCAACTCAGAAGCATCTGTTTGGACAATGAACTCTTTGGAGTAGTCAGGACTCTTTAGGATAGGCGCAGAGCACATGGCCTTCTTCAGGTCATCAAATGCCTTTTGACAGCTAACTGTCCACTGAACCTTTTTTGGCATCTTCTTGGATGTCAGATCATTTAGTGGTGTCACAATGGACCCATAATTCTTTACAATTTTTCTGTAGTACCCAGTCAGGCCCAAGAAAGCTCTGACCTGTGTCTGGGTAGTTGGAGGAGCCCAGTCCTGTATGGTCTGGATCTTACTCTCCAGTGGTTGAACCTGACCCCCACCTACAAGGTGGCCCAGGTACACAACCTTACTCTGCCCTATCTGGCACTTTGTGGCCTTGATAGTTAGGCCTGCCTTATGCAGGGCCTCTAAAACCTTCTTCAGGTGGATCAGGTGATCCTCCCAGGTGGAGCTGAAGACAGCAATATCATCAAGATTAGCTGCACAAAAGTCATCCAACCCAGCAAGGACTTGGTTCACCAACCTTTGGAAAGTGGCAGGTGCATTCTTCAAGCCAAAGGGCATCACCACAAACTGATAATGACCTCCAAGGGTTGAGAAAGCTGTTTTGGCCTTAGACTCCTCAGCTAACCTGATTTGCCAATAGCCAGCTGTCAAATCAAATGTGCTCAGAAATTTGGCAGAAGCCAATTTATCTATGAGCTCATCTGCTCTTGGAATAGGGTGAGCATCTGTCCTAGTGACAGCATTGAGACCTCTATAGTCCACACAGAACCTCATTTCTCTCTTTCCCTCTTTGGTATGAGGTTTTGGCACAAGGACTACTGGGCTGGCCCAGGGGCTCTCTGATGGTTCAATCACTCCAAGCTCAAGCATTTTCTGCACCTCAGTCTTTATACAATCCCTGACATGGTCAGGTTGCCTGTAGATTTTATTCTTCACAGGCAGACTGTCACCAGTGTCCACCTCACGGGTGCACCAGTTAGTTTGACTGGGTGTTAATGAAAACATATGTCTGTGAGCCTGCAGAACCTGTCTGCAGTCACATTGCTGTTGGTCCGAGAGGCTGCCTGCCAAGGCTACTCCATCCACTGAACCATCTTTAGGGTTTTGGCATAACAGGTCTGGGAGAGGGTCACTCTCTTCCTGCTGGTCCCCATCTGTTGTCATGAGCAAGCCCATGTCTGCCCTGTCCACATATGCCTTCAATCTATTGACATGGAGCACCCTGTGGGGGCTCCTAGGGGTGCCAAGGTCCACCAAGTAGGTGACCTCTCCCTTTTTCTCAAGTATGGTGTAGGGGTCCAGACCATTTGTCTTGGAGAGCTGCTGGGGCCACTGGCTTCAACACCCACACCTTCTGTCCTGGCTGGTACTCAGTCAGCACAGCCTTTTGGTCATGCCAAGCTTTCTGTAATTCTTGACTGGCCTCAAGGTTTTTGGTAGCCTTCTCCATGTATTCAGCCATCCTGGAGCAGAGACCAAGTACATAGTCCACTATGTCAAGTTTAGGCTTTTTGAGAGGTAACTCCCATCCTTCCTTCACAAGACACAGGGGGCCCCTTACAGGGTGTCCAAACAAAAGCTCAAACGGGCTGTAGCCAACCCCCTTTTGTGGAACCTCTCTGTAAGCAAAGAGTAGGCAGGGTAAAAGGATGTCCCATCTTCGCCTAAGCTTTTCAGGTAACCCTTTTATCATCCCTTTTAGGGTCTTGTTGTACCTTTCAACAAGCCCATTGCACTGTGGATGGTAGGGTGTGGTGAACTTATAGTTCACTCCACACTCTTTCCTCATTGCTTTCAAATATTCAGACATGAAGTTTGTACCCCTGTCTGAAAGTACCTCCTTTGGAAAACCCACTCTGGAGAAAACTCCAAGTAGGGCCCTTGCCACAACAGGAGCTGTTGTGGTCCTCAGGGGAATGGCCTCTGGGTACCTGGTGGCATGATCCACTACCACCAGTATGAATCTGTGCCCAGATGCTGTTTGGTGGTCCATTGGTCCAACAATGTCTATCCCAACTCTCTCAAAGGGCACCCCCACCACAGGTAGTGGTATAAGGGGGGCCTTTGTGGTTCCACCTGACTTGCCACTGGCTTGGCAGGTGTCACAGGAGCGAAAAAACTCCTTGGTATCTTCTGACATGTGAGGCCAGTGAAAGTGAGGGACAAGCCTGTCCCAAGTATTGTTCTGGCCTAAGTGTCCTGCTAGGGGAATTTCATGTGCCAAGGTTAGAAGGAAGCCCCTGAATTGCAGAGGTATAACCAACCTCCTGGTAGCACCAGGCTTGGGGTCTCTAGCCTCTGAATAAAGGAGCCAATCATCCCAAATACTTTATGGGTACCTTGAGCATTCCCAGCAGCCCCAGCAGCAGCTTGCTGTCTGAGGGGTTCAAGAGAAGGACAAGTTAACTGAGCCTGCCCCAGATCTGCCCTTGAGGGTCCCCCTGTCCCCAGAAACTCAACCTGATCAGGTTCAAGCTCTTCCAGGACAGTCTCCTCTTGGATCACAGAACCATCCTCCTGAGAGGGCTGATCCTCAACCTGGGGCAAGGTGGAAGGCACTGCCTTAACCCTCTTGCTCTTCCTCCTGGGTTGTGTCTGTCTATAGTTTCAAGATCCAGCACAGGTTCAGGTAGGCACTTCTTGGCCTGGGACCTGGTTACAGCAAGGACATGTGCTGAAATACCTAACATCTCTGCATGAGTCCTATACTCCACTTCTGACCATACTGAGTCCTCTAGATCATTGCCCAAAAGACAGTCCACTGGGAGGTCTGCACTCACCACAACTCTTTTGAGGCCAGTTACCCCTCCCCAGGAGAAATTAACAACTGCCACACTATGTGTAGTAGTGACATTGCTAGCATTGGTCACTAGGTAATTGTCACCCAGTACAATTTGTCCAGGGTCCACAAAGTTAGGTGTCACCATAGTGACACTGGCACAAGTGTCCCTGTAGGCCTGAGCCATCTTGTCATTAATTAAAGGCGTCTGCCTGTACTTGCCCAAAGTATTTGGACTCATAGTAGTGGACATGGCCATGTCCACATCACAGATCAGAACAGCCTGTGTGGGGATCCTGACTAGGCCAGAATCCACCTCAGTACCCAGGGTTAACCCCACTATAGCCTTGGGGTGTGCACTACCACTGCTGACTGTACTAGGGGGTGCAGGTGCCTTAGGGGCTGCAGTGGTAGGGGCTGTACCTTTCTTAGTGCACTCACTACCCTAGTGAGAAACTGATTTACAGGTATTGCACCAATGTTTCTTTGGCCCATCATTCTTCTTCTTTTTCTTTCCAGCTTGGGACCCCCCCCCCCCCTCATTAGAAGTATTTTGGGGGCCTGAAGAAGACTTCTGGTCCTTTTGTTTTTTATCTACACCCTTCTGGTCTGCCTTTTTCTGATCACCTCCATGGTTCAGGGGTTTCTGCTTAACCCTGGTTCTGACTCATTTGCCTGCCTTCTTTCCCAATCCTTGGGGAGAGGTCAAATCTGAGTCAATCAGGTGTTGATGCAACAACTGGTTCTGGCAATTATTAAGGATCTGTTCTCTCATTATTAGATTGTACAATCCGGTATAGTCTGTAACTTTACTTCCCAGCAACCAACCTTCCAGAGCCTTAGTGGCACAATCAACAAAATCAGTCTGAGCTTTTTGGGTATCTCTGAACAACAACCTGTATTGCTCAGTGGTTAGGCCAAACCCAGCAATAAGAGCACTCTTCAGGACAGAGTAGTTTTTAGCATCCTCAGGTCTAACAGTGAGGGGCCTATCTCTCCCTTTCTCAGAAAAGGAGAGCCACACGATTGCTGCCCACTGATCTTGGGGAACCTGCTGTGCCATGCAGGCTCTCTCCAGAGCAGTTATCCATTTGTGGATGTCATACCCATCTTTGATGGGGGGCACAATCTTACTCAGGTTTTTATGTTCATAAGATCTGTCTTTATCCTTAGGAATTGCTGCCACCAGTGGAATCTAATCCACTTAATTTTTGTTCCCTTGCTAAAGCAAGTTTAGCTTGGGCCAGGGCTATCTCTTCCCTCTCTATCTGGAGTTGGACAGCTCTCATCCTAGCCCTATGCTTTTTTCTCTGAGGTGAAGTCATTCCCATCTGAAAAACTCTTGAGGTATTAGAAATGAGAGATTCCCTGAAAGGGGACCTGTCTCTTCTAATGCCTGGATTAAGTCTACTATTAGGCCTGGAAAAGTGGAACACTTCTCCATTCCCATGTAGGCTTAGGTTAGCCTGGCTAAGCCTCCTGACTTGAACCTGACTATCCCCCTGATCATCTGAATCTAGATCTCCATCTACCTCCTCCTCATCTACTTCTGGGGAGATGGTTTCAGGGTCTATGGGGGTTACCCCTTCTCCTGTAGCACCTGAGGGCTCTGTAACAGACTTCTCAAGATGAGCTATCTCTAAGACATTTATTAGGATTGGGATGGTAGGGTTGTGACCCTTTTTCAGCCCCCTTGAAGTGCACAAGGCACTCAAGTCTCTGAAGCTGAGTTTTTTATAGCTGGAAGGTGCCTTGGGAAGGTCACCTGTCACAGGTAGAGAACTGGAATGTTCACCTGTACCAGACATGACTAGTGAGGTGTGGTGTGTGCACCTACCTACACTATGTGTTTACCTACTAGAATCTTGCTAGTGAGTTGTAGTCAGGGTGTGCTAAGCCCTTTGGTCTACAACTACTAAGTTCAGTAGAACTTAAGTATTTTAGCTTTGTTTATATGTTATGGTACTTAATGTGAGCTTTCAAATGATATCAAAGATTACAATTGGTAAAACAACAGCAAGCTCAAATCCCACCCGCTGCACACCAATGTGAGAAGTTGGCCTGATGTATGATGTTCACTATTCTAGTGAGCACCTTGTATCAGTCCAAACAACCCTTATGGTGGGTGGTTGTAATTCAACCTTATAGACAAGCTATCCTAGGGGTAGCATGGACCT
Organism: Lissotriton helveticus; assembly: GCF_964261635.1. Classification (NCBI taxonomy): domain Eukaryota; kingdom Metazoa; phylum Chordata; class Amphibia; order Caudata; family Salamandridae; genus Lissotriton; species Lissotriton helveticus. The sequence goes on along the minus strand of NC_136067.1, from coordinate 1,841,030,443 downwards.
AAGCAGTCTTAGGCTTAACTCAAGAGGGCATGTGAAGCCAGCTGTTTTACCATATGCAATCCTTTTAATACCAAATGAAAGGATACCACACAAGTTATATATTATAAGAATATATGTATTTATTACTAGAATAATCCTCTGTACTCTTTATGAGGACAGAGGCACAAGCGTTTAAACAAAAGCACAGTTAAACATACAAAAGTTGCACAATTATGGATAGGCCCGGGGGCCACTTAAACCATATGCTAAATAAGTGGTATAAGAACCACGTCACGAACAATGGTAAGGCCTAGGGCCTTGAGAATCGCTGGGACTACACTGGCCTAATAGTAGTTAGGACTGGGGCGGCCCACAGGATACGGGTGCAGTGTCTAAAATGCACGCGTGCACCAATGCAAAGTCAATGGTGCGTAAAAGTTACAGAGTTACTGTTTTGGAAATCTTCCGACTGGACTAGAACTTAGCCACTTTAAACTAGGACACTAGAGGTGTAAACCACTACAGGAGCACCGGTGTTTGATCGTTACCTCACCCACAGGAAGCGGGTGCATAGGTGCCAAAGTGTGTTGGGTTTCGTCGTGGAGTTCTATGGAGCCTGGAGATGAAGATGCTGCAGGCGGCCAGGAGAGAAGAGTCCGGTTGGATCCAAGGGTGGATTGAAGATGTAGAGTACCTGAAAGCAGAGGGGACAGAGTCTGGGTCACTAGCCAGTGACCAGGATGGAACCAGGAAGGAACCAGGCGATGTCGGGCGCAATCAGGTAGTTGTCGAGAAGCTTGTCTCCGCTGCCATGTGGATTCGGGGGCATCGACGAAAACCAGGAGTGGAACACGAGCTGTCCCACAACGGCTCTCGCTGTTGGTGGTGTCGGCTTCCGGATCGGAGTCAACAGGCCTTGGCAAATGCAACCCATGCAGGATTTGAAGATCGCGTCTTACTCGAACCAGCAAGGTCAGAGATGCTTCTCCTTTTCAGGGGAGCGAGGGCCAGTCTGGAGCAACCAGACCAGCAGAGTAAATTTGAAGTTTAATCGTCGTAGAGGCCACTAGCCAACGGCAAGTGACCGGACAGACGTGTCGAGCAGGAAAATGCAAAAGGGCCCCACGCAGCACTCGGTGAGTGTGGAGGGGTGATCTTCGGTGCACAAGCTGCTCGGGGCTGGGGCTTCTCAGTCCCCAATGCACAGCTTCGAGGGTGCATTGCTTGGCAGTTCGGGCTGGACTGTTCCCATGAGGCACAGGGTCAGACTGATTTGCATATGGCCATGTCTGAACTGGGGTGGCAGAGTGGGCTAAAGAACGGTGATGGATTAAACCCAGATCTGTTGATTGGGTGTGAGTGTTTGATTGGTTCAGATGCTCCGTCCATCACCACCTCTTTTGTACCGCTTTGCCGCCATAATTTGGCAGGGTATGCTCAGACGTGAGTTCCTTGCTCACTTTGCCACTGAATTCAAGCAAGCCTGGCTGAAGACGGCTGCAATGCCAGAAACCAGTCCTAGGAAGCTTGAGTCCGGTCCAGGGAAGGCATGGCTTGGCAGTTCGGGCTGGACTGTTCCCATGAGGCACAGGGTCAGACTGATTTGCATATGGCCATGTCTGAACTGGGGTGGCAGAGTGGGCTAAAGAACGGTGATGGATTAAACCCAGATCTGTTGACTGGGTGTGAGTGTTTGATTGGTTCAGATGCTCTGTCCATCACCACCCTTTTTGTACCGCTTTGGCCGCCATAAGTTGGCAGGGTATGCTCAGACGCGAGTCCCTTGCTCACTTTGCCACTGGATTCAAGCAAGCCTGGCTGAAGACGGCTGTAATGCCAGAAACCGGTCCTAGGAAGTTTGAGTCCGGTCCAGGAAAGGCATGGCTTGGCAGTTCAGGCTGGACTGTTCCCATGAGGCACAGGGTCAGACTGATTTGCATATGGCCATGTCTGAACTGGGGTGGCAGAGTGGGCTAAAGAACGGTGATGGATTAAACCCAGATCTGTTGACTGGGTGTGAGTGTTTGATTGGTTCAGATGCTCCGTCCATCCCCACCTCTTTTGTACCACTGGGTGGCAACTAGAGCATCTTCAAGAAAAGAATGTCTTGTAAAGAAGAGGGAAGACAAATGAGAGGGCCAGTTGGGCCTGACGAGCAGGGGAGAGACGTCTGGCGTGAGGAGACCGGGTCCATGTGAGGGATCACCACTCAGGGTGGAAATTCCGCATCCTCTTTGAAAGAGGTCTGTGGAAAGTGACAGCTGTGAAGGGAACCATGATCCCGGGTCAGATAGGCCAAGAAACCACAACAAGGAACATCTTGTGGTTCCGCACACGCCAGGCTCGGACAGGGGAGAAGCAGAGGAAGAAGGGCTGGATGCTCGGACTATGATGATGCCAGCTGCAGCAGCAGATCCTCGAGGGAGTGCTGCGGGGCAGTGAGGCGGGGCGGGAGAGGGTCAGGGTAGGGGGCGATGCAGCGCGCAATGTAATTCGTTTTTTAAATGTATTTCTTTACTCAACTCAGTTCGGCCCAATTCCGGAGTTTACTACCCTCCACCCTGCCCCTCCCCTGCCCCACCCTGCAGCACTCCCTCGAGGAGCTGCTACTGGCCAGCTGGAGCCTGGAAACAATAGAGTAACTGGGTCAGAAGGGCATGAAACCCACACACCCTGCAGAGTCCAGGAGAAATCTCTAATACCACCTATGAGCCTGGGCCCAGCACAGAGGTAGCCTCCCAGCGGGGCAGAGCCAGAGGTATCGACTGAGGCCGAACCTGGCGCCCAACAAGAGACTTTATGACGTCATGTGTGCGTAAGTGGAAAGTCACATGGCATCTGAGGTTGGATGGGATGTAGTGGGCCACCCGGGCTCACTATCATCAGGGTGACGTATGCACACACCACCCCGGTCGGGTGCGGCAGCGGTGATATAATAAACGAGGACGAGCCACGCGGGGCCAGTCCTGGAAGGTGCATGCTAGGGTGAGGTGTCAGTTATTGCGAAAAACCTGCTGCACATCCAGGGGCAAATTTACAAGCCTCTTGCGCCACCTTTACGTCACTTTTCCCATGTTAAAAATGAGGCAAAAGTCGCGCAAGGGGCTTGTAAATCTGCCTCAAGAGTCTATGGGCTGCGCGGCTCTCCCTGTGTGCAACACAGGTAATAAACAGCAGCACATTTTATGTATTTGGTTGATCCTGAACGCAACTGTGTGCTCACAACCAACCCTCATGTAGCAGAGAAAGAAAGCTCAGTTTTGGGTAAACCTAAAAGTTCTTGCAACATTTTTTTGGGTGAGACTCATAAAATGAATTCCACTCATTCGATTGTTAGAATAGAAACATGTGTTGTGACAGTACTGCAAACTGACAAGCATAGCAAGCTTCGTGTATATAAAAGGGAAGTTATTGGTATAGGAATCACAACCACGATTTAAACATCTTCAACAACACACACTTGACCCAGAGGATCTTATGCAATTGGGATGAGATAACACAATGTTATGAAGTGTACAGGCACACAGTTACAGGTTAGTTTCAGAGTCATATGACCTTATCAGGACTTAATTTGCAATAGAATGAGTGCCGGCGCCCAAAGCTGTACTCAGAAGCCTGCGTCTGGCACTACATTTGTTAGCACGCGGAATGCCAAGGCTTCGTAATCTTCAGTCCATCGCATGCCTCTTTAATCCACCACCAGACAGTCCCTGCCCCTATATCTCACTTTTGTAGGGTAGTCCTTTCTCAATCAATCAATACATTTGTAGAGCGTGCTATTCACCCGTGAGGGTATCAAGGCGCTGAAGGGAGGGGGGGGGGGGGGGTGCCGCTACTGTTCGAATAACCAGGTCTTGAGGTGTCTCCTGAAGGTGAGATGGTCCTGGGTCAGTCGTAGGTGTGCGGGGAGGGAGTTCCATGTCTTGGCTGCCAGGTAGGAGAACGATCTTCCTCCGGTGGTGGCTCTGCAAATCCGTGGGATGGTGGCGAGGGCGAGGCTGGTGGAGCGGAGCTGGCGGGTGGGGGTATAGAACGAGAGGCGGTTGTTGAGGTATTCGGGGCCCATGTTGTAGAGTGCTTTGTGTGCGTGGGTGAGCAGCCTGAATGTGATCCTCTTGCTGACGGGGACCCAGTGCAGGTTTCTCAGGAGGGCGGATATGTGGTTGTGGGGAGGGATGTCGAGGATGAGTCGTGCGGAGGCGTTCTGTATGCGCTGATGCCGTTTCTGAAATTTGGCTGTGGTTCCTGCGTATAGGGCGTTCCCGTAGTCCAGTCGGCTGGTGACGAGGGCCTGGGTGACCGTCTTTCTGGTTTCAGTGGGGATCCACCGGAAGATCTTTCAGAGCATGCGCAGGGTGTTGAAGCATGAGGACGAGACTGCGTTGACTTGCTTGGTCATCGTGAGGGAGGAGTCCACGATGAATCCCAGGTTGCATGCGTGGTTCGTGGGTGTCGGTGCGGTGCCCATCGTCGTGGGCCACCAGGAGTCGTCCCAGGCGGATGGGGATTGTCCTATGATGAGGTTCTCCGTCTTGTCCGAGTTGAGCTTCAGACAGTTGTGCTTTATCCATTCTGCGACATCTTTCATTCCGTCCAGGAAGTTGGCTTTGGCGGGGAGAGGGTCTTTGGTGAGGGAGAGTATCAGTTGGGTGTCGTCAGCGTAGGAGATGATGTTGATGTTGTGTTTGCGTGCGATGGTGGCGAGGGGGCTCATGTAGATATTGAAGAGGGTTGAGCTGAGTGAGGAGCCCTTGGGTACGCCGCAGATGATCTTGGTGGCCTCGGAGCGGAAGGGAGGGAGGCAGACTCTCTGGGTTCTGTCGGAGAGGAACGATGTGATCCAGTCCAGGGCCTTTCCTTGGATCCCAGTGTTGTAGAGGCGGGTTATTAGGGTTTGGGTGGCAGACGGTATCAAAGGCTGCCGAGAGGTCCAGGAGGATGAGGGCGCTGTCTCTCCGTTGTCCATCAGAGTCCTGATGTCATTGGTGGCTGCGATGAGGGCGGTCTCGGTGCTGTGTTTGGCTCGGAATCCGGACTGGGATGGGTCAAGCGAGTTGTTGGCTTCGAGGAATGCAGTCAGCTGTTTATTGACGGTCTTCTCGATGACTTTAGCCGGGAAGAGGAGAAGAGAGATGGGGCGAAAGTTCTTGAGGTCTTTGGGGTCCGCTGTTGGTTTCTTCAGAAGAGCGTTGATTTCAGCGTGTTTCCAGCTTCCAGGGAAGGTGGATGACATGAAGGAGCTGTTAATGATGTTCTGGAGGTGGGGTGCGATGATGGTGTCGGCTTTGTTGAAGATATGATGAGGGCATGGGTCAGAGGGGGAGCCGGGGTGGATGGTGTTCATGACGCGGGTGGTGTCTTCAGTGCTGATGGGTGTCCATGCGTTGAGGCTGGTGGTGGGGGTCGTTGGTTTGGTGGCTGGAGGCAGAGTCTGGGGTCCGAAGCTGTTGTGTATATCTGTGATCTTGCTGTGGAAGAATGCGGCGAGGGAGTTGCAGAGTTCTTGCGACGGTGTGATGTCCTTGTTGCTGGCACTGGGGTTGGAGAGCTCTTTGACGATGCTGAAGAGTTCCTTGCTGTTGTGGGAGTTGTTGTCCAGCCGCTCTTTGAACGATGTTCTTTTGGTGGTGCGGATCATCTGTTGGTATTCGCGGATGTCGCTCTTGAGGGCTGTCATGTTTTCTGATGTCCGTTTGTGGCGCCAGGCTTTTTCGAGGGTTCGGCATGATTTCTTTGCGATTTTGAGGGCGTCTGTGAACCATGAGGTTTTTCTGTTGCTAGTCTTGCCTGGGGGTTTCTTCAGTGGAGCGAGGTCGTCGGCGCAGTTGGTGATCCACTGTGCGAGATTGTCTGCTGCTTCGTTGGTGTCAGGGGTGTCGACAGGTGGGTTCTGGCTCAGCGATGTGGTCAGCTGGTCTGTGGTGATTTTGTTCCAGCATCTGCGGGGGATCTGTAGCGTGTGGTGGTGGGATGTGGTCTTGAAGGTGAAGTGGATGCAGCTGTGGTCGGTCCAGTGTAGACTGGTGGAGTGGCTGAAGGAGAAGTGGTTGCTGGTGGAGAAGATGGGGTCGAGCGTGTGGCCAGCGAGGTGGGTGGGCGTGTCCACCAGTTGCTTGAGTCCGAGGTTGGCGAGGTTGGCGAGCAGGGTGGTGGTGTTGTTGTCGTTGTTTTTCTCCAGGTGGAAGTTCAGGTCCCCTAGGAGGATGTACTCTGGTGAGGCTAGGGCGTGCGGGCTGATGAAGTCGGCGATGGTTTCGCTGAATTGTGTCCGTGGGCCCGGGGGTCTGTAGATGAGTGTTCCTCTGAGGGTGGTCTGGGGGTCGGTGTGGATCTGGAAGTGTAGGTGTTTGGCGGCAGTGAGTGTGTCTACGATGTTGGTCATGACGCTGATGGTGTTCCTGTAGATTATGGCGATTCCTCCTCCGGTTTGGTTGACGCGGTCCTTCCGGGTGATTTTGTAGCCGTCCGGGATGGCTATGGCGATGTCGGGGACCGAGGAGGCGTTCATCCAGGTTTCCGTGAGGAAGGCGACGTCTGGTGCTGTTGTATCAAGGAGTTCCCAGAGTTCTACGGCGTGTTTGTGGACGGAGCGGGTGTTGAGGAGGATGCACTTGAGGTGGTTGTTGTTGCCATTGCTGTGTTCGGTGGGCGGGGTGCAGGTTCGGAGGCAGGTGAATTTGCATGCTTGGCAGGTGAAGGGTCCGTGGGTGCGCCTTGGGGTGGCTTGGTGGCAGGAGGCAGGTCGTCCTGTGTTGAGTGCGATGAGGGTGGCGGTGTCGTATCTCAGTCGGGTGCCCTGGCAACGGCTGGAGCCAGGGGTTCTGGTGCTGGGCGCGGTCCAGGCTCGGACGGGCGCAGATGGGCTTGCCTTTGGTGTGCCAGCGGCGTGCCCGCTGTGTGCGTTCGCTGCGTGGCCGCCGCGCTGCCTCCATAAGAGGCGAAGTGGGAGGGAGGAACAGCTGGGAGGCGGAGTGGGGCGGCCAATGGGGGAGGGCAGGGAGTACAAAAGGAAAAAGGGGACGGGGGAGCAGCGGCGGGAAGCAGGGAGCGGGGGGGTCACAGAGGGCTGGGGAGCAAAAGGAGCGCCTCCAAATACAGTACAGCCACAAGAAAACAGTGGAGTACACAGCAGACAGAGGGGGGAAAAAACAGTTAGCAAAAACAGTTAGCAGCCACCAGGGGCGAACCCTCGACAGCCGCGGAGCAGAGGGGCAGAGACTCGGCGATCAGCTGGAGCCATGCGGCGTGGGGAGTGACCTGGGGTCAGGTCACACTCACCTGCGCCGCGCTGCCTCCATAAGAGGCCAAGTGGGAGGGAGGAGCAGCTGGGAGGCGGGAGCGGGGAGGCCAATGGGCGGGGGCATGGGGTACAAAAGGAAAAAGGGGGCGGGGCCGCGGAGGAGCAGCGGTGGGAAGCGGGGAGCAGGGGGGTCACAGAGGGCTGGGGCACAAAAGGAGCGCCTCCAAATACAGTACAGCCACAAGAAAACAGTGGAGTACTCAGCAGACAGAGGGGGAAAAAAACAGTTAGCAAAAACAGTTAGCAGCCACCAGGGGCGAACCCTCGACAGCGGCAGAGCAGAGGGGCAGAGACTCGGCGATCAGCTGGAGCCGTGCGGTGTGGGGAGTGACCTGGGGTCAGGTCACCCTTTCTCCCTTTGTGACTTGTTTTCCGTCTTACTCTTCCTCCTTCTTTCCCCTCTGCGTGCTTTCCTTATCTTGCACTTGGGAAATGTCTTAGCCAAAAAATAAGTGCCATTCCCCATAAATGAGTTATGGTATCCCCACCGTCTGAAATTAAGCACTGCCTTAGTTATCCCTTATGAGAGCACTCTACAATAGGGCCAGCCCATTACGAGCAGGGCCGGCTTTAACACTGGTGGCGCCCTGTGCGACAGTCTGTTGGCGCCCCCCAATGACCACCTCTGCCTCGAAAACCCTCGCTAGCACCCTTTAACAGTTCACCTGAAGCCTCCATAACCACTGTTTCTCAGATTCATTTAGTTTTTTAGCACTATTCATTCTAGTGTGAGGTGTCAGAGCGCTTTACACCACACACCCATTGCAAAGAGACACTCATATGTGCATAATTAGTGTATAGGAAATGTTACATTAGACAGGACTACAAGGTGTAGTGTAGGAGTGACATGTCAGCGATACTGGTAGGCAATATAGTTAAGGAGTCCTTTTTCTGGAAAAGCGTAAATTCAGATTTTAAAACGTAACATAATTTCTAGGGGTTCTCTTTAATAATAAGAATTGTTTTCCACCCAAATGAACCCTTTTGGCAAGATTAGGATAATGAAAGATTGGCAAGAAAACATAGCTCGAATATATACCTTGCAGTTTCCATGCAGCTCTTTGATAACAGTTAATCGCTCAATGTTCTATAGTAGGATTTTGACTTAGAAACGACGAGTAACAAAAGGAGCTCTCTTATAGAAGCAGTAACCCACTAACATATTTACATTATGCGCTTTGTTATCTGCATGGTAATCGTTCTTAGCAGCAGGCATTTTAACCCTCTGTGCAAGACAACACGTTTCTTTCCAGGAAGACAATCACAGGGGTTATCTTAACATTTTAATTGATGCCTAAAAACTGCTGGTGGCTAGGAACGAAGTAGCAGGTGCTTTCAAAATGAGAATATACTTTAAACAAGCATTTTCAATGTAACGGTCTCGCCTTTGCAAAAGTTAGAGCTATTGGCATCATAAATGACAAAAATGTTATTTATGTGTTGGTTTTGAAAACAGATAAATAAATGGCATTGCCATTTACAATGCCAATAGCTTAATCTCTCGCAAATGCGAGACCTATTGCATTTGCAATGCAATAGGTCGCGTATTTATGCGAGTTTGAGCTATTGACATTGCAAATAACAATGCGTTTTATTTATGTTTCAAAAACCAAAACATAAATAAAAGGTGGCACATACATATATATAAATGCATACACATATATATATATATATATATATATATATATATATATAACACAATTTTGGGTCGAGGCTTCTACTGGCACGCCTCACGGCTTTTCTACTTGTCCGGCTACGGAGTTTCCTGGTACCCGCCCTGGGTGAAGGAGGAAGGAAGCAGTTGAGGTAATTTACCTCTCTTGGACAATTTGCATTGCGCATTCTAGTCCCTGCCTTATTGACTCTTGACACTGGGGGCTGTGGCAGTAAAGGGGACTCGAGGAGAGACCAGATGTGGGAGGATTCGGCAGATGGTGTCATCGTGCCTGCCAGCTACTGGGAACCGCTACAAACAACTTACCTTCCATCCCCGTTATTTTCACCGACTCACCTTGCTGCTACACGGCATTTTGGGAGTTGCAGTTCCAAGACGTGAAAAAACTGCAACAGGTGAATGCGATCATCAAGGGGGAGGAGCGGACCCGTTGGAACTATTCTTAACAGCAGCAGGACATTCTCTGTGATTCTTGGGTCCGGTGCAGGGCGCTGAAAAAGGAAATGTCCGAAATGCATTCGCCGCCATTGGAGCAGAATCCTCATCAGTAAAGTCTCTTCTACCTGTGCCCCTGGGTTCCTGCTTCTTCCTTTCCAGGCAGAATCTACCTTCATATATATATATATATATGTGCATATGTGTGCGCGTAGAGGTAGTGATAGGTAGAGTAGTAGAGAGTGAGTAGTAGAGAGTGAGTAGTAGACTGAGTAGTAGAGAGTATTAGAGTAGTACAAAGTGAGTAGAGAGTAGTAGAGAGTGAGTAGTAGAGTAGTAGGTAGAGGGCGAGTAGTAGAGAGTGAGTAGTAGATAGTAGAGAGTGGATAGTAGAGAGTAGTAGAGAGTGAGTAGAGCGTAGTTGAGAGTAGTAGAGTGAGTAGAGTGTATTAGAGAGTAGTAGAGAGTGAGTAGTAGAGAGTAAGTAGTAAAGAGAATTAGAGTAGTTGAGTGAGTAGAGAGTAGTGGAGAGTGAGTAGAGTATGAGAGAGTAGTAGAGGGTGAGTAGTTGAGAGTGAGTAGTAGAGAGTGAGTAGTAGAGACTAGTAGAGTGAGTAGTAGAGTAGTAGTGATTAGAGAGTGGATAGACAGATGAGTGAAAGAGTGGATGGATGGATGGATGGATGAGTGAAAGAGTAAATGAATGGATGGATGAGTGAAAGAGTAAATGGATGGATGGATGACTGGGTGGCTGAGCGGAAGGATGAGTGAAAGGATGGATGGGTGAGTGCAAGGGGTATGGATAGATGAGTGGAGTAGTGGATGGATAGATGGATGGTGTGAACGAATTGATGGATGGATGATTAAAGGAAGGATGACTCAATGAGTGAAATAGCGGACTTTCATTGTGATCGTTTCTGGGAGGGTTGGTGTGCAACTTGGTAAATGTTAAAAACTGACCTCGAACAGCCGTGAGCTTTTACTGTGCCTCCTCAACTGAAATAAACACGTCTCCTACAAATAAATCACTCAGTTCCCAGTACCTTCTTGCAATCCACTCCGCTGTCTTTGCCGTCTCTTTCAGGTTTTGAAAGCCTGGGAAGTTTCATATTTCCAAGTGAGGCATAAAGGGGAGTCCGTGCACTACATGCATAGAGAAGCGTTCAAAGATCCGAGACATCATAAGGCGTTCCCGGCCACCCTCTCGTGCACCGTGCCCAGATCATTTAAGGGATAATATCCTGCCAGGAGGTTCCTCGGAGGGCTCATGTGGAAAAGAGCAAGGGGGGGACACTGTGTTTAGGTAGCCTGGGGAGGAGGCAGCATGGAGTTTAACTGTTAAGTTAGGGTGAGCGCTGGGAGGGCCACATTTCTGCTGTTTTGGCCGCGGGAGGTTCGGGTCAGGATGGAGGAAACGGATTGGGGGTTGGGACGGAGGTGCGTGCTTGGGTGTGCGGTGGGGGAGGGGCGGTAAGTTGGACAGCTGAGGAGGAGGTAGCGAGGGGTCTGGTGACAGGTCGGATGGAGGGGCGAGGCCGTAGCCAGAGGGGACCGTTGCGGTTGGGGGAATGGGGGGGGGGGAGGAGTAGTCATAATGCCAATGCCTTTCATCCTTAAGAGGCCGGTTGGGTAGTGTCTGCGGGCGCTCAGGAGACATGGCAGGAGCTGTCTGTGAGGGGTGAAGGGGGTATTGCAAGGGAGATTGCGGGAAGGGCCGAGGGTGATGGGCCCCGAGCAGATTGTCACCTTCAGAGGTGAATACCGGTGGTGGCGGTAGAAAACCGGCCAAGTGTCGAGCCCGCGTTTAGCACATCTTAACCACAGAAAGGGTCAACTTACCTGTAAAGGGTTTCAGGAACGTGATGACGACCACTCCCACTTATCATCCAATCAGCACACAAGGCTTCAGGTGAGACCACCCAGGCAACCAACGCGCTGCAAAAAGTTAAAGTGGTCTCAAGGAAATAACGGACAGTTCGGACTGGGGCGGGCAAAAATGAAGTAAGGTGTGAGAACTTCGTGACCAACTAGCTCGAAAGAAAACGAGGCAGGGAGTGGGCAGAAGTACGAGAAGCAAAGTTGCCAATGCCTGAGGCAGGTAGGAATACGCGCACTGCTTTCTATTTATTTAAGCAGTTAAGATCCAAAGTTGAATCTGGGATTCAATATAAAGGTTTTCTCGTAGGCAAAGGACTCCTTTTCTACGCATGTGTGGCAGCTATTTGCATAAGCGCGGTCATAGGTAGGGTGGAAGTGTTTACTTTGAACGCAGGGCAGTGCATTTACTTGAACCGTCTTCCATATATATATATGTGAAACGGACCATGATTGCAACATTTCCAGTCTTGCGCCGAAAGCAGCACCAGGTATTGGTTTTTGGGGCACTCAGCTCCCAGCGCCCCCCGGCACCAAGCTGTCAGAATCCACGCCACTCCTACGAGGGACAACAGTGTGTCCTTTTCCTACTACATTGTGGCTGAAGGGTCTGATTGAACACTACTGTTAATAGGAGGTTTGGTGTCAGAAGCGAAACAAACGCATTTCGTGTGAGCCTTCGCGGGTGCACAACAGATGGTCTCCTTAACTTGTGAATGGAAACTGCAGTGCAGGGACAGCCACCATTCACTGGGACAGGGGTCACTCGGACACCGAGGGCAATGACAATAGCGGTACACATCCAGTGGATAGCTTCACACTCTGAGACGTTCTACCGAGACGAGTGGCATTGGAAATAATAACAATAACACCAGTTTATTCTTTAGCTCTTCAAAACACACTCGATCGTTTCCTAGCACCCTGTATAATAGGTGCTAATGTTATCACATAATAATAATAATACGCATTGGAAGGCAATGGCGGCATACAACAACACACTAAAGGAAAGCCAGAACATAATGTGAGCCGCCAGATGTAAGAAGATTGCCGGACTTCCTGCTGTGGTAAAAGGTTCCTTATCTTCTTTATGGGGCCATCTGGACCCATAAAGAAGATAAGAAACCTTTTACGTCAGCAGTAAGTCAAGTAAGCCAGTCTGAAAAGGACGGGCTTACAGAGAAAGAAGAAGGTCACTAGGACCTCTTCTCCAATGGCTGGACACCGTTTAGCATGAACGGTGATGCCAGCCGATGGAAAAGAGGGGCGGGGCTTAACCTCGCTAATGAAAAATACCCTTCCTCATTAAATCTCGCCAGCTCGACTGCGCATGTGCGTAGTCTTTCTCAGGCCGAGACCTAAAAATGACGTCCCCCACCCCAAGTCAGCGCCCGGTGCGGTGGCACCGATCACAACGCTGTAGAGCCGGCCCTGATTACGAGATACAAACACCAAGTAGCATCATCCAGGCCAGGTCTGTTCTCAGCTGTGCTCTGCATTTGCAGCTTCATGTGCAACCATCCGCATCTACCATTCAACACAAATTTGTGCATCACTGTGGCCTGACTGACATCACCCAGCCCGTCCATTGCTGCATGCAGCTCCCCTTCCTCTACAGATCAGGTGGGCGCAGAAATCCTTGCATGCTCTGACCTCACCTGAAAGAGCCAAACTCTTTCCTAGGTGGGAAATACCACTTAGGTGCTCATTACGAGATGCCCGGTGTTTGGTCTGATATTTGTTGGTCCCAATAAAATATGCCTGTGCCTCTTTTATTCTGACAATATTTATGTGATTTACTGTCACAATTTACGAATTTGAAAACAATTTCCACCAAGAATATGGTTCAACTTACATATTTAAATGTATGCTGGTGATGTGGTTCTGTTTGAGTTAACACCAATAGACCTCCATGTAATTTGAGGGAGCTAAATTTATTTTATTTATTTATTTATTGAATTTATAGAGCGCACTGTCACCTGAACAGGCGTCCTGGCGCTATGGATAAGGAGTGAAAAGTCACACAGTTATAGCAAAAACGCTACTGATCCTTCGGCTATAGTTTGGGAAATAGCCAAGTTTTCAATCTCCTTCTAAAGGGTAGGAGTTCACTGATCTGCCTAAGTTCCAGCGGCAGGGTGTTCTATAGTTTAGCCGCTGCAACCTCAAAGGATCTACCACCTGATCTAACTTTTTTAAATCTGGGTATCTTTACCAATTTTGCTCCTACCGAGCGCAGATGTCTAGTGGGAGCATACCAGTTACATTTATTCTGTAGTGAGGTGGGACCCACTCCATGTAGAGCTTTGAACAACAGGCAGAGCGACTTAAACTGGATACGCTGTTTCATTGGTAACCAGTGAAGCTCTGCCAGAGCCTGGAAGGATGACGACCTCCTCGGCCAACCAAGTGCAAGTTTTGCAGCCGATGATTGAACTTTTTGCAGCCTATCCAAAAGAAATCAAGGAGACTCAAGCAACAGAGCGTTACAATAGTCGAGTCTGCTGAGGATGGTACTGTGTGTGACTAGTGTACACGCTGAGGGTGGGAGCAAGGGGAGGATCTTACTCAAAGAACTAATAATGGACAAACAACAGCCCACTGTTTTAGTCACTTGCGCCTCCATAGTTAGTTTATTGTCGATCATAACCCCCAGATTGAGAACAGTCTGCACAGGGCGGACCGAACTAGGAGTCTCAGAAGGCCAGAAATCACTATGTTAAATTTTAAAGATTAGAAACTTAAAAACCAAGGTTTTAGCCTTTAGGGGAAAAAACAAGTATATCATGGAAATGTGCCCTAAGACAAGAAAAACGTTAGGCAGTAAAAAACTATACATACTTGAGCAGATCTTTTTTAAGTAACCTAAGTAATAAACACATTTTTTGAGGTCTCGGCTACAAAGTGTGCTGTCTCTTTGAGACATTTTGTTTCTAGATTGTAGGCTTACAGCCCACCAACAGCTTAGCATTTGTTCTCATCTGCATTGCTCTCTTTTTCTTCATCCCCATTTGTCAAGGCATGTCTGCATCATGTATTTTCTTGTGTTTGGCCCTCCCCTAGAGCATGGACCAAGTACTTGTGTCCTTTGACAGCTCCCATTTTTGTGGTTAGTTTTTTTTTATGTTCGAGTGCTTGTGTTTTGGTCTCGTCTTGACAGCACATGCGCTGTCTCTTCAAGATATTTTGTTTACATACAGTGGGCTTACAGCCCGCCCACAGCATCTAAGTGCTTGTGTTTACAGGCCCGGGCCAAGGAGCAAACAAAATACAGTGGTATGAGGGATGCTGGTTGCTTTCTTGAACTACTGCAAACTGCCCACTAAAAGGTATGGCGGTGCAGCGGTCACTAGCGCCTTAACTCTTCCACGCCGTTTCCTCGAGACCTATTCTGCTCTTTTGCTGCTACAAGAGAGCTGGGTGATAGTAAGCATGGAGTGTGGGCAGTGACATATTGCTTTTGTGGCTCATGCCCTAACTGCAGTGGCCATCTGTGGGGGAGAGAGGGTTTTCTCTTCTCCTTATCGGCTTTTGTGTGCTCTGCCGCTGGCTCCCCGACCACACAAGTGATCTCAGACAGAAGTGACAGACCTCATATGTGTTAGTGCTGCTTTGGTGGCGCCCCTGTCCCTTACCATTAATTGCCTAATTAGCGTCACTTCCTCGCTGTCCGCAAAATGGCTAACTCCGCTTTGTCCCCTAAATTGGAAACACTGACAACTGGAATTACTTCTAGAGAGTTTGGCAGGACAGTGGTTTGGAAGAGCCGGCAAGTTGGGACAGGGTCAGTCTCTTTCCCGAGACTGAATGACATAGCCCCACTTCATAGACTGGGCACTTTTTATTGTACAAGCTGCACTGCACCCAGGGGCTATTGCTGCCCTCCTTTGCTGTTGCATGCTGGGCATCACAGGCCTGTGTGGCGGCACATACCCACCTTCTCTTGTCACACACGTGTGTAAGTCCCTTCCACAGATAGTGAGGTGGATGTTGCGCTGAGGACCAGCATTTCGATTTGCAGCACACGTTGGACTAGTGTGATCCAACGGTAATTTCTCAATGCAAAACCTCCTTTACCACTAGTTTACCGCTTTAAAGGTGATGGACCTTTGCCACCGTGTATCACCTACAGGAGACTTTACATAAACATGAAAAATCAAAATGTGATTAATATTTAAGCCAATAAAGAGAGTTGTGTGTATTTTTAATGGGTTTTATTTTCTAGTTAAAAGTTAAGGTTCTCTGACCCTTTATTCATTAGTCAAATATCAATCAGGTTCCAGAATTGAAAATAGGAAAACATAGAATTAATACAGAACATATTACAGACTGAATACAAGGCATTCCATAATGGAAGGGAATGAGGCATCAAATGTCAGTCAGAATTCTTTAAAGAGTCCAGGAAAATATAATTCAAGAGTGAGTTTTGTAAGGCTAATCAATAATTAATAATTGGCAAAAATCTCCCATAAAGACAAACAAATGCATAAGAAAAATAAATCTTTTTAAAACTAGTTAATTAGACAAAGCATAAACTTAGAGTTTTATGGCCACATGCATCAATCTAGAATTTTGCATTTCCTAAATAGCGAAAATTAAGGAATCGCTATTTAGGAATTGCAAAATCCTATGCATCAAGAAATCCTACATTTTTTTAGGATTTCTTAAATTTCGGAATTTGCGATTCCTTAATTGCGAATCGCAATTAAGGAATGGCATTACATTGATTCCTATGGGCCTAGAGGCCCATAGGAATCAATGCCGTTTTGCATTTCTTTTTTAGGAAATCGCAAATTGTTGATGCATTGCAAGGGTGCAGAGGGGGGTCCAAAGGACCCCCCCCTGCACCCCTGAAATGTATTTTAAAGTGCATGTTTCACACACTCTGTAACATGACACTTTCCAAAATGCATTTTTGTGCTTTTTGAAAGAATTTCGCAAATTAACACGAGGGTCAACCTCGTGTTAATTTGCACTTCCTATTTCAAAATTCGCTTTTTTTTTTTAATTGATGCATTGCATTTAAGGAATCGCACAAATGCGATTCCTTGAATGCATTTGCATTTTTAGGAAATGCAAAAAAAAACGAATTTTGAAAAAATGTTTCATGCATCCCAAAAACGTATTTAGGAAGCGCAAACGGCCGAATTTACCGATTTGCACCGTTTGCACTTCCTAAATAGGTTGATGCATGTGGGGGTATACATCTAAATCTAAACCTGTTCTATCAGCTGCTCTCTCTGCCCTGGTCTATTCATCTGTCTTTCTGTGTCTCACGCAGAGAGGTAGCCCTCCCTTCACAAGACCACAGAAGAATGTGATCTGCCTTGCCAAAAATATGACGTGCAAGGCTAGCCTATCTGAAGCATTGGCATAGCCAATAGGTCTCGCTTTTGGGACCTTATAAGTATTTAGTTTTGCACACAATATCCTCGGTGCAACAACATTAGCTGTTGCATGGCTAAACCTTGTACCTTATAAGTGTTTAGCCATGCAACAGTTGATGTTGTTGCACCAAGGATATTGTGCTGCACAACTAAATACTTATAAGGTCCCAAAAGTGAGACCTATTGGCAATGCCAATGCTTGTTCATATTGAACTCAAGGGAGGGCTGCTTGCATGTTTGGCTCTTTTTAGGACAGCATTCAAGGCTCAGAGTAGTGCTATGATTCCTAAAAAATGTCTGGTGCAACAAATTCATGTGACAAGTCGCTGCGATGATCTGAGCAAATGATAGCTTGTGTGACTCCAAGTGGATCTGGTAAGAGTATATGTGTTGGAACTCAAGAGGTATTTTCAGCTTCTGCTACAAAATCCCTATTTGGTCCACTGTATACAGACAGTAAAAAAACACATGCAAACACACAAGTACAGTTACCAAAGTAAATAGATTCATTGATTCCGGGGTGCAGAAAGATAAATCTGTAGATGGAACTGGTGAAATAGATTTGTAAAATGAATCAGGATAAACGAAAAAGAAATTTGAAGTCTGAAATTGTGACAATCATATGTATTTTGACATGCTTCTTTTGTGGGATCTAACACGTCTTCTTAGTAGACATCTTGATACTTTAGTTACAAGATCAGATCTGGGAGTCACTTAAGCAGGTCTGTACAGTGTGTCTAAAACATGTAATTCTGTTGGAAGGCTCTTCAGCCATAAAAGGATACAGCTCATATTCTACTGTGACAAAAAGCAGGTAAATAAGCAAGTAGAGAGAAATTAAAAAACGATTGTTGTATTTACAGAGTTTACTTACTTCCAATCGTAATGATGGCATACTTTCAGAAAGGTATTTGTTGCAGGCATGCTGTGTGGTGCACACAATCAATTAAAGGAAATGCTTGACTCCATCAGTGTCAAGACTAGCTCTTATCTAAGTACTGACTTCCTTCTCCTTTTTGTGTACTCAACATATTTCCAATGTTGTGTCTCTTAAATAAGAACTGGGAAAGGCATTTCTACTGTAATTCTCACATTGAAAAGATTTTACTGGGCATCAAGAAAAAAAACCTGCATATAGCGTGTGCAGCAACACTACGAGCCACTAGCACAGAGAACAGATGCAGCACAGTAGAACACTCGCAGTGCACATATACACATTGGGGCGGGGGTGCAATTAAAACTTCCCTCACATACACATAACAGTTAAAACACAATCAGTAGTGCAACACTTTCCCCTCCCCGATTTCCCATACTGGCTGAACTGTCAGTGGATGCACAGACTGAAAATATTGTAGGGGAAGCAAAAGGATTGGTGGGAGACAGATGGAGCAATAGAAAATCTATCATTTAAAAAAATGTATGTTACAACTGCACAACGCAAATATCACAAAATGCAAATATGATGAACAGTTAAGAGCCGAATGCTCATTTAACGAATTATTTCTATTAAGTTCTGTGGGATATATGCTTCAATGCCAGACTATTGTTTTTAAAGATATGCTATATAATGCGTTCTTATAATAAAAATTATAATAGCAAAATAAATAAGTCAGGGTGCCTGCGCCCGAAAGCAAAGTAAATGTAAAGTACTGTCCTTCTGATAGAAGCTTATACTTAAACAAGTTAAACACAAGCGTGCGCGCCTCGCGCATAAAGTTTAAAAAGTGGACGCGAGTGTTATATGTATTATTTACTTTTTATTGTGCAAGCACAGCCCGCTTTTACTATAGCGGCCACGCAGATTATTTCCCCTGGAGAAGCAGCCAATGGCAGTTTGTTTAGGGCGGCAGCTAGCGTGAGAACAACAACAATTAGAGCAATCTTAAGTTTCGGTTTCTGTTTCAATTCTCAACAGTGAAAAGTCACGATCGGTTTGTAAAGAAAACTGATGGTAAGTTATTGTGAAAACATGTGGTGTATGTTCTTCCAGTATTCGTGTTGCGATTTAGAGGAAGGCTGTGACAGGTTAGAAAGAGGAACAAGGAACGGCTTTTGGAACTTGGAGGCTTCGGTAAGCCTGTGCAAGACGCGGAGCTGAAAGCGGCAGTGGTTGGAGAGATGAATCTATTTGGGGAATGACTTGAACAGCCTTTTTCTAATTTTACACAAACAGTTCCCCCACTTTTTGGTTTAATAAAACAACCAGCACGATTTCTGAACATTTAGCGACCTTGAGGTGCCTATGGCTGAAAGGGAAGGTGCCACCAGTGTTTCGACGCCATGATGGGGGACGCGAGGGAGAAACAAGTTAGGGTGCCTGCGCCCGAAAGCAAAGTAAATGTAAAGTACTGTCCTTCTGATAGAAGCTTATATTTAAACAAGTTAAACACACAGGTTGCCTGCGCCCGAAAGCAAAGTAAATGTAAAGTACTGTCCTTCTGATAGAAGCTTATATTTAAACAAGTTAAACACAAGCGCGTGCGCCTCACGCTTTAAGTTAAAAAAGTGGACGCGAGTGGTGCGCGCGCGATGGGAAAGTAAAAGTAGGCAGCGCTCCGAGCGCATGACGCAGCTGTGCACGTTGCGCGCACTTGTGCGCGTAATTGCAAGCTAGTTGCCAGGAAAAGTCTTTGGCAGCACTTCGAAATGCCACTGACTAAATATCTCGGCCAGACCAGCGCATGCGCTGGATCAGGCGAGACCTAAAAAACATGAGCAAGTCCACCTCATCCCTCTGTGACTCCTCGGACGCAATCTCCTCCCAGGCTGCACCCGCGACGTTCAAATACCTAACCCAAATGATGTCTGGTCTCATCTGCTCCCTCCCCTCTCTCCTCCAATCTCTTCTAAGTCTGACAAGCCTAAATAATGACCCTAAGGGGTCATTATTTCTTGGCTTACTACACTAATAATGTTGCAGTTTCAGTAGAAAATCGCACTGTGATTGGTTAGCATAGGTGATATGAGGGTCTCATCATACTGTTCTCATTGCAAATCCAACTCATACCGATTTTAACAAAGGAAGCGTTAAGGCTTAATACAGTCATATGTATCACCATCAATAATTATAAAATATTGCAACATTTAATAGGGAAAAATGTATCAGTCTTTTTCCTTCTCGCTTTCACATCACACGCAGGGATGACCCTCTCCCACAAACACTAGTACAGTGGCACGATGGCAGGAGTGTACAGTTCATTGTGGCCTTGACCCATGTGTCCTCACTTGAGGCACTTGGCAGTTCACGCAGCTGGCATAATCTTCTGCGCATTCGTCTCTCAATCAGCACACTGCTAACAATTCTCAGCCATGCTGGATTCCTAGGCAGCCATTTTATTGTGGGCCCCAAAAGCAAAACAAACACAAAAGAATATTAATTTATGAAATAAAACCCATTATGTTTACATCCCCTATACTAGTACAGGGCCGTTTCTGGGTGTTATGCCGCCCTAGGCGAGAATTGAAAAACAAGCATTTGCAATGCAATAGGTCTCTCATTAGGAAAGTGTGAGCTATTGGTATTGTAAATGACAATTTTTTTAAATATGTGTTGGCTTTGAAAATGTATAAATTAATAGCATTGTTATTCACTTTCCTAATGCGAGTCCTATTGGCTATGGCAATGCTTGTTGGTAGCAAGCAAGGACAGTGCTGTTGTGGTGCTGAGTGATGCTGTTGTGGTGCTGAGTGATGATGTGGTTGGGCTGAGTGATGTGGTGGTGTATTAGAGTGATGTTGTGGTGTCCCAGAGTGATTTGGTGGTGTACCAGAGTGATGTGGTGGTGTCCCTGAGTGATGTGGTGGTGTTCATGAGTGATGTGGTGGTGTTCATGAGTGATGTGGTGATGTTCCTGAGTGATGTGGCGGTGTTCCTGAGTAATGTGGTGGTGTCTTTGTGTGATGTGGTGGTGTCACTGAGTGATGTGGTGGTGCCCCCGAGTGATGTGGTTGTGCCCCTGAGTGGTGCCCCTGAGTGATGTGGTGGTGCCCCTGAGTGATGTGGTGATGTCCCTGAGTGATGTGGTGCTGTCCCTGAGTGATGTGGTGGTGTCCCTGAGTGATGTGGTGGTGTCCTAGAGTGATGTGGTGGTGTCCTAGAGTGATGTGGTGGTGTCCTAGAGTGATGTGGTGGTGTTCCTGAGTGATGTGGTGGTGTTGTGTGGCGTTCAGCAGTGTGAGGCGTGCAGCAGTGTGAGGCGTGCAGCAGTGTGTGGCATGCAGCAGTGTGGCGTGCAGCAGTGGGAGGCGTGCAGCAGTGTGAGACGTGCAGCAGTGTGCAGCGTGCAGCAGTGTGAGACGTGCAGCAGTGTGAGGCGTGCAGCAGTGTGTGTCGTGCAGCAGTGTGTGGCGTGCAGCGGTGGGAGGCGTGCAGCATTGTGTTGTGCAGCAGTGTGCAGCATGCAGCAGTGTGAGTAATGCAGCAGTGTGCAGCAGTGTGTGGCGTGCAGCAGTGTGGGCGTGCAGCAGTGTGTGGCGTGCAGCAGTGTGAGTAATGCAGCAGTGTGAAGCGTGCAGCAGTGTGAGGCATGCAGCAGTGTGAGTCATGCAGCAGTGTAAGTCATGCAGCAGTGTGCAGCATGCAGCAGTGTGAGTAATGCAGCAGTGTGAGGCGTGCAGCAGTGTGCGGCATGCAGCAGTGTGAAGCGTGCAGCAGTGTGAAGCGTGCAGCAGAGTGAGGCGTGCAGCAGTGTGTGGCATGCAGCAGTGTGTGGCGTGCAGCAGTGTGAGGCGTGCAGCAGTGTGTGGCGTGCAGCAGTGTGTGGCGTGCAGCAGTGTGTGGCATGCAGCAGTGTGTAGCGTGCAGCAGTGTGAGGCGTGCAGCAGTGTGAGGCGTGCAGCAGTGTGTGGCGTGCAGCAGTGTGAGGCGTGCAGCAGTGTGAGGCGTGCAGCAGTGTGAGGCGTGCAGCAGTGTAAGTGCTTTGATACTAGAGTATGCATGCTCTCGTATCAGTGCGCGCACGCTCTGCTGCGACAGTGTGCTCGTTCCACTTTCAGGGTGAGTGCGTTTCGGGTTCTTAGTCACAAACAGTATGAATGAATGATGAAAACAGGAAGAAGGGCAATCATGCGGGGCGTGCGTGTTTTCAAATCGAAAAATTGTGAGCGAGTGAACCAACGCAATGGTTTGTATACAACAAGAAAAGCGGACATCAAAGGAAGGGTGGGAGGGAACGAGCATATGGGGTGTGAGCGATAACGAAAGTTAATTGCTGTAAGAGGGGGAGCAGGAAGTGAGGCCAAGCACGCGCTGGCGAAAGCAGTCTGCTGCTTTCAAGTCCGATGCCAGATGCCAGCTTCACGCTTGAATGCCTCACATGCACTGGCCATAAACCGCATTCCAAAGGTCTTTGGGAGCATTTTCTGGCGACCCTTACTAATGAAAGTTAATTGTTGTAAGATGGGGAGCAGGAAGTGAGGCCGAGCGCGCGCTGGCGAAAGCAGTCTGCTGCTTTCAAGTCCGATGCCAGATGCCAGCTTCGCGCTTGAATGCCTCACATGCACTGGCCATAAACCGCATTCCAACGGTCTTTGGGAGCATTTTCTGGTGCCCCTTACTAAATCTCTCGCATAGCGATCGCTTACGCAATAGCTAGGCGAGACCTAATGACGCCCCCTCCCTTATGCTACCATCACTCTCTCCCACTGTCATCCAGGCTACAAGCCTCAATCATTTCCTGCTTTGATAGAGTTTCTACTATGCTCTTTTGGGTCTTTTTGAAGCATTGCACTAACACATTGGTGTTGGTTGGCACACAGTGATGCGGTAAATCACTCTGGCTTGCTCTCGCATTCCCTCAAAGGTGAAAAGGTAAAATTTGTTCCTTGGCTGGATATCACATTCTTTGGAAATCCAACCATGAAGATGAGTGCAAGAGGGCCCTCACCATTATCTCAGAGGCACCACCTCGGAGTATATATTGGCATAGTCCACCACACCTTAGACACACTTATGGCCTGTGCCCATCATCTCACATGGGACATCAATCAATGGTAAAGGCAATGAAGGAGCCTTGGAATGGCCTCTAGTCTTGCCACTCACTTTAGATGTTGGGTATGGTGGTCATATCTGGCTAGTAGAACAATAGATTTAACCTGTCCTTTGTCTGTTTGGCTAAAAGTAACTTATGAGCTAGAAACAAGATAACATTTCTGTGTGCCTCTAGAGCTATCAGAACAGGTACTTGCCCCTGTTCTGGTTCTATAGGTTTGCTGTATGATAGACCTTCCTCCCAGACCAAGCTTTGACTGCTAACCACCCCAGTGGTAACTTGTTTTTTTGACCACCATGCATAGGCCCAGTAGAGTAGGACACTCTTCCTGTGTTTGTTTGAACTTCCACCTGTACCTCAGATAATGACCCTGAGTCCAATACAAGAGTGACCCCAGGGGCCTCAATGCCTGGAACAGAGGCAGCGGGCACCATAGCAATATATTCTCAGACCCTGCCCTGGTTTGCACTACAATACACTCTCTAGATCCTTCACCTCAAGGTGTGGAGGCAACCTCAGCCTAAAGCTTAAATGCTGCCTGTGATCTCGACAGCAATTTTGTCCAGGGAATGCAGGACTCTGGCCATGGCTCTAGCTCAGGCACAATTAGGTTATTGCAAAGCAGGCGCCCAGCACCCTGTATCTGTTCCACAGCTATGTCTACCAAGACCATCTAGCTGTTGACCTCTACCACCCGTCTGTTCATTTGCAGAGGCTGCTAGGTGAAGACTCGGACAAGCTGCCTGAATTCACTGGCACCAACGGCAGATCGAAAATGATTGCCGTGGGAGGTGGCACGAGGCAGCCCTTAGCCTGCTGCAGAGTCAATGGCCGACGCAAGACACACAGCGCTACGGCTGTCCGGACGAAGAACGGATCACCAAGAACAGTTAAGTAAAGTTAGTTTTGCCACCCCCACCTGAATATCTATAAGAGTACTAGATTAGTGCCCTTTAATTTCTGGTACTGTGCAGTAAGTTTAAAATCTTTTTAGTGTTTCTCGTTACTGAAATCAGTGCCTTTTCTGATATTTATGTGCTTCCCTCATCTTTATGTTGCTTGCCAGAAAGTGTCACTCATAGTCCCTGAAATCAAATGTCACTCATAATTACACTGAAATTATGCAAATGTCACACAAAGCATTCTGAAACCTTGGCAGCTATGGTTTTAGTGCCTGGAATGAGCCGGCCCTGTACACACTTCAAACCCCCCTAGGCTCCAGACAGGACTGCTCAACTTACTGCTTGCTTACTTTACTTAATACTTAGCATGGGCCAGGTTATAACTAACTGACCAGGCCTTTAGCCCCCTATATTTTTTTTTATGTCTACCTGCCTGCCGCAGCCGACCCAGATCCCACTCCGGCCTCCCCCGGTACCTGATAGGCCTACAGGCCGCAGCAGGAACTCTCTCTCTCTCTCTCTACCTCTTGCCGGCCGCAGGCGCACAGCCTCCGACCGTGGCGCGGAACGTGACGTGTTACGTCGACGTTGGAACTGAAGGCACTGTGCTACCTGGCCTCACGGGAACTACACGGGCATTGAGCGCGAGAAAGTCATGGATGCAAGGACCTCCATCAAGGATCGCGGCTAATTTTTGATGGTAGATATAGGGAGAAAGCACACCTGCCCAGCCTCAACCGAGCTCACACATTTTTTGGGCTGATTAATGTGTTACTGAATTTGAGCTTCAACTCGGGCACCTGCTTTATTTATATCTGGAAGTGCTTCCTGTTGAGGTTAAATTTTTTGCCGCCGGCCGCCCTCCACCTTTTGCCACCCTAGGCGGCCACCTAGGCTTGCCTAGTGGTAGAAATGGCTCTGTACTAGTACCCTGTATTAATTATTACCTAGCGAAAGCTGTTAATTTAAAGCAGCTTTTCTATTATTTGTGCACAACATTGCAAAATGTGCAATGTACAACTTAGCATAAACATGCACCAGTGCAAATTTTCAAAGCGCAAACAGTTAATACATACTCATAGCAACATGCGCTAATGTTTTAGATAGCTTTTCATGCAAAATGCTTTTGCTCTATATGTAGTGTTGGTGCATGGTTGATTAATTAATTCACATTATAAGAAAGATGTGTTATGAACTGAATATGTATTGTCTAAATATGCAACAAAGCCAAAGTCTCTTGAGATGGGAACAGGGGGTGCAGATTACAAGGAAAAGGAGCTGTGAGGAGAGAACACACATTCTATTCTTACATTCAAATCTAAAGAGGAAACTGAAATCACAAGTCTTTTTTCTACACTGCAAAAACACATGTTAATTCAGCACAATTATGTGCTACTTTAAAAGTTCTAAAAAACATTCTCTAAATTAAATGTACATTCTATAGTGAGGTTAAAACTAAACTCAACACATTAAACATCCATGATTCGTTAATTAAGCATGGTTTTAAATGAAAGCATTTCAGACGGAAAGCATTTTGACCAGGCCTCATTTCATGTCCTTCACTTTGCATGCACCAAAAGTGCCACTTTTAAAAAGCATTTGACTAGGCCTTATTTCATGTTTCATGTGCCATGTGTTTTCACTTGCACCAAAATCTGCAACACAAAACAGAGCAATGCTTAATCTTGATGAAATCTAGCTCTATTAAGTGCTGGGGGGCTATTCCATGCCATATTATTTGTGTTGTTCATAGAACTCAAGGGGCTACACAGTTAAACACCACAGGCTCACAGAAAATAGTGAATATCTTCTATTGTGTCGGATGATACCTGTGAACAGTCACTCTTGCTGAGTGTTGTCACATCACTATTCTATTATTAGATCTTTTAGCAAGTGAAAGTGTTTCAAAGAGAAGAGCCTTTACCAAACGTTTTGCATTCGCATATGATGAGTCTTAACAGGATCTCCGATGGTGTTAATTGCCCACAAAACTGTAAACCTACATTGAAGTGTTGTGCCCTTCTAGAGCTCTTTTATTTTCCTAGCACTATGAATCTCTCAGAAGCTTGCAGGCTGAAGACTTTCCCAGCCCAGCCATATGCAAATCTGTCTTGACCCTGTGCCTCATGGGAACAGTCCAGCCCGAACTGCCAGGCTAAGTCCTTCTCTGGACTGGAAACAAGCATCCCAGGCCCGGTTTCGGGGTTTCACCCCTCATCAGCCACGATAGCTTGACCCTCGGCGCTCAGACTGGGAGTGGGAGTCTGTGCATGTTCTCCACCCAGGCTGGTGAACATGCTAAGTGGGCATAACTGTTTGGCCGGCCCGAGACGGCCGGCCAAACTGTCATGAGCACTTAGAGAGTGCCGACCAATCCTCCATCTGCTCTGGCCAGCCAGCCCTGCTCCGCCCGCACCTAAGCCAGTACGATAAAATACAATTATAATAACATTGCGTTATTATCATTTTATTTGTCCTTTTTGAACTGCTCACAGAGCAGTGAGGCAACGCTCTTCCACCTTAGCTGAGGAGCTGCCGCTGTGGGGGTTAACTTAGGGCTGACAACCGAGAAAGGCCCAGGCAGCTGGGCAGGGGGCTCTGCCCCACAGTTACCACAGGCATGGGCATGCCTGCCACACCCGGTCAGAGTGGTGACACTATAGGAGACAATGTGGCTTTGCCTGCCTTACCTGAGAGAGCCTAATTCCAGGTGGTGGCAGGTGTGGTGCACACCAAAAGCTGCCAAGGTCCTTCAGGCAGCAAAGAAACCATCTTCCTTCAGCAGCCGAGAAGCTCACCCACGAGCCATGGTCTCATTCTAAAGATGCCTGGGTAAAGGAGGCAAGGGGTGCCACTAACTGCTCCATGCAAGCCCTATTGACACCCGAAGGCATATTATCAAGCCCCTTATCGCCGCGTTATCGGCACTTTTCTGCCGATAACGCGGCGATATTTGCATCGCCCTATTATCAAGGCAGCGTTAAGTCAATCA
The DNA here is from genome assembly GCF_964261635.1 of Lissotriton helveticus. NCBI lineage: Eukaryota > Metazoa > Chordata > Amphibia > Caudata > Salamandridae > Lissotriton > Lissotriton helveticus. The sequence continues at coordinate 1,841,003,911 of NC_136067.1, read as the reverse complement.
ACCTGGCTTAAAGCTACGTTAATTGACTTAACGCTGCCTTGGTAATAGGGCTCTTTCACGATAAACTCATCGTGAAAGGGGGCGTGCAGTGGGTGTTGCGGTGGGCGTTCCACCGCAACACCCATTCACTTCGACGCTGCCACCTAGTATCAAGAGAGGCGATAATAGGTGGCAGCGCCGAATTTAAGAACAGGAAAGACCTGTTCTTAAGGTGGCGAAACGAGGAGAAATGCTTCATTTCTCCTCGTTTTTGCTTTTTCCATTTGTGCTGCCTTGTGCAGCACACATGGAAAAAGCAAAATGCCAAGGTTTCTTTATGTACAGGAAGGTGTCCCTTCCTGTACATAAACAAACCTTTTTTAAAAATGCCAATTTGTAACTTACATGTGTGCTGATGAAGCAGCACACATGTAAGTAACAAAATGGCATTTAAGCTTTGTTTATGTGCAGGAAGGAACACCTTCCTGTACGTAAACAAACCTTCCCTGCCTGCGCTGGCGTTAAGTTGTAAAACTTATCGCCATCGCAGGGGGAAACGCTAGGCTGCACCATATCCTTGGTAATATGGTGCAGCATAGCGTTTCCGAAGTGGCGAAGAGAGGCGTTAAGCCAAGGCAGCTGATGTAAGGATTGCAGGCTGGTTCCACAGGAGCGTCAGGAATCCGAAGAGTAATCCGCAGCCTTCCCCTACGGTCTTCCGACTCTATCAAGCACTAGAGTACGAGAGACACGCCAGGGGAAAACAGGGAAACAAAACAAGGAAAGATGGGGGAAGACAATGATGATTGATGGTACTCTCCAGTAGTGAATACGATGGTGTCTCTACGGAAGGAACCGGAACAAACAGGTAGGCTGTAATAACAAAAGGAAGTCAACAACTCTAGCTCTAATCCAGTAACTAGAATATACCAATGTACAAATACAAACCATATCACATACCCCAGGTTCTTATTATGTAGCAGAGGTAACATGTGAAGGTGAAGACAATGGCACAGCGTCTGGAGCTATAACAGGGATGACACAATAGGCTGTTGAGCACCTGCATGTGAGATGGTGTTAGGTACAATAATGGCCCATATAACTCCCTTCTTACATCAACTATAATGGACCAGCCTTCGAAGACACCTTCCCTACTGTGTGGCATATAATGACCTTTCCGCCCAACACTTCTGGAGATATTTTACACAGTGTATCACCATCTAGAAGAACCAAAGCAGGACATATAATTCATACATATGTATATATTGTACTAGTAAAAGATTGGTAGCGCATGTGCGCTCTTACCGCGATTCTTGGTAGTGTGGAATATGCACCCACCCTGATCCACGCAAGAGTGCCACCAAATATCAAGGAAAGAGGGTTCCAGTATTATTTCAGCGATAATGGCTGATGTTCAGGAAATAGGGGATAACAGGGACTAGGTGGAAACAGGATAGGGACAGGTAAATCGTGAGGGAGAAACTAACTAACTAGCTAAGAGAAAAAACAATAACCGGGGAATTTACTGACACCGGACAGCGGAGCAAAGCCCGGCCGCCGGGTGCAGTACACAAGTAGTTGAAAACCAAAAGGGAAAAAACAATCCCCACCGGATGGCGGAGCGAAGCCCGGCCGCCGGGTGGAGAATGCAGCCTGAGGACAATTAGAGAAGAACCCTCTGAAATGGATCCCACCGGACGGCGGAGCCAGGCCCGGCCGCCGGGTGGAGAACACAACCAGTGGATGTCAAGGAAGTACACTCCGGCGCTGAGTACAGGCTCTCTATCAACACCGGAGAATGCTGTGCCCGGCCGGATGGCGGAGCTAAGCCCGGCCGCCGGGCGGGGCACACGGAAAGGGGAAGAGGGGGATAGGCGTTCACGAGGTACGCCGAAGGCAGCGGAACACTGCCAACCAATGCTGCGTAAGCGTCTCCCGAGTTAGGAGAAGGCAGGGGACGCATACGCTCAACCAGCAACGGAACAGGAAAGCGAATCAGGAACTGCAAGGTCAGGCAACAAGGAATAGACGGAACCGGAAACAAGGGAAGCTTGACGCTAGAACGTGAAGCGTCGTTCTCTGTTTCCTGGTTCTTTAAATATCCTGTATCTTAAAGGGACAGCGTAGGGAAGACCCGAGGCATGACAGCTGACACCTCTCTTCGCCACTTTGTTGGTAATATGCCCCCAGTGTGGTTTTTGGAAAATCACTTTATGTGCACGAGCCTGCTTCCCAACTCATAAAACTGGCACGCAAAGAAGTTGCTGATTTTCATGAAACCTCTTGCTTTACCCAGCTACCTTTTTTCTAACTTGGACATAACTCAGTTGGGAATTTCTATGTTTTTTTCTGGCGTGTAAACGAAGCATTTATTTATTCAGTGATTTTGCCCCAGAGGCGGGCTGGAAGCAACCTTCCAGTAAATAAGACTCTTTTATTTCAAGGGAATACATGTAATGCCAGCAATAACAATCCGATCAAACAAAGAAAGGTGTGTCTGTGTATGTACCGCACACCACAAAATTGCCATTACGTGCCCTGGGAAAAATCCTCTTTTCAGCTTCTCAAAAGAACACGCCCATTTTGGTAAAGGTAACCACAAATGCTTATTAAATCACGTGACCTGCAGGTGTTTGTATGAAGGCATGACGGCATGTTAGAGATGCAAAACAGTGCACCTTCAGTGGTACTGCAAGGAAGCTTGGAACCCTAATGCATCAAGGAACAAGCATTGGTAAAGCATTGGTTTTGCCTATGTAATGAATAAAGAGCTGTTTTCATCAATCACCCTCCTGCAGAAGAAAAGAGCTCCCGGACTGATAACAAAGGAGTGGAGGTGATGTAGAGCAGTGGCCAGACCTGCTGACTCCAGAGATGGGGATCCCGGTTGTAATCCAGACAAAATCCTGTGATTAAATACAAATCACTTAATCTCTCTGGGTGATAAATTGTTATATAAATATGCTGCTCAAGTAAAAGATAAAACTTTATGAAAATATAGTTCCACCAAAGCAAATGTTAATAGTATTTTGGGAGTTGGAAACTTATCAGAGAAGCAGACGGAGAACAAGCACTGGTAAATGCATGACTATATGCTACAGCCAATAGAAGTGGAGGGAAGGTAAGTGGCACGCACAGGAACCAATGAGAAGCCAGGAAAGAGAAGTGGCAGGATGTAAGTCCCTTTTAAGTTTATATTAAAAACAATAGATTTCTCAAGCACAGCGCAAACTCTCTGCAGGCGAAACCTAAAATCAATCAATCAATCAATCAAAGCCTTTATAGAGCGCGCTACTCACCCGCGAGGGTCTCAAGGCGCTGAAGGGAGGGGGGTGGGGGGTGCTGCGACTGCTCGAATAGCCAGGTCTTGAGGTGTTTCCTGAAGGTGAGGTGGTCCTGGGTCAGTCGTAGGTGGGCGGGGAGGGAGTTCCACGTCTTGGCAGCCAGGTAAGAGAATGATCTTCCTCTGGTGGTGGTTCTGCGAATCTGTGGGACAGCGGTGAGGGCTAGGCTGGCGGAGCGGAGCTGGCGGGTTGGCGCGTAGAAATTGAGGCGGTTGTTGAGGTATTCTGGGCCCATGTTGTGGAGGGCTTTGTGTGCGTGGGTGAGGAGCCTAAACGTGAGGAGCTTCCAACTCATGATTGATTATTAAAAGAAAGTCACAGTTGGAATGCAGTTGATACTTCTCACTCTGGCCCCAGGTCACCAAATGATAGCAAAGCCCCCAGAATCCTACAGCATGTTCATAGAAATGGATAGCACGAGATGGCATGTGTCCTGCCTCCCACGGATTTCCACGTATGGCTGTTGTTCATCCCAAAGCTACTTTCTAGACCTAGAATTCTCTCTTGAGGGTCAGGGAGAATTACAGTTCTACAACTTACATTTTCTGATCTCTGAATACGCACGAGTACATCATGCATAACTGGGCATTTGCATATTTTTTTCTCGAAGCGAAAATATTTTGCCCGTAGAGAAACGCTTTTCACTATGCACCCATCCAAGGTGAGAGAATTCCCTTTAATTTCCCATCTTGGTTTTCACGTAGTGTGAGAAACTATCTGCAAGAGGTATTTGGAGACCTACAAATGGCTCACCGTGATATAGATGCTCTCTCAATGCTGACCCTAAATTTACAGAGGTGGAAAATGTTCAATACTGTACACCGTATAAATGCAACTAAAGATTGTTCAATTGCAAACTGATTGGGAGATTCAGGAACTGGAATTTTCACCTGAAATTTTCAGGCCTGCCGACTCAAGTGTGCACTTAGCTCAACCTTCCACTTCCTGGTAATGGGAGTTCTACTGACTCACCCTTCACTCATGGCAAAAGTTCAAAATCATGTTCTAGGCTACTTCCTCTCTGGTCTGAATTAACAGCCAGGCACTCATAGGGGACTCAATAATCTTGTTCCCTTTCCCAATGAACAGCAGGGCACTCAGCCTTGCTATTCAAAATGTTGCTAAACACTATCGCCTCAAAATGAGGCTCAAACAAGACTCCACTGCAAAACAAGCCAAAGTCCTCTTTAGCCAAGAAGTATTCTGGCACGAGGCACGCTTAAACCACCAGATACCAGGTGGGTCTCGAAATGCAGACTCCAATGATGTCTCCGGAAGGAAATCATTTAAACCGCCCTCCAGCTCTTCTCAAGAAGAGCGAGCACCGCGTGTTGGCCGGGGCCACCATTATAGCGAGGACGGCCCAAGATAGCTGCCAGACTAGGCATCGTAAGGCTTGTAGTCCTGACCTAACAAACACTGTGTTGTGGGCTGAAGCCCTGAGGTTGGCCTCCCAAAAGGACAGCCCAGAGAAAAATAGCAGCCTGAAAAAGTCCATGATGGCATGGAAGCCACCACCGACCCTACCAGGCATTCAAATGCCTTAACCCGCCATGACCACTCTTCCTGTCACTCGGCGCAACAGCATGGAACTAGAAGTGGACCAGGAGATGATTCTAGTGGTGCCACAAGTGGGGGTTTGAATCCTGAAACTGTGGTTCTGCCTTGGCGCACTTAGAAGCCTTCCTGCCTTCTGAGAGAGGGAAGGAGTCTGCCTGGCCCTCCAAGAGGAGGCGAGTCCTGTCTAGGACGCGAAAGGCCCACTGCATCCCCAGTTGCTGTAACATGTCCAGAGAAAGCAGAATGTGTGAGCGCTAGAATGGGAAGACCCATGTCTCCTGTGGGGCCGCCCTGGACTCCCATCCTGGTTCCTGGTGAGAACATCAAAGCGGTGGTCATTGTAAGCCCAGTCAGGACTGCAGCTGCGGGATTGCTGAGTGCCCGGACAGGGGAGGGTGCAACTGCATAACTTCCGTAGGCCCAGGGAAGGGCTGCACCATGATTGCTGAAGGCCTGGATGATGACTGCAATTGCATGATTGTTGTAGGCCTAGGAGAGGGCTGCAACTCCGTGAGTGTCATAAGGGCCGGACAGGGGCTACAACTGCTGTAAACGAAGTAGGCCCAACTAGCGGTACACCTACCTCATGTCTGATATACATTGCAACTGCCACAACCACCTCCAGTCCTACCTGGTCGGCATTTGTCCTCGGCCCAGGGAGGGCCGCGTCATCGTTCCCTTTGGAGATTGCTGCAGCCGAGTGTTCACCTGCACCAGCGCAGTAGCTTCAAAGACAGAGGCTGGACATATGCCCTGAGGGATGCTGCCCAAGCCTGGCTTCCTTTGGGATCCAGTGAACTATCGGATCGCTATGGACCCCACAGGAGACGTATAGGAGGGCCATACTTCCTACCAGTGGGGAATGAGGACTCATAACCTGCCCCTTGTTATCAGAGGTGAGATTAAGTGGTTTACTACTTCCACTACCCGCGAGAGCACAGATAATCAGGTGCACCATCCTTAGTCGCATTGACTATAGCAATGCTCTCCTGCTCGACCCCCCCTTGGTACTGCTGGACCGACTCCAACGCGTCCAGTCAGCAGCAGCCAAACTGGCCCTTGGATGGACCAGGAGATCCTCAACCACGGCTGCTTTAGCCGAGCTGCACTGGCTTCCCCTGAAGCAACGTATTGCCTTCAAGTCTCTTTGCTTGGTCTTTAAGGCATTACACGGGCTAGGACCTATACCTCTACAACGGATGTTCACCTGGTACACACCAACCAGAGCTCTGCGATCCGCTACCGCTCGACTTGTAATAGTACCCAGATTCAAGAGAGCTAGGATCGGGGGAAGATCATTCCGAGTGGCGGCTGCAAAGCTCTGGAACAGTTTGCCCGCTGACATTCGACATACTTCACAGCTCCTGCCTTTTCGAAAACTAATAAAGACTTGGCTTTTGCCCTAGATCCCCCTCCACTACCGTCTAATAATTCTCCCACTGTTTCTATCTTAGGAGTAAGCCAACCCAGCGCCAGGATGCCTGCCAGGCGACAGTTGCGCTCTATAAGTGTTTTAAATAAATAAATAAATACCGGGCTTGTGATTTACTGGGCGTGTGACTTTGGGCCAGAGAACTGCACTGAAGCTTGATTCACTCTATCTCCTGACTTCTTCCAGGCCAAATCTCAAGTGCTCAAATTTTGCACTGTTGCAAGATTTTTCTGCAAAATGGACTGGAGTAAACAATATTTCCTATTATACAAGCAAAAATGGAGTAAAAGAGAATTTGCCTAATTGTTGTATCAATGCAAAATGCATTGAATCTGGACCATATTCCAGAGGAAGAGTAATTTAGTGATTATTGAGAACACACAATGAATGTGCTCATCGGCTTCTTCTGACAGCCAAATCCATTTGACATAATCAGTATAAAATAACTTGCTTGCCAGGACACGGACCACACGAAGAAGGTGTTTCTGTTCTGTAATTACTAATACCTGTTGATTTATAAAGCTAAAAATTGTCGATATAAACCAGGTTAAAATATGTGGTTTTGTGCCTATACAGAAACTTGTGTTTCGCTGTAGCACAGAAATTGTGTACCTTTATTAAAGCCCATAAAAGTATAAAAATACAATAACACACACTATGCACTCAATTTATGCTCCCATATTTCTTTTCTGATTTAATTTTTTTGTATTGATTTTAGATAAATCACATGTACAATTAAGTGGCATGAAAAACTGAGCAATACGCCCAGAATATATCTGTGTTTTTCAGCAGTGCAATGAAATACAAAAAGAAATGCCATACATATACCCTCTACATATACCCTCATATATGCAAGAAAGAACAAACAGATAAACGCGTACTGATTTGCATATCACACGAACAATTCTTTCTAAGAGACTGTATTGGTATCTATGACAATAAAGGCAAAGAAAAATAATACGAAGAATAATTGAATAGACAGAAGAAAGATATGGAAGGAGTATATAAACCGAGAGGGGCTTTAGGAAAGGGAGTATCGACGGGGGTGAAGTGTGAGGTGAGGGAGCTGCGTGTGTGAGAGCAGGAGGGTAGGCTCAGCTGTGTGTCGGAAGAGTGGAATCAGTTACTGTGAACGTTTCAGCGTGTTTTGACTGTTTTAGATAAAAGTTTAATTCATTCCAAAGCTGCTTGCGTTGTCGAGTGGGAGGTAGTTTTCAGTGCTTAATTTGAGCCGGTGGCTTCTGATGCTCGGTGCCGGTACTTACATGTCAGCACTGGCGCCTATTACCGTCTCTCACATGATGTTGCTGTTTATCTAATTTGAAGATGAGCACAACAACAGTTGCTTATTAATTAAATATACAGTGAAAATGGCTAATCCCTGCTGCCCAATTAATTCTTATAGCTTTGGGGGCCTGTAATAGTCTGAATTGTCACGCTTTTAGGAGTGTGCTGGTTAGTAGTTGCGTTTGTACTCTCATTGGTAACACTTGCAGGGGAAATATGTGGTGCAATATCCAGTGGCCTACTGACGAGAGCCCTGGCACTTATTTTTTCACAAATTAAGCACTGTTTTTAAGATCTGGTATTGGCTGCACTTATAATACGTACCCAAGCCCACCATGTATGATTAGATCATTTTTTAATAATTTTTCCATTCACAGAGGATTGTTCTTATACCAATCTTTAGGAGTAAGTCTAGGAGAGGCATGTCTGTATCATTCAGTTTTAGTGGTGGATCAATAGGCCTGGGACCTAGGATAATGTTACGAGGATTAATAACAAGTTTAGACTGAGAGATATCAATCAATGTGTATTCAATTTGTATCCACATTTTTTGATGTGTTCATAGCTTTTAATGTTAGGTGTTTTATAAAGCGCTCAAATCACCCTGGGGTATCTTGGCGCTGCATAGAAGGTAGTATTCTGAGCATTAGAGAACCAGGATGAAGATAGGTAGGCCAGTTAGAACAGAAAGGCTTTCAGCTGTTTCTTAAAGATGCTGTAGCTTGAGAGCGGGGGGAGCTGATTCCAGTATCTTGGCGCAAGATATGAAAAGGCTCTACCCCAGAGCGGGTACGGCAAATTCTGGGAACCTGAAGGAGGTCCAGAGTGCTAGATCTGAGTTTCCTACAGGGAGAATAGTTTATAAGTTTTTTTTACAAGTAGAGGGGGCCTCTTTCATGCAAAGCGTTATATGTAAGACAGCAGATTTTGAAAAAGGATCTTTTCTTCGCTGATAGCCAGTGCAGTTCTTTAAGCAATGGAATCGAGGGAGAACCTGCAGGACGATTTAGGATCATTCTAGCTGCAGTGTTCTGTACCACTTGTAGTTTGGCCAGTACGGTCTCTCCTACTTCTGCCAACAAAGCATTACCGTAGCCCAGACGACTAATTACCATTGCCTGGACTAGGGTCCTGCGATGGGAGGTGGGCATGTAGGGAAGGATTTTACGGAGCAGCAGTAGACTGTAATGGCACGAGCTGGTGGTAGCCGCGATGTGAACCTTCGTGGTCAGAGCACGGTCCAATTTTAGACCTAGATTTTTTACTGATTTTTTGGGGGTGGAAGCTGTGCCCAGTTGAGCAGGCCACCAATCGTCTGACCAGATGTCCGCGGCTTTTCCCATTAACATAACCTCTGTTTTTCTGGGTTTAGTTGGAGACAGTTTTCTGTCATCCAATTGGAGATGGCGAGCATGCCGATGGCAAAACGGATTTTCTCAAGCTCTGGGTTTGATCAGGTGGTAAACATAAGCTGCGATTCATCAGCATATGAGATTATCTCAAAACCCAGCTACTCGACTATCCTTGCCAGGGGAGCCATGTATATATTAAAAAGAGTCGGGCTCAGGCAGGAGCCCTGCGGGACACCATTGTCGAGATGCATTTTTGCAGAGGTGTAGGGTCCTAACATGACAGTTTGAGTTCTCTCAGACAAGAAGTTTTGCAACCAATTCAAGGCTGTCCCTTGGATACCACAGGAGATAAGTCTCTCCGCCAGCTTTAAATGTGAGATGGTATCAAAAGCTGCGGAGAGATCTAGGAGAATCAGTATTACTGAGCCTCCTGCATCTATTGTTTGCCTGAGTGAGTCGGTCACAGCCAGAATAGCGGTCTCTGTGCTGAAACCTGGCCGGAAACCTGACTGCGATGGATCCAGGATTTGATTACATTTGAAACGCATGTGCTCTAAGTTTGCACATTCACTTGAGCAACTCCGGCAGTCTGCTGATTCCAGGAACGTTTGTTTACAAGGGTGTTCAGGCGACCAGTTGCATTTATATAGTGCCCAGAATTTACATAGGTACAGTAAGGGTGATCTTTTATATTTTCAACCTTGAGACAAAATAGTGTTCAATTGATTGTCAGTTGGCGGAGGGGCTGGTCATATTTTAAGCAGAGCTTTCCCATTTTGTTGATGAAAGACAAAGCTTTATTATTTGTAATTTCCAATACCTTATATATTATAGCAGTATATGGTCTTGCCTTACTATTTGTCCCGGAAAATCCAAGCATTCCGAAGAAGGTGGCACCTTTAGTTTCTTCATGGCTGATTTAGGTCTCAGAAATTTGTAGGAATCTATGTTGGCAAGTGTTGGACATGGCCCTTCTTTGGGGATTTCCCTAAAACTGTTTGCTTTTTTCCTCCTGGTTATTGCCAATTCTCTTTTTGTGGCCTTAGGACTCTGGGCATTTCCCCACTGTAATGCAGTGATAAAGTGCCCTTCCTACACATGATAGGAAGTGGTGCTTACCTGGTTGTTTTCGGTTTGGTACCTGTGAGTACCCTGTAAAGAGGTATACCACATGCCCTGGGCAGGTACTGCACTGGCTACTAGTGGGCTGCAGCACTTATTACGCCACACAAAAGAATAGCCTTTCAAACATGACTCAAGTCTGCCATTGCAGGCCTGTGTGTGCACAGTTGCACTTATGCTCAGGTTGGCATTTCTAAACCATTATCCAATGCTAAGTGGGTCATTCACTACACCTAGCACACCCCTATGGTAAGCCCTGAGGGGTAGAGCAGGTAGTAGGGGAAAGGCTGGGCAGGTTCACATGTGTGTTCCCTGCCCACATAGTGAATAATCCCCATGTGGGGTTTCCCTGCCCTGGAGGTCTGCTCTTTCTATGGGTCAACATGGAGGAATTGTGGAATGACTTTTAAACTACAGTTTTAGCTTACAGCAGGAAGTAGAGTCTTGATATTTTCAAACATGTCTTAAGCCTCTAATTGCAGCCCTGTGTGTGCTCTTTTGCACTTACGCTCAGGTTGGCCTTTCTAAATCATTGGCCAATACTGAGGGTGCTTTTTACTAAAACTAGAGCACCCCTAGGGTGAGCCCTGGGGGTTGGAGCAAGTGAAAGGCAGTGCAGGTACACATTTGTATTCCCTACCCAGGTATTGAAGAACCCCCATGTGTGTGTTCACTACTTATGAGGTTTGCTCTCCCCATAGGTTAACATGAGGGAATGCCTTGGATTACTTTAAGCTGCAGTGGTGGCTTACAGTGGAGCAGCCTCATGGTGTTTACTATAATTGGATTCACAATGACAAAATCCTCCCTTGTGGTAAAGGTGGATTTGTTATTTATTGCTTAGAATAGCCACTTCTAGAAAGTGGGCATTTATCTGCGCTAACCTCTTTTGTGTGCCTTTTAGTTTGACTCCAGTCCACACTGGAGGCTGGGGGAGCACATGTGTGCATTTTCCAGAGACAGCCATAAACATTGGCCATGCAACTGGAATGAAAGACATCTGCCATTTGAAGGCCTAGCTGGATAGATTGAGTGGAGAGTGTGAGAAGGTGGCTTGGTATATGCTGCCACTAATTAAAGTGGGCACCTTGTACCAATCCACATGACCCTTATGATGTATGAGGTCAGAGATAACTGTATTGAAAGCTATCCTAGTGGTAGCTGTGGAGAGCAGTCTTCGGGCTTAATCTTGAAGGAATGTAAAGCAACTTGTTTTACCAGAATATCACCTCCTGAATGAAGGAGAACCACAAAGTAATTATATAAAAATATGTATTTATTAATATAACACTCTCTACACGAGGATAGAACACAAAACACACTATACGAGATCAATATAACAGTTGTAAGTAGCACAATACACAGTGGGCTCCAGGGGGAGACCGAACCATATACTAAAATAGTGGTATAACAATCACGACTTGACTAGACACAGTGCCTAGTGCACGTAGAATTGCTGGGACCACAGGAGACCCACGGAGGACAGGTGGAGTGAAGAAACACGACCGTGTGCTCCGTACAACTCTATAGGAAAGTCGCGGTTGCAAAGTTAAAGTTTAAGGACCCTTCTAGGAGGACTTTGAACAAACCCTTTGGAACTTAAGAGGTTGGAGAGCCACCCCACCCGTGGATACCTTAGTACCTGAGTTACCTATCCTGGGGTAGCCTAGGTCTGAAGTGGTGTCGGAAACTCTGTCGTTCTCTATGGAAGGTGGTGAAGAAGTACTGCTGCAGTGAAGGTGAAAAGGGTCCAGTGGAATCCAACCCTGGATTCTGGATGGAAGGAACCTGAAAGCAGAGGGGACAGAGTCTGGGTCACTTCAGAGTGACCAGGGGCTCGGTAGACGAATGCCCACCGATGTCGGGTGCTTCGGGTACGAAGAAGGAATGCTTGACTCTGCAGCCACGAGGTCCCGGAGGTGTTGAGGACAACCAGGAGCCAGAGGTGAGCTGTCCCACAAAGGATATCGGGTGCTGAGGGGTCGGTGTCCGGCGGCGGCACCATCAAGCCTTGGCAACAGCAATCCACACAGGAAGGTCAAACCGTTTACGATGTAGACCAGCAAGGTCCAGGGGACTCCACAAGCAATGGAGAGTCAGGGCACATCTAGAGCAACCAGGAAAGCCCAAGAACAATCAAGATGACCCTCAGGAGGACCCACAGGCCGAATGACCAGGAGTCGCGAGGGGACCTGGAGCAAGATTGCAAAGCACCAGCCCACGGAGCACTCGTTGCGAGGAGGCCAGAGTTCTTTGGTGCAAATACTGCCCAGGGTCAGGACTACACGAAGTCCAATGCATAAGCTCAGGAATTGCCAACAAGCATATGCACTTGCAAATGGACACAGTGCACAGGGGTTTGGGTAACGCAGCCCCCATGATGGATACTGGCCTCAAACTTGGTGAGAGGGCAGATCGACTTCAGGAACCTTCAGGAACCCACCCCACCTCCTGTGTTGCTGAAATCTTTGGAGTCCACAAGAGCTCAGGAGCAGCAAACAGGTCAGTTGCGCTTTAGGTGCCTGTGAAGCAAGGGAGTGACTCCTTCACTCCAAGGGAGATTCTTCTGTTGTCTTTAGTGCACCACAGTTCCTGCACAGAGCCTGTATGGAGCAATGGCACAAATTAAGCTTCGTACGGAAAGGGGTACAAAGTAGAGCCCAGTCGAGGTCCAGCACAGTCCAAGGTGTCCAGACGATCGAAGGTCAGTGGTTTCTTGTAGAATCTTGTCCACGTAAAATCTAAAGTCTTACAGCCAGGTAAGCCCTTTTGTACCCACGGGAGAGGGTTGAACAGATTCAGGGGACCCTCCTAGGGGAGGGGCAGGACAGAGGGGTAGCTACACCCATTGCCTTTGTCCAGTTTCACGCCAGAGCAGGAGCCAATGGCTCCCAGAACTGGGTTGAGCTGGACTATGCACAGGAACACCAAATGTGCCCCCAGTGCAGACTTTCAGGCACTCTCAGAGTGCACCCACCCAGCCCAAATACACTAAACCTGTGGTTCCCAAACTGTGCGCCGCGGCGCCCTGGTGCGCCGTTATCAGAAGCCAGGGGCGCCGCGCATATCTGGGAAAGGAAGTGTGAAAGTCACACTAAGAATGTGTCACTTTCGCCTCCGTGATGAATAGGTTGCTCTGCCCCTAGTCTCTGCCTTTCTGAAGCAGAGCGTCACGGTGGCCGGCGGGGTGGGTGGGGATGGGGGGGCGGCAATCAACTCTTTCAGCTGCTGATGAGCTGTGAAAGAGATGCTGGTCAGTGGCAGAAAGGAAGGTGTTGCAGCACAGGAGGGGGGGCATGCTCCTTGTGGAGTCATGAGCACCTTCGGTTATTTAGATGCAAATAGCATTGAAAGAGTAAATTAAACTAATTTTTTCATTTTTTTCCCCTCAATTTTTATATAGAGCAAACCCAACCCAAACATATTGGAGTGCTTTACATGAGCACCAATGACATTTCATAAGGACATGTTCCTTTTTTAGATACGGAGAGATTAAGTGATTTGCCCAGGATCACAGGATGTTGAGCCAAAACCAGAATCAAATCTAATTCCTCAGTTCCAAAGTGGTAGCTCTGACCTCAAGCTCCATCTTCTCCCCTCGCCTACCCATGCTCAGGACCTGTCCAGGGAGTACACTCTTAATATCTATGTCATACATCTGTGGTTCCCAAAGTGTGCGCTGCGGTACCCTGGTGCGCCATGAAGGGAAGCCAGGGGCGCCGCGCCGCTGTGCAGGATGTGGGTCTGAAAGAAATATATAATTATCCTCAAAATGTAGTGAAACTGCGAGGTGCCAATTTGGAGCTGGGGAACCGGGTTCGACCCTCGACGTCAGCTCAGAATCCGGTGTCATTCTGGGCAAATCACTTAATCTCCCAGCGCCTACAAAAACAGAATACATGAATGTATCCTTGTGTAATGTGACTGGTGCTCTTCGGGTCGGGTGCAGGGTCAGGGGTCTGGTGGAGAGCATTGGGTGGGTGGGTGCGGGGTCAGGGGCCTGGTGGAGAACGTTGGGTGGGTTGGTGCAGGGTCAGGGTCCTGGTGGAGAGCGTTGGGTGGGTGGGTGCAGGGTTAGGAGCCTGGTGGAGAGCGTAGGGTGGGTGCAGGGTCAGGGGTCTGGTGGAGAGCATTGGATGGGTGGGTACGGGGTCAGGGGCCTGGTGGAGAGCGTTGGGTGGGTGCAGGTTCAGGGGCCTGGTGGAGAGCATTGGGTGCGTGCAGGGTGAGAGGCCTGTTGGAGGGCGTTGGGTGGGCGCATTATGCCCTGATGCAGCCGCACTCTGCCAGCTTCTGTCTTTGCCTCACTCCTCGTTGAGTCACTCGTGACGGCTGCATGTTGGAGAGTGTGAGGGGAGAAGGGTGCAAGGCAGAGGGGAGAAAGGGTGCTAGGCAGAGGGGAGAAGGGTGCAAGGCAGGGGGGAGAAGGGTGCAAGGCAGAGGGGAGAAGGGTTGAAGGCAGAGGGGAGAAGGGTTGAAGGCAGAGGGGAGAAGGGTGCAAGGCAGAGGGGAGAAGGGTGCTAGGCAGAGGGGAGAAGGGTGCAAGGCAGAGGGGAGAAGGGTGCAAGGCAGAGGGGGGAAGGGTGCAAGGCAGAGGGGAGAAGGGTTCAAGGCAGAGGGGAGAAGGGTGCAAGGCAGAAGGGAGAAGGGTGCAAGGCAGAGGGGAGAAGGGTACAAGGCAGAGGGGAGAAGGGTTCAAGGCAGAGGGGAGAAGGGTGCAAGGCAGAGGGCAGAAGGGTGCAAGGCAGAGGGCAGAAGGGTGCAAGGCAGAGGGGAGAAGGGTGCAAGGCAGAGGGGAGAAGGGTGCAAGGCAGAGGGGAGAATGGTGCAAGGCAGAGGGGAGAATGGTGCAAGGCAGAGGGGAGAAGGGTGCAAGGCAGAGGGGAGAAGGCTGCAAGGCAGAGGGGAGAAGGGTGCAAGGTAGAAAAGGGTGCAAGGCTGAGGTGAAGTAGGGTACAAGGGGAAGGGGAGATGGGTGCAAGGGGGAGGGGGAGAAGGGTGTAAGGCAGAGGGGGAAATGGTGCACGGCAGAGGGGAGAAGGGTGCAAGGCAGAGGGCAGAAGGGTGCAAGGCAGAGGGGAGAAGGGTGCAAGGCAGAGGGGAGAATGGTGCAAGGCAGAGGGGAGAAGGGTGCAAGGCAGAGGGGAGAAGGCTGCAAGGCAGAGGGGAGAAGGGTGCAAGGTAGAAAAGGGTGCAAGGCTGAGGTGAAGTGGGGTACAAGGGGAAGGGGGAGAAGGGTGCAAGGTGGAGGGGGAGAAGGGTGTAAGGCAGAGGGGGAAAGGGTGCACGGCAGAGGGGAAAAGGGTGCAAGGCAGAGGGGAGAAGGGTGCAAGGGGGATGGTGATGAAGTAAAAAATGTGCCCCCCCCCCGGAAACATTTCTGCGGATACCCATGATCAGAGCCCACCTCACGTAAACTTCTTGTAACGCCACAGAGCTCCTTGAGCCTTTCTCTAGCCTGGTTACTTTTAGTGCGAGTGCTTTATACTACTCTATGTATGCATTGAGATGTACTTTATAAGATCTTTGTGATTGCAAATAAAGTTTTATGACAGTGATGGCTACTCTTTGAATCCTTCATCACGTCTAGGCTTGATTCTTCATGTAGACCAGTGGTTCCCAAAGGGTGCGCCGCGGAACCCCGGTGTGCGGGTAAAAAATTTTGTGGGGAGCCACGGCCAACTGCCAATTAGGTCAAGGGAGCCACGGGTCAAAAAAGTTTGGGAACCACTGCACTAAACCCTTTCTGGGAGGTGGTCACACCTCACTGTGACAGGATGCCTATTGTGCTGCCTTCCTCTGCTCGAGCTTGGCTAAGCAGCAGGAGGGCAGAAGTGTGTCTCTAGCTGGCAGCATTCATTTTGTGCTGTCCGGGTCGAGAAGGCTGGTACCGGGTAGACTGGTGACCCCACGAAGCATGCTTCTGAAGGGTAGAATCATACCTTCCACACCAACTAATGGTGTGTAGGTATGATTCCAAGGTGTTTGATACCAAACACGAGATGTTTCTATGCAGCCATTTTCAAGATAGCATTTACCGCGATGTTATAATGCACCTCTACCTATATGTCCGGCTGAGTCACAGAAAACCCAGGAGAATGGTCTCCGAAGGCTGCAGAGGGGCTCTGCTCACGCAGAGGCACCCTCTCACATAAAACCCAGCACTCTGCCTTCAGGATTGTTAAGGCCTGCTATAGGGGTGACTTATAAGTTAAGTGTAGTGACCATTAGATATAGTGAACCTATATCTAAAGTAAGTGGTGCAAGCACCATCTTACACAGGCTGCAATAGCAGACCTACAGTTCCATTTTGCATGGCCTCTCATCGGTGGCATAATAGATGCTTCAGCCCATGGGAGGCCTCTGGGGTACCTATGCCCTGGGTACATGGTGTACCATATACTAGGGACTTATAAGGGTACCCCAGTATCCAATCTGGAGTGTGCCAAAGTACATGTATACCAATTTAAGGGAGAAAGCAGATAGGCAGGATTAGCAGGATCCCAGCCAGACTAGTCAAAAACAGTGAGACATCAAGCAAAAAGTGGGGGTAACCATAAGAAGCAGACCCTACTTTCCCTACAGAGAGACTTTGACACTTGGCTTCTGGAACCCAGATTTTGGCCCCTGCTAAAGAGAAAGATCTGCATTCCAAGGCCTCATGGCAGACAGGACTGACATTTAGGGAAGACATCTATGGTTCAAAAGGGAACCCTTTGAACCACCCCCAACTTCAAAGGCACACTACAGTATAACCACTAGTGCCATACTTCAGCAGGGCAGAGATACACTTGTGGGATGTGGGACCAGACCTTGTGGACTGTGCAGTGCACACCGTCAGAGGAATCTGATGTGCACAAGGAGGAGACTTCCATTGGAAGGGACCGTGCACCCTGCCTGCAAAATGGCTGACCTGGCTGGCTGCCTACCTGCTTCTGGGTGGCACCCTGATGTGTGGCCTCCAAGGGCTTGTTGGCTTGCCCCTTATTCTTTTTGGAGATTTCAGGGACATTAAAGACCTCCAGTGAGGGACCTACACTGTCTATGTGCTTTACCTGGAGAGCGGTGCCCTCAAGCGCCTACTTTGTCTGCCAGAGCCTGACTGCAGTGCGGTGTGAGTGTGGAACTAAGCATTATGCCTGGAGCCCGGATTGCTTGGTGCGGAACCCTCAAACTGTGCCCGCATCCAAGGAGTGTGGCCCTTGCATTGTTGGGCCTCAGCATGCACAAATGTCTCGTTGGTGGTGTGTGGATTCACCGGTTGCAGGACTCAGTGTGGCTCAGTTTGTCGTCCGTGCCACATATCTCTCATGTGACATGCCCGATGCATGCTCATTGCGTATGGTGTCTGATTCACAGGCTGCGACCCTCAGAGGGAGGGCGCATCCAGAGTAGTGACTCATTCTACCTCATGCGGCATGAATGAACTTGCAACTCTGTGTGTGGGGCCGGATTCTCTGGTGCGACTCATATTATTGTGCACCAGACGTTGTGGCTCATTCCAGGGAGGGACAGCGAACCTTACTGTGGGTTGATTGTAACTGGATTGTCTGGTGAGACACATATCATTGCTCATCAGATGTTGTGCCTCATTTCAGGGAGGTACGTTGAGCCTGACACTAGGATGATTGGGACTGGCTTGTCTGTTGCGACTCGTATCATTGCGCACCAAACATTAGGCTTTAGTTCAAGGGAGGCACGGCGAACCCAACTTTTGGCTCATTGTGACTGGATTGTCTGGCGGGAGTCATATCATTGCGCACCAGATGTTGTACTTTATTTCCAGGGAGGTACGGAGAACCAGACTCATGGTTCACTGTGACCGGATTGTCCAGTGCGACTCAGATCAACGCACACCAGATGTTGTATATGACTTCCCTTGGGGTGTAGGGACAGCTACACCCCCAAATCAATGA
Organism: Lissotriton helveticus; assembly: GCF_964261635.1. Taxonomy (NCBI): domain Eukaryota; kingdom Metazoa; phylum Chordata; class Amphibia; order Caudata; family Salamandridae; genus Lissotriton; species Lissotriton helveticus. Next base: position 1,840,985,919 of record NC_136067.1, on the reverse strand, counting down.
GTGTTCCGTCTTGCCCTCAATGTGGCAAATTAACTGCCTTCTCCTCACCCGGGTTGACAAATTTGAGTTGCCATGTAGTATCCCCCAGATCGGGCCTGGGTGGTGAGAGTAAGTGACGGGGCTGAGGAACACTTCTGAGAGCATTCAAAAGAGGGTTGAGCGAATGCATGACCCCCTTGTGCTTCGCAGAAATGGGCTGGTGCCAAAAGGCAAACGAAGGGACCTCCTGATTGAACTGGGACAGCTTCTAGCCTGTTTCTGCTCTGCATGAAGTGGGTGAACTTCCCCAATGGTGGCCAAACCCCCATTTGTCAACTGTTGCCTGGTTACCCTGATAGTTTCTCCAGCCTTCTTCCCTGGGAACCTGACTAAGTGCGACTCCGGCCTTAAATCTCTATAGTAATCAGTGTTTTTTTTACTGTAACTTATGGGCAGAGCAGTACGGGGTAACTAAGATGTGTGGCAGGGATTGTGCCATGGGTCCACATTCATATTATCAACTGACCTGCTGGATTTAATTTGCACCTCTTTACAGTGCTGAGTGCGTGTGTGCGAGTGTGCTTCACGTGGACTTACCGATAGCCTTTGCACCACATTACGGTGCTGTGTGAGTGCGGGAGAGTGTGCTGCATGAGAACAGCCTACTAATAGTTGCACCGCGCAGCGGTGTTGTTTACCTTCTTTGTTTCATTACCTAACAAATACTCAGTTTTGGCATTGGTTTTGGCCCTCGGTGCTGCTGAAAAGTGTTATAAATTCCTGTCTCTACACATTTCTGATATCATTGTGACCTGGGGTGCACCCTAGAAATGTGTGGATTTGAATTGTGTTATTTGCCACAGTGGGCTCAGTTCTGACAACATATCGCACTGCATAAGGCTGTTGGGGTAAAATAGGATTTTACCCAAGTGTGCATATTACTGATTTCATTTTAACACTGTTGGGCCTAGTACTGGGAGTCATATTTCCAAGTGTGATTTATGCCCAGAAATGCATGATGTTCATGTTGTGTTAATTAATGTGTGTGTTGAATACAATCTTTATTTACATGCACCATGTGTGAAGTGCCGTGCCAATGCTTTACACATTACCTCTGTGATAAGCCTGACTGATCGGTGCCAAGGTACCCAAGGGTGAACGCCGGTTATACAGTGAGTGTAATCAACTAACTCTGACAGGAGTGGTAGGTCTGCCTGTCTTGGTCCCCGCCTCAGCCACCAGAAAGTGCCAGTTCCAACTGGAAGTGTATATTTATCCTGTATCATAGCAAATAACAATGAGTAATTGTCTTATGCAATAAGTTTTTTATAGTTCTTATTAATTTTTCTGTCCAATCTTTCCAAAATAAATGCTCCCTTCCAGTTTTATGTTTGGCTTTAGCCATATTGATGATAAGTCTGAACTTTTGATTTTGTTCGTACATTTTGTGTCAAGAGTTTTTATAACTTTAATTGTATCTGTCATAAAGATGAGAATGAGGAAAGGTGAAGTGGTTATTGTGCCGATGAAGGAGAATGGTTTAATGTTCTCAGATTCAATTTCTAGACATGGGGATGGATTTGAAGAGTGTAGCCACCAGCATGCTTGTCTCAACAGATCTCTGTTTTGGTAATTAAGGAAGTTAGGAATGTTTATTCCTTCTCTGGTCTTTCATCTATTTTAGTTTAGCGGGGAAATTCTAGTCTGTTTATTTTTACATAAGAATTCTGATGTTGCTCTTTCAATAGTTTTATAAAAATTTTGTGTAAGATAGATTGGCAGCATACTAGTAATGGAACTGATTTGTGGCAAGAGAGAGCAGCATCTTAACACATTCTATCCTACCCCACCATATGATACATTTTATTGTATGCTCCCATAATTCCGTAGAGCAGTATACTTGAGTGTGCTTATCGGTGAGAATAACTGGACACCCTTTGTTTGGGAGAGGTTTGGGACACTGGTGATGTGTATTCATTTTGACTTTACTTCTCTCGTGTTTGCTCAAGCTATCCTTGATCATGGAACCCACTTACAACCCAGTGCTGATTTTAAGACCACCTAGTGGATGGCTATATATCTTGGCACATAAAACATATTGTGACTTTGTAAGAAAAATAAGTATTTTAAAATACTGCCAGGAATAGAATAGCAAAGCATGCTCAGAACACAACATCTGGAAAAGGGGTTGAGCTGCAGTCTCCTTCCTTAAAAAAGCAAAGCAAGTATTGATGTGTTTAAGTGTATTTTTATTCTTTATTATTTTAATTGGTGATAATTATGTAGTGCTGATTTAGTCATTGAGACAGAGGAGTTTTTAACAGAGTAGCATGCCAGAACAGTGCGAGATTTCTTAGCACCTCAGGTTTTGCATCCCCTGCCACATGAGGAAAGTTTTTGATCCTCCCCTTTGACCGCTGGTACCCGCTGTTGGTGCTGCTGGAAGGTGGTTTTATATTAGGCTTCTCAAACTAGTAGCTCATGAGCTATTGGTAGCTCTTCAGCCACCTGTAAGTAGCTCCCCTGTGTGCAGTTCCAGTATACAAATAAATATATGAATACCAAAATTTAGACAAATATCTGTGTATTTTCAGAGCTTTTCAGAGGTTGTATGCTGGTGTTTGGAGAAAAAGGGTTGAATTTCCAAAATATATTTAAAGCTGATGTTAGAGAAATAATTCTGTGATGATTGTAGCATCCTCCCCAGTCTGGGTACTCGCCAATGACTACACCACACACGGAGCTTAGTATAATACATCTTTATTCATCTGTGTTTAACCGCAAACAGTCTAAACTTGCATTCACTTCGGTACACTCTAATGCTTACGTCACAGTTATATGGAGTCGATCAGGAGCCACAAGGGTTCCGTCATTGCTAACAACCACAACACTACATCTCACCCTCTGTTAAATAAAAAATGACAATCATAGGTCTTCAAAGAGTCTTCATGGTGCTTTTATCACACTTAACCATGTCTTCAGAAACTGGGACAGGCAGGAGAAGTGTTCATGAACTGCACTGGTGATGTAGGAACAATATCCGTCAGGGGGCTTTCACTTGTCCTTTCAGATCCAGTCTTAACATCGACATCAGTGCCTGACAAGCGGTGAGCCACAGGTCGGAAATGCCAGGTATCTCATGTAAAGGACTTCCCAGGACGTTGGGCAGTCACCATGCGTCCTTTGCTGGTCACAACATGAAAGGGCTTAGCATCAAAGGGAGCATCAGATTTTGGTTTTCTATACTGACAAACAAACACTTGATCTCCTCCAGTGAACGTAACATCTTTTGCATGATGGTGCTTGTCTGCATGGGCCTTCATTTTCCTTTTACCATCCAAGTCTTTCATACGTGTTTCTTCCTCATTACTTGAACTTCTGTTGGTCCACTAAGATAACTTGGTTGTCATGGCTCTCTCGAACATCAAGGTTGCAGGTCTTTCACATGTGGTTGAGTAAGGGGTCGTACTGTTATCTCGAAGAGTAGAATTCAAAACAGTTTTAAAGTCGAGCTTTTCCAATGGAGCACGCTGAACAGCTTTCTTAAGATTATTCATGAAGCATTCGACAAGGGCAACAGCCTGTGACCACAGAGGTGTAATCTTCTGATGCTTCACATTAGGAACTATTGACTGAGAAAGTCTCTGAATTCTCGACTTTTGAAAGGGGGCCCATTGCCAGGTTTTAAGATTACAGGAACACTCACATTCGGACGATACCCATTTGATGTTTACATTTGAGTCTGACTAGGCTGCTACTAAAACGCATTTTGCCCTGGGAATGTTAGCCATCTCAGACTGGATGAATGAGAATCGTCTCCAATTGAATGTAGACAAGACAGAGATTATGCTGCTAGAAAAGGCCTCCACCATCTGGACAGATGAATGGTGGCCCGACCAACTGGGGTCAACCCCTATGCTCAACAAATCTGTTAAAAATCTTGGTATGAAAATCGGCCAAACTCTAACAATGAAAGAGCACACCTTGACCACCTCTGGAGTATGCTATCATAAAATGCGTCTTCTGCGTAGAATATTTCCCTACCTTTCAACATCGGCAGAAGTACTCTAGTACAAGCTCTAGTAATAAGTAGGCTAGACTATGGCAGCCTTCTCTTGGTGGCAGCAAATGAGACGCTGGTAGCCAAATTACAGATAGTCCGTAACACTGCAAGGCTTGTTCTCAATTGCTCTCCCGGCACCTCTTCGGCCCGTTGCTGAAGGAGTTGCACTGGTTGACAGTGAAAAAAAGGTGCTGTTTTAAGGTCTGCTGCCTTACTTACAATGCACTAAAAGGCAAACGGACATTATATCTGCTGCAAAAGATTAAACCGAACACACCAAGCCGAAGCTTAAGATCATGTGATAAAGCCTTATTATGTGTCCCCTGCATTTGTCTGACTCGTTGAGTGGGAAAGGCTTTCTCTTACCTTGCCCCCTATTATTGTAACAAGCTTCCATTTCACGTTCACACTTGTACTAACTATTGTACATTCTGTAAATTACTTAAAGCCCATCTATTTTAAATTATTCCCCTCTTCCAATACTTATTATCTGCTACAGTGCAGAGATGCCCCTGGGTGAGTCGTGAGCTATATTAAATATAAATAACATAACATAACCTGATGTTTTGAAGATTCCATCTAATCTCTCATTGACTCTTTCTTGAGTGATAGATGAGAGATCTTCTATCAATGGAAAACAGTAGTATTCATCAACAATCACCATCAGGTCATGTCTATTGTCAAGAGACCCGAAAAAGTAAACAGCAATTCTTTTCCATGCATGCTTTAGCAACTCGGACATGTTTAAGGTGTGTTGAGTGGTTTTCTATGAAAGGCAGTTGCACATATAACAGGCCTTCAATTCTCTTTCTACTCTCTCATTGAGATATGAAAACCATACTCTGTCTCTGAGAGCTAGCTTGGTAGCCACGATTCCACGATCTCAGTCATGGGCCAATTCAATTATGTGTTGATGCAGACTCTCTGGAATAATAATTCTTGAACCTCTTAGGATAATGCCTTTCTGAGTAATGGAAAGTTCACCTTTGACATTTTTAAACTTCTGGTATTCACTGTAACTGGTAAGAGGTCGAGGGTGCTGGTGGCAAGACTGATGTATTATAATGTCTTTCAGTTTTAACATGTCACTATCTTGACTCGTGGCAGTGACAATTTGTTCCAATGAAATGGCAGCTGGTAGACTTGATTTCACAATGAAATTTATGTATGCTTCAGCTGCCTTGGACAGGGTGCCAGGGCACTATAGAGGCACTTGTGAGAAATAGTTGGCAGGTTTTGATCTTTCCCTGGATGGTGCACAATAGTGTAGTTGTGTTCTTGCAATCACAGACTCCAACGTTCAATGGGAGTGGGCATCTTTGCCTTTAGATTGCCAAAGATGGTCAACAATGCTTGATGATCTGTCACAAACGTGAAAGGCTTCCCAAAAAAGAATACGTTGGAAATCTTTACAAGCCCACGCCACTGCTAAACCTTCTTTCTCAGGTTGTGAATAAGCGTGTTCAGTTTGGGACAAACCTCTGCTTGCATATACCACAATATGTCTGCAAGCATTTGGGTGTCCGCTGACCTGTGCAAGGATTGAGCCCAACCCGGTATGGCTAACATCAACAACAACCTTGGTATGAAGCTTTGGATCAAAGTATGCCATTTCAGTTGTGTTCTCAATAGCTTGTTTGATTTTCTTGAAGCTTTGCACACATTCATGTGACAAATGAAATTAAACCTTCTTTTTTGTCAAGTCTCTTAGCGGAGCACTCACATTGGCAAAGTCTTGTATATATATATTGAACAGTAGCGGGCCATGTCATGGAATAAAGGTAACACGGAAACATCTTGTGAGGTACTGGCATTGACAACACTTGCATTTTAGCGGGGTAGGGTGTCATACCCCCATCAGAAAAGATATGGCCAAAGAATTTTAGCTGCGTGTTATGGAATTCACATTTCTCAGCATTCAAAGGTAAGCCTCCAACAGTGAGCAAACGACATACTTGTGTGAGCGCTTTATCGTGCTCCTTCTGTGGCACTCCAAAAACCAATATGTCATCACTATGATTGAAAGCATTCATGACAGGCTGTATGATATGTCGAATGACATCTACCACTATAGTAGAAACTCATGGCGTTGGACCAATGGAATGCTCAATGATATCATGTTTGAGTAAGGATTAAAGTTCTTTTGCAGCAACCTCCTGTAAGTGAGATGCAATTTGTCTGTGTCTTTAAGCAATAGGATGGACGTCCTCAATAATGTGAAATTGTACTTTCATAGTCTTGAGTTTTCCCAACCCATGAAATACCGAAGGTAATTGACTTACTATTTCGTGATGTCAATTCATGTTATAGTTCACTGATATCAGTCCCATATCATCAGCTGTGATAAAGCTGAGTAAACAGGCACTTGATGCCGTACCTTGAAGTACATGAATAAGTGCTTGTACTCAGGGCCGGCTTTAGGGCAGTATGACTAGTGCGGTTGCACTGGGCGCTGACCTGTGGAGGGGGCGCTGACCTCAGAGGGGTCACTGTGTTTAGCAATAACTTATGTTTGGAGGGATGATGAGCACTTTTGCTGGGTGGTAATGACAGCATCCGAGGAGGCGATCATGGGGAGTGGGGGCGCCACAAATGATTGTCGAATCCGGCGCCACCAGCCCTGCTTGTACTTTTGTTTTCTTGTGTTTCATTGTTGCAACACATGAACCTTTACTTTTTAATGGTGTCGATGCGGGCCATGTATACACTTTAGTGTTCTATGATGTAAGTCGGGGTAATGGAGACAGTTCATTGTATTTCTTCTCAGGCATAATGTTTGGCAACGCACCACTGTCAATAATAAAAGGTATTGAGCAACAGTGGACTTTTAGTATGATTTTCAGACAATGTTTGAATGACTTTGTCGCTTTGTCATGACAACTTTTAATTTTGACTGGCAGCTTACCTCACATGCAGCCTGTCCAACATACGCATATTTGTCTGATGTAAACATAAACATTGCACAACCATCTTTCTTAACAGTGATGTTGAAGAACTGTTTGATGATGTTTTAGATGACAATCGACTTCGTTTGATGTCGATTTGCCTCAACTGGTGTGATTGCTTGGCCTTGTGGGCGTGCATCAAACGTAGCTTCTGGAACGTTCGGGCGGCCATTTTGCCTTTGCGCCGTGACGCATGTACTTTTTCCTTCAACTTACAGACCGTTACCAAATGGTTCTCCTTCCCACAGACTTTGCAGATCTGTCAAATAGCGGGACATTTACCTTCATGTGGAAACAAAAATCCACACCTGAAACACAACTTCTTTTTCGATGGAGATATCACCCTGTGTCCTTTGGCCTTGTGCTTTGGCTTACTTTTCATGTTCCTGACTAATGCTGGGCCCCTCCAGCCTCCATGTCAGCAGCTTGTCGATCAGCATGCTCTTCAGCTCTGGCAGCCATGAGAACTCACCCCAGACTAAGAGTTTCTCTCAGCATTAGTCGTCTGAATGAATCTGACAGGCATCCGTCAATCTCTTTGAGACATGCAGCTTTCTCACCATTACATTAATTGAACTTACAGTGTTTGAAGAGCAAATCCAGTCTATCAACAACTTTGTCAGTGGTTTCACCAATCTTCTGTCATCCCTGACTGAAAATGTATCTTTCTTATTCTAGAATTGGCATTGGATTGAACTTGAGATTCAAAGCTGCTAAGATATGACAGTATGTCATTTCGCCAGCTCGCTGTATTTTCTTTATGACTTCTTTTACACCTTCACCAGCAAGATTTTTAAGGTATTTGATAATCTTCTTGTTAACTGCTTCTTCTTTTGCATAAATGATATCTTCAAATGTCTCTCACCAGGCAGCCCATCTGTTGCGGATATTCAACTTTTTGGGGCTATCGAATGGTAATGGTGGTTTCAAGAAGGCAGAGGTTTTTTAACCATTTATGAGATCGGCTGACTCTGAGAGTGGAATTCACTCTGGCACTGTCTGCTGTCTACAAAGACCTGCTAAATCCATACTATCTATAAGGTCCTGTGCTGTACTGGCCTCTGGGTCATCTTTGATAATTACAGGAAACGTGACTTCTTTCTGCATCTCCATCCGAAAAGCAAACGTACACGATTCAGATCACCGCCCACATCTTCCTGATCTTTGGACAACTCTGGAGTTGTTCTGAGCTGCACTCGACAGCTTTGGTGGTGCACCGATTTGTTTATGAATGACTCCACCAGCACAACCCCAGTGTCCTTCCTCTTGGGTCACTTCCCCCAGTGCTGTGGCAGGATGACTCTCTTTACTCAATTCTGGTAAGCAGGTGATTGTTTCTATTATTTTACTTGCTTTGGTTTTAGGTGTCTCTATGTACTGCCTGACACCTGGTTGATCTCTGCCTCACAGCACTTCTGTTCGCAGCGTTATCTTTCAATTTGCTGTCACTATGTGCTGCTCTTTCAAATCATGTTTGCATCCGCCTTAGGCATTATCACTCCGTATGATGAATGGCTTTAGGTTGCATGGTACCTCTCTTTGCGGTCTTCCCAGCAGGTTCTCAGCCAACGATGTGTAGACTTCTCAATGAAGCTTTCTTTATAGTCAAATGATTCACACAGACTAGGGCTGTGTTTTGACTCTAAATATGCCAAACAACAATTCTGCACTTCGACAGAGGCACACGTGGTGTGCACAAGCAGTTCGCTGGACCAGGGCAAACTCTCTGGGAGAGCACTGTGGATCTTCGGGTTACTTATCCCCTATGTAGTGGCCAATTATAGCGTCCTCCCCAGTCTGGGTGCTCGCCAATAAATATGCCACACACGGAGCTTAATATAACGCATCTTTATTCATCTTGTGCAACATTCTAAACCTGCATTCACTTCGCTACACTCTAACGCTTACATCGCAGTTCTACGGAGTCCATCAGGAACCACAAGGGTTGCATCATTGCAAACTGACACAACACTGTTGTGATGGGGATACTTAGTACTATTACCTTAGCGCTAGGGGCATTTCAGCTATGGCTGTAATGTATTACCCACATAGAGCGTTTTGAAATTAACAATGTCTTACACGCTGAGGTGATCACTATTTTAAAAAAAAATCTTTTTATTTAAACATAACATCTCCATTTCAGTACACATCCGGTAGCAGTGGGAATTCATTGGCACATTTACAGTATACAAATCAAAAAATCATTAGACGAGTTCTGTGGTGGTCTACTCTCCTAGCGTGTCCTGTACAAGATGTAAATTTCTCTAAAAGCGTTCTGAGGTGATCACTATTAGCAATCTTGCATACAGTGGGCACTATTGTGACCTTGTCTCATGTGGTCACTGTTATAACACTACCAATTTTAGTAACTCTGGATGATTTTCATTAAACATAAGTAGCTCCTGTTAAAGAAAAGGTTGGAGACTCCTGCTTTATAGACTATACAGGCCTCAGAGTAAAGGTCACAGGTGTACAAGCATACGTTTACAAAAGTTTGCAGGGAATAAGAAGGGTACGGTACAGGTATATCTATTAACAAATGTAGGAGTTGAGTGACAGGGGAGGAACTTCAGGAGATGGGAGGCAGGTGATGTAAGAAGAACAATGTTTTAAATTATTTCCGGAAGGGGAGAAGTTTGGGAGCCAATCTCAGATGAAGAGACTTGTCACTTCAGAGTATGAGGGCATAGAAGTATAACATGTGTCTTTTTTCTCTTTGCTTGCTTTGAATATCTCCAGTTTGATAAGTTTCATGCTGCAGGGTGTGCTAGAAAAGTCAGAGAATTAAAGTTCTTTAGCTTGGTATCCATACGCGTGCTGTGGGTGGCCCTGTCAATGAAGCAGTGTGATCTGAAGTTGTTCCATATTAATTCATATTATGGGAATGAACTCTGGGCAGGCCCATTTACCCTGCCATGACATATGTGAATATTTAATCCCTATTTTGGAGTTATATCAGAGACACTGTAAAGTTTTATTAACTGTACTTTTAACTAAAAAGCAATTGGCTGGAACATTCATATTTGTTGAGTGCACCAGGCATTGGATTTGATCTTAAAGAATAGATAACACTGTGATCTGCACATCATTTTAGCCAGAATATTGGCAATAGCTGAAAATATCAGAAGTCAAAGATGCAAACTGCTTGCACAACGTAGCAGCTGTCCCAATGCAGGCAAAGGAATGACTGAGCAGGCTAATTCACCGAGATGGTAGGGACATTGGTCAGGCTATGAGCTCATTTCCTAGTAGCTCGTATTCTTCATGTCACTTCCAACTAGTGTTTGTGGTCTCTAATCTAAACGTAGAAAGTGTTTTCTGTATTCTTAGATTTTGAAAGAGCAGAAATACATAAAATTAACTTAACTAAAAACAAAATCAACAGAAGTACTATCTAAAATATCATCCGAACAAATAACTTAACTTAAAAAAAGTAATTCGAACGTCGATAAAACCTATAAGAACCACCTCTGCAACCAGAAAGTCTTCTTTTCTTGCTTTAGCACAAGGGTTTTTTCTTTTCCAGCGTTGCCCCCCCCCTCGCCAGCACTTTAAAACATTTGAAAAATAAAACAGTAATAAAATGGGTTTAAAAACCGTTTTAGTAACATTTTATTTAGCGTGTGCCAAGGCTTGAGGGCGGGCCTGGGTGGTGACAGACTGGAGGGGGAGTGCTGGGCGCTGCCTTCACTTCACATGTAGGTTTGGCCAGCCGTCTCAGGCCGGCCAAACCCACATGCGCAGTGAAGCTCTCTCCAACCCAGCTGCATTGCTGGGTTGGAGAGAGAGCAGGCACAGACTCAGTCCTGGAGAGCAAATCATCAGTGCTCAGGCCAATTCTGTAGCTGCTCTTGCATGAAAGCAGCTTCAGGATTGGCCACAGGGCAGGCTTGGAGCCTGTGCCTGCCGCCAGTGAAGAGGAGCAGAAGAGCATGACACGTTACTGGTGGGCAGCAAGTACGGTTTTTTGTGTGGGTTTTTCTGTTTGTCTCCGTCGTCTCCCTTTTCCCCCACCACCTCCCCCGCCCAGCCTCTTTTCACCATAGGAACCACTCCTGCTGTTTTCTGTTCTCCTCTTTGTAGTTATAATACACTGGCTTACTGGTGGCTGAGGTGAGCTTCCGAAAACTGGTGAGCCCATAGAGCTTTTATAAGCCTACAAAGAAGTAATATAGGTTTCGTGGGAGTTATTTCTGCTTTCAATTGTCCTTTTTCCCCTTGCTCTTAGACCTATAACGTGCTTCTTAGGGGGTACCTTCTTTATATAGTGATTAAACGAGCTTCCTTAAGCCTGTAGAGTTTACACCAGTGTATCTTGCCTTTGTTGAAAAAATTGACAGAATATTAGGAAGTGAATGACTGTCTGCACTAAGACATCACCACTGGGACAGAAAGCAGAATTCCAATTCTGGCAATTTCATTCCGTTTTGAATTTTTGAAATGTGATAACCCAAGCCTTATCTTACAATCAGTTTGAGACAATACATGGATCCAAAAAAGAAGGGCACAAAGCGAAGCTATACAGACAATGCTGTGAGCACCTAGTTTGAATGACCCTTTCTTATACTGAAACTACTGTAGCACAATATGCAATGCTAGCTCACTACGAACATAGCATGTTACAACGCTTGCTATAACATTGCGTACTATTACAATGCGTTTGTTACAACGACTGTGTTGTTAGTACGTGATGCATTTGCATTGCATGTCATTACAATGACTTGCACTAGGGGGCATGCTGGACTTAGGAATAGTATTAATTACTATTCCTACTCCAGATTGCGCAACATTAGGGAAGGTGTTGGAATTTATTTCCAATACCTGAGCGCCCCCTAGTGCAAGTCGTTGTAATGACTTGCGATGTAAATGCATTGAGTACTAACAACGCGGTCGTTGTAACGAACGCCTTGTAATGATAGCGCAATGTAATGACAGCGTTGTAAACGCTGTTTCCCGCTCACTACGTTTAGTTGGTCGGGTTTTTGGCTTTATGTTTGCACCCTAATTTGGTTTTCGGCTGCCAACATCAGCTGTTGTTATTGTAAGTGTTTGAAAGGTTCCTGGCCTCAAATTCGATTTTTTTAAAGGTATAACTCTCCACCAGAGTATGTAATGGATTTTTTCTTTTTATCCTTTATCAATGTTGATTCATTCCCCATTTTGAATAGAGGCGCATCATATCTGCCCCGATGATAATTCTGTTTCCAATTAAATTGGGATTAGAACATCAACAATCTTAAACACTGGACTAATCCATGAATGGATATTTAATATAATAAGCTGGTAGTGTAACTACACCTCCACCCTTCTGAATGTGGTTTTGTACCAGGCAATGTTATTACTCTTTTCTGTATTTACCTACACACTGTCACTATTTTCACAACAATTTAAAGCGGTTTTATGTTTTGATAGTAATTTATATCACGTTTTTGTGCTTGATCACGACTGTGTGGTATGTTGTTATAGACCAAACATACCGGGTGGTAATGATTGATCGCAAACTGTTAAAATGTGTCCATAGTGAAACCATAAGAACTGCTGTTTTTTGTCACTGGTGACTCTGTGGATTAGCATGTGATGATAGATTAGGGATGGACTGAAAAAGAGAGAGCAAAGATTCCAAATAACTCTTCTCCACTGCAGCTAAGATACCTATATTGCTGAACCCCCAGAGTTCTTCGCCATAAAATGCACTAGCTAAAGATCTATCATTCTATGCGAGCAAAGCATCGAAAATACCCATGCCCCCAAATTCCTACGAAACAATGACATAGCCAAAGTTGGGACGGCTGTGGTGTTTTTTTAGTTTCATATTTTGAGAAAGCCACCTCCTGGAGATCTCAAAACAAATTCCCAGGTAGTCGAATTCAACCACCCGAGTGAGAAATACCTATGATATATTATATTGACGTGACAGGTCTCTTTGAGCATTTACCAACTACCATGGTAAGGATATGATATAACATTCTGATCCTTGGTAGGTAGCTGGCACTCTTGAAGATTGAGTTGTTTATGGTTATAGTAGAGACTCAACTACAATTGCTAGATTTCTAAGATAGAATCCACCAGTGTGGGTGTCAGCCAAGTGAGACAAGCCAATCAAAAGGACTATAAGAGGAAAGGGAGGCAAAAAGTCACTTACTTTTGAAGTTATAAGCATTCATCCAATGCTGGATGATCTTCAGTAATAGTAGAATTATGTCCTTTATGGATACCCGTGTTGTGAACATCTACTACATACTGAATGTATGTTTTAATTAATATGGATCTTCTTTTCATCAGCATTTCGCTCCACTAACCGCTCCATTATGGGTTATTCTTACTTGTTGAGTCCCTACTTGTGCTATGTCTAGTTTCATGACATTTGCAAGGTAAACGGTCTAAATATCGATTTTTTTTATATCGACTGGCAAAAATATCCTGTCAATAATTTCGGAGGGACAGAATATTGACATCAAGAATATCGACGACCAGAATATCGACCTGAAGGTAAGAAATATCGCTTTTGTTAATATCGAAGTTAGTAATATCGATAGCAAAAATATCGATGTTACTAATATCGATATTAATATTAGTGTTATGTATTTTATTTTATAGGTTTGTTTTTATAATTCTTGTTAATTATTGTACTAATTTTAAAATATATGTATTACATTTTTAGAAGTTAGTAATAATTTATTTTAGTAAATTATGTGTTTTAGTACCGTAGCGGGTTGTGGGTTTATAGGGGAATAGGGTGGGAGGTAATTTAATTATAGTAAATTAATTAAATATTTTTTAGGAATTATTAAATATTTTTTATTACATTTTGCATTTTAGTTCTGTAGCGGGTTGTGGGTTTATAGGGGAATAGGGTGGGAAGTAATTTAACTGTAATTAAGTAAATATGTAATTTTTATTTATTGGTATTGATAAATATTTTTATGTTAATCAATTATAAATTGGTATTTAATTTTTATTAATTGGTAATTAATTTTTGATAATTGGTAAATAATTTATATTAATTGATTGGTAATTATATTAAGTGTATTAATTTATTAATGCAGTGTGTTGTGAGGGTATAGGGTAATAGGGAGGGAAGTAATTTAATTGTAATTAAGTTAAAAAAAATTGTGTTGAGTATTGATAATTACATTACTATTAATCAATTATTAATTGGTAATACATGTTTAATATTTTTTTTAATGATTTGGTTATTAATTATTAATTGGTAATTAAATTAGTTTTTTTTAAATGTATTTGTGTTAATCAATACAATATTGTTAATTAATTATTAATTGCTAAATGTTTTTTAATAACTATTGGTTTTTGCTATTGATTTTTTTATTATTTATTTTATTTTGGTTTGTTAAGATATTTTTAATAATTAATATTTAAGTATATTTATTTTAATTGTTAATTAATTATTAATTGGTAATTTTTTTATTATTTCTTGGCATTGTTAATTTATTTGTTGTAAATTAATAATTAAATTGTTATTGTTTACAAAAAAAATATTATTTTAATTATTAGTAAGTTGTTTTGACCCCTAGGCTATCCAACACTTTCCCTACTGTTGCACCCTTTGGAGTTGGAATAGTAATTTTAACCCCTATGCTATCCAACACTTTCCCTACTGTTGCACTCTCTGGAGTTGGAATAGTAATTTTAACCCTTCCGCTATCCAACACTTTCCATACTGTTACACCCTCTGGAGTTGGAATAGTAATTTTAACCCCTACGCTATCCAACACTTTCCCTACTGTTGCACCCTCTGGAGTTTTAATAGTAATTTTTACCCCTACGCTATACAATATTTAGGCGCTCATTAGGATGGCGGGCGGACTTTGCCTCATGGTACTTGGGACCGCCCGCCACAATGCTAAAAATGCATGTATGCATTTGCATACACAAAGCGGCAGGCACCCGCAGAGAGTCCGCCTCCCCCCATTCAAATCAGAAGCCACCGAAGTCATCTGCAGAGTACCACAAGGATCATCACTCAGTCCCACCCTCTTCAACGTTTACATGAGTCCCCTCGCATCCATCGCGCGACAACACAACCTCAACATCATCTCCTATGCAGACGACACCCAGCTGATCCTCTCCCTCACCAAAGACCCAAACACTGCCAAAACCAATCTACACGAAGGAATGAAAGAAGTAGCCGAATGGATGAAGAACAGCCGTTTAAAACTAAACTCAGACAAAACGGAAGTCCTCATCTTAGGATCATCCCCCTCTGCCTGGGTCGACTCATGGTGGCCACCAGCCCTGGGTACAGCACCCATACCTACAGATCACGCACGTAACCTTGGCTTCATCCTAGACTCCTCCCTCTCGATGACCAGACAAGTCAACGCCGTCTCATCATCATGCTTCAACATCCTTCGCATGCTCAAAAAAATCTTCCGTTGGATCCCCACCGAAACAAGAAAGACAGTCACCCATGCACTGGTCACTAGCCGACTGGATTATGGAAACACCCTCTACGCCGGAACCTCAGCCAAACTACAGAAAAAACTCCAACGTATCCAAAACGCCTCAGCCAGACTCATATTGGAGATCCCCCGTCAAGCTCACATTTCCAGTCACCTGAAAGACCTCCACTGGCCCCCCGTCAACAAGAGAATAACATTCCGCCTCCTCACCCACGCACACAAGGCCCTCTACGACATAGGACCCGAATGCCTCAACACACGACTGACATTCTACACACCCACCCGCCAACTACGATCATCCAATCAAGCCCTCGCCGTAATTCCGCGCATCCACAGATCTACCATGGGAGGAAGATCTTTCTACTTAGCGGCCAAAACCTGGAATTCTCTCCCCACTCACCTCCGCCTTTCACAGAACCACCTCTCCTTCAGGAAGCAGCTAAAAACCTGGCTATTCGATAAGTAATGCACACACCCTCCCTCAAGCGCCTTGAGACCCTCTGGGTGAGTAGTGTGCTATACAAATTCCTAACTTGAACTTGAACTTGCATTGTGTATGCAAATGCTGGGGGGTACCACAGGTACCCCCATGTGCAACCCCCACCTCGACTTCACTTCGGGAGCCCGCAGGGGGCCCCCGAAGTGAAGACCGCCTGCCTCCGCCACGGAAAGGCATCTGTTTCAGCCCATCCAAATATGGCTGGCGGTGTCTGATAGACACCGCCACCATATTAAACCTTTTCCGCCCCGGTCGCAAGGTGACCGGGGCGGAAAAGCAGCGGACGGTCTTTCCGTCCGCCGCGGTCCCCCTCGCCATGGTAATATGGCGGGGGGATATGGTGAGCAGTCAGAGGATGCTCTAAGGTGCAGCGACTGCATGGTTATTGCAGTTTTTTGGTGATGGTGGGCTAGGTAGCCATGGGTGGTGGTAGAGATGGGCAAGAGGGCTGTGAAGGTGTAAGGGTCAGTTGGGGTTGAGGTTTTCATAGAAGCTGGATATCTGGTTGCTGAAGAATAGAGACAGCTGGGTACAGAGGTCCTAAGAGGGGACTACACTTGTGGAGCTTGTTGCCGGAGAGGTCAAGTCTTTTACTATGAAAAAGATTTTGCTTGCCACTGCTGGTGCTGCTTTCATTTAGTCTTCCTTTAGCTGTTTAATTATTTTGTACCTTCAATTGTTGTTTGCAGAACTTCAATCTGTGTTTGCATCTGCACCATTGACACTGGCTGCAGTTATTATCTTCTTTAACTTTACCTGTTGGCTGCTACCACAACTGGCTGGTAGCTCACCGAGCCTTGCTATCTACTTTGTTTTATTGTCCATGTTCCCTCATGCATCATGTGAGACACAAGGAAATTCTGCTGCTATTGTTACCTTGCAAGTGCCAGTTCATCGCTGGCATCGTGCCTCTATGGGCCGCATTCTTTGCCCTGCTGCCTGTGGATTCTTTTTCGTCTAGTACAGATGCCCCGACACGCCTGCCTCTCACTTAGCAGACATATCCTTTGCATTAATAAACAATTTCTTAATAGCAGATCCCTTATTTCTCATTTCAGACTACTGTTTAATTATTATCATCACATTAAGCTCTATCCTTGAATTACAATCGAGCCCACAGTCCGCTACTACTTATTTTACATTTCTGGCTATTTTATGGCATTTGTTGCCTTGTACTTTTTGTAACTGTCTTTTTGGGGGGTATTTTGTAGTCTTCATGGCCCCAGTCACAAACTTCTCTTGTGGCACCCTCATCTCATCAACTCATGAATTTGAATTTGCCTGGACGATTACCCTCTGGTTATCAAAAGAGCTGTGAGGATTCTTCTTCCACTACCTACCGTGTAACATACCCTCAGTAAATAATAAGGGGTTTTGCCCCTTTTAACAAACTTTTTTTCCCAGCTGAACTTTTAGTTCACCCTAGAGATACATGGTGGAGGATAATGCAGTACATTGCTGAATTCTTCTTCAAAAATGATTGGCCCGCAGCCTTAAGTGAGACTGAAGAAAAAATAGTTGGAGCGCTCTCAGGAGTGAGGTCAGTTTCCATGCACTGTAACTAAATACTATTAGCTTGATTCCCCTGGTTCTGTGTTCTATCTTGGCACTTACTTAAAGATGAGAAAAAGCTTTGTTACTTGCGGCTAAGCAGACACTTCTTTTCCTCTGGTTTGAGGTCTTTTTCATTGCAGAACTATCAGGGGGAGATGTTTTCATGTACATATTAATGTTTTCATGTACATATATCGCGCGGGGGGGTTCTCGCGCGGGGGGTGTCTCGCGCGGGGTGTGTTCTCGCACGGGGGGGGTTCTCGCACGGGGGGGGTACACAGCGGAGACCACCATGGCGTATAATTTTAGCAACACCAAAAGAATCTTGGCTAATGCCAGACCTAAAAAGCCAATAAGGTTGTTTGTATGCCGTTCATTTAAAAGTATGTTGTTTTCGGTTTCTTAGCACTTCAGCATTGCTTAACTTGAGCTGGTGGTTTCCGGGGCTCAGCACCGGCACTTAGTTGTCAGTACTGGGGCCTGTGACAGTCTGCCACAAGGTGGCGCTGTCCAGCTAATTTAGAGATGACCACAACAACAGTTAATTATTAACTCAATATACATTAAAAAATAATATTACCTGCCTCCCGAGCCAGTCTTATAGCTTTGAGGGCCTGAAACAGTCCGAATTGTCAAACCCTTAGGAGTGAGAATGTTAGTACTTGTGTAGTTACTATAATTTGCAGCATATATTAGCAGGGCAATGTGTGGTACAAGGTGCAGTGGCCTCCTCAGAGCCCCCCTGGCACTTATATTTTTGCAAATTAATCACTCAGTATGAACATATGTGTGTGTTAATATTCATGAAGTGTGAACTTAGCTGGGGGAAGCTGAAGGGCTGTAGTTGAAGGTGGTGGCACTTAAAGGGGGAGGGGTCGGGATGTATTCGCTTCTGCGGTGTCCCCTAGTGTGACGACACTGCAGTGACCCTCGGCATATGCACACTGTGCCAGCACGTGGGTGCCAATAACTCTCTTTTATGTATGCCCCAAAACCTACTAGGATTTTGCTCATCTTTAGGATCCGTTCGAGCATACATTTTTGTCCCTGACAGACTAAAACAGTGCGCTGGGGAGATGCCGCCCCGCTAAAAGTGACGAGCTAATTCTGAGCTTGAGCACGCGCTGGGTGAGATAATACGTCCACAGCAGTGCTTCTAACTAAGGATTATGTTGACACGTGAAACGCAAATGAGCAGTTAGAAGAGATGACGGACACAGCCGCTGCTTCCGCCCAACCCCCTCTTAAAGAAACATCACCCGTGTTTACACTGGCAACTAACAACAAAGAAGGGGCCGTAACCAACTGCGGGCGCGTGCTCGGATCCCAGCAACCCCGGGCGTGCAAGATGAAGAGGAAAACCACAATCTTGTCTTAAATTAGACCATCTTGTGATACGGCAGCTTGAGCGCCACAGATGAGCTTTGTCTTCGAAACACATGATCCAATATATAATACAAGGAACGCTGTTTATTCCTTGCAAGATGTATGAGCTTATTGAGCCAAATAAAAGACACTACGTTTAACAAACAAAGAGGAGCGGGCGTAGATTAAAACACAACTAGTGATGTCTGGGTAAGTTTATCCTAACTACCAAAACACAGGATTTCTTTGATTATTTCGTGCCTGTGTTTTAAATGCCTATGGCAGGGGTCTCTATCCTTTTTATTAGTAATAAGAGCTACTTGAGTTCAATGAAAATCACCCCGAGCTACTAACATTATTAGTGTTCTAATAGTGACCAAGTCGACAAGATTACAGTGCTGGCCACCATGTACAAGATACCAGCTGTGATCATCTCGGTGCATCAGGCAGGGTTGCCAGGGGTAATGTAAATAGACTTTGCCAAGTTTGAATGCTCCTACGTGAGTAATACATACCAGACATGGCTGCAATGCCCCTGGCACAAAGGTAATAAAGTTATTTACACATCTCCCCAATGCCACATGATTTATCACTCAAATAACAGCTTTTCATATATTATGGAACTTCTTGGTTCTGAAAATGCTTACATTTTCACCTTGAACACCTTCAATTAGTGTGTGCTTCTCTTCTTAATTCCAAGATGCAGAACTTCTAGTTTAGTAAGGTGGGCTGCACACAGGAGATCTACTTACAGGCAGCTGGAGAGCTTTCAGTACTTCACGAGCCACTCGTTGGACAAGTCTGGTCTGTGGTGTGGTCGAGCTCAGGGGTCCTGATAAAAAATAGTTGTTTGCCAAACTGTGTGCACTATAACAAAATGTAATGCATGAAACTTCCTAACTGTTCGGGAAAATATAAAGAGTGCAACAATAGCTTGGATCTGTACTTGCAGCAATAAAATACCCCATTCAAAGTTAAACATATGATATCGCAGGTGGCAGATCTGTATTCACATCTCAGCACCCCATTACAGGGGGCTCGCAAATAACACATCTGTATACAAGCTCCCACAATTACCAATGTGGCCATGGACAATGGCCACAAGAATTTGGAATATCATGTACAATTCCTGCAGTGATTGCACATTTTTGGCCCTGTCCCCACCAGCTTTTAGCTGTGAAAATTTCAGGTAGGAAAATATCAGAGCTGTGGCAGTCCAGCATTCCTTGTAATTCCCAATTTATCAAGAAACATTTCCAGCCAAACTCAGAATTATAACTCACTTGTAACAGCGCTCTTTGCATGCCCGTTTCTTACCCCTTCCGCATCACTCGGTACTTGCAAGACCTGACTATGCCCATCTGCAAGGGAGTATCCAGAACATTAAAATACCCCCCACTTTGAACTAAAGCTCTGATGGCATCAAGCTAGCGAAGTAGGTGAGCCCCAAACCTCCCTAGAAGACTTCTCTTGTCTCTCTCAGCCAAGCATCTATCCATTAATCCTTTCACCCTTCCATCCACTCCCTGATATTCACTATTTCACCTCTACAATCAGTCATCCATTCATTCTTTCATTGATCATTCAATCTTTCCTCATTCCATCTATCCATCCATCTGCTCTGTCACCTTTCCATCTACTTTGCCATCCATCCATCCATCCATCCATCCACCCATCCATCTACTCTGCCATTCATCCATTCTTCCAATGTGCCTGCCTGCCATCCATCCATCCATCCTTTCCCCTGTGCATTCACCTATCCATTTACTCATCCTTTAACCCACTCATTCATCCACCTACCCATTCATCCAGCCATCCTTCCATCAGACCATCCATTCAATATTCCTTCCTTCTTTCCCTTTTCTGTTTACCCATCTGTCGTTCTTCCTTGCTCCTGCTTGCTCTTCTATTGAGGCTGAATTACTTTCCAGCGTTAATTGTGAGCTTTCGTCTGACGAGTTGCAGACAGTAGAGGCCCATAAAGAACCCCACCTCTGCTGTTGCTGCTAAAGCAGAGGGTTCCCCTGAAATGCATGGCTAAGGACACTGAACATGCAGATTTGCATACCAGCGTTGAACAGCTCTGATGCCCCATGCATGACCCTACAGTTGTTAAGGCAATGGCAGGGCTGCCACAAGGGAGGACAGGCTTTACAATGTTTGTTGGAGATAATGACACAAATGGGTGTAAGGACAGTAATGCAGAGAGTAGAGCAGACCTGTAATAACAATGGATGATTCTACATGTGAAGTCGCAACCATATTGGGCAGGATGCTTAGCGCCACCAGACAGAGACAACATGACATAGCTGTCAGCACCAATGTAGGAAACTGGCTCTATATATACTAGACCAAAATGAGGTATATTGTGTATAGAGTGCAAGTGTCGCCTGAGGTAGGCAGAAGTTAAAGTTAGAAAGAACCTTACTCTCTATTTGGGGTAGTGTGGTCGAGCAGTAAGGCAGTGTCAGAGGACAGTGTTAAGCATTTGATGTACACACTCAGTCAGCAAATGAATTCACACACTCAATAACTGAACGTTAGGCCAATTGTGTTTGTATAAAAATATATACTGTTGTTTTATTTTTAGAACCAAGCAAGCCTGGCACAGGTAAGCATTAAATACTTTTCAGTAACAAGTTACTGGATATAGAACAGTTTGAAAATGCAATAGAAATTGTACTTTGTTTGAGTTACAGTGGATGCATTAGGTTGCAACACTTAGCAAATACAGTACATTGAAATAAATAGACTTTTTCAGTAAATTACAGGTAAGTTACTTGTTACGTAATCTTATATGTCTGCTTCTGTCTAATGATTGTTGCAGCAAACATGTTTTATACTAGAATGACGCAGGTTCAATAAATGCTAATTGAAAACGTCTGCATCATTTATTCTGTGTATCTCTGAGAATAAGTGAGTACGTTTGTCTGAGTAAAAAGTGCTGCTCTGTTTCCAGATCCCTGAAGGATCAAGGGTTATCATATTCAATAATTGCCAGAAACTATTCGCTCCTTGGTAAGGTTAGGGGGCCTATGGTGACACTGTGAGCTAGCGGGTCTAAAGGCTAACATGTCCTTTGGGGGTGTCTGGAGTCAGTCTGGACACCAACCCCTTAGTTTATCTTGTCTAAACAAGCAGATCCTACGTATTATTAGGAACTACATGACATGTTTTGCTACAACATCCAAATCTGAACATGTTCCAGTAATCAGTACTAGTTATCCATCTTGTCCACCATCCAACCATTTCAGCCCTCAGACCATCCAACCATTAGCCCTCACATCCAATGCTACTCTCTGTCTGACCACTCTCGCACCACTGACATATTTCCAACATGCTTCAAATGTTTTCAGAAAACACTGACCTTGTAGTCTGGATTCAATGGGAGGAGACCATTCTTCTGTCTCTCACCTCCTCCACCAAAGACCATATTAAGAGGAATATGAGGGCCAGTGATCGAAATGGGGAAAGGGGAATGAGATAAGAGAGAAAATAGAAAAACCGGATGCCACCGCTCTGCCTCGTTACTCCCCTGGGCACTGATATCTGCAGGTTGAAGAGGGTATCTAGAGACAGTAAGAGCTATCGTAGTAACCTGGCATGAAAATCCTGCATCTGTCTGAAACAGTGAATGGATATACCTAAGCTGTATCTCTGTATAACCAACTCTGTGCTCTAAGGTGACACTTGTTATTCCTGAAAGTAAAACATACAAAAGATAAGTATCTTATATATATGTCGGTCAAAACGTCTCGTTATTAGTAAGAAACCTAACTCAAGTGTTGTGATTATGCACCTTCTGTGGAAGATGAGCTAAGTTCCAATTTGACTCTTTATGCTACTGAAAAAGAAATTAACAGGAATTTATATTCTGTAGTTCCAACTATAACAATTCTTACATTCCTTACTGGAACTCTGGATACCTTAGGTGCAATAAGGTATACATATCATAGGTAACGTTGTCTTGTGCTGAGAATTCTTTCTGTTCCGTCACAGGATCAAAACCCAATTATAATGCAACTGTCTTTACAATCTATAGAAATGCTCAAATTAAATGTTCAAACAGTTCAAAGTTTTTTTTGCTACACTTCTCGGTTTGCAGAATATTTCTCTATATACTCCCCAATGTCCTCTAACAAACTCCTAAGGAAACAACTGTTCTTTGCAAAAAGAAATCCTGGCTCTGTGTAGAAGGGTCCTGGCTGCAAGAACCTTGCATCTTAATTGGCTAGCAATAACAACGTGAAGCATGAGTGACTTTATACTTAGTAATTCAAGATGGCTGTCGCCATTTCCAAACAACATGAGAGTTCAGGGACTGCAGGAAAATGTAGCTTGTCATTTGAAGTGCTGGTGCAAAGTGCATTCTTCACACATGCAAAACCTCCAATCAGGCGGCTCAGATACACTGTGAAGACCACCAACCTCTTCCTCTTTGAGGGGAACTCAGTGCATCTCTTACAGAGTCTAAGGTGGCACAGGAGTGGAAGCATGCCATGGTCGTTCCCTTGCTGAAAAAGACTGGCGCGGACATCACTAACTTAGCCAATTTCAGGCCCATATCCCAGCTGCCTGCATGTTCTAAAATCTTGGAACGACATGTGAACACTCAGCTTAATTCGTTTGTCGAGAACGTGGGATATCTTTATCCGTCCCAATCCGGGTTTCGCGCACATTATTCCACTGAATCCGCACTCCTCGGGGTGACGGAGAGGCTTCGGCACGGTATCGATCGCGGGGAGCCCTTTGCACTCATCCTTTTGGATCTGAGTGCAGCGTTCGATACCGTGTCTCATTCCATTCTTCTTGACTCTCTCCGCTCCCTTGGTGTTGCTGGACCTGCGCTGGCCTGGATTGATTCCTTTTTAGGTGAGCGCACCTTTCAGGTGTTTTCGACAGAAGCTGAATCTGCTGTCCATTCATCGGCATATGGCGTCCCCCAGGGGTCGATTCTCAGCCCTTTGCTGTTTAACATCTATATCAGACCCCTTGCTACCATCGTGGAGGACGCCGGTTTGACAATCTATTCGTAAGCCAACGACACGCAGATTGTGTTCTCTCTTTCCAGCAGTGAGGGCCATGAGGTCTCTGCCTTGAAATCTGGCCTGTCACGCGTTGCTGCCTGGATGCACGACCATCTGCTCAAGCTCAACGGTAACAAAACCGAGGTTGTTATTTTGGGCAAGAATAAAGATCTGTGGGGCCCTCGGCATTGGCCCTGTGATATGGGTCCTCTGCCGAATCCAGCCCCCGTAGCCCGCAACCTCGGTTTCCTCATCAACGATAGGCTCTCTATGAGACAGCAGGTAACAAGGGTCGCTGCAATCTGTTTTTCCACCTTAAGATGGTTGCAGAAGATCCTATGGATGCTACCTTGCTCTACTCGGAGAACTGTCGTCCAGGCTCTTGTGATCTCCCGCATTGACTATGGGAATGTGCTTTATCTTGGGGCCGATAAGGCCACAATAAATAAGCTTCAGGTGGTGCAAAACTCGTCAGCTCGTTTATTGTGCAATGTACCCCGGAGATCTTCCGCAGCTCAGGCTCTGCGTGACCTTCATTGGCTTAAGGTCCCGAACCGTGTAAAATTTAAAACCTTATGCCTTCTTTTTAAAATCTGGCAGGGCTCTGCCCCTAAATACCTGCAGAACCTGGTTCAAGTCTATAAGCCTGGTCGTACTTTAAGATCCTCCACTAGCGGCGATTTCTCGGTTCCCAGAATTAAACTGGCCAAAATGGGCGGCCGCTCGTTTTCTTATCTTGGCCCAAAGATGTGGAATGCTCTTCCGCCGGCCTTGAAAGCTGAGACGGATTTCCTCCTTTTTCGCAAAAAACTGAAGACCCTTCTGTTTAATTAATCCCTCTGCACTGTTTGTTCTGTTTTGGGCCTTTTTGCTTGTTTTCTTTCTTTTATCTATCTCTGGCGCCGGGAAACCCATTGAGGGTAGCTGCGCGCAATACAAGTTTAAATAAATAAAATAAATAAAAAAGCGTGTTTTGAGTATCACTCCTCGGCACCCACTGAGCCTTAAGTGGTAAGCAATACCTACTGATGCGCCTCCTGACAAAGGTGCAGTGTGTTTTTCTCTTAAAAAAGTATTGCTGAACCCTCATCATCTAACAGCTATTGCCAGTTTTCCAATTCCCTTTTCTCTCAAAGTTACTAGAGCAACGGATCATCTCGGTGCATCAGGCAGGGTTGCCAGGGGTAGGAATGTAAAAAGGCTTTGTCAAGTTTGAATGCTCCTACGTGAGCAATACAGAACAGCCATGGCTGCAATGCCCCTGGCTCCAAGGTAAATACAAATATTTATACATCTCCCCAATGCCACATGATTTATCACTCAAATAACAGCTTTTCATATATCATGGAACTTCTTAGTTCTGAAAATAGTTACATTTTCACCTTGAACACCTTCAATTAGTGTGTCTTCTCTTCTTAATTCCAAGATGCAAAACTTCTAGTTTAGTAAGGCAGACTGCACACGGGAGATCTACTTACAGGCAGCTGGAGAGCTTTCAGTACTTCACGAGCCACTCGTTGGACAAGTCTGGTCTATGGTGTGGTCGAGCTCAGGGGTCCTGATAAAAAAAAGTTGTGTGCCAAACTGTGTGCACTATAACAAAATGTAATGCATGAAACTTCCTAACTGTTCGGGAAAATATAAAGAGTGCAACAATAGCTTGGATCTGTCCTTGCAGCAATAAAATACCCCATTCAAAGTTAAACATATGATATCGCAGGTGGCACCTCTGTATTCACATCTCAGCACCCCATTACAGGGGGCTCGCAAATAACACATCTGTATTCCCGCTCCCACAATTACCAATGTGGCCATGGACAATGGCCACAAGAATTTGGAATATCATGTACAATTCCTGCAGTGATTGCACATTTTTGGCCCTGTCCCCACCAGCGTTTAGCTGTGAAAATTTCAGGTAGGAAAAGATCAGAGCTGTGGCAGTCCAGCATTCCTTGTAATTCCTATTTCAACAAGAAACATTTTCAGCCGAACTCAGAATTATAACTCACTTGTAACAGCGCTCTTTGCATGCCCGTTTCTTACCCCTTCCGCATCACTCGGTACTTGACTATGCCCATCTGCAAGGGAGTATCCAGAAAATTAAAATACCCCCCACTTTGAACTAAAGCTCTGATGGCATCAAGCAAGCGAAGTAGGTGAGCCCAAAACCTCCCTAGAAGAGCTCTCTTGTCTCTCTCAGCCAAGCATCTATCCATTAATCCTTTCACCCTTCCATCCACTCCCTGATATTCACTATTTCACCTCTACAATCAGTCATCCATTCATTCTTTCATTGATCATTCAATCTTTCCTCATTCCATCTATCCATCTATCTGCTCTGTCACCTTTCCATCTACTCTGCCATTCATCCATCCATCCACCCATCCATCTACTCTGCCATTCATCCATTCTTCCAATCTGCCTGCCTTCCATCCATCCATCCATCATCCATCCTGTCAATTATGCATCCTTCCAAACTGCCTGCCATCCATCCATCCATCCTTTCCCCTGTGCATTCACCTATCCATTTACTCATCCTTTAACCCACTCATTCATCCACCTACTCATTCATCCAGCCATCCTTCCATCCGCCATCCATTCAATATTCCTTCCTTCTTTCCCTTTTCTGTTTACCCATCTGTCGTTCTTCCTTGCTCCTGCTTGCTCTTCTATTGACGCTGCATTACTTTCCAGCGTTAATTGTGAGCTTTCGTCTGACGAGTTGCAGACAGTAGAGGCCCATAAAGAACCCCACCTCTGCTGTTGCTGCTAAAGCAGAGGGTTCCCCTGAAATGCATGGCTAAGGACACTGAACATGCAGATTTGCATACCAGCGTTGAACAGCTCTGATGCCCCATGCATGACCCTACAGTTGTTAAGGCGATGGCAGGGCTGCCACAAGGGAGGACAGGCTTTAGAATGTTTGTTGGAGATAATGACACAAATGGGTGTAAGGACAGTGACGTAGAGAGTAGAGCAGACCTGTAATAACAATGGATGATTCTACATGTGAAGCCTCTACCATATTGGGCAGGATGCTTAGCGCCACCAGACAGAGACAACATGACATAGTTGACCGAGCCAAACAGGATATGAGACGGCGGCATTGCATCACTCTTTGAGACACAAAAGAGTCTGTTATGGAGGCCGTGCCAGGCAGTGTGAACTAACTAAAGGTTCTACACACTTTCTCCCCCATTAGGTCACACCCACAACCATGTATATTTCTTAGAATTCAGAATCACAAAAGAAAAATAAGAGTAATTCTATGCAAATGGCACAAGAACAAGATCACTGCACAACTCCAGGAAGACTAACATGATTTCTACATGCTATGTAAAGTCCTAGACAACACTAGTCTTCAAACCTTCATATTATTATAAACTCACTCCATCCTCACCCTCACTGACTTGATGCACTGTCAGCACCAATGTAGGAAACTGGCTCTATATATACTAGACCAAAATGAGGTATATTGTGTATAGAGTGCAAGTGTCGCCAGAGGTAGGCAGAAGTTAAAGTTAGATAGAACCTTACTCTCTATTTGTGGTAGAGTGGTCGAGCAGTAAGGCAGTATCAGAGGACAGTGTTAAGCATTTGATGTACGCACTCAGTCTTCAAATGAATTCACACACTCAATAACTGAACGTTAGGCCAATTGTGTTTGTATAAAAATATATACTGTTGTTTTATTTTTAGAACCAAGCAAGCCTGGCACAGGTAAGCATTAAATACTTTTCAGTAACAAGTTACTGGATATAGAACAGTTTGAAAATGCAATAGAAATTGTACTTTGTTTGAGTTACAGTGGATGCATTAGGTTGCAACACTTAGCAAATACAGTACATTGAAATAAATAGACTTTTTCAGTAAATTACAGGTAAGTTACTTTTTACGTAATCTTATATGTCTGCTTCTGTCTAATGATTGTTGCAGCAAACATGTTTTATACTAGAATGACGCAGGTTCAATAAATGCTAATTGAAAACGTCGGCATCATTTATTCTGTGTATCTCTGAGACTAGGGGGGCTATTAGGATGGCGGGCGGGCTTTGCCCGCCCGCCACCCTACCGGGTAACGGGACCGCCCGCCTCAAGGGCGGGGGTCCCGAAATGTGCAATAGGATGCGCCCGCCACAGTGGCGGGCGCAATCCTCATTTTAACATTGTGGCAGGCGGTGCTCACTGCACCGCCCGCCACAATCTTAAAATCAAATGCACGCATTTGCATACACGAAGCGGCAGGCACCCCGCGGTGCCTGCTGCTTGGTGTATGCAAATGCGGGGGGGTACCACAGGTACCCCCCCATTGCACCAAACACCTCGGCCATCACCAGGGGGGCCCGCAGGGGGCCCCCAAACCAAAGACCGCCTGCCTTTCCGTGGCGGCATTGCCGCCACGGAAAGGCTTGACAAAATGCCCATTGTAATATGTCTGGCGGTGTCTAACAGACACCGCCACCATATTAAACATATTCCGCCCCGGCCGAAAGGCGACCGGGGCGGAAAACAGGTGGGCGGTGTTTTTCACCGCCACGGTCCCCCCGCCTTCCTAATATGGCTCTTTCCCTGATAATTTTAGTGGTCTTCTCTGGCCTGCTGACCTACCCTCCCCTAAAGCCATTTGTGGCCCCGTAAAAAACTTAGGAGTCTGGTTCGGAAAGAACCTTAAATTTGAAGACCATTTAAATAAACTTACTGGGGTCTGCTTCTCCACCCTGAAAACTTTACGCAGGTTTTTCCCTCTCCTCCCGAAAGAGGCCAAAGAGACTGTCATTCGCACCCTGATACTCTCTAGGTTGGACTATGCGAATGGACTGTTCTGCGGACTGCCGGCATATTTGATCCATCGCCTTCAGGTCATACAAAATGCCGCTGCTAGACTCCTGTTTAATACACCTAGGCGCTCCAGTGCTCGCCCCCTACTCCGTGTTCTTCATTGGCTCCCAGTTGCCCACAGGATTTTGTTTAAAATTCTAGTGCTCTCCTACCGTGCTATCCATCAAACAGGCC
Organism: Lissotriton helveticus; assembly: GCF_964261635.1. Lineage (NCBI taxonomy): Eukaryota > Metazoa > Chordata > Amphibia > Caudata > Salamandridae > Lissotriton > Lissotriton helveticus. Next base: position 1,840,957,054 of record NC_136067.1, on the reverse strand, counting down.
CAGTCTACTTGAGAAAAAGGTTTTCTCTTTATGTTCCCAACCGCCCCCTTCGATCGGCCAGTCTGTGCCAAATGTCCGTCCCTAAATTTAACTATTGCAGACTGGGCGGCCAATCTATTTCAGTTAGAGCCGCAAAAGCCTGGAATGCTCTTCCCCTTCATATTAAAACTGCACCCACTCTCAGTGCTTTTAAGAAAGGATTAAAGACTCACCTTTTTAACGCCACACTATAAGTTTCTTTTGCACTATAATCTCTGCTATCTGTCTTCACTCCCCGCTGCTCAGCCTTTACCGCGCCAGGATACTATTTTTTAGTAATAGAGCGCGTTATAAAAGCCTTTAATAATAATAATAATAATAATAATAATATGGCGGGGGGGAATGGAGCAATGGATGTCGGGCGGATTGCCTCCGCCAGGCCAGTGGTGGCTACCGCCAGCCTGGCGGAGGCAATCCGCCCGACATCATAATGGGCCCCTAAGTGAGTACGTTTGTCTGAGCAAAAAGTGCTGCACTGTTTCCAGATCCCTGAAGGATCAAGGGTTGTCATATTCAATAGTTGCCAGAAACTATTTGCTCCTATGGTGACGCTGTGAGCTAGCGGGTCTAAAGGCTAACATGTCCTTTGGGGGTGTCTGGAACCAGTCTGGACACCAACCCCTTAGTTTATCTTGTCTAAACGAGCAGATCCTATGTATTATTAGGAACTACACGACAAGTTTTGCTACAACATCCAAATCTGAACATGTTCCAGTAATCAGTACTAGTTATCCATCTTGTCCACCATCCAACCATTTCAGCCCTCAGACCATCCAACCATTAGCCCTCACATCCAATGCTACTCTCTGTCTGACCACTCTCGCACCACTGACATATTTCCAACATGCTTCAAATGTTTTCAGAAAACACTGACCTTGTATTCTGGATTCAATGGGAGGAGACCATTCTTCTGTCTCTCACCTCCTCCACCAAAGACCATATTAAGAGGGATATGATGGCTAGTGATCGAAATGGGGAAAGGGGAATGAGATAAGAGAGAAGATAGAAAAACTGGATGCCACCGCTCTGCCTCGTTACTCTGCTGGGCACTGACACCTGCAGGTTGAAGAGGGTATCTAGAGGCAGTAAGAGCTATCGTAGTAACCTGGCATGAAAATCCTGCATCTGTCTGAAACAGTGAATGGATATACCTAAGCTGTATCTCTGTATAACCAACTCTGGGCTCTAAGGTGACACTTGTTATTCCTGAAAGTAAAACAAAAAGATAAGTATCTTATATATATATGTCGGTCAAAACTTCTCGTTATTAGTAAGAAACCTACCTCAAGTGTTGTGATTATGCACCTTCTGTAGAAGATGAAATAAGTTCCAATTTGACTCTTTATGCTACTGAAAAATAAATTAACAGGAATTTATATTCTGTAGTTCCTACAATAACAATTCTTACATTCCTTACTGGAACTCTGGATACCTTAGGTGCAATAAGGTATACATATCATAGGTAACGTTGTCTTGTGCTGAGAATTCTTTCTGTTCCGTCACAGGATCAAAACCCAATTATAATGCAACTGTCTTTACAATCTATAGAAATGCTCAAAGTTAAATGTTCAAAACAGTTCAAAGATTTTATTTGCTACACTTCTCGGTTTGCAGAATATTTCTCTATATACTCCCCAATGTCCTCTAACAAACTCCTAAGGAAGCAACTGTTCTTTGCAAAAGGAAATCCTGGTTCTGTGTAGAAGGGTCCTGGCTGCAAGAACCTTGCATCTAAATTGGCTAGCAATAACAACGTGAAGCATGAGTGACTTTATGCTCAGTAATTCAAGATGGCTGTCGCCATTTCCAAACAACATGAGAGTTCAGGGACTGCTGGAAAATGTAGCTTGTCATTTGAAGTGCTGGTGCAAAGTGCATTCTTTACACATGCAAAACCTCAAATCAGCCGGCTCAGATACACTGTGAAGACCACCAACCTTTTCCTCTTTGAGATGAACTCAGTGCAAGCGTGTTTTGAGTATCACTTCCCGGTACCCACTGAGCCTTAAGTGGTAAGCAATACCTACTGATGCGCCTCCTGACAAAGGTGCAGTGTCTTTCTCTCTTAAAAAAGTATTGCTGAACCCTCATCATCTAACAACTATTGACAGTTTTCAAATTCCCCTTTCTCTCCAAGTTACTAGAGCAACTGATCTTAAATCGCCTCATACCCCACCTCTCCTCAACCAACATACCGAACCCTATTCGATCTGGTTTCAGCACGCTCCACTCTGTGGAAACAGTGCTCTTGTACGTATCTAACTTCATCACTTTAGCACACCACAACCAACTCCTTTCCATAATCACACTCTTGGATCTCTCCACTGCTTTTAATATTGTTGAATACACTGCTCAGTTCCATTCCCTACAGTCATTAGACGTTACTGGCCCAGTACACAATGCATTCACCTCCTACCCCTTCAGCCACTCTTACCCGGACACTTGGGTCTCATTTGCACCCATCCCACTCCCAGTGGGTTTACCACAAGTCTCAGGCATTGGTCCTCTCTATGAGACATCTCCTCCTTTGACTGCTCATCTCACCTATTCACCGGTGATACCCAATTCATCTTCTGCTTTCCACCTTTTACACTCTACCTCCAGTCATGTTAGTCAGAATGACTCACAGCCATCTGACACTGGATGGTTCCTCATACTGAACTCCTTGAAACCTGAGGCCATTTAACTTCTTTCCAGGCAATCACAACAATCTACTTTCGCCAAATCAACACTATGCCTTCTATTTTGGAACTCCCTACCACCCAGCATTCAGGCTGTTCTCTCTCTTCAAGAGTTAAAAGCTGACCTGATATCCCTCCCTCCTTCCACTAAAGGACTCATTACAAGCAATACAGGTAATTCCACACCCTGCAAATTCCAATATGATTGGTAGTAGTATTTACCTGTTGAATTATTATCAAATTACACTGTGTCCTTTAGTGTCAACTGGGAGATTATTCTGTATTCAGGGGTGCACCCCTGAAATGCAACAATTTTTCCCCACACAAATTTCGCTGGGTTTTTCCTAGAAGAAATTGTGTGGAATAAACCTGTGATTGCTGGAACGACCATACATCAGTGGATCCCAATGGAGCATGAATGTCAGTCTGTACCAAACTCAGGATTCATGCAGGACTTGTAAAGAGGCTCTAAGTCAACAGGTGCTTTCCTGCAATGATCCACAGGCCTCCACTACTTTCTTCACTCAAGCACGTGTTTTTCAGCGTGTACTTCAATCTGTCCTCATGGCTTTTGGCGGTCGGTGCAAAACTGACCTGCCGTATGCAAATCAATAGTGATAGTGCTCCTCATGGCTACAGTTAACCCTGAACTGTCAGGTGAGGTCACCTCCAGAAGACAGCACTAGCAAAGGGAATACAAGCAACCTCAGACCGGTTTTGGCCTATTTAAGCCTCATCAGTGAGGTATTGATAGGATCCTGTATCACAGTGAACAAGGAGGCCACGTCTGGCCCATACCCTTACCACTTAGGGTGTTAAATCAAACACACAACTAGTGATGAGAGGAATACTTGCAAATAATCTAAACCACACTAACAATCACTCTAGTTTGTACTCCAGGATTATGATTCCTAAACAAACAGAGCACTTTCGAGAATAACAATCGAATGATAAATAAGATATTAATAGATACACATTTCAACTGTAGAAAACAAATTGCATCAACACAATTCTAACCTTTTGCTAGTGAAGAAAAGAATCATTTGTAAAATGAGACACTGGCACAAATATATTTAAACTTGGACTCGAAACTAAGGCGAAAAAGAGAAACAAGTAATTCAAAAACCGAGAAAGACAATATAAAAGTAAGAGAAATCACAAAGGAATAAAAAACAGAGAGAGAAAGCGTTATCAAGAGAACTGGCGCACTATATTAACGAATCAACTATGATTCCTCTATTGTCATATTTAGCGAGGAGTGAAATGCATTTATTGCAAATTCATAAAAAATAGTTAAAGCAGCTGTAGCCAAGCACAGAGTCTTCTGACAATCAATTGACAATCAATGGGGAAAAGAGTGAGAGAAAAGACAACAGGGAAAATGTATGATAGAGGTCAAAGGCAGGCCCATAGACTGTAAGAGGACTTCCATCTAACATTTCTTTAAATCTTTCTGCGTGTGGATCCTCAGTACCAATGGACTGATCACAAAGTGATGTTGAACTGGTAGTCATCCAAAGAAGCCGGTAACAGCCAGTGCACAAATTAAAGCATATCTAAGCCTATGACAGTTTATTTCTGTCAGCAGGGAAGCATCCAAGAGATATGTAACACTGATGTGAAATGGCAGTCATTGTTTGCCTTAATTCAAGGAGATGTGATGACCTTTTAAGATCATCGACTTAAAATGGGAATCCATACCCGCTGGCTGGAGATGCCGCCACTGCGCATCGAGCGGGTGCGTATATCTGTGGAGGAGCCCTGCTCCGCCATGCCTCAGCAGGCAGGTTTGCACATCTTCTCTCCAGATAGAAGAACCGAATGTAACACGAAAGACATCATTTTCATCTAGAAATCAATCTGCCTTACAGAAACCATAGAACTCCTGTGTTTATGAGGCATTACTCTTTTCTTCTTCCATCTTTTAAAGTATGTGCAAGGGTCAAAAACACACACACACACACACACTCTCTCTCTTTCTCCTCATTATGCTGCATGTAATGCAAACCTATGCTTCTTTGGCTATTGGCATATTAAAGGCCTTTTGCATGTCTGTCAAGTCTCAACAACAAAGCAAAGACCAATGTATCCGAACTGTCTCAATAGTAGAAATGCCACTACTGTCAACACCGCATAACACCTCTGCAGCGTACTCCAACCACTCATGGCTCCCATGACTAGGAACATGGAAGAAAGGAAGTCCAACAAGCAACACGTCCAAAAATGGCTCACCCTTGACTGGGCAATTGAAGTGTTACCCAGTGTGTACATAAGTGCACGAGCTACTGGAACCCAGGAACCTGATGTGGGCCTGCCTCCTGCCCCACAAGACGTTCATCTTGGATGCACATAGAGACCCTTTGCAGGGCCAATCACAAGTACTGGTGCACAACCATCCTGGAACAGGTCTGAAGCACAGTGGTGCAAGACTTGCCCAAGGAATGCATAGCTGACGTATACATAGATAAAATCCACACAATAAATGCAAACCTTTACACAAGCTGAATCATGGACACCTGCGGAGACTCTTAGATACTGCTGCCAGATTTATACACATACCCCAGGCTCACACATCCTGCCACGGTTCCCTGGTAAAACCACAGCCTCAAACGGGGCAACTACTGCAGCTGGCACATTGGTGTCCCTTTCTGCACAAAAAAATCCTGCCTACAACACATGGTGCAAGGGTGCCTGCGTTGGTGCTAGGCTGCAGAAACGGCACCAGCGTAGGGGGAAGGGACAGGTATGTGCTGTATTGTGTATATACGATGATGCATTCCTGCCCTTCCCTAGTAGCCTTACGCTCCCCGCATTGCTGAGTCGGTGATGCGGTAAGCGCAAGGTAAGTGGTTTAATTTATCTTTTTTTTCCTATACCATCATCTGTAACGGATGGATAGATAAGTGGGTGAAAAGATGAGTGAATGGATGGGTGGCAGTATGAATGGATGATGGATGGATGGCAAGGTGGATGGATGGGTGAGCAAATGGCTGGCAGGATGGCAAAGTGGATGGATATATGGCAGAGTTGACAAATACATGGAAGGAGTGGGTGGATGAAGGACAGATGGATGGATGGCAGAGTAGATGGCAATGTGAATGGATGAATGTCAGAATGGATGGCAGAGTGGATTGAATCAGAATCAGAATATTTTCAGAATCAGAATATTTTATTGTTGAATTAATAAAAATCCTTACAATTAGAAAAAGTACAATTAGCGGATGTCCGCAATACAATTTGCATTAAAAATCGAAGCAACGGTTGATATCAAAGTTAAAAACAATTAAAACTTAAACTGAATGTCGGACCCCCCCACTGACTGCGTAGAGGTTTATGGAATGAGCATGGGGGATACTACATAAAGAGTGAGCCTCAGGCAATGTTTTAAAGGATCATACACAGATCTACAGCTGCTTCCCAGTCTCTATCATAAATTTGAGACCCCTGCAAGTCAGAATTGGCGATGAACCTCCCAGCCAGATTATGACCGCTTGGCGACATGTTCTTATGTTCAGTTTGATTAGGATATCCCGCAAAAATTTTCTTCTAGCCACCATGAGGGCCGGGCACACACAAAACAAATGGATTAAAGATTCGTTTTGGTAACCACAGAGTCTGCATTTTGGGCAAGCATCATGGGGTTTCCAAGAGGGTCTTAGATCCTTGGACTCGTGAAGGCCCATACGGAAATCAATGAGAATCTTTTTTAGGTGTTGACTAAAATGTGTTGCCAAGTATGCCTGGGGTTGTTGACGTGAATAGGATGAAATGACTGTCCAGGCATGACGTCGATGGGTCAATGATTGTTTGTCTTCCAATAGTGACTTTATTTTGGCATTTGAATTTGCAATTTTGCAGAAAGTAACCTGATCACTTTTTTTACACCAAGCTTCGAGCAATCCAAGGTCTGAAAGGCAAGTCTGCAGATGGGTGGCCCAGGGCTGGGTGGAGTCAAGATTGATTTCCTGCCAACAGAGGTGGTTTAATGAGCCTGGTGCAGCAGCGCGGAGTTTGTGGCAGAATTTAACAAACCTTGACTTGGACCTAAAAATTTGATTTTGAAGGCCAAATTCTAATCACACCTGGGCTGGCGAGGCGCATTTCGGTACTTTAAATAAAACTTTATAGATTTTAGTTTGTAAGGTGTTTAATAAACCGGCCTCCCCTCCAAGCCATGTAACAAGACCATACGATAATGTAGGTAAAATCTGAGCGGCCATTACTTTTAAAAGATGAGTGTAGTTTGGACCACCCAGTTTTTGAAGGAGTCGCCTATAACCGAAAATTAGCGTCTGGGATTTAGCTTTTCACACTGCAGAGTGCTCTTTTTTGAGTTGTCATTGGCTATGGTGACCCCCAAATACCGATATTGTGGCTGTACCCCAATGGCTAGATGGTTAAATGTCCAGCTAAATTTAATGGGCTTTCGCTCTATAAGATGTATTACATTTGTCTTATCTCTATTTAATTCTAGATGATCTTCATTCACATAGAGATATAGCGCATTTATCAGCCTTTGCAGTCCAATTGGGGTTCCGCTTAAAAGAACAATATCATCGGCAAACTGAATGATAGGCACTGGGGTGTTACCAAGCTTCGGAGCGTGACTTACAATTTGGCTGAGTTTTTTTCCTAGGTCGGCCAGGTATAAGTTAAATAAACATGGGGCCAAGACGCAGCCCTGTTTCAGTCCATCCTCCGTTGGAATTTTGGACGTAAGGCTTGAACCGTGCCCTTGTTTGACCCTTGCCCGGGTATCTGTATAAAGGAGCTTGACAGCGTGAAGGACATTTTTTGGTAGCCCCCCACTCGTTAAGTTTTTCCCAAAGCCTCCCCCTACTGACTCGGTCAAAAGCCGCTTTAATGTCAATGAAGCAGCCATATAACCGTTTGTTGTTCGTTTTGGCTCTTTCCATCAAGAGGGCTAGGGCTGTGAGATTTGTTATAGTCCCTGTCCCTTTTCTGAAGCCTGTCTGGTAGCTTGGAATTAGGTTGTTGGTATTTACCCATTCCTGGATCTCCTCCAAAATACAAGCAGCATATAATTTAGCTTCCACATCGATTAAGGACATCAGCCGATAATTCAGTGGAGTACTCCTGTCACCCTTCTTGAAGATTGGGTGGATGATGTTACCATTCCACGATGGTGGCTGCTTCTTGCAGGCAAAGACTTGATTAAACAAGGCAGAAAGATGGAGTGCCCAAAACTCAGCGTTATGTTTGTATACTGCGTTGGGGATGCCATTGGGCCCTGTAGCGCCTTCAGATTTAAGATGGTTAGTGCACCTTTTAACTCTGTCACAGGAAAACAATTCCAGCTCAATCCCCAGATTGTTGAACCTTTCTATGTCAGGGTGGGATGATAGGTTATCTGTCGGTCCTTTCAAGTAGCTTAATATTGTTGTTGTGGTAGAGCGGTGCTGGTTTTCTGAGACTGAAGGTTCCCTTTTACGATAGAGATTTTTTACATGTGATTCCCAGGTTTGTTTGCTAATGCCTGGGTCCTGAGTTATTAGATCCGCAGTGTGTAGTTTATTTACAATGCCCCAGAAGTCCCTTGAATTTCGCTTTTTGCTGGCTGTTAGCAGTTTTGCCCACATCTCTTCCTTATAATCTGTCTTGGCTTTCCACACCATTTTGCGGTAGTTGTTTCTCATGCTCTTAACAGGAAGGTAGTTTGGTGCGGAGGCCAGAGTGTTGTTCCTTACTGCCATCCGTTGTGCCTGGGCTATTTTTCTCTTTTCCTGCCTTAGTTTGGTATTAAACCAGGGTTCCCGTGGGACTAGTGGGCCTTGATAAGGCGCAGTCAGAACAGAGTGTTTGAGAGACAATTTTTCTAACAATTTTGTCCAGATTGAAACCGAGTCTTCGTTTTGATGATTTTCATATTGAGAAAAGAAATTGCTTGCGGTTTCATAGATGGCTTTCGTTCCACTGCCCCTCCAACGCAATTTTCGTAAGTTAAACTTCTCTAACTGATCAGAGAGGACAGTCAACTGGACAGACTCCAACACCCCTATGTTGATCCAAGTAATTTGTGGAAAGTGATCGCTTTCAGATCGTGCTGTGATTTCGTAGTCTGCTACAGAGTCAAGCAGGTTGTGGATTGATGTATGGCAGAGTGGATTGATGGACGGATCAATGGATGATGGATTAATGGATGGTAGAGTGGATGAATGTATGGATGCCAGAGTGGATGGATAGATGTCAGAGTTCATGGGATGGATTGCAGAGTGGATGGATGGCAGTGTCAGGCTCCACCGTTTGATCCTCAGGATGGTGCAGATGTAGTTTAAGAAGCCCACCTCTAGATTGCCCCAAGTCTGGCTCGTGAAACAACACAGACTTAGAGGAAATCAAGCGAGGGGCGCGGGGAGGGAAGGGGACAGCGGGGAGGGAGATCTTGTGGGAGACAAAAGAAGGAAACAACCATGAATAACACTCTATATATTATAGCATAAACAATGACAGTGGTAACACGCTTTACTCCTTCCCCTCACCTGTAAAGCAAAATGCGTGGAGCTGTAACCATAGAAGAGAGAAGAGGGCAGAATAAGGCGGCTACACACTCTATGAATGCAACACAAGAGACAAAGAATACAGTGTTACCCTGGGTTATATTGTACATGTATCACGCTTCAGATATGTTATAAGGAGAGCACGCATACCATAACCACTGAGGTGCGAGGCTTAAGCTTATCTCTCCGTGAGTACTGACCCCCCTACTCTCTCCTGTAATATAAAACAAAGGAAACGTTGAAGGCTTGTATCCCAAGACCATAGAGTTTAACACGAAGAAATGAGTTCATAACCAAGAGCACTTTCCTTTGTAATCACATTGGTAAGTATAACGGTTCTGTATGGGTTGATCCCGAATGCAATGTACAAACAACCAACAGTTATGGCTTTATCCCTGTGAGCAAGTTCACTGTAAAGCCTCCGTAGCAAATGCCTCTTTGCTAGATACCCCTTGAGACTATAAGGAGAGTCTCGTTCATTTGAGGTAACATATTATCAAACAGAGTCCCAGACCCGAGTCGCTTCTGCATGAGACCGTTAGGAATTCACGGTCTCCTCCAACAGAGGAATCAGTCTGGACTCAACAACAGTCAATGAAGCAAAACACCGCTCTCGGAGCCCTCCGAGCGGTTCAAAGAAAACACCGAGTGTTTGCACCCGGCTGGAAGCGGTCGTAGGTTTGGTGCAGGTGCACCCTTACCGCCTCTCCGTGATTCTCTGCAAGAGTCGCTGGCACTATCCACCAACAACACAGGTCTCTTACGAATTATCGGCGCTCTCTTCCTCAAACGCCGCCATGATATTGCGGCCGCGGAGAGGACGTCGCTCACGTGCTGCGTGCCCCGCAAGGAGTTTGGGTATTGTAGTTCCGCTTGCTCCCGCACTCCGATGGCAGACAGTGATTGCCGGTAACAGAAGCATGACAGGCAGGATGGATAGATGAATGTATGGCAAAGTGTAAAGATACCTGGACGGCAGGGTGTCTAGCTGGATGACAGTGTGGATGGATGGATGGCAGAGTGGATAGATGATGGATCAATCGACGATGGATTGATGGATGTCTGAGTGGATAGAAGATGGATAAATCGATGATGGATTGATAGATGGCAGAGTGGATGGATAGATAGATGGATGGATGGCAGAGTGTCTAGATGGATGGCAGTGTGGATCGATGGGTGGCAGAATGGATGGATGGCAGAATGGTTAGGTGGATAGCAGAGTGAATGAATGGATGGCTGGATGGATGGACGGCAGAGTGGATTGATGGATGGCAGAGTGAATAGATGATGGATCAATCGATGATGGATTGATGGGTGGCAGAGAGGATGGATAGATCAATTGATGGAAGGCAGAGTGTCTAGAGGGATACCAGAGTAGATGGGTGGATGGCTGGATGGCAGAGTGGATGAATGGATGGATTGCAAAGAGGATGGATGGGTGGCAGAGTGGGTGGATGGGTGGCAGAGTGGATGGATGGATGATAGTGTGGATGGGTGGATAGATGGATAGATGGATGGATCAATGATGACAGATGGCAGACTGGATGGGTGGCTGGATGGATGGAAAGGGGAAAGATTTATTGAAAGATTATAGATGGATGGAAGAATGACTGGATGACAGGATTTGAAGGTGAAATAGTGGGTATCAGCAGGTGGATGGAACAGTGAAAGCATGAATGGATAGATGCATTGATAGGAGAGGCAACAAAACTGTTCTAGCAAGGGTTTGGCTCTCTTGTTTGGATGCATCAATGCTTTAGTTATAAGAGGGGGGTATTTACATGTTCTGGCTATTCCCTTGCAGTGCCTGCAGACGTCAGCCAGACCATTGCTCTTTATCTTATTTCAGAGAACAGTCTTAAAAGGGACATCTCCTGAAATGCATTTCAGTGCCTAGTAAACGTATGCAATAGAAACATCTAAAGCCCATCTTTCTAGACTGGTCAGCAGCCTTCGACACAGTAAGCCATTCAACCCTATAGAGAGTTTTGGAAGAATGGACGAGTTTAAAAGTCACAGCTCTGAGCTGGTTCTTCTCATGTCTATAGAATCGTTTCCAACAAACCAAACTGTTCAACTCTCTCTCCAGCCCCTCCAACCCTCACCAAGGCAGGCTACAAGGCTCCTTACTCTCTCTGACACTTTTTCATCTGTACATGGAGTCCATCAGGTTTCTCCTGAGATCATCTTATATCTCTTATTCATGACACAGAGCTATATGTGAACGTTTCACAGCCATAAGACCTGGCCTGCTGGCTCGGACACTCCTCAGGCCTGCAGGGAAGAGGGATACTTCACCCTCCCAAACTGAATACACAGGAAGTTCTGCTGATCTCTCCACCTCATTGCTCTACACCAGCACAATCCTAGTTGGAGGCAACTAATCTGTTCGATCCCAAGCGGTCCATTGGCAAATGTTTTAAAAACATTGGGATGTCTTCTTGACAGGCAATCCGCAGGCGCATATCAACACCCGAGCCGGGGGAGCTTGACTCCAAGCAAGACTCCTACGCGGAATAAAATCACTTATCCAGCTGAAGGTTTTAAAACAGTACTGTACATTTTTTTCTATCAAGATTTAATTACAGAGAATGCATTAGTGAGGGTGCCCCTAAACTCCAAGGGGCAGATTTACAATAACTGGCACATCCCTGCATATCAGCAGGGATGCGCCAGTTATTGTGCGCCATGCCTCCGCCACCATGGATGCGCCGCATTTAGAATGCGGCGCACCATGGGGCAAAAACGGCACAGATGCATGACGCATCTGTGCCGTAAAAGCGGCGCAATGCTGGAGTTGCGTCGCAAGCGCGACGCAGCTCCAGCAATGCTCTGGGGGGCTCTATTGTTACAATGCTGCGTCAATCCTTACGCCTGCTTCAAGCAGGTGCAGGGTTTTGACGCAGCATGGGCCCAAAAGTGACTGAGTGAAATCTTGTAGATTTCACTCAGCCACTTTTAGGAGGCATTCCTGCGCCGGAATGCACCCCCCCCCGCGCACATTCTGTCCATCAACTGTTGTTTTGCATTTGTCACCCCGAGTGGGATGGGTATGCTCAGACGTGAGTCCCATGCTCTCCACACCACTGGAGTCAATCTATCCTGGCTGAAGACGGCTGATAGCCAATAACCGGTCTTAGGATGCTTGATTCCGGTCCAGGAAAGACATGGCTTGGCAGTTCGGGCTGGACTGTTCCCATGAAGCACAGGGTCAAGGCTGATTTGCATATGGCCATGTCTGAACTGGGGTGGTGTGGAGTGCAAAAAAACGATGGATTTAGGCCCAGATCTCTGTACTGGGGTGAACGTATGACATTGTTCTGCATTCTGTCCATCAACTGTTGTTTTGCACATCCCTGCATATCAGCAGGGATTGGCCAGTTATTGTGCGCCATGCCTCCGCCACCATGGATGCGCCGCATTTAGAATGCGGCGCACCATAGGGCAAAAACGCACAGATGCGTGACACATCTGTGCCGTAAAAGCGGCGCAATGCTGGAGTTGCTTCGCAAGCGCAATGCAGCTCCAGCAATGCTCTGGGGGGCTCTATTGTTACAATGCTGCGTCAATCCTTACGCCTGCTTCAAGCAGGCGCAGGGTTTTGACGCAGCATGGGCCCAAAAGTGACTGGTGAAATCTTGTAGATTTCACTCAGCCACTTTTAGGAGGCATTCCTGCGCCGGAATGCCATCCGCGCATTCTGTCCATCAACTGTTGTTTTGCATTTGTCACCCCGAGTGTGATGGGTATGCTCAGACTTGAGTCCCATGCTCTCCACACCACTGGAGTCAAGCTATCCTGGCTGAAGACGGCTGATAGCCAGAAACCGGTCCTAGGATGCTTGATTCCGGTCCAGGAAAGACATGGCTTGGCAGTTCGGGCTGGACTGTTCCCATGAAGCACAGGGTCAAGGCTGATTTGCATATGGCCATGTCTGAACTGAGGTGATGTGAAATGCAAAAAAACGATGGATTTAGGCCAAGATTTCTGCACTGGGGTGAATGTATGACATTGTTCTGCATTCTGTCCATCAACTGTTGTTTTGCATTTGTCACCCCGAGTGGAATGGGTATGCTCAGACGTGAGTCCCATGCTCTCCTCACCACTGGAGTCAAGCTATCCTGGCTGAAGACGGCTGATAGCCAGAAACCGGTCCTAGGATGCTTGATTCCGGTCCATGAAAGACATGGCTTGGCAGTTCGGGCTGGACTGTACCCATGAGGCACAGGGTCAAGGCTGATTTGCATATGGCCATGTCTGAACTGGGGTGGTGTGGAGTGCAAAAAAACGATGGATGTAGGCCCAGATCTCTGTACTGGGGTGAATGTATGACATTATTCTGCATTCTGTCCATCAACTGTTGTTTTGCACATCCCTGCATATCAGCAGGGATGCGCCAGTTATTGTGCGCCATGCCTCCGCCACCATGGATGCGCCGCATTTAGAAAGCGGCGCACCATGGGGCAAAAACGGCACAGATGCGTGACGCATCTATGCCGGAAAAGCGGCGCAATGCTGGAGTTGCGTCGCAAGCGCGACGTAGCTCCAGCAATGCTCTGGGGGGCTCTATTGTTACAATGCTGCGTCAATCCTTACGCCTACTTCAAGCAGGCGCAGGGTTTTGACGCCAAATGGGCCTAAAAGTGACTGAGTGAAATCTTGTAGATTTCACTCAGCCACTTTTAGGAGGCATTCCTGCGCCGGAATGCCCCCCCCCCCTGCGCAGGAACGCCTCCTTCTGGCACAGGGCTTTACAACGTGACGCATCTCTCGTCACGTTGTAAGTACCCCGCAACATGGCACATCTTTTGCGCTGCCGCTGCGTCACAAAAGTAACGCAGCAGCGGCGTAAAAGGGGCGCAAGGGGCTTGTAAATCTGCCCCCAATCGTCTCCGTTATAAGGAGCCCTTCTAGGGTAACCACCTGTACGTAATGTACACAGACTGTCTATATTTTAACCCTAATGTCCTTTGTCCCCGACTGATCTTTCCAGGGTAGTCATTTGTCCATAATTTTAGTCTTTCTGCTGAAAGATAAAGGTTCATTGGGACAGCTGAGATTGCTCAGCAGAAGTGGAACAGAGGGAGTCTCCTGCTGTGATCTCGAAGGAGGGGCAGATAGCTAAACAAGAACCAAGCCTTCCTGCCAGGGTGCATGCTGCCTGAAAGTAATGTAAATGTGTGCAATTGGTTTCTCTCTGCAACTGTAAAGGCTGCTTGAAGGGCTGTATATGCCTTAATTGATGAAGTCATTGTAAGCTTCTTAATGACAAAGAGTTATTCTTTTTGAGAGGTATTGCAAGGTTGTTTCAAGCTGAGCGGTGGAATGGTGCTTTATGTCGACAGTTATAAAAATGTTTGCATTAAGTACAATCTGCATATTACTAAAACCTATACTTCAGAAGCAATTTTTTATCTTTAACCTAATTATATTTGAGAATTTTGTGGCAACCTCTCTTATACTGTGAGTAGTGCAAGATTAAAATAATGACTCACACATTCACAGTGCTTTTCTGTGGCAGGCAGGGCTCTCCTAGCAGTAAAAATAAACAAGTCATTATTTTCTGCTGCACCAAACTGGATTCCATTATATGGGCCTCTGGTTGCACACACAGACATCTTCAGTGACAGCATTAACCAACAGAGGTTTCGTAACATAAAGTAGTGCATTTCCTACCAATTTGTTTACTTTGCATTTCTTCTTCACTTGAGGTGTGCATTATTTTATATGGAATTACCTGATGGTGAAAGATCAACAAAATAGTTACAGAATATTTTGTTCTTTTTGCCACACATTTCATTCTGACTCCATTCTAATCACAGTATCCACACTTTTTTTAAATGTAGTTCGCTGTGTTGAATAGCTATGTAAAGTCTGAGAAAGCCAGTGTTCCTTCTTCCTTTACCTCCACTGTTTACCTTGTTTTAGATGTCAGCTTAATCTATAATCTGTATTTATTTAACACAGTGTACTATTCTTCTGACAGAATTGCACAAAACAATGTCCTCTGGTGTTAAAGGGGTTGAGAAAAAGAAATTAACCCTGAATGTAGTATACCTAGAGGCAATCACATACAGAGAACAGTAAATAAATAGTAAATAATACACTGATAAAGTAGTGGGGTATGGCCTCTTCTTGGATGTGTACATTAAATTGACATTTTGCCCTGATTTTTTGTCCTGAATTTTAAGTCTTTGTCCTGAATTGTTTTGGGTCCTGTCCAGCATTTGCCTCCATGTCAGGTGGTCTCTCCAAGCCCTACATGCCGCAGCTCAATTAATTTCCAGAACCAAGAGATCAGAGCAATCATGAAAATCTTAATTACCCTAAAATGGCTCCTGATTGAAGCTGGAAACTTCTTCGCGTTAGCTTGCATAGTGCAAAAAGCTATTCATGGAGGAACACCAATCAATCTAACTAGCAAACCGCCTATCTCAGGAAGCTCTCAAGCTCTCCCAAGTGCTGATATTCTCTATGTGAAAACCATTCTTTTCAAAAAGAAAAATCAAGAATTTTTAAGTAAAGGCTTCTCAGGAAATGCTCCAAATGTCTGGAATTTCATTCCTCTTATGATCCTACCCAGCATAAAAAAAAAAAAACTCAAATGCCTCCCAATCCACTCCCATTCTGGCCATTGACTGTTCTCCACACTACACTACCCATTAGAGAACATTAACACATGTTTATTATCCATTGCTAAATCCTCTTTTCTATAGGTACATATAGTAGAACTCTATACCCCCTACAATCAAATTATACATATGAAATTATTTTTTTAATCTTACACGTCCAGTACTCCTTTTACTCAGCGACTCAATCGGCAGTCTTTTTTTTTTGTAAAGTTAGTGCACTGATGTCCAAGGGGGGCTGGCTAGCGCTATATAAAACTGTAAAACAAAACAAAATGTCTTTCCTCTCCACCTAGCTGTATTTTGGTCAATAAAGGATGATAAAGGACTTATCCCCTTTGCGAGTGCATCCTCCACCTCAGTCACCGTAAGTGAGGCTCTAAGCTCTACTGCCTGTGTCATGTCGGCCGGGAGCTCCTCATTATGCATCAACAGCTCCCTACCACTTGGATTAAAGATAGGCGCAAAATGTAGTACCCATGTATCTCCCAGGATCAATGATTCATTTTTTCCCGCTTCCTCACTAAATTGGGGTCGATTGATGATGGCCCAGAAACTTTTATCATCTCGAAGAGCACTAGCTGTCTCCAGATCATCCTCTTTTTTTCACTGATTTTTTTTATATAAGCGTCTCACACATTTTATTTGTTCTCTGTTACGGGGGGTATGTTTGGAGGGCGGTTTTTAAGATCTTGTGGGCTCTAGAGCATTCTACGCTAAACCAGCGGCTCTCGCGGTGCTGCTTGGGCCAGGCTGGGCTTGTTAATCTATTAGCTACATTAATGCAGCGCAGTTTAAAGTTCTGTACAATCATGGATGAGGAAGAGTCCTGCTCCAAGCAATCATAATCATCTCGAAGTTAGATCTAACTATTTCCTCCTCAAAAAGTGTTGGATTTATTTTTCCCCAGTTTACCTTTATTGCGAATATAATCGGTCAAGCAACCATCAACCCCTGTGGTTCTGGCTATTACTTTAAGTGAAACAATTAGTTGGTTGTGGCCACTCGCTATTTCCGGATCCACATGAAAATCACACACCAGTGAGGATCACTCCCTAGAAATAAACATAAAATCAATAGAACTTTCCCTACCTCCACCAACTAAAGTAGGGCACTGGACTGAAAAACTATTAGTCGGACTGTCTAAGTTGTTCTCAATGATAATGGTATTCAGTGCCTTTCCCTGAGGGGTGTGAATAAAATGTACCAAAGGCTGATCATCTGTGTCCAAGAGATCACAAACTCTTTCATTACTGTATTTACAGGATGTGCAATTAAAATCCCTCACCCATAAAACACATAAAGTTGCCACTTCCCAGAACCATTAACGATTTCCATATGCAAGGCTTTTGTAACATGACAATTCTTTGCGTCAAAAATATTATAGTACCAATTTTACAAGAAGGACTCTCACCTGGAACATGTTAACAATCATAATCAATTGAAACAACTGAGAGGCTCCTACCCAAAAAACGTTTATGGAACTGAATCTAACTGAGAATAAGGTTACCAACCCTTCTTTTGCCCTCCCCGACGACGATGTCGTGGCAGGCACATCAAAGGCCTGATAGCCATCCATCTCTATACTTTCTTTAGCCCACGTCTCCTGTAGACAGATTACATCGAAACCCCGATGTATTCCAGCCAAACCTCATATGTTAGTTTCGAGCAAATACCTGCTATATTCCAGGAGATTAGCTTAAGTGGGGTATAGAGTGGGGCAGATCTGTGTCCGGTGATATGACTAGTGAGACCAGTGGAATGGCCATGGGTGTCTGTAGCGACCCCTCACCCGGGCACCTATTTTCAGGGGTTATCTTTACAACCACCGTGCAAAATGTCAGGTTATTCATATTCTCCTTTCCCGAGGGACCAGCGGAATATATAATATGGTCTTTGTGGGGCGTTGTGTTACCATGTGCCTCTTTAGTCCCAGCTCCCCCTACGGCACCATATGGGTGGCGCTTTATATAACTCACTTTAAATGTTGTTCAAGTTCTTGCAAGACTGGACAGACCTGCCTTTGAGTCAGCCACCAGGCTCACACTGGATTGTATACAAATAGGAATAACCCGTCTCATTTTAAGCTGGATGTAGCATACAAGCCACCGTGTTGAGGTTTATAGGTTTAGGCTATTAGGAATGTGAAGTAGGTTGGTTAACCCACAGATCAAAAAGTGTATTTTGTAAAAGCATCAGCCATGTTTCATTGGGACCTGGTACAACTCTTTTTAATACATTTCTTTATTGGTTTATCTAGGACATATATAAGAGCACTCATAAACATAAAGCATTGCACAGCAACAAAATGCCAATTCTCAGAGCATTACAAGCATACTCCATATGAGTCTTATCAATGTGTAACAGAACAAATAGTTGCACATCAAACATATTTGTAGATATTGTGCCTGTAACATTGGCAATATTGTTCACTGAGGGACGTCAATAGGTGTCAGTCATCCTTCGTGTCTGCATGGGATTCTTTCCAACCACCTCAGACTTTACCATGTGTTTGGGGACAACCCCTAGGCTTGTCTATAGAGATCTCAAGAATGCAGCATCTGTCCATGCTGTGTTTCCATCCAGTTACACTGGGGGGGTACTAGTTTCCTTCAGGTCTGTGGAATGTCCCTCTTAGCCAGTATTAACACCAACCCCAGAAGAGTCTTCTCTGGGCTTGTCAAGCCCTCATCTTTCAATATATTCAGCAAAGCGATCTTTGGGTTTAATTCCATTGGCTGTTTCAATATAGCATGACAATTTGAAAAACCCCCTCCCAAAAAGGCCCAAGGGCCAGACAGGCCCAGATCATGTACAGAAAGTCTCCCACCTTCACCGAGCATCAGAGACAATCAGACCCTGACCCTACCCAGAAACGTCAAAGCCTTTCGGGTCAGTAACCCTCTGGAGGTATTTGCTCAAAATCTGTTTATTGAGTTTTACAGAACAAATTATGTGTCATTGCACAGAATAGGTAACATCATATAGTCTTCAGACCCATTGACATAACAGTGCATGCATGCAGAATTGCCCAGTCCACTGAAATGGTGGACGGAGGCGACATAAACTTAGGAATGGGCCAGTCAGGCCCGTCAGAGAGTTGTACCAGGGCTTGAGGGTCTCTCAGACGAAGTAGATACCAAACAAAGGGAGGATGAACAAGGAGAGAGGTAGGAACCTGGGAGGGAGAGGAGGAAAGGAGGGCAAAGGGGAAGAGTGAGGAGAGGAAACCAGCGGTCCCCATCGAGGTCTTTCGGGGGTGAATTCATGCCCGTTGCCGG
Organism: Lissotriton helveticus; assembly: GCF_964261635.1. Taxonomy (NCBI): domain Eukaryota; kingdom Metazoa; phylum Chordata; class Amphibia; order Caudata; family Salamandridae; genus Lissotriton; species Lissotriton helveticus. The sequence goes on along the minus strand of NC_136067.1, from coordinate 1,840,937,906 downwards.
GGGAGAGAATGCAGTTTGTGAGGCAAAGGGTTGCTGGCGATGCTCTGTCAGAGTCTTAAAGCAAGGAGGGAGAGCTTCCCGTCTAATTATCAAAGGGGTGGAGAGCTCGCGACCTGGGGGGGGCTGAAAGCAAGAGAACTCCAAGCGGGACAGATAGCAGAGAAGGGGCGATCAAAGTCGCTGAAATTTCTTGTCAGTGTGTGAGAGCTTGTGCGTCATCTGCTCCAGCGCAATGTCGTACCAGAGCTATGTGAACCAGGATGCTGTAGGAGGGGCCAACTGAGAGTGCCAGGAGCGTGCTATGAGGTTTTTAGCTGTGCCCAACATATGCCGCCCTAGGTTCCAGTCTGCATGAGTCATTGCAGTCAGTGATGCAGGACGAGCACCTAATATGTTTGTGTAGTAATCATTTGGAACTGGAAATCCCAAGGTTCCCTTGATGTGGCTCGGGATCTCCTTCCAGAAGATCTTCAGGGTAGGGCATGCCCACCATATGTGGTGAAAGTCACCTTGCGGGGCCCCTCAGCGCCAACTGGAGGCGGGAACTGCGTGACGCATGGTATGTAGCGGGAGGGAGTATAATACCATTGAAACATGACCTTTGTAGGCCGCCTCCTGCTGAGGAATGCTTCTGTGTATGCGCGGAATGTCGTGCCAAAGTTACTCCCACTGTTTCTGAGTGATGTCGGGCACGCTGTCAGAGGACCACTTCCATTGGTAAGGGTAGCAGGGTAGGGTGCGTGATTGTTGCACGACTGAATGTGTTTTAGATACCAATCCCTGAGAGCCCGCGTAGTAGTGACAGGGTGTTCAAAGAGTGTGAGGGGACGGATGACAGCCTTGGCATTGAGGGGGAGGTGAAGAGCCCAGTGGCGAAGCTGGAAATGTTCGTGACAAGCAGTTTTAGACAGGTGGAAGTCCTGTTTGCTTTGTTCTGTCGACACAGAAGACACCGCAAAGACCATGAGGAGCAAACACTCAGGAGCTCCCACCTACCCCTGCCCGCTGCACATCTTCCACAGAGCTGCATCCGCCATGGCACCTTAACTACGACGTACAATCAACTGCCCCCTCGAAACAGGCATTTTACCCGATAACTGGAAAAGCGCAGAAGTCAAGCCCCTCTACAAGAAGCCCTCCGCAGACCCGACAGATCTCAAGAACTACAGACCCATCTCTCTCCTCCCCTTCACAGCCAAATTCACAGAGAAGATCGTCAACAACCAGCTCACAAACTTCATAGAATCCAACTCGATTCTCGACCCTTCCCAATAAGGATTCAGCAGCAACCACAGCACCGAGACCACCCTCCTAGCATCCACAGACGACACCCGCTCTCCTCGACCAAGGCCACATGGCAGCCCTCATCCTACTAGAGCTCTCAGAAGCCTTCGAAACAGTCTCTCGCCACACACTAGCACCCAGACTCCACGACGCCCGTATACAGGGAACTGTCCTAGACTGGATCCAATCCTTCCTCACCGGCCGAACTGGAAGAATCAGACTCCCACCCTTCGTCTCCGAACCAAGTGAGATCCGCTGCGGAGTAGCCCAAGGATCCTCAGCCAGCCTCATGCTCTTCAACATCTACATGGCCCCCTTCGCTTCCATCGTCAGAAAACATGGACTCAGCGTAGTATCCTAGGGTAACGACACCCAGCTCATCCTCTCCCTCACCACGGAACCCGACATCACCAGACACAGTTTCCAGGAAGGAGTGAAGGACGACGCATCCTGGATGAGCAGGAGCTGCCTGAAGGTCAGCTCGGAGAAAACGAAAGTCCTCGTCCGCAAATCCACCCCCTTCTCTGGGGACAACAACTGGTGGCCCATCACCCCCGCCAACCCTTCCACACCCACGGACCACGCCCGCAACCTCGGCACCATACTCGACTCCTCCCTCGCCATGAACCGTTAGTTCAAAGCTGTATCTTCTACGTGCTTCAATACCCTCCTCATTTTCCTGAAGACTTTTATATGGACCCCCCCCCTGAATCCAGAAAGACCATCACCCACACACTCACAACCAGAAGACTAGACTACGGGAATGCCCTCTACACCAGAGTCAACAAATCTCTACTCCTCAAACTCCAGACCATCCAGAATGCCGCAGCCAGAGTCATCCTCGGCATCCTACGACAAGACCACATCACCCAGCACCTACGAGACCTCCACTGGCTCCCGGTCCAAAAGAGAGTGACTTTCAAGCTGCTCATTCACGCCTACAAATCCCTCCACAACACCGGACCCCAATACCTCAACGAAAGAATCACTTTCTACGCACCCAGAAGAAACTTCCTATCCACCGACCTTGCCCTGGCCGAAATTACTCGCATCCGCAGATCAGAACGAGAGTACGAGCCTTCTCCTACATCACGGCCAACGCCAGTAACGAACTCCCCCTCAGAATCAGACGAACCTCCACACTGCAAGCATTCAGGAAGTGCCTTAAGACCTGGCTTTTCGGGTGAGACGGAGCTGCTTGTAAACCTGTTCCCCCAGAGCCTTGAGACCCTCACAGGTGAGTAGTGCGCTTCACAAATACGTGATTGAATGTTGTCAGACAGAATCAAGTGTACAATATTACCTGATCGTATTATGCTCTTAGTTATGTTGGCAATGAAAATATAAAATAATATATAAAAAAACAAGTAAGTCACTCTCTAGTTTGTGCTTTACTTTTAGTATAAAGAAGAGTACTTTTTTGCACACAAAAGTATAAGTGAAATTAATTTGGCCAATGAAAACCGTCAGACCGTTAGAGAGGTTTGGCTATAGCAGTGATGGAGTAGTGACAACCATTGCCTAACCGAAGGTCCGGGAACATTAAAATTGGGCGGGCAGAGCTTCATGTTGGCATTTTGTATACTCCGTCACCCACCATTGAACGGAGTATACACACCGCCAACATATAAATCGGGACCTTAGTTCATGAGTCGTGCAGGGGGGCATACAAGTCCCAACACAGGTTAACTGCAGGCCAAACCACAAAGGGAGGAATATAATACCCACAACCAGACCACATGACACTTTCATCCTGTAGAGAAATACACTTTAGGTAGGGAAATAATGCACATGACCGTGTCCGTGTCTGGAAACAGAACACACATACGCACCGCAGGTCCCTTTTTAAGTGTCTAAATAGACACACATAGTATTAAGATATGACTTGTGACTATTTGCGTACACTAGCAATCTCACATGATGAGTGATGCACTATGGAGGGTGGGCTCAATAAAAAAGCCATCACACAGCATGAAAAAACCTCCATCTCTCCTCGTCAACTTTGTTGCTGGTGGACTGGACAGTAGTACACAAGAGTTGGGCTACTTGGACACGGGTAAGAAGGCTTAATGAGCATGGGTTTGTATATGGATAGCAGCAAAGGATGTCCAATAAAGTGACCTCTTTCATACCCTAGAGATCCAAGTAAAGACCCACAGTGGGTCATTCTATCCTGCCAGCCCTCGGCATTGTTACTTGCACACAGCCCAGGTGAGTGGATGAAATAACTATTTTAGAATGTGTTGCACTGGCACCACCGTTTGCAGTGATAACATGAATGGTGGTTACAATTAGGTTGGTCTGTATCACAGGAAATATAGTATGCTGATAATATGAATAAAATGGCTCGTACTTATTTGGATAGCTTACAACATTTATTTTCTGACTCGTGTTTAACAGGAGAATTATCCATGCACAATCCACACAGGTCATGTATTGACAGTGTTCCCTTTCACCCACATTAAATACCCTACAAAATGAAAGGTCAGACATACATAAACAAAGGGGCCTGGGTGGTTCTGAAGAACGCCTCAAAACCAAAAGGCAAACACACAAGGGGCAAAAACATGTTGACCATTACTTAAAGACAAAATGGCCACCAAACATTTCTCCTTCCCATCAAATTCCTTAAAAACTAGTTTAAGTAGCACAACAGAATGAAGTAACTCACAAGCACGCAAAATAACATTTTACCTGTTAAAACCCTGTTAGGTGATAGATCACAACACCTGTAGCTAGCATTCTCCAGAACATAGGGGCATATTATCAAGGGATTTATCTCTGCTTTTTTGGCTTTAAAAGCCAAGAAAGCGGAGATAAAATGATCTCCCTATTACCTAGCTGTCGCTAACACCAGATAGCGACAGCTAGTAGGAGATAGCGACCATCTTGGGCCCCTCTTTGCATGTCAGAGAAATTTATCACTAATGACATGCAAAGTGGGCGTGCCAAGATGTCAGCGGCTGGAAACAGTCGCTAACATCGCTATCTCCTATTACCAACTTTTGGAGATATTCGCGCTAAAGCTGACACCTGCCCTGAGCAGTTATTAGCCTTGTTATCCAATGGGAGGTGGATAACATGGCTAAGAGCATTTGCTCGGTAATGCATGAATATCGCTGACTTTTCAGCGATATTCATGCATTTCGGCCGATTTTTATCGCTTAGGAGATAAACCTTGATAACATCAAGGCTCCTAAGCGATAAAAATTGTCGCTACACGGCGATAAGCCAACATAGCGATAATTATCGCTAGTTGTTGGTAATATGCCCCATAGTCCTTGCAAAAAAGCACTGTGACCAACAATGATGAGGACGCAAGTCACCAAGAGTCGGAGAGTGTCAGCATCCTTTTTTTGAAGAGGACAACTCAAAGCATTTACAACCCCTCCCATCCCCCTTACCCCCCAATAAAGAACGGAGACTCCAAGTGGCACAGTCCAACTTTGTTTTAGTTCATCCATTGAATCAACCAAGGCTACAATTATCAGAAAGTGCTGATTTGATAACTCAAATTCCTTGACAGGAGACGCGATATCTCTGCTAATCAAAGTCAACTAGAAAGGCAACAACTTGAGTCCCATAGACTGAGTAGTAATTAACACCAATAATTAAGGGCTAAAACACAATTCAATGTGCGTTGCTATACCAGTGGTTATTATTAGTGTAAATATACACATACACCTTCATAGATTGCAAATATAGAACTTTAAAAGTGAAGCACAGGTCTTGTAGTAACAAGATGGGGTTTTGAACAGCTTTGCGGCAGTAACTCTATATCCTGATAGATAGAAGATGCACTAACATGGACTAGAGTATGTTGGCAGGAAAGGTGGTGTTTGCCAGGGGGAGCTGAACATGTTAGAAACTCAGACCCAAAGACCCTCCAATGTCCCCCCAGCCACAAGCCTCTCTGCAGGCAACAGCACGGTATGGCAGAGCAGCACCTAATGTAGCACTTGCATGTGTCCCAGTGTCAAGGCACTCTACTGGGACCAGGGCACAAGTCCTAAAAAAGAAGTGGGGGAACTAACCAGTTTAGGCAGTATGCAAGTGAAATCATGACGCGTGCCATCACAGCGCATGATGTCCCAACGCGTGACATTGCACGTGACATCACAGGAAGGGACCTCACAAGAAGTGACATCAGATATTAAGACATCACACATATGTTTATCAGGTATATCATGAGTACATTTAAGCGCATTATGAAATTTACCAAATGAGATTTGGTGTTGAGCCAAAAATGTGGCGAAATCCTGACACAAAATCTGGGCCTCAACTAATACATTTATTTTTTTAAACCCTGCCACAAAGAAGTTGGCACAAGGAGAAGCATGGTAATAGATCTGTTATGCGTAATTGGTTGCAAAGTTTACATTTCAAAATACTTAATTGGGTTAAGGCATCTGCTGTGAAGGTGCCCAGTAAATCTCAGGGAATAGTAAGAATGGTGAGATAATTCTGGTGGGTATTGCACTTGCTAGAGAGATCTTTGTTTTGTAATCTCACATGGTCACTGTATTTAGTAACAGTATAACTCGACAGTCATTTACATACAAACACTTTCTTTACTTGTAGAGTGACCCCTGACGAAGGGCACATTTGAGCCCGAAATGCATTGGGAAGACAATTAACTGGTGATGATGATTTTGACCATATAAAGAAGGATAGCGAATTATTGTGAATGAAAACAACAACCACGAAAATAATGTGTTGATGCATTAAAGAAACTTGGAATTGAAATAACACTTTTGAATTCAAAAAACTTTATTTGAACTGGAAAATTGAACATAAAACCATTGAGTTTTCATAAGCAGTGCACGGGGGTGCCATCCCTCAATAGGGGTAGCTTTGCAATATTTCAGCTCTTTCATGCCCTCATTGGCCGAGTCAATGACCGTGCACAGACACACTCGTTCAAATTCTAAATGTGTTTACATGTAATATTCAGGGATAGTGATGAGTATTTTGAGTATTGTAACACAGCAGCTGTTCGCTAATATTATTTCAAATAATCTCTTTGACTCTCTCCCATTTCTCATATGTAAAGTCCTGATTAGATCTAAATGAAACTATTTTACGGATGTTGCATGAAACAAACACAGCAATTCTCTTCAAAATGACACGCATTTCACCCACATTGAAAATAAAGCAAAGGAAAGTGGTATTTAAAACAATCTGTTTGAGAATAATCAGGGAAAGAGTCATTTGAATAGAGCTGGCTCTATCACGGGCCACCTGAAAAGATGGGGCCCTGGGCCATAGGCCACTTTGCACATGCCTTAAAACATCTCTGCCAGCGCCTTGAGACCCATAGGGGTGATTAGTTCACGCTCAAAAGATACTGGATTTATTTATTTATTTGATTTATTTACATGATTTATTGTCAATATATAATGTGTATGTTACGTAAGGAGCTCTGATACTCTGCATTGGTTTGCATAGTGCTATAAAAGAAATAAAATAATGCTTTTGCAATTGTTATTTGTGTAAATGCTGGTACTGACCAACACATCTGACATTCCTACAGTGCATGCATCTTTTACATACAAGGACTAAACAAAGGCAAAAGCATGCCTCTCTTAAGTACCTGTGATGAAATAACAAGCTGTGTGCCTTTGTTTCCCCTCTGTGGCATTTATATTTGTGTGGGTTTCCAGGCCGCCTGCAGTCAGGATATTCAAACAGAAGGAGGCCTGATGGCCCCTTAACTTCGGCCCAGCTGGAGGTGAAAAAAAACCCTCACTGCCTGCACGCTGCTGTCCTGGTGTCTTACACCAGGACACGTTCAGCATATTTCTGTGGGGCTCAACTTCTTGGCTGGGGAGACGGCGTCCACCCTGTGAAAAGAATGGGTGGGCGCCGTGTACCTGCGTGTACACCCGACTTGTGCCTTGACTAGAGCATACTCCGGACGATTTTCAGGAAACGGCCATCGGAATCCTGCATGAGAACATCTTCTGGGACTGAAACCCAGATATATTCCAGCACTGGTTTTTAATGTATATGGTTTGTTTTCATAGCTCCTGAGATTTTTTTCCTTTGGGATACAGGAAAAATAAATACAATATATAAAAGTATGTCAAATGTATTACTTTTCAAATACAGTCACAAATTGTGGTAGCGCTCTAGTGTTCCTAGAGCGGAACAGGAAACCACGACACAGGAAGCGGAAGGCGGCCATATTGTTCTCTGGCGCCGACCGCAAGAGAAGCAAGCCCCGGCGCTCCTAAAATAAATACTTGTGCAAATTACCAAACGGAGTTTGTGCTTTATTACAATGGCGACGAGTCGGGACGATTAAACACCCGAACGCTCACGCGACCCCTAGCGATTGCACGCATATCGCGTGAGACAGAAAACTACCACGGAGCGCGGCAGAGGAGCTGACAAGGCGGCAAGAAGCGCGAAAAGAGCACCAGCACGCCCACAAGCCAGAAGGGGGCCCTACACCGACACCAGAGCCCAGAAAAGGCCACTGCACAGAGAAACAACACCCGAAGGGGGTAGAGTGCACAGCAAGGCAGCAGAAGACACCTACTGGGATACAACAAGGTACCAATCCCCGTAACATCACTGTAGGCCCTCGTTAGTGCCCTAGCAACAGAGAAAAGCGGCGCACGCTGGCGGAGACTGCAGGCCCATCGAGTCCACAGACAGGAGGCAGCTCACAAGCAGCATCTCTCACCACAGAGGGTGGACTGGGAGAGGACAGCGAGGGAGAGAACAGAGAGGACGAGGGAGGAGAGCAAGACGCCCCGGGGAGTCCATCCAGGCAAACAGTCACAGCACCTAAGGCCAAGAGGAACGCCCCAGCCATGGCTAGCCAGAGCACATCCCTCACCCAACTAGTTCCATTCCTCACGAAAAGCGGAGAACCGGAAAGAAAATGGGAGGACTGGAAGAGGTACTTCCTTAACTATCTAGAGGCGCTAGAAGAGGAAGGCGATACCCCATTCACGAGCAAGAGGAAAAAGAAGATTCTGCTCCATAACTTAGGTCCAGAAGGGCTCAGGATCTATGACACCATTGTGAAAGGTGAAAGAGCCGCAGGAGATACTGAGGTGTTTGATCACGCCATCGAAGACTTAGACGCACATTACAGGCCTGTGGTGTGTGTCGCCATTGACAGATTCAACTTCTTTCAGAGGAAGCAGAAGAGCGGAGAGTCTGTTGACGAGTACGTCGTAGCACTGAGGAAGTTGGCTATCACGTGCAAATTTGGGGGACTGCATGATGAACTCATCAGGGACCAAATTATTATGCATACCTCCAGTTCCCACATACAGGAGAAATTATGGGTGAGTGGCGACGCTCCACTCAAGGAAATCTGGGCGATGGTCAAGAAAGCCGAGCTATCGAGAAGGTGTGCTCAAGCAGCGAAGAGAGACGCCCAGGAATCGCAAGCGGTGTGTAGAGTAATGGCGCCAAATAGAAACGACCGCTGGAAGCAAAATGAGTCGCGGAAGACCCAGGGAGGAAATAGAGCTGATTTCTCCACAAAATCACAGGCGGACAGCAAGTCACACAAAACAGGAAAAACCCAGTGTTACAGGTGTGGTAGCAATACCCATCTGGGAAACGACAAGGCGTGTCCCGCCTTCAAGGCCAGGTGTTCCTACTGCAACATCTTTGGACACTACGAGAAGGTGTGTCACAGGAAACCGAAAAATGCCGTGGTGCGCTTGGTAGACCAAGATCAGCGAGACGATTCCAGCGATCAGGACGACAAGGGGGAAGAAGAGGAGTTCCTGTACATTGATGTCCAAGTTCTGGAGATGGATGGTTCCAACTCAGACAGGCCCCGACTCGACATGCACATAGGGGGCATACCCTTGGAGATGATCGCGGACAGTGGAGCGCCTATCTCAATCATTCAGAAGCAGGTATGGGAAGATAACTTTGCGACGAGAATCAAAGAAACACTCCTACCCATGGATGTGAGACCTGTTACGTACACTGGACAAAAGATTCCCATGTTAGGCTACTGCCCGCTCTTGTTTGAATTTAGAGGCCGTCACGCGCAGTGCAAGCTGTACGTAGCAGAGAGAGGCCTGTCCGTGCTGAGTTGGAAGGACCAAGGAGCTTTGGGGATCCAGCTCAACCCGGGAGGCATAGAGAAAATCCTACTCATGGATATGGAGGTCAGAGAAGATGTGCAGCTGTGGCGGAAGACATATCCCAAAGTATTCAACGGGCAGATTGGCGAGCTGGGCAAGTACACACACCTCATCAAACTGAAAGAAGGAGCAGTACCAGTAGTACACAAAGTAAGGAACATTCCGTTCCGCAGCAGGGAGGCAGTACAAATAGAACTGGACAGGTTGGAAAAGGAAGGAGTCATCAGGGCGATAGAGAGTGCGGAGTGGCTGTCTCCCCTGGTTGTAGCCCAAAAGCCCAACGGCAAGGTACGTCTCTGCGTGGACTTAAGAGAGTTAAACAAAAACATTGTCATAGACAAATTCCCCTTACCGCGCATCAGTGAAATGCTGGCGAAAACGAAGGATGTCACATGGTTCTCCACGGTGGACCTCTCGTCTGCCTACCATCAAGTGAAGCTTCATCCGTCGTGCACCCATCTCACGTCGTTCATCACGCCATTCGGGTGCTATGAGTTCATGAGGATGCCTTTCGGCCTAGCTTCAGCCGCGGCTGTGTTCCAGAAAATCATGCACAAGCTCTTAAAAGACCTGAAGGATGTCCTTTTCTTCCAGGATGACATTCTGGTAATGGGGAAGTCGAGGCAAGATCACAATGTGAAACTTCACAAGGTGCTACAGAAACTGCAAGACAACGGATTGACTGCCGAATGGACAAAATGCAATTTGGGAGTCCAGTCGGTCACATACCTCGGCCATGAGGTGAGTGGACAAGGAATAACTCCGAAGAAGACAAACATGAGAGCCATCATGGAGGCGCCCACTCCGGAAAAAAAGGAAGATGTTCGGTCATTCCTAGGAATGGCCGAGTATTACAGCAAATTCATTCCTCATTTCGCAACGAAGACACACTACATACGACAACTGCTCAAGGAAAGGAACAGGTTTCAGTGGGGAAAAGAAGAGCAAAGAGAGTTCGACGCACTCAAGCAAGAAATGGGAACAGCCATTCCCCTCAAAGGATTTGACCCCAAGGCAGAGTCTATTCTCACCACGGACGCCAGTGACCGTGGCCTAGGAGCGGTACTGATGCTGAGAGAGGAGTCAGGAGAGATGTCGACTGTCAGCTTCGCCTCCCGCTCGTTATCGCCCAATGAGGAGAAGTTCAGTGTGGTGGAGAAAGAAATGCTTGCAGTGGTCTGGGCAGTGGAGAAATTTAGGCAATACTTGTGGGGTGCCAAGTTCTTAGTGAAAACTGATCACAAGCCTTTAGTTCGTGTCCTGACATCAAGTGGACATGATCATGCTACACCAAGGATCGCCAAGATGACCCTACGGCTATTGGACTTTGTCTATGAGGTCGAGCACATCCCAGGGCCACAGAACAAAGTGGCCGACTTCCTAAGTAGGGCAGCTGCCATGGAAGAGGCAAGGAATGAAGAAAGGCAAGAGTGGGACGGATACGTGGTAGCCACCATCCAGGACACAGAGGAAGTGATAAGCGCCCAGGACTGGGAAGAGGCCTACAGGGAAGACACAGACCTGGAAGCCGTAAAAGGATACGTGGTTCATGGCTGGCCAGAGAAAAGACACTTAAAGGAAGAACTGAAGAGATACTGGGAAGTCCGAGAAGAACTGTCTTTGGCTGAAAACCCCATGTTCTTACTCCGAGGGGACAAGGTGGTACCGCCCAGGAACATTTTGGAACGGTTGATGTCCTTACTGCATGAAGGGCACCAGGGCATCACGAAAACGAAAGCTTTGGCCAGACAAGCATACTGGTGGCCAGCCATCGACGTGCAGGTAGAAAGACATGTGCGCACTTGCGAGTCTTGTGCAAAGTCGGACAAGGCTCAGAGTATGCTGAGGCCACCGCTGGGAAGATTTCCGATTCCGGATGGCCCATGGGAGATGTTGTCGGTGGACATAATGGGACCAGTCCTGGACAAGGAGGGTACTCAGAAGTACGTGGTGGTGGCTATTGATAGGTATTCCAAGTGGCCCGAGCTACAAGTCTTGGAGCGAGTGGACACTGAGGCAGTGATAAAGTTTTTGCGTACCACATTTGTCAGCGAAGGTATCCCGAAGATCATCACCTGCGACAATGGGCCCCAATTCACTTCGGAAAAGTGGACAGCCTTCACCAACAGGAACGGAATCGAAGTGAAGCACACCCCGATTTACCACCCGGCGGGAAATGGCCAAGTGGAGCGTTTCAATCGGGTGATAATGGGCACAATACAGGCAGCCATTGAGGATGGTATGGATTGGGAAAAGGAGCTGGAGAAGATGATTTGGGCATACCGAATCACGCCGGGTAGCACAGGCTACAGCCCCTTCAAGATTTTAAGAGGTAGAGAAGCCTTCACCAAGGACAACGCAGCATGGAGGAAGTTGATTGTCCAGAGTAAGTGGTCACCGGCAGTGGTCAGGAAAAATTTAGAGAGAGCCCAGGAAGTCTACACGGCTCACTACAACAGAAGACGGAACACTCGAAGTACAGAACTAGACAAAGGTGATTGGGTGAGGGTGAAGCTGGCCATCATGAAGAGGAAAGGGGAGAGCAAGTTCTCACCTCCCCTCAAAGTGGTGGAACCCTATGCGAGATCAGCTCTCCTGAGCGATGGTAAGATTTGGTCTATGGACAGAATGGCAAAATGCAGCAAGATACTGAAGTGGGAAGAAGAGACGGAAGAAGGAACAGAGAATGTCTTTGAGGAAGGAGAAAGTGAAGGGGGAGAAAGGCAAGGAGAGAATGTGGACGGAACAGAAGGACAAACAGCAGGTGAAGAAAGAGTAAGGAGAGAGACAACGGAAGGAGGAAGCAGAGGCGAAGAAGGGAGTGAGAAGAAGGCAAAGGACAGAGAAGCAGAAGGTACGAGAGAGCGAAAGGAACACGAGACCACGGGAGGAGAGAGAAAGAGCGAGAGAGTGGAGACTCGAGCAGGACGGAGAATTAAGGTACCTGAGAGATTCAAGGACTATGAGATGGACTGGAAGTAAGACTTTTGTAAATTTGTTTGTTGTGCATAAAGGGGGGAGATATGTGGTAGCGCTCTAGTGTTCCTAGAGCGGAACAGGAAACCACGACACAGGAAGCGGAAGGCGGCCATATTGTTCTCTGGCGCCGACCGCAAGAGAAGCAAGCCCCGGCGCTCCTAAAATAAATACTTGTGCAAATTACCAAACGGAGTTTGTGCTTTATTACACAAATACTTACCAGTTCTAGTAACTATCTCATAACCATGTCTCCTAAATATATATATTATGTCTCGTTGCAATATCAATGTTGAACACGAGAGGGCAATATCGGATAACCAATAACGGACTCCTAATTTGAAACAAACCGCAATTGTAAGAAACGTCAGCCAGGCAAAAAGTACGAAAAGAAATGAAAGAGCCCCTGATCGTGCCGTACAGCCAGCAAATAATAATTCAAAGAGTCAAATATTAAATTTATTACATATCAAATAGAATCACAAATACAGTACTTACCAGTTCTAATAACTGTCTCCTAAATTTATGCGAGATATTTCTCCTTATGATATCAATAATGCACACAAGAGGGCAATATAGGATAATTGATTCCAGATTCCTAGTCTGAAACAAAACGCAAAACGAGACAACTATATGAAACGGGACAAATTATAGGCAGGGAATTCGTGTTCCATACATTGCAGAATTAACCACTGATCTGGGTAGCCTTAAATCAGGTCCTTCAATGATGCAGACACTAGAATGCCTGGTACGAATATGATACAGAAGGCCCAAGCAGAGTAAATCTGTCCTTTGTGTTTACTGTTTTGGTACTGGCATTAGGATTGCACTATCTGCCTTTCTTGTTCACTCAGTCTTGGCATTTGGGTGAATAGTGGAGAGTACTAAAGGGCAATAGATAGGAAACGGCCCACATTAGGTTTCTAATTTGTTTATCACAAAAATGCCCAAACCCTACAGAATTTCATAACCGTTGAGGCCAGGGAAATCTTTTGGCCCAAATCCCAAAACACTTCAGGGCTTATTTACAAGCCCCTTGCGCCACTTTTGCGAAATTTTTAACATGGGAAAATGACGCAAAAGTGGCGCAAGGGGCTTGTAAATAAGCCCCTTCATGCATAAGCGCGGGGACACACCATGGAGTCTAACTATTGCGTTTTAAAAGACTTATTATTATTATTTTTATTATTGTTATTATTTTAAGCAAACCCTGTGTAAAGTGCAGATGCTTTTTCACATAGTCTGGATCTATGAATTTTCATACGCTGATACCTCACTGAGAAGATTCCACATGACATGCACATTTCTCTCCCGTCATAAATGGCCCAGAACTTAATTTGTGAAAGAATAAGTGCCGGGATCCTTGTCAGGAGGCCACTGAAGCTTTCACAATCCATTGCCCTTGTAAACTCTGATAATGGCAGTACCAACAAAGCTACTAACTATTCCACTGCATTAAGTATGGCAATTCAGCCCCCCAAATTGATAAAAATGGCTTGGGGCAGGTATTAATCATTTTAACATATATTGAATTGACAGGCAACTGTTGTTGTGTTCCTCTCTAAATTAAATAAACAGCGCCACCTTGTGGCAGACCGTCATAAGCGCCGGTGTTGACAATTAAATTCTGGTATCCAGCACCGGAAACCACAGCTCAAATTAATCTCTGAATGGCCACAAGGGTCACTGGTGTGGCCAATACAAATAATGTGAACACTCACAAAGTTATATCTTAGTGGACAATCACAAACATGTACAATACTTTTCCAACATTTATCTGCAGCAGGGAATGTACAAAATTGCATACTTTTTCATCCATATGGAATTTCATGAAAATGTAGCAAAATTATGGTCATACGCAAGTGCATCTCTCTCCTAAAAGAGTCATGCAAGACACCAGGAGAAGACTGGTTCAGCAGAAAATTTGTTTCAGCAAGAATTTTCTGAGCAAACCAGTCTCCAGTGAGTTTTGAAATGTTGTCAAACTGCACACACGGTTTGCAAATTTCGCAGAGCAGTAAATTTGTGAATTTTGCACATTTTACAGTTGCAATATATAATTTCGCCCATCCTTAACAACTGAAACCTGCTACAAAAAAGAACTAGTCATAAGATGTGCAGTAAGTGTTAGAAAGTGTATGCCATGCCCCCCTTTTTGCAGGGGCTGTAGGGAAAGAGAAGTTGTGACATTGAAAACTAGTTCCTATGTCCCTGTCATTTACCCAGAACATGGATACTGCTGTTACTTTATCTGAAGGCAGGGCTCTCAGACCCAGTAGTAATTTTAAACGGTCATTGAAACGGGTACCTTTACTTTTCATGCAAAACACTGATCACTTTCTGAACAATGAGTGCAAAAAATATTAAGTAATCCATGTCGTTCCTGCTTATATTTCACACGCCTTACTTATTATTGCATTCCCTATGAGTTTTTGCTTTTTCCAGGATGTTGTGTTACATTTCTTTTTTCAGACTGCATATTGCTCTTGTCTAATGCTTATTTTGAATTGAGTGGCATCCAGGTTTTATAATGGGACACATTTGAGTTGTGGCTGACGGGGCAAAAAGGTGTTCAGAATACATGCTCATCCAATCCTTGGCCTCTCTGTGAAGCATACTGAGCAGTGGTTACGTATGTCAGTTGCAATTCTATGTAAATGTGTGGGCAGAGTTGCACCCCTCGTGAATTTTAGTATATATGTTCAAGCCACACCCTTAACTATGTAGGCCCAGCCCATTTCAGGACCCACCCACTTTGTTCATCTCCCTTAAAGCCCTATCTGAAGGCTAATTAAGCCGATGCTTGCATGTGTGGATGAGAGATGTGTGTGTCTTGTGTGCATCTAGACTGGGTATCGTGCACAGGACCAGAGATGTGCTTCTACCATATTGTGTCTAGACACTTACACTAAGCGTGCTACATTCAATGAGATGTAGTGAGATGAAGTTGAGTAATGCAGTATGGATTGAAAGGTACATGATTGCAAACATCCCTAAGGGAAGGGTTGCTTTTCATGCAGGAGAGCAAGAGATGTGCTTTGTTTTTTTTTACATCGGACGTAGCGACCATTTATGCAATAGGTGCAGCAGCGCTTGTGGCCCAGAGCTCTGAGGGACCCATTGAGCCCTGATGTTAGAAATTGGGTTGTAGACTGACTGGGGTGTAAGCCCTGGTCAAGCACCAAGCACCATCCTAGTCAGGGCAAGAAGCAGGCAAACCCTAAATAACAACAAACATACAAGTAGAATTTGAGTTATGAAATTTTAAAGACTAAACTGCAAAATAGCGATTGGAAGCAAGAATCGCTAACCAGAGATATCTGGTCGCACCAGACCGGGACAAAGTCAAAGGTTCAGGCTGACTGTGATGGAGCACGGGCCAGCTACAGGGATCCTGTTGTTGGCGTTTGACATGCGAAGTCTGGTGTAAAGGATGCAAGGCCCAGGTGGGGAGCTGCGTCGGTTCCGATGAGTGGTGAAGCTACGATGTGGAGATCTGACATCATCTTCGAGACTGACGCTAATGAGGGATGCGAGGAGCTTGCACTGGGTAAAGCATCACGGAGCAGCAGTTCTGAAGGCAATACATCGGTCTTAGATGTGGGTGGCTGCGAAGATGGGTACAATCCATGCAACAGCAGTGTTGTGTTGGTTCTGCTTGACGAAGCACCACTCAGCTGAGGAGATATGTAGGTTCTGCTCGGGGATGCGCCCCTCAGCAAAGGATGCGTCGGTTCCGCTAGAGCAGCACCTTAGGGTCACTTCAAAGGATCCAGGACTGGGGTGGCACCATTCGGCAGGTTAGACTCACAGATAGCATAGATTAGGTGCAGAAGCAGGTTCTTTGGAAGTCTTTTATGTTCCTGAGATTTCGGATGAGGAAGCCAGGTCCATTCCTTGTCTCCTAGTCAGGAGGGCAGCAAGTCAGCACAGCAAAACAGGAGTTTTACAAAGCAACAGTACAGCAGAGTGGTAGTCCTTTCAGCAGCACAGCAGTCCTTCTCCCTGGCAAAGACTTCACAGGTCCAGAAGTGTGTTCAAGTGGTGGTAACTTAGGTCCAGTACTTATACCCAGTGGTTTCTTTGAAGTAGGGGAGACTTCAAAGATAGGCCTTAGAAGTCAGAGGTCCTCCTTTCCTGTCCTGACTCCAGGTTCACTACAGAGGGGGTATGAAGCCCTTTGTGTGGGGACAGGAGACAGTCTATTCAACTGTGAGGCTGGGTCCAGCTCCTCCCTCCCATCCTGCCAGGATGGCACATCAAGTCACACCTAATCTCCCTTTGTGTGTGGCTGCATCGGGGAATACACAAAGCCCAACTGTCACCCAAACCAGACAGGATCAGTGATAGGCAGTAGGCACAAAATGGCCTAAGTAAGGAAATGCTAACCAACAAAAATAAATTCGGCAAAATGTAGGAGGAAGGCAAAAAGTTTGGGGGTGACCCTGCAGAAAAGGACATTTTCCAACACCTGATCATTGCTGTAATTTACTACTCCAACTGAAGTCAAAGTGGCCCTTTTCTTGCTTGCACCAGGGCCCAAGGCATCTTTGCTCACTACTGAACACTTCACTTAAACTATGCATACTCGAGTCACAGGAAAATCTTTTAGCTGAGCTAGCAAGGGTAGCCAAACAAACACCATCAATCTATTGAGGGCAGACACATCCACAAAACATGATAATGCATGAGCCTGTGTGCACGAAATTACACCAAAAGGAGGTGAAATTGGCAGTTTTAAAATTGCATGGGGAGAATTCCATAGGCAAAATGGTATTTTGCCTGAAGAGCTGAAAAAACACAAATTATTCCTACAAAGGAAAGTATGATAGTACTGATTGTACTGGTTTCCCTGTTGTGTACATAGGGGTTTCCCACTTTTTGTAATTCAAGCTCAACCTATCCATCGAAAAGCACTCCAATGCATGCAATTTTCTAGGCATATCCCATCCCTCGTGGAAAGTTAAGCTCACCTCGTTAGAGAATATTAAAGCTGCAAACTGAAAGGCGCAATGAAGACGAGGCTCATTTGAGGACTGATATTATAATTAGGAGGATTTCAAATGTGAGGCAGCTGCCAGGTTCATCCCTGGAACAATCCTATCACCTCAGAGCAGCTGGTGCGTCCTGCAAATCTGAGAGCCCGTCCCACAAGCAAACTCAGCTTCCCAGATCGGCCAATCACGGTCTAGACAGCCTGGGATTCCAACCAATCCGCTTAAAGATGACAACGATCTATCCTGCAACTGTGGGCCCTTCTCTACTGACTAAAGCTTCACTCCAGAGCGCTTCCTCGGTGATCACTTTCTTGTAAAGTGCATTTATTTAGAAACGTATTCAGAACCTACAGCTGAGTGAATATAACCCATCACTGCTGGTGTGTTTGTACACCATCGAACACGTGTACCTCTTTTGTCTTGTTGTACAGCTATACACTTTTTTTTAGCACATTCATTAATGGCTTTTTATTGGGGGAAATTCCAGCATGAATATCTCATTGCACCCTAAAGAAAGAATGGAAATGTGGGAATTGTTTTAAACAGAACTGCTCATTATTTCATTGAATTCCCCAAACAGAAAATAACCATGGAAACAGTGTCCAGAATGTCTTGAGTCTGGTAATTCCAAATATATGTGCCTTTTTGTAGGGTTTGTGGTTTGTACAATCAATTATGTAAAATGAGTGCATATCAGTTAATGTGATAGAGTAGTTTTTTATGATACAATGTTTATCTGATGACAGACAACAAACCTAGGATGATCTGGAAAGTCTAAAGCCTATGAGCTGGGGGGCGTGGCCAAGATGGTGCCGGAGTAGGACGTGTTTCTCTGTCCCCCCGGCGCTGGACAGTGTGAGTGGCCACTCCCTCTGACCCCCTCTCACCGGCAGAGTGCATATTTCGGCAATTGGCGGCGATCTTCTGTGCCTACTCGAGCCGCCTGGCCCCGGCCTTGCTGTGGCCCGGCGAGCCTGGTGGCGGGGTGTTGCCGTCGGAGGCTCTGGCTCTGCGGAATTGCTGACTGCTCTGGGGAGAATCGGCAGCTGGTGCAACGTAGATGAGGGGCTAGCGGGCCGAGCAGCCGCCCTGCTGAACAGCCTGGAGTGCGGAAATTGCGGGGATCGAGGGGCTGCTTCTCTGGCCGCCATTTTGTGAGACCCGAGGTGAGGGGCGGCCTGTGTCTTCAGGGGCCGAGGACGAGTATGATCTGACGGCATATGGAGCCGGCGCCCCCTCCGCATGAGTACTGCGCTTTTGAGACGGGCGGCTGCTGGATTTTGCCCCATTACTGAGTGAGTCTGCCATGTTTGGGGCTCAGGCGTACTGAGGAGCGGGCAGAGGGGCGGAGAACAGCAGGTGAGCGAGGGCGGTGGTCCTTGGGCTGTGGGTCTCGTGATCCCCGTGCCCTGCAGCACTGCACGGAGGGACCCGGTGCGTCTCCCGGTGGCGGCTGATTGCTACTGGACTGGCGGTACCTGCTGCTGAGGCCGCAGGTGGGTGTCGGTGGCGGAGAGGCTGTGCGGCGTCGGCGGGTGGGGGAACCCTCCCCTCCCTCTATGCGGCAATCAACAGACCTCTGCGGAGCTGTGCCGGTGATGATTCTAGGCTACGGTGGGGGCAGGGCCTACTATCGGCCCGCGGGTCGCGGTAAGAGGCCTTCTTAGGCCTAGCGGTCCAGTGGATTGTTGACCTGCCCCCTGGAGTTCTTGATCGGCCAGCGTGGTGTGGAGGAGTGCTGATGGGGGTGAATGATTAGAGCTGGCGCTTTGCGGGCCAGGAACTTGCATTGTGGATTGTGGCGGCTTGTGTGCCTCCCCCGCCCAGTAGTGCCTGGTGTGGGGCCCACGTTGAGAGTATCCCTTGCAACGGTGTGATTTGAGGAGCAGCAGCAGTGGGGGGCAGCCCCCCGTGGGACCGCTTTGTGGGCCTAACTGAGGGTCTGGGGCCTGTGGGTCTTTTGCTACTGGGTGCAGGGGGCCTATCTTCGGCCCGTGAGTCGACAGGCGGTGGGGCCCTGATCTGAACTGCGCTTTGTGCTGCTAGTGGGGCCGAGAGGGTGTGTTGCGCTGGACTTTTGCCCTGCCCCGAATCTGGTGCCCTGTGCCATGACAGTGCGGTGGGGAGCGGCAATTGGCTGTGGATGGGCGCCTCCCCCCCCGAGCAGGGATACCTGGGCAGAGCACGTGGCGGGGCCTTGACAGTGAGGGTCCTGAGATTGGTGGGGCACCTCCCTCGCCCAGACTGTGTGCCTCATATTGCAAGGAGGGATCAGACTCGCCTATGTCTTGACCATCAGGTGGATCAACTGCTATTGAACTTTGGTATCTTTCTACTTTGTCCTGACTCTGGGTCTGAGCCCCGGCGGGAGTGGGCGCCGATAGGGCTCCCTGGTGGGCTGATACCGCTTTTGTCTGAGCCACGCACCCCGGCGTACGGACCTGTGCCTTAGCCGCCATGTCTTCTTCCAGAAACAGGAAGGATAAGCCTTTGAAAGATCTCTTGCAGAAACCGACGGGGCAGTCCACTTCTTACGCAGATGCCAAATCGCTGCAGCAGGGGGATAATGACATGCCGGCGACCAAAGCCTTTATGCTTGAGTTATTCTCAGCAATCAAAGAAGATATCTTGGAGCTTCGCTCTCAGCACTCCTCCGACCTACGAGAGGTATGGCGAGATGTAGATGCCATTGGCGAGCGGGTGGCAACTTTGGAGAAGCATGATTTGGGTCGGGAGGATGATCTCCACCAGCTCCAGCAGGACGTCATTCGCCTTACGGAACAAAACCTGGATCTCCAAGCCCACGCTGAGGACCTCGAGAACCGGTCACGGCGTAAGAACATTAGGATCCGCGCAGTGCCATGGAAAGGGGAAGGAGACGATCTTCGTGGGTATGTCTGTGGGCTCTTCCGGCAAATCCTATGGGAAGGAGAGGATCTAGAAATACAGCTGGATCGGGCCCACCGGGTCGGCTTACCGAGAGGCGCTAAAGCTCCCCCACCAGACATTCTGGTGTGTGTACATGACTTCCAGCTTAAGGAGAGAATCCTTTGCAAGGCCCACGACCTCAACCCTGTTTAATTCCGGGACCATCAACCGGCACTCTTCCAGGATCTAGCGGCCTCCACCCTTGTCAAGCGAAGAGAATTTAAGCCCATTACCAATCATCTACGTGAGAAAGGCATACCCTACTCATGGGGCCACCCATTCCTAATTCAAACACCAGGGCAAGCTTCTGCAGATCCGCTCTCTGTCCGCTGCATATGATGCCCTGGGGTTGGAGCAGCCCTCTTCTCAGCCGGGGCCTGCGGAATCCCCCTCGAGGCGGCGCAGACGCTCTACTGACTGGCAGTGGGTCGGGAGGTCTCCCCAGCCTTCGAAACCAGATCTGACCACTAGCCTGATGGAGAGAGAAGCGGCGGTTACATCTGTGGCACAGGTGACTGATAACAATGGCGTCCCTTAAGCTACGTTCGAATGGCACTGGGTGGGCTCTTTTTTCGGTGCCGGAGGAGGGAACTGTTCTGTTGAGAAGGAGTCTCATCCTTCAACTCTTGTATTGTGGATTTGCCCTGTATCAGGTGCGTTACGATGTTCAGAATGGTGCCTCGTTCCCCTTCTTGTTTGACACACACGACAAATTGTTGTCCTTGGGCAAAGCCTTTGATTCTTGCTCTTTGTTGTGCACTCCTGCAATATGATTTTGGGAAATGGGTTTTGTTGGGGTTTTGGGGGCTCCGCATCAGTTCTCCGATGGGTATGGCAGATATATGGTCCATGGTCACTGTTTTCTTCCCCTCTACTGCCTCTGACTCTGGGCGACGAGTTAGCTGTCACTCCTCCACTGGGTGCTATGGGTAGAGATTTAAAAGTTGTGAGTTTGAATGTCAGGGGTTTAAATAGCCCGGTCAAGAGCTCGGCCATCCTTTCTCCTTTGGAGTACGCAAAGAGCGATGTGTGTCTGCTCCAGGAGACCCAGCTTCTCCTTAAGGATACTAAGCGGATGAGAGATAAGCGCTTCCCATTGCAACTGTGGGCCTCAGGCCCGGCTAAGAAAAATGGGGTAGCAATCCTTTTTTGCGTGCATGCGCATTGTAAAGTTCTTTCCCAGGTGGCTGAGGTTAAGGGTGGGTTCCTGGCAGTCCGGGTCCAATGGGGAGACACGCAGATCACACTAGGGTCGCTATATGCCCCGAATGAATGACAAGAACTCTTTCTGCGGGTGGCCCTCTCCGAGGTTCTGACATCTCCAGGTGCTTCAATCCTGGTGGGGGAGATCTGAATGTGGTGATGGATCCTGGGATGGACAGGTCTGAGCAATGATCGCATCAGGCAGGTGCGCTATCGCAGGGGGGTAGGCAATGGCTGCTTGATGGTGGATTGCAAGATGTGTGGCATGTCCAACACCCTACTGAGCGAGATTACACTTACTACTCCGCAGCACACAAAACATATGCCCGCCTTGACCACTTTTTAGCCACAACTTCTCTTCTACCCTACTTATCTGCAGCAAATATTACCCCGCGCTCCCTCCCGGACCATGCCCTCATCTCGGTTCAGATTACCTAAAGCGGGGGACACCCGATGCCCCCTGGCTGCCGCCTCCGCGACTCCCTGCTTCACTTGGAATCGGTTGTTACCTGGATACGGGATGTTATTACCAATTGCCTTATAGAAAATGACCGGCAGGGTACATCCTTGGCGGCGGTGTGGAAAGCCTTGAAATTAGTGGTAAGGGGTGAATTAATTGTGCTGGCAGCGTTATTTGCGCGACTACGCAAAGCCAAACGGGTGGATTTAGAAGGGGAGGTGGGAGCCTTAGAAGCAGTGCGTAAACGGACGGGGGCTCCACGAGTTTGGAGGGCATTGGAGACAAAACGGCGCATGCTAAAACACTTGGACTTAGATAGGGCGGAGCATGACCTCTTGCGCTTGCAGCATAAATTTTACCTTAGTGGGGATAAGGGGGGGGATGCTGGCCCACAGACTGCGTGCACGGGCGCAACTCGCGGCTGTTCAGTCTATTAGAGATTTGCAGGCGGTTGAGCACACCACGGACGCCCTTATTGTAGATTCCTTTCGCCACTTCTATCAGTGCCTATATAGTCGGGGGGGGGGACAAGCGTGGACGGGAAGGTGGGGTACCTCGAGTCCTGTAATATCCAGCCGCTGGTTAAATCGTCGGCCGACAATTTGGATGCTGCAATCCGCATAGAGGAGGTCATATCAGCAATAGCGTGTTTAAAGCTCGCCAAATCTCCGGGGCCGGACGGCTTCTCAGCTCTGTTTTTGAAAACATATTGTGTGGCGCTGGCTCCTCTTTTAACGCGTCTCTTCAACTCTTTCCTTGATACCGGGGAGGTAACCCCCTCCATGTCGGAGACAGCAATTACAGTCATTCTCAAGCCTGGGAAAGATGCGAAAGACTGTGGCTCCTATCAGCCGATTTCCCTTTTAAACATCAATGCGAAACTCTTCGCGAGCATCCTAGTGGCGCGCCTTAGCCCTCTGATGGATGATATCATTGATCCAGACCAGTCCGGATTTATTCCGACATGGCAGGAGGGGATAACACTAAAGGATCCTTCACCTCATAGACCTTGTCCACCGCTCTCAAACGCAGGCATTTCTCCTTTCCATCGACGCAGAGAAGACCTTTGACCAGGTGGACTGGGACTATCTCTTCAGTCTTGCGGGCCTATGGTTTTGGGAATAATTTTGTCCGATGGGTTCAATGTCTCTATGCGGCTCCTCTGGCGGCGGTGAGAGTTAACGGGTGTCGCTCTGTCCTTTTCCCTATCTCCAGGGGGACGCGGCAAGGGTGCCCCTTGTCCCCATTGCTCTTCGCGCCCTATATCGAGCCTTTTGCCCAACGCTTTAGTTCAAATCCGGATATAGCGGGAATTAAATTTGGCGCTGACACCCACAAAATGAGTCTGTATGCAGACGACGTTATTCTATCGCTGACCCAACCTAACTCCACCTTACGGTATCTAGCGACGGAACTTCTGGAGTTCGGAAAGGTGGCAGGGTTTAAAGATGAATTTTTTGAAATCGCCAATTCTTAATGTCTCCATCCCTAAAAATGAGGTCCGGGATCTCCAACAAGATTTTGCCTTTCAGTGGGTGAACTCCAATATTCAAAGTCAAAAAGGTTTATTGCATAATTAATTAGAATTATTACAATTTTCACATGATAAATAAGAATACAAAATGTTATATATTTTACTAAAATTATATCTCCTCCTTTGTTAAAAGATTAGTGTAGATCGATGTTTAAAAGTTTCTTCCAGAGGTACTCCCCCTTTCTTGGATTATCAGAATGTTTTTGCGTGTTCGTACGAACTTTTTCAGTCTTTAGTTTCAAGGCGGCCAAGATATCTCGCTTCTTGACCTTCCCCCTGTTCTACTTGACTCAAACGTTTTTTCACTTCTGCCAAGAATTTTGTTCCCCGGCACGCCATGATTATAGAACTCCCTCCCAACCAGCCTATTACAGCTTGTCTGCAGGAGCGGATATTTAGCTCGTTAAAAGTGCTTTTTAATAGTCGTTGCCGCTGTACCGTAAGTGCCGGGCAGACACACAAAAAACTGTGCTAAAGATTCTGTTTTATAACCGCATAGTCTGCATTGCTCAGTCTGATGGTTACCTTTCCAGGATGGTAATATATCCTTCGAGATGTGCATACCCATCCTGTAGTCTGTAAAAGCTCTTTTTAAGTACTCGTTGAAGTGGGAGGTTAAGTAAGCATGTGGTAATCCTGCTTTAAAGGAGTTGATAATGGTCCAGCCATGTCGCCGTTTTATTAATGTCCCTTTATCTTCTTCAAAAGATGTCTTCCTTGCTGCCATGTTGGCCAATCTACTTATACTTGCTTTGTCCGTTGCGGATTCCCATGCTGCTTCCAACTCCAGCTCTTTCACACAGATTTTCAGGTACTTTCCCCAGGAGCACGGGGTTCCGGTTTCCCCTTGATTTTTTATTACTTCCCAGCTTAGCCAGTCCATGGATTCCGGATCTGCAGATCTAAGTTTGTAACACAGTTTTACGAAGCCGCTCATGCTCCTGTATTTCTGGTTATGCAGACCAAATTCAAGCCTGACTTGCAAGGCTGAGGCACATCTTGGAAGATTTATAGATTTTGATTTGGAGATCATTTAGTAAATCCGCTTCCTTGCCACACCAGGTGACCAGACCTTTGGACAAAGAAGGTAAGATTTGGGCCGACATGACTTTCAACAGATGCTTGTAATTTGGACAGTCCATTTTTGTTTTTAGTAGACGGTAGGCAAAAATTAAGGTTTGGGCTTTTGCGCGTATTGCATTTTTTTGCTCCGTTTGTTTTGCGCCCTGAGATATTGTGATTCCAAGGTACTTATAAGATCCTTGTTCTACCACCTTTGTCCCGTTAACCAGCCATGTATACCTTAGTTTTTTTGGATCTACTAGGCGGACCACTTTTGTTTTTTCTTTATTTAGACACAGACCTTTCTGTTTTAAGTATGCTACTAGTATGTTTAGTGCTCTTTGTAGACCAATTGGCGTTTTGCTCAGCAATACTATGTCGTCTGCGTATTGCAAGCAAGGAATTCGATGATTAGACAATGATGGTGGGTGAACTTCGTCCGTTTCCAGCACAGTTGCAAGGTCGGAAAGAAAAAGATTAAAAAGAGTGGGTGCTAAAACACAACCTTGTTTCAGGCCTTGGTACGTTGGTATGCTCCTCGTTGTATAGGCTCCGTTTCCCAATTTCACTTTTGCCCAGGTGTTTTGATGTAGAGCTTTTATTGCCTTTAACAGTTTGGTCGGCACACCCCAGGTCTGTAGTTTCCCCCATAAGCGGTCTCTGTTAACTCGGTCAAATGCAGATTTAATGTCGACAAAACAGGCGTACAACCGTGCTCCCTTTGCTACCATTCTATCCATTAATAGTGACAGGCAAGTCAAGTTAGTAGTTGTTCCCATTTTCCGCCTGAAGCCTGTCTGGAACCAGGGGATTCTCTTTGATTCTTCAATCCAGTCTTGCAGCTTTAAAAGAATGCAGGAGGCGTAGAGCTTTGCCTCCACATCTATCAAGGATATAAGCCTGTAGTTTGTTGGATTGCGATGGTCACCGTTTTTAAATATTGGGTGAATGACACTACCCTTCCAGGATGCGGGGACCTGGTCTTCTTTATAAATGTGATTGAAAAGTGGCATTAGAGTTTCTGCCCAGAACACCGGATCATGTTTAAAGATGGCGTTGGGCAGCCCGTTCGGGCCTGCTGCGCCTTCTGCCTTGAGTCTTGTTATGATTTTACACAGTTCCCCTCTGGTGATTAAATCCGGGAATACTGTCTCCTGTTTTAGGACCCCCTTCGTCCCTAAGCCTTCGGTGCCTATGTTGTTAATTCCAGTCAATTCCTCCTCAATTATTTTTGTTGCCCGTAAACCATTCGGGAGACCTGCTGTTGTTGTACAATATAGGGTTTGTATGTGTAGGGTCCAAGAGCCAGCTCCCACACCTGCTTCCTGATGAAGTTTTGATCCTTTGTTTAGGTCATTAATAATGCCCCAAAAGTCTCGACTGTTAGGCTGATTTCCTGCACTTAGGAGTTTATTCCATAGCTTTTCCTTATAGGAAGACTTTACTATGCTTAGTGACTTTCTGTAAGCGCTTCTAGCTTCAATCAGGGCTCCCTTGTTTAACTGTAACCCCAGTCTTTTTTGGCGTGCTAAGTGTCGGACCTCTTTTGCTACCCTCATTTTTTTTTGTTCTTAATTCCATGTTAAACCAGGGCTCCTTTTTGAAGGTTAACTTACTCTGTTTCCCTGATGTTGCTGGAAACTTATGCAGCAGGTCCAAAATCAGTTGCTCCCAATTTTTTACAAGGTCTTCCTTTTTTTGCGACCCTAACTCGAGTTTTCGAGCTATGACGGTGGACTGAATTTTTTCCAACCCTTCTCCTCGCCATTTTAGTTTCTTTAGATTGAATTTGGATGCGTGATGTAGTAGACATGACATTTTCGGTGCCAGAGTGGGCGCGGTGTTTAGACTTGTTATTTGGGGGAAATGATCGCTTTCTGGCCGTTGAGCAATTTGGAATGTCTCGATGCCTGGAACTAACTCATCGCTAACTATTGTGTAATCTATTGTAGAGTGGGCTCTTCCACACAGATATGTAATTCCTGCTGGCCTGTCCCCCTTGTGTTGCCGTTCAGAATCGTCAGACCTAGTTCTCTTAGATCGGAAGCTAGCCTCGGACCACCACTGGGCGATGGCATGTTTCCTTTTGCCCTCTTTTTGCCAATTAGATCGCAGTTGAAATCCCCAGAGATGAATAATGAACATCCTGAATAAGTTTTTTGAATCAGTTTTATCAGTGACGTTAGGCTTGTATGTTTTTCTTGATGCGACTTCCGTTCCGGGTGGATGTAGACGTTGAAAATTATAATTTGCCACTGTTCGGGCCCAACAGCCAGTTTCTGTGATTCTAGTCACTTGCACCCAATTAAGTCCTACGTCCAGTACTTCCGATACCCAGTTGTAGTTTTGGGCTATGTAGGTTGATAGGCCTCCCCGGGGGTGCCCAAAGTTTGAGAGTCTTTCTGCCAAGATGTGGTGATCCTTGAATCCTGGTATCACTGTAGGTGATAGTTTCCATGACTCCTGAATCAGGATTACATCTTGTTGGTGAAAGAAGGCTTGTGTGTCATTGTCCAGCTCCATTTCTTGGAAGCCATGTACGTTCCATGAGCAAACTGCGAGATTTGTTGATTTTTTAAAGCTCTGCATTTCCTCCTTGCTACAAGGTGTCTTAAAAAATGTTTGCTCCGTATTAGGGACCCTTATTGCTCAAGCCCGTCGGAACCCAGGACCAATCCGTTCTTTCCCGGGCATGCTGACTGGTTGATTGCTTGTTTTCTTTCAGGGTTACCCCAACCATAGTACTTGGTGCAACAGGTGAGGTGGCACGTGCACCTAGTAGACAGGAGAAGGGAGAACCTTTTTTTCCGTTCCCCTTTGTTTCGTTGCAAAAGCTGTTTTGTAACGGGTAGGGATATCTTGGACGTGTATGTCGTACGATTGATATACCCCATGTTTCAAAATGGTCTTTTGTGGAAAATATCTTGTCTGCAATGGTCTTTGAGGCCCAAGTTGTGACGGTGTCTTCGCAGTCTGTATTATAACATTTTTTTTTTAATTCAACAGCCAGAAGGTCCTGTGTGGTTATCTCGCTTAGTGCTGGTGTTTCGTGAAACAGTTTTAACAGGTTGCCTCGATTGAGGGTATACTGTGGCCCCTTTGTTGGATATTCTGGAATAAAAGTTAGCTTGTGGTATGGAGATTCAGGGTGATGAGGGGGTTCTTTAGACAATTGTGAAAAGCCTGTTTTGATCGAGAGGGGCTTCATGGATTCATTAAACTTGCTTCTTTTGGGGGGGGCTTCTCGTTCCTGATCCATTTTCACAGACTTCATTGAGTTTATTGGAATTAGATTTTGTCCAGAATTGTGTTGCTCATTTGGCATAGAAATGGGCCCCATTTGGAATAGCTCACAGCTGCGCTCATTTTCCGAAACTGTGACGCACATGCGAGAAGGTACGTTGTTCGATTTTGGTCCTAGTGTTCCTTCCGGTTTTTCGTTTAAGGATATTCCCAATTTCACAGGGGTGTTCTGCATTCTGGTGGGAATCGGACCGTAATTGCTGACCGATTTGGACGGACTTTGTGTACCAAAGTTGTCTCCCATAGCTCGTCTGGTCTTTATTTGCTCAGGGCCTCCGTTATCAGTAATATAAGTAGGGACGGTGATTCCTTGCCCTGGGTTGTGGTCTTTTATTAAGACTACATTTATTTCCCTTTGGTCGCTGTGGACTGTAGATGGTGAGGAATTTGTAATACAGGGTTGGTTGGAGGGTATTGTTGTGACTCCCTGACTTGGTTCTCCGTCCCTCAAGAGGATTTGGGTGTCCGATTTATCTGGCAGCTGAATTGGTCCCTCCTTGCCACCTTGCGGCATGGTCCGCAAAGAGGCATTAAATTCCTGGGGGGGTATTTGCTTTAAAAATCTGGAACAAGTTGCCTAAATCTGTGTTTTGTTGCTGTTTATACTTTAGTCTGGCTTTCCTGACTTTTTCTTTTGTCTCTTGGTTGATATTATTTCCTCCTTAATGGATTTTTGAGTGTGCTGTGTTGTTTCCAGGTCTAGTGCTGACCTTTCTGGCCCCACTTCCCTTGGGTTGTGTTCTGAATCCTTTTGCACATTGCTACTTGAGCGCTCCTTCCAGCTCGACATGTTCACTGAATGCGATTTTTCCGAAATAAGATTGGTTGCTTTTTTGACCGGGTTGCGGGAATGTTTTACCTCCCTTAGGATGTCCGTCAGGATTGCCGGCAAGCTTGCTAGTTTTTCAATTATAAGTCCACATCCGCAGTTACACTGTTGTTTGTTGGAGCCGGTGTAGGCATCTAGTTTCCCCTGGTTTGTTACTAGTGACGAAATTGTTGAAGGTCAGCAAAAATGGTCAGGCGATTTAGTCGATGTTTCTTAAGTAATTTTGCCCGGCGTTAAACGCCTCTAATACCTTATGAAGATTTATCAAAATAAAGAGGCAGGCGCTGGAGACAGGAAGACAGGAAACACGTTTTATTCCGACGGAGCAGAACACATCAGATCGGACAACAAGGTATCGTCTCGAGGTGCTCTCTGTAAGCTTCTCTGAGGCCTGATCTTTTATACACTGGTTTATGAATGAGACCGTTCTTTATTACAATAAAGACATTGTGAAGTAGTGAAAGATGACATCCCCGGTACCCCCCCCCCCCGTTCCGGCTCATTCCAACATGTGGCTACAGTAGAGGTCCTCACCCCCCATGCAACAGGAGGGGGCTATCACGCAGCTGAGTGTTTCGCCGATTCCTTTGGAATGTGTGTGCCTGATCGAATCACAAGGGGTGGGGAGGCCATGATCAATAGTAGCTTCTTTGAAAAGGGTCGAGTGCATACAGTAGTGGGCAATAAACTGTATCCTCAGGCCAAGGGATGACCAGCGGTTCGTACAGACAATCGGGCTCGGAGGAAGGGGTCATCAAAGGAGAGGTATTCATGGAAAGAAAGGATCAGTGTGACCAGTGTGGATAATCGGAAGGAGGTGTTGGTCAGGCGCGGGGCGTGATTCCTAGAGACAGAGTCATGTGGAAGAGGAGGGTTCATGACTTACGCATGTGGATGCGGGGTCAGCCAAAGTGCATGGGGGAGGCTTGCAGGGTCAGGGAAGTGCGCTGGTGATCGATCGTGAACAGGGAGATTATGGTACCTAAAATGGCTGTCGTGTATGTTCATACGTGAGTCTGAGGAGTGGACAAGATGGCGCAGATGATGTTTAGTTCACGATCTAAAATTCCACAGTCCTCCCTTTTAACATGTCTCGCCAGTTTGTCAATTCGGATCTATCCCCATAAGACCACGTATTTCTATCTCATAGAGGGGACTCATGTGCTCAGTTCTGAAGTCCAAAGTCTTAGGGCACATATAGCTAGAAATGAGTGAACACAAAGGTGGCATACATTGGATACCTAAGCAGCATCCACACAGTACCACAACTGGTATCAGTATAAATGTAAACAATCTCCATCCCC
The DNA here is from genome assembly GCF_964261635.1 of Lissotriton helveticus. NCBI lineage: Eukaryota > Metazoa > Chordata > Amphibia > Caudata > Salamandridae > Lissotriton > Lissotriton helveticus. Next base: position 1,840,907,903 of record NC_136067.1, on the reverse strand, counting down.
AGTGCTTCAAAGTGTCCCAAAACCAGCTTCCAAGCGACCATCCTTCTTGCTCTTGGTGAACCTCTGAGGATAGTCTGTGGAGGTGTTCAATTGCTTTGTAGACTGAAGGCGAGTTATCTGGCACGTAGGTGCAACAGCTGGAGCCGATGATGCGGCATGCTCCTCCACGGTCGGCCAGAATCACATCTAGGACAAGGCGGTTTTGGAGAGCCACCAGGCGGACTGCCTGAAGCTCAGCCGTGTTGTTAGCAAGGACGCCAGCCGTGATGTTAATGGTTGTTTCTATTGCCTTAGTTAGGTGTCGGATAGCGCGGCTGTTTGCCATTGGTCCCCACAGAGGAACAAGTCCCTTTGCTGCATCCAGGAACTGTGCTCCGGTGGAGTCGGCTTGTTCAATGTCTCCGGCGCGCTTTTGCCGGTGATGGTAGGCTGAGGCCACATACGTGGGAGGAAGAATGAAGGCGATATAGCACGTACCCCTCCAACCTCTCGGGAGCCAGGTGTAAGCTTTGGTACCACAAACAAAGTACATATTCGGAGAAGCAACAAAGGAAGGAGGATCAGCTGAGACCAATGTTCTGGTGATGCGGCAGGAACTGTGTCCCACCAGCTGCGTTCCCTGGCCTTCGAGACACACAAGTCCTGTGACATTGATGACAGACAGAGCCACGGTCAGGGTGGCAGCTGTTTGCTTCCGCAGGTGGGAGAAGGTGGGTCTGGCTGGATTGTGGAGTACTTGCACTTCGACTCTTTCTTTGGCAGGAATGTTCATAAGGAAGGCGGAACCTGAGACCGCAGGACAAATGGGGGCAGACGTTCTTCCTGTTTTGTTCAGCCAGAACCCATAGTAGAAGTGTGACACTGTCTGACCGGAAGCGGCGTTGTCCTTGTTGCTCTCCTGCAAGAGGATCAACCAGGCGAGGCAGGAGCCATGAACTGAGAAAGGAGAAGGGATGAAAGGTATAGAGTGTTCAGTGGCATGCGGGAGCAACCCGCAGATCCAGCAGTTTGTGGCATTTGTAGCAAGGTTGTGCTGGTGCAGCAGTTGCACGAAGGAATTGTTCCAGAACTCCCTACGCCTCTCTCGGAGCTGAGGCGAAAGGGGGATCAAATGATGCTCTCTCATGGTGGTTGGCTGTACAGTGGCCAGCAATGTCTGGTGAGCAGGTGAGCTGTCCTCCAAGATCCAGAAGGACGTCATGAGGAGGAGGCAGAAGAGGAAGACAATGAAGAAGGCGATTGTCTTTGATTTGTGCAAATTGTCAGTCTTTGGGTTCCTGTAGTGGGTATTTCCTGTTGCTTTCATTATCTTCTTATCTGGCGCTTCCATCATCTTCTGATCTGGCGCTTCCATCATCTTCATCTTCAAGGTGCTCGGTAGTGGGCAGAACCACAGACTTTGTTTAGCTTCTCTCCGGGTGACCCTTGGTTGTTTTAGGTCACCGTTCTGAGATTTTAACTTAGTCAGTGGCCTACTTAGCCGAAGCTCCCTCCTTTCGACGCAGGAAATACCCTTCCCGGGATGGCACAGTGGGATCAGAGAATTTTGCAAGTTCAAGTGCCTCTGTATCAGGATAGCAGTTCAGTGATGGTCGGTCTTTGTTCAGGAGCTCTTCTTGGGTGTCGACGTTTTCTGTCGTGGCCAGGGTCGAGGAGACCTTCTTGCAGTGATGGCCGTGCAGCCAGTGCCTTTTTCCCTCCACTCGAAGAGCCGTCCGAGTGGTGATCAGTACTTGCCAGGGGCCCGTCCACCGGGGTTCCAGACTCTTAGCTCGTTGAAAGTTCCGGACTAGAACATAATCTCCCGGTTGGATATCGTGACCGGGGCCCCTGGAAGCATCGGGGATGGCCTGCTGCACCTGTTGATGAATGACAGACAACGTTTTAGTTAATTTGCACAAATAATCTGACAGCAGGACGTCGGGGACGTCGTGAATGGAGGTTGGTTTGGGGGCGGTCCAGAGGTTCATTGGTCGTCCAAACACCACCTCGTAGGGGGTCAAGTGGTGCTTAGTGGGAGTGGAGCGCATCGATAGCAATGCCAGTGGGAGGGCATCTGGCCACTTAAGCCCTGTGGTGGCCACTATTTTTGACAGTTTCAGCTTCAGTGTAGCATTGTGTCGCTCAACTAGGCCAGCGGATTGGGGGTGGAAGACCGCATGAAACCTTTGTTTTACCCCCAGCCCCTTCAGGATTAGTTGGATAACTTCAGCTATGAAGTGGGGGCCATTGTCGCTCCATAAAATTCGACAAAGGCAGTAGCGAGGGAAAAACTCTTTCAGTAGTACTTTGGCAGTAGTCATGGCTGTGTTATCACGGGTTGGATAGGCTTCCACCCATTTGCTGAAGGCGCATACAATGACTAGTACATACTTCAAGCCTTGGCATCTCTCCAGCTGGATGTAATCCATCTGAAGGACTTCAAAGGGGTGGTCGGGGGTCCCAAACCCTCCCCGGGGTACCACAGTTCCTTTCCCGGGGTTGTGTTGTAGGCAGATAAGGCACTGCTGGACCAGGCGTTTGGCTGAGTCGGAGATTTTGTTGTTGTGCCAGACTTTGGAAATGAGTTCAATCATGGGGGCAGAACCTATGTGTGCAGGGGAGTGTGCCATAGTCAGTATGGGGATCAAGTATGAGTCAGGCAGCAACCATTTGTTTGTGTCTTTTGTCCGCCAGCAACCTTCGTCGTCCTTCAAACCCACCCGTGCCCACTCAGTCAGTTCGTGAGGTGTGCTGGCCGACTGGATGTCCCTAATCGTTTCCCTAGCGTCAGTCCATTTTTCTGCTTGTGACCTGGTCACATACATGCGTGTCGTTGTCCTATTCTCAGCTGTGGTTCGGGCAGTGATGTCGGCCAGTGCGTTTCCCTGTCCAACTAAGTCCGTCACCTTCTTGTGTGCCTGGCATTTGATCACTGCTAATCGTTCGGGGAGGAGAACTGCTTCAATCAGGGCGGAGACTAGATCTCCGTGGAGAATGGGTGTGCCATGGGACGTCAGGAATCCCCTTTCCCTCCATAAGAGCCCAAAATGATGAACCACCCCAAAGGCATACTGGCTGTCCATGTAAATGTTCGCTGTGGTTCCTGCCGCTATGATACATGCTCGTGTGAGGGAAATTAGCTCGGCCGCCTGTGCGGATCGTTGTGTGATGCGGGTGGTTTCAACTACTGTTCGGGCTGTCGTCACCGCATAGGCAGCTGAAGTGGTGCCATCTGGGAGTTTGATACAAGAGCCGTCTACCCATAGTTCTCCATCAGGGTCTGTAAAGGCAGTGTCTCTAAGGTCAATTCTACTTCTGGTCTGTTCGTCCGTGAGGGTCACACAGTCGTGTATAGGGGGCACATCGGGGTCATTTTCAGGCAAGGGCAACAGTGTAGCAGGATTCAAAGTCGTGCATCTCTTAAGAGTGATGTGGGGTGCAAGTAGAGTCAATTCGTATCCCGTCAGTCGTGCACTAGTCAGGTGTTGGGTCTTGGTCTGGTTCAAGAGGGTGTCAACTGCGTGGGGTACTAGCACCGTGAGAGAGTTCGAAAGTACGATTCCCTCACTCTGACGGATAGAGACAGCAGCAGCGGCTACTGCTCGAAGGCAGGCAGGTAAAGCTCTGGCGACTGGGTCGAGAGTGGCAGAGAAGTAGGCACAAGGGCGTTGTTTGGAGCCGATGGGCTGAGTTAGAACAGACAATGCGCATCCCTCCCTTTCGTGAGTGAAGAGAGAGAAGGGCTTGGAGTAATCTGGTGTTCCTAGGACGGGTGCCGAGCAAAGGGCATCTCGCAACTCCTTAAAGGAAGCTTGGCATTCGGGGGTCCAAGGGAGTGGGAAGGGTACATCTTTGGCCAACAGGGAAAGTAGGGGCTTTATAATGAGACTGAAATTTGGTAACCATTGTCGGCAAAAAGAGGTAAGGCCCACCAATGAACGGACTTGCTTCTGTGTTTTCGGGATGGAGGTGTCTAGGATGGTTTGGATTCGGTCGGGTGTAAGTTTCCTCCCTTCTTTGGACAGGAGATGGCCTAGGTAGGTTACTTGAGGTTGGCAGAACTGCAGTTTCTTCTTGGAGACTTTGTGGCCATTCTCCGCAAGAAAGTGCAAGAGTTGGATAGTGGCCGTGATTGCAAGAGGAGTGGTGTCGGCCGCCAAAAGGATATCATCGACATATTGGATCAACACCACTCCATCTGGTAGCTGGACGGCGTCCAGCTGTCTTTTGAGGGCCTGGCTGTAAACGCAGTGTAGCCCTGAGGAGCTCTACAAAATCGGTACAAACGGTTTTTTAATGTGAAGCCGAAGAGATAACGGCTGTCTGGATGGATGGGGATAGAGAAAAATGCATTCTTGAGATCGATAACGGTGAAGGTGGTGGCAGTGGACGGGATGAGGGTCAGAATGGTGGTGATGTCTGAGACTACGGGGTACTGTGGTACCACCACTTTGTTGACTTCTCGCAGGTCGATGATGAAGCGGTACGCTTTCTCATCTCCCTCACCTTGCTTCTTAACAATGGGTAGGATAGGGCTGTTGCAAACATTACTAACCACCTCCTCTACCACTCCTGCATCTACCAGGGACTGAATAATCGCTACCAATGCCTTCTCGCCTTCGGGCGATATCCGGTATTGTGGGAGTTTCGGGAGCATTGCGTCTGGTCGAACAGTTATGTGCACAGGGTCGATCATCATTCGTCCTACATCCGAATCGTTTCTGGCCCATAGATACAGGGGTAGGGTGTCGAGCAAGGTTAGGTCAGCATCAGTGATAGAGTACATATGCCGTGCGGGGCAGGATCTGGACATGCTCGGGTTGTCGTACAGGATGACTCGGACTCCATCTGGGGAACATCTAATAGTAGCTCGGAAATGTTTTAGCAAGTCAATACCCATAATGGCGTCAGGGGAGTTGGAGGAGAGCAGAAATGTTGTGTCCGTGGGGTTGTTTCCTAGGTCAAAGGAGATAGGTACAGACAGGGGATTGGTGGAGGGCGTTCCATCGAAACCTATCGATGTAATGTGTGAGCCAGACAAGGGTGCCCTTGGAATCAGTCGCTTTGATAATACACTACGTGTCGCTCCAGTGTCTACCAAGAATGGAGACTTTGTACCCAGGACCTTAGCGGTGACGTAAGGACCTTGCTGGTCAACACAGAGCTCGACTGGATCCCTCCCTCGCCCTTGGCAGTCCTATGCAAAGTCGTGAGCATTGTCGCAGCCGGACTGTTGGCACTGATTCTGTCGGGGGCGGTCAAATGTGTTCGGTCTGTCAGGTTGGTTGCTGTTGGTGTCGTGGGTGTGCCCTCGTCCCTGCCCTCTAGTCCTGGGGCCATTTGTCATGTCCCTTGTCTCGTTATTCTTAAGCATTTCTCGGAGGACCGGGCATTGAGATTTCCAGTGGCCAAATCCTTTGCAAAACACACACTGGTTCTCATCGAGGTCTGTTCGTGGAGCGCCAGGTGTGGGTGTGCGGTCTCTAGGGCGTGAATTCCTAGGGGCATTCGACTGGTAGTTTCCCCTATACTGTTCCCTTCCTCGAGTCACTCCCTGTAATTGGGCAATCATCACTCGTTCTTTTAAGTCCTTTTTCTTTTTCTCTGTTGCCCTCTCGTTCTCGTTCTTTTGGTGTTCGTAATACTGAGCCATCTGAAGGATAGCTGCAGGTTTTGAGGCCCCCCAACTACTCTCGCTTGTCTGTAACTTCTGGGAGACCTCTTGTAATAGCCCCTTTACGTAGTTTTGCACGAATAGGTGTTGTCCGGTTGCGGTGGTCATGTCTTGGCCACTGTAGTCGGAGAACACTGTCTCAAATCGGGAGAAATATTCTGATACATCTTCCTGGGGTTTCTGACGGCAAGCCGTGACTATCGACCAGTCTACCTTTCTCTCTGGGATCAATGTCTTTAACTTCTGCACTATTTTGTCCGGGAGTTCCAGTATGTCTTTTACAGGTTTCCTACCGGGCTCTCGCTGCCTATCTAGTTCACCGAGTTGATTCCAGGTATGTCCAAACAGATCTGTGTGGTTGGCCTTCCGGATTTGCTTCCACACGTCAGCCGGCAGACATAACCCAAAAAACAAATCAATGTCCGCTAGAGTCATTATGGTTGAGCCCAAGGCTGTACTTAGTTCGGTATAAAAGGCTGTCGGGTTCTTTCTTAAATCGGGCAGGGTTTGCCTAAAGGTTAAAATATCTTGTCGATCCCATGGTTGATAAACCCAGTTGTACACAACCCTCCCTTTTGCATCTGCGTGGTTAATATCGTCGTTTGTTCCCTGACCTCTTGGGGGAACCCAGTAGGGGGCGGCTTCTCTGATAGGCATCATAGCATTGGCTACTTCCAATGGGGGCTCATCCGGGACTGAGACAGTAAGCTTAACCCCTGATTTCTGTTCAGTGATGTGGCGGAAGACCTCAAGCGTTTGCATGAAGAGGTCCGTCACGTCATGCTCAGTCCCATCTCCAACATCGATCTTTCTATATAGAGTCGTCAGCTTAGCAGGACCCTTAGTTTGATACCTATCCTCATATGCGTTCAGGGTGTGGAAGCTGAACTGTAAAATGAAATGCCGTTTGTGGCTGCCGGCATGTGAATTGCACATATCCATCGCATATTCTTCGCTCTCTTTCCGTTCTACCAGTGTCTTTGCTATCTTATCAATCCCATCCCGTTCGTCTTTGCTCAACCTATTTGGTCTGGCCGTTAGTTGCTTGCTAGTCTCACGTTCATTTGACGTTGTTACCGATGTGGCTGGTGCGAAGGCCGTAAGGGCCGGGGCACTAGCGCTAGGGTCACCCTCGCCCGCGCTCAGGACTGGTAGGTGCTGTGCCAGTGGCTGGCAGGGGGCATAAGGAGGGGGCATGTAGATGATCGGAGGACCTAGCAGTAACTCGTCATTTGCCCGTTGTTTGGAGGGCATCTCCGGGTAGAGCGTAGAGGGGGTCCTAACAGGGCATTGGCCTGTCGACCCTGATTCTTGCAATTGTCTAACTTCCTCTCTCCTTTTTATCTCTTCATCTAGTTCCTTCGCTGCCAGGTGGGCTGCCTTTCGCAATTCTTTCCCTATTTTTGTTTCTTCTCTTTTCCTTCGTTGCTCTGCTTCTTTGCGCCACATGCCGATACTATCGAGCATAGTGGGTGTTGCCTTATTTATTCTGTCCATCACCACCCCCTTTATGAATCGTTTTGTCCACCACAAGTGTGGAAGGGTATGCTCAGATGTGAGTCCCTTGCTCACTGCACCATCAGGATTCAAGCAAGCCGGGCCGAAGACGGCTGTAATGCCAGAAACCGGTCCCCGGAAGCTTGTTTCCTTCCCAGTAAAGAATTGGCTTGGTAGTTTGGTCTGCCCTGTTCCCATGATGCACTGGGCCAGGGTCAGACTAATTTGCATGTAGCCGGGTTCTGAGCTGGGATGGTGCAGTGAGCTAAAAAACGGTGATGGATCAAGCCCTGATCTTTTGACTGGGTAGGAGTGTTCTGCTTAATTCAGATACTCTGTCCATCACCACCCCCTTTATGAATCGTTTTGTCCACCACAAGTGTGGAAGGGTATGCTCAGATGTGAGTCCCTTGCTCACTGCACCATCAGGATTCAAGCAAGCCGGGCCGAAGACGGCTGTAATGCCAGAAACCGGTCCCCGGAAGCTTGTTTCCTTCCCAGTAAAGAATTGGCTTGGTAGTTTGGTCTGCCCTGTTCCCATGATGCACTGGGCCAGGGTCAGACTAATTTGCATGTAGCCGGGTTCTGAGCTGGGATGGTGCAGTGAGCTAAAAAACGGTGATGGATCAAGCCCTGATCTTTTGACTGGGTAGGAGTGTTCTGCTTAATTCAGATACTCTGTCCATCACCACCCCCTTTATGAATCGTTTTGTCCACCACAAGTGTGGAAGGGTATGCTCAGATGTGAGTCCCTTGCTCACTGCACCATCAGGATTCAAGCAAGCCGGGCCGAAGACGGCTGTAATGCCAGAAACCGGTCCCCGGAAGCTTGTTTCCTTCCCAGTAAAGAATTGGCTTGGTAGTTTGGTCTGCCCTGTCCCCATGATGCACTGGGCCAGGGTCAGACTAATTTGCATGTAGCCGGGTTCTGAGCTGGGATGGTGCAGTGAGCTAAAAAACGGTGATGGATCAAGCCCTGATCTTTTGACTGGGTAGGAGTGTTCTGCTTAATTCAGATACTCTGTCCATCACCACCCCCTTTATGAATCGTTTTGTCCACCACAAGTGTGGAAGGGTATGCTCAGATGTGAGTCCCTTGCTCACTGCACCATCAGGATTCAAGCAAGCCGGGCCGAAGACGGCTGTAATGCCAGAAACCGGTCCCCGGAAGCTTGTTTCCTTCCCAGTAAAGAATTGGCTTGGTAGTTTGGTCTGCCCTGTTCCCATGATGCACTGGGCCAGGGTCAGACTAATTTGCATGTAGCCGGGTTCTGAGCTGGGATGGTGCAGTGAGCTAAAAAACGGTGATGGATCAAGCCCTGATCTTTTGACTGGGTAGGAGTGTTCTGCTTAATTCAGATACTCTGTCCATCACCACCCCCTTTATGAATCGTTTTGTCCACCACAAGTGTGGAAGGGTATGCTCAGATGTGAGTCCCTTGCTCACTGCACCATCAGGATTCAAGCAAGCCGGGCCGAAGACGGCTGTAATGCCAGAAACCGGTCCCCGGAAGCTTGTTTCCTTCCCAGTAAAGAATTGGCTTGGTAGTTTGGTCTGCCCTGTTCCCATGATGCACTGGGCCAGGGTCAGACTAATTTGCATGTAGCCGGGTTCTGAGCTGGGATGGTGCAGTGAGCTAAAAAACGGTGATGGATCAAGCCCTGATCTTTTGACTGGGTAGGAGTGTTCTGCTTAATTCAGATACTCTGTCCATCACCACCCCCTTTATGAATCGTTTTGTCCACCACAAGTGTGGAAGGGTATGCTCAGATGTGAGTCCCTTGCTCACTGCACCATCAGGATTCAAGCAAGCCGGGCCGAAGACGGCTGTAATGCCAGAAACCGGTCCCCGGAAGCTTGTTTCCTTCCCAGTAAAGAATTGGCTTGGTAGTTTGGTCTGCCCTGTTCCCATGATGCACTGGGCCAGGGTCAGACTAATTTGCATGTAGCCGGGTTCTGAGCTGGGATGGTGCAGTGAGCTAAAAAACGGTGATGGATCAAGCCCTGATCTTTTGACTGGGTAGGAGTGTTCTGCTTAATTCAGATACTCTGTCCATCACCACCCCCTTTATGAATCGTTTTGTCCACCACAAGTGTGGAAGGGTATGCTCAGATGTGAGTCCCTTGCTCACTGCACCATCAGGATTCAAGCAAGCCGGGCCGAAGACGGCTGTAATGCCAGAAACCGGTCCCCGGAAGCTTGTTTCCTTCCCAGTAAAGAATTGGCTTGGTAGTTTGGTCTGCCCTGTTCCCATGATGCACTGGGCCAGGGTCAGACTAATTTGCATGTAGCCGGGTTCTGAGCTGGGATGGTGCAGTGAGCTAAAAAACGGTGATGGATCAAGCCCTGATCTTTTGACTGGGTAGGAGTGTTCTGCTTAATTCAGATACTCTGTCCATCACCACCCCCTTTATGAATCGTTTTGTCCACCACAAGTGTGGAAGGGTATGCTCAGATGTGGGTCCCTTGCTCACTGCACCATCAGGATTCAAGCAAGCCGGGCCGAAGACGGCTGTAATGCCAGAAACCGGTCCCCGGAAGCTTGTTTCCTTCCCAGTAAAGAATTGGCTTGGTAGTTTGGTCTGCCCTGTTCCCATGATGCACTGGGCCAGGGTCAGACTAATTTGCATGTAGCCGGGTTCTGAGCTGGGATGGTGCAGTGAGCTAAAAAACGGTGATGGATCAAGCCCTGATCTTTTGACTGGGTAGGAGTGTTCTGCTTAATTCAGATACTCTGTCCATCACCACCCCCTTTATGAATCGTTTTGTCCACCACAAGTGTGGAAGGGTATGCTCAGATGTGAGTCCCTTGCTCACTGCACCATCAGGATTCAAGCAAGCCGGGCCGAAGACGGCTGTAATGCCAGAAACCGGTCCCCGGAAGCTTGTTTCCTTCCCAGTAAAGAATTGGCTTGGTAGTTTGGTCTGCCCTGTTCCCATGATGCACTGGGCCAGGGTCAGACTAATTTGCATGTAGCCGGGTTCTGAGCTGGGATGGTGCAGTGAGCTAAAAAACGGTGATGGATCAAGCCCTGATCTTTTGACTGGGTAGGAGTGTTCTGCTTAATTCAGATACTCTGTCCATCACCACCCCCTTTATGAATCGTTTTGTCCACCACAAGTGTGGAAGGGTATGCTCAGATGTGAGTCCCTTGCTCACTGCACCATCAGGATTCAAGCAAGCCGGGCCGAAGACGGCTGTAATGCCAGAAACCGGTCCCCGGAAGCTTGTTTCCTTCCCAGTAAAGAATTGGCTTGGTAGTTTGGTCTGCCCTGTTCCCATGATGCACTGGGCCAGGGTCAGACTAATTTGCATGTAGCCGGGTTCTGAGCTGGGATGGTGCAGTGAGCTAAAAAACGGTGATGGATCAAGCCCTGATCTTTTGACTGGGTAGGAGTGTTCTGCTTAATTCAGATACTCTGTCCATCACCACCCCCTTTATGAATCGTTTTGTCCACCACAAGTGTGGAAGGGTATGCTCAGATGTGAGTCCCTTGCTCACTGCACCATCAGGATTCAAGCAAGCCGGGCCGAAGACGGCTGTAATGCCAGAAACCGGTCCCCGGAAGCTTGTTTCCTTCCCAGTAAAGAATTGGCTTGGTAGTTTGGTCTGCCCTGTTCCCATGATGCACTGGGCCAGGGTCAGACTAATTTGCATGTAGCCGGGTTCTGAGCTGGGATGGTGCAGTGAGCTAAAAAACGGTGATGGATCAAGCCCTGATCTTTTGACTGGGTAGGAGTGTTCTGCTTAATTCAGATACTCTGTCCATCACCACCCCCTTTATGAATCGTTTTGTCCACCACAAGTGTGGAAGGGTATGCTCAGATGTGAGTCCCTTGCTCACTGCACCATCAGGATTCAAGCAAGCCGGGCCGAAGACGGCTGTAATGCCAGAAACCGGTCCCCGGAAGCTTGTTTCCTTCCCAGTAAAGAATTGGCTTGGTAGTTTGGTCTGCCCTGTTCCCATGATGCACTGGGCCAGGGTCAGACTAATTTGCATGTAGCCGGGTTCTGAGCTGGGATGGTGCAGTGAGCTAAAAAACGGTGATGGATCAAGCCCTGATCTTTTGACTGGGTAGGAGTGTTCTGCTTAATTCAGATACTCTGTCCATCACCACCCCCTTTATGAATCGTTTTGTCCACCACAAGTGTGGAAGGGTATGCTCAGATGTGAGTCCCTTGCTCACTGCACCATCAGGATTCAAGCAAGCCGGGCCGAAGACGGCTGTAATGCCAGAAACCGGTCCCCGGAAGCTTGTTTCCTTCCCAGTAAAGAATTGGCTTGGTAGTTTGGTCTGCCCTGTTCCCATGATGCACTGGGCCAGGGTCAGACTAATTTGCATGTAGCCGGGTTCTGAGCTGGGATGGTGCAGTGAGCTAAAAAACGGTGATGGATCAAGCCCTGATCTTTTGACTGGGTAGGAGTGTTCTGCTTAATTCAGATACTCTGTCCATCACCACCCCCTTTATGAATCGTTTTGTCCACCACAAGTGTGGAAGGGTATGCTCAGATGTGAGTCCCTTGCTCACTGCACCATCAGGATTCAAGCAAGCCGGGCCGAAGACGGCTGTAATGCCAGAAACCGGTCCCCGGAAGCTTGTTTCCTTCCCAGTAAAGAATTGGCTTGGTAGTTTGGTCTGCCCTGTTCCCATGATGCACTGGGCCAGGGTCAGACTAATTTGCATGTAGCCGGGTTCTGAGCTGGGATGGTGCAGTGAGCTAAAAAACGGTGATGGATCAAGCCCTGATCTTTTGACTGGGTAGGAGTGTTCTGCTTAATTCAGATACTCTGTCCATCACCACCCCCTTTATGAATCGTTTTGTCCACCACAAGTGTGGAAGGGTATGCTCAGATGTGAGTCCCTTGCTCACTGCACCATCAGGATTCAAGCAAGCCGGGCCGAAGACGGCTGTAATGCCAGAAACCGGTCCCCGGAAGCTTGTTTCCTTCCCAGTAAAGAATTGGCTTGGTAGTTTGGTCTGCCCTGTTCCCATGATGCACTGGGCCAGGGTCAGACTAATTTGCATGTAGCCGGGTTCTGAGCTGGGATGGTGCAGTGAGCTAAAAAACGGTGATGGATCAAGCCCTGATCTTTTGACTGGGTAGGAGTGTTCTGCTTAATTCAGATACTCTGTCCATCACCACCCCCTTTATGAATCGTTTTGTCCACCACAAGTGTGGAAGGGTATGCTCAGATGTGAGTCCCTTGCTCACTGCACCATCAGGATTCAAGCAAGCCGGGCCGAAGACGGCTGTAATGCCAGAAACCGGTCCCCGGAAGCTTGTTTCCTTCCCAGTAAAGAATTGGCTTGGTAGTTTGGTCTGCCCTGTTCCCATGATGCACTGGGCCAGGGTCAGACTAATTTGCATGTAGCCGGGTTCTGAGCTGGGATGGTGCAGTGAGCTAAAAAACGGTGATGGATCAAGCCCTGATCTTTTGACTGGGTAGGAGTGTTCTGCTTAATTCAGATACTCTGTCCATCACCACCCCCTTTATGAATCGTTTTGTCCACCACAAGTGTGGAAGGGTATGCTCAGATGTGAGTCCCTTGCTCACTGCACCATCAGGATTCAAGCAAGCCGGGCCGAAGACGGCTGTAATGCCAGAAACCGGTCCCCGGAAGCTTGTTTCCTTCCCAGTAAAGAATTGGCTTGGTAGTTTGGTCTGCCCTGTTCCCATGATGCACTGGGCCAGGGTCAGACTAATTTGCATGTAGCCGGGTTCTGAGCTGGGATGGTGCAGTGAGCTAAAAAACGGTGATGGATCAAGCCCTGATCTTTTGACTGGGTAGGAGTGTTCTGCTTAATTCAGATACTCTGTCCATCACCACCCCCTTTATGAATCGTTTTGTCCACCACAAGTGTGGAAGGGTATGCTCAGATGTGAGTCCCTTGCTCACTGCACCATCAGGATTCAAGCAAGCCGGGCCGAAGACGGCTGTAATGCCAGAAACCGGTCCCCGGAAGCTTGTTTCCTTCCCAGTAAAGAATTGGCTTGGTAGTTTGGTCTGCCCTGTTCCCATGATGCACTGGGCCAGGGTCAGACTAATTTGCATGTAGCCGGGTTCTGAGCTGGGATGGTGCAGTGAGCTAAAAAACGGTGATGGATCAAGCCCTGATCTTTTGACTGGGTAGGAGTGTTCTGCTTAATTCAGATACTCTGTCCATCACCACCCCCTTTATGAATCGTTTTGTCCACCACAAGTGTGGAAGGGTATGCTCAGATGTGAGTCCCTTGCTCACTGCACCATCAGGATTCAAGCAAGCCGGGCCGAAGACGGCTGTAATGCCAGAAACCGGTCCCCGGAAGCTTGTTTCCTTCCCAGTAAAGAATTGGCTTGGTAGTTTGGTCTGCCCTGTTCCCATGATGCACTGGGCCAGGGTCAGACTAATTTGCATGTAGCCGGGTTCTGAGCTGGGATGGTGCAGTGAGCTAAAAAACGGTGATGGATCAAGCCCTGATCTTTTGACTGGGTAGGAGTGTTCTGCTTAATTCAGATACTCTGTCCATCACCACCCCCTTTATGAATCGTTTTGTCCACCACAAGTGTGGAAGGGTATGCTCAGATGTGAGTCCCTTGCTCACTGCACCATCAGGATTCAAGCAAGCCGGGCCGAAGACGGCTGTAATGCCAGAAACCGGTCCCCGGAAGCTTGTTTCCTTCCCAGTAAAGAATTGGCTTGGTAGTTTGGTCTGCCCTGTTCCCATGATGCACTGGGCCAGGGTCAGACTAATTTGCATGTAGCCGGGTTCTGAGCTGGGATGGTGCAGTGAGCTAAAAAACGGTGATGGATCAAGCCCTGATCTTTTGACTGGGTAGGAGTGTTCTGCTTAATTCAGATACTCTGTCCATCACCACCCCCTTTATGAATCGTTTTGTCCACCACAAGTGTGGAAGGGTATGCTCAGATGTGAGTCCCTTGCTCACTGCACCATCAGGATTCAAGCAAGCCGGGCCGAAGACGGCTGTAATGCCAGAAACCGGTCCCCGGAAGCTTGTTTCCTTCCCAGTAAAGAATTGGCTTGGTAGTTTGGTCTGCCCTGTTCCCATGATGCACTGGGCCAGGGTCAGACTAATTTGCATGTAGCCTGGTTCTGAGCTGGGATGGTGCAGTGAGCTAAAAAACGGTGATGGATCAAGCCCTGATCTTTTGACTGGGTAGGAGTGTTCTGCTTAATTCAGATACTCTGTCCATCACCACCCCCTTTATGAATCGTTTTGTCCACCACAAGTGTGGAAGGGTATGCTCAGATGTGAGTCCCTTGCTCACTGCACCATCAGGATTCAAGCAAGCCGGGCCGAAGACGGCTGTAATGCCAGAAACCGGTCCCCGGAAGCTTGTTTCCTTCCCAGTAAAGAATTGGCTTGGTAGTTTGGTCTGCCCTGTTCCCATGATGCACTGGGCCAGGGTCAGACTAATTTGCATGTAGCCGGGTTCTGAGCTGGGATGGTGCAGTGAGCTAAAAAACGGTGATGGATCAAGCCCTGATCTTTTGACTGGGTAGGAGTGTTCTGCTTAATTCAGATACTCTGTCCATCACCACCCCCTTTATGAATCGTTTTGTCCACCACAAGTGTGGAAGGGTATGCTCAGATGTGAGTCCCTTGCTCACTGCACCATCAGGATTCAAGCAAGCCGGGCCGAAGACGGCTGTAATGCCAGAAACCGGTCCCCGGAAGCTTGTTTCCTTCCCAGTAAAGAATTGGCTTGGTAGTTTGGTCTGCCCTGTTCCCATGATGCACTGGGCCAGGGTCAGACTAATTTGCATGTAGCCGGGTTCTGAGCTGGGATGGTGCAGTGAGCTAAAAAACGGTGATGGATCAAGCCCTGATCTTTTGACTGGGTAGGAGTGTTCTGCTTAATTCAGATACTCTGTCCATCACCACCCCCTTTATGAATCGTTTTGTCCACCACAAGTGTGGAAGGGTATGCTCAGATGTGAGTCCCTTGCTCACTGCACCATCAGGATTCAAGCAAGCCGGGCCGAAGACGGCTGTAATGCCAGAAACCGGTCCCCGGAAGCTTGTTTCCTTCCCAGTAAAGAATTGGCTTGGTAGTTTGGTCTGCCCTGTTCCCATGATGCACTGGGCCAGGGTCAGACTAATTTGCATGTAGCCGGGTTCTGAGCTGGGATGGTGCAGTGAGCTAAAAAACGGTGATGGATCAAGCCCTGATCTTTTGACTGGGTAGGAGTGTTCTGCTTAATTCAGATACTCTGTCCATCACCACCCCCTTTATGAATCGTTTTGTCCACCACAAGTGTGGAAGGGTATGCTCAGATGTGAGTCCCTTGCTCACTGCACCATCAGGATTCAAGCAAGCCGGGCCGAAGACGGCTGTAATGCCAGAAACCGGTCCCCGGAAGCTTGTTTCCTTCCCAGTAAAGAATTGGCTTGGTAGTTTGGTCTGCCCTGTTCCCATGATGCACTGGGCCAGGGTCAGACTAATTTGCATGTAGCCGGGTTCTGAGCTGGGATGGTGCAGTGAGCTAAAAAACGGTGATGGATCAAGCCCTGATCTTTTGACTGGGTAGGAGTGTTCTGCTTAATTCAGATACTCTGTCCATCACCACCCCCTTTATGAATCGTTTTGTCCACCACAAGTGTGGAAGGGTATGCTCAGATGTGAGTCCCTTGCTCACTGCACCATCAGGATTCAAGCAAGCCGGGCCGAAGACGGCTGTAATGCCAGAAACCGGTCCCCGGAAGCTTGTTTCCTTCCCAGTAAAGAATTGGCTTGGTAGTTTGGTCTGCCCTGTTCCCATGATGCACTGGGCCAGGGTCAGACTAATTTGCATGTAGCCGGGTTCTGAGCTGGGATGGTGCAGTGAGCTAAAAAACGGTGATGGATCAAGCCCTGATCTTTTGACTGGGTAGGAGTGTTCTGCTTAATTCAGATACTCTGTCCATCACCACCCCCTTTATGAATCGTTTTGTCCACCACAAGTGTGGAAGGGTATGCTCAGATGTGAGTCCCTTGCTCACTGCACCATCAGGATTCAAGCAAGCCGGGCCGAAGACGGCTGTAATGCCAGAAACCGGTCCCCGGAAGCTTGTTTCCTTCCCAGTAAAGAATTGGCTTGGTAGTTTGGTCTGCCCTGTTCCCATGATGCACTGGGCCAGGGTCAGACTAATTTGCATGTAGCCGGGTTCTGAGCTGGGATGGTGCAGTGAGCTAAAAAACGGTGATGGATCAAGCCCTGATCTTTTGACTGGGTAGGAGTGTTCTGCTTAATTCAGATACTCTGTCCATCACCACCCCCTTTATGAATCGAATTATTTATTCTAACAGCTGCTTCTAGCGCTTTTATTTTATGATCATCAAAAGAACCTATCAGTGGCCACTGATTTTTGGGGTCCCTTTTCGTATATTTATGCCATAGTTTACTATAGCTATGGCGACTAGTCCTTGTTTAGTGAACATGTCCTTATTAGGGGTGCCTTCCAATGGAGCTGGATGGTTCATCTCTAATAAGCAGTCCAGGTTGATCCAACTACTGACCAATGGGGCGAAGATAGGCATGACGGGTTACAACGGGGACAAAAGTCTGCACTACCTATCCTTCACTACTTCGTGAAGACTAGACAGAATATTTTTATTCTGCAGTATTCGCAAATAGGGAATACCCAAAGAGAGAACCAATATCGAACAATTAATGTTCGTTCAATCAAACAATCAATGGCGAGAAAGAAATAGGCGCGACGGGTTACAACGGGGGCAAAAGCCTGCACTACCTATTCTTCACTATCTGCAAAGGAGGACAGAATACTTTTTACCCTTCCCCGTTTGTAGACAGAGAATTCTCGAGAAAAACAATTCTCGAACAAACAATGTTCGGGCAAACAATCAATCAGTGGGGGAGAAAAGATAGGCACGACGGATTACAACGGGGGCAAAAGCCTGCGTTACCTACCCTTCGCTGCATGCAAAGGAAGAGAGAATACTTTTATCCCTCTCAGTTTGCAGACAGAGAATCTCCAAGAGAACCAACAATTCGGAGAGTAATACTAGTATTTTCAATCAAACAATCAAATATTTCTTAGTTTGTCGTGTTACACGACCTTACCCGGACCGCATGGACAGTTTCTTGTCTTCCGCTTCCAGCGCCCGATCGTCCTCTACTCTCTGCTGCTACCGTGGCACTCCTGATGGTTCCCAGTCAGGACCGAAGATCACTCGGGGAGAGGTCTGCTCGGAACCAGTGAAGTTCAGATGATCGGCTGTCAGACGAGGGTCTATTGGACAGGAGCTCTTCCGATCGTTGCAGTCGTTCACTCTGTCGTTGGGACCTCTCCCACCGGATCCACGTGTCGCTGATGGGCCCCACATTGGGCGCCAATTGTTGAAGGTCAGCAAAAATGGTCAGGCGATTTAGTCGATGTTTCTTAAGTAATTTTGCCCGGCGTTAAACGCCTCTAATACCTTATGAAGATTTATCAAAATAAAGAGGCAGGCGCTGGAGACAGGAAGACAGGAAACACGTTTTATTCCGACGGAGCAGAACACATCAGATCGGACAACAAGGTATCGTCTCGAGGTGCTCTCTGTAAGCCTCTCTGAGGCCTGATCTTTTATACACTGGTTTATGAATGAGACCGTTCTTTATTACAATAAAGACATTGTGAAGTAGTGAAAGATGACATCCCCTGTGTCCCCCCCCCCCCCCCGTTCCGGCTCATTCCAACATGTGGCTACAGTAGAGGTCCTCACCCCCCATGCAACAGGAGGGGGCTATCACGCAGCTGAGTGTTTCGCCGATTCCTTTGGAATGTGTGTGCCTGATCGAATCACAAGGGGTGGGGAGGCCATGATCAATAGTAGCTTCTTTGAAAAGGGTCGAGTGCATACAGTAGTGGGCAATAAACTGTATCCTCAGGCCAAGGGATGACCAGCGGTTCGTACAGACAATCGGGCTCGGAGGAAGGGGTCATCAAAGGAGAGGTATTCATGGAAGGAAAGGATCAGTGTGACCAGTGTGGATAATCGGAAGGAGGTGTTGGTCAGGCGCGGGGCGTGATTCCTAGAGACAGAGTCATGTGGAAGAGGAGGGTTCATGACTTACGCATGTGGATGCGGGGTCAGCCAAAGTGCATGGGGGAGGCTTGCAGGGTCAGGGAAGTGCGCTGGTGATCGATCGTGAACAGGGAGATTATGGTACCTAAAATGGCTGTCGTGTATGTTCATACGTGAGTCTGAGGAGTGGACAAGATGGCGCAGATGATGTTTAGTTCACGATCTAAAATTCCACAAAATTGCGTCCAATTTTGTGTGTATACCCGCAATGTGACCCGCCACTAAGGTGATGAGGTCAATCTGCACCTCCATTTTATTCGATTGGTAGTTCAGGACTTTTTTGGCTTGATCTAAGGAGCTTAATAAAGTCCTGATCCATGTTGACGGCTGGTCTCCTTGTGTCTTATTTAAATCTTTGGGATCTGGGTCCATCGTGCTACCTGATGAAATAGTTATTGGTGCTGTTTGGTTTGAGTGACGGTCATTTATTGACGTGGTGTTACTGTCATTTATTGTGAGGTTATGATGATTTCTTTTTTCCGCTGGGCAGCGTGGGGTAGACATCGCCAAACCTAGACTCGAGTGATGGTTTTTGGGACTCGGATCGGTTCGTAGTGCTCCACCTTGAGTATCGAAGTACATCGATATTCTCTCCGTGAGTTCCTCCAATTCGGAGTCATTTGATAAAAACAGCGGTTTTAGCCATGGATCCCCGTCACAAGGGGATACTGAGAGTGAATTGCTGTGACTTGCCGGAAACTCGTTGAGACTTGTTGGACCTTTAAGCTCCATTACTTCAGCCAGATCGGTGAATGTTGTGCTGTTGTTTATATTCCGACTGTTATCCTTTGCGATGGGATCAACCGCAATGTCCTTTGAGATTACAGCGTGGTCTTTTTCCCCTGAATAGGGGTTTGGGTAATGCACTTGTGCGATAACAAACGCTGAGTTACCATTGGATAAAGGGGCCCTTGGGTTGCGGTGCAGGATTTGGCCCTTGTTGATCGTGAGTCCTGTTCGGCGGGCTTTTAGGTGGGGAGGGTGCGTTAATTGGGGAAATAGGGTTTGGCAGATTGCTGGCCTCTGCTGTTGGTGCATAAATTACCGCAATAGGGTCCTTTAGATAAAAGAATTTTAGAAGCCCCGTTTTTCTTGTGGGATTTGATGTAATTTCGGGGGTTGGTGCTGAGACCAGCCTCTCCCTTGGACTCGATTGAGCCCCTGTGGGTTTGTCTTCTACGTTTGGCTTCTTCGTTTTTTTGGGGGGCTTTTTACTTTCCATCGGATGTCGCATTTTCCCTGATCTCATTTCACCGGCTGGGACTAGGAGCCCGCACCTTTCCCCTTCTTACCCCCCTAAACCTTGATGAAGGGGTACTGGGGTCTTGGCGTGGTCCAGTGTGGACCAACACGGTAGTGTATGAAGGATGGGCGGCGGGGTTATAAGTTTATGAGCCAGCTAATAGAGGAGCTTGGCTCCCTCTTCCTCTTCCTCCCGCAGATGGTCTTCGTCCTTAAACCTGGTTCTTCAATTTAATTTCTTCGCAGATTATCTGCCTGTCTTTGCTAGTCCGCTAAGCTGCGGGCTGCCTCCCGCTGATCGTCGCCCCTCTTCACCCCTGTCCTCTTCGCGACACAAGAGCAGCACAAGGGTGGCGGGTGCCTGCTGACTTGACAGACACCTTGCTCCCCCCCCCCTAAGCCCCACTTAGTCCTGGGGCATCCCAAGGGTGGCTACTATTGCCTGGCTACTATTGCCTGGGGAGTACTAGAGGGGGCAACTGTATCCAGTCGGCAGTGTTTGTGATGCTAGCAGTCCGGGGCGAATGCAGGTGGGCACTTGTGAGTACAGGTGAGGCCGGACTATTGCTGCGCTCTCACCTTGCTCCTTTTGACACTTCCTGACTGCTGCTTCATTGCTTCGCTGCTTGCCACGGCTCTCCTCTCTCCTCCCTCCGCACTGTAGCCTGCTGAGAGCCGGTTGGCTGGATGTCTGGTTGCCTAGTTCAACTGGGTGCCTGAGGGGCCAAGAGGTCCGTCACCGCCGCTGCTACTGCCACTCTTCCTCCCCCAGCCTAGGAGGGCGGGGGGGCTCTAGGGTGTTTGTGTTGGTGTTGAGCCCTGGTTCCCTAGTTCAGCTCAGGCAGGTCGCGGCGGTGTTCGGGCTCGGGCTCGGCATGGGTATAAAGCACCGGCGTCTCCCGTCTCCCGAATGCTCCCGAATTTGCCTGGAATCCGCGGCTCTCCCGCGACTCTCCACTTTTCGCGGGCCTTTTTTTTTTTTTTCGGCTCGCGGCTTTGTTTGCTTGCCGCTACCGCCGCGCTCACTGCTGCCGCTGCTGCTGCTGCTGCGTTCGCTCTGCTTGTTCTGCTTGCTCTCTGGCGCCACCGGAAGTTAGTGTTCTCCAATATTACATACCTGGGTATTCGGCTGACTTCCACTATTGCAAAAACGATCTCCCTCAATTATAGGCTATTGATAGACCAAACTACCAAAGCGCTCTCTGACTGGTCTCGTCTCAATTTGGCCTGGTATGGGAGGTTAGCGGCGGTAAAGATGATTGTGTTACCGCGTATCCTTTACCTGTTTCAGATGCTCCTGTTGAGCCCACCGCCGGGCGTCCTCCGGAAGCTGCAGGGGCTCCTTAATAAATTCTTGTGGAGCAACAAGAGGCTGAGGCTCGCACTGCCACTTATCATTGCGCTGAGGACGGTGAGAGGGATGGGCTTACCCCTATTAAGTGCTTATTATCAGGCGACTTGTCTCCGCTGGGTCACAGAGTGGAATAGACCTTTGTCCAGCAAGCTCTGGAATTTTATGGATCAAACAGTGGCTGGCTGCAATATTTGGGGCGAACTCTGGTTTCCGCGCAAGCACAGAGCATGGGGCCTCTACTCGTCGCCTGTAACTTCACCGACTCTCAAGGTGTGGGACCAGCTAGCACTGCGCAGGGGTTGGACTGCGTTTCCCTCCCCTATGACCCCTATTGTGGATAACCCAGAGTTTCTGCTGGGGCGCGCATCCCCCGTCTTTCACCGCTGGAGGGAGGAAGGCTGTAAGAGAATGGGCTCCCTGTTTGACCTATATGGCTTGATCCCCTTCTCCCGGTTACGCCAAGAATATTTTAACTTACCGGAGTCGGACGCTTATCATTACTGGCGCACTGGGTGACCCAGCCCGGCAATGTCGCCCTGATGTCCCGTCCCTTGTCCACCTTTAAAAAATGGCTCGTTTGCAAAAAAGATGATCGTAAGCTCAACTCTGAACTTTACGCAATGATCCTTAAGCACCCTACGAAGCAGCGCACGAAGGCGCAGGTTCGGGGGGGGGGAAACTAAACTGGGGCGTCCTTTGACGCCCAAAGAACGGGAACACATTTTTTATCGCGCTCATCACACGGCCTCCAATACCGCAGGTGCGGAATTTGCCTATAAGATGGTCGCTTATTGGTACTAAACACCAGCGCGCATCAAGTCCTGGGATAGAACTGCGTCAGGCCTCTGCTGGCGGGGGTGTGGCTCTTCTGGTACTCTAGTGCACCTGATGTGGCACTGCCCGAAACGGGTGCGCTATTGGACTAAGATTCTAGACAACATTGATGAAGCCTTCCAAATTGCACTGCCCGGGCCCCTGAGCACACACTGCTGGGACTGCCCCCACCCCAAATCTTTCCCATTGCGCTCGCTGAGAGGTAGACAGATTGCGTTAGCTTTGCTGGCAGCGCGACAGGTCCTTTTAACGCAATGGGGTTCCTTGGCTGCACCTGATGCACGCGACTGGATCCGGAGACTTTGGCATATTCTCGCAATGGAGCGGCTGTCACTTAGCATGGAACGGAAGGGGGCAGAATACGCGAAGCTATGGGGCCCATTTCTGAAGCTCCTCTCCAAAGAAATGAGGGAACCAGCTGGGGCCACAAAGGTAGTTTAAGCTGCTTTGAGGGGTGACAGACGACCAGGGGATAGTAGGATAAGAATGCAGAGGCTGATGCGGAGGGGGCAGGAAGAAGGGGGTACGGGGGGGGGGGAGGGGGTGGGTGTTTGTCTGTTTTCTTGTTCTTTTCCTTCTATAAAGGTGGTATCTTAGCAGTCGCCGGCCATGCACACCATGGACTGAAGCTCTTTTATGCGGGGTCGCCCTTTGCGTTGTAGACCTGTACGCTGTGTACTGACCATACCGCTACGCTCTGCCGGCCGATGCATGTAGGCAGTTGAGCTGTGTCTGTGTTCCTATACCACGTAACAAAAATGATTGATTCTAAAGCCTATGAGCTTTATTTAAAACCTGGTAGGCGGGAACTTGAAAGGCGACAGATGTTCCGTCCACCATATTTACATGCCTTGGACTATAATGCACTTGTAATATGGCCGACTGGATAATCATTCAATGAAGCCTAACATATTTACTAATGCTGTATAACTAGGGCTCCCAATGTTATGGTATATTTTCTATTTTTAACACTTCAATCTGTACGTAACTATATTTGTTTTTTGCCATCTTTTTTTTTTTTTTTTTTTTTTTTATAAAACCTTTATTGTGCATGAAAAGTGTACAAATACGGGCCCACAACCGTCAGGCCGGCCACAATACTTTCAGCATAAAAGCAAACATTACAGAATCCCAGCGGTACCAGGATAAACAGTACCAATACACGGAGTAATTCTTCAAACGAATACGTGCCACCAGGAAAACAGGAGCAGTGAAGGTTAGGTTTTAAAAATTTTTAGGTATAAAACTTAAACAGGGAAGAATAGAGATCAAGGAGTACTGAGTCCGTGTTATAACTGCACATCATGAGTAGGCAACAGCATAGTACAATATCACCCATAGAAGCGACATCTAAAACAACATGGCGGATCAAGGCAAAACAACAGGAGCGTAGACTGGCAAGCACACGCCACGCATAGCGCCACCCACTCCTACTAACCCTACCTTCGGACCCAAGACGGAAACAGGTAAAGAAAAGCGCAGAAAATAGAAGGCCCATAGAAACGAACTATATGAAAGTAAACCCTCCCCCCCCCCACCCTACATCAATGCGGAGGCTACGGCCTACCCCCCCCCCGACAATGTGTCTGTCGCCCACAAGAACCCGAAATATAGAAGGAGAAAAGAAAGAAAAAGAAAAAGAAATCCCTAATATTGGAGGAGGGCCCATCCAAAATCACCCGAACTCCCCGGCCATAAAACCTCGTCACCCCCCATAATAACGAGTAGAGCGTCAATATTTATAGAAAGCAGGGAGAGACATCAGAAAGCGCTGCAGCACACTTCGAGGAGGCGTCCCGTCTCGGGCCCCCACCCGCCCCTTAAACACAGTCAACACAAAAGAAGGTCACGCCTAGCCCTGGCCAGATTTCAAGCGTCCATCCAAATATGGCCCCGGATGACACTCCGCCCCAAACAGAACAAAGGGATAAGATGGCCGCCCTCTACATGGAGAAGGTCCCCCTGCGTGAATCATACAAACACAGTCACAAACCATGGCAATCCAGAATAATGTCGCACCCGAGTCCACCCAATGCAGCACAAAACAGCAACTGAAACCCAGAGCATTTCCGGCCTGGGCAACGTAGAAACAGAGTCGTATCCCCAGCTGAGCCACGAACGAAGACAAGTGTCCATTGTCCAACAGGAAAGGCAGAGGCAGGCAGGGAAACAAAGTAGCGTTCACGACATGGGCTGGCGGTAGTCCCACAAAGGGCACAGTCTCAGGATGTTCCACAAGCTGATAATTGCGCTGCAACAATGTTCCCATGCCGGTTTCAGGAGAGGTTCGGTCGATCACACAAGGGGGGTCAGCTGGCGAGGCATTCTCCTGCCCGAGAGTGGTTGCGTCCTGCCTCTCACCGAGCGCACAGAAGCGATCATGCCAGTCCGACCTCAGCTCGGCTAGCGCTGCAAGGATGGAGGCATGGGTGATGGGATGTGGCCGATCTAGTGAATCGGCAGTGCGAGGAACGACAAAGGGGTCCGATCGCAACTCGAGATCATGGAGGGCGAGATCTTCAGGGGCAGAGACTGAATCCATCCGTACCGCGGAGGAGACGACCGCCATATTGTGCACCAACCTAGGGTCCCCGCTCATTCAAGTGGGACACACGATAGGCAGCCGGGGTGTAATCGCAGATAAACGTCTGAGCTCTCCCCAGTAGCGTGCACTGGATCCTGTAGGTTCCGGATGGCAACCCGTCCCGGCGTGTAGCAATGGCAAAGCGCAGCGGCCATTTCCACCTCAGCGAATTCAAAGCAACGCAGCGCACCTTAACATCGGTATGAGGGGAAAGGCGTTATGAACTCACAGCCGGTCGAAGAGTCCTTCCACAGGAGGGATCAGTGCGGGCACCTGACAGGCAGTCATGGCGGGGGGCGCAGGCACATCACTCGCAGGCGGGAGCCGTGGAGTTCCGGCCGTCTCCAGCTGGGCGCATCGACCCGGGGCACTGGTCCAGGGCTCGGCTTCGGTCGTCAAGAAAACCCGCCTTTACCACCAACAATCGGGCAGGTAGGAGCACCGGAGGGACGCCACCGGCCACAGCGCGCCTCGCTCGTCCTTTCGCGGCTACTTTGTCGCCGGATAGTAATCAGGATAGATTAGCAGCAAAACAGGCTCGGGGAGCCGGGTGATTACACGTCCGTCTCCGTCGCCATCTTGGCTCCTCCCCCCGTTTTTTGCCATCTTATCAGTATTTATCCATATTTCTTTTTTGTTTGCAACACAAAAAAGTTGCAACACACTATATTTCCACATTTATTTAACTGATGAACATGCAGTTATACTTTTTTGCCAGTGGTGTTTTAGCAAATTAATCAGCCAAATATACCATAATGATACACCTGCAGATAAATATTGGCATATACTAGAATTAGCTAGCATTATTCCAAAAATGCATGTTGACATAATATGTTGTTATTTAAGGAAATCTCAAGTCCCCATGCTGCCCCTCTGCTCAGCTGTTGGCCTGGAATTGATGAAAGAGAGCATGGAAAGTCATTCAAAGGAACCACACATTTCTGCGTTTATCCTCCTTTAACCCCTTCCCTGCGCCACGAATTCTGCCGTGCTGAGGCGGGGCTAGGGGGTGAGTGCAGCGCTGCAGTGCTCATGACAGAATCATGCCGTTATGAGTCACGGCCGGCGTGGGCTCATGCCGGCGTGGTTCCGTCATGACCCTGCCCGCTCATTAATTTGCCTGCACAGGTGGTGAATTAGTGCCGAGTGGGCGGAGTGGCAGCGGCATGACGGAACCACGCCGTCATGAGCACACGCCGTCTGTGGCTCATGACGGTGTGGTTCCATCATAGGCACTCAAGGGGTTAAAAATAAATGCAGACACAAAACCCATTGTTTTCTGTCTATATTTATCTGTAAAAGTCAGTAAAAACTAAAAACTGGGAGCCTCATGTATAACCTAAGGAATCTGTTAGTTCAAGTCAACACTCGATCTCTATGATTGAATGGTCAGGAGAACCTGTGCAGCCAATGGTATTTCGATTTATTTTTATTGTCATTGAGCTTATAAAAACAGAAATTTCTCTTGTAGTTTTATCACTGAGAAACCTGCAAGTGCAAATTATATCCCCATATATTGAGGCTCAGGGATACTGTGCCTATATAGTTTTCCACAATGTTGACAGCATGTAGGTGCTAAACGTCACCGACGTCATACCAAAATGCTTGTTTGGGGCACCTGCACTTTGGTGGAGTGTATTAACCCCTGGTCCATAAAAAAACATTCCACAACTATATAATTCCTACATCTGCCCATCCTAAGGATCCTATAGCTGGGTGGCAGACCTACGTGGATTTGCATTTGTCACATTTTCAGCCTTTTCTCAAAAACATGTTGTTTCTCTTGAGTCTTAGTCAGAAGGAACATATCTATGCCTGACCCACATCTGCAGTCCCCTGGCTTTCACGAGTGTGCGGATACCAGTGGGGTTTTCAATGCTCTTAAGTTGCCTGGAGCTTATAAGGTGGTTGCACTGAAGCGAAGTTCTGCTACCCGGAGATCAAGGAGCATATTTATAACAAAGTCACGCAGCACAGCAAGTCACCCTGCTGCTCTGCGTGACAGGTAAAGGGCAGGAATGTGCCGTATTTAAAAGAATACAACACATTCCTGCCTTTTTTCCCTGCGCTTGTGCCATTTTGCCTGACTAGCACCAAAGCAGGCACCCTTGCACCATGGCGCAAAGGTGCCTGCATTCTATGCAGGATTGTTTTTGCGCAGGAAGGGGCACCTACCTGCACAAAAACAATCCAGAGAGGCATTTTCTCTTTATATGTGTGCTGCAGAATGCAGCACAAATAGAAAGAGGAAGTAACAAGGAGAAATAAGTATATTTTTCCTCGTTACACCTCCCCTAAGAAGTCATATGTTTTTGGAAAATTCCCAGGTCTGCCAGAGATGGTGAATCTGGGAATGTGTCAAAATCCATGGGTGGATGCATGGGAACACCCAAGCAATGCCCATGTATTGCCTTCCCAGGGCAGAGTAACGCAACGCAGCGATTTGCACTGTGTTGCGTTACTCCAAATTTATGAAGAGACTCAGGGTTATGTAACTTGGCCTTGTGGGGTTTGATAAAACGCATTTTGGGCTTGTGTTGCGCTTGCACCACATTGCATGGTGCAAGAGGGACGCAACTCCGCTTATACATATGCCCCTAAATCTTTAGGATGTTTAAATGTTGAAAATAGAGCTACTGTACAGTTGTGATACAGCTGAGGAGGTGACACCCGCAACCAAAAACCTGTTAATTGGTCTCAGGTATCATCTCCTCAGGTGTACCACAGCTGTATGTTAGCTGTACATTTTCAACATCTAAACATCTGAGTACCAGATCTCGCTTCCCCGATACGCTGGCAGAGAGACAACAAAAACATGAAGATTGTCTGATTTTCGGTAATTTTTCTAAAACATGATATTAATCTCCTGGCTCCATGACGAATGCATGCAGCCCTGCCAATGCACGACTCAGTGTGCGGGTAATACATGTGTGTTTTCCATGTGCTTGGAGTGGTAAGGGCGTAGCTTGGTCAGTAAGTTTGGGGGGGGAGATCTTCAGATTTCCTGACAATCACTCGGTTACATAATGTTAAAATACAATATTGGTTAAGGGACAGCAGAAAGGGAGAGGAATGCGGATTTCTAAGTGACAGAAATAGAATATCTTGTAAAATAATCAATATTATTTATGACTTTCAAAACAGAGATGAGAGCGAGTGTGTGTGTTTTTATCAGTGTGTGCATGCAAAAATCCCAGGTGAATTCCGACATACACCTCACCGGTACCCAACTATTTATCAGAAAATACATTTATTAGGGGGGTGTAACACCCCAAACACTACCTCGAAGCTACGCCCCTACAGAGTTCCCCTAATACTGCGGGTGCAGTGAAGACAGGCAATTTCAAAAGCAAATGAAGCCAAATTGAAGTTTGAATATGCATCTTTAGAGCTGAGCAAGCCAACAAACTAACAGCCAGTGCCGAGCCAGAGCCGAGCCAAGGGTCTGGCCACCATCCCGGTGCCGGCGGAGGGGTAGGTCTTAGCAGCACGAGCGTCTGGAACGCCGGACCCGATGGGTGTCCTTAAGACCGCCGGCAACTGTAGCAAGTAATTCTTGCAGACAGTATAGGTCTACGATGACTGTACAGGGTATGTAGATTTACTTACCTTATTGTAGATAGCTTCACCCTGATCCTGAAGAAGTGTCCTGATCGGTTTGACTACTATGACACAAAACATGTTGATCACCTGAGAGTAGGGCACGTACTACTAGATACCTTAACACTAGTTTTTTGCCCCTCTCCACCTTTTAATAAGGCAGTTTACCTTTGGATTAAAATTTGTTTAGGATAAACTGACCTATTTTAACTCACACACTCCCTTGCATCTACACATACTAGGCCCCTCACCCCCACTGCACCCATCGGCGGGAACAAAAGATCCCCGACAAAGAGCCCCGGTTTCGGGTGCCCGCCAGGTATTGCAGCGCCGACCTGGCAAGGGGCAGGCTCAAATGATGAAGCATGACACCTAGCTTGCTAGGTGTGTGAGAGCCCTAGTTCCCACAAGGAGAACTCCCCTCCTTACAAAACATCATTAATCCCTACGGACCGCACTTCACTTTTTGCAACCCTGAGGAACTTCGTATTTTTCTTGATACAAGGGTCTGGCTTGGCTCATAGTTTCCTGTGCCTGAATCGAGCCCTGAAAATGTTTACAGTCTAATTTATACAATAAACATCATGTAGAATAAGATAAAGGGGCATATTATCAAGGACCGGTGTTAGAATTATCGCCGTTTTATCGGCAAGAAACTGCCGATAAAACGACGATAATGGGCTTGATAATAGGCCTTTGCTAATTCCCATAGAAGCTCATGTTCTGATGTTAACATGGGCTTCTATGGGAATTAACAAGGGCATATTATTGAGCCAATTATCGCCGTTTTATCGTCAGTTTCCTGCCGATAAAACGGCGATAATTCTAACACTTGATAATATGCCCCAAAGTCTCTTCAAAATGAAAAAAAGTGAATATCTTTAGCATGTGGAAGCTTTGACGTTAATATTTCACATCACAGCTCTGCACTGAGCAATACTACAGGAGACCAGTGCTTGGTGAATGGAGGTATATAAATGAATAAATGGAGGAATATAAATATCTGGAGCCGCCAGTGGTACAGTGTTAAAGAGTTATCTCACGCAGATAAACTTGCCCCGGGCCAGCTGCCATGGGGCAGAGACCCGCCGTCCTGGGGCACCTGTGCTATTTTTATTATTCAATATTTGTTGTAAAGGAAAAATTTCATGTAGCCCGATAAAATAAATGCTCAAGTTAACTTTACGTTATTCTGTGATGGGCAAAGTAAATAATTTAAATTCAAAACATGATCTTGGGTACTCATTTTATTTGTGTTTCTTAGTGTGTTTCTGTGTGTGGATACACTTCTAAGGAGGGGGAGATGAAAGAGTGTATGTGATGTGGTGTCAGAATAGCATAGGATTGTGCACTTATGTGTGTGTGTGTGTGCTTTCAAGTGAGGGATGAGTGAGTGCAGTTGTTTGAGGAAGGATGGTAAAGGGAGCAAGTGTGTCTTAGAGTGGACATGTGTGTAAAACCTGCATGTTTGTAAGAAAAATGGTATTTGTTTTTTCTAAATGGTTGAAATATTTTACACGCTTTGGAGTGTTTTTCTACCTCCGAGTGCATGTTTGAAGAAGAGTAATATGTTTGCAGATGTATAAGGAAAGTACAGGAACATAGAGGTCGGCCCTTGGTGTGTGCATTTGTGAGGAAAGTGAGACGGGTTTTTTCTGTGTTTGGGTGATTGTGGCCTCTATGCTCTTTCCTGTTGGTGGATACTTGTGGGCAATGGTGTGAGGCAGGATTACAAAGTGTGTGTCTGTGCCCCTCCATGCACAAGAGATGTACGTCCTTGCATAGACAGTGCATTTCATATATTTTTTCTGGATAATTTTCCATAGCATGCCTCTGTAAGGTGACGGGTGTGGTTTGGAGGATCAGTGCATGTACAGGTAATGGAAGTGCTTGTGTATTCTCTTGAAAAATGATGTGTGCGAGATGTATTTGTGTGCAGTTTATTTAGGTAGTGGATGTTTGTAGGAGTGTAGTGATTGAGAGGCGTCTGTAAAATGTAATGTGTCTTTTGGACCTATGTGCGTGTAGATTTATGTCAGGGACGTCTGCCCTTTAATACATGTGGGTGGTGTATGTCTGTTTGTATGCACTTTTTTATTTAAAGTTTCACTTTTTTCTGCGTTTAGGGTTCCTTGTGTCCCTTCCCAGCTCGCTGTGGGTATGACGAGGACGTGGAACGTGGAGGTAAAACTCCCTTTGCCCTTTTCCTATTACACATCGCAATAGAGAAAGAAAGCAAAGCTTCTGTCAGAACAGGTTTTGTTTCACTGCAGGTTCGGATATATAGCTCCCACATCTTAGCATGCATTGCATTGCTTTAGCCTGATCGTCAGGAACCCAGAAATGAAGTGAAACCCTTGTGCTCTCTGATCAAGTTTCTCTTCAATGGCTAATGCAGCGGCCTTAACCGACTATGCAACAATTAGATATTGTGACGCAAGTGTTGAAAAATAGATTCCCTTAGCGAATAGTGAAGTAGAGTCCTGATTTTATTAAAGACAAAGGAGGCGAATATTATGTAATCTCTTTTTCTACTTTATTTAAACAGCCCCTTCAAAGAAACACTACATTTCCCACTATCTTGCAGTCTCGATCAGGAAACATTGGAATAAAAGAAATCCAACCAACACTATAAATAGGTCTGAGTCATCACACATGCACTCTATCACTCATCTTTGCACTTATGCATCTATTCCTTCATTCATCCAGTGACTCATTCTTGCATTCATCCTCTGACACAACCGCAACGAAACACAAACAAACTCAAGAACATATGCAAGATAAATTAAAAGAATACAAGTAGAAAAAACAAAACATGCTGCAATCTAAACATGATGGGCATATGTGTGCACTAACAAACTAAAAATATAGTGGGTGTGCATCTTGCAAAGGTATTGTAAATAGTCTATTGTTGCATTAAACTTCAAGCATCGCTGCCATATTTAGAACCAACATGTTGGCCATTTTGGAATGGTAAAGCAATGATACACTGTACTTTCTAAATGGTCTACTGGTTTAGAGGAAGTGGGAAGGTGCACACAGATGAAATGAGCGGCAAGCAAGTGACCCATTAGCACTGCATGAAGATCTGTAGTATCCTCCCAAGAAGCATTCAAATAAAAAAGAGGAGAAGCAATAAAGGAAGTGCCATCATTCACAGGGCAAGAAAGCCAAATACGGATGTCGCCTGAACCATTATCCCATGCAGTTCTCTATCATAGATGTAGATAGAGTGTAAAAGACACATAACAGACCAAAGGCCCTCTAGGTATCCATCCATCTATCTATCTATCTATCTATCTATCTATCTATCTATCTATCTATCTATCTATCTGTCTATCTATGGATGTATGAACTTAACGATATTTTTAATAACAAGATCCTGCCAGACAGCTAAGAAGAGATTTTATCAAGAAATATTGCAGTACAAATCTTCTCCCCTTAGTGTTTGTCAGAGGCTGTAACCAATACCAAAATAATTCCCTACAAACATAACTTGTGACATTGCATCTAACAAAATACCTCTCTGTACTGTAGGCTTTAATATAGAGTAATACACATCAACACTTAAGATTTTAGCATATGCTTTTCACAATCACTATGAATGACCTACCGCCTTTATCCTAACTTTTTATTATAAACAACCAGGCACATAACCTCAAACATCAGGTATACCATAATAACATTTCAAATATGTACAGAATACAGTTGTCAAAACAATTTTAAAAATCCCTACCAATGAACACTAATAAGGAATACTAAAAGTGCAAACTGTCTATCCCTATGGCCTGCTCAGGTGGGTCAAAAGGAGTATTGGAGTGTATATCGTCTATACCCACACTCTTTTCAGGGGTATGATCAAAACACTAAACCACTTGCTTACAGGTTTAGCACAGTGTATGTACAATCCATACTTTAAAAGCCTATTGTCCTTTTTTTAAAACACAATATATAGGATCACTCACAAGATGGTTGATATATTTTTTAACAGGAGCTAATTATTTTGTTCCAACGATAATTTAATATTTTGTTACATCATCGGCAGTCAACTGAGTTTGTGCCACACTGTTTGTCCTAATGCAAAAAAACTTCTTTGGGAATGTTTAACTCCTATGTAAATTTGTAACAATATATTCAATTATCGTTGGAGCAAAATAGATTAGCTCCTGGTAAAAAAATATATCAACCATCTTGTGATTGCTCCTGTATATTGTGTTTTTAAAAAAAATCTTGATGTGAGGTATGCATGTGGAGATGTGTGAGTTTTACAGTGTAATATATATTGACAAGTATTAATAAAATCAGGTTTGTATTTTTGGATAAAAAAGTATCCTTTGGTTCTTTCACTACATGTTGCAAATATTGTGCTGTCCAACAAGTAGTTAGTTGCCTTAAGTCATTGCACTGATTTATTGATCCCTGCCTTAAGAACCGGACTCCTACTCTGCTTGGTGCTCACAAGAGTCAGATACTTCTGACTCCAAGAACCACAAAGAAGTCATCATCTAGTGACAGGGTGCAGAAGAACCAGCTCATTAATAGGTTGTTTTTTCATGAATGGGGAATAACCATGCAAGTCGGTGCTTAAGCATCCTTGCCTGCATGTTTTACCTCCATTCCGGGCACTCTTCCCGACCCTGATTCAAGCAGGTGTTACATGGCAAAACCTGCACAGGGAAAGGACTTTGTGCAGGAGTCCGCAAGGCTCAGAATCCAGATTGTACAATCACTTACCACGTCCTTGTTTGGACATCCCAGCTTACCAGGAGAATTTCAAACACTTGCTATATTGCACGTTTTGAGAATCACAAGAAATAATGGACGTTTTAAGACTTCATCGGAGAATCATGATGAAGCAACTACAGCTGGTTAAGGGAATGACTACAGGGTGAGGTGTGTTTCATGATGCTTGTATGTCATCACACTCTTTACTTCTACTGCCAATACTCCTGTGCCAATCAGGGTGTTATTTATTAAGCAGACCATGGTAATCTGAAATGCTACTTGTTGGGTAAGTGAAAAAAAAATGTTTTTCCTCAATTGCCACCATTACAAGTTGTCCCAAATGGTATCCAGGAGAAGACTGCTCCAACAAAGTACCAGTGGTCCAGCGTTTCCGAAATCCGAATTCCAGGCTTTCGAAAAAACCAGACCCAGTTTTACATGCATGCAAAGCTGCACCCGTAAAACCATGGAGGGGATGAACAAGGGGCTGCACATAGGGGCACAGCCCATCCCGGGACTGCTCTCTTCAGCATCACAGGGGCAGGCAATGCTACTCCCGGAGAAGCTAGTTTCCACACTTCCCTTATACTCTCCTTAACCCCTATTATCACCTCCCGACCTTTACCGGCTCTGACACCCCACAGATATTTAGCATCTTCAGACAGCAGGTGATAAGTATCAGTGTTAACCTCCATGAAATTAGGGAATCCCAGGGATGTTTTAAAGGACCCAATAATTTCAGATCTGGCAAATTAGTCTCCATTCCAGAGAGTTCTGGTAGATACTAGCCAGAATCATTAGTTCGGCTCCAGTATCTCCCCGGGGAGTTAACAGGTACCTCAAAATATGGGCAGCTATGTTTTAAGAAACTTTAATAAATCATGTATTCTTATGTATTTTTATGACCATGTGCTGAAAAAAGGAAAGATCAGATTTATTGCAGCTGGAGTAAGGTTGTGTAAATTAGTGGCCAAGTAATTGTAGTCAGATATCTATACTAGCTGCATATAAGAGTTAAGTTGTCCCTTTCTTTATTTTCTTATGGTCTATTACATATGGGTTACTACTGATTTGACTGTAATGGTAGGACATACTGGGAGTTGCATTATACACACAATATAAGTTATGTTACGAAATGAGACTGTTCATGCTGCTAGTGTTCAATTTTGTAAATTATATATATCTATTATTGAGACATCTTTGCTACAATCATAGGATGATGACAGCCGCAGTTGCTTTTTGGACATTTGCACGCCGTTTATTGGCAATTTTTCTTTACACAGTACTGTTATTTATGATGACTTATCGTGGAGATTTTAACATATTGAAATTCTTAATTGTGATTTTAATAAAATTGTTTATACTTAAATGTATGTTTTCTTTTATGTTTTTAACCGAATAAAGATCTTTTGATGATTTGAAGAAAAACACTTTCCGCTATAAATCTGAACTGACAGCATTTTCACTAAAAATAAAAAATATCAGGAACTATAATGACTTCAAATGGAAAAAACACAGCATATAACATTTTCCATTTTAGGAGTGTTGTTTGTTAATTGCAAATAAATCAAGAACAACATGAAAAAGTGCCAAGTGTTTTAATGAAAACAAACAGTACAATCTGATTACTGAAGGATGTTTGAACACACTTTAAATGTTCACATTTTCCAACAAATAATTCCCCCTTGACATAACAAAAAAATGTACATAAAAAACACATACAGATACAGTTGCATGAAAAGGATTGTCCACATCTTGAGTTCACAGATCTGGTACACTGAACAGAGTACAATAAAGCACACCCGAGTTATATTTTCTAGCTGATGGATAATAACCTGAGAAAATACGGCTTACTTTGAAATGATGAGGCAAGCAAAATCTGAAACTTGTTTCTAAGTGTGCTAGAAATTGTGATCAACTAAACTACCCAAAGACACATTTTCTTCCAAGGATGGTTAAAGTAGGAAGGTTCTAAAGGTGTTTTCTACTATCACTACCTTCCCTTTTTTTAACATTTGATTGCTGCCCAAGATCATTGAATATTTACTGTAACATGCTAATTTGTTATGTGCTTACTGATTTAGTGATCACCAAAAGGGCAAGAAGTCTACCCTTCATTAATATCCAGTGTCTAGAACCCTTCATGGATGACCTTTGGTAGGTTCTGTTCACTGCATTACTTTACAGGTGAAGCTGATGATACCATGAAGGTTCTTTAACTCAGATTGCTGTACATCTGACCACCACGATTGGTGTGGAAATAATTGTGAACCTCAAAGAAGAGTGCAACTTAACATCCTCTCTTAAACGAGGGAAATACGTGAAAAGTAGTCTAACGCTCTTCCCTACACTATCAAAGATGACACAAAAAAAAATTAGAAAAATTTTCAATGACGAGGAAAATTCACAAAGTACTACAAAGGACTGAATCTTTTCAGTATGCATAGCTAATGCTTTTAATCATACCGGACTGACAGCAGGTGCACCAGCTCAATAGACCAATCGAGTTGACTTCATTGCTATGGTGACCTCTGAAAGAGTAACTGGTCTTCCTGTCCTTCCCAGTACATTCTAAAAGTACACATTTATATCTTTAAAGAAGGCTTACATAGACTTTAACATTGTTTTTTTTATTTGCTTTACACCGTTTTTTCCCATTTTTGGCTTCTGTTTTAGTTAAGTGTGTAGATATATATATATATATATATATATATATACACACACACACACACACACATACACACATACACATTAATAGCCAACAGGACAAATCAGAGAAAGCATTAAAAATGGAGCTGAAATTGTATAACAAATAGCCTAAAAGCAAAGTGAGCTTGGAGGAAGGATAAAAATGTGAATGGATGACAAGAGATGATCTTCTGATTGCTAAAGTGCGCAAAACGAGACAACTAATAACTCTGCAGACTCTCAGTGCGTGTTCGATAACATACAGTACACAGTTTAATTTGGGAGTGCAGGCCTTTCTCGGAAGGATTCTCCTCCTTGTAAGAATGAACATCGTTTGATTTTACACAAATTGTGAAGAACCCTCCTGATTTTCACATGGGTGTTTCGAATAACATCATTTCAGGACTGACAGATGTCCTTTCTTCTTCATTAACGTGGAAGAATTCTACCAAATCTTAATTATAGCTCATTGACCAAGGTTAGACTAGTTGTTAAATGCCATCTGCCCAAATTATGAACCCCAGCTACTACAGATGAGGGCCAATAAAGGGTAAGCAGCCATATAAAGAAAGAGTTAGCTCAAGACAGAAGGGTGCAATGCTATCAAAACATTCCACTCATTAAGGGCAGAAATTGAAACTCTGGAACTTTGCGGCAAAAGGTCTACACCAACCATTATATGCCCTCAGCCACAATACTCTCTTCAATGGATTTCCCAACATTCTAATGTTCATGAGTAGCAATAAACCTCACGCCTGAGGGAAAACTCTGAAGCTATAGATGCAAGCTGCAGGAAAGGGGGCACAGAGTAAGAGGGAGTGAGGGAGTGTGTGAGAGAGAGAGCATTTAGGTATATGCTATCAGAAACATGGGGACGTGATATGCTAATAACATTATTTCATTTAATAATAACTTCCATATTGAACATGTATTTTTCTTCTGTTTTGTATTTTTTTGTTTTGTGTTTATTGTGGTTGTTGGTGCGCTATCAATTCTCTAGTTTGCATTTCTTTCAGTCTATTTGTATATCTGACACGCATTAGCAAATCTTTCTAATCAGGGTGCAAACGTCATTGTTTACCATATTAATCAGCTGCATCAACAATGGAGTTTTAATTTCTGCTGATGCATGTATTGACATTAAAGCCCTGTTCTATGCAATTTTGACCTTCTTCTGGCCTCTTACAAAGAAACTAGATTTTTATAGCTTATAGAGTCTGCTTTGGTCAATTGGTAAGGCTACTATAAAATTCTGCCCTACAAGGGAAGAATGTCCTAATTGTGAAACATCTCTGCTGGTAGACATAGCATTTAAAAGACACCAGCAGCTGTCCACAGTGTCACCTCCCTCCTGGTATGGCTGACGGTGCCATTTAATAACATTTGCTGCTGGGGCCATGCACACCGACATGTTGGCCTTAGCAGTGACCGAGATGCACAGACAGTGAAAGTCAAGGACGAAGGGAGGACAAAGAATCAGCAGCCCCTACCTATCCCTTAGTCTCCCAGTTTGTTCTTCTGCTGCAGTGTGGCAGAGGAAGATGGGGGTCCTTCAGAGGGCTCCCCTTATTCCTTCTGTGTCTGTCGGCTGTCTCTGCACACCAGGAGTGAGGATGAAGCCTCGTCTCTCTTTCCTGAACCTCAGACTACGAATCGCCCACTCACTTCCAAAACTCCACATTGTCAGAGGACAGCAAGAGGGAGGGGCTACGGCTTATGGTATTATAATGGTGGTAACAGTGGGCCTATGCCAGCATATATGACAGACTGACACTGTGCTGTTTCCAATGGAGCTCGCAAACTTCCAATGTTCTAAAGCAGTTTATGAGGGCAATACATTAAGTAAAATATATAAAAGAGTACTACCGACCTCAGGGATAGATACACATTCAGGAAATGGGCAATGATGGTAGAGGGGTAATGGGGAACTTTGATACTCACAGAAATCAATACCCTCTCTTTCCTCTCAGCTTGAAGAGTTCAGCTTTGGTTGTTAGATACTTGTTTGCCACTGGACTTTAATAGTTCTCTAAGTTCTGTGCCTTCATGTGCAGACCTGCATAGCACTTTCACTTGTTACAATCTCAGTTTAAATATAAACATCAGGTATTTGCATAAATACAAATATGAAACTTTCTTTGAAAGCAGGAACTTTAAGCTGTGCCACATTCTAATCCACCAGAGAAGCTTACAAAGTAAAAACACTGCTCTCAACTTAAATACATCTATTCTTTGGTACTGTTACGCCAACCAAACTTCCATGAAAATACAGTAATGCACCCATTTAGAGTGCAGAGATACATCTGGTGGTAAATAGCTGAAGGGAATCCCTAGTGCCTTAGAGTGTCCAGTATCTTCGCTGTAAGAACAGCACGGAACCTTAACACATCTACTATCAGCCACCAATAAGCAAAGGGTGCGAAACAACTCCTGCTTCACACAAAGACAATCCTGGCCCAGCCAGTGCTGCACCTTTTCCTCTGGCCTCCTCTGTGAAGTGTCTTTCTGTAGAATACTTTTGATTTTGTCTCAAAAGGCGAGCAGCGTCCAATGTGGCAGTTAATGCGGTTATAATCCTTGTACCTACAGCCCGCAATTCACTTAAAAACCAAATTTGATTGAAGTAATCCATTACAAAAATGTATTTGTTAAAAGTTTATGAGTTTTGAAATGAAATAAAATACAATTCTGTTACTTTGTTCCTGCCAGAGAGATGTAAAATATATTTCATACATGTTTTGACTCTTGGTATAAACTGGAAGAGATAATATAACATATCCGCATTGGAAGAGATAATATAACAATGTGTGTGATAAGCCACTCAGACCTCTATTCGCGTAGAGGACACTGCTACCTTATTTAGACCATGTGTCCTGTTGTGCAGCTGCTTTGCAATGGGAATGGTGGCTTTCCTCTACCTAGTGCTACAGATCAGGCTGTACCACTGAACGTGGACCTCGCAAGCACCGTTTGTGACCTGAGGCTTCCTTGGTGCCGGAAGCCCCATGCATGGGGCTTCCGGCACCTAGCATATAAACTAAGTACTCGTGTTCATTTCATGTGAAACTCATAGCTATTCTCGATTCACAAAAAGTTTCAAAATCAAATGTCCAGCTTTTCAAAAACATTAAAAAAGTTTTGCGTAATAAAATATAATAAAAATTATGACAGTTTGTTCTATGACTGATTGTATTATGGATCTTTTCAGAAGCCACAGAATCTGCCTTGGAATGCTAGATACCCTATCATCATGAAACAATAAATTGTGACATGGGCTTGTGGGGAATGTTTTGTATATAAAGTTAAATGAATTAAAAAAAAATACGTTGAAAAATGCACAGTGCAAGCCTGCAAACATGATAGATGAAAACTGGTAACTATATAGAGAGTTGATCTAAAAATAAGTCAAATGTGAAATGATGTGTCTATAAGGATATTAAAGAACTGAAGTATTTCCAATGATACAACAAGACGATGTTGCCAACCAGTAGCAGGATCCTTGTGACAAGAATGGGGATTGAGGAGCCAAGGATAGTAGGAACGAGAGACTTGGTGGGATGTGCTGGAGCGGATCAGCAAGGCTAACAGTACGAGAGTCACAAAATAAAATGGCAGTATCTGAGAGCATCTTGCAGACTACACAGTGACACAGGATAAAGATGATTTGGGATCAAGTATACTGTTGGCAAATGGATAAGATTATCTTGTTGACTCAATGTGTAATTGTATGCATCAGATATATGAATTATTAAGAATCTATAGATTCTCCAAAACTGATGTTAACCTTTTCATCAATTTTACAAGAGTATCTTATTCTGTTATATTACTAGGAAACCTGATTTTTTGGATTGCTTTTGCTATTTTTATGCATTGTTCTACAGTTGCCCAGACGTATTTGCAGTTATTTTGTTTCACAAATAAATCAGGAAAAGTAAGCAAGCTTAGACTCATAGAACAAGTGCCTTGGATTACAAGTTCTCATTATTTCTCCCTTAATGTCCATTTCTTCTTCCAGTGATCATTTTTACTTCTTCACATGAAATGGAAAGGACAAAAAATATTCTATCTATTATTTCTCCTTTAATGTCCATTTCTTCTTCCGGTGATCATTTTTACTTCTTCAGATGAAATGGAAAAGACAAAGAATATTCTATTATTTCTCTTTTAATGTTCATTTCTTCTTCCGGTAATCAGTTTTACTTCTTCGGATGAAATGAAAAAGACAAAAAATATTCTATTATTTCTCTTTTAATGTTCATTTCTTCTTCCGGTGATCATTTTTACTTCTTCAGATGAAATGAAAAAGTCAAAAAATATTCTATTATTTCTCTTTTAATGTTCATTTCTTCGTCCGGTGATCATTTTTACTTCTTCGGATGAAATGGAAAAGACAAAAAATATTTTATCGTCTGACACAAGCAATTCTTTTTCTTCAAGCTGAGCTGCATGATTGTGCATATTGATCAATGTCCTTGCATGAAAAGGTTTGCACAGTGCATCCAATGTTCTACTTCACACCATATTACCATCAACAGATGATCAATAAATAACTTGACTATAAATAAAAAAAGCTCCTTTTTTGAGAATTTCAGCAGCCTGTCATATCCATGGTTGTTCAAGACTTGCTTCTTTAAATACTTTTTCTGTAATCAGACGGAGGATGATGTCTGAGTGTGAAAGATAACTCCATTAAGTTGGGGCTCAGCAGGACTTTCAACTGGGACCTGTTATAGAAATAGAAAAGTCAGTAAGTCTGTGTCAAGATACCCCTTCTTCACCATTCGGCTCCAAACTCCCTAAATTCTGATCTCTTTTTCCATACTCTCCTTGTGTGATTCTTTCAGCCTTTACCTTTTAGTGCGTTGATTTGAGTAGTGGAGTGATAGAACAAGTAGGCTTACACTTACGATAAATGCGTGTGGGATCTGTGAGTTGAATACGCCGTAACTGTAATCAGAGCATTTTATTCAAGCAAACTGGACAAATGCAATAACGTTGTACTGATCCTTTGGTTGCTCTCTAAAGCCCTCTCCCACTGAAAAAAATAATCAAACAAAGCATGCAGTTTCCATCGCTCTGTGTCTCCTCTCTCAACTAAAGCACCAACTCCCCCAAACCTCATCAAAGCTCGTGGGAAAGACAACTTACTTATACAAGACAAATCAATAAAATTGAGATCAATGAAAACACTGGACTGGGATAAATTGCAACATATAGTATTAAAATCTTAACATTCTTATTATGCCCTTAAGAATATAACGCATATATGGAACAGAAGATATGTGTCAGTTTTAAGGTCATGACTAGTTGTAAACTAAGATGTTCAGAATATATTTCTGTACTTCTGTGAT
Source organism: Lissotriton helveticus (assembly GCF_964261635.1). Classification (NCBI taxonomy): domain Eukaryota; kingdom Metazoa; phylum Chordata; class Amphibia; order Caudata; family Salamandridae; genus Lissotriton; species Lissotriton helveticus. The sequence continues at coordinate 1,840,867,290 of NC_136067.1, read as the reverse complement.
TGTAGAAACAGGAAAATAAAACCTAAACCTACCCCTCACATGAATGCTCCTATCAGCTACCACATAAGCACGGTACGTTGGTATGAGAACAGAAGAGGTGCATTCTAGCTGTCAAATGTTCAAATCTGAGTTTTAATTTTGGTTCCCCCACATGATCACATCACTTGATCTTGGGGGAATAATCCCAGTCTCATTTCCAGTGTCTCCTAGTTTCTTTCTTCCCATGTATGGCACTCAGCTACAACATGGTCCTTGGGTGACTCAACAGAAAGCAGGTAGAAGTAAAGTGTAGTTTTTACATGGGAGAGGCCTAGTGAAAGAGGTGGAAATAAGGACTCTCCTTAAAGCCAGATCTTTACCATTTGTGGTCAGATGGGGTTGAAGGTTGTTGCACAGTCTAGAGCCCTGCACAGAAGTTATCCCTCAATGTCTTTAATTTTTAAATGTATTTTGGAAGCGTAGTGTGGCAAGGGTGAAAGAAGGTTTTACGGAAGGGCAAGATCAAAACCACTGACATGATGGTGACTAAGGGTAATGGAGGTATTTAGGTAGAAGGGGGAAGTAAAAGGAAAGAAGAACCACCAAAGCAGCCTATGTGTTTTCTGACTGTGGGCACTCTATAGTGCAGCAAGAACTGGTCCAGAGGTGGAAGTATTCCAGTGCATGTAGGGTAAGCACAGCAGACAAAACAATACGGTGATCAAGAACCTGCTAGAGTTGGTGGCTGGTAGGGGGTTACATAGTGAGCTGCATAATGGTACAATCTAGACATTAGATAACACAAATTACTTACTGCTTTCACTTCAGACTTCATAATCCCTGCATTAATATTATGTCTTCTCAAATCAGATCTGATCAAGGCTACATAGGATAGAAGAGAAATATATTGTTATGCTCCATGCATGTGCATTAAACAGTAGGCTGAAATAAAAAAAAAGGTTATAATACTGATTTCATTAGAATAAAGAATCAATTGTGCTAAGAGACTGGGCTGCATCATGTATATTTCCTTTGCATGACTTGCTGCTTCTCCCTTGACAAAACAATTAGGGTCCTATTCACAGAGCTTGTGCTGTAAGTGGGATTTATTTGAGTAGTATTCTTGGCTTATTCGTGGAATTTAATAGAAAGCCAAGAGTAGATGTGCATTTTATATATTGTTTTTGCAGCTCGGTAGAAGTTAAATATTGAAGCAAACGCGTTGGCTGAGGCTCTGTTTGATTTTTGTATGAAAAAATCAAGACGTTTTGGAATGAAATGAAAAAGACACAAGAATTTCTAATAATAAATTTGGACTTTTGTGGATTATTGTTCTTTTTTGGGTACACCACTATGTTTAAGCTTTGCGTACACCACTATGTTTAAGCTTGAGAAAGCGAAGAGTACTACAAGAGCAAATCAGAGCAAAGTCTGTGTGCATCAGGCCCATAGTTCCATCCTGTAACTTTTTGCTATGGATGGTACAATTGTTAATTTTCTTCAGCTTATTTCTCTTTACCATTGTCTTAAATAAATTCGACTATCAGGTGAGGATCAAAATGGGCGGGTCCATCAAACTCATCGAACAAAACTATAATTTTGTAGGAAGGTGCCATGTCAAAGCATCCTCTAAGACTCTGGCTTTTATACTTATACATATTTCTTACGCCAGCACTATTGAAAAAGATTCTCTAATTTTGTTTTTAACATTTTTTGAGAATATTTCTTTAACGATAATCGAGAATAGTCCACCCCCTATCAAAAAAAGACAATTAACGGATGTGTTGCCATGCCACCCTTCCTACCAAATACAAATTGTCTCTGTTTGCTCACTGCTAATCCCCACTCCTGTTATCATACAACAGCGTTGAACTCGCAGGATTGTACTCTGAAGTCCATATGGACTTCCATCCTCTGCTCCTTTCTTGCCTCCTCTCACAATAGAAGTTCATGAAGCAGTGCAGCAGCACACTAGCATCTCATTCAGGTAAGCATCTGTTCTGCAAATAATAAATGTATTCATCTTGGCTTCTTTTAATCTACTGTAATAGCCATACAGCTTGCTGCTGATCACAGCAGATGTGGCCTAGTGACACAATCATGATTTCAAAGTTAAAATTCTCTCCTTAATAAATTATGGTGCAACGTACAAAGCCATTTTGTAACTGCAAACCCTGGGATTCTCAAAATCATAAGGATTGTGGCCTTGAAGCTGCATTCTACTATTTACTAACCCCATTTCGCTAGTCGGAAAAGCCTCTCCACCTCACAAAATGAGTTATGTGATCCATTCTCAAGTCCATTTAGGAGGAGGCATTAAAGGGTTCTATCACTCGTCAACTTTATGGCTGTTTTTGATTCTTTACAATGCTCCGTTGCCTTTTGGCTAGATTCTCATTATAGAAACACCACATACATACATACATTCATACAAAGGGGCATCCACTCCCAATTGTAAGTCGAATGGTATTTATCAAGGGATGTTGTAACTGAGTCTCAAAGGGGAAGGTGTCGAGGCAGTGGTCCAGGGGGACAGTAACCACTGTCTGCTCCTCCCGATGCCACCCAGTTCCTTTAAGGAACATGCCTGCTTTAAAAAAAGTTTAATGTTTGTGAATGCAAAAACAAGGATGATGGATTGTACTCCATCCCTGTGTTTGTAGCTAATTGCAGGGGGTTGATAATAGCGACTTACCTAATTAATATTAATTTGACAAGTCATTCCTCAAACCCCTATGACTGGAGATTTTTCAAAGCAACTTATTAGTATGTAGGTCACATCGAAAAATCAGAGATAGGAGTCGGGGAGGGGGAGACGAGGTGGTGATACGATTGCTTCTCCAAGCACAACAGTCTTATGCATCTCTCTTGATGAATGAGGCTAAGCAGGCGTGGTTGGCCACGCGGAGCAGAATATACCAGTGGGGAGATAAGTCCAGTACCATGCTCCATAGGCTATGTCAGCGCAGTCTTCAACCGATTACCCTGCCGGGCCTCACTGCTGAGGACGGAATGGTGATTACAGACCCGGCTGAGCTGGCGGCGAGTTTTGCCGATTATTTCAGGGCGCAATATGCCCCGCGAGACTGCCTCCCCGTGGAAGACGTAGCTAAATTCATAGACTACTTACCGCCTAGGGCTTTCTCCGATGAGGCCAGGAAGACACTCGATGCTCCCCTTACGGCTGATGAACTAGGCGAGGCACTAGGTCAACTTAATGTAGGGAAGGCACCTGGACCGAGTGGCTACCCCTGTGAATTCTTTAAGAAGTTTCATCTCCTCCTGGGATCCCATTATGGAAGCGCACTGGAGATAGCACGAGAGCGGGGTAGGTTGCCTCCTGATTGGCGCCACGCTGAAATTGTGGTTTTCCAAAAGCCGGGTAGACCCCCTGACAGGCATGACTCATATCGCCCTATCTCATTGCTCAATATAGAGGCTAAAATACTGGCAAAGGCTCTAGCAAACCGTTTACTTCCATATATGACGGACCTGGTCCACCCCGATCAGGCCGGCTTTATGCCTCATCGGGCGACACGGCACAACATCCGGCAAGCGCAGGCGGCGGTGGATGCCATGGGGGCCACGGGGGAACGGGCGGCTTTGTTACTGGCTGATATACATAAAGCTTTTGATTCAGTTAGCTGGACGTACCTCTTTCCGCTTCTGTCCCGTCTCAACCTGGGCCCAGTGTTTCTGTCATATATCTCACTGCTGTACACGGATATTACGGCGTCCGTGCGGGTCGCCGGGGCCATATCGGAGACGTTTTCCATTGGACGGGGGACCCGTCAGGGGTGCCCATTGTCCCCATACCTATTTGCCTTGGCCATGGAGCCTCTGGCCTCTTGGGTGCGCATTGACGCACAGATCCGGGGCTTTGTTTGGACTGAAACCCTAGTCGATAGAATTGCTTTATATGCGGACGACGTCCTCTTCTTCCTTACTGACTTGTGTCGCTCGGGGCCCCGAGTTTTAGAAATTATGCGAATCTTTGGGGAGGTCTCTGGCCTTTATTTGAATTTAGGCAAATCCACCCTTTGGGTACTGGGGGGCGCAGTAGACATGGACCCCTGGGTGACGGGTTTACAGCTGGCAACCGGAGGTTTGAAATATTTGGGGGTGTTCCTCTCGGAATCCATACACACCACATGGGAACGTAACATAGTGCCTGTGTGGGAGAAGGTTCAGGCAGATATTAAAACATGGTCCCGGATGTCTCTGACTATTTTCGGTAGATCCCCGATATTCAAAATGGTGGCTCTTCCGCGTCTTTTATACCAGCTGCAGAACTATCCTCATCCCGTCCCTCCCCAGTGGTTTCGGCAGGTCAACTCTGCATTAGGTCGCTTCCTGTGGGCTGGGGGCGCGGTTAGGGTGGCGCTACGGACGTGCTTCCTTTCCACGTATTGCGGTGGCCTGGCCACCCCTGATCTGCTGTCCTATTACCAAGCTTCCCAGCTGCTAATACTCAATGAGTGGTGGTATGGTGACAGGGGCGACCCGGCATACGCCCTGGAGCGCTCACTGATGGGAGATAATACGCTACACACGATTCTTTATTCAGCCCGGTTGCGACGTACATTGCCATGCGTCACGAGAGTTGTCTTTGCCGTGTGGAGGCAGGCGTTGCGTCGCATGGGCTGGTGGGGTAGGCTGACTGCGGAAACGCCGTTGTGGCATAACGGACGACTTCCCGGCCTGTCCACGCTGCCGGGGTTCGACGGCTGGGAGGCGATTGGAATCTCGACGCTGGGTCATGTAATGTCCAGGGTCACTCTTAAATCGTTCCAGGAACTCAGTGCTGAGTTCCAGATGCCCCAAACCCAATTCTTTCGTTACTTACAATTTCGCCATGCACTTATACCCAATGTTGCTGATCTGGAATCGCTCCCTGAATTTAGCCCTGTTGAGGCGAAGGTATTCATGGGAGACCTTGGAGATAAGAAAGTCTCCCGCATCTACCAAACGATGGTTACTCATTGCTCCTCTACCTTGCTTCCCCTGAGGGCGGCTTGGGAAGCAGATATTGGTCCCCTCGATGAAGATGACTGGAGGGAGGCCCTAGATTCCCCGCGGGGGACCGCGATAGCAATGCGGCTCAGATTGATCCAATTCAAGTATCTCCATAGGGTTTATTATACCCGGGAGCGGCTTTGGAAGGCTGGACTGATTGGTTCGCCGGAATGTCTGCGGTGTGGTGCTGCAGTGGGTACGCTGCTGCATACAGTGTGGTCATGTCCTAGACTGATTGGCTTCTGGAGGGGTGTATGGAATTGCCTGTCTGAAGTTCTTGGATGGGACCTCCCACGCACTCATCTATTAGGGTTACTCCACATCCTTGAGGGGGTTGGTGGGAACTTATACAAACGCCACCTATTGTTATTGGGGCTGGTAGTTGCCAAGCGGGACCTGGCCCGAGCGTGGAAGGGAGACCGAGCCCCCCCTCTGTGTGCATGGAAGGCCGGCCTGGACTATTATATGGGGCTGGAACAACCTGTGTTTGAGGCGAGAGGATGCCCCCGTAAACACTTCAAGATCTGGAAGAGGTGGGCAGACTATAGGGAGTTGCCATTAGATTCCCCTGTGGAACATGAGGAAGAAGTATAGGTGGAGGTGCCATACGGGCCGTGAACTGTGTCATGCCTGTCACACTACGTACAAATACAAGCAAATTTCTGTCTGCACGTGCATAGGGTTCGGGAGGGATAAGGGGTGGGTAGCAGGGTGGTTGGGCGTTGGGAGTTGGTGGGGGTAGGGGTGGGGAGGGGGTTAATTTTCTTGCTTTACTCCTACTCTTGATTGGTTATGGCTATACTGATGTAAACTGCACTATGATACTTGGTGGTGCTCTCCTGATTGTGGGGAACCACTTCTTTCACTCTGCTCAGCTCAATCAATAAAATGTTGTTGTGAAAAATCAGAGATAGATCAGATAAAGTGAGTGCACAATTTGCAACTACTTTTTGCGGCATGCCTCTTATTATTATTATTAATAAAGTTCTATATATAGCGCGAACATGATCCCGAAGGATATCAGGGCGCTTTACAATTTGAGGGAGAGGAAGCTATTAGTTGCAGTACAGTCATCAAAAGGAATACCAACCTAATCAAATATGCATATCAAACAAATGGTTACAAACAAAAGGGACAATAAAGGGAAATTCAATAATTGGACCATAGAGAACTGGTGGGGGAGCAAGTGACTATGAAAGAAGAATAATAGTACATCTGTCTCCAAATTTCAACCAGGAAATGACAATGAAAATACAAGAGCAAGTATTCAATATAATTTAAGGCTACATGGGGAGAAGATGTAGCCTAACATCCAGAGTTGCTTACTTTGGAACTGGGGGAACCAGGTAAAAGTCCAGGTGCCAGCTCAGCATACTGTGATTCTGAGCAAATCATGTAGGGCTTGATTTAGAGTTTGGTGGACAGGTTACTCCGTTCTATCCGCCGAATTACAAGTGCTATAGATTATAATGCTCGTAATAGATCGGACGGAATATCCGACACTTTTGTGACAGAATAACCCATCCGCCAAGCTCTAATTAAGGAATTTATCTCCAGTGTCTGACCTTGTGTAATGTAGCCTGGTGCTCATGTGAATTGTTTTAATGCCCTTCGGCTAAGTTTGCACTATATAAAATGACAAAAAAATCTAAAACGTGTGTATATTTCAAATTAGCATACATGCTACAAAATGTAGCATTTTACTGGGTGATATTTTCTTTTCAAAGTCTTTTGATTCAATGGTACTTTCCATTCTTTGAAGGCCTTGTGTGGGATAGGGCATGCGGGCTATGCATTCATTACAATCATACTGCTTTGAAAAACATAAATACAAAATATTTGTTATGCTTTGCATTAGTTGGCACGTATTATGCCTCGTAACAGGGAAGAGAGTTAATTAGTATTGGTCAAGTTCTTACATGTTTTGTGTAGCTAAGTGTAACTTAGAAACACAAATGTAATCATTCCTGATCAGATAATTAGGAATTTCACACCACTGCTCTCATGAAATTAGAAAACTGAAATTTTGCCAGGGATTTCTACATTTATATAACTAGTTTTGGGGGTTTTGGAATGTTTTTGTCTGGGCCCATCTGAAAAAGTTAGTGGACACCGATTAACTTGTAATATTGTGGCTAGTCACCAAATATTTCAGGTACTTTCCCACCCTGGAAAGGCATGCAGCTGTATGCCTGGAAATGTGTGATTGCCACGGATTTCCCAGACCACACATGGAACTCTGTGAACTTCACATGAGTTTGATATTCAAAGCAATCCTGATAAAAACTCGATGGAAGCTCATTTTCGACTTTTACCTGGGAAAAAATGTAATCCTATGCATGTATGAAGAAAACACATGGAGTGGGGCCCAAGGGGCCCAACCTTTATGTCCTCAATGACACTCTTTTCATGGAGGAGAGGCCTCCATCAAATGAGTGGCGGCGAGAAAGTCATAATATGGTTGGCGGGACCGCAGGGGTCCTACCAAGTATTTATTTAAAACAGGAACTGACAAGAAGGAATTTTATGTGCAATAGATAGTGTTCACTTGTATATTCCAACTTATTAGGTCATCTAGTCAATGCTCAAAGGTGGAGATACAACCCTTGTCAAAAGTTTTAATCAAACAAGCATACTAAGTATGCCAGTTATATATAATCTTTAACAATTGTCAACCTGAGCAATTCTAGGTAAAAAAGTCAATAAAGTCCAATCAAAAAGTACTGATTTTCCAATAGAGTAGTTTCAAAATATATTCTTCTTTATTTCTTCAACAGTTCATATGCAGTCACAACGCACAGTTCTTCCAATCATTTTCTTAATGTACAATTCGTTGCCTACCAAGTATATTACTGCCTCAAGACCGCTGCGCCACCACCAGGGAACGGCAGTTCCCTGGCAGAGTCAGTGTCCAATGGTGGCAATACCACCAGGGTCGTAATGTGGCGGTCGGGAGACTGCCACTGCTGCCTCACCATGATTCTGGCAGTCCGAGGCCGGCGAGACTCGTAATTTTGCCTTAAATCTCCACCAGAGTTGCCAAGAAGCTCTATGAAACTGGCTTAAATCATAAACTCTTCATCAGATAACAAGGATCTCCTTAGCCCTACCAATCGAAAGATACAATGAAAGGCTGCTCTAAAATGTATATTTAAGAAGGGTTTTGGCACCTTTATTACTTAAAGCTTTTTGAGAAAAACCAATGGTATTTCTATATTTCCAAAAAAGGGCACATTTATTTGAATTGTGCTGTATAATGATCTCATTGCTCAACGTGGTGTACAAGATCTACGCAAAACCTACTTCTGATCAGTTAAACAGTGTGTTATATATGGTGCCCTGCATGATTTTATTTCGAGCAAACACCCTATTGAACATACTCTCACAGCTACGCTCACCGCGGAAGGTACTTTTCATTAGAAACCTCCTCTCCGCTCCTATGTTTGGTATGGGACAATCATCTGAGTCAATTGGGAATATGTACTTCAAGTAATACGACGCATGGGCTTTGGGACAATTTAGTGAAACTGTGTGCCTTGTGTAATTTTCACTGTGCCAAAGATTTGTTTAATCAGAGCGCTTGAGAGAACTTTGATTTCGAATGTGGCATACACCCTTGTTGTTTATGTTGTATATAGACAGCCCTTAAGCATGCATGATCGCGAGGTCCCCTGATTTGCTGCCCTTTTAGTTTAATAACTGGAAGAACGGGAGACCTGCTCCATATGTGAGAATATAGAGTTTTTAAAGGCTACAGTTTTTCCACATATCCAGTAACTAGGCTCCCTTGCATGGAGCAGCGTGCAAAGGATATGGGGTATATTCATGAATACAAAGTGTGATGGCCTGGAGCATTGTGGAGTATAAAGGCAATATAGCTACTTATGCCTCTTAGCTGGAGACCTTAGTTTATAGACCACAGCTAGGCAGATGTTTCAACAAGTACTGAAGCAGGGTGAAATAAGTCAATCCTCAGTGAGTGGAAAGTCCGAATAGCCTTATAGTCGTTCCGCAACGGGCTATACTTGTTGCTAAACCTCTTTCCCGCCGTATAGCTCAGGTCTAGGGTCTTTAACAACTGGTATAGCCCTCGGCAGTGAGCTTTAAGGTAATATTAATAACAATAATACTAACAATAACAATAATAATTGCTTTTACAGTACACATCCCAAAATCAATTGTCTTTTAGCTCACCGGTGGCAGTATTGCTTGTGGGTGTACTGATTTAAGTCAGATTCAAATAATGCTTTTATTACATTTTCATCACTAGCATAAAATTAGCATGTGACATTAATCAATCTTATCTCTGTATGTGGGAGGGTGCATAGCAGTGCGTATCTTGTGTGGGAATAAAGAAAAGGAACATGGTACAATCAATATCTGTTGCCACTACCTTGAGATTCGGGTTAAGGGTTCTCAGCGAGCTAAGCCTTCGCTGCTGACATATGGTGTGATTTGCACATCCTGCAATCAAATCCCAATCCAACTCTCTCAGGATTCAATGCTTCAAGGTCGACAAACTGAAAGCAATTAAATTGGTTGATGGTAACATCTGTTATTTACAGTGATTAAAAATGGCAAACCAGCTGTATAAAAACAACTATTATTTCCATGGACTGCTACCCTGGTACTGCTATGGAAACTCACACTTCCCTCTGTCACTACACCTGAGGAAAGATCTGGACACTTTGCACACTTTCCAGAAGCAAAAGCATTAAAAACATCTGCAGAGGCCAGGCGCCTATGAAGATGGCCGCCAGTTGCTGAGCTCCGCCGGGTCTGACTCTGTCCCCGGTTCCATCCGCAAGTTATCCGCTCCGAGGCACTGCAACCTTAGTGCCCCGGAACCCTGAAGAGGAGCGCTGCCGTTTGAGAGGCTCCGCGAGTCCTCAAGTGGCTCAGAATGGCTTTTATGGCCGCCCAACACCCGCGGCCGAGACAGGACACAGGAGGCGGAGCTCCGTGGTCAGCCGACACATCACTCGAGGCCCCGGCTGGAGGCATAAGGGGGCCGCGGGGAGCGCAAAAACAGAAGCAAGGCCAGCCAGCGTGAAAACGTTTCTGGAGGGTTGCGGAGACAGCTCCGCCGGCCCCAACTCCTGAACATCGGAGGCGGTGGGTCGTCCTCCCTGAGGAGGGCCTGGTGCCCCGGGGGGATAGAGGCAAGAAAACCATCGGCTGAGGCGCCATTTTCAGACTGCGGCCCTGAGGCTCCACTGAGACGGGACCAGGGCCAAAAATGACTGCTGCTTGCCCCGGAGGCCTGTAGGGACTGGACAATTGGCGGTGCTGGCTGCTGAGGGCCCCTGTTGCTTCATAGCCGACACATAGCGTGCTGGAATTCGGGGCGGGCAGTGCCGCTGGCGGTGCCCCCGGAGAGCCCTGCCCGGGATCAGGGTACCGTTTGACGGGGGATCATGGACACGATAACGGCAGTGGAGGCACGGTAAGGCGGCGCCAGAGGATCCCGGGAGTGCGCCTGACGCGGGAAAGGGGCCCACATTGCCCGGACGGGAGGAGTACTGCCTGCAGTCTTCCCCATTACGGCTGTTAACCGCTAGCCGGCGAGACTCGTGACCCGGAGACAGACCATTTCATAGTAGTTTGGGCACGTACGCAGCATACTAGGCCTGTATCGGAGGCCTACTGTCATAAAGAGAAGATACCGCCTGGTTGCCACTCGGGGTGCTTAGGTCCGGCTGTGTGGGGTTGGAAGCTAGACCTGCGATAGACGGTCTGCCCAGACGGGGGAACTGGAGCTCCTGGGACGCACGGATCAGTGGTCAGCGTGTGGGGGAGCTCGCGCACAGAGTTATACCCGCTGCAGAACGCAATCATCCGTGTAGCTGGACACGCAACTCGTGACCCTGGCACCATGAGGCCGAAAGGAGGTACTACTACACAAACAAATAAGCTGGACAAGTATGTGGTGTCACTGGGACAGGGACAGGCGGGTACTGCTACAGACAACCAAGCGGCCCAGAAGGAGCCGTCTCTGACATCAATAATGGCGGCGATCCAGGCGATGGGAGACAATCTTGAAACGAAAATGGACAAAATCTCAATCGAAATGAACCTGCCCTGAACAGACCTGGGCAAAACCACCGAAAGGTCCAAAGCCAATGAATCGGAAATCACTGCACTCCTTGCATCCTCAAAAAAGTTAGAAGGCCACATTAATGATCTGGTGCATCAACACCGCCAGATGGCCCTCAGGCTCGAAGATCAGGAAGGGAGGGCCCGAAGAAGCAACATACGAGTGGTGGGAGTGCCGGAGGGAACAGAGGGGCTCAGCATTGAACTGTTCCTGGAAGACCTAATACTAACCCACCTCCAGCCCAGGCGCCTGTCTAAGATCTTCACGGTCGAACGAGCTCACCGCGCCCCGGTCCCGAGGCCAAAGCCCGGAGCCCCACCCAGGACCATCATTGCAAAAATCCTGAACTATAGGGACCGGGACGCCATTCTTCAGGCGGCGAGGCAGAAGGGCGACATACAGTACGAGGTTGCATCGATCCGTTTTTTTCCCGACTTCACGCTTCACGTCCAACAGGAGCGGCGGTCATTTGCTGGAGTGAAGGCGGCGCTTCGAGAGAGGGGCATCAAGTATATGATGTTTTTTCCAGCAAAACTGAAAGTTATAGCGGGAGGCAAATCCTTGTTCTTCACGACGCCCATGGAAGTCCAGAACTGGCTTGACAGAGCGGGCCCGCCCGAGCACCCACGGCAAGACCGTGGCCCTTGGAGGGAGAACGGCAACGCATCGCCTAGCTCCGCGACAGACAGACTGGAGGCGGACGAGCAGAGCCAGCGCTCATGGCGCTCCAGGTCGGCCAGCCCCCGGTGGGGGTCCCCTCGGGACAATACAGCATGATGAATGCGGCCAGCACGAGACGGGGACCCTGCCGAACTGTAATGTTTACTTACTTCTGGGAGTGGGCAAATGCGACTCCCGATGGGAGCCACCACTGTGTTTATTGCCTGTTTGTATAGACGTTTAAAAGTGCTTTGATTGCTCCACTTCAGGGACATTTAGACTTAGGGGGGCGGAGTTGGTGCGGTGGCTGGAGTTGGGGCCGGCACCCACTTCCCCTACATGAGTTTTTGCGGGAGGGGGCAGTTTCTACCCACTCCCGGGGGGTTCGGGCAAAAGGTGCTCTGCTAATTGGGGTAGTGGGTAGTTTTAAACCTACGGAGCAGGGAGGGTGGGGAACGGTTGGGATAGGGGAGAGAGTCCCGTTGGACTGGGGTTAGATTTAAGGGATCAGTTACAGATGGGGGGGGACATGAGGGAGGCCGGGGTGTGGTGGGTGGGAGCGGGAGGTGACCTGGGGGAACATTTGGAAGAGTTGAAACTGCAATGTGTTAACATTTATCTTTGCACAGGTTGGGAATTGCGGGGGGAGGGGAGGGGGGTACGGGGATCGGTTTCTTCGGTCTCACCAGGACAATTTGAAAAGGGTCACGAGATGCACCAGAATACACGAGTATGTCTCACCACACAGGAGCGGATATGGCTAAGAGATGGGATAAGAGCCTTAAGGTCCTTAGTTGGAATGTTAATAGGCTGGGAGATAGGCTCAAAAGAACCATTGTCTTGCAATTTATCAAACGCTACCTCCCCGACGCAGTATTACTGCAAGAAACTCACTTGTTGGGTAACACGTGTCATGCCCTCAGTAGATGGGGATATACTCTGGTGGTCCACTCCGGCTTCACCTCAGGCTCCAGGGGCGTGGGAATCCTTCTACGCCGTTCCCTTCCCCTCCAGGTAGACCGTACAGAGACAGACCCACAGGGCCGCTTCGCGGCGCTGTCAGGAAGGTGGGAGGGGCGCAGGTTAAATCTACTCTCCACTTATATCCCACCCGGTCTCCAAACTCAATCATATCTGGACTTGGGCAAGCTCCTCCTTTCCCTCCAGGACGGTCAGCTGATAGTGGGGGGGGGGAATTTCAACGCAGTTGTCTCAGGGACCTTAGACAGACACCCACCCAGGGACATACCCCAAAGGCAAAAATGGTTGGCTGACTTCCTAGAGGCCTTTGGGTTGACGGACATATGGCGACTGATACATCCAGTTGACAAACAGTACACGTTCTTCTCTGGCCCACACCACTCCTTCTCCCGCCTAGACTACATCCTTACTCCACTGCATCACGACACGGTCATTCAAAAGGCCACGCACCTAGCTAGGGGTATCTCAGACCACTCACCTGTTTGGGCACATATCACAGTCAGGACTAGAAGGGAGGGCTGCGTAACACCCATTAATGCCTGGTATCTCCGAAACGAGGAACTCAGAAAGACGCTAACCCTCTCTATGAACCGATACTTCGAGAACAATGAAGGGTCGGTGAGCTCTTCTGTAACACTGTGGGAGGTTTTTAAAACCGTACTTAGAGGAGAGGCCCTGTCGGCTATTGCTGGCCGTCGCAAAGATAGGGAGGCGCAGATTGCCTCTGTCGAAACAGACCTTAGGGGGCTAGAGGAGGCTGCGCGCTCCGACTGGGAACCTGGGACGCAACGTCGGCTGCGCATTAAAACTGCGGAGTACAAGGAGCTAGCGACGGAGGCGGCTAAGACCATCGCTAGAGATAGGGAAGGCAGGATATATGATCAAGGCGATAAAGCTGGCAAGCTCATTGCATGGCTTTATAAAAAACAACAGGCGAATAAACTGGTACCTAAGATTCAGACAGCTTCAGGAGCTGTGGTGACTGAACCCCGAGAGATTGCCGCAGAGTTTGCACAACACTTCCAAGAGGTATATAGCAGGGGATCAGACCGCCCAGAGGAAGATTCTATAGCCTTACTAGCAGACATTCAGACGCCATGCCTTTCCGCGGTTGAACGGAACGCCCTGGAGGTCCCGCTCTGCACGGCCGAGTTGGAACGGGCCATTAAAGATCTCCGCCCAAGTAAAGCTCTTGGATCGAACGGCCTCCCAATTGAGCTTTACAAGCTTAAGCCTGACACCCTCAGTCCCTATCTCAAACGAATGTTTGACGAAAGCAAAGTGGAGGGATTACTGCCACGAGATCAGCGCCTGGCCACAATTGTGGCCATCCCGAAAGAGGGAAAGCCGAGAGGATTCTGCTCATCGTACATGCCTATTTCACTGCTAAACGCAGACCGAAAATATTGGCCAAAACTCTCGCCAATAGGCTACAGCCGGTCTTGCCCACTTTGGTCCACCCAGACCGATCGGGCTTCATGCCCCACCGAAATACGGCGCTCAACCTTCGTCGCCTTAATGGTGTGATGGGGAGGTGCCATACTTTACGAGAGGATGCAGTGGTGGTATCACTCGACGCCACCATGGCATTCGATACTCTAGAATGGCCATACATGATGGCGGTGCTCCGTAAACTAGGCTTCGGCCCGAACTTCATAGCATGGGTCCGTCTCCTATACACAGAGCCACTGGCCCAAGTAGTTGTTAATAATAAAGTTTCTGAGGTCTTTGGCCTGGAGAGGGGAACTCGACAGGGTTGCCCGCTCTCCCCCCTCCTATTTGCCCTTTCCTTGGAGCCACTTGCCGCATGGATTAGGCAGGACGTGTCTCTTAGGGGGCTGCGATGGGCGGACAGCTGGGAGGATAGGATCTCATTATATACTGATGACATCCTCCTCTATCTATCACGACCCCGGAGGTCCATCACGGCGGCCCTGGACATGTTTACAAATTTTGGGAAGAACTCCAGGTTCCAGATCAACTGGAGCAAATCTCTCCTTTACGTCCTCCACGGCAGCACCCCGGGGCTTCCAAGCAGCTGCCCGATCACTGTAGCTGAGGACGGTTTTAAATACCTGGGGGTCTTTGTCTCTAAAGATAAGACCAAGATGTACGTACAAAATCTACTTCCGCCGCTTCAGCGGCTTAAGCGTGACGCTACTACCTGGCGGAAACTCCCGTTGTCTCTTCTGGGCCGTGCAGCCCTTTTTAAAATGATGGCCCTTCCGAGGTTCCTCTACGCCCTTCAAAATTATCCTGACCGGGAACCACTTTCCTATTTTACAGCCGTAGAAGCCGCACAACGGGATCTGATTTGGTCCGGCGTGTCTAGAATAGCATTGCAAAAATTAACACTAGGGTGGTAGGATGGAGGGATAGCGCTACCAGATATTCGGAAATACTACTGGGCTGCACACCTCTCTGCTATTAACCAGGGTACATGCTGCAACAGTAACGACCCAGGGTATGAAATGGACAGATGGCTCCTCCCCGGCGGGAATTATGAAGCAGCACTCTACTTCAGACCCGGTAAATAAATACTCACAGGGCCGACGAAACACTCTGTGCAACTATGGCACATAGCCCAGTGGAAAATGGGTTGGTTTAACACTCTCACCATGGCCTCTCCACTCTGGGCATCTGAAAAGTTGGGTAACTTGGGGCGCACCAAGGGATTCCGGAACTGGGACCTCATCGGCATCTCTCAAATTAAAGATCTTTGGGGTCCTGATGGGGTCAGATCCTTCGCCTACCTGCAAGACACCTACGATCTCGCACAAACTGAGTATTTCCGGTATATGCAAGTAAGACACTCCCTCCAGAAGAACATCCCGCCAAGGACCACACCCCCACAAGCTTCTCCGCTCGAGGACAGACTGCTGGATGGGCATATGCCGGAACACGCCATCTCCCTCACATATAAAAAGTTGATAAACAATTCCCCTGACCTACTCGTGGCCCTCAGGGGAAGGTGGGAGGCAGCTGGGCTGGAGATTGACGAGGAGGAGTGCGCTGGCCTCCCCTAAGGAGGTGGCGATTTCGTCCAGGCTAAGTCTCATCCAACTCAAAATACTACACAGGGTTTATATCTCCTGCACTAGGCTACAGCTGATGGGGAGAAGAGATGATGGGCTTTGTAGGAGGGGCTGTGGCGGAACGGGCTCCTTCTTTCACATAGTGTGGGAGTGCCCAGTGTTGCAGGGATACTGGAGAAGTGTGGTGCAATGCATGCAGGAAGTCTGGGGGGTGGAACTGCGACCGGAGGCAAAGAGATGCCTCCTGAACATCTGGGAGCCAACAGATCTACCAGCGAAAGGGAGGCTCTGGGTTATGCTGGGGCAAGCGGTAGCCAAACGAAACATCGCAAGACTATGGGGGGCACCCACACCGCCGAAGCTCAGCTAATGGAAAAAAGACATGGACTGGTGTATGCTACAGGAAAAGACTGTATACACGGCGCGAGGGTGCCCTCAAAAATGGGGTGCGGTGTGGTCAAACTGGAACGATTTTAGAGGTAACATCGGTGAGCCCCCTCAGCCTCAATGTGCCAACACTGAGGCCGTAGTCTAAGGCTGTAACTCTCCATAAGTTTCGAATATCCTGCTGCTGTGAGAATTACTAACTATGTGTCTTTTCTGGAGCACTTAACTGAATAAGCTGTACAACTGTGGTGACCGTTTCTGTTCTTATGTAAGCTGTCAATAAAAAGTAAAAAACAAAAACAAAAAAAAAACATCTGCAGATTCTGAGTTTGGGAATTCGGATTTGTATTTTATATGCATGCACAGCTGCTACTTTTTACTTTACAGGACATAAATATATGAGTGTGGTGTCTTAATAGCAATGATTTATTTTTAAATTGTCTTTACACCCGACTTCTGACATTTCTAAGAGCTGTAAATAAGAGGTGTTATTAGTGCCCAACTTAATAGTAATCAAACTACTGACCCCGGAAGGATGAAAGGCTGTCAGCAATGCCTTATAGATACCGGTAGAAATGAGTGGCAACCGTTTAACTAACTTAATCCATCTTTTGAGTCCTGAATCTATACATCTGCATTATGCTTAATTGTTCCATCTCCTGTTGTGTGTACTGTGTAAGTGCAAACCCAGAATGGGACACACTAAAGCCCTGATTCTGAGTTGTAAAGTGGGGCTGGAATTACTCCTTCCAGCCAGTACTGCCAGTACTGTACCATGGAATTCAGAGTTTGTACGACTGGCGCGGAGAAAAACACGAGAACCTGGGATTATTGTCAGGGTTACTGCAAATATGCAATTCTGCCACTGCTGCTTTTTCACACAAATATAGGTTACTGCATTTGCCACATAATTGATCATGTGCCGCGTTATCTCCAGATTTTAAAAAGAAGAAAAAAGATTTGTGTAGTTCAAACAGATCAAAAGTTACTAAAAACGTGGCACACATGTATCAGCGCAGTGGAAGGCCCTTCGCAAACGTTAATTGATTATCTTTCAGTTATTTATTTATGTATTTGATTGTTAAACAGGTATTATGAGTTGAAATATTTGCCCAGACAATATTACCATGTGTAAAATTTACAAAAGGATGAAGTAATACTATAAAAAAAATGTGCGGTATTATGAAGCATAATTTACCTTTGATTGCAGCATAATTTAGTAAACCCTGCCGCATAATTCTAGTGACTGATTATTGGGCTCTTTACCGCATGGTTAGCCCCGATTCCGGAGGTGTCTCAGGGGGTGGAATCTGAGCACAGGGAGACTCCAGATACGAATCCACACTTTATGAGCTCAGAATCGGGTGGGAGGTACCCAATTCTGAATCGCCCTTACATATTAGTGTGCTTAAACCACATACGCTTTTCCTCTGGAATGTAACACACAGTGAATGTGTGTAATCAGAAAAACATTAAAAGTTTACTAACGTTGAAGAACAAACACTCTTTAGTGATATAAAAAGAAATCGTACAGTCACCTACCTGTGTACAGAACATTAAACAAGTATGTCTAATAGTCTATTAGGGTACACACTGATAACCTCTTAACATAGTTATTAAGTCACTGAGTTACACTCACCTGTTAAAATGATCCCTACAAACATCCAAGCACAGAGAAAAATGTTTCCAGCCAGAGGATTATAGTCTGTGGTGAGCTTTCCCTGAGCCAAGGTAAAAAGAATCCCAAATATCTGGAACAGAAGAATACAAAGTATGCATCAGATGAGTCCATTATTGCTTAAAAAACTGAATGTCTTGTTAAGTAGGCAGTGCTAAAAATCTGATTCAAAGCAAGCAACAGTGAGGCCTTCAACAACAAGAAGCAGGGCCTTCAGCAACCAGCTGCAGGGCCTTCAGCAAATAGAAGCGAGGCCTTCAGCAATCAGCAGCGAGGCCTTCAGCAACCAGCAGCAAGGGCTTCAACAACCAACAGCAAGGGCTTCAACAACCAGCAGTGAGGCAATCAACATCTAGCAGCAAACACTTAAACAACCAGACGTGAGGCCTTCAGCAACCAGCAGCGAGGCCTTCAGCAACCAGCCGCGAGGCCTTCAGCAACCAGACGTGAGGCCTTCAGCAACCAGACGTGAGGCCTTCAGCAACCAGCCGCGAGGCCTTCAGCAACCAGCCGCGAGGCCTTCAGTAACCAGTAGCGAGGCCTTCAGTAACCAGCAGTAAGGACTTCAGCAACCAGCAGCAAGGGCTTCAACAACCAGAAGTAAGATCATCAGCATCTAGCAGCAAGCCCTTAAACAACCAGAAGTGAGGACTTCAGCAACCAGCAGCAAGGGCTTCAACAACCAGAAGTGAGGTCATCACATCTAGCAGCAAGCCCTTACACAACCAGACGTGAGGCCTTCAGCAACCAGCAGCAAGGGCTTCAACAACCAGAAGTGAGGTCATCAGCGTCTAACAGCAAGCCCTTAAACAACCAGACGTGAGGTCTTCAACAACCAGCAGCAAGGTTTTCAACAACCAGAAGTGAGGTCATCAGCATCTAGCAGCAAGCCCTTAAACAACCAGAAGTGAGGACTTCAGCAACCAGCAGCAAGGTCTTCAACAACCAGAAGTGAGGTCATCAGCATCTAGCAGCAAGCCCTTAAACAACCAGAAGTGAGGACTTCAGCAACCAGCAGCAAGGTCTTCAACAACCAGAAGTGAGGTCATCACATCTAGCAGCAAGCCCTTACACAACCAGACGTGAGGCCTTCAGCAACCAGCAGCAAGGGCTTCAACAACCAGAAGTGAGGTCATCAGCGTCTAGCAGCAAGCCCTTAAACAACCAGACGTGAGGTCTTCAACAACCAGCAGCAAGGTTTTCAACAACCAGAAGTGAGGTCATCAGCATCTAGCAGCAAGCCCTTAAACAACCAGAAGAGAGGACTTCAGCAACTAGCAGCAAGGGCTTCAACAACCAGAAGTGAGGTCATCAACATCTAGCAGCAAGCCCTTAAACAACCAGCAGCAAGGCCTTCAGCAACCAGCTGAAGGGCAATCAGCAACCAGAAGCGAGGCATTTAACAACCAGCAGTGAGGCCATTACCAACCAACAGCGAGGCCTTCGTCAACCAGCAGCGAGGACATCAGCAACCAGAAAAAGCCATCAGCAACCAGCAGTGAGGCTTTCAGCAACCAGCAGTGAGGCCCTCAGCAACCAGCAGCAAGGCCTTTAGCAACTAACATTGAGGCCTTTAGCAACTAGCATTCAAGTCAAGTCAGAATTTATATAGCGCACTAAATACCCATAGGGTCTCAAGGCGCTTGAGGAAGGGGGGGGAGGTGTACTTATCGAATATCCATGTTTTAAGTTGTTTTCTGAAGGCTAGGTGGTTTTGAGTAAGGCGGAGGTGGATAGGAAGGGAATTCCAGGTCTTGGCCGCTAAGTAGGAGAAGGATCTTCCTCCCATGGTGGCTTTGTGGATGCGCGGAACAGCGGCGAGGGCTTGGTTGGACGAACGCAGCTGGCGGGTGGGGGTGTAAAAGGAAAGGCGCGTGTTGAGACAATCAGGTCCAAGTTCGTATAGGGCTTTGTGTGCGTGGGTGAGGAGACGGAACGTTATTCTCTTGTTGACGGGGAGCCAGTGAAGGTCTTTCAGGTGAGCGGAAATGTGGTCTGTGCGGGGGATGTCTAGTATGAGTCTGGCTGAAGCATTTTGGATGCGTTGAGGCCTTTAGCAACCAACAGCTAGGTATACAACAACCAGAAGCAAGGCCTGGAACAGACAGAAGTGAGGTCAGCAGCAAAGTCTTCAACAACCAGAAGTGAGGCCCTCAGAAAATCAACACTGAGGTTTTTTACCAATGTGAAGCAAAGTCTGAGGCAACGAGCAGTGAGATCTTCAATAACCAGCAGCAAGCCCTTCAACAACAAACTACAAAACCTATAGCAACCAGCAACAAAGTCATCAGCAACCAACAGTGAAGACCATCAACCAGCAGTGAAGACTTCAGTCCCCAGCAGCAATCCCTTTAGCAACAAGCAGTGAGGCCTATAGCTACCAGCAGTGAGAACCTTTAGCAAGCAGTTGCAAAAACATCCTCAGCCAGTATTGAGGACTTCAGGAACTAAGGGCAAGACCATCTGCAACCAGCAGTGAGACATAAAGCAACCAGAACTGAGTTAGGAATGAGCCTTACAGCAACCAGTGAGACACTCTGCAAAGCAAAGACTGAGGCTGCTTGCGGTGCAACACAAAGCACTGTGGAGCAAGCGGTCTTGTTGAGAATCTGGCCTTGCGTCTTGGTTTATCTCGGGACGAGAGCATGTGCCTTACCCAATATCAGCACAACCACAGACGGGGATACTAAACACTTAATGACAAGCTTTTGTAGACATACGGTTAGGCTGAACTAGCAACAGACTACCCATTAGCCACCAAAGAAAGGGGAGCATGGTCCTCAATACTGACAAAGGTACATCCTTGAATGCAACTGTGAAGGGCAAACACCCGCCTTAGCCAAAGCAGAACTCTAAAAGCACTAGAAAAGTCTGAGAGATGCAGTCGGCACAAGGAAAATTCTTAATCAGCAGTTACTGTCCACATATTGCCAGCCCAACGGTACTGCCCACACACCGCCATCCCCAAGTGACTGCCCACACACTGTTAGCCAGTCTCTGCCCACACACTGCTAGCCAGTCACTGCCCACACACTGCTAGCCAGTGTCACTGCCCACACACTGCTAGCAAGAGTCACTGCCTACAGTTTGCTAGCCACAGTCACTGCCTATAGTGTTCCATGAAAGCGGCATTATAAAGGACAAATCGCAGAGTGCCACACCAAAAGCATCCAGAAAGTGAAGCCTGCCGTCCATGCTGGCATCTTGCGTGATTTGACTGCCTCAATGACGTCTGCTGAAGGAAAGAGCAGGTGAAGAAGGGAACTGCTCTGGACATGCGCACTTGCTGCCACAGGAGCTGCAGTACTGTGACTCAGCAGACAGTTTTAGCCTGTCAACTCACATATTTGCCACTGCCTGACAAACGGTTTCTGCACTCATCAAGCAGCAATCCAGTGACGAGTCGCTACCACACAGTGAGCTGGAAACCCTTGCCCAGATTGGGTTTCCAGCTCAGGTGAGAACGCTCTGCACAGCCGGGCTCGTCCAGGACATGGAAGGTGGCTCCAAATGAGGTTTTCCTTATTGTGGGGGAAGGAGGTGTGACTGGTTGAGCAGTGCCGGGAGTCCAAAGCCCCACTCTCTATGGCCACGCCCCCTCTCAAAGTTCCAGTCCCTTTCTCCCTGAGTGGTCAAATCGTTGGCATTATACAGCAGATTCCACAAGAGTTTTCCCTGTTTGAAGATGACCTCCTGTCCCAGCCTCTAAGAGAGACTAAAGGAAGAGGAAAAGGCAGGGCATGTATAATACCAGAAGGCTCCTTCTACTGATCGGAAAGGGTTGATGATCTCTTGTATCCTGAAGCGCGTCCCATGCACATAGAAGGGAGGATCACTTCCCTAACATCAAGAATGGGGGAAATCTCCTGCAGCCAGAAATTGGGAGACCCTTGCAACCAGTGAGGGGGTCTTCACCACAAGGTGGGGAGAAGTGACTGCTCGCACAAAGGGAAGAGGAGAGTTGTTTTGCACCCACAGATCTTTTAATGACACCTTGGCCACTGCATGCGCCTAGAGAGTTGTTCGCCATGCAGATATCATACTTTTGAATTGTTATTGACATCAATGACTGAACTATACCCAAAAGCCTAGTCGGCAAAGAACATTCTTTTTCTCTTAAGCAGGACCAAGCTTCCTTACCTGAGCAGAAGCGTTGAGCAGTCCAGATGAAGTACCCTCTGACTCGGGGTACGTGATTTCTACTGCAAACTCAAACCCAAGAGGTAGATACCCAGTCATGAAGAAGCTGAAAATATCAATAAAAAAGGTATTCAATAATTACAATTCATATGGAGTACACTAAAAGTCTGATACAATTTGGCTGGAGTGAATCCTCGCCATTGGGTCAATAAACAAGGCCAGTACACAAGGCAGGCATGCCACCATGTTGTCCCCTACATGTAGTCTTCTGAACAGAGCAAACATATCTCCAGCTTACTGTGTCAAAAGCCCTTTCCAGGTCAGCCACCACCACTGGCAGCCAAGGATATGTCTAGAGATGCCTTCATCATGTAAAGTAGGTGCCAAAGGTTATGGGAGGTACTACTTCCTGGTACAATTGATTGCATTTACAGGGCTAAAGAGTTTGGAAATCAGCAAAATATGTGGAGTTCGGTGTGCTAAATACTGATTCTGCATGTTATGCCTCACTTCCAAGTTAAAAAGTAGTAAAAGGGAAATTTACCATAAATGGCAAGTATTTCACCTGAGGTAATAGTATTTACCATCTTTGGCCTACACCCACTTATTTCTCACAACTTGTAATAAGGGTCAAGCTGTGTTAAAAGCAATTACAAAAAATCAATGGTGGAGTCCATTTACGAGGGCTGAAACGTCGGTCAACATCATGCCCTTTTTCCCTGTACTTTCACATTGGAAAAAGGTATAAATATATCCCTTTAATTCTTATCTGGGCTAACTTATAGACTGGGGTTTGTTTGCAGATTTATTTATTATTTGACGGCTTTTGTTTTTTATGACAACATCCAGTTTCTTATTTCGTATGCTGGTTTTCTCTTGCATGTATGTGTTTCGATTATTATAAAGTACTCTCATCCCTCTGGCCTACTCAGTGCTAAATAAATGTACTAAGTGAAGTTAAATAAAATAAAATGCCACTAATTCAGGTTGGGCTTCTTTGCCCTGTCAGAGCAGTATGAACACTCATAATCCCCACAGCACAGCAAGAGAGAAAAGAAGAGGATGAACATTTGAGAACCCTTCTAGAAACAAATCTCATACTTTCAGGTAGGTCTTGGTCTTACACATGCTTTGTAATAACCACCATAAAATATTTTTTTACTTAGGTCCTAGAATTTTCAAATTCTCAAATATACTGCAGGCCAAATGCATAGTAGAATTAATAGCGAAACAAAGCCATGATGTGCTAAAGTCTAGATTCAATAGCTGTTGGACTTGGCCCTTTTGGCAGGTTCACCCCAAAACTTTTTGCTTTTGCCTAGCCTGTTTCTGTAACCTGGTGTTGGTGATTTTAGGCCTCTGCGCACTTTTTCACTGTTGTCCAGTGTAAAGTGCGTGCGCTCTCTATGTATGTGTGGTGAGACTGGCCTGCCCTCCCATAGGAATGCATGGGGCATATGTGTGACCATGGTAGTTCATGATGTGTGGGGAGTGCAGGGTCGAGTTTGGTGTGTGCGAACTCGTGTGATTAAATGCTGCGCGATGATGTGCACGGATTTATTGTGTCTAGTGTGGGCGTTCCACTTCTAGAAGTTGGCATGTCTGTGCAGTGAATGTGAATTGGCTGTCGGGCTTGTGATTGGCTGGAGCAGGCTGGTGTGCCTGGCTCCAGGAGTCAGGATGAGTCTGCCCCGGTGGTGAATGGAGAGATCTGCATGTTGATAGGAGGGAGGAGTGCACCTGGGACCTGAATAGGGCTGGGCCTTACCTCCACAATGCTGGCTCCACCCCCTGTGGTGCGTCTGATGACCCTAGCCTGGCCAGTGAAAGGGAGAGAGGGGCTGAGCAAAACAAAGTGCTCAGGAGTTCCCCTGAACCAGTTGTCGCTGGTTCTCCCATTGCCTGCACCCTGTTAAACAAAGGGATCCTGTGTATAAAAAGGGGCTGTGACCCCATGAAAGATGTTCTTGTTCCTGAGACTTGAATCTGCCAGGGGCGTGCTGCTGCTTGGGCCCGGGGAAGGCTTGCCTCCCTGGGCCCTGCCCAGCCCCTGGATGCCCTGTCCCTGACCTGTAGGACTGCTGGGAGCTGTTTTTCGTTATGCCCAGAACTTCTTGGAACTTGCTCCCTTTGTGTTTGCTCTTGCCAAGGTTTGATGTTGCCTTGGGAGCCTGGGGGCTGAGCAGCGGGGCGCTGCAGCCTTCCCGAAGGAATCCCCCTCGTAGGGATTCCCCCCCTCCTTGTGGGCTTATGGCGGGTGCCTACCCCACTTTTGGTTATATTTAAAAGCAGGTGACCACCCTGCATTGTGGCCGTCTTATTTGCAGTTAAAATTCGGGTGCCCACTCCACAACGCCGTTTTTCATCACAGGTACCGCCCGCGTCATAGCCACGTGCTATTTATTTTTAATTAAGCGGGTGCCCACCCCGCTGCGTATTTTTAAGGACAAGGGAGCCTACCCCTCTTTGTGCCCGTCGCGTACAGAATCACCGCCGCAGCCTGATTATGACAGGAAGTCAGGCACCGTAGTGCCTGACTGCAGGCGGGACTTCCGGTTTCGTGAGGGGAGTCCCGCGCCCGCCGCCAGCACCAGGAAGAGGAGAGAGGAGGTCTACGTCTGCCAAGCAGGGCTCCCGTGTCCCGGTGAGAGCCCTGCGTGTGAGGAGTGCAGCGTAGGGCGCCCGTGACCTGTGGAGAGCCCCGCATCTTGTGCAGAGTTTCTACGACGGCCAGGAGCCTTGCGGGCTCCACCATGAAGTCCCGGTCTCAGAAGGGGGACCGGGCGAAGCGCAGGTGAAGGAGTCCTGCCCCCAGAGCTGATAAGTGGGGGCTCGAGAGGAGCCTGTGCTTTTCCCCGAGGCCAGTTCCCTGAGCAGACCCGCCATTGCGGGCCACCCCCACGTGGCCCCATTTGTTTTAAAGTCCCTGTGTGGGGGCTTGGGGATACTATATGGATACCGCTGCAGTGTTGGGGGCCCGTGTTTTTTTTGCTATTGGCCTCATGATGGCGGAGCCAGATGGCTCCATCGAGGCAGGCATGTGTTGCTGAAAGAGCCTGCGGGCTCCAACGATTGGAGGCATGTTTGTTGAGGAGCCGAGATGGCTCCCCCGCCCCCCGATGAGTTTTCTGAGCCAGATGGCTCCACCATGTTTGTGGGCCCGTTCTTCTTCCCCCTGTTGCTGGGCATACTTAGTCAAGGAGCCGTGTGCTCCAGGGGGGACATGATTTTCAGAGCTAGAAGGCTCCAAAGTTAGGGCACATTTGTTTTAAGAGCCTACAGGGCTCCAATGTGTGCAGTGTTATTTCCAGAGCCAGAGGGCTCCAGCATTTGGCGCAGTTTTTGTTCCCAAGGGCCAGTGAGGGCTCATGCCGCAGTTTATTTCTCAGCTGCCCAGCAAGTAGTGGTACAAAAGGGGGTGGTGATGGACGGAGCATCTGAACCAATCAAACACTCACACCCAGTCAACAGATCTGGGTTTAATCTATCACCGTTCTTTAGCCCACTCTGCCAACCCAGTTCAGACATGGCCATATGCAAATCAGTCTGACCCTGTGCCTCATGGGAACAGTCCAGCCCGAACTGCCAAGCCATGCCTTCCCTGGACCGGAAACAAGCTTCCGAGGACCGGTTTCTGGCATTTCAGACGTCTTCAGCCCGGCTTACTTGAATCCAGTGGCAAAGTGAGCAAGGGACTCACGTCTGAGCATACCTTGCCAACTTATGGCGAACAAAGAGGTACAAAAGGTGGTGGTGATGGACGGAGCATCTGAACCAATCAAACACTCACACCCAGTCAACAGATCTGGGTTTAATCCATCACCGTTCTTTAGCCCACTCTGCCACCCCAGTTCAGACATGGCCATATGCACATCAGTCTGACCCTGTGCCTCATGGGAACAGTCCAGCCAGAACTGCCAAGCCATGCCTTCCCTGGAACGGAAACTAGCTTCTGAGGACCGGTTATTGGCATTTCAGCCGTCTTCAGCCCAGCTTGCATGAATCCAGTGGCAAAGTGAGCAAGGGACTCACGTCTGAGCATACCCTGCCAACTTATGGCGAACAAAGAGTTACAAAAGGGGGTGGTGATGGACGGAGCATCGAACCAATCAAACACTCACACCCAGTCAACAGATCTGGGTTTAATCCATCACCATTCTTTAGCCCACTCTGTCACCCCAGTTCAGACATGGTCATATGCAAATCAGTCTGACCCTGTGCTTCATGGGAACAGTCCAGCCCGAACTGCCAAGCCATGCCTTCCCTGGACCAGAAACAAGCTTCCGAGGACCGGTTTCTGGCATTTCAGCCGTCTTCAGCCCGGCTTGCTTGAATCCAGTGGCAAAGTGAGCAAGGGACTCACGTCTGAGCATACCCTGCCATTTTATGGCAAACAAAGAGGTACAAAAGGGGGTGGTGATGGACGGAGCATCTGAACCAATCAAACACTCACACCCAGTCAACAGATCTGGGTTTAATCCATCACCGTTCTTTAGCCCACTCTGCCACCCCAGTTCAGACATGGCCATATGCAAATCAGTCTGACCCTGTGCCTCATGGGAACAGTCCAGCCCGAACTGCCAAGCCATGCCTTCCCTGGGCCGGAAACAAGCTTCCGGGGACCGGTTTCTGGCATTTTAGCCTTCTTTAGCCCGGCTTGCTTGAATCCAGTGGCAAAGTGAGCAAGGGACTCACGTCTGAGTATACCCTGCCAACTTATGGCAAACAAAGAGGTACAAAAGGGGGTGGTGATGGACGGAGCATCTGAACCAATCAAACACCCACACCCAGTCAACAGATCTGGGTTTAATCCATCACCGTTCTTTAGCCCACTCTGCCACCCCAGTTCAGACATGGCCATATGCAAATCAGTCTGACCCTGTTCCTCATGGAAACAGTCCAGCCCGAACTGCCAAGCCATGCCTTCCCTGGACCGGAAACAAGCTTCCAGGTAGCTGCACCATTTAGGCATTTATTTCAGGGGACACGTGCTTGTGGACTTAGGAGTGAGACGCACTCCCTTCGCCCCTACCTTGGCCCTCCACAGCTGCGCAGCACTTAGTGCCAGCTGCAGCGTTTAGGCCCTGTTCGTGTTCTCAGCTGCCCAGTAAGTAGTGGGCAGCTGCAATGTTTAGGTTTGCGCCGGTGGCGCGCCCCTGACTGGCGCTGCATTGGCAGCGCGCCCTGACATTCTGGACACAGGGCTTCTGAGCCCCTTCTTGATGGCCAGTTGGCATGGGGAACTGGTAGAGGTATAGGGCGCAAGGCCCTAATGTGATTTGTGTGCTTTAAATGTGGTGCTAGGAAATGTAATGCATCTAGTATGTTTTACGCACCCTGTGTTGATACCTCTAGAGATGGTTTTACCTAAGGAGGTTTGTGTTAGTGAGATTGTACTTCACTGTGATTTACGCCCCTAAATGTGAGTTATACTTAGGAGGTAGGGTCTAATGTGTTTTGACTAGTGAGGAGATTGACTACTATATTTATACTGGTTAGGCCTAATGTGATTTATGCGTAATGTGCAATGCCTTTATGCCTGTGATACCTCTAACTGTGTTTCATGCTTAGGAGGTTGTTTCGCCTAGTATAGTTTATACTAGTGAGTTTATGTGTCCCTGCGTGATCTATTCCTATGGTGATTAGTATTGCGTAGTGTGTACCTACCTTTTACCAGTGGTTACTGGTTGTGGTCTATAATTGGTATTTGGTGCTACAGTTACTCTAAGTGCTATTTCTACTAAGTGTTGATCCTGACAGTGGCCCACGTGGCCCTGTCCTGTGTAAATAATCCCTTGTGAATATTGCCTGTGGCAGTTGGCACAATGAATATTGTGTGATTACTATCTGATGTGTTTTAAGAATACAAAAGTTATTTTTATATAACCTTATGTGGAGTTCCTTTTGTAGTGTGCCTGGGATGTTGTTGCTGTGTGCGTGCGCAAATGCTTTACACATTGCCTCCAGGATAAGCCTGTCTGCTCATGCCAAGCTACCAAGGGGGTGAGCAGGGGTTATCTTTGGCGTGTAACTCCCTTGCCCTGACTAGAGTGGTGGTTTCTGCCTGGCTTTGGCGCAAGCCTTAGCCAACCAGAAATCCCAGTTCTAACAATAGCAGTGTAAATCTAGTTACTCCCAAATGCCCCTTTCCAGTTACCTTAGTTCTCCCCCTTAGGCACCCTGGGTTCGAGCTCGAGATATTGTTGAATGCAGGTAGGGTAAGGCTCTATGCAATACAGCTAAAAGATAAAGACTTGAGGGCCAGATGTACAAAGCATTTTTATGGTTGCAAATGTTCTGATTTGAAGTTTTCAACTGCAAAAGTGCTTTTTGCAATGTATTTATCCATGTCTAAACCCATTTTAGGAGTCAATATCTTTTTTCTGGTTCCTGAAATGTGTTTAGAAATGGATAAGGAATTGCTATTGGGAAAGGGCGCGTTGTAGGCATCCCTTCAATGATTCACATCCATATGTATAAATAGTTTAGGACTGATATAGCAGTTGTAAACCATTTAAAATTTACCAACTCCCCAATTGGAGGGTAACCCGTACGTAAAATGGAAGGGATCCCTTTGTCAATTTAAAACAATTATGCTAGGGAGTAGGCAGTGGTCCACATGACCACGGCCAACTCTCAAATGTTTTAAAAGAAAGTAAACTTTTCTTTTTTGACGCAGTTCCTTTTTCCTTAACCCCTTGCATGCTCGTGACGGAACCATTCCGTCACGAGCCACGGTGGTGCTGTGCTGGCGACGGAATGGTTCCGTCACGGCCCGGCCGCCACGCCTGCGCTGCAGTGATTTTGCGCCTGTGTGGCGCGTTCTATTGAGCGGGCCAAACCGTGACGGAATCATACCGTCACAAGCACAGCGCCACCGTGGCTCGTGACGGAGTGGTTCCGTCACGAGCATGGCGGCGCCGCGCGCCCACTCCCTCCCCCCTAGCGCCGCGGCGGAATTACCGCCGCGGCCAAGGGGTTAAAGAAAATGGCCTGAATTTAAAAAAAAAGAAGGTTTACTTCAATAAAAATCAATCACAGGCATGGTGACCTGCTTATCCTTGTAGGCTGTGATACACAAAGGTAAACAAGAGAGAGGACACTCTCGTTACCAGAAGAGCCGAAAGGAACTCTCAAGAGGGAGTACACCCTCCCGTGTTAGAACGCTTAATCACAAAAAGTACTCCCCTGATACCTAAATCGTATTCCACGATTATTGTTCTAGAAGGATCCTGATCGAACAGTGATGGGAATTTCCTAGGTGAAGCTTCACATAGGGAATTCCCATCACTGTTTGATCAGGATCTATCTAGAACAATAATCGTGGAATACGATTTAGGTATCAGGGGAGTACTTTGTGTGATTGAAGGATCCTTGTAGGCCACCATCCCCGTGGTTGTGGCCAATAAGATTGAGTCACATTTTGTGACCTACCTAATGGATAGTTATTAGGGAGATAGAATTGTGACTCAATCCGATTCTTATTTTTACGAATCAAACTGATGGCATATAGGTAGGCTCGTAAAAGTAATTAAAGTAACAATACTAGTCACACATTGCGAGCAATATTTTGAAAGTAGCAAAGAGTACATCTGGTCCCAAAAGTCCAGCTATAACTAGAATTGCAAATAGGAAATATATATATATTTATATATATGAACTCAACATAACTTTAGATGATGGAGCAATCTGGATACAAAATAGTTTGATCATTATTAACAGATAGGTAAGAACCAAACTACTCAATTATTGGAAAAATGTCTTAACTGTTTAAGTTAGCAAGTGAAACAAATACAATCTATCAAAAGAATAGCCCTTGAAAATCTGTGTCTGCATCCAGTGAATGCCCGTGTAAGCCATGTTCCCCAGGCAAGCTTCGTGGACTAGTGACCAGTCAGCCTCTGCAGTAGATGCTTGAACCACCAAAGAAGTTCCCTTGAAATGCACTCATAGATACTGGATAAGGATCGCTCCTCTTTGGTGGCCTTGGAACATTCAGGTCCTAAGGCAGCTTGGTGGTAGGGAAGGTATGGTGTCACTCAGACTACAAAAGCTAGACCTGCAAATTCCTGCATATCTCATGCTACACATCCGGAAAATTCAAGATGTCTACTATGAGTAGCCCTGGCCCTAGCTATCAGTTGCATCAAAGGACCTGACAACTAAGTGCTGTATGATGGGCAGAAAAATACCTGGTGTGTACGCTTTGATGATTAATGTACACGTAGGAAGGAGCTGAGCCTTAATGAGACTTGCATCCATCCTCCACCTGCAAGGGAAACAAAGATTATCCTCTGCAAAAACAATATAGCGAGGACAAGCCTGAATTTAGAGAGTTTTTTTTACATACAAACAATTGACATAACTTTATTTGAGGCATGATAGACTAAACATGGCTCCTGTGCCCCTGTTGGCTTAGTTCAAGGTGGTATGAGATCCCACAATGAGTTATATAATACAGCCTGTTTAATCCAGGCTGCACAAAAAATACTCTCTCTGACTTGCACTCCAACCAGGTGCAGTGGCACTGGCCTTGGAGGGTCCCCTGGTAGTGGCAAACATTTGGGAACCTGATGTGCCCCTTCTGTAATAGTTGATTGTCACAGGACATCAGCCCTCAAAGTCCCTTACAACAACTGAGCTAGGAAGTTTGTCATCATCTCTGGCTCTTTAACTTCCAGCAGACAACAGCGTGAACTTTATATTTGCACATTCAATTCCACAACTTGTCAAGCCTAATCTGTTGCGTTTAATGCACTGTGTGCAGATCCTATTGCCCCCTCCTTTGTCTTGGCCTCCATGTTGCTGTTCCATTCTCTTACCTCTCCCATCATTAGCTTGTCCACCTTGCCCTGGGCATTACTGATCTGTGCATCAATGGTAGGCATTTTGATTTTCAGAGGATAAGTATATTACTTAAAACACCACCTTGTCAGAGCAGGTCCAAAGCCAGTTTTAAATGACACTGAACATTCAGCAGTCAAGGGAATTCAAAACACATATTATACAGAGGGACTAGATGGTCAATAATGTTGTCACTACTCATGCTAGGGAGTGATCTCCCCCCTGACACAAGGCATATTTCACACCAGACCATGCTACAAAGTAAGTGGCAGGTGATAGGTTATATTGTATGCAGGATGTAGGACCCTTCACAACCACCACCTGAAAGTTCTAAGCAATATGTAGTAAAAAGGAGCAATGAGTGGAAATACCACCAGGAGATGGTGGAGGTACATGTATGAGTAGGATAATAACTCACCTGTCCACAACTAGGTTCTTCTTACTACTAAGCTCTACACCTCTCAAGTAACTTCATGTCATCGACAGGATCCAGAGAGAGTAGCCTACCAATGCAGCATGACCCAGCACTGCCAAATGACTTACCTGTCCTTGGCCCAGAATCCCACTAATTCTCTGCAAGATCACATTCACCAACAAATTAAATCACTGAAATTCAGGGCTCCCCGCAAAACAGTTTTGCCAAATCAGCTTAGAACACCACCTTTCTCTATTTCAGTTCATCTACAAGAAGCCGCAAAAATGGCTGACTCTGTGGATCATACTATATAGGTCTTGTAATCTACCCATTCCATCACCTTGTAGATTGTTCCAACACCCATTACACTAGATAATCAAATCTTCACCATTCACTCTATTACATAGCCCACTTAAGCAAAAGTGCCTGTGATAGGAACAAAGACCCCTTCTTGTCAGGTCTACAGTTAGGATGTCTCCTACAATGGGAGGAATATTTTGAAGCTGGAT
The DNA here is from genome assembly GCF_964261635.1 of Lissotriton helveticus. Lineage (NCBI taxonomy): Eukaryota > Metazoa > Chordata > Amphibia > Caudata > Salamandridae > Lissotriton > Lissotriton helveticus. Next base: position 1,840,835,549 of record NC_136067.1, on the reverse strand, counting down.
TGACTATGGGATCTTTATGATATGTGTGACTTTTTGATGGAAGCCACCAAGATTTACGTGGTCCTTGTCATCGGTTGCTTCTTTAAGTGCCAGCTGTGAAGTAGCGATAGAGTAAAATTGGTCTATTAGGTACATTGGATGATATGTGACCGTAGATGCTTACCCAAGCGCTGCACCTGTGATAAATACAACGACCAGGTGTCCAAGGTCCAGTGTGAAGGTAAATACAAGCATTCCAATGAAAGATAAGACGTACACAGCCAGCGTTGTCTGCCTGCAAATACAGAAAACAATTTTATTAACAAAATATCCTCATGACGGAAATGAGATAACGAAACAGAGACACACTGGTACGATAACCTACATTCTTTTACGCAACGTAATGTTGTAAATATGGCGCCCCATGAGGATTTTGGAGCGAAAACACTGGGGGATCAAAACCTTGAGGTTCTGTGCTTGTGAACACTCAGGAGGCTCCTGTTGCAGAACATTCAAGCAGATTACAAGATCATCAGGAATAACCAGGATGGCACATTTATTTATTATTAAAATACACAAAAACACTTTTTAAAATACATAAGACATGTCCTAACTGAATTTTGCAATTTTATAAATGCATAATAAGTATAAACCGAACCAATTTATCATTTATCTGTCATTTTCTCATCTAGACGAAAAGTATTTGTTTGAAATGTATCTTTTCTAAAATTTCTGGTTAAAAACTAAATTTTCCCAAAATTAATTGGTCATTTTCTAGGGAGTAATTCAAACACCAAAAACACAAAGAAACAACTAAGATCTACAATATGCTATACTACCATATGTGTATTTCTTCAGAGGCAGTTATCTGTTCTTTCTCCACGTTGATGGAAATTATATTTTTTTATATTATTAAATATTTTTTATATTCAAGGTATGTTTTAAGGCAAATCTGTTTATTTTAGCCTACTTGATTATCAACAGCAGCATGGCAGTACTTTTCGCGTATTTTTCTCCGTATAGTAGGATCTTGTGGTCTAGACATCAACTTCTTTGTAAGAAGTTGATTTATTTTTTTTATAAACGATTTTATTGAATTTTGCACAATATGACACACAGATAGTGCAGCAGTACACATAGTACCTAACCACATCATGAGCAAATAAAACATGATATGATGACCAATCAAAGGAAAGACATAGGCGTAGATACAATGAGTCGTGAGGCTCAGTCCAGCTGTCCCAACCATTTGCCCCATATACGACTGTGCTTCGAAGGACCACCCGGGCTTCATACATGGCTCTCTCTTGCTGTGCGCACCTGTCTACCCCCTGTCACCATTACGACAAGAGTGGGAGGGGAAGGGTTTTTCCAGTGGGCTGCTATGTCCTTGGCCAACATAGTGGCCATACCCAGAAGCGTCTAGTCTGCCGTCGAGCCCCCAGACTAAACGTAAATGCAAAAGGTTAGAGAGGAAATGGCGTCTGGGCTATATAGATTCAGATAAAACGCTATATAGGAATTCCATCAGGGTCTACAAGCTGGAGATTAAGAAAGCTCAATCTCAATACTACACACAAAAGATCACTGAAGCTAGATCTAATTCCAAGGAAATTTACCGGATTGTTAAGAGTCTCACTGTTCTCCCCCAGCCCCCTATAAACAGTGATAATTTACAAATTCGTTGTAATGAGATGGCGGATTTCTTTTATAATAAAGTAGATCTTATTTATTCCTCTTTTCCAACTACTCATTCAGCCACTCCTGTGTACTCCAAACACGACACGATAGATAATGTGTCACCTGTGCTGGAGAACTTCCCTTTGCTCCACTTGGACTTACTAGCTACCTTGATGGTTCAGGTTAAATCCGGCTCTCCCAGCGATCCCGCCCCTCCGAGCTTCTTAAAGACTGTTAGCCACACCATCCTTCCGGTCATACTGAAGGTACTTAATGCCTCAATCTCAACCAACACAGTTCCATCTGTGTGGAAAGAGGCTAGAGTGAGAGCACTTGTTAAGAAGCCCAATATGGATATTAACAACTTCAGTAACTATCGTCCAATTTCTCTGCTTCCTTGGGCCAGTAAGTTACTGGAAAAATATATTAATAGCCTCCTGACCAATTTTTTAGAGAAAAAAAATCTGCTTGATCCCTCGCAAACCGGCTTCCGCCCCAAGCATGGGACGGAATCCGCCTTATTGGCGGTCCTGGAGGAAACAAGAGGCATCTTGGATCGGGGAGGATCGGTGGCAGTCATCCTCCTCGATCTAAGTGCCGCTTTTGACACTGTGAACCATAAAATCTTATTGCAGCGTCTCCAGGACATTGGGATTCAAGGAGGAGCGTTGGAGTGGATCAGCTCATTTTTAACCGATAGAAATTTTCAGGTTTTTGAGGGAACCACCACCTCTACCAGCAGGCCCCTGGACTGTGGAGTTCCGCAGGGTTCTTCACTCAGCCCGACGCTGTTTAGTGTATACATGAGGTCGCTAGCTGGGATCGTCCGTCCATATGGTATTAAGATCGTGACCTATGCGGACAATACCCAGCTGGTGGTCTCTTTGACGCGGGCTGAAGACCCTGCGGGTACGGTGGATCTGGTAGGCTGCCTGAGTGAAGTCAGCAGCTGGATGACCCTGTCTTGTCTCAAACTTAATGGGGACAAGACAGAGGTCATGCTATTGGGCCATTCGGCGCCATCGGCGGTCGACCAGATCTGGCCAGCCTGTCTGGGCCCTCCTCCAGTCCCTAAGGATGCTATTAAGAGCTTGGGTATTTGGTTGGATAAGTCCTTAACGCTTGACCATCAAGCTGTCGTACTATCTGCCACCTGTTTTGGCCTCATTAGAATGTTGAGAAAGATCCTCCCCTTGCTACCTTTTGAGGCCAAACAAATCGTTGTTCAGGGACTGATTCTCTCCAGATTAGATTTTGGGAATGCACTCTATCTTGGAGCCCCAGACTTCACATTGAAGAAGCTACAGGTGATCCAAAACTGTGCGGCCCGGACCCTGCTTCAAATTCCCCGCAGGATCTCTGTCAAACCTGGATTAACAAGACTGCACTGGCTCCCTGTAAGGGATAGGATTAGTTTTAAATCTCTATGTGTTGCTCATCAGTCTTTCTGGGAAACTAGCCCAGCGATTAGTCGCCCCTTAATCACCCCTTACCTTCCTAGCAGACAGCTACGGTCTACCAATGCTTTTCTTGCTGTCGTGCCAAAGGTCAAACGGTCCAGATCAGGTGGTCGTTCCTTTTCCCTGAATGCGGCTAGGCTATGGAACAGTATACCCCTGCATCTAAGGTCCAACTCAGATCTTACTTCTTTTAGGAAGCACTTGAAAACTTTTTTGTTTAATAAATAAATCTGTTTTTTTCTGCTCACTTGCCCAGCTGTCTGGACACCGTTAGCCATAGCGCTTGGCCGCCTCTGGGCAGCTATTTGCGCTCTACAAAACACATTTTCATTTCATTTCATTTCCTTTCATGACCCCCAGTCACAGCATCAGAGGTGAGAGGTTCACCTCCCAACCCAGTACTTCTGTCAACTCCCCGGTCACAGCTGTCGAGAATTTATGAATTTTCAGGCAAAGCCACATAATGCAGTAGAATTCGGCAGAGACATGTGCACAGTGAGGGCAGGTAGGTTCGGAAAGGAGGCCTGCATGATGGAACCTGGCTGGCATGAGATAGGCACAATAGAAAAAATAGGTCTGGATCAGACGCAGCCAGGAAGAAATCGTAACAACCCTAGGTGCCATCACTGCATCCCGCCAATCATCATCATCAAGGGGACCCCGACAACCCTTCTAATGGATCCTTAGATAATCAAGTGTGCCTGTGGCGTTAATAATTAATGTGCAATAGATTTGAGAGATGCCTCCCTTACTCAATGCGCCCATAGGAAACTTGGCCTCCATCAGTTGAACTCAGGAAGAGGGGCAGGTGGTGCTATGTGGGCGCCAAGTGTGTGTCTCAGTTGTAAGTATTTATAAAATTGAGAGGAGATAAGTGCGTATCTTGAAGTTCCTGAAAGGAGAGTATATGGGTCCCGGACCATACGCCCCCCAGCTGTATTATGCCAATGAGGTCCCATTTCCCAAAGTCCTCCAACGACGCTTCTTAACGCAGCCAAGTGCCATGCCAAAGGGGGGCTTGGTGTATGAGTTTCACATCCCAATTAGTGTGCCGGAGTGCAGGCCTCCAGGCAAGAAAAATTATTTTGGTCTCTACACTACGGGGTGGCAAGGGGAACCGGGGATCCATAGAGCATAGCCATAATCTGAGGAAACTCCAGGAGTGTCAGTTCCAACCAGTAGGCAAAGTCTGACCAGCCCCCGTAAACCAATTGTTAACCACCAAATGTTGGGAGGCTAGGTAATAAGGGTACAGGTTGGTCATTCCCAGGCTTCCATCACATAAGGCTCGTTGACAGTGGCAAAGTAAAGGCGGACGTCGTCCATATAAAGTGCAATACGGGCCTCATGCCACTCCCCCTATCTCCATCGACGCACCTGTGCATCGCAAATGAGAAGGCGCATCAGTGGTTCAATCGCCAACACGAAGAGGACGAGAGACAGGGGACACCCCTGCCAAGTCCCCTGCCTGATGGGAAATACATCTGAGACTACCTGGACCCCCGCAGTGGGATTGGTGTAGAGCACTCAGATGAACCCACGAAAACTGGGTCCAAAGCCAGCTCTCAGCAGTACACGACCCAAGAAGACCCAATCAACAGTGTCAAAATCCTCCTCAAAATTGATGAGAAGCAAAGCCAGGCTGAGTGGGGGGAGGGAGGCGGGGGGGAGGGGTGACGGTGGGCCAAGGCAACATGCAGTCGTCTGAGGCAGTGTTGTGTATTGTGGGCCGGCATAAAACCACACTGGTCCGGATGTAAGAGTATATGGCGGACCGGTTTAAGACAGGTGGCTAGGATTCCAGCAAATAGCTTGACCTCACCACTGAGGAGCAAGATCGGACAGTGGGCAGCACAGGAGGCCGAAGGGGGCTGTGTCTTAGGGATTAACACGATGGTAGCAGCATCTATTTCGGGTAGAAAAGAGCCCTTCTTTTATACTTCATTATAGAAAGCAAGAAGTCAGGGAGTCGGGGTCTCCCAGAAGGCTGTGTACTACTCTGCGGGGACCCGTCAGGACCAGGGGTCTTTCCAGAGCAGAGATGGCATCACCAATCTCTTCAGTCGACTCATCTATCATCTGAGCCTCAGAGTCGGACAGTCAAGGACGAGGCACATCATTGAGAAAGTGGAGGGTCAAGTTTGAGGTCCACCCGAGACACGCCGCATATAGGCAGCTGTAGTAGTTAGCAAGGTTTGTGCTATGCAGAGACGGGCATGGTGGATAAGACCAAACTCGTTCATGATTTCAGGCATGATTCTGTTTGCCTGTGGGTGGGAGGCCAGCCATTATAACAGTTTTCTGTTCTTGTCCCCCCCCAACCATAAACCCTGGCATTCGAGGCGCACCAAAAATATTTTGCAGCCTCTAGGGACTAGAGACGTATCTCCTCGTGTAGGTTGTTCAGTTGCCAGGATAGCTCTCCCTGGGGATCAACAGCAAGACCCATTTCCAATCTGAGGGCCTGGGCTTCCAGCTAGGTGGTGTGTTGGGATCGAGCTCGAATTCAAATTCGACCCTTGGCGTATCCTCTAAGAGTTGCTTTACTGGATGCCCAGAGGGTGCCAACTGAGCGGACCGAGCATCATTAATTTGGAAATAAGCTTTCAACTTGTCTCCAAGGGCCTGGGTGTAGGACTGATCTTGTAGATACTATGCCTTGAGACGCCACATGGGGCGCAAATCGTCATGGAAGAGCAGAGGTGGAGGAGAAATGAAGGGTGGTCTGATATGCTCGTGGAAGGATCCGGATGTGCGACACCGCACAGCAATATAGGGCCTGCATGAAGATAAGGTAAAAACTTGATTTTAATGTAATCCATCACTCAACCATTTCCATAACCTTTAATCATTTTCATTTTGACTTCATCACCTCAACTATCTGTTCAGATATCTACCTATGTTATTATGTGCTTACAGACACCTCATACTTCTTTTTTCCATTTGTTTTTACTGCAAGTTTCATTTCATCTTTTGAAAGTATATTTCAATATCTTTCCTACTCCTTGTTCTTCTCATAATTGTGAAATGTACGACCAAATAAATCTTGTCCAAATTCAAATAAACATGGGACATTAAAATGTACTATATTCGGAGAAGTGAATGGGTGATCGATATACAAGAGCACTAAAGAAAACCTTGAGAATTTTAGACGTGCTCGTTCTTCACAAAAATGTTCTCAAGTGAATACTGAACGTCTTACAGATCTCTCCAGATCTGCTCCAGCGCAAATTGTTGCAAGTAACTTATAAGACAGTTAGTGTAAATCTCGGATGCTCCAGGAAGATCTTATTTTGCACCAGAGCCTATCTTTATGGGTTGGGCCTTCCTTATATTGCTAATTCACACGAGTACTAGGCTACATTACACAAGGTCAGATTTTTATTCATTTTTTATAGGCACCAGGATATTAAGGTCCTAATTAGAGCTTGGCGGATGGGTCATTCTGTCACAAAAGTGTCAGATATTCCGTCTGATCTATTACGAACATTATAATCTATAGCACTTGTAATTCGACGGATAGGATATCCGTCACATTTGAGAACGGAGTAACCTGTCCACCAAACTCTAAATCAAGCCCTGCATGATTTGCTCAGAATCACAGTATGCGGAGATGACACCGGGACTTGTACCTGGTTACCCCGGTTTCAAAGTCAGCAACTCTGGCTGTTAGGCCACATCTTCTCCCTATGTAGACTTTAATTATATTGAATACCTGCTCTTGTATTTTCATAGTCGTTTCCTGGTTAAAATTCAGAGCCAGATGTACTAAGAGGCATGGCGCAAAAGTTGTAAATTGTGCACTCACTTTTTCTGACCTATCTCTGAATTTTCGATGTGACCCACATACTAATAGATTGCTTTGAAAAATCTCCAGTCACAGAAGTTTGCGGAATGACTTGTCAGAATAATATTATTTGACTAAGTCGCTATTTGCAACCGCCTGCAATTGGCTACAGACACAGGAACGGTGTCCTTCAATGGAGAACAATCCATCATCCTTGTGTTTGCATTCACATACATTAAACTTTTTTCAAAGCAGGCATGTTCCTTAAAGGAACTGGGTGGCATCGGGGGGAGCAGACAGTGGTTACTGTCCCCCTGGACCACTGCCTCGACACCGGGACACCTTCCCTTTTGAGACTCAGTTACAACATCCCTTAATAAAAATCATTCGACTTACAATTAGGAGTGGATGCCCCTTTGTATGAATGTATGTATGTATGTGGTGTTTCTATAATGAAAATCTAGCCATAAGGCAACGGAGCATTGTAAAGAATCAAAAACAGCCATAAAGTCGACGAGTGATAGAACCCTTTCATGCCTCCTCCTAAATGGACTTGAGAATGGATCACATAACTCATTTTGTGAGGTAGAGCGGCTTTTCCGACTAGCGAAAAGGGTTTAGTAAACGGTAGAAGGCAATTTCACGACCACAATCCTTATGATTTTGAGAATCCCAGGTTTTGCTGTCACAAAATGGCTTTGTACGTCACACCATAATTTATTAAGGAGAGAATTTTAACTTTGAAATCCTGACAAGCGGCATCCATCGACAGTGGTGGGGGCCCTGAATTACACCAAAGGGCGTGCGCCGCACTCCCGCGCAACTAAAGGGCTGGTAGAAGCCGAGATCTAGGGAACAACTGGCGAATTCACGCATTTTGGACGAGCCGTGCGGCGAGTGCCGCCTGACTCTAAAATGGCGGCCGCCCGTGGCAGCTCAGGCCAAGAATGACAACCTAAACAACGGAAACCCCAACACTTGCGTGGCGGATCGGCCCGAGAGGTGAGCTAAAGTGAGGCTCTGCCCGGGTGATCTCAAATCCGCTCAGCTGCGCCTAAGGACATTGCCTTATTTTTGAAACATCGGAGCCCGACTGGCCAGGCACAAAATGGCGGCCGCGCCGGATAGGCAGACCAACCGATGGTGATGTTGACGAACTGGAAGAGGATCGCCTCGGGAGCACATGACCGATCCTGACGGCCAGCTCTGCCCACTCTGCTGCCATTGATGAGCGCAGAGCCTAGCGGGAGGCAGCAGTGACTTGCGAATGGCTTCTGCAGGCTCTGAAGTGTGGCTGTAGCCAGCCGCGGTCTGTAGGGAGTACCTGCCGGGGTGGTGACGTGGGGAGGGGGATGGGGAGGGGCAGGGTGGGGGGTAGTAATCTATGGATAATGGACGTTTACAGGTAAATAAACATAAATAAATCAAACGAATTTCGTTGCGTGCACTGCATTGCATTTAGGGATGCAGTGCACACAACGAAATTCGTTTGATTTATTTATATGTTTACTTACCTGTAAACGTCCATTATCCATAGATAACTACCCCCCACCCTGCCCCTCCCCCTCCCCACATCACCGCTCCGACAGGTACTCCCCTACCGACCGCGGCTGGCTGTAGCAGCGGAGGCCAAGTGCGGACTTTCACCAGCTTGAAAACAACAGATTCGCCACTTTCAAATTACACATTCTACATTTTTTAAAGGATCGCTTCAGGAAGGAGGAATGAACGAAGGTAATAGGTATAACACAGCAAAAAGAGAATGAAGAAAATGTACAAGAAACAGAGCACTGAAAAAAAAATGTGAATTAACTGAGAAGATCTTGAGCATCTCCCTCTTTAGGAGCACAAAAAATTTCATAAATGAATCACCTTTTCCTTTGAAGAGTGCAACTCTATTAAGATTCCATACACTACGGCTGCTTTCCAGTCCTCTAGAAGGTAGTCACAGTAAGACCGTTGCTAAAGAAGTCCATGCTGGGAGCCAATGACATGATCAACCTTACACCCATCTGTTTGCTCTTTCACATGGGCAAAGGGTGGGAAGAAGTGTCCATGTATTAAAATCAGGACTTTGCAAAATGTAATGAACAACCAATAAATGGGCTTTCATACATTCATAGTGCTAAGCAGGCGCCGTCAGACTCACCGATCTTCACCAGCTCATTGATAAAGTAGAAACTGGCAAGCAAGTTCAGATGTCACCTATCAAGCTCAGGCAAGAGCCGCGCCGTGACCGGCCCCTGTGATGGAACTTTTTAACGATGCCCCCCTAGGCAGAATCTAGAACCTTCTGTATGTACTGCGGTGACCGAGCAACCTTTGGCCGATGACCGGTGAAGCTGCCCCATGCAGCTAAGAGGAGTTTCGCTTGGGTTCACCCCTCGGCCGTCACCTACCCTGTCGGACGTCAGACACTGTTTTTCCTCGTCTTCCCATTGTATTTCTTACCCCCTCCACCCTATGTTTATGCTATGCTCTTGTAACTCATGTAACTTCTCCAGCGCCTATTTGGCCGTCACCTACACAGCTGGTCTTCTGACATTCTTTCCCTCAGCTCCCCGTATGTGTCTCCTTCCCTCCCCCTCCCTTCCCCTCCCTCTTTTTATCCGTTTATTTAAACTGATGGAACTATATAACCCGTAACTCGCTGATTCAACTGATGTAAATTACAAATCAGTTTTTACCTACCATGGAGCCTGAGCAACCTTGGCGGATGCCCGGTGGAGCTGTCCTATGCAGCTATAGAGGAGTCTGGCGCCTTGGCCGTCACCTACCCAGCCGGTCATCTGATATTGTTTTTCCTCGTCTCCCCGCTATGTGTCCCCTTCTCTCCCCCTTCGATGGAACAATGACGACGCCCCCTGGGCGGATACCAAACCTGTCTGTACCTACCACGGAGACCGAGTCACCTTGACCGATGCCCGGTGGAGCTGTCCTATGCAGCTATAGAGGAGTCTGGCCCCTTGGCCGTCACCTACCCAGCCGGTCATCTGACATTGTTTTCCTCTTCTCCCAGTTCGTGTCTCCTTCACTCCCCCTCCCTCTGGGATTCTTTGATTTAAACGGTTGTAACTATGTAACCTGTAACTTGCTGATTCAATTGTTATTACTTGCTGATCCTCATGTAAAGCGCTCTGATACCTCCGGGTCTAGCCAGCGCTATATAAAACTTTGCAAATAAAAATTCTTAACATGAAGGGTATGTTGTGCATACTTTAAGAAGAGGTTCTGAATCAAGACATTCAAACTACTGGTTTTCTGCGTCGCATAAAGTGATGATCATGATGAAAAATGTATCATAGTCTCTTAGAATGACAGATAAAGACAACTACCAGGTGTCTATCTGCTTATGCAGGAAAAAAGTGAAATGTTCTTCGGCTGTCTAAGCTTTTACCAAAAAAATTCATTATCTAAAGCAGTCAAATTATTGTTTACACACAGTATTAGATTTCTTGTTGCCAAATTATATCGATGGCCACAAAGAGTTCAATCCTACGCTTAAAATTCTATATCATTGGGGCGTGGCTTAGCGGGCGACGATGGCGGTCGCAGCTTCCTAGAGCTCCCGCCGGCCCGTTACATATCCGACTACTTATCCTGGCCCCCGGACCCGAACTGCAGACCAATTGTGCGGCGGGTGTTGCGGAGGGCGACGGGAGTCCTCCGGTTCGGAGAGCGGTGCTCCTCGACCATCTGAGGCGGCTGAAATCGCCGACGGCGGCCCTGATAGCCCCGGACAGAAAGCCGAGGCCTCGATTTTGGCACATCCGGGCCGAGGGGCTGGCGTGAGGGCCGGCCGCGCGGCTGTTCCACTTGGGCCCGGAGCCTCATTAGGAGGGCGGAGCGGCGGACGAGCCCTCCGCCGTCTCGGCTGCTCCAGCTGTGGTTGACGGTGCATGGAGGAAGCCCGAGAGGAGCAGCGGCCTACCTCGACTTTGTGAAGCCGGGGCCTCGAGTTTGGTTTTCCCCGCCCGTCGGGGTCTAGCGCCCGACTTCGGCCGTGTCCGAGACACAGTGGGACCTGAGGAGCTGTGACCCCTGGTGTGCGGCCTCATCTGGATGGTTGGACATACCGCTGCTGTGCTCCCTCTGGCAGCGGACTGGTGAGGGGCTGAGTGGACCAGCGAGAATCGCGCCCGTGCCTGGCGCAGCCCTGAGGCGGACTACGAGCAGTGAGTGACTCCCCCCCTGGGGCCCCAGTATTGGTGTGCTACACTGATGAGCGTGGGGGGGCGGTTGCTCGAGTGAGCGGAGCCCGCAGCACCCGGCAAGATAGGGCGGAGTAGCCGGACGCCGGCTGGCCGCAAGAACGCGGGACCACGAGGCCGCCAGCGAGGTGGGGGCAGACCGAGGGACCGATCGAGACTGGCCAGAGGGACGTGCCCTACCAACGACCGGGGAGCAATCCCAGTAACAGGCGGTAGCAGCCAGAGGGCCACGGGCGCCCGAGGGCAGTAAAGACTCTGGGCTGAACTACATTGGTCTCTATTGGAGGTACGGAGCTTCCGCACTAGTGCACTCTGCGGACGGCCCCCCGAATATAGCAGCCCCGGGATAGACTGCAGTCGTGACCAGAGGGGGTGGTGGTCCCTCCAAACAGGGGACCATCGATAAATTCACGGGGCCAAGTGGGGGACCCGGAGCGTCCGGAGGTGGCCATGGAGCTGGACCGGACAACGCAGCGCTCATGGCGGCGATCAACCAGTCCAGGGACATGCTGGACGCCAAGATTGGGGCAGTCGATGCGGATGTGACCCTACTGCGTCAGGACCTGCGGACTGCGGTGGCTCGCATTACGGAGGCGGAATCCAGAATTTCGGTGGTGGAGGACGACGTTGGGGCCCTGAAGCAGAAAATGGCGGCGATGGAAAACATTCAAAGGGGCCTTGCGCTTCGTGTGGAAGATGCCGAAGGGCGCGCACGCAGGAACAACCTTCGCTTCGTGGGTTTTCCAGAGAGATGTGAGAAAGGGAACATGGAACAGTTTTTATCCCAGTGGTTGGAGAGTTGGCTACCCCCGGGTGTTCTATCCAATTGCTTTGTGATTGAGCGTGCCCATCGGGCCCTGACCCAAAGGCCCCCGGAGGGTGAGCGGCCCAGACCAGTGATTGCTAGACTCCTGAATTACCATGATCGGGATGCTATCTTGCGGGAAGCGCGAGCCAGGGATTCCGTTTCTTTCGAGAATCAGAAGATCATGATCTTTCCTGACTATACCAGACTTGTGCAGCAACAGCGACATTCCTTTATTGCAGCCAAGGCGAAACTGCGTGGTCTGAAGATTCAGTACTCCCTGCTCTATCCAGCCCGCCTGCGGGTGGTCTTCCAATCGCGGACACATTTCTTCGACACCCCGGAGGACGTCTTCAAGTGGACGGACGAGTCGGTGAGGATCAGGCCGCATGCCCAACCGGGGCTGAACCCGGGCCACTCGAGAGGATCGTCGCAGGAACGGGGAGACCAGCCTGCCCGCAGTAGAAGGAACCGGAGGTCCAGATCGCGGAAGCGCTCCGCTTCCCTCAGTGGGACACAAGAGAGGGTGACTGCGGACTCCGATCACTCTGGAAAAGACCATTGAGGACCCGGGGAGAACTGTGCCCATTTGTTGATACCACGGGCTCCTGCTGAAGGGCATCGCATAGCCAAGTCCCGTCGCCCGGACGGATGAACACTGCCCCTATTGTTATGTCTGCATGGTTTCTTGTGTATGTGTGAGACTGCAGGATGGGGTTCGATAGGCTACTCTTTAGGGGCTACCTACCTCCTACTAGAGTGGGAGTTGACTGGGGGGGGGGGTTTCTATTGTTTCAGGGGTAGTTGGGATCCATTGGTATGGTTGGCCTTGGGTCCTCTGTTATGGGCCCGAGGTTGCCCATGCCGCGACAGATACTTCAGAGTTCTATGAGGTATAGGGGTGGGGGGTGCGGGGCGAAGGGGAGAGGGAGGGGGAAATGGCGGGGACCGGTTGGGGACAAGGCGGGTGGGGGGTTGTTGTGGAGGGGATTTGGGGTAGATGGGGGGGACTGCACGTGGGTTTTTATGCGTTACTGATGACAGTGCTGTGTGCTTGGGTGTGGTGCAGGGGCCCTACCTGGATCGCCCCATTCAACTATGGCTGATGCACCGTCTCCGGGACTCCCTGGTGAGTTCATGCGTGTGGTAACTTGGAATGTCAGGGGGATGCTTGACAAGATCAAACGGGGGGCGGTTTTGCGATGGGGGAAGAGGGAGACTGCAGATGTATTATTGCTACAGGAAACGCACATGATGGGATCGAAGGCGCTTAGTCTGCAGAGATTTGGCTACCAAGAAGTCTTTCATGCCGGATTCTCTAGGGGGTCCAGAGGGGTTGCTATTTTGGTACATCGCAGGTTAGCCTATGTCCATGAGAGACAATGGGGGGACCCACAGGGTCGCTACATTTTTATCAAAGGGATGGTGGGTACTGAACCAGTGGTCTTTGGAAGTGTCTATGCCCCTCCTTCCTTGCAGTGGTCCTTGTCCGAGAAGCTATTTGCGGTGTGGGAGGACATCCCAGAGTCCTTGGCTGTGTTGGGAGGCGATTGGAATGAAGTAATGGATGTCTGTATGGACCGTCGGAGACGGCGGGAGCTACTGACGGCTGCTGCCCCTACCCGGTTGAATGCGATGGTGGAAGGAATGGGCTGGGTGGATGTGTGGCGACATATGCATCCCAAAGTACGAGAGTACACGTATGTTTCGGCGGTGCATGGCTCCTTCTCGAGACTGGACTATGTGTTTGTGCCTAGTGCGTTCCTGAATAGGGTGCGGGAGGCGGGGATCTTGCCGAGAGGGTTGTCTGACCACTCCCCGGTGGCCGTGAGGGTCGAGCTGCATAGGAAACGACAACCGTTTCGGTGGAGGATGTCATCGTGGCACCTTCAACAGGCCGACTACGTCCAGTGTCTACGGGGTGCACTTGCTCATTACTGGCGGGAGAACCTAGTCGACGACGTGGACGCGGTCGTGGTTTGGGAGGCGATGAAGCCCACCATGCGAGGGATAGACATCGCATGGTGTGCGGCGGCCCGTCGGCAACATCGGGAAGCTATCACTGAGGCGGCCAAGCAGGTAAAAAATTTAGAACAGCGGTGCCGGAGAGGGGGAGATGAAGTGGCGGTGAGGTTGCTCCTGCAGGCACAGCAGTCCTATGCATCGGTGTTGCTTGATGAGGCTAGGCAGGCATGGCTGGCCACGCGGAGTAGAGTGTATCAGTGGGGAGATAAGTCATGTACGATGCTCCATAGGCTCTGTCAACGTACTCTACATCCAATTACGCTGCCGGGCCTCATTGATGGGGACGGCGTGGCGATCACGGATCCAGCTGAGCTGGCGGCGAGTTTTGCCCGCTATTTTATGGAGCAATATGCTCCGCGGGATAGTCTATCGGCAGACGAGGTTGCTAAATTTATCGATGACTTACCTCCGAAGGCAATCTCTGATGAGACAAGGACGGCGCTCGACCTTCCCCTGACGGCGGAGGAACTGAGCGACGCACTGGGACAGCTCAACACGGGGAAGGCGCCTGGGCCGAGTGGCTTCCCGTGTGAGTTCTATAGGACATTCCAGCTCCAATTGGGGTCCCACTACCGGAATGCACTGGAGGCGGCGAGAACACAGGGTAGGCTGCCACCTGACTGGTGATATGCTGAAGTCGTGGTCTTCCAAAAAACGGGCAGGCCCCCGGACAGACATGACTCATACCGCCCAATATCCCTGCTCAATATAGAGGCTAAACTACTGGCTAAGGCATTGGCGAACCGCCTTCTCCCGTATGTGACGGACCTGGTCCACCCTGACCAGGCCGGCTTCATGCCACAAAGGGCGACGCGGCACAACATCAGGCGGGCGCAGGCAGCCATCGACGCTATGGGGGTCACGGGGGAGCGGGCGGCTCTGCTACTGGCAGATATTGATAAAGCTTTTGATTCTGTTAGTTGGGAGTACTTATTTGCGCTCCTGCCTCGCCTCAATCTGGGCCCGGTGTTTATCTCCTACATCAGCCTGCTCTATACCGATATCACGGCATCTGTGCGTGTCTCCGGGGCGGTCTCGGAGAGGTTTCCGATTGGCCGGGGGACCCGACAAGGGTGTCCGCTGTCCCCGTACTTATTTGCACTGGCTATGGAGCCTCTGGCCTCTTGGGTGCGCATTGACGCGCAGATGAGGGGCTTTGAGTGGGGCGGGAACCTTACTGATAGAATTGCATTATATGCCGATGACGTCCTCTTCTTTCTTACCGATTTACATAGGTCGGGCCCCGAGTCTTGGAAATTAGGCGTATTTTCGGGGAGGTGTCGGGCCTTTTTCTGACTCCGCGCAAGTCCACACTGTGGGTGTTGAGTGGCGGGGTAGAGGCGGACCCTTGGGCGTCAGCGTTGCAGGTAGCAGCTGGAGGTATGAAGTACCTGGGAGTATTTCTTTCAGAATCCGCGGATATTGCCTGGGAACGTAACGTGGTACCGGTGTGGGAGAAGGTCCAGACAGACATTAAAACGTGGTCCCGGATGCCTCTTAATATTTTCGGTAGGTCTGCGATCTTCAAAATGGTTGCGCTCCCGCGCCTCTTATACCAGCTGCAGAGCTACCCACACCCTATCGCTCCCCAGTGGTTTCGGCAGGTCAACTCTGCTCTGGGCCGGTTCCTGTGGGCCGGAGGTGCTGCCAGGGTGGCGCTGCGGACATGCTTCCTGTCCACGTATTGTGGTGGCCTAGCCACGTCCGACCTATTGTCCTATTATCAGGCCTCCCAATTACTGGTACTTAATGAATGGTGGTACGGGGACAGAGGAGACCTGGCATATGCCTTGGAGCGCTCGCTGATGGGGGACACCTCGCTCCATACGTTCCTGTACTCGGCCAGGCTGCGGAGGAATTTGCCATGTGCCACGCGAGTGGTTTTTGTTATATGGCGACAAGCGTT
This sequence comes from Lissotriton helveticus, assembly GCF_964261635.1. Lineage (NCBI taxonomy): Eukaryota > Metazoa > Chordata > Amphibia > Caudata > Salamandridae > Lissotriton > Lissotriton helveticus. The sequence goes on along the minus strand of NC_136067.1, from coordinate 1,840,819,696 downwards.
GCGTCGCATGGGCTGGTGGGGTAGATTAACGGCGGAGACTCCGTTGTGGAGGAACGGGCGGCTCCCCGAGCTGGCCTCCTTGACGGGATTTGGTGAATGGGATGCCATTGGGATCTCGTCTTTAGGTCATGTACTGACAGGGGTCACCCTCAAATATTTCCAGGAGCTCAGTACTGAGTTTCATATGCCCAAGACCCAATTCTTTAGATACTTACAGTTTCGCCACGCGCTGGCGCCTAGCATCGCTGGCTTGGACTCGCTCCCGGAATTTAGACCCTGGATCCTCCTGCAGAACCGGAGGATGAAATGCGGGTAGAAGATGATCCTCAGGCCTAGGGAAGTGCGTCATACCTAGCACATTACGACTAAGTACTGAATGCTTTCTATACTCACGTGCATAGGGTTAGGGAGGGATAAGGGGTGGGCAGCAGGGCTGTTGGGTGGATGGGGATGGTGGGTGGAGGAGGGGGGGGTTCTTGTTTTCCTTTTTACATTGATTGGACTTTGCAATAATGCTAAAAACTGTGTCATGATGCTTGGTGGTGATCTCCTGACTGTGGAGAGCCACATATTTGCCTTACCTAATCAATCAATAAAAATTTGTTGAGAAAAAATTCTATATCATTAATTTCATAATCGTGCCCGTTTCACTTTACTAAGGCCACCTTGGCAAAGTTTGATTCAATGGTGTTCAAGCAAACTCAATATTGTGCTCTTTACATAACTCTACATGACCACAAGACGCACACTCACTTATTCGACAGATCTTAGGCCTCATTTAGAATTTGGCAGAGAGGGAACTCCTCCACAAATTGGCAGAGCTCCCACCAGTGGGAACCAGTGGGTTTCCAACAGTACAGTCTCAAGTGGCTCTGCCTTCAGAAACTCAGTAGTCCAACAACCACACAACAGCCAAGTCACACTAACAGTTGCCCCGCCCTATTTAGAGCGGGTGTCTGTTACTGATTTTCCTAGTCTGGGTCCACCATGCAAGGCATGTCGAACCCGGCCAAAGAAACAGCGGCCCTAGGATTATCCACTGTTGTTATCTTGCTTCTCAGAAACAAAGCTTTAGGGATTTGTTTCTGAAAAGCAAAATTAAATATCGATCAGAAAAAACATGGAACCCACTTGAGATTTGAGGGGTGCCGGCAACCATTTGTTGGCACTGGCTGATGCACTGAAGGTAAGAGATGCCCGCAATAAAAGTGTGGTTCTTTATATATGGCGCACGGTCCACAGCCAGCAGATCGGAGTCCACAGCATTCAATGACATGGTGGGTTTGCAGGCCATCGGCCAGTATCTAAGAGGCGCTGTTTGTTTTTAGACGTCTATAAACATAGTGTTCAAATGACTGAAAAGTGCCCTTCTTTGCGTAACACATTTTGTCCCAAACTTATGTTTACTTACTTGTATGTCTTACTGTAGTCCAGCCAGAAACCGCAAAGAATGGAACCCACCATACCGGACAACACTAAAGTCAATCCAATCCGTCCAGCATTCACTTCTTCACCCTTTTAAGAGAGAGACCATTGGGTTATTGATATCAAGCACTGTACCAGTTCCATTAGCAATGTGTTAATACAGCGACAATGTAATATAGAGAAGCATATTAAAATCATGGATTGCATGCTCATCCTTGCTGAGGGCCCTGTCTTCTGCAAGTGCCACATTATTTCTCAACTGCAGCTTCCACACAAAAGCTGAATAAGTCTACTCTACTTGAGATAGGTTCAGTTGTGGGTGACTGGTGGTTTACTGGTAATTTTGTTATCTTGAGACTTACATTACTAGAGTTTCTGCATGGGTATGAACATTTCATCACATCTTGTTCTGCTTTTTTCCATTTGTAATGTCTAAGTAAAGATTCCGTAACCTCGTCTTGGTGTGTCGCACTAGAAGAGCTACAAAGTGACGCAGAATTTTCCATAAGAGTAACTTATAACAGATGTTTGGGGTGGCATGTCTCTTTACTACTTGGTTGGATTTAAAAACAAATGCACAAGTAGTCAACAAATAGATAGCTGACGAATGTTTTAACCATAGTAAGGCAGACCTTGTTCAAAGAATGCACGTATAGAAGTGGCTTCGAAGAGATCTTGAAAGACTCTTTCTTCTAATATGATAGTATGCGTTGTAGAGGATGTTTTGTGCATGGTTTCTGTTAGTCCTGTCTTAGAAGTTTATTGCAGAATATTGTCAGGTATTTGAGAAGCCCTTAATCACACGACTTTGTTATAAAGTGAAAATTATAGTAAAAAAAAGAACAAATTTGGATCAAAACTTTACCTCTGTGATGAAATTGTGACCAATCCAAGTTGATATTAAGGGGTCGATTACGATGCCGTTCGGAAAGGCTTAGAATCGGATTCGGGTCTGCCGAATCAGATTCGGAAGCCTTGTTTCCGACCGATTTGTAAACCTTTCCGAACGAGCGATAACGATGTTAGAACTTTCCGACTAGGTTCCGAATCCAAACTGGATGGCATTCGGAAAGTCCGAGTCATTCAGAGCTGAATTGTGTGTGTCTATGGGCCGCGTTTCTGAACAACTCGGAAGCCTTCCCACCGAGCAATTACGATGTCAGATTCGGACAGCCTTTCTGAACTGGTTGTTTCGACTCCGATCTGCTGTCGGAATTTGACTTTGGGGGCCCATGGCAGACCCCACTTTACCTGGGGCCTTCCGAATGAGGCCCATGGGGGTACCCAAGTGACCCCCCTTTCCACCCATACACAGTGTGGCAGGCACAAAGGGGTGCCCGCCACAGGGTGCACGATTTTCCCTAGCCACCCCTTTCTTCAATGAGAGCCTGTGTATTCGGTCGGAACACAGGCTGCCATTGAAGTCAACGGGAGTCCGACCGAATCGTATCCAGATGCATCGAAATCGGTTGGTCGGACTCCCCGGATCCGATTCGGTCAGAAACCATTCCGACCTGTATCGTAATCGACCCCTTAGTGTGAAAAAATGTATATGTTCCTGACACTAAGGTATTGTTAACCAATCAAAAATGGTAGTGCATCTGGGATAAGCCACTCAAACCCTGGGTATCTACGAGGTCCAATGTGACTGAAGACGCGGTGCGACTCCAGCCTTATGATCTTGTCATGGAGACCAGATCTTCCTCTGAATAGGTTCATGCACTTTAACAGGATCTGAGGTTGGCATAGGTTTCTAACGGCTATTACAGCCCAGCCTTACTGTAGCACGGTAATCAAGAAATATGAAAATGTGAAGATAGGGTGAACTATGCCGTTGTTAATGCAAAGGCTTTGAAGAGCTACTGAAGCCTGACCTCGCAGGGGGCATTTGCTTATGCAATATGGAAGTGAGCATATACAATGTGTTTTGTCATTGCGAATGAACGGCTTGGAATTACAAAGACTGTAATTATCTGTTAAAAAATGGAATAATGCACTAACACATTGGAAGAGTCACTACAGCACCACCCCAGATAAAACACACACCACACAACTCTGGTTATTTTGTATAGTACGTCAACATTTGAAAGTGGTCCAGAGAAGGACTATGAAACCACATACATCTAGGAGGATCAGTATTAGGGTCTACCAGTAGGAATAGTATGATATACACACACACACCAAGGATAATGCCATGACATGTTTACACACATAGGAGACTGAGGTCACTGCCTTATGGGTCACATTATGGGATCTGTTGAACTATATCGATGAAGGCTTAATGGGCTGCGGAAGAGCTGCTGAGCACAATAACTAGGAATAATGGTTAATTTCAAATAGCACAAGGAAAAGGATCAATGTAACTTGCAAAACTGTGCACTCTCATGGCATCGAAATATAATATATCAAAAAGGCTCACCTCATAATGGTACATGATCATCTGATTCAATAGCGTGGAAATTGAATAAAAGGATCCAGTCAACATGCCTGCAACAGAAGCAACCATACTGCATCATTATGAAGACAAAGAAAAGCCTGTGTGTAGAATCAAGTCAATGAGCAAAAGGACCAGCGATCCATTACTGATGACCGTTTACATTTAAAGACTCCTATTTATTTTGTCTCTAAACATTACATTTAAATGCCACATAATTTATTACAGACCCTAGAGCAAAACAAAAACAAAAAATGTTGTATATGACTACCTGGAAAAACATGAATACCGTGCACCATTATGAGAAAAGCGGAGCTGTGCCGTCCTGTCCAATTATGCATTTTACCAGATGATGGAATACATGCGGTAATAATTAGTTTCTGAGTTACACATGTGTGCGAAAAAGGCCCTGTTGCTGGGAAACAAGTGGTGTTGGACTCAATAATTTAAGGTCCTGCATGCTATTCCCTATTCCAGGGCTGCAAACTGGTAATGCCTGGTAATTGGAGGCGATACCCGTCTGTACTCTTACCCCAGTATCATGCTCTCAAACTACTGGGATCCCAGAATACATTCCATAATATCACACTCTCTATCTGTCTTTGTCTCTCTCCCCTCACATAGATTCACCCAAAGAACTAACATTGCAGAGGTGTGAGTACCCAAGTGATCACTACTTTTTACAAAGACAATCCACCAGTCACGTTTTTAATAACTAAATGGAATGTCTTGTAGCTAAGCAATAGAGCGATACATCATTAATCAAGAGTTTTTGAATCCAGCATAAATGGTCACAGGAAGTCCTATTTACTCCCTTAAATCCTGAGAATTACATCAGAGGAGTAGAACCAATGGCAGCCATTGTATGGGTAGGACAGCAAGAACTGAGAAGTTGAAGATGTTTGTTAGTGGGCTATGAAGTTTTAACAGACGTACATTTCCAAAAATCATTCCAAGCAGGGAAAGTATGAGAAAACAAAAAATAATTTGTATAAGGTTGCCCTAAGGAAGCATCAATAAAAGTTGTATGATGGTGCAAAACCCTTCAAGTACCCACTGCCTTTACAATTCTTTTCTCTGGCTCTGAGAATCAATGTCATGTAAAGAAGAGGGACCTGTGACACTGTCCCTCAGCACATTGGTTCAACAAATCTCTCTATGAAGAAAGGAAGCACCTAAGACTCCTGGAGAAACAATGGAGGCAAGCGCCCTCCACCGATAATTTGGCCACGCTTCGTTCAGCAAGATCCAAGTACCACAAGCACATCTTCCTTGGGAAAGCATCACACTTCAGAACCCTCCTAGACTCAGTCAAAAATAGATCCAAAAAACTATTTGATCTCATCAAGAATACTAACTGCTCTCCCCCAACCTCCAAGTTGGAGGAGTCTACAAAGAAAGCTGCGGATTTCGCTGTATTCTTTGACGAAAAAGTGAAATCACTTGCGGATCAGGTCGCTCATCCTACCCCTCCAAATCACTAACCATTTGGCAGAACTTCGACCCCATCTCTGAAGATGTCCTCCTCAAGTGCATCCTCGAAACAAAGCCCTCCAACCATTCTCTTGACCCCATCCCTAGTGCCATTGCCATTGACTTCTATACCCATTCTCTTCCCTATTGGACCACTCTGGTCAACCTCTCCCTCTGTCAAGGATCCCTTCCTGTTCCCTTCAAAACTGGGTAGGTAACCCCTCTGCTTAAAAAACCCACTGCTGATGCGAATGACCTCAACAACTTCCGCCCCATCACTAACCTACCCTTTCTTGCGAAGATCACAGAAAGATGTGTTGCGAAACAACTCTCTCGTCATATCAAGGACAATGATCTTCTTGACAATTTTCAGTCCGGCTTCATCCAAAACTGCAGCACTGAAACAGCCCTGCTGCAAGTGATTGATGACGCACTGCGGATACTCGATTCGGGGGGGGGCTTGTCTTCCTAATTCTCCTTGACCTTTCTGCAGCCTTTGACACTGTCAATCACAACACCCTCCTCAACACTCTTCAACAGAGAATGGACATGGAGGGCACTGTGCTTAAATGGTTTGCTTCCTTCCTCTCTGATAAGATCCCAAATGATCAAAATAGCGGACAGTCTTTCATCTCCTTTGGCGGTGGGTCAAGGTGTTCCTCAAGGCTCTATACTTGCACCCACATTGATCAATCTCTATTTGGAACCACTGGGAAATCTCCTAAGTAAATCCGGGGTCCACTATCATCTCTATGCAGACGACACTCAAATCTACCTCAAGGTTGCCTCCACTCACGATCTCTCCATCCTAAGCTCTGCTCTGGACTCCATTCAAAACTGGATGTCAACACATCAACTGATTCTGAATCCCTCCAAAACTGAATTCCTCCTCCTCTCCTCCTCCCTTTCTCCTCCATCGGTTCGATCATGGATGGACCAGATGAATCTACTGAACAATAAATCCATCATTGTCGACAGCGCAAAATCCCTTGGTGTCATACTCGACACAAAACTCAATCTACTCTCCCACATTAATTCAATTGCAAAGTCTGCTCGATACCAACTGCGCCCTTCTTTGGGGGATTCGTCGCTTCTTCCCTGGAGCATGACCTTAAAACCCTGGTCCAATCGCCAGTCCTCTCCAGACTGGACTACTGCAATTCTCGTCTTACTGGCCTCCCCAAATCCCATCTGTCCCCCCTTAAGTCTGTTCTCCATTCAGCAGCTCGTTTCATTTATGGGGCCAAAAGAAGCGACCACATCACACCCATGTTATCCACCCTCGGCTGGCTTCCCATTGAGGCACGATCTATCTACAAGACTGCCTGCATCACCCACAAAGCATTGCGCTCCTCCTCTCCTCGCTACCTGGCGAATAAACTGAAACTCTCTGGAGGCACGAGACCATCACGAAATGCGGAAAATCTACTGCTTGAACCTCCCACTTTCAAGAAGGAAAGATTGATGGCCCAATCCTTTTCAAGCAACGCAGTGAGAATCTGGAACTCACTTCCGCCTCAGCTCCAGACCACCACCTCCTCTCAGGCCTTCAAAACTGACCTCAAAGTTCTTCTCCTTCAAAGACACTTCCAAAGTTAATTCATGCCCTCTCTCTTATCTGAAGGAAGACCTTTTAGTATAGAAAATCTCTATTCTCCATGACTATGGAAGTGCCTTCCCAGTGTGTTCTTGTGGTTTGAGAGTCTGCCATTTATTGTAGTACTACCCTTTTACCTGTGTTTGGTACTCTTTTGTAACATGCACACGTCACTTTTCGCTTGAAACACACTGTTTGCTACCTCTTACTTTTTGTTTGCTTTCGATACTTGCACAAGTGCCACCATTGCCTACGTAACGTTTGTTCTTGTGTTTGAGTGTCCTCCATTTACTGCAGTATTATACCTCTACTTGTACTTTGTACGCTTTTGTAACCTGCACACGTCACTTTTTCCTCCTGTAATGCACCGTTTGCTACCTCTTGTATTTTGTTTGCTCACGATTGTCACTTTTGCCTCATGTAATGTAAGGTTTGCTTTTGTAATTTGTTCACTTGTAATGTTCTCATGTATCAGTTCTGTTCCTATTGTGAAGCGCTCTGACACCTTCGGGTAAAGTCCGCGCTATATAAAAATGCATAACTAAATAAATAAATAAATAAAAGGAAGCCACTGCCAGAGAAATACATTAAATCACCAGTGGGGCAGTCAGCCAAACTGGACATGCAATCAAAGGACTAGAACCATATATTTACAAGCAAGGAGTCATTCAGAGACTATGTGAAGACAGCACTAGCTGATGGAGCTTGTGAAAGAGTACTAGCAGGTATCGAGTGTGAGGTCATGCTGTGGTTGAAAATCTTGCACTTGGTTGTAGTGTTATGTAATCCTTTAACAAATGATTATTTCACCTTGTAGTACTTACCTTTGTTCTGCCACTATTTGAAGGGAGTGGTATGTCTAATATGAGTTGAAGAGTAGGAAAGTCACATGGAACTTGACAGGTCTGATTAGTCAGGTGGGGGATTTCTCCTCCCTCACTCACTTTCATTAAAATGTAATTAATGTGCAGCATATAAAATAGGAAATTGGGGAGAAACAAGAAAGATGTGCAAACTGATAATGCTCATTATCACTTATTTTTATATAAAACTTAATACCACAGATTTTCCAGTTTGTATGCATTATAAATTAGAGGAATAACTATTATCCTAATCAATGGCACTGAATCTCTCAACGGTCAAATGCTGACATGGAAACATGTGAACTGCAGGTTATACCGGAAATCAGCAGCCAGACTTAACCGACTGAGCTAGCTAACCCACTCAGCAAGTTTGGAAATCGAAGTTAGCAATATGGCTGGTTCTCTTTCTTCTTTACCAAACAGTATGAACGCAAGATTTTCAGGTGGAAGTTGCGCACTGTTCATTTTTGGCCTCCCAGGGAATTCTCACATTTTTAACATTTCCATATCACTGAATTTGACATTATTTTATTGAAGGGGCGTACCCCATTATCAGTGATGACTGGCACAAATAAAGACTTTATTTTATATCCTACATGACATCTAGTGTTGACTACTGCTTGGAAAGATAGGGCTTTTTGCACAATAGACACTAATGCTATGCTGGTACTGTTGTGATGACTGACCTCACTTTTTGGGAAATTTGTAGTAATGACAACATCTGTGCACCAAGCCCTCAACATACATTTTCATCCTGAAGTGCAGGAGCAAGGTCTAATACAATATGGAAAAGTGTTTTCAAGCAGTAACCTTTTCAAGCAGGAAGAAATTCTCCACAAAAAGAAAAATCTTGAATGAGGGTTTCCAGCCTTTGCAAACAAAAAAAAGAAACAAAGATCACTTGTACTCAAGGCCTTACAGAAAGAATGGAATGGAGACAGAAATGTGTGCGGTGCAGCAGTCTTTTCCTGCTCAGATATCTTCAGGACAATAAAAACAACGTCTGCTTTTCAAAGACAACCTCACTGAAGACAGAGCAGGGTAAGGACAATCACTAACAAGCTTCACGTCTCACTAATCTCGGATGAAGCCTTGGCATAACACATTCTACACTGCTCCTCCCTTGCAGGGAGTGTGCAGGAGATAATCAAGTATGTTCTATGAATTACATTCATTCAGAGACTAAAACCTCGAAGTTGAGGGATCATGCCAATATCAATTCCACAAATTCATCAATTTCATTAGGTGAGCTTGATGATTCTAATGTAAAAATAGACAGAGAGAAATGTATTCATTTATTTATATATTCATATGATGATTAGTCGAATGTAGCTCACTTAGCAAAAGAAAACAGAGATTTAGGGCCATATGTATCAAGCCTTTTGCGAATCGCAAAGGCCGAAATTCCCAGAATTTCGGCCTTGGCGAATTGCAAAAGGCCTTTTTGCATGTTTTGGTATGTATGATACAATCGCAAAATAAGGAATAGCAAAGATTTGCGATTCCTTATTTTGCCATAGCATTTAAGGAATCGCAATTTTGCGATTCCTTAAATGCTATGTATGTAGCATTTTTGGGCTGCGAATTATGGTTAAGAATTCGCAAATTACCACCAACTTGTAGTTGATGGTAACTTGCGAATTCTTCCAAAAATGCACAATTTGGCATTTTTGAAGGTGGCATGTGATGCACACACATGCCCATAGGGCATGTATGTGCGCCATATGCACACTCATGTACATTTCAGGGGTGCAGCAGGGTGTCTTTGAGACACCCCTACACCCTTGAAATAATTCTCAAATTGCGATTAGCAAATTGCGAATTTGCAATTTGAGAATTATTTCGCAATCATTCCTATGGGCCTCCTGGCCCATAGGAATGCATTGGAAATTATTTCTTAATTGCGAATTCGCAAAAGGCGAATTCGCAATTAAGGAAGATTAAGGAATCGCATAAAAAAAGCGAATTTCTTCATACATACCATTTTGCGATTCCTAAATAGCGATTCCTTAAAAATCGCTATTTAGGAATCGCAAAAGGGTTTGTTGATACATATGGCCCTTAGTGAATTCAGGTTGGTCATACTTTAAAATTTTCTTTGGGTTAGGGGTTCGCAAAAACCTGCATAGAAGAGAGAACCAATGCCGGATCTTTACTCTGCGTAGTGGACATGAGTTGATTGATAATGTTGAGTCAAATCAGCTGACCCTCAAATATAAAATGGCCCCTTAGGTGTGTCCAATTGTTCAGTTGCATGTATCTAAATGCAATATAGAGGCTTATCAAGTATAACAAATGTTATGACTGCTTAAATTAAAAGCAAACAAAACACTTTAGAGGTGGACAAAAAGACCCAGGCCCTGTTTTCCTCTAATATTTTTACAATGTTTTGAGTTTGTTTCACAGGTATTACGCAATGCCATTACTATTTTCAATCACTTTGGAGATACAATTTGTAATGTTCACATACACTACACATTCAATTTCGTTCAGTTGTTTTTAGCTTTTGACCTTGCTCAAATGATGGTTTCAATAAAATCAGGATAAGCATCAATACTTGTCTTACAACCAACTGAGCACTGCAGATTGGCCAGGAGTGAATTATATACAGTGGTTATATCCTGAGTTTAGCCTAAACAATGATGGATAGCGGAACCATGTCACCAACTTTAGCGATCACATGAGGACATTGTGATTAATTTATTTCCTGCCACTAAAATTGTTGATTATAGCATGAATATTAATTTATTTGTTTCACAGGTTAGACGTATCGGTCAGGTTTAGAAAATAAAAGTGAATAATGGTGGCAAAATTCTGAATCTTTGTCAAGTCTGACTGTGAATTAGTCTTCCACAGGAGGGACCTGCATGGACACATTTTTGGTTGTAAAGAATCTTTATCAGGAAGTCTATTTTTACTTGTTTGTGAATATGGACGTTTCTTGGGTTCACAGGAGAGGGCGCTACTGGGCTTCAAGGAGAGGAGCCGCCAGATGCTTTGTTTCCTGGTGGTGTATTTGGAAACACTATCAGCTTCCTAAAAGCCTTGATGTAATCACCGTGATCTGAGGTCCCAGGCATAATTGGACCATGACTCAAATCTGCAATTTTAGTTTTCCAGAGGCTTTGATTGATGCGGAGAGAAGACTAAAGATGATACGGCCATGTACGCAAACAAAATCAAATCAAGGTGACGTGATCAACCGAAAACAATAACATGCAATGGACAACACCTTTCCTCAGCAGAAAATAACCCACGGTAATTGCCATTTTCTGATGTAGTGTAATCACAACAACACACTACATATATGGGTGTGACACATCGACACAGGTATAGGTATCTCTAATAGTTATTCTTAATGCAAGGCTTGTTTGTACCTCACTTTGTTTGCCCTATGTCTGCTACTCTGTTCTGTTCTCTTACTCCTTTTCGTCGTCTCAGCAGCATTTGTCAAACTAATTCTGGTAACTTTGATAGTGTTGTTTACATTAATTTCCATATGATGTTCAGCAAAGTATCATCCTCTAAGTATTCCATTATGTCAAAGTAATAGTAATAATGGAAGTGATGATCTCCTATTGTGAGAATAGTCGTGCATGCCTACTGGGTGCCGTTGCGATACATAGCAGCAATACTTGTTTGATGAGTGGGAGCACACGGTGTCGTAGCAGTGCCATGGAGCCTCAGCACAATTCGCCATTAATCGCTAAGTCTAGTGATGGCCTCTACAGCTTCAGGCATTATTGTGTAAAGAAGTTACCCCACAAACTCACTATGTCATAGTTTTGTACAATTAGTGTACACAATAGTAGTATTGTACAAAAAGTAGTGTGCCCATTTTTTGTGTGAGTCTGTAGGGTAAGAAGTGCGCTTTTATAAGAAAAAACTCTGCTATTGACAGTTGTTGAGTTGCACCACCTCCTTCTCAAGTGTAGTTCCCCAGTGTGGTTATGGACAGCGTCCGAAGAAATTTAACCAGTAGCAGAGGAGTAATTTTTCAACCATTTGCGTGGTACTCTACGCTAGATATGCCAGCTGTATGCAGTTAGACAGGTAGCAGGATAGACATTGTAGTGACTGTACTCTGTAGTCAAGGCATTGTTGTCGCATGTAGATCAGAATTGTAGATTACTTTCATTTCAGGTTTGTTTTGTCCTATTTAATGTCCATGGCAACAATCTCAGTCAGGGATGCTATTTGCAACTTTCGGCATGTATGCCTCTGAATACCAGCAATTCAGTGTAATAGTGTTACCTTCCCAGTAATTCTATTGTATGTGTGTGATTCACTCTAACATGCTAACGCTGTATGCATTACTACATTAAACTCAGACCTTTTGGTTTTGCTAATGCTTGTTTATATTCATTATTATTAGTTTTAAATATCTATGGGCCAGAGGTACGACCCTCAATGTTTGCGGCTCGTAGTTTGAATTTTTTTGGCGACTCTCATATTTCGAGTCTCAAGCACTGATGTTCAACAGTGTCTGTGACACTGTTTGCGATTCCCAAATGGGTCACAAATTACCTGCCTCATTATTATTCATGAGGCAGGTCGCATTTTGCGACCCATTGGGAGTGGCTAGCACTCACAGGGATGCAATTAAAAAATAACATTTAAACGTTTCAGTTTCATCTTTTAAGAGCAGGCACTTAAAACACATTTTCACTGCCAATCACAAAGGGGAAGGGGTCCACTGGTGACCCCTTCCCGTTTGCGACTAGCTTACCACCAATTCGAAATTGGAGGTAAATGCAATTGTTTTGTGATCGCATTTGCAGTCGCAAAACAATCTTACATTCCCCTGCGACTCGCTATTAGGAAGGGACGACCTTGGCATGCACCTTCCTAATAGCGACTTGCAAAATAGGTTTGGTACATGATACAACCCTTTAAGCAGTCGCAAATGGTCCGATTTCCCATTTGCGACAGCTAAAAATGGTCGTACATCTGGCCCTATATCCTGCTAGTGAACACAGTTGCTCTTGGTGGCACCTGCCGCAGGTGAAGTGCACAATTAACTGTAGTCCTATCTTTCACTTTGAGCGGTGATCTCTGCTTTGAATCAGCCGGGGAAACGCTATCATCTAGCAGTGATATCTTTTACTGGTGACCATCCAATTTGTCTTGAGTTGCTGCATCCCTGGTACTGAAGCTGTGCAAAAATTATCATTTGTTTGCCATTGACGTTTGAAATTGTAATCTTGTGCATTATTGTTTTGTAAACCGGGCATGGACAGTGATTTTAGTTTTCAAACTTTCAATTAGAGTTAAATTCCGCCTTTTGTCTGACTGGAAGGGGATGGAGCTTCCTTTGGGTGATATCAGGTCCTGCCTGGAGCATTAGTATTGCATTTGCTGCAGATTTGTGTACAATCTGTGGATGGTGTTGATTTTAGTGAAGTCTTAACAAACAAGGAATTCCAGTACTTGATCTTCAAAAGCCACGCAGGCGCGAGTTCAACTACTCGGTTGCAAATATACGGATTAATCAGACTGATTTGAGACAGTAGCACGATTCCTGAATCGACCATCACACAAGCAGTGTTGGAGTTGGACTGGATGGTAAGGGAACTGATGATTGCAATGACAATTTTTAACCAATATCTTTAATATGGTTAGTTGTTTCGAAAACATTAGCAGTAGCAGCTCAGCTTAGATTCCTCCAGGCTATACTAGATCCAGGTAACCAATTCAATTCTGGAGAAAATCATCTGAAAGCAAGTTCAATCAGTTTTTAGGTCTCGCGACCTATCGATGCGCGCATGCGCATCGAGCGGAGCGAGAATTCAAGCGGCGAAAACATCATGAAACCACCAGCTTTTTGCTGGCGTTTTCATGAAGTTCATGTGAACCACGTGTTCAAACATGAACGCGCATCAGCCTCCCTCCATTTGCCGCACAGCACATCAAAGGGCTTCGCCCAGCGTGTGCTCTGCAGCTTCTCCTCCCCTAATTACGCCGCACACAGCCTTCCTTTCATTTCTCCTCCCCCTCCCCAGCCAGCTTCCCCCAGGCCGTGTTCCCTCAGATATGCTATTGCATATCGTTTGCTACCTCTTGTATTTTGTTGCTCTTGATACCTGCACAACTGTCACTATTGTCTCATGTAACGTAACGTTTGCTTTTGTAACATGCTCACTTGTAATTTTTGCTTCATGTATCACTACTGTTGTCCTCGCTTTATAAAAACTGCTCCCTCGCTCTTCTGCCGCCGCCATCGTCTTGGGCTCTCGCGCTCCTTTCTCCCTCTCTCCCGCTGCCTAGTCCTCCCACCCCCTCCCTCTCCAGCGCGCGCTCCACTCGCATCTGCCTGCTGCTCCGACCCAGCAATGCCGAGAAGCTTGTTTCCTCTAAGAACATATCGTTTGCTACCTCTTGTATTTTGTTTGCTCTTGATACTTGCACAACTGTCACTATTGTCTCATGTAACGTAACGTTTGCTTTTGTAACATGCTCACTTGTAATTTTTGCTTCATGTATCACTACTGTTGTCCGCACTATATAACAAGCATTGGCATAGCCAATAGGTCTCGCTTGTGGGACCTTAGAAGTATTTCGTTTTGCAGCACAATATCCTTGTTGCATAATCGGATATTGTGCTGCAAAACTAAATACTTCTAAGGTCCCACAAGCGAGACCTATTGGCTATGCCAATGCTTGTTGGTGTTACAGGCTGTTTGCAAATAACTGCTCCTCGTCCACGTACATGAAGAAATCTGTAACCAGCGCTCACAAAAGTTCAGAAAGAGACTGAACATAGACATTAATCAATATGGGTAACAAGATGATCATTTCGGCCCTACACATTTTCAAAGCACTGGATCAGATTCAAAACTACCCACATTAAATCTTGGTCTTCTGTCTGGCAAAGACCTGAACCTCCCACCGCCACAACAGCCCAGAGGCTTGAACTAGCCTCGCGAATAGAATGTTATAGTTGGAGATATTGGAGTGAATGAGAAATGCAACAGCAAAGTAAAGCTGGAGAGAAACAGCGCACGGCTTCAACAATACGGCTAGAATGGCCACAAGGGACACTGGGAAGCCTGTGATAACCTGCATGAAGGTGTTTATCTCATAGTGAAAAGAAGTACACTAAAAGAGATGGATGGAATGCTTGAATTAATCTCAGCCACTGGTAATTACTCAGGGGCGTCTCCCGATCCATAGTCATTTTGCACACCATGCCACCTCAGTTTGTACCCAGCCATATGCAAATCAGTCTTGAACATGCTCTAATGGGAACAGTCCTGCCCGAAGTGTCAGGCCAGGTCCTCCCTGAACCGGAACCAGAACGCTATGAACCTACGGCCAGTTTTGCCCTAGTTAGGGCTCATCAGCCAGGCAAAACTTGGCTCCAGAGACACAGTGTGCATGGCACCCACTTCTCAGCATACCCTTAGCACTTGGGGAGACACACTCAAGTACACAAAAGGTAAAGGATGGAATGCTTGAATGAATCTCAGACACTGATAACTTCTTGGGGCTGCATAACAGTCCATTGTTATTTTCCAATCAATCAATCATGCCATTTGTATAGCGCACTACTCACCCGGGAGGGTCTCAAGGCGCTTGGGGGGAGGGGTATGCTACTGCTCGAACAGCCAGGTCTTGAGTTGTTTCCTGAAGGCGAGATGGTCCTGGGTCAGCCGAAGGTGGATGGGGAGGGAGTTCCAAGTCTTGGCAGCCAGGTAAGAGAAGGATCTTCCTCCGGCGGTGGCTCTTCGGATGCGTGGTACGGCTGCGAGGGCGAGGCTGGTGGACCGTAGCTGGCGGGTGGGCGTGTAGAAGGTCAGGCGGTCGTTGAGGTACTTGGGGCCCAGGTCGTGGAGAGACTTGTGTGCGTGGGTGAGGAGCCGGAACGTGATCCTCTTGTCGACGGGGAGCAAGTGCAGGTTCCTCAGGTGGCTGGAGATGTGGCTGCGTCGGGGGACATCCAGGATGAGTCGGGCGGAGGCGTTCTGGATGCGCTGGAGTCTTTTCTGTAGCTTGGCTGTGGTTCCGGCGTAGAGGGCGTTTCCGTAGTCCAGTCGGCTGGTGACGAGTGCCTGGGTGACAGTCTTCCTGGTCTCGGTCGGGATCCAGCGGAAGATCTTGCGAAGCATACGCAGGGTGTTGAAGCACGATGAGGAGACGGCGTTGACTTGTCTGGTCATCGAGAGGGAGGGGTCCAGGATGAAGCCCAGGTTGCGTGCGTGGTCGGTTGGCTTGGGTGCGGTGCCCAGGGCTCGGGGCCACGAGGAGTCGTCCCAGGCGGAGGGCGAAGATCCCAGGATGAGGACTTCCGTCTTGTCCGAGTTCAGTTTCAGGCGACTGTCCTTCATCCACTCTATGCCACCTCAGTTTGGACCCAGCCATATGCAAATCATCAGTCTTGACCCTGATCCAAAGGGAACAGTACTACCTGAAGTGCCAGGCTAGGTCCTCCCTGAACCGGAACACAAGCAACCCAGGGCCAGTTTCACCCTGATTAGGGCTCATCAGCAAGGTACAGCTTGGTCCCAGTGACACAGTGTATACAGGACTCAAATTTGGGCATCCCTTCCTACTTAGGGAAAACTAAGTTACTTATTAGAAGCTGTCAAATCAATCCTTCAAGGCTAAATTCTTGGAGGTATGGGGACCACCCCAAACGCTCCTGGTGAAAGTCGGTACGATAAGGGCTGGCAGCAAAATTGTTTTCAGGGCAGCCTTTAACTCCTGGTCTTGTTCTGGTACTCAGGACATTTGATAACTAGACAGCCAGTGGCCCAGTACACGGTCATCCTGCCTATGTTTCTAAAATTGAAGGGAAAGAAGAAGGGTACTATTGATAATATTGAGTGGGAAATATTGGTATGCCCAAAATACATACCATAAATATCGAGGCCCAAAATATCACATAGGTAAGTGTGTATAAGAAAAGGTTTAATATACTTATCTCTGCTTATATGTACCTTGAAGCTAAATGTGAATATTTCAGTTAAGTAGGTGTGGAGTTAAAATAGGAAATCTATACTTGCCTTTCCAATGTTTAGTTTTCAATATTTAACATTTGCAATTCAACTCAATATATGCATTAGAATTACACACCATTCCTAGAGAGAAGACAGTCTAGTTACTACGTTAAGGAAAATTAAACTAATCTAACTCTGACACCCAAATGGATACCATTGCGTGATCCTTGGCACATCAGGTATTTCCTTATGTGTCAGACTCTGTACTAGCAGATTAAATACTGGCATCAAGTGTGTTGGACTTGGGCCTTCTGGCAGGGTCACCCCTGAACTTTTTGCCTTGAAATTATAGTGATTTCTGGTCTTTGCGCACTTTGACACTGTGGCGCAGTGTAAAGTGCGTGCTCTCCCGGAGTGCGTGTGTGAGATTGGCCTGCCCTCCCATAGGAATGCATGGGGAATGTCTGTGTCCCTGGTAGTTCCTGGTGCGTGAGGTGTGCATGGTCAAGTTTGGTATGTGTGAACTCGGGGGAGTGAATGCTGCGAGATGGTGTATGCAGCATGTATGTGTCTAGTAGGGAAGCGCCATTTCTAGACATGGCTGTACGTGTGCTGTGAGGGTGCTGGCGTGTGATTGGCTGGAGCTGGCTGGGATGCCAGGCTCCAGGAAGTCTGTGTGGGTCTGCCCCGGTGGTGAGTGGGAGATTAGCGTGATTGATGTGTGGGAGGAGTGTACCTGTGTCCTGGATGGGCTGGGTTTTCCCCACACAATGCTGGCTCCGCCCCCCTGTGGTGTGACTGATGACCCAAGCCCTGCCAGTGAATAGAATGGGTGGTTGGGCCATCAAGAGTGCTCCAGAACCAGCTGCGACTGGTTCTGCCCCCACCCTGCACCTAAAGACAAAGGGAAAAGGTGTATAAAAGAGGGGCTGTGACCCCATGAAAAGGCTCTTGTTTGCTGCTTGAATCTGCCAGGGGCGTGCTGCTGCTTGGGCTCAGGGATGGCTTGCCTCCCTGAGCCCTGCCCAGCCCTTGGCTTGCTGATGGACCCCTGAAGGACTTGCTGTTGCCCTAGCGCCTGGGAGCGCTTGTTCTTTGCCTCAAGCGCCTGGAAGTGCTTGATTTCCCCTGTAGCGCTTGGGAGCGCTGTATTCATTTGCCTAGCGCTTGGGAGCGCTTTTTGGACCTCAGCCGGTGTCAACCCGGCATGTGCCCGCTTAATTTGCCGACTTTTGAAGTCCTTTTGCGAGTGCCCACCTCGCCAGGGACCTGCCCGCCATCGCGAGAGCCCACCTCGCATCTGCGCTGCTGGATGACCGATTTAAAGTCACCGGAGCCCACCCGGTAGGGTTGCCGCTTTGTTTAATTATTTAAATCAAGAGGGTGCCCACCCCTCGTTTATGCCCCCAGTTTTCACCGCCGCGGCCCGAGCGCCGCAAAACAGGAAGTCAGGCACGACGGTGCCTGATGCGGGGCGGGACTTCCGGTTTCCCGGAGGAAGTCCCGCCCGCCGCCGCGCTGTGATTGGCCAGCGCTGCCACCGGGAAAAATGGAGGAAGAATGCCGGCCGAATCCCTGTGGCCCGGGGCTCCCAGGAGTGAGGGAGAGCCCCGGGGCCGCTCCGGAAAGCAAGGAGGGAAGCGGCAGGCGGGGCTCCGTGGCCGAGGAGAGCCCCGCAGCCCGAGAAGAGGAGCAGCGCGAAACCCGCCAGGAGCCCCCGCCAGAGTAGCCCGGTAAGTGAGAAGGGCTAGGGGAGGCTCCGTGTGGCAGGGTGTCACGGGCTGGAGCCCTGGGAGGCTCACGAGGGCATTCCTGAAGGGGTAGAGTGGCCCCAGAAGGCAGTGGGTCGCTCCCCCAGCGGACATTGTTTCCAAGTCCCCGGGCATGTTAGCAGAGCCGTGAGGGGCTCCAACGATGGCTTTGGGAGATGATTGAGCCCACGAGGCTCCCAGGGGGCATTATTGTATTTGTGGAGCCCCGAGGTACTAAGGGGCCACATGCTGATTTTCAGAGCCTAGAGGGCTCCAACGATGGGGACAGTTATTTCTAAGGAGCCAGAGCGCTCCCATGCACACCATTATTTCCAGAGCCAGATGGCTCCCAGGTGTGGCACATGTTGTTTCAGGGCTACTGAGAGCCCATGCCCCATTTAAATGATTCCCAGCTGCCCAGCAAGTAGTGGGCAGCTGCACCGTGTAGGTCTTTCTTCCTCCCTAGGGACATGTTCTGGACTTTAGGAGTGAGGCGCACTCCTTCATCCCTGGCCTTTCCCCAGCTGCGCAGCACTTAGTGCCAGCTGCAGCGTTTAGGCCCCCTGTTCTGTCCCTCAGCTGCCCAGCAAGTAGTGGGCAGCTGCTACGTTTAGGTCTTGGCGCAGTGGCGCAACCTGGACTTTGTGAGTTATACGCTAAAGGTTTAGATGCTGTTATGATCTATGTCCTATTGCTTTTGGGTGTTAGGAAATGTACAATGTGTAGTATGTTTTGCGCACCCTGTGTTCTGCACCTCTGAATGTGTTGTTGATACATTATGTGCCCTGTTCCTTACACCGCTGAACGTGTGTTGATGCGTCATGTGTTCCTTACACCGCTGAATGTAGGTTCTGCATCATGTGTTTTGTCCCCAGGTCTATGCCCCTACTTGTATTGTGATACTGAGGTGGTTGTTCTTGCTAGTGCAGGTGGTGCTAGTAAGGTCCTGGTTCCCTGCGTGACCTGTTCCTAGGGTGGTTAGGATTGCGTAGGGGGGACTTACCAGTTACCAGTGGGTACTGGTTTTGTGCTTTATGTCCTATTTTGTGTTACAGTGATCTTCTGTTATAAGTGATCCCAAGGGCTTGATACTAAGCTTGCCCCCTGACCAGAGTCCCAGGACCAGTGGACTCTATGGTGCCTTCCCTGCCAAATTGATGGAACTTGTCTGATCTCCCTGGGCCCCTGGGGCCTCGCTGAAGTGTGCCTCGCTCGTTCCCCTCGGCAGCTCGTGCCGGTAGCCCGTCCAAGCCTCGAGCGGCGCCGCTCTCCTCTGAGCCGCGCCGCTTCGCTGGGTCGCCCGCATCCTGCCTCCCCCTCCTCTTCTGAGCCGCACACATTGGTCGCCCCAGAGAAACGCTTGTACCGTGCCGGCAGCCCGTCCAAGCCCCGAGCAGCGCCGCTCTCCCCTGAGCCGCGCCGCTTCGCTGGGTCGCCCGCTCAAGCTTACTAAGGAGGTCACTCGCATTATCCCGTGCAACCAGGACGGAAGGTACTGTCTGATAGGCTATGTTCTAAGTTCTAGGCCTACAAGTATTGTATTGTTACTTCTAAAAGTGCTGATTCCTGACAGTGGTCCAGGTGGCCCTGTCTTGTAAATAATCCCTTGTAAATTCTGCCCGTGCCTCTGGCACATTGTAAAGTGTGTTTTATCTAATGTGTTTTGGTGTAATACAAAGGCTATTTTTATATAACCTTGTGTGGAGTTTCCTTTGTGGTGGGCCTTTGGTTGTTGTTGCTGGGGTGCGTGCGCAAATACTTAACTTACATCGCCTCCAAGTTTAGCCTTGCTGCTCGCGCCACGTTACCTAGAGGGTGAGTAGGGGTTATCTTGGCGTGTAACTCCCTTGCCCTGACTTGGGAGTGGTGGTCTCTGACTGACTTTGGCGAAAGCCCTGGCCAGCCAGGGATCCCATTTCCAACATTGGCGGCAAGCGGTGGGATAAGGATTTGTGTTTGCGTTGTACCTTAGTAGCAGCTGGCTGCACCACAAAACTCTGCATTTTAGATAAAAACATTTTGGGGATTATTGTATGGAGTTTGCTAAAATGTCATTTCTGTGGAAATGTGTTTCTTGTGCACTTTGAGTTAGGTGTCCCTAGCTCGGGAGGGTAGATCATCCCCCTAAGTGCAGTATGTTTTCTGGATTCACCATGAGGGTGGGATCCAGTGGTGGCAGCATAAGTGTGTTCAGTGCATGTGTCCCCCGTCCCTGCCCTGGAGTTATGGTACCTGTGTCACGTGTGGTCAGGTTGAGAAATCAGGGGTGGTAGAAACTGCCTTACCAGTCTGGGGAGGGGTGTGTGTGGATGAATGGTGTGTGGCACTGGATGTGTTTGTGAGTTCTCTGGATGGGGAGCTTGCTGAATGCTAGTTTTGCTCAGATATTTAAGTCCTGTGTGTTGAACTTTTCCCAAGAACGTCTGCAGACAGTGGAGCCTGCTTTTTGATTTCTGTGGTCTGTTGAGAGACAGAATTTTGGAGTTGGTAATGTTCTGGGAGTAGGGAGACATAGGGGATGGAGTGATTCCAAAAGGAGTGTCTGAGGTGTCTTCCAGCCCAGCGTGGTGGAAGAGGTTCAGTGTAGCCCAGCTAGGTCTCGGTGTAGGGGCTCACGTCCTGTCTCAAGAGGAGAAGGAGTGGGTGGGACTAAATGTCTCCAGGTGCCCGAAACCCAGTGTCAGGGCCTGGAATGTTTCTGAAGGGAACATCAGGTCGGGGGCCTAGGCTGTACCAATAGGTCATTTGAGGAGGATCTTCCAGAGTGTCTGGAGAACGTGGAACCTCTGTAACCAGGGTTCCAATAGTTCTGGTGTCTGGCAGTACCGCTCCAGTTGGGAGGGTGCAGAAGTCCAGATGGAGGGGTGCGAGGGGGATAGGTTCCCCAGTGGAAGAGCCAGTGGGTCAGGGGCCAGCCAGAAGGGTTGTGTCGCCAGGTAGTGACCATGGTGATGCCACTTCTGTCCTGAGTGTCAGGCAGACTTGTACACGACCCATTAGTTATGTGTCACCCTCAAGGAAGTCCTGGTGCGCCAGGCATCTGACCAAAGGGTACGTCCCTCGGTTGGGGAGCCAGTAGCCGGTGTTTCCGGATCTGGACGTCAGGGCAACTGTATGTAGTGTCCTGAAGTTACAAGAGGGAACTCCTGCCTGAAGAGAAGGAACCGGGTAAGCTGTATGGGGTATTGACCTGCAGTGGTTGCCTTGCTGCTGAAGGAGGAGAGAAAGTCTTAGATTTTTGTTTTCAACTTGTAGAAGTCCTGGTGCGCCAGGCATCTAACCAAAGGGTAGTGTCCCTAGGTTAGGGAGCCAGGTTCAGGTGTTGCCTGTCCTGGACGGCAGGGCGACTGTAGCCAGTGTCCTGGCCGGTTTGTCTTCTAGGGGTACCCCTGTGAACACAGGTGGGGCTCATCTTAAGTGAAGAGACCCTGTGTTTCCCAGAAGGGGTGGTACAGGCCTAGCAGGGATCTTTAGGGTTCTTGGCTGAGTGTTGTGGTACTACCCTGAGAGCAGGTGGGGCCTACCTTAAGTGGAGGGACCCTGTTCTACAGTGGGAGGGTGCAGAACTCTGGAAGGGGGTCAGAGGAAGTCTGACCCCTGTGCATCCGGTGAATTTGAATCCCAGGTGGTAGACCAGTTAAGGGAGCTGTGACTCTGTCATGACCAGCCTGGTGTCCTGTAGGCACCGCACTGAGCCGCGTCTGCCTTCGGCCGCGCAGTCTATGCCGCTCGCCGTCCCCGTCTCGACGCGGTCCGCGAGCCGCCGCCTGCGCCGCATCTGGCAACCAGCAAAGTGCAACGCCTTACTACACCGATCTTGTGCTGGTCTGACTGTGGTCACTGCTGCTGAGGAAGTCAGGTCCTAAACTGGTGGGAGAGTTGTGTTCTGGAGGGTGCTTCAGAAGTAGAGGTAGGGTGGGGCATTCTTGCCCGTGACCTCTGGTCAGCCTGAGGGTGCGGACCCTAGGTTGAAGGATCAGTGGTAGTTTGGAACTACACTGAGAAAGGGAGTGGAGAATGGCTAGTGCAGGCCAGGGGTTACTACCCCCCACTCTGTGGATTGGCAAGGACCAGTGGTATCTAGGTGGCCTAGGGCCTGGTCCTAGCCGTGGACAGCTAAGGAGTACCAGTGGGGTAGCCTAGTTGGGCCTGTGTTTTTTTTAAGGATGTGCTTGTCTTATGGATCAACTTGGCGTAGAACCGGAGGGTGTCCCTGCAGTGCGGGCCCGCGTCCGTGTTCTATCGCCCCAAGCAGGGAAGTCCATCACGGTGGTGATTGGCCTACCCTGCGTTTTGGCTGGAAGGGGGTCGTGTTGGACTTGGGCCTTCTGGCAGGGTCACCCCTGAACTTTTTGCCTTGAAATTATAGTGATTTCTGGTCTTTGCGCACTTTGACACTGTGGCGCAGTGTAAAGTGCGTGCTCTCCCGGAGTGCGTGTGTGAGATTGGCCTGCCCTCCCATAGGAATGCATGGGGAATGTCTGTGTCCCTGGTAGTTCCTGGTGCGTGAGGTGTGCATGGTCAAGTTTGGTATGTGTGAACTCGGGGGAGTGAATGCTGCGAGATGGTGTATGCAGCATGTATGTGTCTAGTAGGGAAGCGCCATTTCTAGACATGGCTGTACGTGTGCTGTGAGGGTGCTGGCGTGTGATTGGCTGGAGCTGGCTGGGATGCCAGGCTCCAGGAAGTCTGTGTGGGTCTGCCCCGGTGGTGAGTGGGAGATTAGCGTGATTGATGTGTGGGAGGAGTGTACCTGTGTCCTGGATGGGCTGGGTTTTCCCCACACAATGCTGGCTCCGCCCCCCTGTGGTGTGACTGATGACCCAAGCCCTGCCAGTGAATAGAATGGGTGGTTGGGCCATCAAGAGTGCTCCAGAACCAGCTGCGACTGGTTCTGCCCCCACCCTGCACCTAAAGACAAAGGGAAAAGGTGTATAAAAGAGGGGCTGTGACCCCATGAAAAGGCTCTTGTTTGCTGCTTGAATCTGCCAGGGGCGTGCTGCTGCTTGGGCTCAGGGATGGCTTGCCTCCCTGAGCCCTGCCCAGCCCTTGGCTTGCTGATGGACCCCTGAAGGACTTGCTGTTGCCCTAGCGCCTGGGAGCGCTTGTTCTTTGCCTCAAGCGCCTGGAAGTGCTTGATTTCCCCTGTAGCGCTTGGGAGCGCTGTATTCATTTGCCTAGCGCTTGGGAGCGCTTTTTGGACCTCAGCCGGTGTCAACCCGGCATGTGTCCGCTTAATTTGCCGACTTTTGAAGTCCTTTTGCGAGTGCCCACCTCGCCAGGGACCTGCCCGCCATCAAGAGAGCCCACCTCGCATCTGCGCTGCTGGATGACCGATTTAAAGTCACCGGAGCCCACCCGGTAGGGTTGCCGCTTTGTTTAATTATTTAAATCAAGAGGGTGCCCACCCCTCGTTTATGCCCCCAGTTTTCACCGCCGCGGCCCGAGCGCCGCAAAACAGGAAGTCAGGCACGACGGTGCCTGATGCGGGGCGGGACTTCCGGTTTCCCGGAGGAAGTCCCGCCCGCCGCCGCGCTGTGATTGGCCAGCGCTGCCACCGGGAAAAATGGAGGAAGAATGCAGGCCGAATCCCTGTGGCCCGGGGCTCCCAGGAGTGAGGGAGAGCCCCGGGGCCGCTCCGGAAAGCAAGGAGGGAAGCGGCAGGCGGGGCTCCGTGGCCGAGGAGAGCCCCGCAGCCCGAGAAGAGGAGCAGCGCGAAACCCGCCAGGAGCCCCCGCCAGAGTAGCCCGGTAAGTGAGAAGGGCTAGGGGAGGCTCCGTGTGGCAGGGTGTCACGGGCTGGAGCCCTGGGAGGCTCACGAGGGCATTCCTGAAGGGGTAGAGTGGCCCCAGAAGGCAGTGGGTCGCTCCCCCAGCGGACATTGTTTCCAAGTCCCCGGGCATGTTAGCAGAGCCGTGAGGGGCTCCAACGATGGCTTTGGGAGATGATTGAGCCCACGAGGCTCCCAGGGGGCATTATTGTATTTGTGGAGCCCCGAGGTACTAAGGGGCCACATGCTGATTTTCAGAGCCTAGAGGGCTCCAACGATGGGGACAGTTATTTCTAAGGAGCCAGAGCGCTCCCATGCACACCATTATTTCCAGAGCCAGATGGCTCCCAGGTGTGGCACATGTTGTTTCAGGGCTACTGAGAGCCCATGCCCCATTTAAATGATTCCCAGCTGCCCAGCAAGTAGTGGGCAGCTGCACCGTGTAGGTCTTTCTTCCTCCCTAGGGACATGTTCTGGACTTTAGGAGTGAGGCGCACTCCTTCATCCCTGGCCTTTCCCCAGCTGCGCAGCAATTAGTGCCAGCTGCAGCGTTTAGGCCCCCTGTTCTGTCCCTCAGCTGCCCAGCAAGTAGTGGGCAGCTGCTACGTTTAGGTCTTGGCGCAGTGGCGCAACCTGGACTTTGTGAGTTATACGCTAAAGGTTTAGATGCTGTTATGATCTATGTCCTATTGCTTTTGGGTGTTAGGAAATGTACAATGTGTAGTATGTTTTGCGCACCCTGTGTTCTGCACCTCTGAATGTGTTGTTGATACATTATGTGCCCTGTTCCTTACACCGCTGAACGTGTGTTGATGCGTCATGTGTTCCTTACACCGCTGAATGTAGGTTCTGCATCATGTGTTTTGTCCCCAGGTCTATGCCCCTACTTGTATTGTGATACTGAGGTGGTTGTTCTTGCTAGTGCAGGTGGTGCTAGTAAGGTCCTGGTTCCCTGCGTGACCTGTTCCTAGGGTGGTTAGGATTGCGTAGGGGGGACTTACCAGTTACCAGTGGGTACTGGTTTTGTGCTTTATGTCCTATTTTGTGTTACAGTGATCTTCTGTTATAAGTGATCCCAAGGGCTTGATACTAAGCTTGCCCCCTGACCAGAGTCCCAGGACCAGTGGACTCTATGGTGCCTTCCCTGCCAAATTGATGGAACTTGTCTGATCTCCCTGGGCCCCTGGGGCCTCGCTGAAGTGTGCCTCGCTCGTTCCCCTCGGCAGCTCGTGCCGGCAGCCCGTCCAAGCCTCGAGCGGCGCCGCTCTCCTCTGAGCCGCGCCGCTTCGCTGGGTCGCCCGCATCCTGCCTCCCCCTCCTCTTCTGAGCCGCACACATTGGTCGCCCCAGAGAAACGCTTGTACCGTGCCGGCAGCCCGTCCAAGCCCCGAGCAGCGCCGCTCTCCCCTGAGCCGCGCCGCTTCGCTGGGTCGCCCGCTCAAGCTTACTAAGGAGGTCACTCGCATTATCCC
Organism: Lissotriton helveticus; assembly: GCF_964261635.1. Taxonomy (NCBI): domain Eukaryota; kingdom Metazoa; phylum Chordata; class Amphibia; order Caudata; family Salamandridae; genus Lissotriton; species Lissotriton helveticus. The sequence continues at coordinate 1,840,793,972 of NC_136067.1, read as the reverse complement.
GTGCAACCAGGACGGAAGGTACTGTCTGATAGGCTATGTTCTAAGTTCTAGGCCTACAAGTATTGTATTGTTACTTCTAAAAGTGCTGATTCCTGACAGTGGTCCAGGTGGCCCTGTCTTGTAAATAATCCCTTGTAAATTCTGCCCGTGCCTCTGGCACATTGTAAAGTGTGTTTTATCTAATGTGTTTTGGTGTAATACAAAGGCTATTTTTATATAACCTTGTGTGGAGTTTCCTTTGTGGTGGGCCTTTGGTTGTTGTTGCTGGGGTGCGTGCGCAAATACTTAACTTACATCGCCTCCAAGTTTAGCCTTGCTGCTCGCGCCACGTTACCTAGAGGGTGAGTAGGGGTTATCTTGGCGTGTAACTCCCTTGCCCTGACTTGGGAGTGGTGGTCTCTGACTGACTTTGGCGAAAGCCCTGGCCAGCCAGGGATCCCATTTCCAACAAAGTGCCTTACTGGGAACATGAAGTAGGGCACTTTTCTAGTGAAAAATGCATTATTAGCAAAATCCTCAGTAGGTGTAATGCTAGGCAATGAGCAACAATTCATATATGAATAGACAATCGGGTAATTTGCATTCAGTGCTTTAAAATAGAAATGTAGCTATGTGCCCATGAATGCATTAATTCACAAATGAAATTATGGAGTAAGGGGCATATTTATCAAAGAGATGCGTCACCCTTGAATCACGCAATGGGGCGCAAGGGTGATGCAACTACTAAGTTAGATTTGTCAAGCCACGCAGGGCCACGTAAGAAGGTCTTGTGTGGCTTGACAAATGTAACTTAGTAGATGCTTGATAACTCTAGAGTAACGTGATACAGCTCAATTCATTGCGTTGTGTTCCGCTGCCCCAGGTAGTGGTTTCATGGGTGGTGCATGGGTGTTCTCACACATACACCCATGAATTTTGGTGCATTCCCAGATTTACCATTATTGGTAGACCAGGGAATGCATCGAAATGCCTCGCCTCCAGAGGTGTAACAAGGCGAAATATCTTTACTTCTCCTTGTGTTTTCCTCTATGTGTGCTGTATTCTGCAGCACACAGAGAAAGAGGAAAAGGCCTCAGAGGATTGTTTATATTTAGAAAGGTGGCCCGTCCTGCACAAAAACAATTCTGCCTACAACACAGGCTCCTTTGCACCATGGTGCAGGGGGGGCTGCGTTGGCGTTAAGCAGCAGTCTTTGCTAAATGTTAAATATGGTGCATTCCTGTCCTTTCCCTATTGCATAGCGCAGCAAGGTGGCTTGCTGTGTTGTGTGATTCCTTGATAAATGTGCCCTTTAGTCTCCAAAAGCATGGTAACACATGTTCAAGTCCCCATATGGATGGCTCTGTGCATGCGGCTGAATTATAATATTCCTGCAAACATGAAGCAGGATCCTGTAGCATACATTTTTCCATAATATTTTTCTGTTATTGGTATATTTTATCCCGTTCTGTGCTCCCGTCGGCCGTTGGTCGACGGGAGCACTACCTGGCAGGTGCTGCGAACGGCCAACGGCCGACGCAGCCCCACCCGTTTTTCGAACCTTCCGCACTGGCGTGGAACGTTCAAAGCAGCCAAGGTGTTAAAAACACTGGGAAAATGTTGTCCGCACAAGGCATGTTTCCACACATACTGCCGGCAAGGATGCTTTCTGGGTCTAGACACCTATGTTTGTCAGCTTGCTCCTTCCAACTCCTTCATCAGGACGCCTGGGGTGAAAGGGCCGAGTCTGGTTGCTGAAATCCTCAGATAAGGCCCTAACACTCCCCAAAAAGTCACAGCCTCATTGGGCATAGCCTTCTCTGCCCTAAGTGATTGAGCTTAACATGAACAGCAGCTTCGGCAGAATACGATCATCTTCTTGGCAATAAGGGCAAAGCGTGAGCGCTTAGTACATAGTAAGAATAGCAAAGATTGTGTGTAGCTTACAAGGTGAAAGGAATACTATTTTTCGCAAGAACGGAACGCCATGGTGAAGGAATAGTGCCCACTCCCTCACTATTGCCCCAGATATCCCTGGATCTGATTTGCAACATGGACTCAAAACCTTAAGAACATCCCTATAGATGCCTCCTTATTTTGTACTGTGCTCTTTTCAAGCATCACCATGACATAACTTGCATTCTGCACTCTCCTCGCAGCCCACTCTACCTAGCTGCCCCCTGTTCACTTCTGTGTACTCTCCATGCACTCTAACGTGACTGAAAAATGACAGGATAAAAGTACAAATAAAGAAATGTAATTGTAGCCGTCCTTGTTAGTGAAAGTCAGCTGAGGCCATAGAAAGCACAGCTGTACTCAAGAAGGAACACTCTCAGTGGGGTGTTAACGTGAGCAGGGACTACTGAAGAACACTCACCATAACTGATGAGCAGAAGCAAAAATGGAACACTTTTGAACAGGTTTTTCATTGACTGCTTGTAAGAGTAATCTTCAGGCGCATCCTGTAGGACCGCTTGAGCCTGGCTCGGAGGGACTTCAGGCTTTTCCTTGAACACTGCAAACAAAAAGACAAAAAGAAACAATAAAACAAGAGTTTTCAGACAGGCTAACAATCACCACTGTTCAGTGGCCTCCACGCCACCTTTACCATGTACCTTATGCTGCTATGGTCCCCGTCGCAGTAGGGTATGTCAGCTTTGAGTGGTGAAGGCCCTGCCATAATTGCTTGGCCTGCGAGGGCACAGATTCAATCGAAGCCTTTTATGTACTCCTCTCTGCACCCATTGACAGATGCATCAGACACTCCCCAGCCAGGCATTATCGACAAAGACTCTATGGCCTATCACAATGCTTGCTCTTGAGTAGCACCTATGTGCTCTCACTGCAGCAGTGTATGTCTGCTCTCTTTCCCTGGTGAGCCTGTGTGGGAAGATTGTGATTTACCACTATGACACTCATTTTACAGGTATGTTCTATGTTACAATCATATACAAGAACATACAGTGAAACCAGTGAAAGTGTTTGCACTTTTTGGAAAGCAGGTTTTCATCTGGAACAATCCATTCCAGCAGTGAAGTGAGACACATTACAAATGCCTCTTTCTTTTATCAGTGCACCTTACTTCTGCATCTCAATGTTAAACAGTGCTACAAGGAGAAATGCCAGTGCTGCCCTGCACAAACAAGCATACCACCCAAACAATATTGTGGAGTACACAAGTAAGTAAGCAGATTCGATTGTTTATACTTAACTAAAACCTTAACAATTTTACAGGGACAATAAAAATAGATTAACAAGAAAAAAATCAATATTGCCCCAGTTGGTAGCTGCATAAAATAAAGTCAGTAAATTCACAGTCAATCAATACATATGTCTAACAATCCCATGAGACATGATAGAAGGCTTGAGCATTGCATCTTTTCAAATCAAAAGTAAAATCATAAGACAAGAAATAGACTTTCAGTAAAATAAAACCCTATTCTGTGCAGTGGTTTCCTTAACACTGCATGCTGCGCACTAATCCAAGAGCCGGGGGAAAAGGCTTGAGGGTATATAGCTGTTGCCCACCAACCTAGACGGGAAAAGAATGAGCCAAATGCTAAAATATATGGTACAATGTCATAAGGCCATGTTGACTCTATCCGAGTTCGAGAAGTACAATTTACAATTTCAGAAGACCTGCCCAACCTGTCTCGCACTGGTTCCGATCACCCTGGAACGCAATGTATTGACCAGTTAATGGAATGCACTAGTGATTTCATGAGGCTACGAAGGCCTAAGGGATGCCGATCAAAGGACCTTATGAATCTTGCATGTGCTAATCCTGGCCAGCCTAAAACCGATAAGTGACTAGTGATAAGCAAGTTCCCTATGCTTAGGTGGCCAGGAAGATACCCATCAGAATCAAAATGTTCTTATGTGCTCGCAGAAGGCCTACCTTGCCTGGTCACCACTAGTCAAGGCTGTGATGGCGATTAAAGTGCATAATGCTATCTCATCGGCATCTCAAAGCCCGATGGATGTCAATTCTCACCTGTTTTTTTACGCAGGAGCGATGCGAAAAACGAGATGTAAGAACCCAACTTCCCCACACCACCACGACCACCCAACCATGTCAAAGTGTGTTCCCTGAATAGTTTTTCTCCCTGGGACTTAACTTAAAGGAATAAAAAGCAAGAGGGTCTAAAACCCCTGATTCTCTGTCTCTTAGGGACACAATTCCCCCAGTTGCCACTTGAGAGGCATCAGCTTCAACCATGAAGGGTCGTGAAGGATCTGGGTGTCTTAATATGGGAGCCCGGGTGAATGCTTGCTTTAAATTTTGAAATGCTTGTTCTGCCTCATGGTCCACTGAAAGGAAAACCCCTTACGTAGTAGCTTAGTGATTAGAGATGCCAAGGCTGAAAAGTTGTCAATAAATCGTCTGTAGAACTTAGCAAAACCTAAAACACTTTTAACTTCCTTTACCGATTTAGGTGACTGCCAACGGGTTATGGCTGATACTTTCTGTGGCTCCATGCTCACCCCTCAGGAGGATAATAGGAGGCCTTTGATGTGTGCAACTCACATTTCTCTAGCTTTGAATACAAATTATTGTCTCTCAGTTTCTCTAGGACAGACCTGAGATGTTTTATATGCTCCACCACAGATGAGGGATAGATCAAGATATCATCAATTTAAGCAATAGCGCATACACCCAACAGTTCTCTCAATGGTTCGTTAATAAAAAAAAATTGGAAAGCCGCAGGGGCATTACAAAGGCCAAAGGGCATAACCAGATATTCCTAAAGCTCAAACTTTGTGCAGAAAATGGGCTTCCATTCATCGCCTTCTTGTATCCTCACAAATAATATGCTCCTCGAAGACAAGCTTAGTGAAGATCTTTGCGTCTTAGACAGGGCGAGAAATTATTGGCTTATGGGTATTGGGTATCTGTTTTTTTTGTGGTAATACCGTTGAGTGATCTATATTCTATGCAACACCTTAAATGCCAGTCTCATTCAGGGATAAAAAAGAGAAGTGGAAGCGGTGGAGGGATAAAAAAAGGAGGGGAAGCAGGGGAGCAAGAAGGTCTGCTAAACCCAATTCTCAAAATTTCATCCAGGTATTCCCTCAAGTAAATACTTTCTTTCTCTGACAATGCATAAATTCTACTGCAAGGAATTTGTGCTCCAGTGTTCAAATTAACGCCACAATCATATGGTCTTTGAGGCGGAAGAAAAGATGCCTTTTTAATCAAACGTTTCCGCTAAAGCCTGATAACAAGAGGGCAATACAGGCACCACAGGTTGTGATTACTGCTACTCGTTTCTGGTTGACTTTTCTCCAAATACAATGGGTGGTACAAAAAACAGAATGAAAAGACAGAGAGTGACTACTCCGATCAATATTAGGGCTGTGTTTAACCAACCATGGAATATCCAAAATGGCTTGAAATTGAGGTGATTGTATTGTATCAAAACTCACAGCTTCTAGGTGAGGGTCATGTTTGGCGAGGATCAGGTCTCCAGTGGCATGTGTTATAGAACCAAATTTTAAATCACTGCCGTGAATGGTTTTCATTTAATCTGCATAGGTTTTAGTCAAGAAAGGAATGTTCATTAGTTTGGCCCAGTGGATGTCCATGAAATTCCCTGTAGCTCCTGAGTATCATAATCTGGACATCCGTTGACCATTCACCCAACATGACACGAGAAGCCACAAAAAGGTGGTGTTGAGTAAGCAAGGGACTCTCCTGTGTTGCGATTTGTGAGACCATTAACCCAGAACTACCCATATTCCTTGTCCCCACAGGTTTCAGGCTTAGTCGTTTCCCAACTCATTTCATCGCTCGGGTTTCACAGGACGATCACTGAAAAAAATTCCTTGCTTCCCAAAGTATAGACATAACTTTTTGTCACTGCCGCTCTTCTTCATTTAGATGACTACTTATGCTGTCTATCTGCATAGGCTCTGGTTCTTCAATGGGTTTCTCAACATCTGCCTGTTTCTCTTTGAACATCAAAAGTCTGTTGTCTGTGCATCCTCTTTCCCTGAGTCTTTGACTTAACGGTGATCTAATTTGACTACTAGGTCAATCAGAGCACCACATGACTATGACTCTAGAGGATCTACCACTTGAGATAACATATCCTTTAACTCCCTCTGAAAAAGAGGGCACTGCGTTTGGCCTCAGGCCACTCTGCGTCTGCCACTGGTCTATTAAAACTAGATGTGTATGTCATTAAATCTTTAGTAACCTGTCTGGGTTTCAGTAGCTGTGTATCAACAGACTGCTTAAAAGAATGTCTATCGAATAGTCTTCGCAACTCATCCTTGAAGGCTGTATATTCATACAGCATTGGGTCGTTACTTTCTACCAAATTTATTGACCATGTGGCAGCAGTGCCACCTAAATAGGATAACATGAATGGTACTTCGGCCTATTTTGTAGGAAAATCTACAGCCTTCCAAATGAAATGCAACTGGCACTGATTAATAAAGGAGGCAAATTTTGTGGAATCCCTGTAAATCGTTCAGGAGGGGGTTAGGGGATAACCGGAGGAGTGGTGAATTGGATAACTGGAGGACTTACCCCCCCCAGAAGCGGAGTCCATAGAGAGCAGGTTTTCTGTTGCCTCAGTAGTAGCCCCTTTAGCAGTATTAGGAACAGTACTCTGATAAAAAGTATCTACCCTAAGTGTAGGGGATTGCTCCTCTTTTTGTAGGTTCCCTATCATATGAGCCAGGTCTGCAAGGGTTATCTGATGTTTTCCACATCGCTCAGGCGAAAAGTAAACGTGGGCTTTGCATTCTGTCAATTCTCAATTGTACACAATATACGGAAACAAAAACAAGAGGACATCTGTATTTGGAAGGCACCACAATATAGAGAATTCTTACAGATGGAGAGGTGTGGCGCAGCGGCTGACTTCGGAACACGGGGCTCACGGTTCGATTCCCGGCCCTGATGGCAGTTCGGCTCAGCATAATGTGACTCACTTAGTCTCCCCGACGGCCCCCAGCGCTTTGAAACCTTAAGGGGTGATGTGTTCGCACTTTACAAATATGGATTATTATTATTATTAATTTATATAGAAGCTAGAATAATGTACTGCAGCATGACCCGGAAGACAAAGGTGAGTGGAAGCAGGACAAAAGGCCCACACATGGCAGCTGGAGCGCGAAGCGTCCTTCCGCATGCATTGTCTGTGATTATTCTGGCGCTCCACCTCCCCCTCTGAATACGCAGCCAGGAGTGGAGGGCGCCCAACAGTGGTAAGGTGCTCAGGGTCATTTCAGTTACCAGAAAAAGGACTTAATGGAGGCTGTTCTAGGACTTATGTGGGTGGAGACAGACAGGCTGCCACATTAGGTGCCTGGGGTCAAGTTCAATAACTTAAGAGCTTCCCAGAGGAATTTCACACACCTAATTGAGAGCTGTGCGTCACTCCACTCAGACATGCAGAGATTGATTTGTTCCATTGAAAAATGTATGCCCCCAGGCCACTTATAAGTTCTTTCGCCTGGAGCTCCAGAAATTTGTGTATCAAAATGGAGATTCCTCCATAGGAATGGCACCCTTTAACAGAGGGTTCGGCTGCTGTAAAGAATTCATAGACGTCCTGCCATGTTGTCGCGGCCAGTTGCCGAGACAACCTATGTCTTTCTTACTGATTTCCTCCATCACCTCGGTGTTGGCCAAGAGATTGTTTAGACCTCGGATATTTCAGGAACAAAACTGCAGTTTTCCGTCGTAAGTGGAGGGAGGGATGGATGTTGTTGGAAATAATGTTTCGTTGCTTCACATGGTAGTTTGCTGGCTTTCAATAGGGAGTGCACAAGGGTAAACCCAAGTACAGACCAAATTAATATAAGTATATCAAGAACGTAAATGTCTGCACCATTTGTTTCTACTTGATGTCAAGAATTTGTGGTAGGAAGCCCTGTATTATATAAACTGGATTATGTCAACTCTGTGAACACTGGCAAAGCAATCACATCCGAGTTGTACAAAATGCCACCAATATATTACTGTGGATTAGAACACTGGAATGTTGAGAAATCCACTGAAGGCAATGAGCCTCGGCTAGGAGCTTTAATGCTGGAGCGGACCTTTAATGGCTTATACAGGCCAATGTGCTGGGCTATAAAGCTATAATATGGATAATTCAATTAGTATCTAGCTTCCGGAGATAAATGTTGTGGATGCTGATACAAGTCAAAAAGAAACTGGAGCTGCTTTACTTAATGTTTAGGGGCCTTCGTGTCCACACCTGTCTATCTTTGAGAAACATGACATCATTCCAGTCCAAGCGCTCACCGTGGTCAGCAGATCTAAACCTTATGTCCTCAAATCTAGTTTAGTTGAAGGTGAGATAGGCTTGTTAAATGTACAATATTGCTATTGGATTTCCAGTCCCAGAAGGTTTGCAAGCAGCTGCGGTCCGTGCAGGTAATAGTGGTGGGCAGTGGGACCTTTTCCGACTGCTGAGGAAAATGTAATTATTTATTTAATTTTCCCTCTGCATCGTCCGTCGGAATCCCCACCACCCGGCCCCACTGCTGTTACCTGTATGGACTGCAGCTGTTTGCAAGCTTCCTTCTTTGTGACCTATTGCCAAGTACTAGAAGCAATATGTTTAGAGCAGAGCTTTAAATAAATAAATAATAAATAACCTATTAAAAAAACAGTGCGATTCAGAGCTAAATGCCTGGTATGCATGGTCGTATGCAGTAGATTTAGGTGGGACAGACGATGGCACTTCACCTCGAGTTTATAGGGCATGGTGATGTAATGTGTCGGTTATGTCACGTGTGAGGCGATGAGCACCCCCTGGTGGGTGGGGTTGAGTTAAGGTCTGCGCAGCTTATCGCAACTGGAAATTTCAGTTTAGTTTTGGTTGCAACAATAACACCGCTTGAACCGTGGGACTTAGGAGTTTTTTTAAAACAACTATTCGTTTTAGAAGAGCAAAGAAAACAATTACTTAGCTTTAGCAAAGTTTTTTCAGAGACTATTTATTATGATATACCATACACAGCTGCTGTCCCACCCAGAAAAAGCTGCACATAGAATATAACAGAAACAGTAATGTGTCAGAAGCCACCTTTATAGCAGATCATTAATGCACAGTTGTGGCCAAGCAGTGTTGGCCCTCTGCCCATCCAAACCAGAGCAGCCATACTCTGCCCAGTACAGCTGTCCACAGCTCTCTCGAAGCGCAGCCTCTGGCCAAGAACACGTACACTGTGGATTTTCTTTTTTTCCCAAGATTTGTCAGTCTGATAAATCAATGACCCTGTACATTTGATGACAGAGGGAGCTGTGAATCCTGCAACAAAGACAGGGTTTGTATTAATTTTGGGAGTGGAATGGGAGCAAGATTTGCCCATCTAGGACCCCCACATCCTCCATGGGTGAGGGGATATTTCCCACTACTGACCCTTCTGTTTTCACAAAAACCCGTAGCATTTTCACCACAAACTGTGTTTCTCTCAGGAGATAAATCATACAGGTGCCACTTTTTCTCCTTGCTTGTAATGCTGATGAAGTTTGCCTTTACCCTCTCTGACCATGTCAAGAAAATGGTATGGTCAGGGAGGGAATCCTTCATTATTTTATGCCTGGATTATGGCAATTACCTTTATATGTGTCTTCCTTACTAATCGTCCCAAGTTCCACACTGATCACCTACTTATTGTTCAAAATGCTGCATCGGGTGCCATTTTTAAGTTCAAAAGACCTGATCACACAGTGGGTGAACGCCGGACACCGATGTGGTCACGATTGACGTTGGCAGTGACTGTGAGAGCCAGTGAGAAAGTGAACTCGCACACACTCACATGTGCAGAAGGGTATAGGTATGCCCATGTGGGGCAATATCCCGGAATACATATAAAATAGACAAGTACTGGTGCAGGGTGTAGTGATTGACCCACGCCCTGAAGAAATTGCTGTGAGTTTTCCCCTGGCAATGAAACATGTCAGCTTTTAAATGAGCAGACACACAGCATTGAATAAAATTAAACAGCCAGTGTGATCTAGCTCGTTTTTAACTGGGATGGCGGTGTTACAGTCTGGACCCCGCTGTCCCAATTTTTGGGTTCACTCTGCCGCACATTGAGACAAACTGTCTGGTGCACAGGCAGCACTTGACTTCACACCTAGCACCTTGTCCACTGTTCTTTCTTTTTCTTCACTCTATCACAGTTTTGATACAGGTTGGTGGTCGCAGATGATGAGAACCTGAGGATGCAGGCGAGTAGCTTCCTGATCACTCCCATGGTGTTACTTCCGTGAGGCACCGCCAACCCCCTTCCACACTTTTTATTCCTACATTTTCTTTCGCTCACACGAGCTTGGTTGTATCACATGAGGGGATGGGTTTGCCACAGGAAGTAGGGCCAACTTTCCAATGACAAACAATCAATGCTTCCTTTAAAACTGCTCTAACTCACTGTGCCACACAGAAAACACTGGAGTCGAAAGTAGCAGTAGAAATGCGTTACTTACCTGTAACTGCAGTTATCCAGTATTGGTGTCTTTCATAGATTCACATGCCTGGATCATTCCCCGTCGTCGAGATGGGAGTCCCCGGTACATAGAAAAGTAATGTCCTATAGACATACATAGAGAAAAGTAGGCCTAAGGGCCTTGCCTTAGTAGCCTATCTATGTCCTTTTGTAAAAAGGACTAAACTCCTGAAGGTAGCCAATCAGCTACCACCTCCCTCTAGAACCTTCCTGCCAGGAGCCTCAGTCTCTCAGATTTTCGTACGCACCAAGCTAGGTAGACGTAATATATGTTATAGAGGGAGAGATGAGACCTTCCTGGGGAGGCGGGAGGGTTGCACGTGAATCTATGAAAGACACCAATACTGGATAACTGCAGTTACAGGTAAGTAACGCATTTCTTATCCAGTATTATGGGTGTCTTTCATAGATTCACATGCCTGAATCAGAGTAGCAAGCAATACATTATGCACATTTGTGGTGGAACATTATGAGCAGTCTGAGATAATACATATCATGTGACTAGTAACCATCAACAAGTACAAAGAATAAAGTAAATAAATGTGCATACCAGTACAGGATGGTGGGAAGGAGGAAGGCTCATCTTACTGGAATAGATGGCGAAGTACAGCCTGGCCCACAGCTGCATCCTGCATCAGTTCCGTATCCAGGCAGTAGTGCCCGGTAAATGTGTGCGGCGATTTCCAGGTCGCTGCCCTGCAAATGTCCAGAATCGGCACTCCAGCGAATAGTGCCGCCGACGTGGACACAGCTCTTGTGGAATGCGCTCGGACTTTGGAGTGTAATGGACGTCCGGTTTTGTCATGGCAAAAAGCAATTGCAGAGGATATCCATCGTGAAATGCTTTGTTTGGAAAGTGGCATGCCTTTTCTAGGTCTGCTGAAAGCGATGAAAAGCTGATTCGTTTTTCTGGAATGTTTTGTTTTGTCTAGGTAAAATTTAAGACATCTTTTTAGGTCCAAAGAGTGAAGGGATCTTTCAGCTGCAGTACTGGGATTTGGGAAGAATGAGCGAAGTACGAGTGGTTCATTTAAATGGAAGTCCGAGGGGACTTTAGGAATGAAGCGAGGATTAGTTCTTAAAATCACTCTGTCTTCTCTGAACTGCATGAAAGGATCTTGTATGGAAAGAGCTTGTAACTCACTGACCCGTCTCGCTGAGGTCAAAGCCAAAAGAAGTGCTGTTTTCCATGAAATGTATTTGATATCAGCCCTATGGATGGGCTCAAACGGGTGTTTCATCAATTGGTTGAGTACCACATTACGGTGCCATGATGGTGGAACTCTTCGTGGTCGTGGAAATGATCTATAGAGCTTTTTAAGGAATTGCTTTATTAATCTGTTGGTCCATAGATAGGGTCCTTTTGAAGTACTTGTAAAGCGGGAGATTGCTGCCAGATGAACTCTGATAGAGGAATGGGCAAGTCCCGATTGTGCCAGATGTAATAAATATGGTAGTAACTGCTCCGGAGTGATCCTTAAGGGATGGAGATTGTTGTCCTTACACCAAACACAAAAGCGTTTCCATTTCAAGGAATACGTTTTGTTTGTGCTAACTGCTCTTGCCTTAGCTAGGACTTCCTTGCACTCCTGCGGGATGTTTAGTTGGTAGAACTCTCGGTACTCAGGAGCCATGCCGATAATCTGAGAGATTTCAGATTCGGGTGGAGTACTTGGCCTTTGGACATCGAGAGTAGAGAGGGATGTTGATCCAGATGGATTGATGGTCGGACTGAGAGGCGACGGAGGTCCGTGAACCAATGCTGTCTCGGCCAGTATGGGGCAATGAGACTCAAGGTGCAGTGCTCCGTTTTCATTTTCCGAATGACTCTTGTTATCAGGGGAAATGGCGGAAATGCGTACGCAAACACGTTGCGCCATGCGATGGAAAATGCATTTCCTAGTGACCGCGGTTGGGGATGCCAGCTTGCGAAGTTGTGGCATTTGGCATTCTCCCTGGTGGCAAAGAGGTCTATTTGCGGTCTCCCCCCCCTTCCGAGAAGATGTCGTTTAGCACTTTTTGGTTGAGTTCCCATTCGTGGGACAGAGACCTCTGTCTGCTTAGAGCGTCCGCTATGACGTTGTCCTTGCCTGGGACATACTCTGCTGTTAGTTTGATGTTGTTGTGTACTAGCCAGTTCCAATTTTTTTGCGATTGCGAGATAGTGTCAGCGAGCGTGTCCCTCCCTGCTTGTTCAAGTAGTGCATTGTTGTCGTGTTGTCCGTTCTTACAAGCACTGCTGAGTTTTTGATGCGAGGGAGGAATGCTTGGAGGGATTGGAGAACTGCCCTCAGTTCTAGGAGGTTGATATGTAGTTTCCTTTCTTGTTCTGTCCACTTGCCACTGATTTGCAATTCTTGAAGGACTGCACCCCATCCTTCTAGAGAAGCATCTGTAGTTGTGACATGTGGAGTTGCAGGCATCAAGAACGTTAGACCTTTCGATAGGTTCTTGTCTGTTCTCCACCAAAGTAAGGTCTTGGTTATTTGTCGAGTAATGATGATGTGATCCTCGAAAGAACCTGTACATTGAGTCCACTGCTTGGTCAAGGCCTCCTGGAGGGGGCGCATTCTGAGCCGACAGTGAGAAATGAGTAGTATGCAAGAAGACATCATCCCTTGTAGGGACTTGAAAGTACGGACTTTGATGGTGTTCCGTGAAGACACTGCGGTGGCCAGAGAGATCAGTTTGTGTTTCCTTTCCCGAGATGGGAATGCTTTGGAAGAGGTCGTATTTAGAGTTGCCCCCAGGAATGTTATAACTTTGGAGGGCTGTAAGGTTGATTTCTCGTAGTTGAGGGTCAGACCTAGGCGCTTGAAAATAGTGAGACAGGCATTGAAAGACATTTGTGCGTCTGTCATAGATGGTGCCTTCACCATCAGTCGTCCAGGTAGGGGAAGACCTGATGTCCTTGCTGACGTAGGAAAGCTGCCACAGGAGCGAGGCACTTTGTGAAAATGCGAGGCGCTGATTTGAGGCCGAATGGGAGGACACAGAATTGGTAGTGTTGACCTGCTACTGCGAATCTTAGGAATTTTTTGTGGCACCTGTGTATCGGGATATGGTAATATGCGTCTTGCAGGTCTAAGGACGTCATAAAGTCTCCTTCCTCTAGAGATCCCAAGATTTCCTGGATGTTCACCATTCGAAACGATTGGCTTTTCAAGAATGTATTGAGTGCCCTGAGATCTAGTATGGGCCTCCATTTCTTCTTCTTCTGTTGTATGAGAAAGAAGCGGGAATAAAATCCCTTCCCTTTTTGAGCTGATGGAACACGCTCTATTGCTCCTTTTTTTTTTTTTTTTTTTTTTTTTTTTTTAAAAACCTTTATTTGAGTATGCAATAAAATACAAGGATGGGCCTACAACCACACGGGCCAGCCGCTAAAGAGGAGAAAATACACAATATACACTTCCGTAGCGGTAACGATCAATCGTCAATGCAATACTCCATATAATAGACAGAACAAAAACAGATTTTGTTTTATAAAAAAGAACAGACACACAAAAAGGCGAAAGTGTATTACTGAAGGTCAGCCCAAAGGACGGGAGGGAACAGCAACAAAAATGGAATCAAAGCTATAAGCTCCAAAGAGCCCGGATGGGGTGGGGGGGACGGGGCACGACGGAGAAAAAGAAGGGGGGGGGGGGGAGCCGGAAAACCAGCACAACCCCTATATGCAAGGTTCCAAGAACGCTCGCCTAAGGAGACCGGGAAAGCTCAATGTCATCCACAAGGGGAGGAGTACAGATGGCACCACGATATTCATTCCATTGACCCCACACCCTAGTCCATGCCCTGGGTCTGCCCCTAGCCACGTAGACAGTCTTCTCACGGAACATAGACCAATCCATGTCGTCTTCCCATTTCGATAGTCAGGGGGCTTGGAGGCCCCCCAAAGTTGAGCAATATCTCGCTTCGCAACCATATAACCCAGGGTGGCCCACCTAGTCTGGGCCACCGAGCAGTCAGTGGGCTCCCAAACATTCAAAAGACAACGACGAGGTTCCGGACACAAGGACACCCCTGTCACCACAGCCATAACCTCAAGCACAGCCGTCCAGTAAGCAACCACCATCGGGCATTCCCAAAGAATATGTAGGAAAGTCGCACTCAAACCACATCCACGCTTACACAACCCATCGGAAGAAAAACCCATCACAAGCAAACGAGGTCCCGTAACATACACCCGATGAAGGATCTTCAATTGGACCAAACTGAGACGAGCCGGGATAGCCACCTCTTTAGGAGAAGAGAGGGCCGACTGCCAATCCTCGTCATCAAGCTCCAAACCATCACGAACCCATGCCTCCCGGAGTCGAACCAACAGATCAGTCCGATTATTAATCAGTTTCTTGTAAATCAGGGAGATAGTGCTGTCAGGAAGATGTCCGTCAAGGACACGGTCTTCAAGGGGGGAAGAATCAGGCGGAATCTCACCAGGAGCAAATACAGCGGTCAAGGCGTGCCTAACCTGTAGGTATCGAAAGAATTCCCGACCACTCAAGCCATATTCAGCCTGGAGGGCCTGAAAGGTTCGCACAGAGCCCTTGGAATACACATCTCCCACTTTAGAAATTCCAATCATGTCCCAGCGATCGAAACCCTTGGTAGACCAAAGACCGCCCAGACGTTCGGAAGCATAAAGCGGCGTGGCTAACGTCAAGCGATCCTCCCAGCCCAGGCTCCGAGTCGCGGCCCGCCACACCGCCAAAGCAATCGACGTAGGACCCACAAGATGGCGCCCAGCAGGGCGAGAGTAAAGCACTCTGTTAAAGTCACCTCCCGGAAGCTGAAGCCTATCCATCTCAAACGCCGGATTACTACCCGGCGAGAACATGATGTGGTTGATAGCGGACAAGTGTGAGGCCCAATAATACCTCTTAATATCGGGGAGTGCAATGCCACCGTCATACCAAGGAATGGAAAGCTTAGCAAGAGCAATACGCGGGCGTCCATCCCAGACAAGTTGTCTCTGAAGGGTCTCAATCTCCCGAAAATAGGACTGAGGGACAGGATCATAATAATTCTGGAGAGCGTAAAGAAACCTCGGTAACGACATCATCTTAAACAGGGCTGCCCGACCAAGGGGAGACAAGGGAAGCCTGCGCCAACGAGCAACGTCCAAACGCAGTCGAAGCAACGGAGGAAGGAGATTACGATCAAAGCGAAGAGACGAGTCCAGAGTAACGAAAACTCCCAAGTATTTGAAACCATCCCGGGCCACCTGAAGAGGGAGCCTGCTCGGTAATGGAGGCAAGACACCAGACAAAACATACACACAGGACTTGGTCCAATTGATTACGAGGCCCGAGTTAGCACCAAAGGACACAAGAACGTCAAATAAAACAGATAAAGACTTACGAGGGGAGGTAAGATACAAGAGGATATCGTCCGCATAGAGCGAGACTCGGTCCTCGAAGTCCGGGGCCCAGCGGATCCCCTTAAGGGACGGTTCCCAGCGGAGCCAGGCCGCCAACGGCTCAAGGGCGAGCGCTAACAGTAGCGGGGACAAGGGGCAACCTTGGCGGGTGCCCCTGCCCAGGGGGAAGGGAGCAGACACCCTACCATTCACAACAACCTGCGCCAAAGGTTCCGCATACAATAACTTAATCCAGCTAATAAACTCGCACCCGAAACCGAATTTCTCAAGAGTCGCCCATAAATAAGGCCACTCCACAGTATCAAAGGCCATGGAGGCATCCAAGGACGCCAAAATGGCCGGTTCAGTCAGTAGCCCCGCCCTCGCTATCACGCCGTGAAGACGACGTAGATTCAAAGCAGTGTTGCGATGCGGGATAAAACCAGATTGATCCGGATGAACTAAGTCCCCAAGAACCGATAGGAGTCGGGTCGCCAAAAGTTTCGCCAGAACCTTGGGTTCAACATTTAACAGGGAGATGGGTCTATATGAGGAACAAAGGTCGCGAGGTTTACCGTCTTTAGGGATGACGACTATCGTCGCCAAACGCTGATCATAGGGAAGGAGGTTACGCTCACGTGATTCCAAAAACATATCGCGGAGATATGGCGCCATTTTATCGGGTCGCAACTTGTACAACTCAATAGGCAAACCATTTGGACCCAACGCCTTGCCCGAACGGAGCGAACGAATGGCAGTAGCTATTTCATCAACCGTAAAGGGGGAGTCCAAAGCGATACGGTCCAAATCAGAGACACAGGGCAATGCAACATCACGCAAAAGGAGGCGAGAGTCAGCCACATCCCTCACAGACACAGGAGCATACACAATACGGAAATGTTCCGCAAAACGATCTACAATGGCGATCGGATCAATCACATTTTCACCACTCGCAGACTGAATCACAGGCACCACACGATTAGCTCTTTCTTTCTTGTCCAACCACGCCAGGAGTTTACCCGCCTTATCACCAACATCATACAATCTGCCTTGTTGCTCACGAAACATCACTTTTGCAGCGTCAGTAACTAGGGATTTATATGCAAACTGTTTTAGACCCAGGGCATGAAGTTTCTCAGGCGTGACACCAGATCCCAACTCGTCCTCCAAGGCAGAAATTTCCCCCTCGAGGTCCACTACCTCCCTCTTCCCGGCTTTCTTAGCTTCAACAATCAAAGAAAGGGCCTGTCCACGAATCACAGTTTTGAAGGCTTCCCACAGGGACACCGCCGAAGGGACCGACCCCTCGTTTTCCAGGAAATAAGCATCTATGGACTTGAGCAAGAGGGCACGAGTCTCAGGGGAGGAGAGATACCATGGGTTAATGGGAGCCACTCGGCCCACTGCCTCTATCCCAACCTCAAAACGAAGCCAGAGCGGCGAGTGGTCAGAGATGCCCCTTGGCAAATGTATAATCTCACGGACCGCCGACGACTGGGCAGCGGGCATCAGGAAATAATCTAGCCGAGATAGGCTACCATGGGCACCAGAGTGAAAAGTGTATTGAAGCTGAGTAGGGTGTAACAATCGCCAGCAGTCCACAAGGCCAAAAGTATCCAAAAACCCACCCAACCAACGCTGGGCATGCGGGGTATCCCTGGGGGGATGGCGATCGTGAAGGCCAGAAAGCACTGAATTAAAGTCACCGGCAAGAAAGAGTACACTATCAGGAAGGCCCAACAAGACACGGCCTAAATCAGTGAAAGTAGCAGTTTGCAAGCCTGGGGGGACATAAACATTAAAGAGGGACAGGGTGCGGCCCTCATATCTACCCACCAGAACAATATATCTCCCACGGTCATCCCGAATCACATCATCTATCGCCAGAGGGAGGGAGTTACGAACAAGGATACCCACACCCCTGGATCCTGAAGTAAACCCCGAGTGTGCCACAAGGCTGTAGCCCCATCTATTCATTGCATTACATACATTCCCAATCAAATGGGTCTCTTGCAGGAAAACAATGTCCGGTGACAAACGTCTTATATATTTCAACACCACACTGCGCTTGATGCGATCTCCCAGGCCATTAACGTTCCAGGAAACAAATTTCAACCCCCTACCCCCCATCCCACCCACCCGAGCCAGGACCCCCCATCCAAGAGCTAGACATCAGAAACATCAGTAAAGACAGAAGCAATTCGCCTTGAAAACAACACACAAAAAAATAAGAACTTCCCATCCCCCCTCCCCCAAGCTGAAAGGAAACACCCCCCACCCTGCACCCCTGCAAAAAGCTAAAGAGCCACCCCAACCTGCAGTGTGCCTGTCGCCCCATAACCCCTAGTCCACACAAAGACCCCGGAGGAGGAAAGGTCTCCGTTCCACCCGCCCCCAGACTATAGTAAGAGCAAGAAACAACACACAAAAAATAAATAATCACATTGCAGAGGTACGCCGGCCACCACTCCTGGGAACGTATTCAAAACGAGACATCAGAGTCAAACAATCAGATCTCCACACCACCTTCGGCACCACCAGGGTGAGCGGCAGATTCAGTCTCAGGAGGACGGTCAGGCAAGGAGTCCAGCCAGTCATTAACAGCATCCGGTCTATCAAAGAACAGAGTACGCTCATTATACTCGACACGAAGTCTGGTGGGGAAAAGCATAGCATAGCGTAGACCCCGATCTCGAAGACGTTTCTTAGCACCACGAAACTCCATCCGTTGTCTTTGAACCTGTTGGGAGAAGTCCGGGTAGAAGTTCACTGTGGCATTCTCGAAGGCCACCGGGCCCTTCACCCGTGAGGCCTGCAGGATAGCGTCCCGATCCCTATAATGAAACAGTTTAGCCACAATAGGCCTTGGCGGAGCACCCGGTTTAACTTTGCCCCCCGGGACACGATGTGCACGTTCAACCGTGAAAAATTTGGTAAGCCCGGAGGGGGCAAGATGGTTTAAAATCAGACCCTCAACCAGGAGATCAACAGAGTGGGGTTCAGGGTTTTCCGGTACACCAACCAGGCGAACATTGCAGCGACGTGCCCTGTTTTCAAAATCCTCCAGGCGTCGGGTCATGAAGTCGTTCACCCGACGAAGATTCCCAACCTCTGTCTGGAGCTCCGAGACGTCCTTCGTGAGGCTAGACGATTTAATATCCAATGACTGCACCCTCTCATTCGTCTTGCCGAGATCAGCACGAATCAGGTTCACCTCGATGGCCACGGTGTCAAGTTTGTGGGCCAAGGCCTCGTACTGAAGGCCGGTGGATTCCCTCACTCCCGAGATGGCGCCCATGATATCCTGTAGGGAAGGCTCCGCCGACTCTTCCAAAATTCGTTCAGACGCCGTACTGTGGCCAGGTAGGGCAGCTCCGGGGGACCCCTTAGATTGAGTATAACGGTCCATGACGTTCGTCTGAACCGGCGCTCCGCGCAGAGGTGTTTTCGTCTTGCGCGTTTCTCTGTCCCCTCTGCCCGCCATTTTGAAGATGCGTCACGGGACAAGCCACCAGGGTCGACGGGCCAAACACCCAAAACTCAGGATCAAAAGTACACCCAAAAGAAGGGCTCAACTCGGGAGGAGGCCACCAAACCAGCAAATAGACAAGAGGAAAGCCCCGTGTCCGAACTGTCTCCAAGTCTCAGCCAAGCGCAATACGCACACTCGTGGCACAGGTCGAGACAGAATCGAAACCGAAACTCAGGAAGGGGGTCTCACAAGGCCAGATCTCCTGCCGTTGTTGTTCAATTCCAGGACGGCCACAGATCTGCACCCCGTCCCGGGCGCACCTCAAGGGCGGAGCCCAAAAGTTCAGACCACCGTAGCTCAGGAGTACGAGATCCAAAGCAAATTCCGAAAAGTGCCAGGGTAATCAGCCAAACGTCCTCTACTTGAATTCTTACAAGAAATCAGGATCTAGTCAGGATAAATCGCCGGGAGCGGCGAGGGTCCGGAGAGCGCTGTGCTCAAGCGGCCATCACGGATGCCCGCCAAGCTCCTCCTATTGCTCCTTTTTTTAACATTGAAGAGATTTCTTGAAGGAGTAACCTTAGGTGCCTGTGTTGAATCTTGCGAGGAGGAGTTAACGGTGGGATTGAACTGAATTCCAATGAGTGTCCGTGTTGGGTTAATTGGAGTACCCACCGATCCGCTGTTATTAATCTCCAATTGTGGAGGAAGTGTGTAAATTTTCCTCCAATTTTGAAAGAACGAGACGGTGGAGGGACTGGCTGTTGAAAATGGTCATTGGCGTCCGCCGGCTGGTTTCCTCTGGTTTTTCCCCCTGAAATTCGATCTCCCGTAGGAGGTCTGACAACCTTGTTGCTGTTGCCGCTGCTGGTATTGTGAACGATTTTGATTATAGGAATAAGAGGATTTTCCTTGATATGATCCCCTGTAAGAGGGTTGACCCCTGCCCCTGTGCCCTCGAAAGGACTGTTTTTTTAATTGTAATGTGCCGAGAGCTTGTGCAGTGTCTGTGTCTTTTTTGATTGTCTGCAAGGCCTCATCTATTTTTTCGCCAAATAGGTGTTGTCCGTAATAGGGCATGTCCAAGACTTTGGTTTGGACCTCCTGGCGGAAGGATGTTGCTTTGAGCCATCCTTGTCTGCGCAAAACTGCTGCACCTGCCAGCTGTCTAAAGCCTGTCATTGCGACATCTACAGCAGAATCGATGATTTCCGATGCTGACATTTGTCCTTCTTTAAGGAGCGATTGAATCTCATCCTTTAATTCTTCAGGTATATCTGCTAGGTACGGGACAATGTCTTCCCACAATTGTCTGTTGTATCTGCCTAGTAGCGCAATGGCGTTGGCTACCTTGATAGTCATAGCTGACGTTGTAGAAAAACGTTTGCCGATGCCGTCCAATTTCCTGCCTTCCTTGTCTGGTGGTGCTGACAGTGGAGAGGACGGATTCCTAGAATTCTTTTGTGCGGCTTGGGTGACTACCGAATCCGGCTTGGGATGTGCATTAAGGCAGGTAGGTGCTGTTGTTGGTGCCTTATACTTCTTATCCAGTCTAGGTACTACTATTGAAACCGATGCAGGTGTTTGCATTAGTTGTTGACCTTGTTCCCAAATATGATCTATTATGGGAATTGATCTAGCCGTCTTTTTGATTGGATCCTTAAAATCGTATAGGAAACAGTCCGTTTCATGTGATTCCATAGTCATGTGGAACCTAGTAGCTGCTCTCTCTATCAGATTATGGAATCCGCCAATATCCACTGGCGGAGAGTCCGAAGTATTGGGTTCAGGTGTGGCTGGAGAATGAGCGATATAATCTTCATCGTCTCTGTTATTGGACAGGTCGTCTCGAACCTCCCCTTCTTCTGGTTCATCGCCGTCGTCCTCAGAAGATTGAATGTGATGAATTGTTTCCCTCTATTGAGGAATGTCCAAAGGTGGTGATCTTGTCTTTGGAGATGGTTGCGGTCTGGATGATGCTGGAGGCTTCTCCGTAGAAGGGGCCGCTGATGATTCAGGGAATCGTTTTTTATAGTCCTCGATCAAGTATTGTAGATCTGTGACTATAGCAGCTGGAAGGCAGATCACAGGAGTGACATGAGTCTGGACTTGTGTATGAACAGTCTCTTCCATAAAAATGACATTGTCTCCATCGTCATCTGTGCTCTGGGATTTAACAATGAGATCCGAGGGACTAGTAGCCTGATCGAATTGGTCATCTTCTGATTCATCATCTTGTAGCAGACAAGATGGGGGTAATCTTTGTACCCTACATGGAGATGTTAAATCTGGCGTAATAGGGTTTTTAGTAATCTTTTTTGGCGGTATCAGATCTGATTTTTTCCATGGCGTTGACGATGTTGTCGTCGACGTCGTCGGTGTCGTCGACGGTGCTGACGTCGATCGTTTTTCAATCGTCGACGATGAGGTCGTCGACGGTTCCTTCGTCGACGGAGCGGTCGTCGGCGGTGTTGTCGTCGACGGTGCTTTCGGCGTCGACGGTCCTGTCGACGGTGTCTTCGTCGTCGACGGTGTGCTCGGCGACGGTGCGTTCGCCGAGACGGAGTACTCGGCGACGGCGACTTTGACGTCGACGATGCTTTTACCGTCGTCGATGTTTTCGTCGACGGTGCGCCAGATGTCGATTGTGCCTTCGTCAACGGTTTTTGTCTCGTCGTCGACGACGATGACGTCGATGGAACCTTGATCAACGTCGATGGCTTTTTTATAAGTACAATCGATGACAGTGGCTTACCCGCCGTCGACGATTGAGTGGTCGTCGTCGTCGATGAAGAGGCTGACGACGCCATTGTCGTCGAAACCATCGTCGTCGATGTGGAGACATAGGTGGTTTTTCTTGAAGAAAACGTCGACGAACTCGTCGTCGATGACTGCATTGGCTTTCTGAAGGTGGGAACATCCTTCACAGACGTGACAGTTTTTACCTCAGAAGACTTTGTGGTAGTCTTTTTATGAGGAACGTCCGTAGGGCTAGGGGAAGCAGCCCTTGGCCTCTTCAAGGACAGTTTTGGTGAAACTGAAGCTATTTCACTGCCCTCTGAGTACAGGACATCATCATCTCTGGTTTTAAGTCTGTTCAACCAGAGGAGCAGTCCCCCTTCTCTGTCTTTAAGAGTCTTAGTAGAGAATGTTCTACAAATTCTACATTCTTTAGGAGAATGGTCAGGGTAAAGACAGTAGAGGCAAGTTTCATGCTTGTCATCGACGTGCAGTCTCTTCTTACCACAAGATGAACAGGCTCTGAACAAACCTTTCTTCTGCTGATCAGCCATTGTTGTTTGTTGAAGAAAAATATCCAAGTTTTATGAAGAAAAGAGATAAATCCAAGAAACCTGAGGAGAACTCAGGTGGAGACTCCCTAGCACAACGTGCGGTAGAAAATCTGAGAGACTGAGGCTCCTGGCAGGAAGGTTCTAGAGGGAGGTGGTAGCTGATTGGCTACCTTCAGGAGTTTGGTCCTTTTTACAAAAGGACATAGATAGGCTACTAAGGCAAGGCCCTTAGGCCTACTTTTCTCTATGTATGTCTATAGGACATTACTTTTCTATGTACCGGGGACTCCCATCTCGACGACGGGGAATGATTCAGGCATGTGAATCTATGAAAGACACCCATAATACTGGATAAGGTATTCTTCTCCTCTGTCAACCCACAGTGCTTAGAAAATCTCCACAAAATGTAAACTTGCAGAGAAAAACAAATTGGATATATTTTTTAGGACAAAATTATGGCGCAAATATCAAAGTAGCATGAATTGCATTCCGTGAGTCGATTTTGGTTTCTCTTGGTTCTGTTAGCATGACATCTCTCTTGTTTTGTGAAAGAAAAACTTTGCAGCTGCGAGGAATACCTGTAAACTTCACAAACTATGTGCAGGAGAAAAATTGGGATGAATGGGTGAACTTTGCACACCCCTCTCTACCTGTGATCCCACAGGTAGCTGTGGGATCACAAAACAACTCGTTGCAGCTTCTAACATCCCATAGCAAGCCTGCTCTACTTCTCTTCAGAAACCTACTCTCGAGTATAACAACATATAAGGTTCCGTGGTTTCTTAGTGCAATACACTCTGCTACTAAAATATACGGCAAACAAATGCATTAGTAAATCAGTTAAGCTCAACATCTGCCTTTCTGTGTGCCACACAGCATCATGTTAGATGTTAGGTGGAGTTCAAAGCATGTGCACAAAACCTACTTTTAACAGGAGACAGCGTTTTCACAGACAGAAAACTGGCGGATGAAAACCTGCTCTCCTTTCACAAGCAAACAGCTAATCGTTTTCTCCCCTTTCCTTATTAGGTTTCGCCTAAACAGCACTTGCACTGTGCTTGAGAAATCTATTGTTTTTAATACAAACTTAAAAGGGACTTACATCCCGCCTCCTCTCTTGCCTGGTTTCTTATTGGTTCCTGTGCATTCCAGTTACATTTCTATTGGCTGTAGCATATTTTCCTGCATTTACCAATGCTTGTCCTAGTTTTCTTCTCTTATCGGTTTCCCGGCGCCGAAATACTGTTAACATCCGCTTTGGTGGAATTATATTTTCATAAAGTTTTGGCTTTTACTAGTGCAGCATATTTATATAACAATTTATCACACAGAGACATTAAGTGATTTGCACATAATCGCAGGATGTTCCGCGGCGCCGCCGAGACTTGGACGGGAATCCCCACCTCTCGAGTCAGCAGCTCTGGCCGCTGCACCACATCCTCTCCACTCCCGCATCATCTGTCATGGAGTTCTTTCCTTCTCTTGGACCATGATTGATGAAAACAGCTCTTTATTTATTATATAGTTGAAACCAACGCATTACCAATGCGGCCATCCGAGAGTGCCGTCGTGACGGAAGGCAGAAATCCACTGAGGAGGTACCCTGCATGAGGAGAACCATTGTCTTTGCAGACCGACGTGTTCTCTGTTTTTTTCGATCTGACCCTCTAGGTGATGGCCGGTCCCGACTGAGATCTTCTTTGGCATGAGTATTTCAAAACGACCATTGGGTCACTCAGAACTTGGCAGTAGGAAACTTGAGACTTTTGTTTGGTAAGGTCGCGATGCAACACTCTTGTTTTAGAATAACTTGGCCAAGATTTTGGTTTGTTTATCTGTTTGCTGCAGCAAATAAAGGTAGACAATGAGGAGATTTTTCTCTACTTTTGGATAATTCTCAGGATAAATACGCTTTTGATTATAACATTACATCACATTGTAATATTTTTGTCATGCTTGCTCCTAGCACACTTCGTAGAATGTGTTGCTGTCTTGATGGTACCAATATGGATTTAGAAAGTACTCAGCTGACTCCCGTAGAGGGGATACCTAATAGGTTTATGTGCATTAAATATGGTATTTCTTCCATAATGTATAGTACACTGTGGAACAAATACACTAAAAAAGATCCTGATCTATGCACTTAGTAAAATTCATAAATGGTGATACGTAGCGCTTTTGAGTGTGCCACCAGCTACATTGGAAAGTCGGTATATTTTGGAAAAGGTCTGGGGCTTGAGTCTGTCTTTTTGAACATGGCACAGTCTTTCAGCTGTCTACTTGTCTTGGTATAGTCTCTGTACTATTTTTTGAGAGTTTTTTCATTTGTAAATATGATTTACAATTGGTATTTACAAATGGTTTGGTTTGAGTACAATCAGTGGGATGCCTTTAAGTGTTTTGATTTGTGGGTTGATTGTTTTTTTGAGTGTCTTTGTGGTTTGTGGACTGACACCGTTGGTGATGCTTGTGAAGTACTTGTTTGAGTGAGTAGTGACTGTTTTTTGTGTAAGAATGGCTTGCCTTAACAAGCAGTATTGTATGTTCTGAGTGTGTGGCCCCCTTATTGAAAATGTCTGGAATGAGCTCAATTTGGTTTGTTGTCGTCATTGTGTTCTGAAGATGTAATTGGAAGAATTACACTTTAAAATTCAAAGAATAAATTGTATAACATATGCTAAATTGCTGCAAGCTACCATTAACAGTAAAGTAGTAACAAAGTATAGATGTGTGAAAATTGCCACAATGGAAAAATCATTTGAATTAACACTCAATAGGGAAAAAAATAGGCCTCACAGAAAGAGAAGGAAAAAAAACGAATTTGTGTGCTTTACACAACGAGGACTCAATACAAAATGTTACAGCATTATCCTTAGGTACATTATATTAATATTAAAAGGCATTCACATTATCTGAGTAATTAGCTGCTGCTAAAATAAAAACGCCTCTTTTATTACATTACAAAACGATAGATTTGTACTGGCTCGGATTGCCTGGGTTTTAAATAGACTGAACTGTGCTCATTCCCGGTGCTAGAAAAAGAGATTTAAACAGCTGTTCAAAGCTGTCTGTCCGAAGGAAGCTGTCTGTCAGAAGAGACGGAGGTAATCAATGGTTCATAAACTTTTTTGAGGACATTAGAATACAGCAAAGGGTTTTTCTCCTGAAAAAGCTAGAAGTTGACACCTGTTGGTTGTGAAACACAGCTGAGTAAATAACACATGGCTCCCACGCTACACTCTAACTAGTTCAAATATGTTGCAGCCCCAAATTAAAAAGGTGAATATTAGTTTCTCTAGCAATGACAAAATTACTGAATCTTAGGGACAAACTTAAAATATGATTCCTGGTATGGCCTACTGGCTGCAGTCTGAAATGCACTTACAAGTTATGCAAAGAGTAGCTGTACAAACATGCAAATTACACTGCAAACCGTTATGCAAGCCTTTGTGCACAAGAATTCTGGGCGCACTATGGCATTCAGAAATCTTGAATTTTGAGCAAGTTCTTTAGGTGCTAGAACGCACATTTCACAGGAATAAAAACAAAAATAAGACAGCAAAAGTGCATCCTACCCCTAAATTATCAGCACACAGGCACGGAACAGGACTGCTTTTCAACTGTGCTTCTCGAGAGTTACTTTGAATTGTAAAGGCTACATGGAATAGCCTTGCTCAGACAGGGGACAACAGGTTTAAGGGTCAGAGGCTAAGTTCTGTATTTAGAACTGACCAGCACTACTGAACGTAAAATGTCCACGCAGGGAGCCACTGTGACTGTGTGTGATTTCTACATTACACTATGAAAGCTTGTAATGTTGTAGAGTAGTTTAATAAACTGATTTCTTTGTATTAATTGCATTTTCCTGATTCTCACATTGTAGGGTAAAACACTACAGGTAATGTAAATTTTGCTCTAATGATGTCTGAGGCTATAATGTAGCTAGGGAAATTAGGGTCAAAATTACTTCTGAATTCATGTTAATAATATTTAGGATATCGTCATTAGTAATTTAACTAGATTTAAGAAATGGAAGAATTTACTTAGTTGTTTCAATGAACTTATGACCTTGATTAAGCCTTCTTGGAACAAGATTGGACACCACAGATGTGTTTTAGGTAACCTTAGTTAAAGGAAATATTGCATATTCTGTTGGGAGCACATGGGGATATCACTGTTTTCTTGAGAAACAATACAAGTGTAGGAGATATGCAGGTGGGGTTTATCCTATTGAATAACATTATCAAGGGGTAGCAGCATCTGTAGGCCATGTGCAGAGAATAGCTCTACCACACATACAGAAATACTGTTTTTCACTAAACATTGTTGTGCTAGGGCCAGATCAAAAGGCTATGAAATAAAGTTTGCATTAATGTGCTATTATGTTACACAGCTCAATAAGCTAAAGGAATTGGTAGTTGGTTATTAATGTTTTCTAGTTAGCTCAATGTGCTATTTACACCCTAAAGGTCTGTTTGTGCCCAGCTGCCAAAAAGGGGGGTAAATATTGTCGACAGTAGGTCACCTGCTTCGATTGCCTACTGTCGAATGGGGGAGGAGACTAGCTCCTGGGCAAATTAAGTAACACATTGTCATTTTTCTTGATTTATGTGCTCTCTCTCTTTTTCTCACTCTCTCGCGAGCCTGTCTAAGCTGTCTAGGAACGGCCATGATACGTCTAATTGGCTATTCAGTAATACTGTTTTAAAATTGTTAAGATTAATAAAATGAATAAATAAATACGCCATGTTACTGCCCATCTTGTCTGATGAAATTATGAAAGGATGAGTAGTCTAGATTGATGTTCCCTTATTTGACCTTTAAGGGGAACTATATGTGGGTTGTTTTTGTTCTAAAATTCTCAGGTGACAACACCATTATTGTTTATGTTATTCTCATGCTATATACAGTTTTGCAAGGGCATTACTAGTCTCTTATTAGTTAGTCTGTGTAATTGAGCTGACAGCCCATATTAGAGCTGATGAATAGGTTTATTTTTCTCTAAAAAAGATGTTACATAGTACAGATTGCGAAAAGTAGAATGCACAAGGGTTCACAATGTTAGGAAAGATATCCGTGTGATCTTCAGCAAACATTTTGAAGGAAAATGTTACTTTATAGGAGTTTGTTTGCCTGAAACAGGTTTTGCTGGAGAAATTCATGTACCCACTAGGTTGAGGTTTTGTTAGTTATTTATGTAATAAGGATCCCTGTTAAATTAGCAGTTTTTAGATTTTTCCGCCACACCTATAACATGAGAGCATGGTCCTAAACATAAAATGTAGGTGTTTTTACGTAAGAAAAATAATTTTAGAAGTGTCTGCAGTCCTGTACAAGTAGTGGAAGGTTCATAAGTAGACTTCCTTGGCTGCTTGGGATTGGGAGAAACAAATCAAACCGTGTAACATTTTACTCTTGTCAGTTCACCAAAAAGTTCCTTTTATACTCGCTAATAGGTCTAGGTTGTTTTTTACTCTTAGATAGATGATGTGGTTCTTGGGTGTCCTGCTAATGTATGGGGCGCCCCAAGACTAAAGAAGTTTTCTGACATAAGAGTATCCTCTCTGTTGATAGATTGTTTGTATGCCTTGTCTAAAGATCTTTTTTTCTGACCACCAATAGATATCTGCTGCCCTGAAACCATTGCCAGAGGGGCCTGAACATCAGATCCAGCCTGGGGAGTCAGCGCCAGTCCAGCTTGGAGCCGAGGTAAAGGGAACCAGCACAGGCATTG
Organism: Lissotriton helveticus; assembly: GCF_964261635.1. Classification (NCBI taxonomy): domain Eukaryota; kingdom Metazoa; phylum Chordata; class Amphibia; order Caudata; family Salamandridae; genus Lissotriton; species Lissotriton helveticus. The sequence continues at coordinate 1,840,765,656 of NC_136067.1, read as the reverse complement.
CCGGCAACTAGGACCGCAGGAAAGGTAGAAGGCCGAAAGCACTGGGCCCATGAAAACTACATGAAGTGTGTACCCCTGCCACTGTCTTGGACGAAAGACGGGGTCACAAATCAGGACAGAGAATTCTTTGCAAGGATCCAGTTTTTGATGCCCAGCTGAGAGAGTCAAAGACCGACAAGGATGGCAAGAAGGTTTTTGCTTGAGGTGACCCGCTTTGAAACAAGGGTTGCTTCAGATACTCCAGCATCAGGCCTCTGAGTGCTGGTCCCTACGTGAATGCAAGTCTGCACCTCTGTTTGTTGATCAAGAAGTGACTCTGCACACTGGGTACAATCTGTGGCCTCGACAAAAGAGCAGTGCGCCAGCGGAGCAACACGGGAGTTAGGGAAGGACTTGAGTTCAGGGTACAGGTGCTGTGCCTTTGGTGCCTGTTAGATTAAAGTGAAGAACACTGGCGCACTGCCTGAGACACTGGACAGGGTCGTGGTTTTCTTCTTCAACCTGGGTCGTGATTGTTTTCCTGAGTTGCAAGTTGTGCATCTCCACCGTGGGAGAAAACAATAAGAGCCTGCCTGTGAGGTTCAGACAGACACAGGGAGAAGACTACCCTCTGGCTGGTTGTACAGTGGCTTCTATTCTTTAAGTACTTTTTAGCAATGTACCCCTTTGGTCGTCCCATTTTTTAGGAGGAGCAGCCCTTTGCGGCTCATCGTTCTAATTCCCAAGGCCTCCTGGTACCCAACACAAAGATTGTTTTTGTGACAATATGTGTAGTTGCTTTAATATTTGGATTTGGAATATTATTGCTTCAGTAAGAAAAATATTTTGTGCACACTTTGATAAATACTACTCTGCCCTCCTCCTGAACATATCATTGGTACCCTAGCCCTCATAAAGAAGAACACCGGAAGGTCTATCAATGAAATGTTTTTTAGACATAGCATCAGGCATAAGCTGTTGGCTATTTCCAAACTGAATAAAATAGCCCCTGAAATCCACTAGAACTCAGGGACATGGAACTTGGACTGGCTGATTTTGAACACGGTTTTCCGTTTGGGGCTGAAAGCTATTATCAACCCTATATATAATTGATGCAATCCTTTTTTCCTGCTGCCTTTGTATTTAATGTGACCCAATGCTCTGTTCCCCATGTATTTCTACTTGTATCTCACTAGTTAAACGAAATGTTCAAAATGTAAATGCCCACCTAGCAATGGATCAGGATATTAATGGATTTATGAAGATAGATGTGCAGGATAACTTCCATGCTTCTATTAATTCATAGCGGATGTCTTCAGCTAATGCTAAAACGGCCATCTGTGGAAATCGCAGAAATTACCGTTAGCATAAGCTGAAGCCATTTTGTTTGAGGCACCCATTTTAGTTAGCCATGTGCTTCTCCCTCTTCACTGTTGCCTGCCCTTGTATTCTGCCCGAGTCATCAGTTACAGTTAACTCCTTCAGCACTGAGCCAGAACAACGTAGGATCAGAAAGTCTTGTAGCTGCCAGAATGCATATGTCTAAATATATAACTGTCAGGCTATTCCAACTGATGTAAGGGTTTTTGTTACTCCTCCCACTCTGTTGACTAAGTAGTTTCCAGTTGTCTATATATGTGAAATAGCTATTCCTGGGAATACTTGTACCACTTCTTTCTGAGTCTTCATGCTTACTCATCTATAAACTGGCCATAAAAGGCCCATGGTTTCTGTACTCCTTGGACTACCTCATACGGTGGCCTGAGGGTACTGTATTGACACAGTCTCCCTCATGAGAGGTTAATACATCTATTTCCTTGATATTACAGCTTGCATGCCAATTTCTTCTTTGTTGGTTTAAGGACCGGTGCATCAGTGAGCCCCTAATAAGGCTTTTTATTCCACAGTGCATAGAAATGATTGGCCTTCTTTGAATAGCAAATCATAGTAGCTCTCTATTTATCAGCGGCACGGTCTTATCTGAATGAGAGGTCTAGGGCCAGGATATTGTTTGCTTTAGAGTACTGTGTGCTCGGGGTTAGAGGCCCGTGAACACGCTTTGCAGCCACGCCATTAGACAGCAATCAAACAAAGTAGGCAGAGCAATAGAAAGGTTTGAATGAATTTAAATGTCAGGAAAGTAATATTCATTTCTAAAATCTATACATGAATTGTGTATGGGTGATTTCTTATTTTATGCAAAAAAATAAAATTGGCAGTAACAGTATATCCAACAGCAGACAGTATCTAAATAAATAGACATATGCCTGATTTCAATTGTAAATTCACTGAGATTGCAAAGTCAACAAACTATGAAACACAGGAGTTTGAATGGGTAGGAGTATAATGCAAAACAGCAGTTCTAATGTGGGCTCTCAGGACCACTGGGGCTGTGACACCTACTCTGGCAGTCCACAACTGTTTAGAAATTTAGAAATGTTATGTATGTTTGTAAAAGGGAAGGAATTTTAAATTAGAGGATGAAAATCTAGAATGGGTTACTGGTGACTCAGTTGATGCAAAGGTATGTGAAGACACAATGCAGGCATGTAGGAGGAGCAAAAACACAAAGTGATTTGCAGGAGTCTGGCATATTGCTCCATCTTAGAACTAAAACAACATTTTGAAAAACTCCAACCTTCCCATTAAAATTCAAATGCCCATTTTGTTTTTGTTTTTGAACTAAATAAAATATTTTCTAATTTGTTTGGAATACTCTTGTTTCTGTAGTTTTGTGTATCATTTCGAGGTTCAAATCATAGCCACTGCTTAGTCAGGTGTCCCTGGCTTCCTGTAGTAATTGAGTGGGGTCCACAGAAGTCCAAAGGTTAAGAATAGCGAGTATGCCTGTTTCTGCTGTGGACTGGCTTGAAGAAAAATATCCAAAAAGAGCAAGGTCTCTTAAAGAGAACTAGGAGAGAACAGAGACAGCACAAGAGAGGCAGGATCCCTGTAAGAACCAAGAACTCTCCTGCTTTCCTACACACAGTGCCTTGCGTGTGAGCTCTAGGAGGCAAGAATCATTAAAGAAAAAACGTCAGGTTGGGAAACTATGTGTAAAGAATGGTGTGGAGCATGAATGAACTTGGGAAAATTCGCCATTACTCATACTGAACAAAGGCCTTCACAGTCCTGCCTTTCAGAGGAATGCAAAACTTTTGTGAACAGGAGCAGAGGAGGCGGAGAGGAATGCACAAGCACCGCACACAGTTCTAGTGAGTCGCATCACCACTGGCGCTTTGGCTTCACAGCGAGTGAGCGTGCAGGATCCGGAACAGCAAAGCGGGGCAGACCAGATTGGTCAACCACCCTACTGGGGTAGAAAGAATGTCCAATGAAACTACAGAACACAAAGTGGAGTTAAGAACAAACCAAGCTAAATCAAATGAATGGTCTCACAAGAAGCAATTTTTATATTCATTAATATCTAACAATATACCCATTTGTTCTTCTTAGAAAAGTGTACTGAAAAAAAGGAATGCTCAGCAAACACCACAACACTAGAAACTAAGGTATACATGTCTAACATAGGATTTTCTTCAATCAAGATTATTCTAAACACAGAAACAAATAATACCTGCAAATTAAACCAAGTTTAGTTTCTGGATAGGGATATGGATATGGTACTGAGAGACTGCATAGGGCTGGCAGGTTACACCTGAACTCAAGTTTAAAGCGGCCTTTTTTCTAAATAAAGTTTCCCCTATGCATCAGCCAGTTGGCAGCAGTAGGCTATGGGCCAGATTCACAACGCCACCTCCTCGTTCACAAGATCAACAATTCATAAATCGTGAATTTGAACTTGCAGGTCGATTTCCTATCACATAATAAAATCCCTAGCCTGAAATATTGCATGGGAGTAAATGTGATATCAGCTGCAGTTAGAGGGAGTTCTAGGGTATGATACCCAGTGTGTGGGTATTCACAGACTTTTTCATTGCACATTTCCACCCAGGATGCGGCCGGAGATTTACTCCTGGGAAGGTCAGGAATAAATACGTACTCAGCCATGGGCAGGGGAAGGGAATGCTTCCAAATTGGTAGGGGTGAGAAGACAGAAAACATATTTTCCATTTAACGGAAAAAGGTAGCAGTTGTAAATACACTTTTGTTAAACATTTCACCCATGCTTATGCATGTGTAGCTTATTTAGTTTTATATACGAGGGTTTCTGGGAAGAAAAAACTGCTGCACCTTCCCTTGAACACTCCAGGGATTTTATGAGAATTTTACATTTTTGGGCAAGGAGTGCTCCATGGCACTGAACAAACAGTTCAGCAAGAATCGCAGGGCACTCATTTTATGGAAGATCTTGTTCCCTAATAAACAGGGTTGTGAAGCAATAACGAAATCACTGCAGGACATACCCTGTTCGGTGGTTTCTGTAAATAATCAACAACAACGTATGGCTCGTGTAGGGGAAGATTGAATAAAAAGCTGATCTGTATAGGCACCTAGACGTATCTTGAAGGTTCTATTGTTAAAAGGCCTACTCCCCCTCTCTGAATAGTGACGGCACCCTCAGGAAATCCATCTGCCGCTAAGACCACTCTAGGTTACAAAAAGTTGCTTAAACCCACAGTGCAACACCGTGGACTGGTATTTATAACATAATAATGTACAGAACACTGGAAAAGATATCCCTAGGCCTTTTCACTTCTACTGAGGGGCAGCCTGCAAGTGGACTTGGACTGAAATGGTGCCAGATTCATGTCCAGATTGAGTCAATGTTAACTATACCCAAGTTACACAACAAAAATAACAACTATTTGTTTTATAGCGCTATTGCCCAATTTAATTGTATTTAATTTACCTACCTCAAAAAGATAGATGCCTGAGATGGCCTGTAATGAGATTCATAACTAATTAATAGTAGCTGTCAGCTGTGAGTGTTTGACTGACTGTGCCTTTATGCTATATTTATTAATTTAGGAGTTTTATATAGAGCTGTGCATTGCCTTTCAATTACTTGAGAGCACCGCAGCAGGTAAACAAGAATCTGCACATTCAAGTGAGGAGAAATTTTAGAGCCTAAAGGCGCCAGGTGGTCCATCTTCCAATATTCTTAAATGGCAACCCCAACTTGCATGGAATTCAGTCATGGGTAATCCCCAGCGAAGAGGTCTTCAGACTTTTTCTGAAACAAGAGTAAGCAGCCCTTCATGTTTCAGCTGTTCGACGTTTCCTTGCGTAATGTGATCTTGTCATACGCCAAGCACAGGCCTGTAGGTCGCATATTATGATGCAGGTTTTAGGAGATAGCCTAAATAGGCCGGTCATCTAAACAGGCAATGTGAAAGAACCAGTGTAGATCTCTCAGAGGTGGTTGCAAGTTCAGGATTATTGTGGCCACCTGGTTTTGAAGTCTTTGCAGGCTGTAAATGACCTTCTTTGTGAACCTGGTGTAAAGTATGCTGCAAGTACTCATGGAGTGCCAACTAGACCAAGCTATGATCTGCAGATCATGTGGAGTTTGAAACCAGGCAATGTGGCCTCAGATTTCCTTCCAGCCTACTGAGCATTTATAAACTGGATAATAGTAACCCCAATCATTTAGATTGCATAGAAATGGAAGAACCAAAATGTAAAATGCTGTATAAAAACATTAACTACGCCCATTGGTCGGTACGAGGAACAGGAGGATTTTCTCAGGAGGAAAGACCAACAAATTCATGCTCAGGACGAGCACGTTGGCTCCATGGATGACATTCTGAATTGGATAGGACTTCCAGCTCAAGCCTGTCTGTGTCTGTGTGTCTCGCTCTCTCTCTCTCGTTTGATTAGAAGATATTTGTTTATTGTGTGCAACCCAATCATTGAACATTTTAGCATATGAAATAAGATATGCTGAGGACCATTTCTCCTCTAATGTCTCGACAAGCAATGAGAGAGGACGATCTATCCCTCTTCCAGCCCAAAAGCTGACTGCATGCTTTTTGCCCATTCATTTGTTCAGCAGGGTCTTGCTACAAGTTTAGGCAGAGAAGGCATATGTTTTGCTAGTGGTTTCATTCTGGCTCCAAAGGCCATGGTTTGCTCTGCTATAGAGGTTAGTTCAAGGATCCCTTGGCAGTTTCGTGTCTCCCCTACAGCAAATTCAACATCCTTATTTCTCCAGAATTTAGCTGTGTCTCTATCATGGAGTCAGGAAGAAAAAACAAACTAGCCAAATGCAAGTTGCAGTCCTTACGTCCCTCTTCTCTTGGGCCTTTCCAGGGCTAAACTATCAAGATTCATCCACATGTGGTTATAAGGGTCTATGTTCCTGGTCATGTGAAGCTTCATCAGGCGTGATTTTTACATGGCACAGACACAGGTTTGTATTGGTATACTAAACGGATAAAGGAAAATGGTAGGGAATGCCCTTTATAACAAAAGATAGGAGAATAAAAAAATACATATAACGAGTAATTATGTTTTTTTCTTTAAAAAACGCAAGGGGCATGATTACGATAAAGGCAAGCATGCCCGCGGGAGGCATCTCAGAAGCATGGCCATCATGAGGAAATGATGGAGTTCAAGGTGTATGTGTTTAAGGAAGGTAGGGAGGTTTATGACTGAAATGGAAGCAAAAACTTCAGGTGGGTTTATTCATATCTACTTCTGCTTTAGAGACATTCAGATAAGACAAAAGCAATGTTTTGACTATGCCAATGGAGTGTATTCTACACTCCAAAGCAAGCCTTTAGCTAGAGTCCAACGAGTTCAATTCACTACTCCCTATATATCTACATCTGTTACTTTGCTCCCCCTGCAACAACTTCTTGCACAGTTTAAATTGATCACTGGTGACCTTCAGAAATATTGTTAAAAGCCAGAAACCCTCTTAATTGTAAGGTAGTAAGGGGCCACCTGAAGGCATGGGCGGGGGTTCTTTCGCATATCTTAGCACATGCCTCTAGATCTCACTCAGATTAACCACAAGAAATCTGCCCGTAGTGTTTTTATTAATAATTTTCTAAAATATGATAAGTTGTGTGGCGATATAAATCTCATATGTTCACCACTTCTGGTCTATCTTCAGCACCAAGATATTTTTATAAGGTGAACATTTTGCATAATAAACATAACACATTATAAAGTAATGTTAGATGACATACCTAGCCAGTAGTGAAAAGAGGATTTGAGGTTATTGGGAATTTCACCTTAGGAAGGAGAGTATTGTATCGAGATCTTATAGAGATTTTATAGACCATTGTTCTCATTGCTTCCATTCCATCTCGATTCCTTCTTTTGCCCCCCCACCCCCACCTTACAACAAAAAGCAATGAGGGCATGCGCCAGCCGCGCCATAGCGTTTTATTTTATTTACTTTAAGCCATCTTTAAAACACATTAACAAAGCTAAATAGCTCACAAAGAGCTTTTTGGCTTTGTTAATGCTTTTTAAAGATGTTGCACAGCAGTGCGGGCTGCTGAGCAACAAGGCTTAAAGTAAATAAAAACAAAGCGCGATGGCATTATCAACAATGGCCGCACCACAGCACTTCGTTTTTTTTTTTACTTTGAAACATGTTGCTAAGCAACATCTTTAAAAAAGACTGACAATCAATCAATCAATCAAATTGTAAAGCGCGCTACTTACCCGCGAGGGTCTCAAGGCGCTGAGGTGTGTGTGTGGGGGGGGGGGGGGGCGCTACTGCTCGAAGAGCCAGGTCTTGTGGAGCCCTCTGAAGGCGAGCAGGTCTTGTGTCTGTCGTAGATGGGAGGGGAGGGTGTTCCAGGTCTTGGTGGTGAGGAAGGACAAGGATCTGCCGCCAGAGGTCGTTCATTGGATGCGCGGCACGGTGGCGAAGGCGAGGCTGGCGGAGTGGAGCTGGCGAGCGGGGGTGTAGAAGTTGAGTCTGTCGTTCAGGTAGGTTGGTCCGGTGTTGTGGAGTGCTTTGTGTGCGCGGGTGAGGAGTTTGAAGGTGATCCTTTTGTTGACGGGGAGCCAGTGCAGGTCTCTGAGGAGGGGGGGATGTGGCTACGGCGGGGAATGTTGAGGATCAATTGGGCAGAGGCGTTCTGGATGCGTTGTAGTCCTCGCAGATGTTTGGCCGGAATTCCTGCATAAAATGCGTTGCCGTAGTCCAGCCTGCTGCTGACGAGGGCTTGGGTCACTGTTCTTCTTGTTTCGGTAGGGATCCACTTGTAGATCCTGCGAAGCATGCGGAGGGTGTTGTAGCAGGAGGAGGAGACAGCGTTGACCTGCTTCGCCATGCAGAGGGAGGAGTCGAGGATGAATCCTAGGTTGCGTGCGTGGTCGGTGGGTGTCGTGCTGCTCCCAGTGTGGTCAGCCACCAGGAGTCGTCCCACGCAGAGGGGGTGGGGCCTAGGATGAGGACCTCCGTCTTGTCCGAGTTCAGTTTCAGGCGGCTGCTTCTCATCCACTCGGTGACGGCCTTCTTTCACTCGTGGAGGTTGGTTTTGGCGGTGTGCGGGTCCTTGGTGAGGGAGAAGATGAGCTGGGTGTCGTCGGCGTAGGAGATGATGTTCAGGTCGTGTTGGCGGGCCACTTGTGCGAGGGGGGCCATGTAGATGTTGAACACGGTCGAGCTGAGGGATGAGGTCTGGGGTACGCCGCAGATGATGCCGGTGGCTTCGGAACGGAAGGGCGGGAGGCGGACTCTCTGGGTTCTGCTGGAGAGGAAGGACGTGGTCCAGTCCAGGGCCTTCTTCTGGATACCGGCTTCTTGGAGGCGTGTTCTTAGTGTGCGGTGCCAGACCGTGTCGAAGGCAGCTGACAGGTCCAGGAGGATGAGGGCCGAAGTTTCGCCGCTGTCCAGCTGGCGCCTGATGTCGTCTGTGGCGGCGATGAGGGGAGTTTCGGTGCTGTGGTTGCGTCTGAATCCAGACTGGGATGGGTCTAGGATGGTGTTGTCCTCGAGGTGGTGGGTCAGCTGCATGTTGGCGATTTAATGAAAATAGGTCTTGCGAATAGGTCTTGCATAGGCGAAACCTATTGGCTTTGAAAAGTTAGTATACGTGACAACAACTGTATTGAAGCAGGAGTGTCGAAAGCCAAGAAGTACTGGCTGATAGCCCAAGTGAGATACACAAGATATGGTGACTTGGGAGAGACTGAAATTAATTAAGAGGAAGAGAAGCTTCTGGTAGACTGGTCAATGGGGAATTTATTGGTGAGGTAACAGTGTAGTGCAAGATGGGGGAAGAGGGCCAGGGAAGGATAAATAACAGGAGCAGAAGGGTGAATGAGACCTAATTTGTGTCTTAATTGAGAAACCAGTGGAAATCCCTTGATAGAAATAATGGGCAAACACAGCATAAATTGCAAGGCACAGTGACCTTGCCGGAACGTGCGGGCGGAGGAAGCACATGAATATGTCTGTGAATCTAGCGTAATAAAGGGTAGAGGTAAGAGTGGAGGAATGAGCATCCAAAATGCCAATCACCTAACTAAGACAACATCTACAGCTTCAGAAATCCTCCATGAGTGTCCTTCGGGAAAGTTAGACAGCATTATGAAGCAATAGGAGATCTGACAAATAACCTGAGATGGACGATGATAAACCATTCAGACGACTCTACCCAGCACAGTCATGAGTGTGCTCTTCATTCTCGTTACTAATAGACAGAAGCAAGGTTAGAAGTGAACCTACATCAAAGCAACAACCAAAGATGGAGCACAAGGTGCTCTTGTACATGGGCAAATGTACTTCCTCACCACTGACTCTGGTGGGTGCATAGTCTACAGTGATATGTTCTCAGGAATAGGCTTTCTAGACCCCCGGGCACTAAGGATTTTGGCAATGTGGGAACACAAGGTAGAAGGCCAGTTGGACTGCAACCACCACGCAAGCCACTAAGCAGTACTTGAGTGTGAGTTGTTTCAGGTAACGATCAGTAATATGAAATATCACAGGTATAATTAGCGAAACCCGAACCCTTTTTCACATTAGAAAGCCACAGTCAAGAACCCTAGGAAACAATGGATATATTTAAAATATTTCTTTTAAAATCAAAATAACATAAGAGCGCACATAAATTGTGCAATAACTATTATAAAGACAAAAGAAAAGTAGCTGCAATGTTTACGAGTAATGTAAACATTGTATTGTTAACTAGAAATAAAATAATATACCCTACCGGACAATACAATTCACCAGAATATGTGTTCAATAATTATATTGTTAAGTTCATGGCACTTTAAGGATTAGAGCTGGTGCACTTACCTAGAGCAGCTAAAAGGAATAACAAAGTGGATACTGCGGCTGTGCCATAAAACATGATGCTGATATTGTGTCCCATCAGACTCACGTCATCGGGTGTGTTTGGAACTAAAACAGGCGGCAGAAGGAAGCCAACAGCGGTGCCCAGCTGAAAAATAAAATGGAACATCAAGTAAGCACGAGCACTCAAGAAGAACACTTCATACAGGTCGATCATTCAGCAATTGTAAAGGAACGCATTCAGTGGGAAGAGCAGAGAACTAATGCTGCTTTTCATCTCATTTACATTGCAGGGTTTATCCAGAAGAGCTCATTCTGAACCCCTTTGGAAGAGGATCTCAAAATCACAAATATTCAGCATCAGAACTAAAACTTCTGAGGTAATTACGACTCTCGAGATTCACAGGCACACTCTTCACAAAAGATCCTTGCATTCCTGGGAAGAGATAGGTGTGGTTATCGCCTCCACGTGATATAGGAAGAACACGGGATTCTGGTACAATTACCCACTGTTTCTACCTCATAGCAGTGAATAACCAGATTCAGAATCGGATGTTCACGCTAGTGACGGTCAATGAGAGCCATAGAAAACAAAACAATAGTGGATGAAAACTGCAGAGAATCAACAATCTATTTCCAAGATCGTGTTATCAAGAGCTCTGCTTTACTACTACCAGCTCTCCCTTTCACGGTCTGGGCCTACTGGTATTCGTTTTTCAAAATATACAAATAATGGACTTTGCTACTCCAAGCAGAGTGTATATACATCTCATCTCATGCTATTGGCAGTCTAGTGTGTCATTCTAGCCCCTTCTGGGTGCTTGCACTGCATGAGGTACTATTTTACATCTCGAAAGTACTCTGATTCCTCACACACTAAATTCCTTATCTCATAAGCACATTGTATACAGAAAACAAGATTTGTTTTTTTCCACTGCAGCAGACTATTGTCAGTCAGGGGTCGAATGCAAATGTAACCTATTGGGTGTAACAATGCTTGTCGATCCTCTTGTAGGTAAAATGTCACTGTTTGCTAAAGATAAAAGCTTAACGTGCATCTGTGAGTGAAGTCAAAGGTGACTAATCATAACATTCAGTGAGTTCTGGGATAGAAATCCTTTCTTTTCAGGAAGAGTTTGCCAACCATAAAGGCAGTCATACTACAGAAAATGGACAGATGCACCACATTTTTCTTATATAAAAAACATACAGATGTTTCACTGTTAGTATTAATGTTCATTAATTATGGAGAAACTCTTAAGCTAAGAGAAATTTCAGATCATCGATGTTCACAGGAATAGGTGAAACATGCTCAATAAAGGTAGGTAAATCATGACTTCTTGTAAGTGGTTGAGAGAAAAAAAAAGTCACGGCCCTGCACTGCGCACTTTAGTCTACCATGTGCCAAAGCTCAAACCCTTTAACAAAGGGTGTCTGAGTACTGACAAACATAAGGTTTGTACTGGAAGGGGGCCTTTGAGGACAAAAATGAGACTTTAGTACTTTTACCATTTTGTATGTGTTTTGTATACTGCAGCAGATATGCAAAAGTGCAAAACTGTGGAGACTTGTAGAACGTGGTCCACAGTTGCGCATGCCTCAAAGAGGCATACTTTTTGGTACAAATGCCTGCCTACAACTGGGACCACCCATGTACCACCCATGGCACGCCCCTTAAATGCAATGTAGAGCTAAGTAGCAGATATCATAGGTGTGCATTACTTAATGCAACTTTCCATTGCAATCATGATTTGTGTTGGAAAGTAAATCATACCACAACACTTTGCACTGGGTTTGCGTGACTTTTGTGATGCAAACCCAATGTAAAGTATTAGTAAATCTGAACATTAGTGTTTAAGACAAAGCAAGTGCCTTTAAATATATATTTTAGTAATATGGAAAGCAGATTACCTAGTGCAAAAAAGACATTTCTATTAGAAGGACGCACTCCAGAACTCAGGATGAATCGCTCAGGAACAGTATAAAAAAAAAAAAAGAAAAGAAGGAATTGAGAAGGTAAAATTAAGAAAGGTTGTGAACGTCATTCTCAATAGACACTGCCCACTTTAACCACTGTTTTGCGTACACAGTACCACACATTTTCCCTCTTTTTCAGCAAGCTTTCCGGTTGTCATTGCAAGGTTTTCCCGGGAAAAACAGAAAGGGGAACGAATTCAGATGAGCAATAAATGTCTGCAATAACTGAAATCCCTTTTGGTATTTACAAGGAGTTTTGAATAAGGCACTAAGGGCTAGATGTAGATAATTGTAAATTACTGATTCGAAAATACCGAATTTTACCGATTTGGTATTTTCGAATCGGTAATTACAATGTAGATAATACATCGGTAAAAAATACAGAATCTGTAAGATTCGGTATTTACCGAATCGGTAATTACCGATTCGGTACTAGCCATTCATTCCGATGGGCCTGGAGGCCGATAGGAATGAATGTCAATTACCGAATCGGTAAATAACAATTCGGTAAAATTGGGGAAAAGTCAAGGGTGGCAGGGTGTCACTTTGACACCCTGTTGCACCCCTGATTAGTGCTTGTGTGCACATGTGGCACACTAAAGGCATGTATGTCAGTCACATGGCACAGGTGTAAATGCACATATTTGCATTTACATAGGAATTCGTTATTTACCACCAACTAACAGTTGGTGGTAAATAACGAATCCTTAAAGCCCAGATACACTGTTTACAGCGCTTCCTACATCTCATTTACTGATTAGTTATTTACCGAATTGGTAAAAAAGCCTCCTACATAGGAAAAGTCTATTACTGGTCGGTAACTGCCGAATTCGGCCGTTACCGACCGGTAATAGCCTACCTACATCTAGCCCTAAGTTTCTCTTCAGAGACTCCACCGACACTTTTTGAATTTCCCTGCAGCTCTTGTGCATTGCTCAAGTCTGCTGACGGTGAAATGAAACAACATTGCAAAGGACATCTCTATTGTCACCATCAACACCACCCATGATAACATCGAATATGGTGGCATCGCCAAAACATCAACAGTGAAGACACTGTGTACATCACAGACGATACCAACCAATATTGGGCACAAAGTGCACACGTACTATTGTAAGGTGAGGCCACTCTTATCTGTAATGAACTACAAATCAAACAGAAACTGTCATTTTGTTCCATATTACAGTAAAGTGCTGCAATAAATCCCTGCCCTAACCTGTCCTCTCTTCCTTAGTGCTTTAACTTCCACTTACAACAGAGTTCAATCTCGGCAACACAGAATGTTCTTACTATTAAGGTTACTGGATCATTCCTTGCCAACAAAAACACAAAGCTGTGCTTTCCTATTACAATACAATGAGTTCAGGCAGGGGAGTTCAAATGGATCAACTCAAGACAACCAGGAATACAACTCCCAGAATGCCATAGGCTGTTAAACAAAAAGCCAGGGCTGGAGCATTGATTCTTGTGTGACATGTAGTCCTCTGGGTAACCCTGCATCAAACAGCTGCCGAAATCTGACTCTTTTTTTAATGTAAAACGTGTTATTGAGGTTTTCCCAGACAAACAAGAAAACGGCAAACCTGAAGCAAGACGTAACCACCTCATCTCATACACGTATCAGATATCAACAATAGTTTGACAATATATGCATTCGGGCAGACTGATCCCCACACTTTACAGCTAGAATTGAAGAGGTGAGAGCCCTTGTCTTGTACTCATAAAAGTTGTCTGTAATCTTTACCTTTGTGGAAGCTGGCAGCCAAACTCACTGGATTTCCACAAGTCATCAAACTGAGACTAAAAAAGCACAATTCTGCCCAAGCGATATTACAAGTGCTCCCATGACCTTAAACTTCCATCCCTGTAACCAAAGGCTGATTCACTGTCAGTTCACATGCACAACATATCACCATGAGTCCATGCATGCCTTTACTTTAAGTGCTTCCAAAAAATTAAATGTTTTGAATATCTTTACCCGTAGCTTTTAAAAATATAAGACCCCCCAAAAGGAACCCTTTGCAAAGTGCAAAGCGTTTTTATGGAGAGGATAAAATGTTTCAGCATAAAAGTTAAGAGAAGACAAATATAAGGATTAGAAAAGAGGACATCACTGTGACTCCCTCGGCATTACCTTATGATCTCGTTCGAACAGCTGCATAACATTTTGATGCAACCCACGTATGTGTCTGCTTCCTATAGTTTATTGTGCATTTTTCATCATTTATATACACAGGCATGCATTCACTTCTTGATATAGCTCAATCTCCTTCTTAAATCCTTGGCAAGCACTGAACACCTCATATATCTCCCAAATTAATGTATGTATTGGCAGCACCAAGAATGCAGATTATTAATGTCTCAGGTATGCTAACATTCTGTGCTTTAACACATGTCCCAGGGTAATCTCATCTTTTTTAAAAGCTATCCATGAACATTTGTGAGGCTTCAATATGAATCAATTGGAAGGTTTTAATCCCAATTGTACCTGTAGCCTCAGACAGATGCTGGACCTTAAACCCACCCATGAGTCTCCAATTAACCGCAGCTTTTCTTTTCTTTAGCTCTAATCAGGCGGCTGGGTACATCAGCACACTCATCCAATCGCACAAAGACTCTTTCTGACACCCTCTTTATCATCTGCAATTCCCCAGAACCACCTTGTCCTCTTGTCTTGTGTACAGCAGAAAGACCTCGCTGAGAAATAATTCCAGTCACCAAACTAACAAAAACACCAAAAAAAGTACAGAAAAACATCAGGTAATGGATTTCCCCCTTTAAAACGCGGTAACTAAAATATTTGTAATTCAAAAATATTGCATCCACTGGATCTCCTAAAACCGCTTCATTGAGGTCAATATATATTTACTATTCTTTCCTCCACATGTAATTCTTAAAACTTGACTTGCTATTTAGTGGTTAGATCAAAGTGCTAGATATGATCTTATCACAATGCAAAACAACCCATGCAATATAATGGGGGTATACGATTAAATGTGCTGGAATGGTGCTGATCCTACTGATGAGGCACAGCGGTCATCATCCATCAAGTCTTAACTTCCCATTCTGGAGGTTTACCCTTAGCGTTCTCAGTTAGCTCTGTTAACTAGCGCTTTGGTCACTCATACAGCATTTTACACCCTATCCACCTTGGTTTCCAAATTACAGATGGTGCCTGCAGAGCTATTGAGATATTAAAAGACATCCACCAGGGGACTCTGGTCCTGTCTGATTTCTAGGGCATGTTTTCTGCTCTTGCACTAAAACAATCAAAGCTTCCAACCTGTTCACCATGACTGCCACAAAAGGTTCCATATTGTCATGGTTCTTGCTGTGATGGGCCTTCTCCCTTCATTAACCCCTGCGTCTCATATGCTCTTCTCTCAGAATTCATCTGATCTTACAGAATTCTGCTCTGCTTTGTTTGTCGCACATGTTTAAGAAAAACAAAGGCGACCCTACTCGCAAGGAACCACGGCTAAAAATATATTCAAGAACAACAATATTTTTCGTTGGCAATGTAAGAATATTTAATCATTTGTAAGCACAATGGCAAAATAGAAGTGAGATAGGCTGCCGAAGGAGAAACTTTATACAGAACACAATAAAGAGACCAAATACTGTTTTGCAGAAAAAAATAGAAAGTCTGTATTAAAAACATGCAGACCGTGCTCGGTGTCCCATGTGAAAAAGAACCACCATGACAGAAGTGACAAATTACAACATAGAGCCTGGTTTCTTAATACATAAACCTGTGACTCACACTAAAATGAACCATATCTGGCCTTTCTAAATTGACAGAAGGCTGTTGTAGGACATTGTTCATTTAAAAATGGTTGTTTATGTGTATTAATAAACCTGGCTCTATGTTGTAATTTGTCACTTCTGTTATGTTTGTTCTTTTTCACATGGGACAGTGAGCACAGTCTGCATGTTTTTAATACAGACTTACAAGTTTTCCTGCAAAAACTGTATTTGGTCTCTTTACTGTGTTCTGTATAAAGTTTCTCCTTCGGCATCCTACCTCAGTTCTATTTTGAAATTGTGCTTACAAATTATTAAATATTCTTACATTGTCCACGAGAACCATTGTTTTTCTTGAATATATGGTTTGTCGCACAGGCATCAAACTAGTTTGAGACCCCAACAATATTGTCTTCCCTGAATGAGTTCTGTCTGCAAAGGAGTGTTGGCAGGATGGGGGAAGAGGACATATCAGATGGTTTAAGACTATGTCATAAACCATCTGATATGGGATTGAATTGTATATTTGTAAAATGTATGAGAGCAGGGGAACCGATAATGCCATATATTATGTGACCATACTTTTAAGCCATATGTAACGAAAACTTTTTTATCTATTATATGAGGAAATTGTTCCTTGTTGGTTCCCTATAAGTGTAAATATGTAAAAACTATTTTAACAATATTAGGGATTTTAACAATAATGGTCAAATTGATTTCTTTCATGATATTTTTATTCTTCCTAACATTGTAATATTTTAATTAATCAACAATAAACTAAACTAACTAACTGACTGATTAATTACCAAGCTCGTGTTAGAGGGTTCCCTTAAACCTGCAGTCCTGATGTGCCAACCAGTTTCGCTAGGAGTGTCCCTTTCCCGCTGGACTAACAGTCAATATCTGAAAATATATCTCACACAACGCATCTGCTGTAATAATAGTTTCATACAGTAGGCCTCTCCTAATATTGAAGTTTCACATTGAATACCACTGCAGCAGTGACCAGAAGGGGACATGATTCAGGACAAGAAAGGCTCAGTGTGCACATTGCGAATTCGCATTCCATGAACCCACTCCCTCTTCAGTTTTGCTCTGCTATCTCAGTATGTGGGAGGTTTGCTTTGTTTGCTAAACCTTTCACTACAATTTCTCACGCCAGAGTAGATACAGTCACATGACCCCATTGTCACATTTTGTAGGACATTCCTTGACGTCAGCGAGTACTTGTAAAATATATCTTTCCTTCCCACCAAATGATTCAGGCTGCTTCTTAACTAGGAAACGTTAACTTGTCAACACAGCCTGAAGTCAGCTCCCTTGACAAACACACTACCTGGTTCTTTTGTAAGAAAGGAAGCGGGTGGAAGTCCTTGTGCTTTGTAATCCATGCTAATGTAACTGGTTTCTGGGGGTGAGATTCCCAGTTTAAGTAAAACTTTAATAAAGTTAATAGAAACTATAAAATCACAACAAAAGCTCATACAAACAGTTTAGACCTTGAGGTTAAAGAAAGAGAGATGACATTTTTATCGGGGAAGGATCGCCTGTTACATTCCCAAATTCCCAGCCTAAAAACCTCATTAGGAAATTAGAACACAATATTTTTTTTAATTTATAGTTTTTAAACAGGATAACCTTTACCGCCCAGGTTGTTGAACCAACATGTACTGTCTCCTACCCGAAATTCAATCGCTATCGCTCTTAGTGTTATATTTGCCTCATCCGCCCAAACCCACTTCTGTCAGCCAAAAGATTAATACAGGTTTTTCTCATCGTAGTATTTAACTCCATCCATGTTCCTTTCCCCACAAAAATTACTGAGACCCTATTCCGCTACTCCCTTATTTTGAGAGCAAAAACGTATTTACTTCACGCAAGCTTCCCAGGACGGCTTCCAGATTTCAACCCTTCAGGCTACTTGTCTCTCTGCAGTGGAACACCTTTTCTGGTGACATAGAAGCCATCATCTCTCTCAAAGTTCAAGACGGTTTTCAAAGCTCATTGTCTTCAAAGAGAATTCTCTGGGAAATCACAAGTATACCCAGCTCAATCCAATTATGAACATGGCTGCCCTCCCGCCAAAAAGAATGGCACATAATGTGTAATATATATCATAAATATATAACATTCACACACACTTCTAGGTCACATTCTTGGTCTCTATGCAGCAAATGCTAATCATTACGATTTCACACTATGTAAGCATGCAGTTACATCGCAAGCATGTGCGCACTTACCATGTTTTAAGTCCTGCGTACAGACAGCTATAGCTGTGAGAGGGAGGCCACATGCTATTAATACACTACTTCTAGATACATATAGCACAGACATGCAGTACAGAGTGGGATCTTGGTCATCCCAGTTAAACCACTGAATGTTGACATTGCTTAAGGATTGCCATTGGACGGACAGGCTGTCCTTAAAACCATGGCATTTTGAGGAAGCTTACGAGCTTTGTGGTGGAATTTAATAAGTGCCTTGTGGTCACCTCTATGTATCCCTGCCCCCACTGTAGAGATGACAGGAACTAGTAGCCAGGTTAAAGGTAGTTTATTCGTAAGAACAGGCAGGTACAGCCACCTCAGACCTCGGCCAGCATACAACTGACTCTCGTATAACATTCCAGAACCCAATGACATCTGGTTACTTAGAAACCAGTAACCTAGATACCACACCCACTCTCTGTGACCTCCCGAGTTACCCCATGCACAATGTAGAGTCTAGCGCTGCCTTCTGCCACCACTTGGGCATTTGGCTTTGTCAGTGCTCATTAAATTATGTCACAAGAACAATAGAAACAAAGATCCAACAGCGGACTCCAAGTGCCGCACAAGCCTCAGTGTGGTCACCCCAGGTGTAATCAAATATCAATTGGTTGGGTAGTGTGCACAACCTGCTCCTGCAACCGCCGTTGAGGGCTGCAACCCGCCAGCTCGGGAACCAATACTAGTAAAGCAATGGAGCGATGCACTACCAGGGTATAGTGATATTCAATAATGAAGCACGATCAGTTACTACGTTGGTACCATCTTTATTCCAATAGATCAAAATCAACAGAAAACAGACATCAGACAATGTGTTTCGTTCAAGGAAATGAACTTCGTTAGGGCAATAAGTGTATGTCGAAAGCCTTCACAAGTGTTTACTAGCTTTGTTAGTATGTCACAAGAACTGGCAAAGAGCTGTCTTGCCAGTTATACTGAAAAAAGAATTCCATGATAGCTGCCGAGCATGCACCCAAGGTTGCCATCTTATATTGTTTTTTCAGAAACTGCATTAAATCACTTCAAGATAGCTGCCATGGAGATCAGCCATTAACTGATTTTCTTGGCTTATGGAAATGCATTCCAACATGGACGCTGTGAATGTGAAAACATGGTCAATGAACATCTTTTAATGGGTTTTCATAAAACGAAAGAAAAACCATTACAAGAAGGTCACTGTGCATGTTCAGGAGCTATTGGGGGAAGACGGGGTTGGCAAAATAAATCTCTACGCTTCTTTCACGGTATGAATAGTGGTTCTGGCACGCACACTAACTGTGAACCAACTGATCATGATCCCTCCTGGAGATTTCTCCTGACACATCATGCACAGCTTCCATCTACTAACATCAGAGCCTGATTTTGCATCTTTCCTCTCTTCACAAATTCCATCCTTCATCGATGCTGACCTTGTTTCAACTTCACGAGCCCCTTCTCTCCTTCTCCTCCTTCCTTTCCCCTCTCTTTTCAAGCCTCTACATTTTTTCCCGCCTCTCCCATTGAGCTCATCCTCCACCCAAGACCCAGAACATCCAGCCCAGTGAAATGTAATGTGTGATCTGGGCTTCTTTTAGGCGACTTGGAACCATAACTGCGTTGCGAAAGGGACAATGATGGTGCTGCTGAAAATAGAGGCTGTAGTTCTAGAGGCTACGCACTCCTGCGCCGGAGAGAGATGCCATTTACTCTCTGTGCTGGATGCTACATTCAGATTGCTGATAATGTATAAATTTGCTGCTGATTATGATGGTGGGGTGCGAATATAATAGGCAAGGGCAGCAGAACTGACTGGGCAGCTTGTGCAGAAAGGCTCTCTGTGCTCCTGTTTACCAATGACAGCACTCAACGCAAAGAAAGATAACGTCATGACCAAGTAGCCGATCTTTGCTGCCAATACTGATGGCACTGCTTTGATGAATGTACGTCAAGGATGTCACTTGAATACCCATTCTGCATGAAGTCCTTTTTATTAAATTAGGCATGTACAATTGTATTAGACTATAACCGTTGACATTTTCAGATCTTCTCTTCTTTTGCAAATGTTTTTCGTAAATCCTTTCTGCCGTGATTTGCGTTAAGTGCTCTCCTCGATATGTTCAGGCTTGGACAAAAATACTCAGGGTGCAGTTATATACTGGATAGTGCCCACGAAGAAGGAAGACACTGAGGCCACAGTGCACAGTGTGTGAACACTTCTCCAAGTGATGAGATCCAAGTAGGACGACCTGGTGTCCCTTGTTTGTGTTTACAGTCCTCCTCTTCACCATATGTCCTGGACAATTTCAGTAAAATTTAGAAAATGTCCTGGTTTTCCGAGAGGCAGACATACCAACACAGGTGTTTCACACAATATCTGCTCTCGCTCTCTTCACACGGTATCCTGACCAATCGCTGATATCACACGGTGGCACAAAGTGAGCTGAACTCCCTTGCAGGGTCCTTCTAACCTCCTGTTTGGAGGCTCTGGGAAGCTGACGTTCAGCAGGAGTCTCACAACCTCCTTAGGATGTCAGCAAGAGCCTCAGAAGCCTTAGCTGTTTGTTTATATAAAGAGTGGGTTGGTTGGCTAGGGCAGTGCTGATCTCCAAGTCCCACCCCCTCCATGATTGGCTAGGGTGCAGAGGATCAAAGTACAGCCAAACCTAGCCCAGACCCCCCTTTCCAGGTCCTACCCCTTCTCACACAATAATGCAATGTTCAAAGTTGGCAGGTCCTGGGAGTGTTGACAAAAACACAGCGGACGGCATGTGTTTTAGTGCAGACAGAATGAGTTAGCAGCTCCAATCAGAAAGCAATTTAATTATCACAGTTGATATTGTGCGGAAAAAGTTGTATTTGGTTTTCCTTGATGCCTCATAGTCTGGCTTTTCCAGGTTAATGAGCCCTGTCTAGTCAGGTCACTTTTTGCTTGTAGTCCTACTAGAGGTGGGCTAGTCACTGAAAGTTTGAGCCAGGCTCGAGCTAGAGTGCTGGCTCTGACTCAGCTCGAAGTCCTCTCGCAATCTCGAGCCCAAAATAAGCCAAAATGTCATGGAGGCCAAGTGACCTACTGGTTACAGTTCCCCACCATACAAAATGGGGAGGCAGGTTCAAATGCAAACCTCAGCTCAGCATTCTGTTTATATCCCTGGGCCGAAACACAAAAAGCTGCAGCATAGTCTCTGTGTCTGTTAGAAAGCGCTCTTAAGCCCTTCGCCAAGGTTCCCACTGTGAAGAAACGAGACAGGGGTGCAGCAGAAGCGGGCAGGGCTGCACTCCGGCTACTCGCATTTTGCTTACCCATTATCAAAATGTAAAAAGCCCTGCAACGCTGATCTTCTACTGCAGCCGGAGGTTGGGGGGATGCTGGGGCAGCGGAGGGCTTTTTACATTTTGATGTTGGGGGTAATCAAAAAACAAGCATTAGCAATGCAATAGGTCTCGCATTTGCGAGAGTTTAAGCTATGGCATTGTAAATGACAAAGCCTTTTGTTTCTCTGTTTTGATAATCAATACATAAATAAAAGGCATCATTGTAACTGTCATTTACGATGCCAATACCTCGGTTAAGTGAAATGTCTTTTGTCTGGGTGTCATTGAGATGTCAGCTCTGTGAGGTTGAGGTCTACTGTGGATATTGGTGTGTACTAGTCTGTTAGTCATAGGATCGAATCATAGCAGGGGCGACTCAACCTTTCATTCTTCTAAGGTCAACAAAACAAGTAACATTCAGTCACACAATTAGATCTCCGATTTGGGTCCTAAGGGATAGATTATGTTTTGTTTTTATAAAAGCCCAGTATTGGCAGTGCACACTGTGTGTGTTGCCGGCGTGCAGGAGCCAGCACAGCTGGCAAGCACATGCACAGCGCCCATGTGTTATTTGCTCTGTGGTGTTGACAGAAGCAGCACTGGGCCATGCTGCAGACGAGTGCACAGCTGATTCTAAGGAACAAGTCCCCATCCACGCCTGAAACTATTTCCACAGACCTGCACACCTAGCCTGGCAGAGACTGCCCGCATTCAGAGACTAGGATAGATGGGGGTGAAATAGGTAGAGGGTAAAATGTCCAGCAACGTACCCCAATAGGCTGAGTGCCCCTGTGGAGAATTCTATCAGTAACATGAAGGCCACGGAGCTACATCCTGGTGAGGCTGACCCAGTCTTGCATCCTTATGAGGTTAATAATAGGTGCATCCTCCTTTTGTGGTATAAGAACCAGTGTTGTCAACTGGTATCTATGACCCTGGCATTCAGTAGCGCCAAGGATTGCCTACTATGAAAAACTTTGGGTCCTGCAGTTACATTTTTTACAAATTAAGCTCTGATCAGCGGATGTATGACATTACAACACATGCTTTGACCACGCATGCTTTTACATCGCAGTGTTTACAAAGCATACCATTACAACGCATAGCGCTTTGGGGTGCTGGATAGTGAATAGTTTAATTTACTATTCCAACTCCAGTCCCCGTGGATAGTAGGGAAGGTGTTGGATAGTAAATTAAATCTATTCCCTATCCTAGAGCGCCCCCAGCGCAATGCGTTGTAATGGTTTGCGATGTAAAAGTTGCGATGTAAAAGCACTGCGTGGTAAAAGTTGCGTTGTAAAGGATGTTTCCCCTGATCAGCCAAAGCCTGTTAGAAGGGCCAGGTAACAGAACCCTGTTTGGGGGAAATATCTAGCACCTCCACGATGTACTGAGCCAGGGTGGCCACGCGTGGTCCCATGGATTGACTGGGTAAGTGTCAGTCAGTAGGTTAGATGTGCTGTGTTTTTACTTAGGCCTGAATAATATGTGGATGTGTGAGAGGTTTGAAAGATTGTTGTGAGGATTGTAACCAGGAAAGCTGGAAGTATGTGATTCTGCGGCCGAGGTGTTTTCCAAATAATTTTAAATCTACCACACATTCAAGCATCTGCTCCATAATTTGCAGATTTTAGAGCGCGGTGTGAAATAGTGCTCACCCACTGGATAAAGCTGACCGTGTAACAAGTCAAGTAAAAGGTCCAATCCTTATGGCCGGTAAGAAATGGAGACAAGGCGGCACCAAGGAGGGACTAACAAGCCTCATAGTGAATATGAAGCTATACTTTGTGAAAGACAATGACACAAAGCGAATGACAAATTTAGGCGGAGAGTGGGTGGGCTGCTAGTGCCTACCCTAATACAGCATGCTTCACAGGGTGAGCAGTGCATGCGCGCTGCCGCTAGGCTCGACCTAAAAAGGGAGAAAAAAGATGACAGAACTGCAAGTGATGAGAGGGTGTCAAAAGTGAATGGAAGGAAAGAAACATGAAGTGAAGGAAAGGGAGAGGGGAATGGAATGAAATGGTTGATAGGGAAGAGTAAGAACTAAATGGTAAAGGAGAATAGGAAAGGGGTAGGGCTGGAGAGAGATGGGACGCAGAGAGGGAGGACGTGGAGGGAAGGGGAAAAAGTAGACGGGAGCCAAAGAAAGGCCATTAATGTGAGAAAATATTAGGCTGTGAAATTAAAGATTGGGTGTCTAGTGCTGCGAGTTGAAAGAAGGGTGAAGAAATTAAGGATGAGGGTAAATGGGAATTTCAAGTCAGTTTTCGGTTTGGTTTCGAGTTCAGTTTGGTTTTCAGTTCACTTTTCATTTGGTTAATTTACCCACCTTGTTCTCTTGCGCCCACCCTCCCTGTCCCCATCCTTTTTGGAGCCTGCTCAGCCTGGTGCAGCTTCCGGCTTCTCAGTGCCCTCAGCTCCAGTCACCGGCAGTGGTCCTCCCCGCCTGGTGTCCTGGTGCGCACTGCTGTTGGTCCCTGGATACCAGCCTTTTATACCAGGAACACGTCACAATGGAGCCCTTTCAGCATGTCATCATGCATGCCCATTGTGAGTGATACCATGTTTTTCAAGTTAACAGGGGGATCCTGCGTGTTCACTGTTCACGATCCGATTTCTTGATAAGATCCAGCTCCTGTGGCGAAAAATGACCCAGCCGTGAACCTGATAGTAGACCCTGTGCTACCGGACATGACACCCCCAACAGTTGTCTCCTTTTCTCTCAGCCGCAGTGGAGGCCTCCCCTCTGCACATAGACCGGTCCGGTCTCGTGACACCACACTGGAGCGCCTGTGATCTCATAAGTGTTCCGTTCCCAGTGTTCTGCTTCTGTTGCTGCTGTGAAGGGACGGACGCTTTCGAATGAATTTTACTTTTACTTCTTTTTATTAAGATTATATGAACAGGTTGACATAATTTCAAATGAATTTTATAATGCACGCATTTCTCAAATAAAAATAAATAACATATTCAATAGAATTCTCCTCATAACCTGTCTGCACAGAGCGGATTCGAATTATATATTAATGGATTCTGACTAGGCCACATCCCCAGCTCTGTATCTGCCCTGCTCCTCTTCGCTAGCATCTTCCAGTAATCCCCTGGTTTCAAATCGAGCCTGGCTCTTACCAACCACATATATATTCTCAAATTTTATTTTATCCAGGCGACAGAATGAGTCTTGTCTCTGGAGCCCCGTAGTTCGAACCCTGAGTCATCTAGGTAGCTGCCTCAATCGACCCTCCTGTTTCTCTACTTCTGCTAAAAGTCTCTCCAGTGATAACCTCTGACCCTCCCTTAAATGGAAAGCAAAGAGAGGTCCAGGGGGAGCGACGCGCATTAAAGTAAAAAAGAAAAAAATGGAAAACCGGGCGCATGTCCGAGAAGTGGGGGCCGCACTCAACATTAAAGTTTTTAAAAAAACATATAAACTTAGAGCAGTGGCCCTAAAGCGGCATACACAAACAAAAAAGGCAAAACAAAACAAAATAGTGCTCACTCACTAGATAAAGGCTACCTCGTAACAAGCCAAGTCCAGTCCTTATGAACGGTAAGTAATGGAGACAAAGCGGTACCAAGGAGGGACTAACAAGCCTCATAATGAATCAGAAGCCAGCCTTTATGAAAGACAATGGCACTAAGCCAATGAAAAATATAGGCAGAGAGTGGGCGGGGCTGCTAGTGCTTACCCTAATACAGCATGCCTCTAGGCTCGACCTAACAAGAAGCCAGAGCCGTTGGGCAGCTCTTCTGTGGGGTCCCTCCAGCACTGTGGGCCTTGTGCAAACTGGGATGGCCCTGTCTTCCAGGGAAAGAATCAGGAGGGCAAAAAAAAAAAGAGAGGGTGATGAAGCATACAACCCAACAGATTAAAGAAGCACACGAGATGAAAGGAAAGCTGAAGACAGAGATTTCAGAGAAAAGGAAGCATATAACATGGTCGCAGCTACAAACATTTGTTCTCATTGGCTTCCCATTCAGTTATGAAGCAGTCAAACCTGGTTTATGATATTAAAACGCATTCCGTTGTAACGCATGCCTTTACCACGCATGTGTTACAACGCGAATGCCCTTACCTCGCATAACCTTTATCACGAATATTCCTTTACCACGCATACTTTTACAATGATTTTCGTTGTAAATGTATGCATGGTAAGGGCATATTCCTGCTAAAGGTTATCTCAGTCCCCTTTTCTTTTTTAATTTTTAACATTGAGTACCCACACAAGCTCCGCGTTTTGACCGGTTACTTACAGTCCATGTTGATTCTTTTTTTCAACTCACTTGTTGTGACGTAGTTAGCATTTTTCCAGCACACTATTGTAATACCCTTCCAGTCACAAGATTGAGGCATGTAGTGACGTCCGCGCCGGGTGGCTTACAGCCAAGACACGCTTCAAAATGTTGCAGAACAGCATGCTAGAGGTGAATATGTCACACAATAACATAGTGCTATTCCGATATGGACGTAAAAAACTTCACGTTACGATCTCAGAGAACAAAGGTAGGTGCGTTCGTTCTTTGGCTCGAGACACTTCTATTTTTAAATTCACACATAGCCAATATTCAGTAACTTTCTACGTTGTGCCCACATCTTTAAATAAAATCCTTGCGCATTCAAAACATGGCACTTTTTTTTGGGAGGGAGACCCCCAAGCCCCCTTTTCTTTTCACACATTTTTTTTTGGGGCGGGGGAGACCACACAAGCCGCCATTTTTAATTGTAGCCTTTACCACACATGCCTTTACTACGTATCTCGTAGTATAGGTATGCGTGGTAAAGGCAATTCGTGTTAACCACGCATGTGTTAAAATGCATGCTTGGTTAATGTTATGCGTGGAAACGGCCGCGTTGTAGTGGCCGTTTCCCGTCAAACTTAACACCAAAGAACATGAATATGTTTTTACCCTGGTGTAATGCCACGTGCCTTACATCACGATCATCTGCATGCCTTCTTCCTAGTTTAAGGTCAAACTGTGCTCTGGAATGCTAAAATAAGTCTTCCTCCACTCTTCACGCGAGATTTTGTCCAAGGATACAGGTCAAGAAGAAATGCTCAGCCTCTGCTGCTTCAGTGCAAGACATGACCCTCTCAAGGTCGCAATGCGAACCTTCTGTACCTACTAAACCTCCGCCTACGGCAGTGGTTCCCAAACTTTTTCAACACGCGGCTCCCTTGACCCATTGGCCATTGCCCGTGGCTCCCCACTGTTACTTTTTTGGGAGGGCGGGGGGTGAAAGCCCGGCCCTTCTGAGTACTTGCATCTTTCTCCCTGAAAATAATTGGGAGGAAGCTGATGAATGCATTATGATCGTATACGCAGGGTGTTTTGTATTACTAAGGCAGCGCCTCTAATAAAATATTCCTAGGTACACTTCTTTGCCCATGCCTTTTTTAGAGTACCCTCCTAAAACTTTTTTATCCCACTTACAGTGCTAGATAGCACCCCTATGCATGTCGGCCCAATTGCCAAAGTGTTTCTGCGCTGGAAGAATATTTGCATGCAGTTCCATTTCTACCCATGTCATACGTGCCAACACACCTGTCTCAGCAGGGTGACTCACAATTTTTTAAACCACATACAGCTTTATTTTTGCTATCTCCTCCCTAAAATTGCCTCCAAATCAATGCAAGTAAAATAAATTCCTCTGATTTTCTTTTTTTAAACGTCCCTCTTTCTTGTTTCAAATGTTGGCATTGTGCCATATATGGCGTTTTACTTCACTGTGTTCAAGGAGAGAGCCAGCCTGTCTGGAAGTGTGTGTACTGAAATAAAAGTGTACTGGAAGTACTTATGATTCAAGTACAAATGTCAATATTTAATAATACTTAGAGTGTTTAATAGACAGGCAACTGCACTTTCCTGATAACTTGCGTTGGTGTAAAATGCATTTGGAAAAAATTAAACTATTAACAAATCTAACTAAATTAATCAGGCATCTTCTGCCTACTTTGGAAGTTTTGGAATGTGGGGATCCAGTGAAATATGGAGGTCATCTCCCTCGAGATGCCATCAATTAAGCACTACGTTCACAGCTTTTGGCATGTCACTTACAAATCATCAACATCATATGTTTAAGTCTAATTAGTTTAACTGAAGCCAACAACCCCTTCAACATTAAATGCATTAAAGTGCTTTGGGAGCGGCTCCCCTGGCTAGACTTGACGGCTCCCCAGGAAGCCATGGTGCACAGTTTGGAAACCACTGGCCTGCCGGAATGCTTTGTCTTTCTTTTTAACACTGAATGACTCCGAGAAGGGACAGAGTACAGAGAGAAAGAGGGGAAAGATAAGATCAAAGTCAAAGTGAAAAGAATAGATCTAGAGAGGCCGAGTCAGAGTGTATGGGGCTGGGGAGTTGAAAATTAGGGGAAAAGAGGTAAAGAACAAAAGAAAGAATATTTGCGAGAGGTACTTGAAGTAAATGTCTGAAGGTGTGAGCAAAAGGCAGAAAGGTGCAAATCTTAGAGCATTACCAGTGATAGATATACACATTCTGGAAACATTTTTGGGGGGGCTCGGCTCATGATTAGGGTCTTAGAGCCAAGCCCGACCTTTGACTCGTCTCCGGCTTGGCTCTTCCCACATGCTTTCTGTCTTATCCACCTCTAAGTATTACTACCAAGTTTGATAAATATCGTGTTATTTAGTTTATAAAATCAAATCACTCTAGTTCCTACTGAACAGCAAAACGCAGTAATACTGCACGTAGAACTCCGGCATTCCAACGCAAAACTCGGAACATTGTGGTTTTCCCAGATAAATCCTACTCCACAGGAAGCAAGATGATGCACCGGAGGCATTACTACAGGTGTTCCTTTGACTGACAGACAACCAGCACCATATGTAAATATCTTGAAGTGAACATTTAGGTACATAAACTCACCACTGATGTGTTCCTATCTATGTCAAAAAGGCATAAGGGCACAATGTCGATGTTTTGATGAACCCAGAAAACTAGATGAGGGGCTATGAGTTTAAGGAGAATAATCATTTTGCTAATAGAGGCTGAGAACTCAAATGATCCTCATGACATCCACATCATACAGCTACAATAATAAATAAAATTAGAAAATGTAATTGTTGAAAGCTCCATTAAGGAAAATGGAGTGACTCAGGGCCAATAATGTCAGGTAAAGACCTTCTGCTCCAACATTCCAATGTTTGTCTTTCTGTTTTTTAATTTAAAACATTTCACCCCGTGGGTGGAATATGCTAACCTCAATGTATCCCTTCTGTCTCAATGTATCCCTTCTGGCTATACCGCTTGTTAAAGGCTCTCACCCACACCACAGGCCCTCACCTCAGCCTATTACTCAAGACCTGGGAGTTTAGCAACCTTTATATCGCTGAGTCATCAACTTTATTGCTTCTGTTTTATATACGCGCAAACTGCACCTCTGTTGTTTCCATCTAAAGCAAGCAGCAGATGCGAGCATAACCCAATTTGTGGTGCTTAAGTTGCCAATTTATGGAGGTCTAAGTTTGCCTCACCAGGATTCGAATTCATAACTGTTTTTTGACAGTGGAGAGCATTTACCTCACTGAGCCATCCTCACAGGACTGCACTCAGCCAGGCCCCAACGTCTAGTGACAACAAAGATAAATGTTGGCGTACATTACACAATATAGGCAGGGAGTATTAGCGGGGGAGGGTACTTTCTGCAAACCATTACATCGGACTAAGCATTCACACGCATGCGAAAGACTTTTTCATTGCACACTACGACCACGCATTCGATCACACCACAAAATTTTCCATAACGGACCCGCCAAACAGAGTACACCGCCCTGACACTTCCCTCAACCCTACGGTGTAAACAGTAAAGGTAAAACAGTACCATACACTAACAACCCTAAGGTGTAAACAGTAAAGGCAAAACAGTACCATACACTAACATTAACCCTAAGCCCTAACCTAAAGCCTAAAACAGTACCATATACGACTCCTAACCCTAAGCCCTAACCCTAAAGCCTAAAACACAACCATATGCTAGTCTTAACCCTAAGCTCTAACCCTAAAGCCTAAAACACTCACAAATTCGACTTGTAACCCTAGGCCCTAACCCTAAAGCCTAAAACACTCCCATATAGTACTCTTAACCCTAAGCCCTAACCCTAAAGCCTAAAACGCAACCATATACTACTTTTAACCCTAAGCCCAAAAGCCTAAAATCCTCCCCTCCACTAAACTCCCCATGAACCAAGAGTACAGCGTAGGCCCTAAAGCCTAAAACTTGACCTTACCTGTCTCTCGTCGTGTTTCCAGCGTTGTCTCCCCGCCGTCCGTGTCCCGGCGCCTGCGTTCTAAAAGCGCCCGCGATGTAATGGCTCCCGCGATGTAACGTCGTGCGTAGTGAACGCACGCGCCGTAACGTCGTGTGCGTTGTGACAGCACGCGACGTATACCCATGCGTTGCGATGGGTGTTCCCCGAAAGCCTCCACTATAAGTGTTGTTTCACTCTCTGTTCACCACTACAGTGTTCAGGGGTTCTCTGTCGCATGTAGGGATCTGATATGGTTCTTCTCAGCTTCCAGCGGATATCAATTTCCTACCCCCACCATCACTTAAAACCAACAAATTCTATTTGTTTTATGCAAATAAACCAGTGCCTTGCCAACATGCTTATAAATTGTGAGCACCGTCGCCAGCACTGATGCAAAACATGCATTTATCATTCCCTAGCATGCAAATCTCCGCCTGTAAGTAGCGCTACGCAGAGCCTGCACCTGGAAACACAGGATTGAAAGAGGTTTAAAACCAGAGGCTAGAGAATCGAATCTCACTGCAAACTAATGCCTCCTGTAGCACTGCAGCCTGTCCTTAAAATAGAAAACCTGAACAGAAGAGCCTTAATCTGTGCAAAGAGATCAAATCTCATCCATAGGTACATTCAAACAGCGTCCAACGTATTAATTGGATTTTCATCTGAAAAAACCCTGCCTGAAGAAAGTGGAGGATTTTAGAGGGTATAAAATTAAATGCAATGCATCATTTAAGATTGCAAAGTACACATTTCTTTACAAATCACAATTTCAGTATTTGGAGTCTTGCGAATTGCGAGGAAAACGAGGTAGCAAATTGGAGTTCGATCAAATCTGGCAAATTACAAGAAAATGTATCAATGTTCTGCGACCACTTTAGCAGCCGCAGAGCATTCAAAGTTTACCAAACAGGCTGGTACCTACTGGCCTTGTGGAAGGTGTCCCTGGGGTGCTGTTTGCACTGTGCGAATAACAACTGCGGGCATCATTGGAAGAAAGCAAAGATCTGTTTCACAGCAGACTGGTACCATGTGTGTATTTTACGTTGGTGCAATTTGTGCGTCTTGCATGCCAAACAAGGTAATAGGGGTCAGATGTCTCATTAGCCAGTTGGCACTGCAACACTTTGTGTGCACAATGTCTCAGGCGGACTGGTCAATTCTTTGTGTTTTGCCGGATTTATCCATGTGGCACCCTGCATAGAGCCTGGTGGCAATGATTTGCAGAAATGTCGTCTCATCACTATTCAGGAGGCAGGATTCTTCCTGCGAATAATGGGCCCTCAGACCCACTTCTCTACTTTTTCAACTGCAAAGTGACTGTAATGCAGCCCCTGTTCACTGGATGTGTGTGTTATACACATAGTTACACACATAGAGCTTGTTCTGTCTGTTTCGTCCTTTGTTATGCATCTTTTCTTACTGTAGGTATACTTACTGTTCTTAGTGTGTGTGTGTATGACACACATACTAAGAACAGTAAGTACACACACTAAGAACAGTAAGTATACCTACAGTAAGAAAAGGTGCATAACGAAGGACGAAACAGACAGAACAAGTACTTAACTCCCCATTAGGTAGACACCTGGGTTTACCCCTTGTCAATGTCGGGCCGGTGTTGTTCCATTATAAACCACCCACACATTTTGCAAGCTAAAATAAGGTTAGGTTAATTATAAATTAAAAAAAAAATTCCTTGGGTGCTCAGGGAGGTATACAAGGTAATTAAACGTGGCAGTGAGCAGAGGGCAAGAAGTTCCCCTCGTGCGTGCTAGCAGCTGCCTAACAGTGTGGATGAAGATACTAAACACCCAGAATATATTTTACTGGCGGAAGCACCAACACAGTGCACAGGAAAGCTACCAATACTGTGCCCAGAAGAGTTATCAGCGCTGTTCCTGAGAAAGATACTGTACACAGGAGAGTTAGCACACTGAGCACAGTGTGTGCGACAGCAATCAATAATATGCATGGGAGGGCTAACACTGCAGTGCAGAGTTACAAGTGCTCTGCATAACACAACCACAGCTGTGGCACACGGGACAGCCACCAACAAAAGGCATCTATAAGCTAATAATGCTGTACAGAGGAGAGTTAGCACACTGAGCACAGTGTGTGCGAGAGCAATCAATAATATGCATGGGAGGGCTAACACTGCAGTGCAGAATTACAAGTGCTCTGCATAACACAACCACAGCTGTGGCACAAGGGACACCCACCAACAAAAGGCATCTATAAGCTTCGATTGCTGTGCACGGGAGAGTTAGTACACTGAGCACAGTGTGTGGGACAGCTGTAAAGAATATGCACAGGAGGGCTAATACTGCAGTGCAGAGTTACAAGTGCTCTGCATAATGCAACGAACATTGTGGCACATGAGACAACTACCAACAAAAGTCATATATAAGCTTCTAATGCTGTGAACAGGAGAGTTAGCACACTGAGTGTGTGCGAGAGCAATCAATAATATGCATGGGAGGGCTAACACTGCAGTGCAGAGTTACCATTGCTCTGCATTACACAACCACAGCTGTGGCACAAGGGACACCCACCAACAAAAGGCATCTATAATCTACTAATGCTGTACAAGCCATAGCTACCAATGATGTGCACAGAGAGCCTCCAAATTGTACAGATGTCAGACATCAATACTGTGCATCAGAAAAAATGTAGATGAGAGCGATACCAGTGCTGCGCATCATAGCTGGATCAATGCTGTGCACAGAAAAGCTAAAACTCTGGCAACACTGTCCCTGGTAGAGTTTCCAAGCGACATCCTGCCGCTCATTGTCTCATTCTAACTCAGTGCTAAACTCTGTTTGCAATGGCGGTACACTCCAAGTTGGTTTATTTTTTTTATTAAGTATTAAGATTCACTATCGCCCCATGACCAGCCCAGGCCATGACATTACTTACAGTTGTTGAGTTACAGCGCTATAGCAGGTTCCACTAACATAACATAAACAGCTGATTAATATTCATGTGTTGAAGCCTTTTTACCTGCACCACAGTTGCAAGACAGCTAATTGGCTCTTGGTATGTAAACCTGTGTATTGTATCATGACTGTACCCCCGATTATGCCCGATTGCATGAAGTGTGCATGAGTACTTCTTGAAAACACGAACGGAAGGATACCCTTTATTTGGTGTCACGCTCTGCATGTATGTATGGCTTGCCCAAAGCTGCTCACATTAGACAAGTGGTAGGTCATCTCCTTATACCCTCATCATATCCAGCTGAAGAAGCCAGAACCCAGCATCATCTGAGTGGCAGACCTTGCCTGGCTTCCAGTCCACACCTGAGACTGGCAGTTCTGCTGGTAGCTGGTTGCCATGGCGCTGTGGGGCTAATGAAGTGCCCTTTTGACTGATGGTCTCCAGACAAAGGTTAGGAGTCAGTTTCGGCTCCGAGTGGCCAGGTGGCTAGAGCTCACCTGCAGAGTACGACATGTAAGCTGACCCCTTCGCTTATCTGGGGCTTCCCATTTGAAACAGCTGTACATGCATGGATGAGGAAAGGCTGGAATAAGAGACAGACACTGTGGCTGCTTTTCCTGGAGTAGTGAGGAATATACCCCGGAACAGAGGAATTATACCCTCTGTTGCTATAAACCAAGGAAGACAGAAAGTCTGTTTCACATGTAGAGCATTTGCCTTTCTTTGGATCGAAGCCTAGTAAACAGCACTTTACTGTGAGGAGTACCGCCGGTATTTGTCAATGCACTTTTGTACTTTAAGGGGATGAGGTGCACAAGTGAGAGATTGTATGCTTTTGCATCTGTGTCTCCACCTGTGCTCTACCACGAAGAAATATATGTTACAACAATGGACTCAAACACCACGCATCAAATTTACCACTCATGCACATACCATGCATTCTCATTCGCCAAAATTATATTTACAATTATGTGGCAAGAACATATATACATATATAATACAAAGTGGCAGTAGCTACTCTGTAGTTATAGTTAGGGTGACAGACATTTTTATTTTTGGGGATTTTTGTCCCTTAATAGCTTTGCGTCCGTTTGATGAATGTCCGCGAAACTTTGCAGACATGCTGCCCCCTTTCATTGTCAGAGTACTGAAAGTTTTGCGGTGTTTGGTCAAGGGGGTGCAAAGAAAAAGAGACTTTTGTACTCCGCATTGCACAAAAAACGTCATTTGGATTTTTTCAAAAGCTGGTAGGGTTATATATGATGGTGGCAGATGATGTTGTGGGGTACGGCAAGAAGTAGGGTACTTTTTTTTAAAAGTCTTAAATGTTTTAAACTTAGTGATACTAAATAGTACTACCAAGGTATATAGCAATGATAAGCTACCTCATTTATTTGGTTCTTACACTTACACCCCTAGCTTTATTTTGAACATTTGTAATGCACTGAATGTGAATACTTTTTTTCTGCATTTGACTGCTGTTTGTAATTGTTTTTTTTGTTACTGGCACATGTACCTCACATATGTTTGACTACACACTACTGTCACTTTTGATTCAGGTATTTTACTGCCTGCATAGGTATTCTATTTTATTCCAGTATATTATTTATATTATAGGCTATCACTAGTGACACTCACTAGTGTCTTCCTTGGCCCTGTAACTAGCGGCTGACAGTTTGTACTATCGGCCTATTTCCTACCCCTATCACCACAGCCTCTATAAAATGGAGCTCAACGGCAAGAACACTTTTAGAATTAACTACCCCTCCACTCCTCTCTCCAAAAATGCCACTAAACGTTTTAAACACAACTTCCTGAGGTCACACCCAGAAACACCCTTTGCTGACACTTACTTCTCACTGGGCAATGGAGCCCTGAATACTGATATCATCTTCCACACCTCACGCAGAGCCCAATGGAGGAAAACTTTCCTATCCCTACTCACAGTCTCCACCACCAGGAAAACAACTCATGGCCTAAGTCTCACCATCACACCTTCCCACCTCTTCCCGGGCAGGTCTACCATTACCATCTACAATAACGGGATTGTCCTAATCCAATCCACGGACAAGAACCTGGAATTACTAGACAACCTGTTCCCCAAGTTCAAAGAGCACCTCTCCAAGCTGCGGACCCCCACTCAGAACTCCGCGGGCACTATCACCCCTGACGTCGCAGCCACCACCTACTACACTTCTACCCCTAGCACCCCAGTAAATGGCCCACCTGTTGTTAACGCCCCCCACTCCCCAAGAACAGTCACAAATAACTCCACCGCACATACTAGCAACCCCTCTACCCTTCTTACCCCCACCCATATCCCCTCCATCCCTCCCCCCCCGGACAGAACATCCCCCACCCACAACACACCATCATCTGAACAAGCCACCGCCCAAAGTTTATCCACCCCCCCCTCCCATCCCCTCCACGACAGACACCTCTCCCTCCCCATCTCCCTTCACACTCCCACCCACGAGTCTCTCACACTTGACACAACAACTCCCGCCCACAACACGCCTACATCTGCACACACCATCACTCGGAGTTTATCCACCCATCCTCCCCATCTCCCCCACGGCAGACACCTCTCCCTTCCCTGCTCCCTCACCACTCCCACTCACAACTCTATCTCCCTCCCAACAAAAGATACAGAACATACCTCCTCCCTTACCCTAGCATCCCCCTCTCTCCCACCTCCTATTCTCAGCCCTCACTACCCTCCTGTCTCCCCCACTGTCCTCAGCCTTCACTCACTATTCTACTCACCGGCACCGTCTCCCACTGAAGTCACTACCTATGCTTCTCACCCACCGCCTGTCGCACCTACATCACCCACACCCCTCGCCCACAAACACGCCCACTCCTGGAATACCATCCCACCCATTAGCTCCGTGGAACCCCTCAACAACACTAGTATACCCCCCCCCCGATACCCTGCCTGCTCACCAGCTCACTACTCAACCACTCACCAACGGCTCTCTCCACCAACACCTTCCCCAATGACCCTCCTGACCTGACTTTATCCACCCTCCAACAAGTCAAAGAGGAAATCTTACAAATCAAAAAAGACATCCACGCAATCAAAGACCTTCTCTCCTCACAGCCCAGTCTACCTCCCACCATCCCACTACCCTACAAACGACGCACACTCCCTGCATACCCTCGCCCCCGACGACACCAGCAATGGCCTACTATCCCTCGCCCCCGACGACACCAGCAATGGCCTACTATCCCCGTGCGCAATAATTCCCACCGCCCCCGTCGTGTTCTCAACTCCTTGTCGGACCGCGACTTATGCTCTCTCCTACGCTCTTATGGCCCAGGTCCGGTAAAAGACTTTTCCAACTCACACATCCCCATACCCACAATTCTTACAAACCCTCTAAGGCCCCCAACACTCAACAACAGAGGCTCCGTCCCTAACAACCTCAGAAAAGTTCCCCTCACACTAGAAAGCTCGACCACCCTTCTCTCTCCCAAACTCAAATGCATCCTACTAAACTGCAGATCGGCCCAGAGACATTCCTCCGACATCGCGGATCTCGTCTCAGATAGGGATCTGGACCTAGCCATTCTAACGGAAACGTGGCTCACTGAAGCCTCTACCCCGATTATGGACATACTAGTCCCCCCCAATTATCACATCATCAGGCTGGACAGGTCTCCTGGCAAGACGGGCGGGGGAATTGCATGCATTTTTAGGAGCAACCTCTCCGTTACTCAAGTCACCTCCCCCTCCCTTTCCTCCTATGAACTCCTCTGCCTCGACATCACCAGTGAGGGCAAACAAGTCTGTGCTTTACATCTCATCTATCACCCGCCTGGTGACAATCTCATATTCACTCAACAATTCATGGACCTGATCACTTCCAATGCCGGTCGGCAGACCACTCAAGTCTACCTGGGTGACTTCAATCTCCATTGGAACGATCAGAAAGACACCGTGGTGAATAGTCTCAAAACTTTCCTCAATGCGCTTGACCTCACCCAATTATGCGATAAACCAACACACGACAAAGGCGCGATACTCGATCTCATCATTGCCAAAGAGAACGCTATTCAACTGGAGGCGATTCTACCCTGCGATTGGTCAGATCACCACATTATCACCTTCTTTATCAACGAAAAAGTTAAACCTAACCCTACTCAACCAATCAAAACCAAAGCATGGAAAAGGGATTTGAAGAATCTGAATCCCTCTACCCTACCTCCCCACATCGGCAACCTCCTCCTTCCCCCTTCAGGGGCCTCAGATGTTCAATCACTGACTGACCACTACCTTGACTCTATGAACACAATAGTCAATGAAGTCGCCCCTCTGCAACTGAAGAGAGTCTCCACCAAAATCTCTAACCCCTGGTACGATGACAGACTCAATGATGAAAGGCGTAATATGCGAATGGCAGAGCGCACCTGGAGATCGGACCCTTCAGCGCTGCATCTCAAAAAGCTTAAGAACAAGAGAAATGCCTACTTTAGGAAAATAAAGCGCACAAAGTCGGACTTCTTCAGCCGCCAGTTGGACCAAGCGAAGAACAGGCCAAGAAAGCTGTTCGAGCTAATCAAGACCCAAACAAAGGCACAACCCACACAATCAAACAGCTCAACAAACGACACCCCACACTGTGAAGCCTTCTCTGCTTTCTTCAAACTAAAGACTGACAACATAAAAAATGACCTCATCATAGATGTAAGCCGATACCCCAGCCACACCAGAATGGCAGACACTCAACCTAAAAACAAGGCATCCTGGCAGTACTTCGATACCTATTCAGAAGAAGCAATATACAAACTGCTCTGCACCTTGAAGCCCTCTAATCACCTCACAGACCCTCTACCTGCTAATGCTGTAAAAGACTTTATCCCCTTGCTCCTCCCTCTCTGGACCAAGATCATCAACAGCTCTCTGCAACAAGGCCACATTCCAGACTCCCTTAAGGTGGGGCAAGTCACGCCCATACTCAAGAAACCTACAGCTGATCCGTCTGACCTAAACAACTATCGGCCCATCACCAATATCCCCACCCTGGCCAAACTGCTGGAGAAATGTGTCCAACTCCAACTAACAAAACACATTGATCAATTTGACCTCCTCAACCCTCATCAATCAGGCTTCAGAGCGAAACATAGCACGGAAACAGCTATGACACACATAATTGATGACGCCCTCCAAATTCTGGATCGCAATGAGTCCTGCCTCCTCATCCTTCTTGACCTCTCGTCAGCATTTGACACGGTCAAACATGAGAACTTGCTGGAGCTGCTAAGTACTAGAATGGGGCTATCGGGAACTGTTCTCAAGTGGTTTTCGTCTTTCCTTCACAATCGGTCTCAGAGGTTCAAGATCGACAATGTGCTATCTACACCTGTGCCTGCAGATCTAGGTGTCCCACAAGGGTCCACCCTCTCCCCTACACTGTTCAACCTCGTTATGGAACCGCTCGCCACCTTGCTTCAAGCATCCAATGTTCAATTCCATATGTACGCCGATGACACACAACTCTATCTAAAGTTACAATCCCCGGAAGATATCAAACATCTGAATTCCACGCTTATTAACACCCAATCTTGGCTGGCCGATAATCACCTCAAACTAAATGCTCTGAAAACTGAGTTCCTACTCATCACACCCCCGGCGAAAATCTCCACCACCCAAACCTGGCTCAACAACCTAACAGCACTCAATGTCCAACCTACCATTGTGGACTCGGCGAAATCCCTAGGCATCACACTCGACGCCAAGCTCAA
Organism: Lissotriton helveticus; assembly: GCF_964261635.1. Taxonomy (NCBI): domain Eukaryota; kingdom Metazoa; phylum Chordata; class Amphibia; order Caudata; family Salamandridae; genus Lissotriton; species Lissotriton helveticus. The sequence goes on along the minus strand of NC_136067.1, from coordinate 1,840,727,272 downwards.
CATGCAGCAACACGTCAGCAAAGCCACAAAAGCAGCTAATTTTCAAATTAACACGCTGAGGAAAATTAAACCCTTTCTCCCGGCCAAAGACTTCCAAACTGCTGTACAAGCTTTAGTCATCCCTAGAATAGACTACGGAATTGCGGCCCTCAGCGGTCTCCCACTAGCCACAACAGCACCCTTAAGAGCCTCCCTGAACGCTGCCGCGAGACTCATTACTGGCTCTAGAAAGCATTCGCACATATCCCCAGACTTAAAGACTCTAAAATGGCTGCCTTTTGAGGCCAGAATACATCTAAAAATTGCAGTTATGACACACGCGGCCGTGCACCACAAGGCACCCAACTACCTCGCTCAAAAGCTGTCTATATCAGGAGGTTCGAGATCCAATAGGAGTACAAAAAATCTACTCCTGAAACCTCGTAGATTCCGGAAAGTGAAAACCTACAAGCGCTCCTTCTCAGGAATGGCACCCAGGATCTGGAATGCGCTCCCTCCTGAAATCAGGCTGATCCCCTCCACTTCACTCTTCAAGAAAGAGGTGAAAACCATCCTTCTGGCCAAGATCTCCTGATCGTTATAGATGCTGGTTCAGAGACTCTTCATTGCTTGTATCACTGCGCAATATCCCCTGGCACTATACTCTACTTGTTGGGGGCACCACTACGCTACTCTCTTACTACCGACCAAGATGTGATACACGTTGGTTTACTGATTCACCTGTACACCTCTGTAGTGGGATCAATGACCTGTGCTGTCCTATATTACTTCCTTACCTGACTGTATATGGATTGGTTTTATGTATGTTTTTATTAACCTTGTTATTACCATGCTATTGACTATTATGCTGTTCCCATTATCTCTGTTGACTCCTACTGCCCCTACCCTGTCTTTGTAAAGCGCTCTGATATCTGTAAGGATCCTGTTCGCGCTATATAAAACTTTGAATAAATAAATAAATAAATAAATAAGTCATTAGCTGTTTGGCTAATGACTGCCTTTACAAAAGTAAAAGGTAGTCATGTTGTTTTCAGCTTGAGTTTCCCTGTGTTCTGCGTTGTGCCTTCCAATATACAAAAATGTTGGGTTTGGTATTTTTCTCATACACATTAGCACTTTAGTAAAGTGGTATTAGGTAAGGTAAGTATTTTTAGTGTATATATATATATAATGTATTTATTTTAAATACGGAGTGTTGGACCCGGCCCTTTTTGGCAGGTTCACCCCGAATCTTTTTGCTTTTTCCTAGCCTATTTCTGTAACCTGGTGTTGGTGATTTAAGGCATCTGCGCACTTTTTCACTGTGGTACAGTGTAAAGTGCGTGAGCTCTCTGTGTATGTGTGAGAGTGACCTGCCCTCCCATAGGAATGAATGGGGAATACGTGTAACCATGGTAGTTCCTGATGTGTGGGGAGTGCAGGGTCGAGTTTGGTGTGTGCGAACTCGTGAGATTGAATGCTGCGTAATGATGTATGCGGCATGAATGTGTCTAGTGTGGAAGTACCACTTCTAGACATGGGTGTGCGTGTGTAGTGAGTGTGCTGACACGCGATTGGCTGGAGCCTGGCTCCAGGAGTCTGAATGGGTCTGCCCAGTGGTGAGATGCTGATGTGAGGGGAGGGGTGCACCTGGGTCCTGAATAGGGCTAGGCTTACCCCACACAATGCTGGCTCCGCCCCCTGTGGTGCGTCTAATGTCCCTAGCCCTGCCAGTGAATAGAGTGAGGGGCTGAGCACATCAAGAGTGCTCACAAACCAGCTGCGCCTGGTTTTTCGCCCACCCTGTACCTTTAGACAAAGGAATTCACTGTTTAAAAAGGGGCTGTGTCCCCTAACAAAATGTTCTTGTTTCTGACTTGAATCCTGCCAGTGGCGTGCGGCTGCTTGGGCCCAGGGGAAGGCTTGCCTCCCTGGGCCCTGCCCAGCCCCTGGATACCTGATGGACCTGGGTGCCTGTAGGGTCTTTTCTTTCTTGGGGTCCTCTTTGCTTCACTTTGCCCCCAGGACCTTTTTTCTTTGAATCCTGAGCTGCCTGTGACCCTTCTTGATGCAGGGGTCACCTCTGCGGACTTGTGGGGCTGTCCGTGCCCCCAGCGCGATGTGAGCGCTTTATTTGGGCTGTGCAGCATGGAACTGCTCTCTGTCCTGCCCTTTTATGCCTTGCAGGTGCCACCCTGCATTATGCCCGCCTTTAATTATTTTTATTGATGGGAGCCACCGCATTTATTTAATTATCTAACGGGTGCTCACTCTGTTTCTACTTTTTTTTTTTACAACCGAGGGTGCCCACCCCTCGTTATGCCCCTTTGTTTCACCGCCGTGGCCCGAGCCGTTTTTAATAATGGCCGCTGTGTCCGCAGCCCGCCTGGTTGTGGGCGGGGCCGTGGACGGAAGAGGAAGCTTGTGAGAGAGAGGTCGGGAGCCCACCCCGCCTCCTCGAGTGCCGGTGAGAAGCTCCGGTCCCGAGATGGGGGACCGGGTGAAGGGGCCGGCGTGAGCGCGTGGACGCGGGGCTCCCATGCGGAGAGGAGAGCCCCGCGATTGCCACCGAGTGAAGCGCTGCGCTGCGAAACCGGGAGGAGTAATGCCGGTCCCGCAGCAGAGAGAGAAGTCCCACGCTGCCTGCCCAGAGGAGCCCCGACGGAGGACAACAGCCCGTTGAGTGGACACGGGCTGGGGGGGCCTCCAGGCAGGTGTTAGTGCCAGTCAAGGGCACCGAGTCAGAGCGGCCCCGTGCTCTCAGTGGGCTGCTCCAACGTGTTGGGGCATTGTTTCTTTTGTTTAGAGCCTACGTGGCTCTCACGTGGTCGTGGGCAGTTGTGCTGCAGAGCCTACGAGGCTCCCACGGTTGGCGCAGTCTTTAGCCTAGAGCCAGAGGGCTCCAACATGATTTATTTGCTGAGCCTAGATGGCTCCCGCATTTGGGCATAGCTTTACCCAGAGCCTAGAGGGCTCCTAAAATGTGCAGCATTGGTCAAGAGCCTAGAGGGCTCCAACGATGGGCAAGAGCTTATTTCAGAGCTAGAGGGCTCCAATCCTGGGGACACCTTACTTTTAGAGCCAGAGGGACCAGTTTTGCGCAGTCCTTGTTCTTAGTTCCAGTGAGGGCCCTGTCGCAGTTTTGGCTGATTCCCAGCTGCCCAGCAATTAGTGGGAAGCTGCACCGTTTAGGCGCAATTTGAGAGTCCTTGTGTGGGACAGAGATGACACAGTGGCGCCAGGCCTGCTACAGCTGCGCAGCACTTAGCGCCAGCTGCAACGTTTAGCCCCTGTGGGTGTTCTCAGCTGACCAGCACTTAGTGGGCAGCTGCAACGTTTAGGTTTGCGCCGGTGGCGCACCCCTGACTGGCGCTGCGATGGCAGCGCGCCCTGACATTTTGGACACAGGGCATTTGAGCCCCTTCTTGGGATGGCCAGTTGGCCAGGGGGCTGGTATGTGGGTAGGGCGCAAGGCCCTAATGTGATTTTTGCGCAATGTGATTTTGCTATGTTTATGATAGTAATTGCCCAAGGTGATGTGTGCGCAATGTGATTATGAGTTTATTTCACCTATGTAGGTTTATGCTAGTGAGATGTTTTCACTATGTGAGTTACGCCCCTAAATATGATTTATTCTTAGGAGGCAGAGTCTGATGTGTTTAGACTAGTGAGGAGATTGCCTACTGTATTTTTACCGGTTAGGCCCAAATGTGAGTTATGCGTAATGTGCTATGCCATTATGCCTGTGACACCTCTGAATGTGTTTTATGCATTATGTGTCTTACCTACACCCCTGAATGTTTTTATGCATTATGTGTTTTCCTGTGCTGCACCTCTGAATGTGTTTTGATGCATCATGTGCCTTGTTCTTGCACCGCTGAATGTATGTTTATGCATCATGTGTTTTCCTTCCCTACACCTCTGAATGTTGTGATGCATCATGTGTAATGTGTTCTTGCCTAGACCCCTAAATGTATGGTGATACTTAGGTGGTTGTTCTTTCTAGTACAGGTGTACTAGTGAAGCCCAGGTTCCCTGAGTAATATTCTCCTAAGGTGGTTAGGGTTGCGTAGGTGGTACTTACCTGTTACCAGTGATTACTGGTTGTGTGCTAAAGTGATTATTATTCTATGATCTACAAAGTGCTATTTCTAACAGTATTTCTAGTTCTAAAGTGCTTATTCCTGACAGTGGTCCAGGTGGCCCTGTCTTGTACATAATCCCTTGTGAATATTGCCCGTGCCAGTTGGCACAATGTATATTGTGTGATTACTATCTGATGTGTTTTGACAATACAAAAGTTATTTTTATATAACCTTGTGTGGAGTTCCTTTTGTGGTGTGCCTAGGATGTTGTTGCTGTTGTGTGCGTGCGCAAATGCTTTACACATTTCCTCCGGGCTAAGCCTGTCTGCTCGTGCCAAGCTACCAAGGGGGTGAGCAGGGGTTATCTTGGCGTGTGACTCCCTTGCCCTGACTAGAATGGTGGTTTCTCCCTGGCTTTGGCGTAAGCCTTAGCCAACCAGAAATCCCAGTTCTAACACGGAGTACCTCAGTATCAAAAACAATGTTTACAAAGTAAACATTTAGAAAAATTGGAAATACACTATAAGACACTATATTTTATAAATATAATGTGCTTAAGTGTATTTTCAAATTTTAACAATTAAATATGCTGAAAAAAGTGTACAGAATAGCGCCTTAATTACTAAAACCACTACTAAAACAAACGCAGTTCCCCATAATGTGCTACCTAAATATAGAGAAATTTATAATGAAAATGGTAACCGTACACATTTTTCATTGTACCACAGTAGTATCACGCTACTTTGTATTTTTTAAACCAAATATATCAAACTTATAAATATTTGGCAATACCTATTGCCACTTTACTAAAGTATTATTGGGTAGGGCAAAAATGCCAAACCTAATACTTACCTATATCGACAGATGCAGAACACAGCCAAAGAGTACCTAAAAAATTATGCCTGCCTTTAATAGTAGAAAGTACAAATGATGAACGGGTGCTGAACAATGTCAAACACTCATCCCCAGTACAGAGATCTAGACCTAAATCCATCAATTTTAGGCTGGTTCCAAACTGGGGTGGTGTGGTGAACAAAAAAAACATGGATTAAACACAGATCTGTGACTGGTGGTGAATGTTTGCATTGTTGAGCATTCCGTCCATCATCTGTTCTTTTTACTTTTGTAAAGGCAGTCATTAGTCAATCAGCTAATCGATTGACATCACTATGTACGGTAGTGGTACAGCGAAATACACCCACATTTCACTAAACAAATGCACAAACATATCTCACAACATTTAAATCAAGTAAAACGTATAAAATATTTACACTACTTACCTGCACTATTCAAAGTAATTATTTTCGCATCATAATATGTAATCCTGCCAAGTTTTAACAAAATCCAAATTACTGTTTTCGCGATATGCAAACCACAAAAGTATAAGTAAATTACATTGGATTTCAGCTCGTTTTGCGCTCGCCACAATTTGCATATTAGAATATATATTTTGGAGATATAACATTGACATCTTTTCACACACTTTATCAGTATGTTTCCTTTAATTTACACACTCCACTTTATGCCATTCTACTGTAAAACTGTTCACTTTATGCCACTCCACTGTATGCTATTTAGAGCATGCTTCTCCAGTTTACAATACTACAGTATACGCCACTACACTGTACGCTTATCCACTGTACAATACTCCACTCTACTCCACCCAACTCAACTATACGCCAGTCCAATCTACACCACTATACTTAGTGCTATTATACTGTTCCCCGCTGTAATCTATTACACTTTTGTGTATGCCAGTTCACTGGACGCCTCTAAACTGTACAGCGAGCAACAGTACGCTATTCCACTATATGCTATTCCACTATTTATTTATTTATTTAGAAGTTTTCTATAGCGCTAACAAGACCCGAAGGTAGCAGAGCGCTTTACAGTAACAGGTGTGACAGGGTGAACAACAAGACATGTAACAAGTAGAGGCAGTCCAATATTGGGGGAGGGAAAGTGCGTAACAGTGGGACTTTTGGTGTAAGGATACATAGCTAACACATAGTTCAGTGGGAGATCCTGGTTATCTGGGACCTAGGGAGCGGATGAGGAACAAGGATTTGAGTTGGTTCTTGAATTCCGCATAGGACGGTAGAGTTCTGATATGTGGAGGGATAGAGTTCCAAATTTTGGGGGCATTTCCAGTGAAGGAGCAGTCCGCAGTTTTCTTCTTTCTGGTTTTTGGAAGGATGAGCAGCAGGGAGTTGGAGCTTCTCAAATATCTGCTTTGGCCTGCTTTTTTGAGCTTGGTTGCCAGGTACTCAGGTTTACCGGTGTGGAGGGCTTTGTGGGTTAGGCAGGCCGTTCTGAAGGAGCTACGCATTTCCACCGGAAGCCATTCAAGTTCTTTGAGTGCTGGGGAGATGTGGTCGAATTTTTTGCATCCTGTGATCATTCTTGCTGCCGCATGTAGTGTTGTTTTTAGTGGCGCCAAGTGTGATTTGGGGATACCTGTAAGGATTGAATTCCCATAGTCCAGTCTAGATAGGACTAGAGATTGTGTAGCTAGTTTAAGATCCTTGTTGGGAATGAAAGGTTTGATTTTGTTCAGCAGTCTGAGGTTGAAGAAGGCACTTTTTGCCGAGTTCTTGATGTGGTTTGTCAAGGTGAGTTTGGGGTCTAGGGTGAAACCCAGAGATTTGACGGAGTCCGTTGGCGTGAGAGAACCTTTAAGAGCATCGATCGACTTCAGCCACTCCGTGACTTGAGGGTTGTCTTCTTTGTTTGATATGAGAAGGGTTTCGGTCTTGTCGGGATTGAGTTTCAGGTGGTTTTTTGTCAGCCAATCTTGAACATCTTTTAAGACAGCATTTAGTCTATGGATGTCGTTGGGTGAAGAGGTTTCCAGGTAGATCTGCGTGTCATCCGCGTAGAGGTGGAAGAGGATGTTGGCATTCCTGAGTAGTTTGGCGAGCGGTTCCATATAGATGTTGAAGAGCTGAGGAGAAAGTACTGATCCTTGGGGGACACCCTTGTTGACTTGCTGTGTTTCGGAGGTGAAGTTCTTCAGTTTTATTATTTGCGAGCGGTTGTGGAGAAAGGAAGAAAACCAGTCAAGAACTACCTCGCCGAGGCCGGCTCTTACTTGCAGAGTTTTGATGAGGAGCTTATGGTCTACCGTGTCGAACGCTGCGGATAGATCGAGGAGTATGAGAAGGCAGCACTTGTCAGCGTCAAGAGAACCGTGAATGTCGTCTATGATGTTCAGCATTGCGGTTTCTGTGCTACGACCTTGTCTGAAGCCAGATTGGAGGGGGTCCAGGAGATTGATGTTATCCAGGTGATGAGTTAGTTGCAGGAGCACGCAGCGTTCCAGTGTTTTGGCGAGTAGAGGGAGGTTGGATATCGGTCTGAAATTGTTCAAGTCTGTAGAGTCAAGGCCGGGTTTTTTCAGCAAAGGAGTGAATTGTCCCATTTTTAGACAGTCGGGGACCACTCCGCTTTGTAGGGAGCTGTTTATGATTTTGCCCCATATTGGTGCTAAGGTGAGCTTCATTTTTTTGACAAGTGAGGGGGGAATGGGGTCTGAGATGTGAGCTGATGGTTTGGAGGTCGAGATTAGCGAGATTATCTCCGTTTCCTGCACGTGGCGAAAGCTTAGCCAAGGTAGGGGAGGGGGGCCGGAAGGGAGGGCCTGAGGGATGGTCGTGTTGCTGATGTCTAGAGATAGTTCGATTTTTAGGACCTTGTCGTTGAAGAAGCTTGCGAAGTTGTCGCATAGTTCTTTGGACGCCTGCAGGGGTGAGGGCAGAGGCTTGGATGTTTGGTGTCTGATTATGTTGTAGAGTTCCTTAGGTCTGTTTTTGGAGTTGGCAAGTGCCTCTCGGAAGAAGTTGGATTTCTTGTTTTTGATATGGTTGTTATACTTCTTTCGGGCTGTTTTTAATTGTAGGCGAAGGAAGGTTGTTGGGTTGTTTCTCCACTTTCTTTCTTTGGCTCTCAATGTTCTTCTTTCTGCGTTGAGGTCCGAATTGAACCAGGTTCTGGACGGGGTGGTACGGCTTCTTTTGAGCTTTGGAGGAGCTAGATTATCGAGAATGGAGACTAGCTCAGAGTTGTACTGGTCAATGAGATCGTTGGTCGAAAGGTGTGGAGAGTTGTCTGGGAGAAGTGAGCTTAGCTGCCCTTCTAGAATGTCTAGGGGGACTTGAGAGAGGTTTCTTGACCATTTGGGTGGGTCTTGGGGAGGTTTGAACGGGATGATAGGGTGATTAATGTGAAATAGGATCATATGATGATCTGACCAGTCAACGGGAGTATGTGGTTGATCGTGATTGAATTCTTTTGTGCAATGATGGCGTCCAGTGTGGCTCCTTTGTAGTGTGTCTCCTCGGTGCAATGTTGAGTGAGGTTGTTATCTGCGAGGAGGTTGGATAGCGATCTAATTAGAGGGTTGCGGGTTTCATTCCATCGGAGATTTAGGTCACCAAGAATTAGGTTTTTGGAATCACCGAGAGCGTCTTGAGCGATCAGGTTGGATAGTTGGTCTCCAAACTCATTGTTTCTGCCCGGGGGGTGATAGAGTAGATGGCAAAATATAGAATCATTGTCTTTGGTTTTGATGGAAACGGATAGACATTCAAATGAGTTGTATTCAAAGGGGGAGGTTTCTGTGATGATCCAGCTGTCCTTGTGGATGATAGCAACTCCACCTCCTCGTTGTTCTATCCTGTCTTTGGAGATGAGGGAGAATCCCGGAGGAACCAGCATGTCTAGGCAGGGGGGAGATGACTTATTTAGCCAGGTCTCAGTGAGGAACGCAACATCTATGTCGTGTGTGAGGATGGCTTCAGCTATGTCCGTTGCATGTAAAGAGGCCGATCTGCAGTTGATTAGGAGGCAGTTGGTGATTCTCTCCTGCATGCTGGTTGGTTTGTCTTTAGCTTCTCTGGGTATGGCGGTGAGGACAGGTAATCTTTGTCGTTTGAGGGTGAGTTGATCTTTCCGATAACCAGTGATTACTTGGATTTTGGATTTAGGTGAGACTGAGATGGGAGAGTCGTAGAACCTGGCTAGTAATGTTGCTTCTCTGTCTGACATAGGCGCTTCTGATCTGAGTGGTCTAGTGGTCAGGTGTTTAGAGCAAGGTGGGATGTGAGATGAGGTAGTGGTCGGGGGCCTAGTCCATGGGGCTCTGGAGAGTTCAGGTTTCTTGGGACTGGAAGCCAGGCCCTTGGGATAGGGATCGATCGGGTGAGCGTTGAGGGCTCCTGTGGGCCCCTGGGTGATGCTGTCGTTGGCGAGGAGGGGCGATTGGGGAGGGGTATTGGGATGTTTGGAGGGATTATATTGTGCATTTTGGGGTACTGTGGGTCCCTGGGTGGTGTTGTCGTTGGTGAGGAGAGGCGTTCGGGGAGGGAGTTTAGGGGGAATACAGGCTATACCGAGGTTGAGGAGTATTTCAATTAGGCCTTGGGTGATGGAGTCGACCTGTTTTTCCAAGGCTGTGAGCCGCTTAGTAGTGGAATCAATGGGGGGGTTGTGGGCAACTGCAGTGGGGCCGAGCGTGTTGTAGTGCGAGGGAGTGGGTTGGGAGATAGGGATCGGGGTAGAGGGCGGGGGTTGTGTGGGAAGAGGGCTGGGTGAGATATTGGACATGGGCGGGAAGGGGGGAGGGTCAGGATGAGGATAAGACGGGGGACGTTTGAGAGTGGGGGGATATTCGAGGGGAGGCTCGTTGGCTGTGAGCTGCCAGTTGACCGGGGGGTGATTGTCCTCGGAGGTGGGAGAGTGGGGGGGGATATTCGAGGGGAGGCTCGTTGGCTGTGAGCTGCCGGTTGACCGGGGGGTGATTATCCTCGGTGGTGGGAGGTATCTATGGGGGGAGAGGTGGTAAGGGGGGGTGGAGGAGGGTGAGAGTTGGCTTTCCTGTAGGTTGTGGATGGGTGGGCGTGGGGGGTGGGATGTGGCGTGTTGGGAGGGAGCCTGACGGGCTGTATGTGGATCGAGGGGGGTCATGTCGCGGTCTTCTCTGTCTGTAGAGGGAGTGGACGGTGAGGGTGTAGATGCGAGGTGCGGCGGGGAAGGGAGGGCTGACTTGAGAGAGGGGAATAAGGAGTCAAAAGCTTCCAGGTTATCATTGTTGGCTTGTATGAGGACTGTGCCATTGGTGAAGATAGTCACGGTAGTATAGCCCTTGCCAACTGATCTGAATGGAAGAATCGTAGTTAGTTTGCAGCTGTGAGCAGTGGAGGTGGTTTTGGCGATGAACATCCGCGTTCTAATTGTGGAGACCCAATATTCGGGTCTTTCTGTGTGGAATATTAGGTCCATCTTCATCGGTCCTACGGAGGTCGAGTGGTAGATGTCAGTGATTAGGGTTTCTTCATGTTTGCGGATGAGTTTTTGCTTGACAGTGCGTCGAAGCTTTGTAGAGAGGAGGGGGGGGAAGATGATGGTGTAGGAGTTCCGACTGTGAGGTTTGAGGTGGGCAAGTGTTACTGGCGGAGGAGGGGGAGGTTGGTCCCGGGCCATGGTGAGGATAGAAGAGGGGGGAGAGTCTGGTGAATTGAGATGTGCAGCTAGGAGCTTAGGAGGCCCAGCGTGACGAGCCGAGGTGTTCCCGTAGAGTGTTGAGGTTGATGTTCCAGGCCGATGGCGAGGGTCTTAAAGCCCGTGTGGTACTGCTAAGGAGTTTGCGGTGATCGGTTCCAGTTGGTAGTTAGACCTTTGTAGGCTAGCGTCTTGAGAATGGAGTGAGAATGGGGGCTCTGATCAGGAGAGGACATGCAGAAAGCCTCCCAGACGTACACACCAACAGCCAGCTCCGTGAGGGATCTGGTCTAACGCAGTACTAGGTTGCTTGTTAATAAGCTCTAACAGCCATGATCATTCTGATAGAATTGTACCCTGTCTGGCGTGAAGGTAAGGAGTTTAGGTCTGCAGGACCTCCTTGGTCATTTTTGAAGGAGTGGTTGAGGATAGAGGGAGAGGTCTTCCGTTGACCCCCTGTTAAATGCCCCTCATGAGTTTCACAGTCATAACTATGTTCCACTACCTGAGCGTGTACTATCCCAGTGTGTGCTACTCCACTCTACGGCACTCCAATGTACCGAAATACAGTATACACCACTGGACTGCGACACAATCCACTGTATGCTATTTCACTTTACAAGGCTACATTTTGTGACACACCATTAAACCACACTAAACTGTATGTCACTAAATTCTACGCTTCTATAATTAACCCTAGTGAGTTGTACGACACTCTACTGTACGCTACTCCACTACATGGCACTCTGTACATCTGAATACTTACCAACTTAGAACTCAACTTTATTACACTGCACACTACTGAATTCTACAGTACTCCACTGTATCACACTTCAGTTTATGCTGCTCCACTATATGCTATAGCACTGTACAGTATTAACTGTACCACACTGTAGTGTACGCCATTCCACTCTGCACCACTGTACGGCACTCCAATATATGTCACTCGATTTTTCGCAATTTATCTTTACAATACTGCACTATACCACACTCCACTTTACGTTAAGCCCACTGTACACCACTCAACTGTACCCCACTTCACTGTATGGCACTCCAATGTACCCCACTCCAGCATCCGCTATTCCAGTTTACACCACTCTACTGTACCACACTCTACTATACGCAGCGCCGGATTGGTAACGCGGGCACTCGGGCAATGCCCGAGGGGCCGGTGTCCAGTTCCAGCAGTGGGCTGCTTTTTTTTTAGCAGTCTGAGGGGTGATTTGGCGGTTTTTGTGCGTTGTTCCGATGCCACCAGCAGCCAGTGGGTGCCTGAGTGGCCTCAATTATCTCGCTTTTATTAAAGGGCAGAGGTGTCACTCCCTTTCTCTCGCTGGAGCCGGCCCATTTACATATGCATATTGAGCGGGGCAGGGGGCCGGAGCAAAAGTGGCCTCACTTGTATTCTAGTGTGTTTCACCAGTGCAAACTAGTCCGAGCCTTTTTTTTTCGCACCCGCCCCCTTTTTTTTTTTAAATAAAAGTTCGCCGAAGCAGCGTTTTGCAAATGTAATATGTAAATGTGGGCCACTTTTTTTCATCTTGCCCGGGCCGATTTTTAATCCCAATCCAACCCTGACTATACTTCACTTAACTGTATGCAATTTTAGTACACCACATTCCAATATATGCCCCTACACTGTACAACATTCCACTGTATAGCACTCCACTGTACGCCAGTGCAGTGTAATCAAATACACTCTACAATATTTACAAGACATAAATCCACATTACCACACTCCACGGCATGCTATCCCACTGCAGTGTACGCCACTCACAGACCCTGTGAACCAGAACACATGCAACTCCAGAATGGTTTTGGCCTATTCGGGCATCTTAGTATGGTGCAGCTTAGTCGCCTAACTAGGCTTCGTCTGTAGAGTGCAACCAGTCTAGGTTGCTTGTGTTCCCTTTTAGAGACCCGCTTGGCAGTTCAGGATAGACTATTCTCATGAGGAGCAAGGTAAGCACTGATTTGCAGGGCCTCTAACTAGAGTGGTATAATGAGTGAAAAACGATGGACTGGAATGTGACTCCGAGCGATCATCAATGTCTAAGATTAATTCGAACATTTCATCCCTCACCTTGTTGTTTGTTGCAGGACTAACTAATGAAACTGTGCATGAAGTATGCACAGAAAGTATACATACGCTAACTCCTGAGAATGGCCATCATCTAACCAGTGAAAGTGGATATGGATTAGGTACTGACATGAGGCATAAACTAGCTACTGACTATCGATTATCAATGCTGTTTGTGCGAGTGCTTACGCCACTGCATAGTGGGATACCAATGAGAAGCATAAGAGAGTTTCTAACATTACATGTACAACGCTGTGCTCAAGAGAGTTAGCCACACTATCCACTGGAAAGCTATGAATGTTGAGCCTTAGCTGGTTATTAGTAGGTCATCAACACATTCCATGGGAAAATTACAAACACGGTGCAGTAGAAATATCAATGCTGGGCACCAGGAAGCTACCAATGCTGCACTTGGAACACTTGTAAGCAACACGAAGTGCCCAAACCACAGTGGTTTGGGCACTTCGTGTTGCTTACTATTGATATTAGGTCTAGCCCTCACCACATAAAGGACCTAACCCCTTTTGTTCGCACTTGGAACACTTAGCAGCTCTGCTCATGAGCAAGCTTGCTATCAACACTTTGCCTGGAAAAAACAAAATAATTCTGCATGTGAGAACTAAACCGCGGAGATAAAACAGTGAGCTGGACAGTTACTACCACTGTATGACAGAAAACACATTTCTAATCACCTTACTGCTCTGCATTAACTGCCCATCCACAAAGTCACCCTCTTTAATGCCATCGATATTTTCCAGAGAGAAAGGCCTGGCTTTTGTCCAACTTTTTTTAGCTCGCGTTTTCTAGACTCAGCTCACAGATCCAGCCATGAGGAAAGGAGGCCATTCTTTCTTATTCTTGCAGGCAAATAGATTTAATTTGTTGCGGTCTTCTCTCAGTCATTTCTCACTAATAATTGTTCCTTAAAGCCCTTAAAACGTAGCTTCTTAGCACTCTTTTTGATACCTTGCGCTTGAATATCTACTCAGCTATCCTTATGGCCCCAGGATATCTTGTTGATGTCACCACGCCCTTAGTACGTACAACTACTACTAAAGCAACACTGCTCCTGAGGAAGCCAGCTACACTGGTCTCAGGCCAAGTACAGACTGGGCCTGAGATATGTACCGTCAATGGTCACTGGCTGGGTCTTAGCCTGGGCATCAGATAAGTAAATTACTATTGATCAGAGAAGTAATGGCCAGGCCCCTGTGACTGAGACAGGTACAGACCTTGGGTCGACTGTTAGTACAGATACAGTAAAACACACAGCTCCTGGCACAGCACAGCCCATAGGATGGAAAGCATAGGCAATGCAAGTTCAACTAGCTGCTAAATGTTGTGATAAGTTACAAAGGCCATAACAGGAAGCTCACAACACTTGAAAGTATCCGGGAGAGATACACGTGTGTCAAATATACCGCAGGCATTTACAGGCTCGCACCACTGACAATCCACCTGGACATAAGGAAAATGTCATGTCATTTAGGGGTTAACCCTTGACCTGATGTGTGATATATTGATTATTCTGAAAGTATTATCTCAAATTAGAGAATGTTAAGAGCTAACATTGATATCCGTTTATAGCTGGAATGCCATGGGCCCCAACTTAATGATTCAGAAAAGGGGGTGGTGATGAACAGAGTGTCTGAATTAAGCAGACCACTCTTACCCAGTCCAAAGATCAGGGCTTGATCCATCACCGTTTTTTATCTCACTGCACCATCCCAGCTCAGAACCTGGCTACATGCAAATTAGTCTGTTCCTGTCCCAGTGCATGATGGGAACAGGGCAGACCAAACTACCAAGCCAATTCTTATACTGGGAAGGAAACAAGCTTCCGGGGACCGGTTTCTGGCATACCTAGTTTGGTGGTAAAATACCGCTGTGACTGGGGTACAGTGGACTCCTGAGAACATATGCCCTGGCGCCACTGCATCTTCTGAATACCTGATTGCACTGCCCTGGCCACACGCATCCCAAAGGCTGCTTCAGGATGTACACTTTGAGGCCTGAGTGAATGTTCTGGGTGTCCATAGGATGGGCAGCTTCTTAGAGGTACCTTTATTTCAAACAGACAGATGCCAAAGAGTATTCTGATCTGATAATCCCGTAGCTGGCTGCCCAGCCATGCCTGGGCCGCTCTGACAACCTCCTGGCATCTCCCATGTTGCTGAAGCAGTATTCTTTGATCATGCCCAGTCTGTTTACTATATTATAGCTCGAGCCTCCCAAACATAACATGTCTTAGGGAAAAAAGACTGAACATATTTTGGATATGTGCCCCTCAAGCAAAGATCAGAGCCCAGATCAGCTGGAATCAAAGTCGGCAAGTTATCCGCTTGAGGCCTAATGATGCGCACGGAAACTTTGAGGGCAGCTGCAGGTCTCGGTTCCATGCAGTGAAAAGCACATGTTGTTCCGGAAGCACGAGGACACCGAGATATCGGGTGACCGCGCTGTGCCCAGCTAGAGCAGCCCTCGCGCGCTCTCTGCTGGGCCTGCAGCAGCTGAGGCTCAGTGACAGATGGTTGGGTTTACACTCCAGGTCCGTAGTGAGCAGCATGCAAGGCTTCACTAGGGCTGGGCGACGCTCAGTGACAGCGCGAGGGGGTAAGGGGGTGATTGGGGTTTAATACAAGCACGACGCGCGCGGGCCCCGTGGAGGGGTTCACATCAGTCACCTCAGCAGCTGCAGCTGAGGAGACAAAGCAGAGCGGAAACTGCCAGTACCAGCTGCCAAAATGTGGGCGGGGCCAGCTGACTCAGCCAACGAGCACAGTCACATGGGAAAATACCGGGAAGCAGGGCGTGTTTATAAATCACAATTTCTCGAACAGTCGGCTTACAATTAAAAGACACGAATCACGCACCCATACCTATGCAAGGGCACGAGAACGGCGGAAATATTTCAAGAGCCCTCAACTGTTAGCAAATTTAGGTGTAAATAAATCACTATCAAATTGAGGCGGTGCGCTTCGCTCTAAATTGGAGAGGGGATATCTAAATTGTCGAGGGGGGATATCACTCTCTAAGACTGACGCCACACCTCCAACAGTCGAGTCGAGTTAATTCACATGACAATGCTGCAAAATGCGTTTATTCAGCCATTCATGCATTATTTGCTATCTTTAAAAATATCCCATACTAATGATAAAATACTTGCAAAAAAAATAACGATGGTTAAATTGTTCTGAAATGTTTTTCTCTCGTAATGCACACTGAAAAATAATATCAAGGATATTTCCCTTCTAAGGATGCAAAGCTGTCCGAAGAAAGCTACTGCATGTTGGGTGCCCGACTGGAACATTGTAGCCAACAAGAACAGGTCAAATCATTTTCACGTTGACACACCCACTTTCACAAGATTCAGGAGTCTTATCTCTTTGGTCACATTGCAAATTGCACGATTTATTACTTGATGGTGTCACCTACGTCAGAGGCAAGAGTTGGTTTAATCGGTTGCGTAGAATAACAAGCATTTACAATGCAACGGTTTCGCCTTTGGAAATGTTAAAGCTATTTGCAATGTAAATGACAATGCCATTTATTTATCTGTTTTCAAAACCAACACATAAATACAAATGTTGCCATTTACAATGCCAATAGCTCAAACTTTTCCAAAGGCGAAACCGTTGCATTGTAAATGCTTGTTTAAATAGGTGTTGGCTTTGAAAATATATAAATTAATAGCATTGTTATTCACAAAGCCAATAGCTTACACTTTCCTAATGCGAGTCCTATTGGCTATGGCAATGCTTGTTGGTAGCAAGCAAGGACAGTGCTGTTGTGGTGCTGAGTGATGATGTGGTTGGGCTGAGTGATGTGGTGGTGTATTAGAGTGATGTGGTGGTGTATTAAGAGTGATGTGGTGGTGTATTAAGAGTGATGTGGTGGTGTATTAAGAGTGATGTGGTGGTGTTCCTGAGTGGTGTGGTGGTGTCCCAGAGTGATGTGGTGGTGTCCCAGAGTGATGTGGTGGTGTCCCAGAGTGATGTGGTGGTGTCCCAGAGTGATGTGGTGGTGTCCCAGAGTGATGTGGTGGTGCCCCTGAGTGATGTGGTGGTGCCCCTGAGTGATGTGGTGGTGCCCCTGAGTGACATGGTGGTGTCCCTGAGTGATGTGGTGTGTGAGGGTGTGTGTGGAGGCAGATGAAATTGTAGCAAACTGTGCCTGGCATTGCAAACTTTCAAGCTCAAATCAGATGTTTCGAATGACGAGGCAACAGAAGGCGCAGAAAAACAGCGGTATTTCATAGACATATTGAAGAGTGCCTGTCTGGTGGCTTAGTGGATTAATGCGTCCACTGTTGTGGTCTGTGTTTGACCTAATGGTCACAGGTTCAAATCTTTCAACTTGTTTTTAGCCACATAATTGATATGAGGGATTTCTGGCTGAAAACACAGTTTTGGGGCATGCCTCCTGAGCACACCCCTTCTCCTCTTCTTCTCGTGTCAGTAAGTGGTTCCTCATCAGAAATGGGAAGTCACCAGACTGTCTTTGGGCAGGATCTGCAGGGCATAAAATGCTTAATTCACAGGGACATCGACTGCGGTGCCTAAACGTGCCTCTGCAACATAAAGTTCAGAAGATACGAAGAAGGGACATTCCACTCTCTTCTGAGACCGTCGTAGAAGTAGATGACTCTAAGCTCCCGAGAGACCAACACCACAAACATCCAAACTCGCAACAACGACAGCCGGATTCTCTGCTGATTTTTTTCTACCCTATCATACCAGCTTTTTGTAGCAAGAGCTACAACGAGACAAACAGAAGTGCTGCATAAACGGAAAAGGTCAGTGCACAATTCGCAGCCAGTTTAGCTCGCTGAGGAACACAGGCACACATGTGTACAGTATCAGGCAATGCTGGCCTGTGAGAGTGCCAAGGTGTCGGAGACCCTGGTATACATTATGAAAGCCTGCTTCGGAGCAGTGGACAGCCAGTGCCACCTGGAGATCACAGAACTGCTGCAGCCCCCGCGCAAATTGATTTCATGCTGCATCCATCATTTTTGCTGAAAGGTTTCCTTTCCCTTTAATTTTGTCACAGATATTACAAGAATAATGTAATGTATACATTTATTTCCCTTTCCCTCGTGTAATTGAAACAGGTTTCCCCTATTGCTTTTAAGGTAGCACCTGTAAATTAAGTTTACACAAAGCGAGACGGTAATGAGAAAATTGAAAAATCAATGCACAAGACTCGAAAACCACCTTACGGTGTGCAGCACGCAGAGAAATTAGTTTCCGCTTTGTGTTTTTTTGTTGTCGTTTTATTTTGTTTTTAGAAATTAACAACAAAAATGCTTCAGGAAACATGCAAAAAATGTTCTACTTGCATTACAAATAGTAGAACTAACTATTTTACATACATGTTATGTCGTGGGGATGTGTCACAGCTTGCGCACACTGACGCATTTGTGTCAAGGATTCAGTCATAGGGCAGAGTTCGAGATCTGGTTGTTTGAGTAGGATCACATGTAGTTTGGAGAGTGGGTAATATGCATGTGCGTAAATATTTCAGTGCACGCGTGTTAAAATGAGCATTAGACCAGTGAAATATCGGGCGCTTCTCTGAAAACAATGGGTGGCAGAGGGCCAAAGCGCCATCTGCATCGACATACTGTGCTCGTGTTTCTGTTTCTCCTCTTTAGTTTAGTTCCTTCTAGCCTCAGTGGATTGAATGTTCCAATAACATTACAGTCCTTCTGCCTCAGGAAGGAAGAACAATACCAACAGGAAAATACCCTGGCACAATCTCCTCCACATAAGGGGTAGTACGGTGAAGGAAATACCAATAATGGAGGATGGTCTTTCAGTCTGAGCACTTCCTTCAGATAGCAGAGCTTTTTCTGTTGCCACTCAACTCAGATCCTGAGTGTATGGGGAGTCGGTATTGTTGAGAACATACAAGCTAGAAGGCCCTGGAAAGGTTGTATGAAGGCATCACGCATGCCATTACAATGCATGCCATAACAACACGGCATGAGTTTCTACCATGCATGCCTTTACCATGCAAACCTTTACAAAGAATATGCCTTTACCACGAAAATGTATTTATTTCACAGGTAACTATAAAGTCTTTTCATATATATATGTTAAAAAAAAACACACCAGGCACTCACTAAGTTTTCGTTTCAACCAGCATATATTGCACCATTCAGATGCACTTTGGGTAATGCCTTCCGCAGTGTTTGCAACATAAACGAAGCGGGCTGAACTTAAATGCTTTCACTTGTCCTCATTCCGGGAACTACGTCAGTCATCAAAGTAGGACTGCGCCATTCAAAAATGCAATTCGGTCTTTTAGCCCGCAATGTCAGAGCGATGGTATATGTATCACAAGTTCCACATCCTATATTTTACTAATCACAGTCTCAGCCTTGGACCGGCAATTTAGATCACTTTTGCCACAGGCAGAGAACAATGTGGAAAAAAACTAAGCGGCTGCAAGCTCAGATATGGCACGGTGCAATCAGTCCTCCAAAGTCAATCACACCCCAGTTGGGCTTCTCTTGTTTGCCCCCAAAATCCAAGCAATTCAAGTTGGCAAAATTGCTCTTCATTAAACCAAATATCCTGACAAAATCACCCCTTGTTGTAACCATATTGTAACAATACGGGCACCAACCAGTCAGAATTGCCCAATGATTGACTTTGGAGGACTGCTTGCATTAGATTGGTCCAGGATCTCATTTGACAAACCCACATCACCCCCAACCTTAGCAAACTCCACTGACTCCGGGTACAGCAAAGATACCACTTCAAGCTACTGAGCCACGCATACAAAGCCCTGCACAACTGCGGCCCAGCCTACTTGAACCACCGCCTTAACCAGACACCACCACTCCGCATCCCTTTTTCTAACCCTCACCCTCGCATCTGACATAGCAGAAGCAGCGGTCACTCCTCCTACCTACCACCAAACACATGGAATGAGCCATCCTATCATCTCTGGACCTCCTCATCACTTCTAGAGTTCAGACAATCCCTGAAGATCGGTCTATTTAACTAATTAACTGGATCCTGCCAGCACCTGGATGGATTCCCTCACGGGTGACAAGAAGCGCTATACAAATCTACTGGTTGACTCATTCACCATAGGGCGTCTTTAAAGCAATTAGGAAGAAGTCCACACTTCTCACTGCAGGTAGCAAACAACTATTCACTGTAAGCTCATGTGTGCATCATAATTGCTACACAGTAACAAGGCAGCCGTAGGACGGTGTACTCCTTTTAACAGCTCTTTTTATTATTCCTTAGAGGAATCCATTTATTTGAAGTAACAATTATTCCTGGTCAGCCAGTGCTTTCAATGGGCAGGTACAGTAAGGTGTTTAGTACCAGCACTTCTTTCATTTGAAAGAAAAAGTACATGCACTTCTCAGCAGGGGTCTAATAATGTTAATGGGAGGGTAACACTTCTCAGCAGGGGTCTAATAATGTTAATGGGAGGGTAACACTTCTCAGCAGGGGTCTATTATTTTTAATGGGAGAGTGACAATTCTCAGTAGCGGGCCAACATTTTTTAACGGGAGAGTACTGGCACTTCTCAGCGTGGGTCCAATATTTTTTTACGGGAGATTACTGGTGTTTCTCAGCAGGGATTCAATATTTTTGATTGGAGTATACATGCATTCTCAGCAAGAGACCAATAATTTCAGTGGAGATATCAGCACTTTTCAGCAGGTACAAAACCTTTGATGGCAGAGTACCGGCACTCCTCAGCAGGGATGTAATATTTTAGTGGCACTTCTCAGTAGCACGCAGGCGCTCTGCGATGATGAGAACCAGCACTTCTATATTTCCATGTCAGGCACGGTTGTCAGCTGTGCTCTTCAGACTAGCATCTCAATGGGTGATACAATTATTTTAATGTCCCTCTTCCCATAAGCCCCAAGGTCTCTCCCGTCCGCCCCTTGCAGCATGGAGAACGCAAGGGGCGGCATTCTGCAGCGGCCCACTTTTCTAAAGACTCCAGGGTGAGAAGAACAAGAAGATATTCCAATCAGAGGGGGCAATTCTCTTTTTGGGAGGTTTAATAAGGATAAATATTACTCATATTTAAGGAGAGGGTATTAATTTGGGCAGGAGCGGACTCAGGAGTCCATTTTTTAGACCAAAACTCATTTCTCACCATCAGACTTTGTTCTAGACCAAGAAAGAGAAAGTCAGAAAAAGTAGAAGGGGAGGAAAAGAATGACCAGGAGGAAAGAAGGAAGTAAAGAGCCTGCGAGAGTTAGATAAAGAAACAGGAGGTGTTGGAAGCAAGAAGCAAGAGGCATGAGGAGAGATCAAGACCAGGTAAGCTTAAAATTCACAAACCAGGACATTCAACAGCACCTAAGCACAATATAGCGCCTGCAGTTATTTCTATTTTTTTATTTTTAGCAAAGCAAGCACTGAATTTTACAAAGCCTAGTAGTCTTGATGGAAATAACATGCATTGTGGGATGTGCGCGGTGCAAAAAGACCAATAAAAGGCAATGAACCCTGCCAAAGAAAACATATTGTGGAAAAAATATCCCTGTGCACTTCTGATAACTCCAGAGAAATGGTTGGCTGGGGTGGGAGGTCAAGGTGAAGAAACCATTAATGGACTCAGGGTGGGGCAGCAGCAAAGTAAAAACCGGCAACTAAACCTTCACTTCAGTGAAATGGAAACGGAGGTCGACTGAGGGAGGGCATCCTGGCGCACTTAGGCCTGCCCTCTCTTTTAGTGCTTGAAGGCCCATTCTGACACACCCAGGGAGCCCCCGAGCCCTGAACATTCCATTGGAGGCCCCGCAGCTGACGCTCTTTCTGCACTGCAGAATCAGCCGCCGCTGCACGGCTCTCCCTTTCACCCACAGCAAGCTGCGTCCTCCCCCGCTGCCTGGTCTCTGCTGAAACCTCCCAGTGATAGAAAAACAGTTTAAAAAAATGCAAATGCATGTAACTGAGTAATCAACAGATCTAAAGGCTGCCTGAATCTGAATTTACGGTGACAATCATTTTTCTTTAATCTTTTTCAAAGGTACAGTGAGCTGGTAACAGATGAGTAACAGATGATCAGGGCGGGCTCGCGACTTCCCTGGAAGCGGCTGCAGGTCTCACCTGTATATGGGCTCGACAAATTTCCCAGGGGCGAAGGGGGCGCCGCCCCGTGCGGGCAACTATCAAAAGGGGTCAGGGGCTGGTCTGGGCTGTCTCCCACGGTGGGGGGAGTGGAGGTGACACATGCCTTTCAAGTGTCAGTGCTGGGATGAGCTGCGCCACTGAAAGGCACGATAGCAGCATCTTACCTGTGCGTGTCTCGGCCGCTGCTGCTTAGGGAACCCGAAGGTGGAGCAGTGTCACCAGGGCGCATAGCGTTCCCCTCCAAGCCATGTGCTGCGGGAGAGGCATGCCCACCTTGCCTGTGTGCCCTGGGCGCTTCACCGCCACCAGTCACATGGCGGCCTGGGTCTCGCTGCTGTCGGGAGAGAAGTGCAGATCTGAACAAATTGCTCTCAGCAGGCAGCCGCCGCTCTTTCGCTTTCGGGGTCTTGTTGAGTGTCACTTAAGGATATTTGACTTTGAATGGGTGGGAAGAGGCATATTATTTTCGCGGTCGTTATGGCTAGGTAGAAAACTATTAATACTTTTTTTTTTTTTTAATCTTACAGCTTCTTGTTCTTAAAACGGAAAACGTACCCCAAGTTTTCAAAAACTGCGTGCATAGTGACTGCGGCCGTGTTTGCCTTTCTCCGCTGGCTTTCTTGCTGGCTTTCTCCGACGTGGAGCTTGACGAGCCTTAAATGGGCGAACTTTTGTGCTGTCGGCCTTCCACCCTTGGTCCGCCCTCACACGCAGCAGGAATGAAATAATCAACAAGCGCCCCACACCCAGGCACTTAAGGAGGCAGTGTGAGGTGCTGGCTTTCTCCGACGTGGAGCATGGCAGGAATGAAATAATCAAGCGCCCCACACCAGAGCACTTAAGGAGGCAGTGTGAGGAGCTGGCTTTCTTATGAAAGGAAAACCGACTTCACATGTCTAATAGTCGGTAGTGATATAGCGCGTTTGCATATGAGTGGCATCAATTGACAATGCATAACAACAGTAATGCACGGTTTATATCAGAATCAGTTGCTGAAATATCGTACAGGAGAAAAAAGGAAGGGGTTGCAGTAGAGCAAGGCAACAACATTTATAACAAGTCAGGTCCCGGGCCGGCCAGCCAATCACAGCGCGGCCCGGGAATGACGTCACGGGGGTGTCCCGGGCCGGCAGCCAATCGCAGCGCGGCCCGGGACAAAGGGGCGGGGCTTAAAAAAAGCACCAGAAACGCCCCCGAATCGCGTTTTCGTGAGAAAGCGCGATTGACAGCCTCTGCCTCCCAATGGCTAGCCTCCATTTATGGAGCTAGCCAATTGGAAACAGAGGCTGTCCTAACCTCACTATTAAAAACAACAGATTTCGATCTGGGAGTGGCTTCGCCCCTCGCCAGGTTACGAAACCTAAAAATGGCACCACTTACATCTTGAATAAGACAACAAAGACACGATAGATGAAAATGCTTGCGCCAACACTTCCTAACTACTCAGAATTTCTGTGAGTAGCACTGTTTTCCATATATTTGAGCTTGTCTGTGACTTTTCAGAATGTTACTAACCATAGTCTAGTAAGCATATCTCAAAGACTTGGTCCAGCGTGAACTGCTAACAGCAGAAACCTTTACAGAGAAATAAAAACAATGGTTATGGCCTCTGAGGAGTGAACTTTATCGCAAAGTGTTGTGTGTGTGTGTGTGGGGTGGGGGTCGGGCAGGGGGTTGGGGTGGAGGTTAAACTCGAGTCATGCCCCAACTAGCTCTGAACATTCAGTCTTCCCAATATGACAGACTCACCAGGACCAGGTCCACTGGATTTATGTGATTGTGCGGCTGTGGCGATTCTCAAATGATTATAGCTATGCCTCATTTGCCACATAATCCATATGTAGATTCTAGCAACAACATTTGTTTCAAGCTCAAACGGTTCAAAAGTCACTACAAATGCAGCAAAACACGTTGCAGCGCAGTGGAAGGCCCTTTGCAAAGGTTGACTAGTTACATTTGTGTTGCTTGTTGCTATATGTGGGTGTTAAACTGGTACTAATGAGGTGCAACCAATGCCCAGACAATGTTAACAAGTTTGAAAACCACAAAATGTATTGCATTATGCCACATCATTTTCCATTTCTTGCCCCATAATTTACTCAACCCAGCCATATAATTTGTCTCACCCCTGCAGCATAATTCCAGTGGCCATGACTACGACAGAAAAAAGTGATACACAGAAATTATTGTGGCAATAAATCTTAAATCTCTGGGAATTTCTATGGGTGTCTTTCCATTCCAGGTTTGCCTATGCCACTTTTAGGAGAGAGACTATTATACGAAAATCAAATTTGACCACATTACATGCACTCAATCTTACTTAAAAAAATAAAATGAGATGTGTTGCTCCTAAAAACAATGAAACCAAAAAACCCAGGCCACCAGGCCCGGCTCCAGGAATTTTTATTTGGGTGGGCCAAGGGTACATTTGGGTGGGCCACTGGGACTCAATTTGTCGCATATATTTCTGGGCAGGCCTGCTTCAGGGCCCTCATTTATCTCTTCTTACTCTTGCAAGGCCCAGTAAAACGCACTCTTTTCCAAATCTCTTTCTAAATGTTATTACTCTCAATAAGTGATTTTTACTTGTAATGTTCCTTTGATGGGAAGAGGAGGTTTCTGAGGTGGGGGTATCAGGCAAATGACACTTCTCGGGCTCCCGCTGTGCGAGCCTTCAGGGAGAATCCCTCTTCATTACTACCTCCACCTGACCCCAGACTCTGCAACACACTCCCTTACAAGCTTGAATATCCACTACTCCTCTCCAGTGCACCTTATCTCACAGCTGACCTTGGGCCCCAGCCCCATATCAGGCACCATCGGGCTCCACTTTCATTTTGCCCGGTAAAAACATTAGAAAAATCACCTTCAAACTTAAAACATTGAATATAGCAGTAAATGTAATTAGCACGCACTAAGTATGTTCCACAGTAGCCCTTATGACCCGACTGCTAATTAAATAAACAAAAACAGAAAGGCCATGACAGGGTCGGCTTTATCGCTGATGCGAAAGCCTTTTTTGGTGCCACACCAATAACCTCTTTCTCCGTAAATATCTTTACTACCACCTTCCAACAGTACCTGTCATCCCGCCATGACCCCCCTATTGACCTCCTCCTCACATTTCCTCACTACCTCACGCCACAAGTGCCCCTCATATCCCCATAGCCCCTCCCCCTCATGACCTCCTCCTTGGAGACCAGTACCCCTTATCTCTTTGTAGCCCCTCCCACTCAAGACCTCCTCGTCTAACTCCCTCACTACCACCCTACACCAGTGCCCCTCATCTCTCCCTAGCTCCCCCTCCACCCCATGACCTTTTCCTCGGATTCTCTCACTGTCATCCTCCACCAGTGCCCCTCATCGCTCCTTAGCCCCTCCCACTACCTCCTCCTCGGATTCCCTCACTGCCACCCTCCAACAGTGCCCCTCCTTTTTACGTAGCCCCTCTCTCATATGCATTTCATTTGTTGTATAGCGCTACTCATATCAGTGTAGTGTGTGTCAGTACTTTACATCACACACACATTATACAGAGACAATGAATCATAAAAGTATGTAAATCAGTCTATAGGGAATGTCACATAAGCTAATGAGGATTACAAGGTGTATGAATCACATGTCATCCATACTGGTGGGCAGTATATTTTAAAAGGGTTTGGTATGGGGAAACACAACCTTAGGATTTAAAGACTATTCCATGGGGGTCAGCTTTACTGATAAAAATGTATATCTGTCCAAACATACTCATTTTAGCAACTTTAGAATAATGAAAGACTGGGGAAGTTCTAACTATATCACAAAACAAAAAAAGCGAAGTTCTAACTATACCATTCATGTTTGTAGACAGCTCTTAGATGACAGTTCATAGGTCACTGTCCTATGATACGATTGTAACTTCTGAACTCCAAGTAACACAAGGATCTCTGCGACAAAGGCAATAACCCACTGAGCTATCCAGATACAATACAGTTCATCTGCATTTAAAAACTACTAACAAACAAATTATTGCTCTCCAGAAGGATCATTAATCACCAGCGTTATCTGGGCATTTTGTATTGTCTTATTGCTGTCCTGCCTCGGCCATGATAAAGGTAAAAACTGTTTAAATGAAGCTCACACGAAGTATGTGTCCTGCTGGGCCTGTGCAGATTTTAAAAAGAAAAAAATGTAGTAACACATTCTCTTACCTGCTCCATTAGTCAAACTTTGTGTCACAGTCTGATGTGATAAGCCACTGCAGGGGTTAGGAAAGGTGACTAAGAATAAATAAACTTCTTTTCGCCTGAGCTGCATAGAAAAAGAAATATCAACGCAGCAGGACAATAGGCAAAGGTTACCAAAGGTTACCAGTGTCAAAGAAAGGATTTGTCACCTTTCGCTGTGCCGAGATGAAGGGGTGAAAAAAGTAAACAAAGCCTCGTTAGCATGTTAATGGTCTGTAAAGACCTGTGAAGTAATCGGGTGTGGGGCTGCGATAATCTCTAAATCTGTTTGTGTGTGCGCGCCCGGGAAAGCTGTCTCGGCCCGGCTGACACACACGACCTGCGCGTTGCGCGCCTGCCTTCCAGCCCTCACTGCTGAGGGCCAAGGCTCATGTTTGGGTGGGCCATGCTCATGTTTGGGTGGGCCTGGCCCACCCGGCCCACCCGCTAGAACCGGGCCTGCAGGCCACCACAAGCAAATACTGACCAGCAATCATTACATCCTCACTAAAAATAATGATCAAATAGTGAAATGATGGCATAATCTAAAAGCACGGGAGAAGTTACCTGATTCCCCAGCACAGCAGCGGCACAGGCCCGGGACACTTCCTTGGGCCCGAACCACACGGAGGCGACCCTGGAGGGCAGCCCCAGGATGAAGACCTGGGCGATGGAGCAGATGACCTGGGCAAACATGGTGACTGCAAAGAGGTCCTGCCTGACGCTGGCACACTTGACCCAGGCTCCCAGGCAGTTGAGGCCAGCGCCCAGGAGGGCGGTCACCCTCAGCCCCCGCTTGTCCAGCAGCCAGGTGGCTGGGAAGATGAGGGGCACGTAGGCCAGCATGTAGACCATGGAGAGCCAGTCGATCTTGTCGCTGGTCACCTGGTAGAAGTGCGTGAAGATGTTGGTGATGATGCTGTACTGGATCCACTGGAAGGCGTTGACCATGGAGTAGAGGCTGAAGACGGCCAGGATGGCAAACCTGCGCAGGTACAGCCGGGTCTCCAGGGGCTTCCTCGGCCCCTCGGGGTCGCAGGGCAGCATGGCCTGGGTCTCCTCGGCTGCAGCGGCGGCGGCTGATGCATCCGGCGGCTCCAGCAGCAGCACGGCCCCGTTGCACGCTGAGAGCGGCTGCGTGCGTCCATTTTCCTTGGCATGCTCATGGTGCAGCTCTGGGGTGGGCTCTCCGGGAGGGGGGTGTGGATGGTGGTTCACCAGCTCGGGGTCTACCATGGTCCGCCTGCGCACAGGATGCTGCTAATGCTGCTACGCACACCTATGGCATGGGTGGCAGCTATGCACGCTATGCACTAGCAGTGGGCTATGCACTGGCAGTGCCACCGGATGCTGCTAATATCTGCTGCGCACACCTATGGCATGGGTGGGGGCTAGGCACTGGCAGTGCCACCGGATGCCCAGGGATAGCTCGAGGCAGAGGTGTGAGGAAACTCAAGCTCTGCAAATGTGCGCACACACACACGGGGATACAGGCAAGAAAGGTGCAAAAAAAACGATGCACTGTCTTCCTGGTCTGAGGATCCGCCACGCTCCCTCTCTACCGGCACAGAAGGCATGTAAGCCGGACTGTCAAGAACATCCACGCCCTGGCCAATCAGAGCCGGGAGATATTATCCTTGCAGAGTCTACTGAGGGATGCA
Source organism: Lissotriton helveticus (assembly GCF_964261635.1). Taxonomy (NCBI): domain Eukaryota; kingdom Metazoa; phylum Chordata; class Amphibia; order Caudata; family Salamandridae; genus Lissotriton; species Lissotriton helveticus. The sequence continues at coordinate 1,840,699,642 of NC_136067.1, read as the reverse complement.
ATCAACCAATAGACGGTTAGCACTTTCCCTACGCGCATGGGCGGAGTCACATGAGAAAAGAATGACTCGGGGAGGTAAGAAGCCCCCCCTCCCCTTATCCATGACACGAGGAGATCTATTTTAGCACCGCCTACCCGTGCCAGTTTGGTGATCCCGCCCAGTGTCGAAGCAATGCGTTCATTGGTTTAAAGTGGCGTGACTCAAAAGGTGGGGTTTGCCCTGCCCTGTTTGGAGACGTTTTTGTCAAGAGACTTGTGTGACTCACTTCTTGAAATGACTCGCCATGTGTCTCGTTTCTCAAAGATGGGTTTGGAGTAGAGATGGCCGAGGTTTTTTATTTATTTTTTATTTTTATTTTATACCTTTTTATATAGCGCGGACTTTACCCGAAGGTGTCAGAGCGCGCTTCACATAAGGAACAGTACTGATACATGAGGAGAAAATTACCAGTGAACAAATTGCAAAAGCAAACGTTAAGTTAAATGAGGCAAAAGTGACAATTGTGAGCAAGCAAAATACAAGAGGTAGCAAAGGTACATTACAGGAGGAAAAAGTGACATGTGTGCAAGTTACAAAAGAGTACAAAGTACAAGTAGAGGTACAATACTACAATAAATGGCAGACACTCAAGCACAAGAACAAATGTTACGTAGGGAATGATGGCACTTGTGCAAGTATCTAAAGCAAACAAAATGTAAGAGCTAGCAAACAGTGTGTTACAAGAGAAAAGTGACGTGTGCATGTTACAAAAGAGTACCAAACACAGGTAGAAGGATAATACTGCAATAAATGGCAGACTCTCAAACCACAAGAACACACTGGTAAGGCACTTCCATAGTCATGGAGAATATAATTTTTGTTATAGAAGCTGCTGCAAGCTATTGTGGGGATACTGTCGTTCCTTCTTGTTTTACGTTTTTTCATGTGCATTGATTAACAAATACATGCATTTGCTTTTTTTTTTACCCATTTTATGATACGTTTTGTGTCATGTTTCTATAACATAGCTTACTATGTCATTCTTGAAATTCTCTGTTGGCAGTCTTTACTCTGGTTGGAATGCAGTGTCGTTATTCCTGCCCCAGATGATGAACTGCATGCACCCAGAGAGTGAGAACATGGCTGTCATGTCGTGGGCTCTAGATCCGCATGTCAGCGGTCGAAGTGCATTACAAATAGTAAGAGACCTGAGATGCTGTGCACAATTTGGTCAGGGGTAAAAGGCGGGGCTAAAAAAACAAGGTATTCAGTAACTTTTCGTTGTCTTTCACTTTCAGGCAGCGCACAAGTCCGAAAAAAAGAAGTGGGGGGACTGACCTAGTTTGGCAGTATGCAAGTGACATCACTGTGAATGGCATTACGGCACAGCACATCACTGGAATTGACATCATAGAAAGGGGAAACAACCTTTACAACGCAACTTTTACAACGCACTACCATTACAACGAAACTTTTACAACGCAAAAACTTTTACAACGCATACCATTACAATGCATGTTTTTTTTACAACGCAAGTACTTTTACAACGCATACCATTACAACGTAAGTATTGGTAAGTATATAATTATATTTAATATTTTATATGTTTGGGTTTTTTTAAGGGGTATTTTTAGGGTTCAGGGTCAGTTTTTAGTTTTTGGGTAAAGGGGTATTTTTAGGGTTCAGGGTCAGTTTTCAGTTTTTGGGTAAAGGGGTATTTTTAGGGTTCAGGGTCAGTTTTTGGGTAAAGGGGTATTTTTAGGGTTCAGGGTCAGTTTTTAGTTTTTGGGTAAAGGGGTATTTTTAGGGTTCAGGGTCAGTTTTCAGTTTTTGGGTAAAGGGGTATTTTTAGGGTTCAGGGTCAGTTTTCAGTTTTTGGGTAAAGGGGTAGTTTTAAGGTTCAGGGTCAGTTTTCAGTTTTTGGGTAAAGGGGTATTTTTAGGGTTCAGGGTCAGTTTTCAGTTTTTGGGTAAAGGGGTAATTTTAGGGTTCAGGGTCAGTTTTCAGTTTTTGGGTAAAGGGGTATTTTTAGGGTTCAGGGTCAGTTTTGGGTTTTTGGGGTACAGGGGTATTTTTAGGGTTCAGGGACAGTTTTGGGTTTTTGGGGTACAGGGGTATTTTTAGGGTTCTGGGTTATTTTGGGGTTTTTGGGGTACAGGGGTACAGGGTAAAAAAAAAATTACATTAATTAAATTAAATAAAATTATATTAATTACAAATAATTTAAAATAAAAAAAATATTATATACTTACGTTGTAATGGTATGCGTTGTAAAGGTACTTGCGTTGTAAAAACATGCGTTCTAATGGTATGCGTTGTAAAAGTGTGTGCGTTGTAAAAAATTCGTTGTAACGGTATGCGTTGTAAAAGTATGCGTTGTAACGTCATACATCCCATAGAAAGTGTCACACCTTTACTAGAAGTGGCATCACAAGAAGTGACATCAGACCTAAAGCCCTCACATATATGTTTAGCAGGTCTATCCTTTTTTTTTTTTTTTTAATATATTTTTATTGCAGATAATCTTACATTTACACATGCCGGATAGCAGCTACAAAAGCATCAGTTGAAATCGATGCGACAATAAAATTCGCATTACTCAGCCATTTAGTCCACAACCCGGAGGTCAAGCGGCAATAACCAGAGATGTAACATGCGTGTTTGCGTCATTGAAACATAATCATGTCCGGCCAACAAAGGATTTTAGCATCTGCGTTTCTTTTACTCCCCTTATCCTAACATATAGACTTTAACTACCCTCTGGAGCTAATACTTAACAATTCACATTGCTATTCTGTGCGTCCCCTGTACCCGTGCCCTGCGTCCCATCCGTCATCCCCATAATACTCAGCGCAATGAACACAGCGATCTCCTCACCTATAAGTATACTTGCCAACACAGCCAGGCCCGATGGTAGTGACTTCCTTTCTCCCCTATTCAGCTCCCTTCCCTCTTAATCCCTCCCCCCTAACGGAAATGGTGGTGTTGGCGCTGTCAGAATCACTTACTATATCCCAAATGTCGTTACCGATGGGTCAGCAAAACTACGCGCTATTTGTAGTAATCACCTGGATGTGTAACTCACTCCTCCTCATCTGGCATGTTTTGGTCCTTCAAAGCTTGGACCAGGGCATCCCATGATCGAGCTATCTCCAACGCTTTCTCATTGCCTGAGCGGGTGGCCTGCCGGAGTCGCACTACACTTTCGCAGCCTGCCCACTTACAGAACTCCCTCCTCCACCGCCCAAACGACGGTCGCTCCGTCGCCTTCCAATGCCACGTAATTTCACGTTTAGCCAGCAATAACCCTAAATCAATAAATTTACTAGTGACCTTTGTCTTGGCCGTATGAGGGGACCAGTGTAGTAAGCTTGTGGCCATGTCATAATCCAATTGCCTGTCTGTGACCGCGTTCAAAAGGTCCCCTACTGCCTCCCAGTAGCTTTCCACGTGTGAACAGAACCATAGCATGTGTTCTATCTCAACACCTTCCACCAGACATCTCGGGCACGCCGCGTTCTGGACATGGAAGTACTTCCGGATCTTCCCCGCCGTTAAATAGGCCCTATGAAGCGCAAAGTATTGAATCAGTTGGAGACAAGCGTTTCTAGTGCCCTTCCACGCCCGTTTAAGGATTTGCTCCCAAGTGGTATCTGGTATCTGCCGACCTATGCTTTTTTCCCATTTAATCTTAAGAACATCTAGGGGTTGTAATCCCTCCCGGAGCAGCCGGGACTGGAGGCATTAGCAGGTCTATCATGTGTACGTTTGTGCGCATTGTGAGGACAATAGCACAATGAGCTATGGAACATGATATGTGACTTCTATACCTTGCAATCCCCCAGTTTTATGTAACACATCCTGTACATTCATTTACAAACTTATATAATTTATTGTACTTGTAATATGCATATGTTGATGTAAAGCGCTCTGACACCCAGCATTAGAATGAGTAGGGCTTGCCCACAAAAAATAGTGGTACTTAAATTATTTCAACACCTCCTCAGGAGAAGCAAGTTCTATATAAATGCAATTTGCTTTGTGTAAATACTGGGAAAGATCAGTTTGTTTAGGAATCCTCATGAAGGCCCCTATGGCGGAGAAGACGAGGTGCTATGATGCAGAAAATGGATTCCAGCAAGAAAAACGCCGGAATCCTCACTAGGGCAACAAGATGGTCCCTGCGGACCCCAGACGCACACAATGAAGCCAGGAATAGAGCCCGATGTGAACCACTGGTAATCTTGTTCGGAGAAGAGAGAGGCACGTTCCTGTAGAGCCGGACGGGAAACGAAGATGCCAGAAGAGGAGCCCGTTGATAAAATGAAGCCGAGCACACAGCAACCTGGAAGCAGATCAGGTAAATAAAAGGAGGGGAGAACCACACACGTCTACTAGAACGTGAGGTGCTCCTCCGCCCTGCTTGAGCTCCTTCTCCTTTATTCCGCATTACTCTGCCCCGTGCACACACGCGACAAAGGGCGGAGCAGTCCCAACAGTACAACCCCCCGTTAACCCCCCTCCCTGATTTGGGTTTATAATGATAGCGTATGTGGAACAAATGCAACAGTCGAGGGGCATGGATGTGACCAGCAGGTTCCTATGTCCGATCCTCCGGTCCATACCCTTTCCAATGAACCAGATATTGTAATCAACATCTCACTCCACAGGAATACACAATAGCCTTCACCTCATATTCAGATTCATCGTCAACTAAAACGAGGGATGGGTGGGTTGAACAGGTAAACTTGTTCCTAGTACCCAAGGTTTTAATAACGAAATAGGAAAAACCGGGTGGACCTTGAGAGTGGAAGGGAGGCCCAATTTCATGGCTACAGCATTGATTACATTTACAGTGGAATAAGGACCAATGAAGCGAGTTTTGAACTTTTGTGTTCCCGTCACTGCAATGTTATGTGTGGACAACCACACTTTGTCTCCAAATGCATAGTCAGAGGATGGCCATGTGGTGATGGAGATCTGCACTATCCTTGTACATGCTCTTAGCTTTGTTTAGGTTCATTTGGGAAGTCTTTTTTGTTTCTTGAATATAGTTTACAAATTCTAAGGTAGCCGGAGTAGGTGTGAAAACAGGAGGGGGCAGAAGCAGATAATGAGGATTAAACCCATAATTACAACAAAAAAAGGAGATAAACCAATAGCAGAATGCTTCCCATTATTGAAAGCGAACTCAGCTGCCCATAAAAATGTATCCCAATCAGCAGTGGAGATGACCAATTAACACCTTAGGTATTGAACTAGGAATTGGTTCACTCTTTCTGTCTGACTGTCCTCTGATGATGATGTGCAGCTCAAAGACATACATCAATGTGTAACAAGGACCCCAATCCATTTCAAAATTTAGATACAAATTGGGGATCTCGATCTGATACAATAACAGATGGAAGGCCAAGTAAACATACTATGTGCTGTAGAAATAAGGTAACTAGCTCTTTAGCAGTAGCCACGTTTTTCAAAGGAACGAAGTGTGACCTCTGTGTCAACATGCCCACAATTACCAAAATGATGGTGAACCCTCAAATGGTTTGTGGTAATTCTCCAATGAAATCCATGGTGATGGAATGCCAGGGATTAGGGGGCGTTGGCATAGGAGTATATAACCCAGCAGGGACTCAGTGAGAACTTTTACTCTGAGCACAGACATGGCATTGTTTAACGTACTGGTTGGTATCTTGAACCATAGTGGGCCCCCAAAAGGATCTCCAGAGAAGTTGGAGAAAATGTTTTTCTTGTAACCTGGATGCCCAGATAACATGTGAGAGTGGCACATTTCAAGAGCTTGTTGTTGTAAGGGCTTAGTAGAAACCACCAAACCCCCTTGGATATAAAGAAGGTCTTGAACTCTTACCCCAGTGTGTTTCTGTTCCAGTTCAACTTCTTTACAGTGTTATGCTTGTAACAGGTCACTCAAAAATGTCTCTTCTAAACACATGCCCCCCCAAATGTATTCTGGTGACCTGATTAGGGGATGATCAATGGTAGTTTCCACCTCTTCATAGCCAAAGTGTGATAAAGCATCTGCTTTGCCATGTTTCTTCCCTGTCTGAAATTGTATTACAAAATTGAAATTACTAAAATAATGTGTTCAGCGCAATTGAAGAAAAAATAGGGGTCTGGCTCCCTTTAAAAATTACAAGTTTCTATGGTCAGTAAGAACAGTAACTGTATGCAGGGCACCCTACAAATATTGTTGCCACTCTTCAAAAGCGTGTTTTATGGCTAGAAGTTCCCTATCTCCCATGGAATAGTTTTGTTCAGCAGGATTCAATTTATGAGAACAAGAGGCTATAGGATGTAACAGGCCAGTGTCCTTATCTCTTTGACTTAATTCCCCCAGTGCAACTTGAGATGTATCAGCTTCAACTATAAATGGTTGAGATGAATCCAGAAGTTTCAGAACAGGGGCAGTAACAAATGCATTTTTTAGTTTAGTAAAGGCTTCTTCAGCTGCAGAAGACCAGCAGAAGGAAACTAGGGCCGGACTGGCCGTAGCGGGCACCGGGCGTTTACCCAGTGGGCCGCTAGGGTGGGGGCCGGTTTTGGGCCCCTGGGGGGCCATTTTTGTTACCAGGGGTCGGCAATATCGGCCCTTGTAACAAAATGGGCCAAAATCAGCCCTCACAAACTGCTCAGTTGCCCTCCTCTTCACCCCAGAGGGGGGCGGCTGAGCAGTTTGCCAGGGCCAGTTTCTGTTCCCAGTCCGGCCCTGAAGGAAACCCCTTTTTTCAACAACTTGGTAATGGGGGTTGCCAAGGCTGTAAAGTTATCAATGAAACGCCTATAAAAGTTGGCAAAGCCAAGGAAACGCTGTACTCCTTGTACAGTAGAAGGGGAAGGCCAAGGCATTATATTCATTATCTTTTGTGGGTCCATTGTTACGCCTTCAGAACATAGCACAAAACCGAAAAATGTCACTTTTGATGTGTGGAACTCGTACTTATTTAAATTTATATATAAGTGATTTTCTCTTAACGTTCCAACTCAGCCCTTACATGACCTATGTGTTATGTGGTAGTAGATGAATATGTTGAAATTGGCAATGTATATACACATACGCGCGTTCATTTGTGTTCACTGTACCCCTTGTTGTAAGCAGAACGGATATCGCTAAAACACTAACCGTGTTATCCCGCTAGCATAGACCCATGCCCACGCGTACATAACAGCCATTTTAGGTACCATGGTCTCTCAGTTTGCGGTCGATCACCAGCGCCCCTTCCCTGACCCTGCAAGCTTCCCCCATGCACCCTGACCGCCCCCGCTCTCACATGTACAAGTCATGAGCCCTCCCTTCCCGCATGACTCTGTCTCTTAGAATCGCACCCCGCGCCTGACCAACACCTCCTTTTCCTTCCATGAATACCCCTCCTTTGATGACCCCGACCTCTGAGCCTGAATGTTTGCACGGACCACTGGTCATCCCTTAGCCTGAGGATACAGTTTATTGCCCACTACTGTATGCACTCGTCTCTCTTGGAAGAAGCCACTATTGATCATGACCACCCCACCCCCTGAGATTCGACCAGGCACACACATTCCAATGGAATCAGCAGAACACTCAGCTGCGTGACAGCCCCTCCTATTGCATGGAGAATAAGGGCCCCTACTGTAGCCACGTGTTGGAATATCTTCGTACTTTACAATGTCTTGATTGTAATGAAGGATGTGTGTGTGTCATAAACCTGTGTATAAAAGACGAAGCCTCAGAGAACCTTGCTAGAGCACCTCCCGAAGACACTATGCGAGTATCCCAAATGACAGGCTCTCCTCATTAGAAATAAACCTTGTTTCCTTGTCTTCCTGCTTCCAGTGCCCGTCTCTTTATTTGGTAATTATTCAAGATGGAAACGAAGAGTCGCCCTGCGCCAGCAGCCTGGGCATCCGGGGCGTTATGGGCTGACTTTTCTACAAATATACCAGGATGTTTTATCAAAGAGAATTAGCTCCGTAGTGGGTGCTCCTAGCGTATGTTTGTTTTGGAAAGAAAACACATTATGTTTATAGTAAAGCCCTCACTCACCAACCTAGTTGGCGACATGCTTCATCATCCGGCCCCACCAAAGGCACCGAGCGCACCTTGGCTGTGCTACAACGCCTGGATACAGCGGAGCTGGTATTGTGCCATGAGAGTGCAGTGAGAAGGAGTGAGTGAATGTTAAAAAAGCTGTTCTAAGGGTTCCTGGGATGAAAAAGACTATTTTAATCAATGGGCCCTTGAATATACCAGGATGTCATTTATATAGGCTTAAGCACATATGTCCAACATATCCTTCAAGGCTTTGTTTATAAAAAAGTAAAAGGTGGCAGGGGTATTACAAAGGCAGAACAACATCACCAGATATTCATATAGCCCAAACTGTGTGTGAAATGCAGTATTCCATTCATCGGCCTCTTGTACTCTCACTAAATGATAAGCTCCCCTTAAATCCAATTTGGTGAAAATCTTGACCTTTTTAACCTGATCAAGTAACAATTGGATAAGTGACAGAGGATACCTGTTCTTTAAGGTAATGTCATTTAGGGAGCTGTAGTCAATGCAGCGTCTGAGACTTCCTTCACGTTTTGGAATAAAGAAGAGGGAAGAGGAAGCCAGGGAACATGAAGGATGGAGAAGTCTTATCCTAAGCATCTCATCTAGATATTCTCTCAGATATTTTCTTTTTCTGAGAAGGCATAAATTCGACAACATGGAATTTGTTCTCCAGTAACCAGATCAATGAGACAGCCGTAAGGATGGTGTGGTGGTAATATGAAAGCCTTTTCCGTATCTAACACCTCAACCAAATCCTGATAACAGGTAGGCAACTCAGGTACATTGGAATCTACAAGGACAGCTATCTCTTTCCATGGTACCAGTTATTGAATGCAATGGAGTCTGCAAAACTCGTAAGAAAAAGACAAAGAGCGGTTTCTCCAATCAATGTTCGGATTATGTTGCGTTAAGCAACAAATACCTAAAATTGCCTCGAATTGGGGTGAATAAACGAGGTCAAACTAAATTGTTTCTCTATGTTGATCAAGTATAATGAGTTGCAGTTCAGCTGTAGCAGGGGTAATGGGACCAGATTTTATGTTGCTCCCATCAATGATTTTTATTTCATCTATCACAGTTTTGGGTGCCACAGGGAGTTCCATGTGTTTGACCCATTGCATGTCAATATAATTTTCTGTTGCACCAGAGTCAATCATAATCTGTACGTCTATGGACTGATTTCCCCTTAACAATCGTGTTTTTACCAGGAAACGATGGAGAGAGGACAAGGCATGATTCTGAGTCAGGAGTTGGGAGACAATTAATCCTGATCTACTCGAAGTACTTGTCTCTGTAGTCTTCTGGCTCTTCAGATTCCCAGTTCATTATGCCTTTTAGGTTTTACTGGGCAATCTCATAAAAAAGTGTCCTTGCTTTCCGCAATAGAGGCACAACTTCTGATCCCTGCAACGCTGTCTTCCTCCATCACTGAGAGGGCCTATAGCGCTACCTATTTGCATAGGCTCAAGTTCTTCTGTAGCCTTTTCAGACTCTGCCTTCTGAGTTCAAGACATCCTTTCTCTCATCTCCTCTCCTGTAACGATGATCTACTACGAGATCAGTCAGATCATTATAAACATTTGGGGGATCCACTACTTGCACCAATATATCTTTTAGTTAATCTTTGAGCCCTTTATAAAAAAGAACACTCCATTTGGCCTCTGGCCACCCTACCTCAGCCACTAACCTATTGAAGTTGGAGATGTAAGTCATCAAGTCTTTAGAACCTTGTTTTAAATGTAAGTGTTAGTTGTCTACGGATTGCATAAATGAATGCCTGTCGAACAATCTACGTAATTTGTTTTTAAACTCTGCATAATGGTACAATAGGGGGTCATTTTGCTCCACTAAAGGGATGGCCCAAGTGGCTGCGGTTCCCCCAAGATAGGACAATACAAACGCTACTTTAGCTTGTTCATTAGGGAAGCAGGATGCCTTACACATGAAATGCAATTGACACTGATTTATAAAAGTAGCAAAATTGGCAGGGTCTCCCAAATACCTCTCAGGAGGAGCTAAGGGTTTATTGGAAAGAGTGGTTACATGTAAAACTGGATGACCCCCACTTGTAGAAGAGAAACCAGAAGAGAACACATTACTAGAAGCCCTGGTATTAGCAAGAGCAGAGGCAACAGGAAGGGAATCTTGTTGTAAGGCATCTACCCCAGGAGTAAGAGCTTGAGTTTCTTTATGCAGATTCCCTATCATATGAGCCACATCAGTTAATGTGATCTGGCATTATTTCATTTCACCCAGGTGGAAAATAAACGTGGACTTTGCGTTCTGTAATTCTCACCTGTTGTTTCCAAAGGGGCGGGAAGCAAGATCCAAAGTAAAGTCCCAACTTCTCAGAATAGTGTCAAAGAAAACACAGTGGAAATGGGGGAAGAGGGGAAACAAAGCAAGGAAAGAGAAAGGGAGACACATCACTGACACTCTTCAGGTATGGATGCTCTTGTTGTGTGGTCTTTATGTAAATCCTGTAGTAAAGCTAAAGTGAATTGTATTACCATGTGTGTGTATTCTGATAATATTGCTTGCAAACAATTAACATAATTCTACTAGGTATTAATAGCTGCATTAAATCCCTCTTCCAGTTATATATATATGATATCAGAGAACCAAAATCAGTTGTATCATCTATGAAGAAACGTACACCATTAGGGGTATTATTCTTAGTACAACAGGACAGTGTAATCATGAAGGTATATGGTAAAACTAACCTAAGCTGTTCAGTTACATGGAATCCAATTAAAGCCCAACTTCTTTATAACCATTTAAAAATCAGGAAAAAAACCAAAAAACATATTTCCTGCTAATGGATAAGGTCAAGGAAAAAAAGAAATATACACAAAAATGTGAAGGGCTAAGATATAATGAAATAATCAGCCCATTAATATTCAGGAGACTAATTCTTTTATATTGTTCTTACAGCCATCAAGTAATGATTAGCAAGGAAACAAGATCTCCATACACCGGGAAGACATTGATTCAGATAAGTTTAGCACATATTCTTATTTTGAATCAACATAAATGTTGCTGCCTTAAGTGCTGGATTCTTTGTGAGTTGTTTCATTTTATTGTTTAGGAATCCTCATGAAAGACCCTGTGGCAGAGAAGACTAGGAGCTATGATGCAGAAAATGGATTCCAGCTAGGAAAATGCCGTAATCCTCACTAGGGCAACAAGACGGTCCCTACTCCCCCCGGACAACACAATGAAGCCAGGAATTAAATGGAGCTAGACGTGAAACTCTGGTAACACCAGTCCAGAGAAGAGAGTGGCAAGTTCCTGTAGAGCCAGATGAGGAATGAAGATGCCAGGAGAGCAGCCCGTCGAGGAAATGAAGCAGAGCGCACAGCTCAGGTAAATGATAGGACGGGCAGGATTGGAGAACCGCACGCATCTACTAGAATTGCCCTGCTCAAGCTCCTTTATTCCTGTATTGCTCTCCGCCGCGCATACACGCGACCAGGAGCGGAACAGTCATTTACAACACCAATAGTTCTTACTCTGAAGTTTGTGAGACCTATTGCATTGCAAATGCTTGTTTTACTTATAACCTCCTGTTCAACATACCGCCCACAGGGAATTACTCCAGTCTATTTTGTTCCTCTGCTACCCCGGTTGGATCTCTGAGGTCACATGGGGGACCAATTAAATAATTAATCTGTGACTAAAGCGCTACCATGGGAAAAAGAAACTGCCAAGGAAGACCTGTGTTACCTCTCAAATCCCTTAACCCCTTCGACGCTCATGACGAGCTCAGCTCGTCATGGAGTTTCCATTGATTTCAATGGAAATTGTTAATAAATCTTTCCAGGGCCTTAGCATCCAAGTGGTTAAGCCACTTCCATTGACAAGATTGTTAGAACTGGGGGTCTCTAGTTAGCTGAGGTAGGTACCCTAGTCCAAATAGGGACCCTTGGCTTATCTCCAAGGCAATGTGTAAAGAGTTTGCAACCACACTCCCAGTAACACAGTGATAACACCACAAATGAACACCTCACTGATTTAGAAAAATAGCGGTATCTTTATCAAGAAGAAATACGATGAGACCAAACAATAAAAATATCCAGCATATGTGTATTCGTAATATTTCACTGGCCCGGTTATTAGGCCAGCAATCACTTGAAGGTTCTGGCGGTATTAATGAGCATTTCACGATGATCTAATGCAGTCCTAATGCAATGCTATGCAGTTTGTAATGTAGAAATAAGACAGTCCTTAATGCAAGTGCTAATGCGGTTCGTAAAGCAAGTAATAATGCAGTTCGTAATGCAAGTATTAATGCGGATCGTAAAAGCAAGTAACAATGCAGTTCGTAATGCATGTACTAATGTGGATCGTAAAAGCAAGTCATAAGGCAGTACGTAATGCAAGACGGCACCGATTGCGGTGCTAGTGAAGGTCTCTATGCCACTCTTGGCTGACTAGTGGTCAGCGATTGCGAAAATATGCCCGAGTACGGTTCTGCAGTCTTTCTCTCCTCTCCTCCCGGATTGGGCGTCACGATGTGCGGCTTCGGGTTGGCGGCGGCTGCTCCTTGCAGTGAGAATCGGGCTACCAGACGACGGCCTCGCAGCTGATCGGCTCCCGGCACGACTGTGTTGATCTTGGGCAAAGGACCTCGGACCCACGATGGTGAAGGTTCACAGGTCTCTCCTTGGCAAAGGCAGGCTCTGGCCGCTGGCCGTGATTTCTCATGGCTCCCCCTTGGGACATTGGTCCGGGCCGATGGCGATAAGGATCACAGGACTTCTGGTCACGCTGTCAATAGAAGCAGAGGACAAGACTGCTCCGGGGCACACGGTCACGGGGCAATTCTCACGAAGGTCTCAGGCTGCAAAAGCAACACGCACACAGCGTCGCTGAAACACACTTGGAAGCTTTGATATTCATGAGTTTCCACAACAGGTAGCCAGCTCCTCTCGGGCCCTTGGAGACAAGTTACTTCAGGACACAGCACACAGCAAAGTCCTTTCAAGCAAGGGGACACAGCACACAGCAAAGTCACTTGTCCTCTCCTTAGTCAAATCAGCAAACTGCAGGCCAGCCCCAGAACACACAGCAAGGGCAGCCCTTCTCTTCAGTCTCTTCAGCTGTTCTTCTTTGGCAGATGTTCCTCTTAATCACAAAGTAGTTTCAATCCTATTTCAGGCTTGAGTTCAGTCTATAGTTCAGGAGTTTCAGCTTTCACATTTATACCCCTAAATGTCTTTGAGGTCTTTGTGGTCAGGGGGCTCTGAGTCCGGTCCAAACCAGTGCTGGGTGTCTTCCTACCAGTGCACACCTTCTTTCTTTGATAGTGAGGGTCTGGGCCTCAGACAATCCGCAGGAGGTGGAGCCATTCTTTTGTGGCAGCTGCACAGCCCTCTTCGCATCAAAGGGGCTGCCCCTCCCACCAGCCTGTTGCTGTCTCACCTACTCCTCCCTGGTGTCAGGACACCTCCCCAGACCCTGACACATCCAAACCCAGACAATCAATACACAACCAGGCAGAGGCACACATGATAGTTAGGACAAGAAACCAGCCACTTCTAAAAGCATGGTTTCTAAACACACAATTTAAAAACATCTTCATAAAAAGATGTGTTATTAAATTCTGAGTTCAGGCACACTAAACTCCATCTCTCCATTTTATGCCTACGGGAAGATATGCTGGAAACATGTGACACAGCATTCCTCATTCTGTCCTATGGGCAAGATGGCCTTGCACCAGTGAAAAACGAATCTGGCAGCATTTCACTGTCAGGGCATGGTACACACCTCAGTACATGTCCTACTTTTCAAATTCACTGCACCCTGCCCAGGGGGGTACCTTGGGCCTACTCTAGGGGTGTCTGATGTGCGTAAAAAGGGAATGGTAAGGCCTGGCCAGTGGGTGTACTTGTCAGGACAACAAGGCAGTTAACAAACATCGCACAGTGGCAGGCCTGAGATCTCTTTTTAGGGCTACTTGTGTGGGTGGCACATTTAATGCTGCAGGCCCACTAGTAGCATTTGCATTACCAGCCCTGGTACACATAGTTCAATTTACTAAGGACTTTACTAGTAACACAAACATACCAATTACGGGCAACCAATTACCCTAACACTTTATACAGGGAGCACTTGCACTTTGACACTGTTCAGCCCAAAGCATCGAAGTTGGCAACACAATGTCAGAAAAAGGTCTAGGAGGAAGGCAAAAAGTTCAAGGAACTTTAGCCAAAAAGGGCCCAGTCCAACAAAGATGATGCAGAGAGCAATTTGTGTAGTGGCGACAGAGATTTGACTAACTGAGAGACGGATGTCTCTGTCCATTGATCTCCCGGGCGGAACACCTAGTCACCTATTTGCCTTACCACGCAGTCCTGACATACCCCTTGACAGGGACAAGTGGCCCTGGCCCAAATGGATGGCTCTAGAGAGGTTTCCAAAAGTTTTTAACCTGAGGGAAGCTCTTCAAATAGGGCGTTCAAGAAGAAGATAGCTGCACGTCATGCACTGAAAGCCTTAAAAAATGCGGGCGAACCTAGGGAAGTTGCCACCTCCTTAAGTGTTCATAATGATAGGAAAGTTGAGGCCCAACCCCCTGATCACAAGCCTCACAATGGTCATCACAGAGAAAGTTAAAACTATTATAAGTGATGAACTGACAGGCCTCGAAAAATCTACCTGCGTACACACCTTTGGAGTAAAATGTTATAAGGTTGAGCTATTTTTAGCACATACTAGTCCCATCCGGCGCGTAGAGTTAGGCTGGAAAGGAACAGGTGTTCTGTTCATTCAGAAAGTGAATGAGCAACAAAGATGCAATTAAATCTTGTTTTTATCTTGACACATTTGCTGTCTGTTTAAAGCCAATGCAAAAAGAACAATTGATGGACAGAAATGCAGAACACTGTCATACATTCACCCCAGTGCAAAGATCTGGGCCTAAATCCATCGTTTTTTTTTGTCCAGCATTCCGTCCATCAATTGTTTCTTATGCATATGTCGCCCTACGTGGGAAGGGTATGCCCAGACCTGGGTCCTGTGCTCACTACACCACTGGATTCAAGCTAGCCTGGCTGATGAAGGGGGATGCCCTGAAACCGGTCCCAGGATGCTTGTTTCCGGTCCAAGGAGGACCTGGCTTGGCAGTTCGGGCTGGACTTTTCCCACAAGGAATAGGGTCAAGACTAATTTGCATATGGCTGGGTCCACACTGGGGTGGTGTGGTGAGCAAAAGAATGATGGATTTAACCCAGATCCTTGTGACTGGGGGAGAATGTTTGCATTGTTCAGCATTCCGTCCATCAATTGTTTCTTTTCCATAGGTCGCTCTAAGTGGGAAGGGTATGCCCTGGCATGGGACCCGTGCTCACTACACCATTGGATTCAAGCTAGCCTGGCTAATGAAGGGTGATGTACTGAAACCGGTCCCAAGGCGCTTGTTTCCGGTCCAGGGAGACCTGGCTTGGCAGTTCGGGATGGACTGTTTCCACAAGGAACAGGGTCAATACAGATTTGCATATGGCTGGGTCCAAACTGGGGTGGTGTGGTGAGCAAATGAATGATGGATTTAACCTAGATCCTTGTGACTGGGGATGAATGTTTGTATCGTCGAGCGTTCCGCTAACAATTGTTTCTTTTGCATATGTCGCCCTAAGTGGGAAGGGTATGCTCAGACGTAGGTCCTGTGCTCACTGCACCACTGGTTCAAGCTAGCCTGGCTGATAAAGGGTAATGCCCTGAAACCGGTCCCAGGATGCTTGTTTCCGGTCCAGGAAGGACCTGGCTTGACAGTTCGGGATGGACTATTTCCACAAGCAACAGGGTCAAGACTGATTTGCATATGTCTTGGTCCAAACTGGGGTGGTGTGGTGAGCAAAAGAATGATGGATTGAACCCAGACTCTTGTGACTGGGGGTGAATGTTTGCATTGTTCAGCATTCCATCCATCACTTGTTTCTTTTGCATCTCTTTAAGGCCAGACAAGATCTGCAACCCAGATACTGGGTACATGGTAAAGCATACTAGCACAAGTTATCTCATCAAAAAAAGGTGTTGTGAAGTGCAGAGAACTGCCTTCTTGAATCCATGCTTTTCATTACATTGCAAAAGAATAAGTGAGCCTACAGAGCCCTCTGAAGACAGAGTCATTTTCCATGCTACACCAACACAGCCATCTATCCAAGCATCACACTTCGACCACCCGGAAATACAGTAGGAAATGGTTTAAAATCACCAGCAATTCCATGACTACCCCACTCTCCTCTACCCCCCTTCACTTGGGGGGTGACCCTGAGCTTGATGTGCTAAACTTCAACAGCTGGCATTCCTTGGCTCTTGGCACTGTTGCACCCCTTAAACATATCAACTCCTCTAGACAAAAACCATCTGCCCCTGGTTTACTTCAGCACTTCAGGACGAGAAAATCCACTGTGAGAAACTTGAACGCAGCTGGAGATCATGCCATCACCCCGCGGCTAAGTTGATCTATAAACCCGCCTTAAAAAAATTCATGCACTCAAACATACGACGATGAGAGTTTTTCATCAATAAACTTAACATCGCCAGTATTTCTTCAAAAACTCTTTTTAAAATAGTAAAAGACTTCACCAACATGTCTGCCATCTCGAGTACTATTCCCCCTACCCAGGATCTCTGTAACTGGCTACCCCCACTGACACCTCACTTCAAGACTCCTCCCCTGCAAATGTGGATCGCCTAAGGATCCCTGCCCGGCGCAGTTCTTTAACACCTTATCCCCCCTTATTAATACGCCATTGAACCGGATCTGGAATTCCTCCCTGGGCTCGGGTACTTTCCCTTCTATCTGGAAACAGGCCCTACTAGTGCCTAGCCTAAAAAAAACGGATGCTGACCCGTCTGTTCTTAAAATCTATCGTCCCATTTCCCTTCTTCCAGCACCAGCCAAAGTTTTTGAGAAACGAGTTCAGGAACAACTGTCTAGTTACCTTGAAACCCGGCGTCTTTTCCACTACTCCCAGTCCGGGTTTAGATCCAGTTATTGTACTGAGACTGCCCTCCTTGAAGTCGCTGAGACCATCCGCGAACATGTGGATTCAGGCAGATCAGCCATGCTAGGGCTTCTCGATCTGTCCGCGGCATTCGATACGGTCTCTCACTCTATCCTGCTAGAGAGACCCCACAACCTTGGGATCCAGGGCACCCCTCTGTCCTGGATTCGCTCCTTCCTGAGTGGCCGTACTCAACAAGTCTCTCTCCAACTTTTTGTCTCCGAGGAGAAACCCTTGAATTGTGGGGTCCCCCAGGGCTCGGTCCTGAGCCCCCTCTTCTTCAATGTTTATCTCTCTCCCTTGGCAGCCTTGATTGAATCCTGTGGGGTAAGAGTGATCTCCTATGCCTATGACACACAACTGGTGTTCTCTTTCGATGATCACTCCGAGGCAGCGTTTGTCAATTTCAGACACTGTTTATGGAATATCTCCACTTGGATGTCACAGAACACACTTAAACACAACTCGGACAAAACCGAGGTTCTATTTTTCAATCAAACAATCCCCCCTCCTACATTGCCGTGGTGGCCATTCGAGCTGATTCCCCCTCCCAAACGGGTGAACTCGGCTAGAAACCTTGGGTTCCGGTTTGATATTGAACTATTGTGTAAATCCCAAATTAGTCTGGTCTCCTTGGCCTGCTTTGAAAAGCTGCACATGCTCCCCAAAATCCTTCACTTTCTTCCCCTGGAGTTCCGTCGCACCATCATCCTTGCCCTGATCACCTCACATCTCGACTATGCAAACAGTCTTTATGTGGGAGCTCCAGCTTATCTGATCACACGTCTGCAGATCGTTCAAAATGCGGCTGCCAGGCTGATATGCAAAATCCCTTATTGCCACTCAATTTCTCCCTACTTGAGGAAACTCCATTGGCTTCCCGTAATGAAACGCATCCAATTCAAGTCTCTCGTCCTGGCCTTCAGAACCCTTTAGGGTCACGGCCCAGCCTATCTTAGAGGTCGACTCAAGCACTCCCAGTCCAGCCGTGCCCTCAGATCAAACAGTCTCTGCCTTCTGGTTACTCCACGCTTCCGCCGCTCTAGAATGGGGAGCAGAGCCTTTGCCGTGATCACGGCCCAAACCTGGAACAGCCTACCACTCTCCTTGCGGTCGGCCGAGTCTGAGACGTTCTTCAGATGTTCACTAAACATTTGCCTATTTTCCAGCCCTTAGACCCTGTCTGGTACCTCATCTGCCGCCTGTCACAAGCGCCGGGACACCCCGTTGGGGGCAGCTGTGCACTCTATAAGTTTCAAAATAAATAAATAAATCCACATATGAATGCAACTGTATGGGCTTTTGTATGTATGTTTGTATGACTATGTATCTTTAGGTGTTGTCAGCATGTATATGAGTGCATGTAAGTGGGTTATCTGTTTGTGCATCCAAACATATCACAAAAAACCTATGGCAATTACAAAAAAGAATACATTCAGGCAGCTGTGGTTACTTATGCTGGAAGGCGAGTCTGTGCCCTTCCAGCTGCACAGTATTATGGATGGTAATTGCAAAAAGCAATTGCCATCCAATTTCCATTATATAAATGTATATTGTGCAGTGCCTGGGTCTGCCTCGCCGAAACAGACGTCGGGCAGGTTTTCTTAGGCACATGCGCTAGTGCACATGTGCCAGTTACTTCATATGTGTGCTGGTGACACAAGTGAATTTTAAGCAAACTATGGGCTGATATTGTACTGATATTGTGACCCCACCCAAACCTGTCACGAGTGGGAAAGGGAAGGTTGACATCCTTTGGAAGAGGGTATGCATTCATGAGACACTTGACGTCACAGAATCATGAGACTCAACTCTGTAAGGACGGGTCGCGTGCTACATGCTCTAATAAGATACACTGTGCATGCTTCTGCGACTCGTGCATCTGTTTAGAGCACCCCAGCCAGAGAGCATTTCAGCAGCAGAGCAGCTGGTGGAAAAGAAGCAGACTGCTGGTGTGCAGGACCTCTGTCTGCGACACCGACCAGGCTGAGCTGAGGACAAGACTGTTGGTATAAGTAGTCTTGTCTCTTTACCACCATTTACAATTCACCCCTTACTATTTCATTCCTCTTTCCCTTCCTCGCTGTCTCCTTTCTCCTTCTTTTTCCATTTGTTCTTACTCTCTGCTCCCTTTCCTGGCGCGATTTGCTCTCCCTCTCTGTCGGCAGCAGCAGCAGAAGGCAATATATTCAGCCCTTGGCTTGTAGCAGCCTTCAAAATTCTGCCTGGCTGAGAAGATACAAATCCAATTGACTGGAGCCTCAGGGGGAAGGAAGAGGGTACAGGCCGCCCCCCACTCAAACCGTAATCAACAACAAATGGCCTGTCCCTCCTGACACTCTTATTCTTTTCTTTTTTCAAGGGATAAAGCGGTATACAATTTTTAATACCACAAGCCCACTATTTTCAGGCTATTCATACCTATGCATGTGTCAGAAGCTAATAAGGTACACACAAGATACTGATAAAATTATCACAATACCATCACCCAGCAAAAATTTGATGGAAAAAATGTGGGAGAAAGGGTGAGCCCCTCACGGAAGAACCGCCAATGGGGTTTTCTGGCTAGCAATTGCCAGTATACCCATTTATCATCATCGGTGACTCACTCTTATAAAAGTGGAAAGGAAAGACAAACACAAGAAAAAGACCGACAACATAAAACAGTGCTTTTTCTCAACATCAGCCCCACAATCTGCTGATTGTTCAAACCATATCAAGTTGACATGAACCCTTGCTATTTTAATGTGTACATACACCACACCCCTCGTGAGAAATGAAAACGTGAATCTCACACAATTAAAATTGAATAGTTCACTGGCCTCTCTGGATTTATTCTGGGCTGTGAATCCTCCAAATTAAAAACGACTCACACCAAGCACAATCTCGTGTGAATCATTGTCGCCAACATGTTTCGTTGCTCGTATTTTCCCCAACTTCTTCAGGGCAAACAGGGGTTATCTACTTCAATTTCCACTTTTTTTGTAAACCACACTTGTGGTTAGCGTCTCTCACGCGTACCTGCTACCCCTCTCAATGAGTACATCCGTGTCCTGGAGGATCACGTGTCCCTCTGAAAACCCGCTATCGTCAGGTATTCCACGCCGGATCGAGAGGTGCCGGCGTTGTTTACAAAAATAGTGGAAATTGAAGTAGATAACCCCTGTTTGCCCTGAAGAAGTTGCGGAAAATACGAGCAACGAAACATGTTGGCGACAATGATTCACACGAGATTGTGCTTGGTGTGAGTCGTTTTTAATTTGGAGGATTCACAGCCCAGAATAAATCCAGAGTGGCCAGTGAACTCTTCAATTTTAATTGTGTGAGATTCACGTTTTCATTTCTCACGAGGGTTGTGGTGTATGTGCACATTAAAATAGCAAAGGTTCATGTCGACTTGCTATGGTTTGAACAATCAGCAGATTGTGGGGCTGATGTTGAGAAAAAGCACTGTTTTATGTTGTCGGTCTTTTTCTTGTGTTTGGCTTTCCTTTCCACTTTTATAAGAGTGAGTCACCGATGATGATAAATGGGTATACTGGCAATTGCTAGCCAGAAAACCCCATTGGCGGTTCTTCCGTGAGGGGCTCACTCTTTCTCCCACATTTTTTCCATCAAATTTTTGGTGGGTGATGGTATTGTGATAATTTTATCAGTATCTTGTGTGTACCTTATTAGCTTCTGACACATGCATAGGTATGAATAGCCTGAAAATAGTGGGCTTGTGGTATTAAAATTTATATACCGCTTTATCCCTTGAAAAAAGAAAAGAATAAGAGTGTCAGGAGGGACAGGCCATTTGTTGTTGGTTTTGAGAAGATACAAAGACAACGCTTCTGAAAAGTAGTCATTTATTCAGCACGCAAGTTCTGTCTCTAGAAAGTAAGTTGCTTAATTAAATATGGCAATTTGCTTTCTAGACAGTGCAGGTCTTGTGCATGGGCGATCTGGGCCAGGCCCAGGGCACCAATATTCCGAGGGGCGCAGCAGGGAGTTGCCTGCCGTAATGTCATACAAAGAGCAGCACATCCATCCCACTTGGTCTCAATGGGGTCCAGTTAAAGACTTTGTAATCAGCCCATAATGTACCTCAGTGTAATTGTTAGCGCCCCATCAACTCCCTGCCCTCCTCCCATCTTCCTCTCACCTCCTGCTGTCACACCAGAATGCCCCCCCGCCCCCACAGCAAACACCACATATTCTTTCCGCCCAAGGCGCTGTCCCGGTCAATCGAATTTAGGGCCAGCCCTGAGCACACACCTGGGCATCAATGTTTCTGAATTGTAGTAATTTATTCCGGACCTATATTTTATATCTAGAAAGCAAGTTGCCTAATTAGAATAAAAGTTCTAGATAAATGACTACTTTTCAGAAACATCGGATTTGTTGCTTCTCAGTCCGGCAGAATTGAGAATGCTCCCTGATAGTGTGACCACTGCTCTGTGCTGAGAGGCTAAGGATTGTATGACCATGTAGTCTTAACACCTTTTTGACCCATTGACAGGCGCTCTGACAAACGTGCCCTGCCTGCAGCCTGGACTCTAGAGCTCCCAATCATGACCCATGATAAACAGCTGGAGGTGACTCACTTCAAAGCATGCATCTGATACTGATCGTTTAGGAGAAATCTCCAAGCTTCATGTTGGTGAGAGCACTGTTTCATGAGACCCAATCCCTTTATCAAAAGAACTCCATACCTCGTATACTGAATGCATGTTCTTCTCGGTCTCTTTTTATATGGTGCTGATACCAGGCTCAGGACCAGAGGGCTTTGCAGTAAATTGGCCTGAGCTATGTATAAACAAAAGGCAAATCAAAAGTTAAATAAAAGCTAGGAGAAGAGGGTGTTAGGAACCTTGTCTTTACCCAGAATGGACAGGTGAATATTGTTTGCTGTGAATGTCACAATTAGGATGTTAGATGTGCTCTGCGTCCATGCTCATTTTCGTCTCCTTAAAAGGCAGTGCTATCATACCCTATCAAGTTTCCCCTACCAACAAGCAGGCAGACTGATAGCATGAGTGGACAGAGCCTGCCCCTCACTGAGTAGATGTGTGATAGGTAGGGTGGATATTATGGGCCATATGTATGGAAAAATCCATTTGCAATTCTCAAATAGCGATTTTTTGCGAATCGCTATTTGAGAATCGCAAAACACTATGTATGTAAGATTTGCAAAGATTTTTGCGAATCCTACATATTCCTTAATTGGGAATCGCAAATTGCGATTCGCAATTAAGGAATACCTCCCCATTCATTCCTATGGGCCGCAAATTGAGAATGCAATTTCAAGGGTGCCAGGGTGTCTAAAGGACAACCCGTTACACCCCTGAAATGTGCATATGTGCACATGTGGCACACATACATGCCCTAAGGGCATGTATGTGAGTCACCAGGCACTTTGAAAAATGCAAAAAAGTGAATTTTTCAAAGAAATCGCAAATTACCACCAACTTGAAGTTGGTTATAATTTGCAATTCCTTACAGTCAAATTGCACTTTTATTGTGATTCTTACATTGCATTTAAGGAATCGCAATTTGCGATTCCTTAAATGCAATTGTAAAAAAAGGAAACGCAAAATTTGCGATTCCTTATTTTGCGAGGGGTGTTTTGTGTCATACATTGGACACTGCTGATTTGCTATCGCAAACGCTGAAATTCTGTGAATTTCGGCATTTGCTATCGCAAAATTGCCTTCATACATATGGCCCTATGTTACCAATATTTGTGAGAGCACATACACCATAATAGTTTCTTGGTGCTAGGGTAACAGAAGTGTTGCGTGCTACTCAACAGGGCTTAGTGACATGCTTGTTAAAAGAGCCATGTTTTGAATAGTTGCCTGAATCTCATGTAGGTGGGGGCGGCTCTAACCTCAATGGTTAGGGCGTTCCAGATTCGGGGGGCCAAAACAGAAAATCTAGATAAGTGGGATGCCTGAAGCATGCCTAGGTTAGGATGTTATAGAAGAGTCACTAAAATTGTAGGTGGTTGGTGTTCTTCCTCAGGGTGTAGGGTAGCCCAAGAGATGGGTGGTTGGGTACTAGCCCAAGACAAAAAGCTGGTGGTGGTTTTGCCTGACAATTCCAAAGTATGGAAAGGCCAGTTAACTGTTGCTAACATGATGCCTTGCTTTCTGGCAGGAAAACAGCAATGGCATGGCTTGCTGGGTTACCATATGTGGCCACCAATCATGTGGTGGGGTCTGGGTACAGCACAGAATTAGACCTAGGTGCTTCTGGAGAATGGACACATTGACCAGGAGACTAACTAATGATCTGGAAAGCCCTTTCTCTTGCTTGGTGCAAACATCCCTCAAGCTGGTCCTACTGGCCTGGACTGCCAGGGATTTGTTGAAATAGTTAATATGTTTTCTGTTGGAAATGTCCATTAAAAAAATTCTCCCTGGGTTTAAACCCTCCGGGACAGTATTGAGCGTGCTCGCTAGGCTCACTCGCACTTGAAGTTCCCTATCTGTACAGTTGCGCCTCACCACTATTTCCAGTCACCGGACGCCACTGCAAATGAGCCGGGCCTGTTGTCTTTTCCAATACTTGTTTTTATATGGAGGGGGTGCCGGGTGACGCGCATGAGCGTCTGAATGTCGTTAGGGAGTTGATAGGGAGTGTGAAACTTATGATCAACACAATGTAGGAAGTGGAAGGATTCCAGCAGGAACCCAGTAAGGAAGACATACGCTGGTCACATAATAAATTGTGCCTGTCAGCTTCACACAGTGCATAGCAATTTTGTGTAGTCAGCAGTGGGGCCCTGTTTGTAGTTCCTTGTTGTATGCAAACTTTGAGGTAGAATGCAATAGTTATAGCGTACATGTCTGGTGTTATTTTTCCTTGATTCTTGCATCCTTCAAGCGCCATTCCACGTCCTGCGGCTATCGCTACTGAATCGGATGTTTGTAACGGCATTCAGCAACTGAGCTGTGGGCACAGAGGTCGCTGAAGGATGGGCTCTACACTACAACCTAATTTGAATGAAAAAAAAGTATTCTCTTAAAATGTACGTGTCTCCTCTGATCCTTCCTTCGTTACAACACAATTTTTGGCTACGAGATTGGTGAAACTTGACCTGCTTCTGTTCAAGCTGAATCTGGAGTCCATATTTTTCAATGCATTGCCATGGCAACTACCTCGAATCAAAGCGACCAACTTCCTGTTTTGGCAGAGCATACGCATCAGTGCCACTGATTGGCCCTGCACCTCTGGGATTCCGTCAAGATTATTTCCAAGCGAAAGCACCGTCCTACCATCGTTTCTTTTGGAGGCAAAGCGAAACAGCTGTTTATTCTTTTGCCTCACTGGATGACCATCGTTTAGCTCCCCGTCTGTGCAAGAAAAAAAATTTTCTACTGTGAAAATCGAAAATAATTGGCGTTAGCATGAGCTGAAGCAATCTTGTTTATGGCATCCATTTTGTCAGCTATGTAATTCTTCCATCTTCACTGCTGCTTGCCTTTCATTTCTGCTTGTGTCATCAGCTTTAGTTAACTCCTTCAGTACTGAGCCAGAGCAATGTATGAGTTCAGAAAGGGCTGTAGCTGCTTGAATGCACTTGTTTGAGAATGTAACTGTCTACCATTTCCTACTGATGTAAGCAGTTCTGTTTCCCCTCCCACTCTGCTGACTAAGTGTTATCCATCTGCCCATGTTTGTCGGTAGTTATTCCTGTGTAGGCCCATACCTTCTATTTGTAACTACATGCTTACTCTGCAACAAACTCAGTATAAAAGGCCCATGGTCTGTGTATTCAAGTCACTACCACCTGGAACACTTGAGGGTGTTGCATGGACGTGGTCTCACTCTTGAGTGAATAAACTTGTTATTTTGAATTTCAGCTTCAGTGTCAATCTATATTTTGTTGGTCTGAAGGACCTGTGGACAAAGATAAGGGTGAACCCTGCACCGGTGTGCCCCTAAAAAGGCACATTTCCACAGTTTGGCGCCCGACTCGTGGGGCTCATCGGAGACGCGTCGCCCGAAGGAGTGGTCTTGATGGAAGAATGGAATCTTGCTGAGGAGACGTCCTGCATGAGGAGACACTTGTCTTTGCAGACCGAAGTGTTTCTCCGGTTTTCTTGATCTGACCCTCCATGTGGTGGCCGGTCCCGACTGAGATTTCCTTTGGCGCATGTTTTAAAGTGACCATTAGGGCAACCAAGAGATTTGCAGTTGGAAGTTGGAGACTTTTGTTTGGTAAGGTCGCTGAAGCGGCACTCTTAATTTTGGATTTGCTTGGCCAGGATTCTGATTTTGTTTGTTTGTTTATTTACCTATTGCAATAGTTAAAGGCAGGTAATGTGGAGATTTTTCTCTACTTTGATATATCTGGGATAAGTAATATTTTACTATAATTTGGTAGCATGCCTGCTCCTAGCACACTTCGTCGGTTGTGTTGCTGTCTTGGAGGTACCAAAATGGATTTAGAAAGAAGTCAGCCGGCTCCCTAGAGGGGACATCTAATACACATATGTACATTAAATATTTCTTCCATAATGTATAGTACACTGTGGAACAAATATACAAAAAAGGATCCTGGTTTATGATGGCCTGTGAATGGGTCATTTGACTTTAAAAAGATTCAATATTTAGAGCAGTGTTTATTTAAGAAGAAAACTCGACAAGATATATTTGAATGTGTACGAATGTGGGAAAACGAAGTGCATGAGAGAGTGAGGAAAGAAGAAGCTCTAACAGAAAAATAGCAGCATAAAACAATCAATAAAAAAGCATTGGAATTGAAGAATAAGGAAATGAAGGAAATAAAAGAGAAAGAAGAAAAGGAGCGTCGTTTAGAGGTAACTGGCCAGTACCCTATTAGGCTCCCTATTTATCCTATACTTAATAAACCTCAAGATGATTCCATCTTGTTAGATAGACCTCCACCCCGTATAAATTCCCTAGTGCCCCTGAGACTGAGGTTTCTGATGAGGAGCATTTATCTTCAGAGGAGAAGGATATAGATAAGCAAGGTGGGCGGCACACTCAGTCTACTTTGACCAAGGAAGAGAAAGATAAATTACGGGACATTGCCAGAGGGGAAGCACGTCGGACTACTACAGCGACGGTGCTCCCAGTTACAGTTCAGACTTGGGAAAACGGCAAACAGTTATATTTTTTTGAAACATTCTCTTGGGAGGTAATATATGCTTGGCAGCATCATTCCAATGATACAGAGCCAGATGATATTAGTATTGATTTTAAACAGTTAGTAGATAGGACTTTCCTTTTTTCAAACTTACCTGATATGATTAGGCGAGTGGTCAAATTACGAGTTGAAACATTGCATTTACGAAAAGAGAAAGAGTTAGCTAGAAAAAATAACATTGTAGAAATAGCTCATCTCAAACAAAGGAAGTAAATGTTTCATTAGATGCGAACCTAGTAGTGGTGAAACTGTTATGAAACCAATGCGTGAAGCTGCGCCTCTGTATGTCCCTCCTAAGGGTGCGGGCACAGATGACGATAAAACCTCAGATGATGCAAAGGGATATTTTATTTATAATTGGATCTATACCCCTTGGGGTAGAGCAGATGTTATGGCTCTTAAAGCTGCTTTGCCCGATCCACGGAAAAATCGGTCTGCTTTTTATGAAGAAGTGGAAGGAGCTATTAGCTCCTGCACTATGACCCTGCCAGACATTGATATGTTTTTTTGGGACCCCTGATATGTGGAGAACAATTCGGAAGGTAGACAATATTACAGCTTATGGTGATACTTGGGTGCATTTAGAGGAAATAGATGTGGCTAGAGATCCTGCGCAGAAACCACAACAGGTGATATTAGATCTTCCCAAAGCTATTGTAACTAGGTTAAAAACTCTTATACCCCCTAAGAAAATAGATTGGACCACATTAGCATCCTGTAAACAGAAAAAGGATGTGTTAGTTTCTGATTTCTTTTCAAGATTTGAAGAGTATTCCATGACTTTAGTGGGCAGTTATTGACAGATGACACGGGTAAGCATCTGTTCGTCGACAAATTTGTCGCTAACATGTTGCCAGATATTTGCTAGTCGCCTAAAGGCCAGCGAGAGTTCATGGACTACGTCTTCCCCAGTCTCTCTTTTGACTATGGCCCAGTATTATAAGCCCCAATCCGGTTCAGGTACCTGCAGGATTATGCAAAACAATAATCTTATTAACCGGGAGGACGGCTTTCCCGATGAGTAGGTCTAAGGCGGAGAGTTGTGAGTGTGACAGACTGGACACCGCGTGAATAATGCCCGCGCCGTCCTGTCCCAGGAAGTGAATTTCCTTCCTTCTGTTTGTATCCTTGGCTGCTGTGTTCCACAGCGAGCCGGCACGGGCAATATCCGTGAGTAATTGCACCTGATGTAAATATAATTTTTTTCCATTTTTTCACACTTAGTGCCTCACGGTAGGGTGTGCCTTAGTGCGCACGTACCACCGGAGAGCAATTATTTCTGTGGTCCTGACGAATGCTGTGCGATCCTGCGTTTTAGCAGCAGAACATGTTGACCTTATATACCAATTAAGGACACAGGTCTCATAATCTAGAACCTTTTGGTGTCCGCCTTCCACGTTTTTAACTTTAATACAGGTTGGCCCATATTAAATATTTTGGTTGGGTTTCAACCTTGTATTTTTTAATTCTGCACACACATATTTTGCACTTTTTTGAGTTATACCACTGTTACACTCACCACCAACCCGCTCCGCTGTAAATCAGGCGTTGTAGCACGCTGGGGTGGCATTCGGCCACCCCAGCGGGGACCCAATGATGAAGCATGTCACCAACTAGTGGTGAGTGAGGGTCCTTTTAACACAGAGGTTTACTTGCCCTTCCCAATTGGGTGTGAATACCCCACGTCTACTGGGTTGCAACCTCCTGGTTAATAAGATTATTGTTTTGCATAATCTTGCAGGTACCTGAACCGGATTGGGGCCTTCTGATAAACCTGACACCTTTACACTTCTTTTCTGTTTCACTGAGTATTTATTTGTACACTGAGTCACTCCTTAGTTGTTTATGATATACTTGTTTGGGGCATAGGAGTGATTACTCGCGCCCTTTCTCTCCTGTTGATTTATTTGGATCCAGTATTATAAGCGTCAGGAATTGGAAGCAAAAGACAGGGAGGATAAGACGGTTAAGGAGTTAAAGACAAAGGTTATGTTTGCTCAAGTATATGGTCCACCATTTAGGGGAGGTGGAAGAGGCGGACGTGCAATGTATACACCTGGGGGGCCCCATCTCCTTTGAGAAAATGTTTCCCCTGATCAGTGTGCTTATTGTAAAGAGACTGGGCATTGGCATTCTGAGGGCCCTCTTTTGCAAAGTCAGCAGTACCACCGGGGAAGGGGTAGTGTGAGAAGACGCCAGTGAATTCAGGAAACAGGGGAGGTACAGGAGCATGCCCCAGATTTGAAGCAGTTGAACAGGACCAAATTACTTTAATACATTTGCTAGACGAAATCAATATCAAATGTCTGATTATTCTGCTGATGCTCTTGAAGAATTCGATTATGCATAGGGATGCCTAGGATGGGGTAAGGAACCGATGGAGGTCCCAGTAGACCAGCAAGGTCCTTATGTGATGCAAATGTTACGAGCGCTACTGATCAGTTTCTGGTTGATACAGGAGCTACTCGTAGTGCTCTGTCTAAATAATTGGTTCCCAGGGCTTCCCTGTCTGGCGCAATGATCCTATCAATAGGATTCGTTGGGACACCTACAATTAGCACACTGTCACAGCCACTTGCATTTAGTCTTGATAAATTCACTGTAGCGTGTCCATTTCTGCTTTCCCCTACCACACCTGACAATATTTCGGGTATCAATATGCTTAAATATTTTTGGGCCACAATACGCTGTTCCCCGGAAGGTGTGCGTGTTATTTTAAATAACAATTATTCAATGGTTGAGAGATCCTGCCTTATCAATGAGGATGCCGCTCTGGCGTCCGTACCTAGTGTGAAGAAGGAACACTGTTATTGTTCCTATTTCTTGCCTCCCATCATCACAAAGTCTCTAGAAAGAAATTACTATTTTGTAGACAGCAGGTTACCTATTTAGGTTACCTCCCCTCTAAGGGGGCCGCATTTAGATTATTTAAGACACTCCTGTACCCCACACTCAGAAGGATGTCCGTGCACTGATTGGCCTTACCTTTTTTTTGTAGGCAGTGGATCCCTAGTTTTTCCCCATTATTAAACCTTTGTTGGCCCTTTTTGACTAAAGACACTCCGATGCCTTTCCCATGGACTACTGAAT
Organism: Lissotriton helveticus; assembly: GCF_964261635.1. Taxonomy (NCBI): domain Eukaryota; kingdom Metazoa; phylum Chordata; class Amphibia; order Caudata; family Salamandridae; genus Lissotriton; species Lissotriton helveticus. Next base: position 1,840,670,346 of record NC_136067.1, on the reverse strand, counting down.
GTCAGAATGCCTTCCAACAGTTAAATCATGCTCTTTGTTCTGCATCAGTATCAGGAACCCCAGACTACCCTAAGGACGCCTTTGGCATGGTACATAGCTTTGCCCAACTTTGGAAAGAAAGAGGCTTTCTCACTTCACATGGAACACCAAAAGTGCATGAGGAATTGGTACATAATCTCCTTACTGCCTTGACATATCCTACGAAAGTGGCAATTGTTAAGTGTAGTGCACACAAGAAAGTGACTGACAAAATAGGAGCAGGCAATGCCTTTGCAGACTACACAGCTTGTGATACTCGAACGCAGCAAAGTACCACATCAATATATGTAGTTAAATCACAGGCTGAACGTTGGCATGATGCCAGGCAAGAGGCCCTGGACATGCAACAATCTGCCTCTGTTGATGAATTAGACCAATGATCCAAGGAAGGAGCATTGGACGATGAGGGCTGTTGGAGGAATAAAGAAATGACAAAATGAAAGTTACCCGCACCCTATTTACACCCTATGATTCACATGGCACATAGTTCAGTCCTGTCTGATCCGTCTCCAGTATAATCCTGGAAAGGGAACGCAAACTCAAATAGAAGGGTGTGCGGCACCAACTGCACCTTTTAAGGTCCTGCAAATGGACAACTGACCTCATTTCATTGGGCAGGTTGTAGAATATGTAATGAAAGGGTTGGGGATTAAGTAGAAATTTCAGGCTGCTTCTCACCCACAGTCAGCAGACCTGGTGGAGTGTTACAACTCCCCCCAAAAATAGAAACTGGCCAAAATACAGGCTTCCACATCTTTGAAATGGCCTGATGCCCTGCCCCTAGCACTACTTTCTATCAGATCAATACTACATACACAATCTGGCCTCATACCGTATGAGGTGGTTTTTGGAAGGCCAATGAATATTTGGGGGATTCCTAAGCCTTGCCCTATACATGATGTACCCTATGTATTGATGAGTGACTATTTGTCCCAGTTAACTGCCAGCTTTTCTTCTTTTTATCAGCAGGTATGGGAAGTTCTTCCAGACAGGTCACAGGGTGAAGGCCGCGATCTGCGGCCTGGCGATTCCATACCACATTCCTTCTAGAGAGCCCAGCTGCGTTGGCAGATCACCACAACATCCTGGCTACAGAGAAAGGACAATCTGTGTCACCTGAAGGACCTGAGGAAGTCTTCCCAGACCACACGATTCCTGGTACATCTCGATATCAGCTGCGACCCAGGAAGAAAGACACTTCATCGTTGAAAAAGACTGGTTGTGCCACTGTCTGGGTGGTTAAAGACTGACCTCAAAGGGGGGTAGCCTTTTAGTGACTACTCGTCTCAATCTTAATGAAGAAACCAATGCCTGCCCAGGAGCTTAGGGCACCATCTGTTTTGTTGTTTGTCGATGAAAATTAGCTCGCCTAAGTAAAAGGAGATCGCTGCGACAATGTGCAACGGCTGTAATATCTGCATTTTAGGTCTAACTTTGACTGTTGCCATCATCGCTACTGTAATGTGGGTAGTGGAGGAAGTAATGCCTGGAGCCTTCTTACCTAACATTACTGTTACATCACTTGCTGCAGAAGAGCATCATCATTTTGATTTGCGGCAACATGAAAAGGGATACCGGCAAAATCTGAGAAACAATTCATTTCTTTAAATGTTGCATCAGACACATCAGCTAACCAATGCTACTAACTGTTGGGTTTGTGGCAAGATTGCTCCTCATCAGAACATAAAAGGAATCCCGTTGTCACCACTGACATTCTCTCACAATGGCTCATGCCCAGCTTGGTTCAAACTTCTACATGCCTCTAATGAACAAAATCTGTTACCCCAACAAAGATGGGGACCCATAAGCAAAAGGAACTGCTTTAGAAATGGAAGAATATAGTAAAAAAAAAGTGTAGCAACAAACTATGTGTATTCAAATTCTAGGTTGGCTAAAGGAAATGGTCCCCTTGTTATCTCTGTTGCCATGACCACTGGCCCCCTTTGTGTACAAAGAACAGGCGATGTGCCAGTGGGCCACAGTAACTGTACTGCAGTGTTGTAGATGTCTACGAGAGGCTAAAGCAGCTTCCTTGCATTACGTCACACTTATTTATGTGAAACTAAGGGCATACTACTTCCTACATCCAGGCTGGTCTGGTACCTGTTACATAGTCTTCCTTATTCCACCTGTGTGTTTAGCTCCCCCAACCTATCGTCAAGATTTGTAATTGTTCAATCATTATGCTGGTAGTAGGGGAAAACGTGCAATTGATGTCTCTGTAGTCGATCAGACAGATGTTTTGTTCCCTCTGTATTTCCACTTGTACTACTTGTCTACCATCTAAAACAAATGTCCAAAATGTAAATGCCCGACTAGTAACAGACCAAGAAATTAGTGAATTATTGATGATTGATTCCATGATATCTTCCATGTTCCTTCCAAATCATTGAGATGTCTTCAGCTAATGCTAAAGGGGCCATCTGTGGAAATCGTAAATAATTGGCGTTAGCATGAGCTGAAACAATCTTGTTTGTGGCATCCATTTTGTCAGCTATGTAATTCTTCCGTCTTCACTGTTGCTTGCCTTTCAATTCTGCTTGTGTCATCAGCTTTAGTTAACTCCTTCAGTACTGATCCAGAGCAATGTATGAGCTCAGAAAAGCCTGTATCTACTAGAATGCACCTGTTTGAGAATGTAACTGTCTACCATATCCTACTGATGTAAGCAGTTCTGTTTCTCCTCCCACTCTGCTGACTAAGTGATATTCATCTGCCCATGTTTGTCAGTAGTTATTCCTGTGTAGGCCTGTACCTTCTATTTGTACCTACATGCTTACTCTGCAACAAACTCAGTATAAAAGGCCCATGGTCTGTGTATTTAAGTCACTGTTGCATGGACACGGTCTCACTCATGAGTGAATAAACTTGTTATTTTTAATTTCAGCTTCAGTGTCAATCTCTATTTTGTTGGTATGAAGGACCCGTGGACAAACATAAGGGTGAACCCTGCACCGGTGTGCCCCTAAAAAGGCACATTTCCACACTACCGGGATTCAGACGATTCACACGATTGCCACAGTTTATTCTTCTCGATTGGTGGTATACAAGCAACAAACTGTGGTTTCCTTCATCTACTGAACCATTGGATGCTGCATTTGGTGAAGTATAACAATACAATATAACATGTGTTAGAAATGGGGGTCTCTAGTTGTCAGAGGTTTGCACCTTTGCCCAAGTAGGGACCCTTCTTCCTAGTCAGGGTAAGGGGATAGACTTCTAAAATAACCCCTGCTCACCCCCTTGGTAGCTTGGCACAAGCAGACAGGCTTATCTCAGAGGTAGTGTGTAAAGCATGTGTGCATGCATACAGTAACACAGTGAACACACTACAAATGGACACCACACCAGTTTAGAAAAATAAGCAAACTTTATCAAAACCAACAAGACCAATAACAGCAAAAATTCAACATACAATACTCTTGAAAATAGTTACTGTGCAAAATAACCTTTAAATTGCAGGAAAAACGTGAAAATACAGTTCCTCCGGTTCGGTAGCGGGGCTACTGCGATACTGAATATGACAGAGTCTAACAATTCCAGCCAACCGCGTCGATACTGGTTAGCGAAAGCGCCGACAGTCTCGGAGGCAGTACCTTTTGTTGTTGCAGCCGACACGATGGTATGAGCTGGTCCGGGCAAACAGTCGCAGTTGTGATGTGGGATGGAAGCATTGCAGTGTCCGGTGTTCTCATGGCTCAGTGCAGGCAGCGGCTCGTTGACGGAGTCGGTGAGACCAAGGCTTGCGTTGCAGGATGAGACGGTGCTCGATGCGGTGCTGGCAGGTCATGATGCGGCGACGGAACAGGTAGATTTTTTAATCAGGCCACGACGGAGTCGATGACATCAGTGCAGTGTGTAGCAAAGCGGGGTGGAGTACGATGCCCACAGGATGCGGTGCAAGCTGCGGATCGTTGACGGAGTCAGTGAGACCAGGGTCGCGTTGCAAAACGAGGCGGTGCTCTCTATGGTGCCTTCCGGACATGGGATCTTGCGATGGATTCGGTGACAGAGTTGGTTATCCTTTTCTTCTCCAGGCAACTGAAACCAGTGGTTCCAGAGACAGTGCCAGAAGCATTGTGGGGTCTTTGATGTTCCTGAGACCTCGTGAACTGGGGGCAATCTCCACTTTAAGCCCTTGAAGATCTTCCTCAAGTAGGGGACACGGCACACAGCAAAGTCCTTATCCTTTTCTTGGCAGAAACAGCCACTGCAGGCCAACCCCAGACAGCACACAACAAAGGGGCAGTACTCCTCCTCCAGTTTCTCTAGGTCTTCTCCTTTACAAAGGTTCCTCTTGATTTTCCAGAAGTGATCTGAAAGTCTGGGGTCTGGGCCACTCTTTTTATACAGCAAAATCCTTTGTTCTCTGGTGGCAGATAAGCTCTGTGCTCAGTCAAAACCAGTTCTGTCCTCTCTGGTGCAGCTTCCTGGCAGGAGGTGGAGACAGCATTGTGTCAGGCCCTTTCAGGTGAAACGAAATCTCCTCTCCCTACTCTAAATGCAGCCCAGGTCTATTCAGATCAACCTTGACCCATCAGACTCTCTGGAGCCACTGCTCATCTCCAACCCCTGTCACTCCAAAGCCAGACAGTTAATACACATCCTAGAAGAGGCACACTGGAAGGCGAACCAAGAAAATATCTACTTTCTGAAAGTGGTATTTTCAAACACAGAATGTAAAAATCACCTTCACTAAAATATACATTTTAAAATTCTGAGTTCAGGCATACTAACCTTTATTTTCCCACCTTGTTCCCAGGGGTAGTTATGTCTATAAGATGTGATAAGCAAACTCCAGATTCTATCCTATGGGAACAGGTAGCCTTGCAATATTGAATAACGAAATTGGCAGTATTTTACTATCAGTACATGCCACACACACCAGTGAGGGTTAGGGCCTGGCAAGTGGGTGCACTTGCAAAGTCGACATGACAGCCCTAGACTGCCCACAGACTCTACAATTGCAGGCCTGAGTTACATTTACATGTGACAGAAACAGTGGTTCCTGTGGAAAAGTACTTCTCGGTATTGATAATACTATGCACAATCGCAATGGTTATGAGTTGGGTAGATGTCAGAAGGAAAGGAGACCAAGAGCCCAATAAAGAGTATTTGAATATATACATAAACATTACAGTAGTGCTTAGTGTCCCCAGTGTGAAAGGAACCAAAAAACAAAGACTCGTGAATTTATGAGATATATAACTTGGTTTCCACAACACCGGCCATCTGCTTGGGTACAATTGTACTATACAATTGTACACGAGCAGACGGCCGGTGTGGAACTCGCGTAGCTAAGGCACGCCTTATGGCACAGCTGATTAATTCAGAAGAGGACAACTTGACCTGACGGGATGATCTAGTACCCGTGTCAAACATCATTACAACATAAGCTGGAGCGACTGCCCTGCCTATGCGTTCGCCTTCAGAGACTCCTTGCACTTACTACAGGCCGAGCTCAAAGGAAGTTCCACAGTTTATACAGTGGCATTGACCTCGCTGTGCATATCCGTGGTTGCCAGCCCTTCACCCCGACTCTCACACTGGGTACCCGGCAGGGTCCCGTGTGAATATTCTTTCATTTCTTTTCACCTGACCGGTGTCTCACACTTTTCACGTGGCTGTGCAATCCTTTTTCAGATGTCCCTACATCCATAGGTCCTGAAGAGACCCTATACCTTATGAAGGGTCGAAACGTCGTTGACAACTATTTAAAGCGAACCATTTGATCAGCTCTGACTATTGTCCACAGTGGCTGTGATCATTGTAAAATTATAGATGGTCGTCTTTGAAAATTGTGAAACCAAATTATATATGTCACAGAGTCTTTGTTTTTTGGTTCCATTCACAATGGGGACGCTAAGCACTACTGTTATGTTTTTGTATATATTCAAATACTCTTTAAATATATCAAAGAACTATTGGAAATACAAATGGATGTGTTCTTGGTCTTCTTTCCTTCTAACATCTACCTAACCCATAATCATTGCGATTGTGCGCAGTATTATCAATACCGAGAAGTACTTTTCCACAGGAACCACTGTTTCTGTCTCATACAATTTACCCTGGTTTCTAGTGAGTAGGGTGCCCCTTGTTTCTGTTTGCAATGTGAGTTACATTTACAGGTTGCTTATGTGGGTGGCGCAATCAGTGCTGCAGACCCAGTAGCAGCATTTGATTTACAGGTCCTGGGCACACACAGTGCACTGTACTAGGTACTGACTAGTAAATCAAATATGCCAAACAGGGAATCACTAATCCATAACAATACTTTACAAAGGGAGCACTTGCACTTTGGTCTTGAACAACAGTGGCAAAGTACCCAAAGCATCTAGACCAGCAAAAACGAAGTCCAACAGCAAAAATACAGGAGGCAACGGAAAAATACAGAGGAAACCCACGCCAATGGTGCCAGGTCTAACACGACTATATAAACCAACATTTTACTTCCTTCTTTTTACAAGTATGTCTATCAGTACTTTGACTACATTAACCGTTTCATACTCTATCTGGAGGAGGTAATTCACACCAACGGCCCCCTAAATTTCTAGATAGTCCTAGCAATCCCAAACTGGAGTGGAAACATTGGTTCCAATTATTAAAAAAAAAATAGTAGCTATAGATGGTGTGGACTACAGTCCAACAGGGAAACAAGCAATTCTGTATTTTTGTTTAGGCACTGAAGGACAAAACCTTTTTGACAATTTTCCCATAATTCCTGCTCCTGGGGAGAAACTGCTGGTGATGCCTGGAATGTTGTTGTAGAAGCTGAGATGTGACTTGAAAAACTATTTACTGCTGAACCCAATGTTGTGTTAGAGCGTTTTAAATTCTATTCCAGGGAACAACCTCCTGATGAGAACATTGACAAATATGTAGCCAGCTTGTGCATTTTTGCTGGTACTTGTTGTTTTGAAAATGCCGGTGATCAACATTTAATGGATCACATTGTACTCAGCTGTTTTTCACAGAAAGTACATGAACATCTTTTATGCTGCACTAATGCTACTTTAGATCAAACGGTTAGAATTGCTTTATGCATAGAACGTTCTGTTTCCTCTTTTAAAGCCTTAACACATGCATCCACTGCACCCACAATGGTTAGCAATACAAACATTACAGACGTGAATGCTGTGAAAAATATTAGGAGTAATAAGGTCAACAGAACAGATGCCTGTTACAGGTGCGGCTCTTGTAACCACTTAGAGAACAGCCCAAGCTGTCCAGCCATGGGGAAGAGGTGCAATAAATGCAGGAAATTAGGTAATTTCATGAAAGTATGCAGCAGTTCTACTTCCAATGCGGTTAGAGTGAATTGTGTGCCTGAAGTCTCTCAAAAAGTTATTTACAAAAATGAGGAATGTGTTAAAAATGTCAGGATTTTAACCTTGGAAACCAAGCTTACTGATGATACTACTGGTCTTGCTCACCAGGACTCTGCAAATATTGCTAAGAAAAATAGACCATTTGGTAAAGTTTCCATTGGTACTGTGAGCCTACAAATTATGGTGGACTCGTGTTCACCTGTAACTATGCTCTCTGAACATACTTTTAAATTGCTGTGGGGTGACAAGCTACTGGAAACTCCTGCCATTAGAGCTGTAGCTTATGGTGAGTGAGAGATTCTCACTAAAGGATATTTTGTTGATGTATTGGAATTTTCTAGCAGGTCTATTTCCTCGAAGATTTATGTAGCCATGAATGGATGTGATATCATGGGCTGGATAGACCAGGGAAAAGTTGGCATCGTTTTAAGAACAGGTATCACCGCACCTGTTATGATTGTTGAGAACACTTATTTAGACATTGATGACATTTTGCAAAAATATTCTCAAGCGCTTACAGACATGAGATTGTATTGAAACTGGGCGCCATTCCTGTCAAACATAAAGTCAGAGACGTTTCTCTTTCCATCAGGCAGGATCTGAGATTGCACTTAGATCAGTTATGTGCAGATAAGATTATTGAGCCTGTAGATTCTACTGAATGGGTCAGTGCTGTGGTTATCGCCAAATAAAAAATTGAAAAATGTCTTTGTGTGCTGACTTGTGCGCTCTGAACAAGAATATTTTAATTGATTGCTCTCCCCTTCCTAAAATAATGAGCTAATTTCTACCCTGGACGGGGCTACTACTTTTAGCAATATTGATCTCAGAGCAGCGTATCATCAAGTCAGGCTCAAAAAGGAGTCTCAAGCTCTTTGTACTTTTATTACACCCTTTCGTGCTTTTAAGTATCTACGCATGCTGTTTGGTCTTGCATTAGCGTCAAGCGTATTTCAAAAGCTGATGTTTTCCTTTTCAAGGATGTGCAAGGGGTTTTAGCGTTCCAAGACAATATCCTCTTTTTCACTAAGAATATTCAAGAACGCAATTGCATATTGGACAATGTATTGAAAATATTATCCGACCATGGAATGACTGTGTCAAAGGATAGGTGCAAATTTTTTACTGACAATGTGGAATATTTAGGTCAACACATAACTGCACAAGGTACCAAGCCTAAAGAAGATCTTGTCAAGTCATTGAAAGAATTGTCTCCATCCACTAACAACGACGAGTTAAGATCCTTTTTAGGGTTGAGTGATTACTATTTTACATTTATCAATGGATATGCTACCCTATTGGAACTTCTAAAGAAAATGCTAAGAAAAAAAGAGGGTTTTTCTAGGGGCACCGAATAACCAAATGTCTTTCAAAAGATAAAAAAAATTCTATCCAATGTCCTTGCCCTTAAATCTTATGTGAGTGGGCATAAGTGTATCATAACTGTGGATGCAAGTGCGGCAGGACTTGGTGCTGTCTTGAGTCAAAAAATGGTTCATCTGAAACCACATTTGCCTTTGCTTCCAGAGTTTTGACTTCAGGAGAGAGAAAGTATTGTACTATTGAGAGAGAAGCTCTCGCTTGTGCATGGGCCATTGCTAAATTCAAAATTTATGTATGGGGGACTGCTTTCACTCTATGCACCAATCATAAGCCTCTTATGAATTTGCTGGGAGACAAAGGATCGTCTTGCAATTCTTCAAGACTTATCAGAATCCTATCTAAATTACAAGAGTATAATTTTTATATTAAGTACATTCCTGGGGCAACCAATTCCAGAGTTGATTGCTTATCTCTCTTACTCATTCCTTCGGATGAAGCTAATAATTTTGACTTATTCGAGAATGAATGTATTTTTGCAAATCTAGATGTGATGCAGTTGTGTAATGGCTCTATTTCTGAAAATGAGTGGATTACTGCCTGTTATGATGATACTGTTCTAAGCAAAGTGAAGGAATTCATTCATTTAGGTTGGTCCCATGTTAAGAATTTTAAGGGTGAATTGTTTGTATTTTGTCAACAAGCAGATCAACTTAGTGTTGAAAATGACATTCTCATGCGAGGTGGCAAAATTGTAGGTCCCAGTGAGCTTCCTTCCAAAATTCTGGCACAAGGCCACAAAGGTCATCTACGAGCCACTGCTGCTAAAAAACCTTTGAAGTGCTCCTTCTGGTGGCCCTACATGGATTCTGATGTTGACAAGTTTGTAGACAACTGTCAAGAGTGCATTCTGTCTGACAAGCTCTGGAAGTCCCATTACACTCCTTTGGTTATCACACCTTTACCCCAAGGGCCGCGGCGCAAGATTGTGCTTGATTTGGGCCAGTAGTATCCCTACCTTTTGAAAGAAAGCACATAATTGTTATTGTAGATTTCTTTTCTAAGTGGATCTACTATGATATTTTCACAAGAGACATCCACAGAAGATGACATCAACTTTTTGAATAGAGCTTTTTCTCTGGAAGGGTAGCCTGATGAACTAGTTACTGACAATGGTCTTCAACTAATCTTAGAAACTATGGAAACCTTTTTAAAGGGCAGGGGTATTAAACATCACAATATTCCCCTGTACTCGCCTCGCTCCAATGGGGCTGTTGAGACAGCAAATAGGTTGATTAAGGAAGGTATTCAAACAGCTCTCACTTGCAAAAAGGATTTTGCCAAGTTTCTCCAAGATAAAATTTGGGCATATCATAATACCCCACACAGTATTACAGGGGTTTCTCCTTTTGTACTGTTACATGGTTATCAAGCTCACACTGGCTTATGTCTCACCTGGCTCAAGGATAAAGCACCAAATAGATTAAATGATGTTGTGAATCTCAAGGAAGTAGAGGATAGAGTCTTAAAATCACAAATGAAGACAAAAATATTGCATGATAACAAGAACAATGTTTGTACACCACATATTGTGGTCGGGTCATGGGTCATGTTGAGAAATATGAACCCTAGGAGGTCCAAAGTTGACTTCAACTTCAACGGTCCTTTCAAAGAGCAACCCTTGACCCAGTTTTCAGGCCAGGTCCCTCCCCCAACGCGGTAGCACACCCTGCTCTCGCCGTGCCCCTGAGCCCTGCTGCTGCTGGTTCGATCCCTGGTGGCCCAGTGGCAGGTCTCCTTCCCTATCGTTTTTAAAAAATGTTACTCTGCCCTTTTCTGCTTTCCCATTTCCTGCTTGCTTTTGCCACTGTTTTTCTGTAATTGCACTCTGTTTCTGTAATTGTACTCTGTATTGCTGCTGCCTGTGCCGTCTTTCTCCCCCGCGTTTGCCCCACGTTCTTTCCCGCCGCTGCGTCCCCTGCGGCCCCGACCCCCGAGCCCCGATTCGTTCCCGATCCCCCCTCCCAGCTGCTCCTCCCTCCCTCGACCCCTTATAATGCAGGCCGCTGCGCGCTAAGGGAGCGACCCTTGACCCTGTTTTCAGGCCAGGTCGCTCCCCCAACGCGGTAGCACACCCTGCTCTCACCGTGTCCCTGAGCCCTGCTGCTGCTGGTTCGATCCCTGGTGGCCCCGTCGTGGGTCTCCTTTCCGATCGTTTTTACAAAATTTCACTCTGCCTTTTTCTGCTTTCCCATTTCCTGCTTGCTTTTGCCACTGTTTTTCTGTAATTGCACTCTGTTTCTGTAATTGTACTCTGTATTGCTGCTGCCTGTGCCGTCTTTCTCCCCCGCGTTTGCCCCACGTTCTTTCCCGCCTCTGCGTCCCCTGCGGCCCCGCCCCCGAGCCCCGATTCGTTCTCGATCCCCCCTCCCAGCTGCTCCTCCCTCCCTCGACCCCTTATAATGCAGGCCGCTGCGCGCTAAGGGAGCGACCCTTGACCCTATTTTCAGGCCAGGTCGCTCCCCCAACGCGGTAGCACACCCTGCTCTCACCGTGTCCCTGAGCCCTGCTGCTGCTGGTTCGATCCCTGGTGGCCCCGTCGTGGGTCTCCTTTCCGATCGTTTTAAAAAAATGTCACTCTGCCTTTTTCTGCTTTCCCATTTCCTGTTTGCTTTTGCCCACTGTTTTTCTGTAATTGTACTCTGTTTCTGTAATTGTACTCTGTATTGCTGCTCCCTCTTTCTCCCCGCGTTTGCCCACGTTCTTTCCCGCCGCTGCGTCGCCTGCGGCCCCGTCCCCCCGGGCCCTGATTCGTCCCCGCTCCCCCCTCCCAGCTGCTCCTCCCTCCCTCGACCCCTTATAATGCAGGCCCCTGCACGGCCACGCGCAGCGGGCGCACCGCACCTAAGGCAACCCCGTCTGCTCCCGTCCGCGCCTGGACCGTGCCCAGAGCAAGAGCCCCTGGCCCACGCCGGAGCCATGCAACCAGTCTGAGGTACGACACTGCCACCCTCCACGCACTCAACACCGGCCGATCATCCATCTGCTACAGAGCCACCCCGAAACGCACCCACGGACCCTTCTCCTGCCGAGCATGCAACTTCACCTGCCTCCGCACCGCCAGCCATCCCCCCGGACCATGCAACAACAACCACCTCAAGTGCATCCTACTCAACACCCGCTCCGTCCCCAAATACGCTATCAAACTCTGGGACCTCCTTGACACTACCGCACCGGATGTCGCCTTCCTCACGGAAACCTGGATGAATGCCTCCTCAGCCCCCGACATCGCCATAGCCATCCCGATGGTTACAAGACCACCCGGAAGGACCGCGCCAACCAAACCGGAGGAGGAATCGCCATCATCCACAGAAACTCGTTCAGTGTCACAACCAACACCGGGGACGGCCTCCCCTCCACCGAACATCTACACTTCCAGATCCACACCGACCCCAAGACCACCCTCAGAGGAACCCTTGTCTACAGACCCCCTGGACCGCGCACACAATTCAGCGAAGCCATCAGCCAGCATGCCCTCACCTCCGCAGACTACATCCTCCTGGGGGACCTGAACTTCCACCTGGAGAACAACAACGACAAGAACACCACCTCCCTACTTGAAAACCTCGCCAACCTCGGACTCAGGCAACTGGTGAACACCCCCACCCACCTCGCCGGTCACGCACTGGACCCCATCTTCTGCGCCAGCAACAACATCACCGTCAGCCACACCACCAGCCTACAAAGGACCGACCACAGCTGCGTCCACTTCACCTTTCAGAAGACCACATCCCACCACCGCCCGCAACAGATCCCCCGCAGATGCTGGAGCAAAGTCACTGCCGACCAGCTGACCACATCACTAAGCCAGAACCCACCAAACGACGCAACTGACGCCAACGCCGCCGCACGCAACCTCACACAGTGGATCAGGGACTGCGCCAATGCCCTCGCACCACTAATGAACCCCTCCGACAAGCCCAGCAACAAGAAAGCCACCTGGTTCACCGACGACCTCCAAAACTCAAAGAAATCATGCCGGACCCTCGAGAAGACCTGGCGCCACGAACAAACAACAGAGAACCTCACAGCCCTCAAGAACACCACCCGCAAACACCACCATCTGATCCGCACCACCAAAAGGACTGCTTTCAAAGAACGCCTAGACAACAACGCGCACAACAGCAAGGAGCTCTTCAGCATTGTGAAACAACTCTCCAACCCCAGCGCCAACTCCAACAACATCCCACACACGCAAGATCTCTGCGACTCCCTCGCCACCTACTTCCACCGCAAGATCGCCGACCTCCACAACAGCTTTGACGCCCAGACCCTGCCACCAGCCACCGAGCCAACGCCCCCCACTGCCACCCTCAGCACCTGGACTCCCGCCAGCATCGAGGACACCACCCATAACATGAACACAATTCACTCCGGCTCACCAACAGACCCCTGCCCTCACCACATATTCAACAAAGCAAACGCCGCCTTCGCACCCCACCTCTGGAACGTCATGAACATCTCCCTCTTGTCCACCACCTTCCCGGAGAGCTGGAAGCATGCTGAGATCAACGCCCTACTGAGGAAACCCACAGCGGACCCAAAGGATCTCAAGAACTTCCGGCCCATCTCCCTTCTTCCCTTCCCAGCAAAGGTCATTGAGAAGACCGTCAACAAACAGCTGACCACCTTCCTCGAGGCTAATGGCTCTCTAGACCCCTCCCAGTCCGGTTTCCGAGCCAAACCACAGCACCGAGACGGCCCTCATTGCAGCCACCAACGACATCAGGACCATGCTCGACAACGGTGAAACCGCCGCCCTCATCCTCCTAGACCTCTCTGCCGCCTTTGATACCGTCTGCCACCGAACTCTAGGATCCCGCTTCCACAACGCAGGGATCCAAGGAAAGGCCTTGGACTGGATCACCTCATTTCTCTCAGGCAGGACCCAGACAGTCCGCCTCCCTCCCTTCAGGTCCACGGGCAACCACAATCATCTGCGGCGTACCCCAAGGCTCCTTGCTCAGCCCGACCCTCTTCAACATCTACATGAGCCCCCTCGCCTCCATCGTACGCAAACATAACCTCAACATCATCACCTAAGCCGATGACAGTCAGCTGATCCTGTCCCTCACCAAAGACCCAGCCACTGCCAGAATCAACCTCCAGGAAGGAATGAGAGACGTCGCTGAATGGATGAAAGGCAGCCGCCTAAAGCTGAACTCAGACAAGACGGAGGTCCTCATCCTGGGACCATCGCAATCCCCCTGGAACGACTCCTGGTGGCCCACTGTGCTGGGCTCCCCACCGACACCCACGGACCACGCACGCAACCTGGGATTCGTCTTGGACTCCTCGCTCACCATGACCAAACAAGTCAACGCCATCTCGTTCGCATGCTTCAACACCCTGCGCATGCTCCGAAAGATCTTCAGTTGGATCCCCACCGAAACTAGGACGGTCACCGAGGCGCTCGTCACCAGCCGGTTGGACTACGGAAACGCCCTATATGCAGGAACCACAGCAAAACTTCAGAAAAGACTCCAGAGCATACAGAACACATCCCCACGCCTCATCCTGAACATCCCCGACACAGCCACAAAACCGCTCACCTGAGAGACCTGCACTGGCTCCCCGTCAACAAAAGAATCACGTTAAGGCTCCTCACCCACGCACACAAAGCACTCCACAACACCGGACCCGAATACCTCAACAGACGACTCACGTTCCACACTCCAACCCGCCAGCTCCGCTCCGCCACCCTCGCCCTCGCCACCATCCCACAGATACGCAGGACCACAACCGGAGGAAGATCATTCTCCTACCTGGCCGCCAAGACATGGAACTCCCTCCCTGCCCACCTACCTCTGACCCAGGACCACATCACCTTCAGGAGACACCTCAAGACCTGGCTGTTCGAACAGTAACAGCACCGCCCCCACTCCCTCCAGCGCCTTGAGACCCTCATGCGTGAGTAGCGCGCTCTACAAATGTCTTGATTGATTGATTGAAAGTCACCAAAGTTGCTCGTTCTTCAGTACTTTTGGAAAACGGAAGATGGTGGGCCATTAAAAAATTGGTTCTTTTGAATGATTCCCAATACAAAATTGTTAAAAGTCATTAGCAACAAAAACAAAAAATGCCTTGTTAGGTCGCGCCTGCGATTGCAGGGGCGAAAGCCCCTGCTGTCACAAAGCGATCTATTGCAATCATTTCAGTCATTTTCCCTGTCAAGGACTAGGCGGAGACAACACACTGTCACGCGCACGCAGCCGGCCGGAATCGGATCAGGTCACGCGCTCCGATCCCGGCCGGCTGTTCACAACACATGCACACGCAGGCACAGGCAGGCACACACGCAGGCACACACGCACAGGCAGGCACACACGCAGGCACACACGCAGGCACAGGCAGGCACACACGCAGGCACAGGCAGGCACACACGCAGGCACAGGCAGGCACACACGCAGTCACAGGCAGGCACACACGCAGTCACAGGCAGGCACACACGCAGGCACACACAACACACACACACACACAGACAGACGCACGCACACACATCCCCCTCCCCCCAACTCACCGGGCTCTTTTAGTGTGTTCCGTGTCTCTGTCTCTCGTCAGCCAGGGGGTCAGTCTCGATCCTCGATCTCCCTCCGCAGCGCTGGTCTTCACCCGGGCCCCCTCCTGGGACCCGGGACTTCAGATGCCGCACTCCGCTTTGGCGCCGGGGCTCGGAGTGCGCATGCGCGGGCAGCCCCCGCCCTCTCACGCTCAGCCCGGGCTGCTTGCGGTTTCGTAGGTGAGTGATGTCATCGCTTTGGCCATTATGTCTTCCTCTCTCCTTGCAGACTTCCTTTTCCTTCTGTTTGTCCATGGGCTGTGCCCCCTCAGCTACATATACACGCCCTATTGATTATTCTCCCCTATCTCACATTTCATTTGCTTTGTCGTCTTATGTTTACCTCTTGTTTTTATCCTCCCTCTCCAGCTTTCTCTGTTACAGTCTCTTTTAACCTCACACATTTCCTTTCACGCTACATCTGGCTTCCCCCCTGACTTGTGCAATTGGTGGGGGTAAGGAGAAACATGTGGAAAGTATATTGTCTTGTGCCTGCACAGTAGTGAGTAGTGAGTGCAGAGTAGTGAGTGCAGAGTAGTGAGTGCACAGTAATGAGTAGTGAGTGCAGAGTAGTGAGTGCAGAGTAGTGAGTGCAGAGTAGTGAGTGCAGTGTAGTGAGTGCAGTGTAGTGAGTGCAGAGTAGTGAGTGCAGAGTAGTGAGTGCAGAGTAGTGAGTAGTGAGTGCAGAGTAGTGAGTAGTGAGTGCAGAGTAGTGAGTGCAGAGTGAGTGTGCAGAGTAGTGAGTAGTGAGTGCAGAGTGAGTGTGCAGAGTAGTGAGTGCAGAGTGAGTGTGCAGAGTAGTGAGTTGTGAGTGCAGAGTAGTGAGTAGTGAGTGCAGAGTAGTGAGTGCAGAGTAGTGAGTAGTGAGTGCAGAGTAGTGAGTGCAGAGTAGTGAGTGCAGAGTAGTGAGTAGTGAGTGCAGAGTGAGTGTGCAGAGTAGTGAGTAGTGAGTGCAGAGTAGTTAGTGCAGAGTAGTGAGTGCAGAGTAGTGAGTGCAGAGTAATGAGTGCAGAGTGTGCAGAGTAGTGAGTGCCGAGTAGTGAGTAGTGAGTGCAGAGTAGTGAGTAGTGAGTGCAGAGCAGTGAGTGCCGAGTAGTGAGTAGTGAGTGCAGAGTAGTGAGTGCAGAGTAGTGAGTGCAGAGTAGTGGGTGCAGAGTAGTGAGTAGAGTAGTGAGTAGTGAGTAGAGTAGTGAGTAGTGAGTAGAGTAGTGAGTAGTGTGCAGAGTAGTGAGTGCAGAGTAGTGAGTAGTGAGTGCAGAGTAGTGAGTAGTGAGTGCAGAGTAGTGAGTAGTGAGTGCAGAGTAGTGAGTGCATAGTAGTGAGTGCAGAGTGAGTGTGCAGAGTAGTGAGTGCAGAGTAGTGAGTGCAGAGTAGTGAGTGCAGAGTGAGTGTGCAGAGTGAGTGTGCAGAGTAGTGAGTGTGCAGAGTAGTGAGTGCTGAGTAGTGAGTGCAGAGTATTGGGTGCAGAGTAGTGAGTAGAGTAGTGAGTAGTGAGTAGAGTAGTGAGTAGTGAGTAGAGTAGTGAGTAGTGTGCAGAGTAGTGAGTGCAGAGTAGTGAGTAGTGAGTGCAGAGTAGTGAGTAGTGAGTGCAGAGTAGTGAGTAGTGAGTGCAGAGTAGTGAATGCATAGTAGTGAGTGCAGAGTGAGTGTGCAGAGTAGTGAGTGCAGAGTAGTGAGTGCAGAGTAGTGAGTGCAGAGTGAGTGTGCAGAGTGAGTGTGCAGAGTAGTGAGTGTGCAGAGTAGTGAGTGCTGAGTAGTGAGCGCAGAGTAGTGAGTAGTGAGTGCAGAGTAGTGAGTAGTGAGTGCAGAGTAGTGAGTGCAGAGTAGTGAGTAGTGAGTGAAGAGTAGTGAGTAGTGAGTGCAGAGTAGTGAGTAGCGAGTGCAGAGTAGTGAGTGCAGAGTAGTGAGTGCAGAGTAGTGAGTAGTGAGTGCAGAGTAGTGAGTAGTGATTGCAGAGTAGTGAGTAGTGAGCGCTGAGTAGTGAGTGCAGAGTAGTGAGTAGCGAGTGCAGAGAAGTGAGTAGCGAGTGCAGAGTAGTGAATAGTGAGTGCAGAGTAGTGAGTAGTGAGTGCAGAGTAGTGAGTAGTGAGTGCAGAGTAGTGAGTAGTGAGTGCAGAGTAGTGAGTGCAGAGTAGTGGGTAGTGAGTAGAGTAGTGAGTAGTGAGTAGAGTAGTGAGTGCAGAGTAGTGAGTAGTGAGTGCAGAGTAGTGAGTGCAGAGTAGTGAGTGCATAGTAGTGAGTGCAGAGTGAGTGTGCAGAGTAGTGAGTGCAGAGTAGTGAGTGCAGAGTAGTGAGTAGTGAGTGCAGAGTAGTGAGTAGTGAGTGCAGAGTAGTGAGTGCAGAGTAGTGAGTAGTGAGTGCAGAGTAGTGAGTGCAGAGTAGTGAGTAGTGAATGCAGAGTAGTGAGTAGTGAGTGCAGAGTAGTGAGTGCAGAGTAGTGAGTAGTGAGTGCAGAGTAGTGAGTAGTGAGTGCAGAGTAGTGAGTAGTGAGTGCAGAGTAGTGAGTAGTGAGTGCAGAGTAGTGAGCAGTGAGTGCAGAGTAGTGAGTAGTGAGTGCAGAGTAGTGAGTGCAGAGTAGTGAGTAGTGAGTGCAGAGTAGTGAGTAGTGAGTGCAGAGTAGTGAGTAGTGAGTGCAGAGTAGTGAGTAGAGTAGTGAGGTGAGTAGTGAGTAGTGAGTGCAGAGTAGTGAGTAGAGTAGTGAGTAAAGTAGTGAGTAGTGAGTGCAGAATAGTGAGTAGTGAGTGCAGAGTAGTGAGCAGTGAGTGCAGAGTAGTGAGTAGTGAGTGCAGAGTAGTGAGTGCAGAGTAGTGAGTAGTGAGTGCAGAGTAGTGAGTAGTGAGTGCAGAGTAGTGAGTAGTGAGTGCAGAGTAGTGAGTAGAGTAGTGAGGTGAGTAGTGAGTAGTGAGTGCAGAGTAGTGAGTAGAGTAGTGAGTAGAGTAGTGAGGTGAGTAGTGAGTAGAGTAGTGAGGTGAGTAGTGAGTAGAGTAGTGAGTAAAGTAGTGAGTGCAGAGTAGTGAGTAGTGAGTAGAGTAGTGAGTAGAGTACTGAGTAGTGAGTAGAGTAGTGAGTAGAGTAGTGAGTAGTAAGTAGAGTAGTGAGTAGTGAGTAGAGTAGTGAGTGGAGAGTAGTGAGTAGAGTAGTGAGTAGTGAGCAGAGTAGTGAGTAGTGAGTGCAGAGTAGTGAGTAGAGTAGTGAGGTGAGTAGTGAGTAGTGAGTAGAGTAGTGAGTAGAGTAGTGAGTGCAGAGTAGTGAGTAGTGAGTAGAGTAGTGAGTAGAGTAGTGAGTAGAGTAGTGAGTAGTGAGTGCAGAGTAGTGAGTGCAGAGTAGTGAGTAGAGTAGTGAGTAGTGAGTGCAGAGTAGTGAGTAGAGTAGAGTAGTGAGTAGTGAGTAGAGTAGTGAGTGCAGAGTAGTGAGTACAGTAGTGAGTAGAGTAGTGAGTAGAGTAGTGATTGCAGAGTAGTGAGTAGAGTAGTGAGTAGTGAGTAGAGTAGTGAGTAGTGAGTAGAGTAGTGAGTAGAGTAGTGAGTAGAGTAGTGAGTAAAGTAGTGAGTAGTGAGTGCAGAATAGTGAGTAGTGAGTAGTGAGTGCAGAGTAGTGAGTAGTGAGTGCAGAGTAGTGAGTAGAGTAGTGAGGTGAGTAGTGAGTAGAGTAGTGAGTAAAGTAGTGAGTGCAGAGTAGTGAGTAGAGTAGTGAGTAGAGTAGTGAGTAGAGTAGTGAGTAGTGAGTAGAGTAGTGAGTGGAGAGTAGTGAGTAGTGAGTGGAGAGTAGTGAGTAGTGAGTAGAGTAGTGAGTAAAGTAGTGAGTAGTGAGTAGTGAGTAGAGTAGTGAGTAGAGTAGTGAGTAGAGTAGTGAGTAGTGAGTAGAGTAGTGAGTGGAGAGTAGTGAGTAGTGAGTGGAGAGTAGTGAGTAGTGAGTAGAGTAGTGAGTAAAGTAGTGAGTAGTGAGTAGTGAGTAGAGTAGTGAGTAGAGTAGTGAGTAGAGTAGTGAGGTGAGTAGTGAGTAGAGTAGTGAGTAAAGTAGTGAGTGCAGAGTAGTGAGTAGAGTAGTGAGTAGAGTAGTGAGTAGAGTAGTGAGTAGTGAGTAGAGTAGTGAGTGGAGAGTAGTGAGTAGTGAGTGGAGAGTAGTGAGTAGTGAGTAGAGTAGTGAGTAAAGTAGTGAGTAGTGAGTAGTGAGTAGAGTAGTGAGTAGAGTAGTGAGTAGAGTAGTGAGTAGTAAGTAGTGAGTAGAGTAGTGAGTAGAGTAGTGAGCAGAGTAGTGAGTAGTGAGTGCAGAGTAGTGAGTAGTGAGTAGAGTAGTGAGTGCAAAGTAGTGAGTAGAGTAGTGAGTAGTGAGTAGAGTAGTGAGTAGAGTAGTGAGTAGTGAGTAGAGTAGTGAGTAGAGTAGTGAGTGCAGAGTAGTGAGTGCAGAGTAGTGAGTAGTGAGTAGAGTAGTGAGTAGAGTAGTGAGTAGAGTAGTGAGTAGAGTAGTGAGTAGTGAGTAGTGAGTGCAGAGTAGTGAGTAGTGAGTGCAGAGTAGTGAGTAGTGAGTGCAGAGTAGTGAGTAGAGTAGTGGGTAGAGTAGTGAGTAGAGTAGTGAGTGCAGAGTAGTGAGTAGTGAGTAGAGTAGTGAGTAGAGTAGTGAGTAGTGAGTAGAGTAGTGAGTAGTGAGTGCAGAGTAGTGAGTAGAGTAGTGAGTAGTGAGTGCAGAGTAGTGAGTAGAGTAGTGAGTAGAGTAGTGAGTGCAGAGTAGTGAGTAGTGAGTGCAGAGTAGAGAGTAGTGAGTAGAGTAGTGAGTAGTGAGTGCAGAGTAGTGAGTAGAGTAGTGAGTAGTGAGTGCAGAGTAGTGAGTAGAGTAGTGAGTGCAGAGTAGTGAGTGCAGAGTAGTGAGTAGAGTAGTGAGTAGTGAGTAGAGTAGTGAGTGCAGAGTAGCGAGTAGAGTAGTGAGTAGTGAGTGCAGAGTAGTGAGTAGTGAGTGCAGAGTAGTGAGTAGAGTAGTGAGTAGTGAGTAGAGTAGTGAGTAGAGTAGTGAGTAGTGAGTGCTGAGTAGTGAGTAGTGAGTAGAGTAGTGAGTGGTGAGTGAAGAGTAGTGAGTGCAGAGTAGTGAAGTGCAGAGTAGTGAGTAGTGAGTGCAGAGTAGTGAGTAGAGTAGTGAGTAGTGAGTAGAGTAGTGAGTAGAGTAGTGAGTAGAGTAGTGAGTAGTGAGTGCAGAGTAGTGAGTAAGTAGTGATTGCTGAGTAGTGAGTAGTGAGTAGAGTAGTGAGTGGTGAGTGAAGAGTAGTGAGTGCAGAGTAGTGAGTAGTGAGTGCAGAGTAGTGAGTGGCTGGCCCTGTTTCTAGCTCAAGCGGCACCGGCACCTGTAGTCTAAAGATAATACCTCTGCCTCAAGTGAAGTACTCTGGTACCCAAGGATGACTAGCAAACAATATTATTCACAACGTTGCATACTATTCAGCAACATTTGACAGTTTGCAAATCATCTTTATAAAACAATTCAGAGTTTGATAACAAATTAATGCAACACATTGTAATATACAATGCCAATAGCTCAAACTTTAATGCTGCGAGACCTATTGCATTGTAAATGCTTGTTTTTACTTTTTCTGGGTTCTTGTGTCAATGATTGGAACATAATTCAGTCTGATATTCACCCACGGAAAGCCTTTGTTACAGGTAATCAACATCAACATACCTCTGACAAGTGTATTAGTCCTCGTGTAAATACAAATGTCATGACAGGTTCTTCAGGAGCACATCTTGCTGATGATTGTATTTCTACTAGAAGTGGTAGAATGTCAAAGAAACCATTGTATCTACAAGACTTTGAGATGTAATATTATATTTTTTTTGGGGGGGGAGATGTGTTGTATGCTAACTTTGAGGTAGCACGCGATAGTTTTGGCGTGCATGCCTCGTGTTATTTTTCTTCGTATTCCTGCATCCTATAAGCGCTATTCCATGTTTTTCAGCTGTCGTTGCTGAATCCGTCGTTTGTAAGCAACGGAGCTGCGGACACGGAGGTCGCCGAAGCATGGACTCACACTATAGCCAAATTTGAATGAATAAAAGTATTCTCTTATACGTACGTGTCTCCTCGGATCCTTCCTTCGTTCCAACACTCCTTCTAGTCCCGAATTTCCCTAACAATTCAGGGGGCAACTGGATGGAGCACAATTTTTTCATTTATGTTTTCCCATGTTGAAAATTGACAGTTTGATTCTTTGTCAAGGCAGTCTACTTTCGCTTCCATTTTTCCAGTGCGATGGTAAAAATCCAGGCTTTAACTCGCCTGCTAAACAAGCTGCTTGCTGTGTGGGTTCATCCTACACGGGCCGGCTGTAGGGCGGTGCGATCGGTGCCGCCACACCGGGCGCTGACTTGGGGTGGGAGCGTCATTTTTGCAAGTCTATTATCATTTTAATTGCACCTGCTTCCACGTTCCTGGCCACCAGCAATTTTCTGGCATAACTCAGGTGATTAATCGTCTTCCTGGAAGAAACAGTGGAAGTTTTGACTAATCCTAAGGTAGCGCAGGGGGTTAAAATGCCTGCTGCTAAGAACGTGTACCACGTAACTAACAAACTCCATATAATGTAAATAGGTCAATGGGTTGCTGCTTCTGTAAGAGAGCTCTTTTTGTTTCTTGTCGTTTATAAGTCAAAATCCTAATATCTAACACCAAGCCATTAACTGTCATCAAAGAGTTGCATGCAAACTGCAAGGTAATGTTAGAGCTATATGTTTTTTTGCCTAGTCTTTCATTATCCTAATCTTGCTAAAAGTGTTCATTTGGACAGAAAACAATTCTTGTTAAGGAGAACGCCTAACAATGGTCTTACTGTTTAAATTCTGAATTTGTGCTTTAAAGAATAAGGACTCTTAAACTATATTGCCTACCAGTATCTATAACATGTCACTCCTACATTACACCTTGTAGTACTGCCTAATGTAACATTTCCTGTCCACACACATATGATTGTCTCTGTGCAATGTGTGTGTGATGTAAAGTGCTCTGACACCTCACACTGGTATGAGGGGTGCTATAAAACTAAGTGAATCTGAGAGACAGTGGTTATGGAGACTTGAGGGGCACTGTTAAAGGGTCCTAGTGAGAGTCAAGTCAAGTCAAAAGTTATGTTTATTAAGATCATAGTCTTTAAACAAATGTAAAAGGCAATATCATGAGTTTAAAATGTCCACATAAAAGTTGATAAAATCATTAAATCAATGCTCCAGTATTGACTAGGTAATCTTAACCACCCTCATACATTTCATATCATCCATATAGATTTAAAAGGATAAGATTACTTCTCATTTAAAACACTCTCATTTCATTACATCAAGTATATATTTCATTATTTGAGAAACATAAGATCCTACCGATTACTCCTGTCCTCTTACTAGGCTCTGTACCTCCTTTATGTATTTACCTATGGCAATTGCAACATCAATTGTGGGCATTTTGGTTAAGAGGATAGCCGCCTGCGCCCTTGTTCTTATATTATGTTTTAAAAATATTGGGCGCAGCCATAATTTCCGCTGTTCTAATAAAATTTGGCAGTCGAGAAGAATATGTACAAGGTTGCCTTTGGAGCCCAGGTTACACCTGCAGCATCCTTTATGGTCTAACATTGTTGATTTTAGGTTTTTGTTTATTAACCAGGGATTGATCCCAAGCCGCAACCTTAATATCTCCTGCCTATAGCAGCGGTTTGGTAAGATGTCAAGGTAGGGAAACCCACCCTCATTAGACCAGGCGTTCAACATGAATTCTACTGATTTTTTCTTTACCAAGTAGGTCATGTCATTCTTCCTCGAGACTTCCTTACTATTCAATTTCAGCTCACTCTTTGAGCAGACTAGTTGGTATGTGTCCTGGTTTACCTCCACCTTTAACCTTTTGCAGATCTGTGTCATTTTTTCTCTACAAGTTTTTGCCCAATTTAGGTCGCTATTATGGATTTCCTTCCTGCACCGTTGTGCTATTTTTTGACCTTCTGTCTCTTCTAGACGTTTCCAAAATCTAATTATCGCAGATTGTATTTGTACCTCCCAAGAAATTGTGCCTATCTCTACTCTTATTGCTTGGACCATAGATGATTGAGGTAGAGATAAGAGGTTTTTGAGGCATTTCCCTTCTATCGGGTCCCAGGCTCCCTTACCGCTCAAATAAAGGATTTCTGCTCCGTATAAGACCTGTGCGGGTAACATTGCGTTAAAGACTTTCAAAAGTGGGCGGTGCGACATATCACCGTAATCCCGGTTAAACATTTTTAGACCACAAATTGATGTATGAGCTTTTGCTCTTTGGGATTCCAAATGAGTTCGCCAATTTAGTAATTTATCGAACCATATACCTAGGTAACGATATTCTTTTACCGTCTCCAGTTTAAGATCCCCTAGGTACCAGGTGAACTTACTTGTCTTTTTTCCAAAGCATAAGGTTTTTGTTTTATCTAAGTTTACTGTTAAGAATTTTCTCTCACAGTATACCTTAAATGCATTCAATTTTCTTTGGAGGCCAATCTCGGTCTGGTCTACTATTACCAAGTCATCTGCATAAAGTAGGCAGGACACCTTTTTTCCGTCCATTCTTGGGCTTGCACTACCTTCTACCTCAAGGTGGGCCGGTAGGTCTGACAGAAATATCGAAAACAACTGTGGTGCCAGAACGCAACCCTGTCTTAAGCCGTTTTCAATGGGTATTTTTTGTGTCAATGTACCCACGGTATCTCTAATTACTTGCGCCCAGTTTCCTTGATGTAATTCCTTTATTATAGTTAGGAGATCTTTAGGAATTTTTACCTTCGTTAGTGTTTCCCATAAGCAGTCCCGATCTACTGAGTCAAAGGCGGCTCGGAAGTCAACGAAGCAACAGCACAATTTGCCGTTTTGTTCCGTTGACTTCTTTGCCATTGCCCACAGTGCGAATCCATGATCTATTGTGGAGTGTCCCTCCCTGAATCCACCTTGTTCTGTTGGTATGATTTGGTACTCCTTGGCCCAGGCGTTCAGTTTATTTAGCACAATTTTTGAGAAGACCTTCTCTCCTATATCTAGAAGGTTAATCAGTCTGTAGTTTTGTGGTGCCTCCATGCTCCCTTTCTTATGGATTGGCCGAATTACTGCGCCTTTCCAGTTGGGTGGCATTTTACCCTTTGTTAATATTATATGGAACATCTGGGCAAAAAATTTTGCCCACCACTTTACTTCTGACTTTATTATTATTGCGGGTAGGTTGTCTGGTCCTGCCGCTCGAGTTAGATTAAGATCTCTTATTACCTGTTCTACTTGCTTCTCATTGAACTCGGATTTGAGGTCCTCAGATATTTCCTGCCATTTTTGGGGCTCTACATGATTTTGAGGAGTTCGTACCCCGTACAATTCCTTTATGTACTCCTCCCAGGCTGCCTCACTGACCACACATTTCATTTCTCCGTCTATCGGACCTGAGGCTGCCTTTACAATTTTCCAGAATTTCCTTAAGTTTTTTTCCTCAGTTGCTTCTAGCAAGTTTAACCAGCATTTTTCTTTATATGCCCTCTTTGCATCATTTACCATTTTTCTGAAATCTGCTTTCAGCTTGTTTATACGTTTCTGTCTCTCAAAGGTGAAGTTCTTTTTTTGACGTCTTTGTGCTGCTCGTAACTCCCTTTTTTTAGCTTGGCACTTCGCCGAGAACCATTTCACTCGGCTGACCGGGGGTTTTGGACTGTTCTTTTTGTCCTTTTTTATTTCTATTTTTAGGCACTGGACTACTTGCTCTAACTTTTCTATGTACCATTCCAGATTTTTACCTTCCAAATTTCCTAGTTTCACCTTAGCTTGCATAGCCTTCAGTTTTTCTTGATATTCCTCTGTAAGTCGTGTCGTTACCCGTTTGGGGTACTCGACATCCTGTGGGATCACTTTGCTTCTAGGTAACTTATTTCCCCCAGATATCCTTAGGAGCAGGGCATAATGGTCACTCAGTTCTTTCTGTTCTATTTTAAAATCCCGTATTAGATGGAAATTCCAGGCTGGCATAAACATATAGTCAATTGGGCAGTTCTGTAGGCCTATTTTAAAGGTCTTTCCTGCTGGGCAGTCTGTCTTCATTCTGCCATTCAGACATTGGAGACCCCTACCTCCTAGGTGATGTATTAGTTCGGATTCCTTTTTCGTGGGTTCACCTGCTGGGAAACTGGCGTGGTTTATTCCATACGCTTCTAACAGCTCTCTATTCCAACGATCAACCTTCTTTGGATTTAACTTATGATTAAAATCTCCCATAATTATTAATGTATCTGAAGCATATATTTCTAAAAGAAAATCCATGTCCTCCTTAAAATATCCCATCTCCCTCTCATACTCTACTGTGTTATCCCACTGCATATATACATTCATCACAGTCAACATTTTGTAATTCATTTCCAAGGTCAACAGTTCAAGTCTACAAGCTAGAATCCATTTACATTTCATTTTAAGTGGGGTTACTTCTCTCAGTACATTTGTTGAGACTAGTGTCATTAAACCCCCAGACGGGCGACCAAATCTTTTTCTCGTGGCTGGGCAATTTAGTTGTAGATAACCCTCAATGATTGGGGTTTCGTCGCATGTCCAAGTCTCTTGTAGGCAGGCAATTTCCACTTTATTTACTACTTCTTTAATGTATTCACGCTTTAGTTCATTGCCTAAGCCATTTATATTCCATGTTAGGAGACTTAGGCATTGCGACTCCCCCCCATCCTATTCTACCTCACTTAGGCCTCCATCTTCTACCCCTTCCTCCGTGTAATACTCGTGTAGATCTCCCATATTACTACTACTTAGGGACCAGTTGTCCCATGTGACATCGTTTCCTGCATTGTTTATCACTATATTCATGCGGCTCCGATTTTCTGGATTTTCTCTACATAACTTTACTTGTCTCCTCCCCAGACCTGCGTGGTATTTTAGAAAGGTACTGCCCTGAGGGCCTTTTACTTCCCTCTCTGGTATTACCCTTATACTCATTTGGTTTATCTCACTGGTGGCTTTTAAGATTGCCGTTTTTACCAGGTCTGAGTGCAGTGACACTTTAGTTATTTCTTTACCATTTCTATTTTCTTCGAAGCCAACTTGCCTTAGATCCCTTGTACTAATCTCCCTCAGGCTGCTGCATTTGGCAAAGGCGGTCAGAATCTGTGCCCTATTTAAGGGATTCGTATTTCTAACCGTATTTCCCCTTTTCCCAGCTTGTAGTACTTCCAAGTATACCCATTTGTTATTATCCTCCTCTAATATTTTCCTGGGAGTTTCATAATTTAACTGTCTGCACTTTATTTTCCCTGATGGCGGCCCATGGCTTTCCACTTCTAATAATTCTCGCGAGTGTGGACTAACTACTCTTTGGCCACTTTTGGATTGTCCTGGGGCTATCCTTACTTTCTGCTTTTTGGTATATGTCGTCGGAGATTTATCCTTCAATCCCTTACTTCTCCCATTTTTCCTAAATACTAGCGGGGTCGTTGTTATTTTAGATACTAATTGCGGGGGTTCAGTCGGTACATAAATTGGGGCTAATGCATTTAAGCCTGGCTTTGAACCCCCCTCTGGATTCTTCCCTTGTCTTTTTGTCGAAAGAGGCCGGGCCCGCTTCTTACCATTCCTATTTCTAATGGGGGCTACTGCATACCCTCCTCGCCTTTTTATCAGCATAGGGTATCTAGAAATATATACGTTATTTGTTGTCTCTGCCACTTCATTTGCTATTCTTTGTTCTATTGGTTGGGGTATGGCTGCTAAATTTGCCACAGCTGCGTCTGCGGAGTCACTCTCTGTATTTTCTTCTCTAGGCTGGAGAGTGGCTGTCATATTAGGTAGTCGGCTCTTAATCCCCACCAATTCTTCACCAATCTTTTTTAGGAACAGTTTCTGTGCTTTCAATACTCCATTATTTGATAATGTTACTTCTAAAATTCCTTGGAGTATCTTCTGTAACATCAATATTAGTTCCACCAGGGAAGATGCGGGGGTTACAGAGAGTATCGAGTCCTGGGGATTGTTTATTTCTGGGTTTGTTTGATTTTCCGTTCTTCCAATGTCCTGCTCTAAGTGGTTTTTTTGGGGATTCACCTCCTGCCGTTGTTGATCACTTGCGTCTCCCCAGACCAAGCTTGGACTCTGAGTTTCGTTCCCCTTTTGAATTTCTATTTCCGTAGGTTGCAGCGAGAACATTCTTGGAGATGAAGAGAGCCGAGGTGCTGCTATTTGGAGGTTTTGGCTCAGGAGGGTAAGGTTTATTAATATTGCGTCCTCCTCTCCTTCCTCTATATCTATAGATTGTTCATCGGGAAATTCTCCCACTTCTTTCCTTCTTTGGTTCTCATCTTCTGCCTCCGCCTCTTCTCTGCCCTTCGCGCCATTTAGTTCCTCGTCCTCTGCTTGTTCCAAGTTTATTGGCTCTATAGATTTGTAGTGTTTCCCTACAAAATCTTTTATGGAGCTCGAGGCTGCCATATTGTCTTTCCGTTTAGTGGTTGTTTTAGCGCAGTCCCTTTTGGCCTCCGGTATGTTTTTGGTTGCCCTTTTAACTTTCCTTTTCTTACGACACCCCTTGCTGTTGTCCATAGCAGAGGTCTGGCTTTCCTGGGTCTCTTCCAGTGAAATTGAGTCCATTATTACTTTACTTTTCCCTAAGCTATCTTCTTTGCGCACTTTTTGCCCTTTTTTCGGGGCCATCTTATGGGGCTGTAATGTCTTTAACTGTGATGTTGCAGAAATAATTTCACGGTTCTGTTCAAGTATAACTTATAGGTGTACACAATTCATACACTTACCTCTGTTGTGCCTTATGTCATCCAGCCTGCCTTGCCGTTCTTGTTTTCCTCACCGGGGTGTTTCTGCTGCTGTTGCACCTTCTCTCCTAGGCTCCTTGCACCTCAGGTGCCTTGGGTACTAACTAGGTGCAGTCACGCTCTCTGGGGTTCAAATTATACCATCTGGGGTCAGGGCAGAGCCCCCCCCCCCCTCCTCCGCTGCTGAGCCACTGACAAGCGTGCCTCTGGTCTCTTTTGATGGTCTTGACAGTGACCTTGTGACGCTCGCGTTCACGCTGCTTCACGCTGCTTTTTTCGCGTGGCTGGTGTTTGCAGCGTGGGGGAAGGCTGGAAAATGGTTCCAGGGGTATTTTAGCATACAGCGTCCCCTTTGACCTGCACGTTTCCTCGCGGTGTTGGGGCTCCCGGCGGCCGGTAACCTGCCGGCCGGCGTGCAATGCCTCTACTCTTGCCGCTCTGTGTGTCCGTGTTTGCGTCCGCGTTAATCCGCGACTCCTGTTGCTCCTGCTCGATTGTGCAGGCTGCGTCTTCCGCGTCTCCTGGCTGCTCCTCCGGGAAGGCAGGGCTGGGCGTGGCTAGGCACAACAGAGAGCCTAGGCACAACAGAGAGGCTAGTGAGAGAATCCATGGCAGAGGTGGTCATTAGGGGGGTGGGGCGCCAACAAGCATTGTCGCACAGGGCCCCCGCCAGTGTTAAAGCCAGCCCTGGTCAGACCCTCACCACTCTAGCTGTCAGGTTATGCATTTCTTCTCTGAGCAGCACCCCATGTAATGGTAACCCGCTTCAGTCACTGGTCCCTCAGCAGTGGCAGCATGTAACGAGATAACATGCCACTAGCTGGTGCTGTCGGGCTGTCAGACAGATGGTTACCCCAGCATGGACAACCCATGCCAGAAAGGCATTCTGTCAAAATGGATAAAAACCAGAAAAACATTTTAGCTTCGATTTGATCTGCATTGATTTTAATACGCGAAATGACAGATGGAAAGTCAATCCAAGAAGGAAACTCTTTTTTCAGAATGTTTTAGACGATCATGGACCTCGACCCAATGTTTAACTAATTTCTAGCCCTTAGAGCTTAGGAACAAAAATTTAAATTTGGGGTCAGATCTCAGGACCAGATGGTGGTGTGAAACGTTTTGGGACGAAAGTCCTCTGTGCGGCTTCAATAAGCTGTGTCACCCTACCCTTGTACATTTTGGACAGCCCTGTATATTTTTTTCCGCAATGCTTTACCACTGAGATAGCTCCTTGGCACTGCTGTCAGAAATTAGAGGTAGACATTATTATAAATGGGGTCTCCAGTTGGCAGAGGGTTGCACCCTGTCCAAGTAGGTACCACCACTCTAGTCAGGGTAAAGTCAGATATACAGTCAAAATTAACCTGTGCCCAACCTCTGGTAGCTTGGGACAGAGCAGTTAGGCTTAACTTAAGAAGCAATGTGCAAAGTATTTGTATAACACTTAAATGATAGTAACTCAATGAAAACACCACAAAATGCCTCCAAACAGGGTTAGAAATATTGAGAATATTTATCTGATTAAAGCAAGAACAAAATGACAAAAATCTAAGAGGTAGATGTGAATTTTTAAAGATTCACTGTGAAAAAACATGCTTAGAATTCACGAGCGGTCAAAAGGTTACTTAAGGGGTTATCGAGGGAGCAGTGCAAAGTCAAAGTGCTCGCCGACCGCGATCGATGGCAGACTAGCAATAGGTGCCAGACAGGTCCCCCTTAAGAAATACCTTGGATTGAGCTTTTGTCAATGTTGAGAGTCTACTCTGTCTTCGTTAAGCTGCACAGAGAAGGTCCCACATCATCATCAGCTACGTTTAAGTCAATACAAAGCTTAATCGTTGAACAGTCTCAGTGTCGCCTTTGAGCCTTGCAGGCTGTGGATTCTTCGTTGTCGAGCAGCCTCTGTGTCAGTGGCCAATGCACCAGAAATTCTCTTGCTGTCGAGGCAATGTGTCGGTTTTTGCAGAAATCAGCTGCAGAACCCATGTCTGAGTCCCAGGACTGGAGGGGGCAGCACAGGCAAGGTACTACTCACAGATGGCAGAGTCCAACAGCACCAGCAGAATTTCAGGAAGTCTTTTGTGTCCCTGGCACTTCAGAAAAACAGGAGGCAAGACATCAAGCTTTTGGGGTCACTCTCGGTTCAAGAGAGATGGTTCCAGTCCTTGTCCTCAGCTGGACAGAGATCAGCAGGCAGCAGGATAGCTCATCAAAGCAGAGAAGCAGTTCCTCAGAAGAGTGAATCACAGCAAGGTGGCAATCCTTTCAGCACAGCAGTCTTTACTCCAGCAGAGTTCTTCCCAGGTCCAGTAGTGTACTGATTTGGTAGGGCTAGAGCCTTGGTACTTATACTCAAAAGTGACTTTTATGTAGGGGGTGACTTCAAAAGATTCATTTGAAGTGCACATGGATCCCTTTCAGCTCAGTCCTGTCTGCCAGGGCTATCTGTGGGAGGCAGTTGCCCCTCTGAGTGAGGACAGGACACAACCTATTCAGATGTATGTGTGAGCCACCTTTCCCCCTTCCTACCTAGGGAGGCTATCAGTATGCAGATCAAATTAGATGAATCCCCACATCACAGCTAGGCTATAGTGATGTATGCATGTGGAATGGAGGTGGGACTACAACTCCCAGAAAACCTGATGCACATCCTGTCCTATCTTTCTTTCCATTCCTCCCTATCTAAACGCCTCCCTCCCTGATGTCGGTACTTGTCACCTGTGGGTTTCAGTCTACCGAAGCTACAGTAGAGAACGATCCCTCTTTCCTGGTTCCTGGATTATTTACTTGTATCCCGTCGGATTTCTGAGTTGCCAAGACTTTGTTTTCTTCGCGTTCACGCTGGGGCGCGACCGCATCTATTTCCCGCTTTCGTGTGTACTCGAAGGCTGAGTACTGCAGTCCCGTCAGTGCGCATTAAATCAACCGGTGAAAAGGTTGAAGCTGCTGAGGGCAGAGGCCTACCCTTTTCGAACCGCGCGGAAGCTCAACCTAATGTACTGTGTACTGCGAGGAATTTTGCCATTTACTAGGTGAACGTGCAGGAGCGCGATGTACATCTGAAAGCCTGTTTGTTTCTATTTTTTTAAACGGTGAGAGGCTCGGAAGTCCTGTTGCTCTCGCAAGGCATTTATGGTTTTTTGTTCATTTTGGAAGTTTACCTGCTTGCTGAAACATTGGTTATTGCTGGTTTTCGTGGAGACATCTTTAGTGGTCTGCAAACCGGAACTACACCCTTGCCAGGACATCTATCAATAGATAAGTACATTTACTCTTGAGTTATTTTTGAATTACCAGGAGGGTTTGGCAACACTTGTATTCTAGGTCTCATGAACTCTGAGAAGCAAGAAACTACTCTTTATTTTCTTTACTTTATTTTTACCTTTTGTTCCTTTTTTCTATAAGAGTGATTGTGGCAGCATACAAATGTAAGTGTGACTCATATTTCAATAGCATTTTATATGCATTAGGGAGGGTTAGGGTACACATTGATGTTATGTTGTGTTGTATGTAATGTAATGTAATGTAAAAATTATTTATAGAGCGCACGGACAGCACTGGTTTCAAGGCGCTATAGAACGGATAAGCACAGGTGAAAGACAGGATGCAGGTGTTCATTCATCGTACGCTTGCCGGAACAGGTGAGTTTTTAAAAGTTTCCTGAAGGATGTATAACAGGAGGCGGACCGGAGTGCATAGGGAAGAGAATTCCAAAGCTTGGGTGCCAAGAAAGAGAACCCAAGGCCGCTATGTTTCTTCCGCTTGAAGAGGGGAACAGAAAGAAGGTTGTGGCGCAGAGAACGGAGGTTACGAGAAGGGACATAACGGTGAATCCTAGATGTTACAAAGGCAGGGCCGTGGCCGGTCAATGATTTAAAGACAGTACAACCAAGTTTAAGGATACCACGTTTCGCCACTGGCAGCCAATGAAGCTTTTTCATCAAGGGGGAGACGTGTTGATATTTAGGTTGACGAAAAACAAGTCTCGCCGCTTGATTCTGCACCAGTTGTAATTGGCGAAGCTGGTAGGCTGGGATGCCAACGTAAAGAACGTTGGCATAGTCAAGGCGGGAGGTGACCAATGCCATAATGACTAATACAAGGGCCTCAGTGGTCAGAAACCTGGAAATTTTTCGAATTCTCCGTAAGTGGAAAAAACATGACGAGGTAACTGCCTTGATCTGAGGTGTAAGAGAAAGATCTTTGCTGATGATAACCCCTAAGCTCTTTACGGAGTCGGCAGGGGAGGGGGCGGAGCCCCAAGAGGATGGCCAAAAGTTGGGGTTCCAGGGATTGAGAGAGCCTCCTGTTAAGACCAGCTCTGTTTTGTTGGGGTTCAGTTTCAATTGGCTTTGACACATCCATTCGCCAATAAAAGTCATGGTAGACTGAAAGTCGGCGATGGATGTGGATGGAGAATTAAGATTGAAGACCATCTGAATGTCATCAACGTAATTGAGAATGGTGACCGAGTCATTATGTAGGGATCGAATCAGGGGTTGCATATACAGGTTGAATAGAAGTGGTGATAGAGCAGACCCTTGTGGGACCCCACAGGTTAAATTCTCGGGGGTGGCTGAGAAGGTGGATAGGTGAACAGCCTGGGAGCGATGGAATAGAAAGGATCTGATCCACTCCAGGGCCGTGCCCTGGATGCCGGCGCTGCCGACACGGTCGATCAAGAGAGTGTGATCGACCGTGTCGAAAGCAGCCGACAAATCCAGCAGCACGAGGGCCTGGGGGATGTTGTTATCAGCTCCCCTCCTGAGCTCGTCCATCACAGCCACAATAACAGCTTCAGTAGAGTGTCCCGGCCGAAAACCCGCCTGCTGGGATCCAGAAATTGGGAGGACTCAATAAAAGAACTGAGACAGTTGGTCACATGGGCCTCTAGAATTTTACTGGGAAAAGGGAGTAAAGAAATGGGGCGGAAGTTGCTCAATACTAGGGGGTCAGCATCGGGCTTTTTAAGAATGGGCACCACTGCGGCACACTTAAAAAGATCAGGAACAATACCTGTAGTCAGGGAGCTGTTGAGTAGTGAGAGTGGAGGATCGGGGCAGGCTCGAAAGGCTTCTTTTAGAATCTCAGGGGGAGAGCAGTCATTCGGGGAACCAGAGTTTACTCTATTCAGAAGGGCCAAAAACTCTGAATTAGAAATCAAGGGGATATGGTCTAACACCAGTGGATTTCTATAAGTAATAGCGGGGACTAAAGGTGGAATAAAAGTCGGAATATTATTTTTAATGACAGCAATTTTTTCAATGAAAAAAGCGTTTAATGAGTCACACAATGCCTGAGAGGGGGCCGGTTTGGCTAGTACCCGGTCTGGTTGAGTAAGCTCATTAACGGTGGAGAAGACATCTTTAGTTTTGGACGAAGAATCAATAATTTTCTGGGAAAAATATGTAATTTTTGTTTGTAAAATAGAATTTTTATAGTTTTTAGTAAGGTGGTATAGATAGTCTTCTCCTCAGGGGTGTAATGGCGCCGCCAGCGGCGTTCGGCCTGCCGCAAGGCTAATTTCTCCTTTTTTAAATCCTCTGAAAACCAGTGCTGAGCGTCATGAGGACGCTTAGTTTTAATTCTTTTCATTGGAGCAACTTTGTTGCATGCTAATTCCAACCAGTTGGCAATACTAGAAGCTTGAGCAGGGGTAGAAGATAGTTCCTTAGGGGCAGAGGAGATCAAGAGACTATGAAATTCGCTCTGGTCAACTCGTGTCCAGTTTCGGGCAAAAAAGTTATTGACAGGAGTTGGAGGGACATAAGGGGTCTGAGTGACGACAAAGGAAAAAAAGAAGTGGTCGGACCAGGGACATGGAGAAATAATAGGGGGAGTGATTATAATATTAGAGGTCCAGGCTTGATCTAGAATATGCCCCTTCATGTGAGAAGCTTTATTAATATTTTGAGTAAAATTTAGGCCAGTCAATAGATCCGAGAATTCAACCGATAGGTTGCTTTCACCTGGGTCTAGGGGCCAGTAGTTAAAATCGCCAATGACAATGATTCTGGCATGATTGAGAGCAAGTCGAGAGATCAGTTCTCCAAAAAGCTGAGGAAATGAGGGCATGTGATCAGGGGGTCGATAAAAAAGGGCACAAATAAAAGCAAACTTAGGGGAAGTGAATTGTAGTATAAGACTGTCGACACCAGGAAGGCTGACCCTTTCTAAGATGGTAAATTTATGCTTTTGATGGATAATAGCTGCG
Organism: Lissotriton helveticus; assembly: GCF_964261635.1. Classification (NCBI taxonomy): domain Eukaryota; kingdom Metazoa; phylum Chordata; class Amphibia; order Caudata; family Salamandridae; genus Lissotriton; species Lissotriton helveticus. Next base: position 1,840,636,030 of record NC_136067.1, on the reverse strand, counting down.
ACTCCGCCACCTATTTTACCTTGAGGGCGATTGGAATGGAGCAAATAATACCCATTAGGAATTGCGGCAAGAATATCAGGAGCGGAGTCGTCCGTCAGCCAAGTTTCTGACAGAAGAAGAATGTCAGTAGTACCAGCGTTGAGTAGTTGAAAAATCTCCAGTTGGTGTTTCACCATCGAACGTGTATTGAGGTAAGTGACAGTCAAAGGGGCTAGAACCGGGACAGTAGATATAGAAGGACAGTGAGGGATCCCAGGTGACCTAGCAGGGAGTAATCCTATCTGAAAGCTGGACTGGATGGGTTTGGAAACATAAATGCCTGAGTTAAGTGCAGCCTGCCTGTCCCGAGGGTTCATAGGACCCTCATGTTGTAAGTTGTAATGATCAGACAAGGTGTAAGTAATGAAAAGAGCATTATGCCTGGCCCCTGGGCCCGGTCTGGCGCGGACGGGCGCAGACGGGCTTGCCTTAGGCGCGCCCGCTGCGCACGTCCGCTGCGCATCCTACTGTGCACCATATTAAATAGCCCCCTGGAAGAAAGGGAGAGGAGCGCTAACCCCCGGAAGTGAGGGAGGAGGGCGGAAGTGGTGTTGCCGGTAGGGTGACCCTCCGCTCAATCGGCACTATGCCGCGACGGACCGGAGTCTCCAGCAAAGTAATTTCAGGTAAGTTTAGTTAAAAAGCAGGTATACACACAGGTTTAAAACATTCACAAATAACTTGCAGGCAAGAAAATAATACGAGCGCAATGTGCGTCAAGCGGCAGCAATCGCCGTGTCCGTTTGCAGAGCGCCGTCAGGGGCATCTAATTCCATCCTTAGCTCCAAGCAATCTGGAGCGCTAACCCCTGGAAGTGAGGGAGGAGGGCGGAAGTGGTGTTGCCGGTAGGGCGACCCTCCGCTCAATCGGCACTATGCCGCGGCGGACCAGAGTCTCCAGCAATGTAATTTCAGGTAAGTTTAGTTAAAAAGCAGGTATACACACAGGTTTAAAACATTCACAAATAACTTGCAGGCAAGAAAATAATATGAGCGCAATGTGCGTCAAGCGGCAGCAATCGCCACGTCCGTTTGCAGAGCGCCGTCAGGGGCATCTAATTATAGCCTTAGCTCCAAGCAATCTGGAGCGCTAACCCCCGGAAGTGAGGGAGGAGGGCGGAAGTGGTGTTGCCGGTAGGGCGACCCTCCGCTCAATCGGCACTATGCCGCGGCGGACCGGAGTCTCCAGCAAAGTAATTTCAGGTAAGTTTAGTTAAAAAGCAGGTATACACACAGGTTTAAAACATTCACAAATAACTTGCAGGCAAGAAAATAATATGAGCGCAATGTGCGTCAAGCGGCAGCAATCGCCGCGTCCGTTGTGTTGTGTCTTCTCTGCAGGAAACAAGGGGTGATTGTAGGAGTGAAGGTTAGAAACTCATGGGTGCACGCCAGTGTTCTTGCTGCTGCAACTTTATTGTTTCGTTTGTTCCTTTTTTCCCTTTCCCCTGCTGTGGTATAATCTGAGGAGTTATCATACATATATACTCGCAGGTGTTGCCACAAAAAGGGGAAATGGTTACTTAGCATCAGTCATCGCTCCTGCTGTATCCGGCTTAAAGGTTAGTTAACCTGTTTCTGCTGTGACACACACCCAGCCCTTCCTGTGTTATGTATGTCTAGAAGGAATTCACTATGTGTAGCTGTCACCCAGCCCAGACGTGTATTGGCGACAGGCTGCAAGGCATAAAGAGCAAAGTTAAGAGCAGAGAAATGCCCACTTTCTAAAAGTGGTATTTCTAAAATGGCAATGTCAAACCGAACTTCACTACTAAAGAGAAGTTATCACCACCATTCCAAAGATATGAAACATGATGTAGCTACTCCTTTCTGATCAGGAATGAAAGCTTAAAAGGTGTTTTAAGGAATCCCCAATGCTGGCCTATAAGATGAGTAGGCCTTACAGCAGTGAAAAACAAATGTCGTTGTTTGTCACTGCCAGGACATGCAACACTTAAAAGTACATGTTCTATCTTTTAGTTACAGAGCACCCTGCCCTTAGGGTCACTTGGGGCCTATCTTAGGGGTGACTTATGTAATAATAGGGGATTTTATGGCTTAGTAAGTGGTTTTAAATGCCAAGTCCACATGGCCGTAAACTGCACATACTGCCCCTGCAATGCCTGGCTTGAGACAGGTCTGAAAGGCTACTTGAGTGGGTGGCACAACCAGTACTGCAGGCATACAAGTTGCATTTAGATTACAGGCTCTGAGTATATGGTATACCACTTTTTAAGAGACTTACAGGTAAACTAAATATGCCAATCAAGTGTACACCAATGTTACCATGTGTAGGGGAGAAGCACATGTAGTGTAGCACTGGTCAGCAGGGGTAAAGTGGTCAGAGTCCTAACTCCAACAAAAAGAGGGTCATAAAAAGAGGGGGAGGTAGGCAAAAAGTTTAGGGTAACTCTGCAAAAAGGGCAATGTCTTACAGCCATCTTCCTTTAGAGAAGTGGGGGTGGTCCACCATCCCTTTGAAGTAGCACCTTCTCTCCTAAGGTGAAACCAAACACTTCCCCTTCCTGCTCCAGATCAGCATTTCTTTAGGATATGGAATCTTGTCTGAAGTCAGAAGCCTTTTCATCTGAGCCAGGTCACACCGGTTCATGGGAGTGAGTAGTGTTACAAGACCTGCAGTTGATGAGACCAGAACGAGGTTACCAGGACTGGAGGGACCCCTAGAAATTGGAACGTTGCAGATTGCCTGATTAATCAGGCCTGCCCATCAAAGAGAAGTGATGGTCCCTCTTACTAATAATTGGTTTGACGTTGGCTTTGCATCCTAGAAGGAGCTGTACACCAGCACAGAGAAGACAACAGGAGGAGAACATCGGTAGGGTGCTCCTCTCCTACTCGGCTAGGGCTAAGCCTGGATTATTCTACGGTGTTGCTACTGCCCACAGCAGAAAGAACGAGCTACCAGCAACAAAAACCAACCAACTGCTCAGTGGTATAAATTATCACACATCTCTTTAAATAAAACAAACCCCTCACAAAAGGCCCCCAAAGGAGCCCATCTCTTACCAGTGACAGGGTTGCGGCGAGGAGCAACCCGATAATGAAGCAGGTCACTGGTCGTGGGGGGGTTGGTTACCGTCCTCATTTAATAAACACCAGGTATAACAGTAGCAAGTTTTTTTGTTCTTCCCTAAGTTTAGGGTCTTTTTATCTGAACCCTAGATGTCAGGTGCTAACATCATTTGTTCCTATTGGGAGGATTGATCAGGCAATGCTTCATGTTACTGCCCTCTCATTTCCCAGCGCTGTTGATAGAGGAAATTGCCCTCATTACAGAACCGCTGTTATTATATTCCAGCTGGGGCAGTCATTTGAAATCCTCCCTCCCCAGCCACTACCCCAAGGCCTGAGGAGTCTCTGGCTTACTCTCTGGGTCACTCTGAGGGATCCTGTGGGTGCTCCAACACCCGAGAATATTGACTGCTGTGGGGGACGGGTGGGGGGCAAAGATGCAGATCTCATGGCCCAGGTCTGGTGGCTCAGTGGATAAATGCCTCCACTGCAGGGGAATGTGTTTGGCCTCATGGACACAGCTTCAAATCCCGGCAGGCCCACCCGGACTTTCATCCATCTAAGGTCGATAACATGAGTTCCATTGAGTTGGATAACAATAACCATCTATTATTCAGCACCAAAATGCCTACGGTTGGTGCACTTTACAAATACACGTTATGTCAATACACTTAGGGGCATCAAGGGTTACTGTTTCCATGACTCTTGGGCTTACAACTGACAGTGCCCCAGGCTAGCACACCAGCGACAGGACACCAACAGGGCACCCGAAGAAGAACATTTTGTCCTATTAAAACAGCGGGCTCATTGCTCCTTCGAACTTTGGGCCATAGTTTGGTACTTACTTTCAGGTGCATCACAACATTCCTGAGTGCACCCCAAACCGCCACTGAAACCAAACCCAAGCAAATGAAACTCCGGAACTGTCACTTTAATGTTTGAAAGGCATCTCTGTGTTCCTTTGACTATCTAAAAGGGAGAGCCAAAAAGAAAATATATATACAATTAGTACACCATAATTGTGAAGAGCTCCCCTTTCTACTACCAAAAACCAATTTCCCTTCTTTCACACATTTTTTGTACAGCACTGTTAGGTTATGGTCACTTCACTGGGGGTCACTAAGTCATATTTGAACCACCTACTAGCGTAAATATTTAATATACATCTTTGGAAAGTGTATGATTATTATAACTGCAAAATAACCTATAGTTATTTCGGCTGAAGCGAGTACAGCTTTGAGACATAGTCATGTGGGCCTTATGATATCAAATCTATACCACTTGGTTTGACTGAATTTAATTAAGGTCTCAATGCATGATAGTCCGATTTATTCTAGCAAGATACACCTTATTGCAGAAATTGTATTACCTTTATAAATAAATTCCTTGTGAACACAGTTTTTTGCTGGTTAACAATACCGAGGCCACAAGGACATCTGGGTCGCTCTTGTCTTTTGTAAATATGTGTCCCTTTGAAGCATTTCTGTCTTTCACAAACGTACCTCAGGTTTTAAAGGGGGTTCTTAGCAGCACAGACTATTTTCCCAGACTAATGAGGACCTCACAGCGCGACGTGAAACTGATTGTTAGTGCTTAGGAGCTATATTTGGGGTCAGATCTTAGAATCAGAAGGCGTGAGGCAATTCATGTTTCCATTGTGCAACATACTTTTAAGTGCAGATTATCACTTGTATGTGTAATAAAAACACTAAGAGCTGACTGGAAATTGACCCTATGAATTGCTACCATAGTGTAAATCATGTCTTGAGTAAGCCTGGGCTGCTCATCCTCACTGCCCTGTGAGAGTCAAGTACTAACAGGCAGTGCATGTCATGGTATGATGTGCTATCCTATGTTACGTCATCCAGCTGAAATGTTTTCCTATTGTTGTGGCCCCACCAAACCAATGGCAAAAGTTCTCATTGGTTCAAGAAAGCTCCAATAGCCCCACATTACTCTGGGATCCCAAGAAAAGGCCTCACAAAAAGGAAACATTTTCCATGTGTATTTGTAAACAAGCCTGTTCAATGCTTGAAATATGTTTTTCAATACGATCAATATCTTCAGTGGTGGTGATGGACTTGGAGCATCTGAACCAATCAAACACTCACCCCCAGTCAAAAGATCTGGGTTTGACCCATCACCGTTCTTTAGCCCACTCTGCCACCCAAGTTCAGACATGGCTATATGCAAATCAATCTGACCCTGTGCCTCATGGGAACAGTCCAGCCCGAACTGCCAAGCCATGCCTTCCCTGGACCGGAAACAAGCTTCCGAGGACCGGTTTCTGGCATTCCAGCCGTCTTCAGCCAGGCTTGCTTGAATCCAGTGGCAAAGTGAGCAAGGGACTCACGTCTGAGCATACCCTGCCTCACTTATGGTGGCCAAAAGCGGTACAAAAGGGGATGGTGATGGACGGAGCATCTGAACCAATCAAACACTCACACCCAGTCAAAAGATCTGGGTTTGACCTCCGTCCATCACCACCCCCTTTTGTACCGCCTTCCTAATGGGTGCCACCTGTTAAATGTACATTGGTGTTTTCACAACTATGCAAAAAATAACCAGGAACATAATTTTACCATCACTCCAGTAACAAAACTCGGCCATTTTAGTCAATGGAACTTAACTTTTATTTGCCCCTTCTGTCAACTTATAAGAATGGCACTCTTTTCACCGCAAAAGGGTCATTTTTAAACATAATTCGTTGTTGTTTTTTTTTTTTTCATGTTCCTGGAAAACTACAAGTTGGTAGCCCAGTAACCAAACATCCCCCCCAGGCCGGTGTCTCGAATGTCTTCGGTGATCCGCTTTGCAGAGTGAGCCTGTTCGCCATGGCTACCTCGTGTTTGCCTGCCATGGCGACCGAGCAGAGTGTCAGCTGTCAGAGGGACGAGGCCGCGCTCCAGCGCTCAGGGGGGTCAGTGCTGCCACGAGGCGCTGGCTGAGCAGCTCCTCGCAGGATGCCCGGGAGCGACGAGCGGGCCCTGGTGGCGCTGTACGAGAGCCGGGAGAGCTGGTGCCTGGTGCAGGGGCAGAGCCGGCAGTCCTGGCTCCGGGCGCAGAGGAGGCATTTCCCGGAGAAGTCCCAGAGTGTCCTGTCTCGGCCTCCGTCCCAAAGTCCAGTGTCAAGGGACTCGTGGACCACAGCGCAGCCGCCGGGATGGGAGAAGCGCCACTTCCCGGACCGAGGTCAGGGCACCCCTCTCTTCAATTCTAATATAAAATTATATATGCAATCATTAAATGTGCTAAAATATCTGCCCCTCTTACACTCTCTATTCGCTTTATGTTTTGTAAATCGTCATCCTGTATTAAAGGAACTAATTCTACTGGGTAACAGACCTTTACACTGCGCTGTTTAGAAGGCACGCATATACCCTGAACTTAATGTAAAAGAAAATTTCGAACCAGGCACCTAATTGTAGATGAGATGTTAAAGAAATGCAAGGATGAATTATTGTTATAAGTTCAACAATTACACTTCGGTTCCCTCGCGGGTATGGGGGAAAGAGGGCATACACAAAATACCAAAACTACTGACTGCATTTCTCGGTCGAAACTTTTCCAATTGCATTCTGCAGCGAACAAAGCGTAAGGCGCTGGTCTTGAAGCTGGGCTCCTCCATGGCCCAGGGAATTCACAGCCTCCCCCAGATGCAGGTGTTCAGTCTGCGCGCGCCGGGGCACCCCGACATTTGTAGTCTGTCCAAGAAACTAGAAGGAACCGGCGGAGAAGCAGTAGACAGGGAGAGAGAAACAGACAGAGAAGGAAACATATAGAATAGACAAAGTCAAAGAAAAACATGAAGCGACGGTGAGAGAAACAGCCAGAGAATGAAAAGAATAGGAGGAGACAAGGTCAAAGAAGGCCATGGAGTGATGGTGAGAGACAGCGAGTGAGATACACAGTAAGAGAAGGAAAATACAGGAAGAGCGAGACAAAGTCAGAAAAAGACGAAGCAATGGTGAACGAGAACGACTGAGAGAGACAGCAAGAGAGGGAAAAATATAGGAAGAGACAGACAAAGTCAAAGAAAGACATGGAGCGAGGGTGAGAGAGAGAGTAAGAGAAACAGCCAGAGAAGCACAAATATAGGAAGAGACAAAATCAAAGAAGGACATGGAGTGATGGTGAAAGACCGCTAGTGACATGGACAGCAAGAGAAGGAAAAATACAGGAAGAGACAGACAAAGCAATGGTGAACGAGAACGACTGAGAGATACCAAGAGAAGGAAAAAAACAGGAAAAGGCAAAGTCCAAGAAAGACATAGAGCAATGGTGAAAGAAAAGACAAACAAAGTCAAAGAAAGACAGAGCGATGGTGAGTGAGAAACAGCAGGAGACGGAGAAATATAGGAAGAGACAGACAAAGTCAAATATTAGCATAAAGCGATGGTGAGAGAGCAGGAGTGAGAGAGACAGCACAATCAGCTGATATTTCTAGATCGCCCCTGCAACACACCTACAGAATTCAACAATGGATAATCGTGTTGCTAAATAAGCATTTCAAATCCCAATCATTTCCCCAACCTACATAAACACAAGATCTCTCAAATGAGAGTGTTCTATCTTACCTCTCTTGTCAGTGTGGCCTGCTCAGCTTCCATCCAGGTACCCTATTTATCTGAAATGGAGTCGTGCTTGTCAATACAGACACACATAGGGGCACATAGGTTTATGGTGAGGCATTCGTCTTCATGATAAATATTTCAACCGTACATAATGTCCTTGCTTTGTTCTTGTTTCCCTCCTACCCAGACATTTCTGCAAATAAACATCCGTGGTAAATGTCCATCCTGCGCTCTGCATTGCCGAAAAGGGCTTCCGTTGCTGTGGTATCATGCACAAGAGTCAGGTTGGCAAGCTGCTGCCTACCCCTGTGATAGTCAAGAGGGATTCAATGGGTACCACCAAAAACAATGGTGGGGGAATGCTACATTTGTCAATGGACTCATGTCTCCTAATCCCACCTGCAGCAACGGGTATGGGGGTTCTTTCACTGTCCTGAGGCTCCAGAGTTAATTCAGCAGAATGGTCCATCTAACCCTCATGCAGCGCTTGCTTCCTTTCCAAGGGCGGTCCACGTAATCTCAGCCACCAACTCCTGGGGTGCAAATTGTGTAAATGTTGTCCTAGTCTCTACCTTAAATCACCTCTGATCCATGCTGCACTCAGGCAGAAGCTCACACTCCATCTGCGAGGGATGCGAAGTGGGCTTGGCTGCACTGAATCTGCCTATTCATCTGGAAGTGTCAGTTTATAGAGGGGAAGCTGCTCTTTCTAGGACAAGCTCCTCTTCAACAGAATAGCTGCTGCTCTAAAACGTGGATATGGCCCTCTCTTCTCTGATCCTTCTTCTCTGCTCTATCACACCCATGGTGGACAAGACTGGCCCCGCTTGGCAGCCTGACTGAAGGGGTGACTTTGTGTGGATTCTCTGAGGAGCTATCCCGCCTAACTCTCATGCAAAAGAGGGGCTAGCAGGAAGCAGGGGCAAGAGGGAGGGTGGCTCAGCCATCAGAAAGGAAGGAATGTATCATTCTTCCTGTTCCAGTCACAGACAGAAGGCTCTGTCAGGGGCTGGGGAGACTACTCAGGAAGAAAGTAAAAGACACAGTTGACCCAAGACTTCAAGCAAGGCGGCAGTAGAGGTGGTGACCCACAAGCAGAATATGGGCAGTGAAACCTTTCTAGTGACTGAGAGAATGTTTATTAACTTCTATGCCCAGACAGCCTATGTATTTCTCCTTGAGCGCCAGAGTAGAGTCCAAGCATTCCCATATTTATCAGTGTGTGAGACAATTGCATTTATATAGCGCTTACTACCCCTGACGAGGCGGCAAAGCGCTTTTTCGGCAAGTAGCATGCTACTCCAGAACCCAAAAAGGATTCGAGGAAAATTAGTATAGGGAGATATGAGATTAATTTGAGCGGTGGACATGCAAGTTTTTTATTTGGTTTGAAAAAGGATAGTGGAGGGATAGAAGAGGGAAGGGTTTGCACTTATATAGCGCTTGCTACCCTTGATGAGGTGTAGAAGGGCTTTTCTGCAGGTAGCACGCTACTCCGGAACACAAACAGGATTAGTGGGAAATTAGTATAGGTAAATATGAAATTAATTTGAGCGATAAACATGTTAGACTGTTAGTTGGATATAAAAGGATAGTAGAGGGATTGAAGAGGGAAGGGTCTAGAATTTTTTTTTTTCCTCCGGAGTTTATAGTAATAGGATGACGTTTGGGATGAGTAAAGGGGAGGGGGAAGGGTTTAGAAAGGCTTGTTTGGGAGATATATTGACCGAGTAACCAAACTTTAGTCGGCATGGGTAGCCCTTGCAATGAGGCCCTTGCAATGGAGAGACCTTGATTCCTCTGATGCACTTCCAGCAAGTCTAATAAAAGTCAAAGCATCTCAGAGTCTCAGGCTGGGCATGATGCCCTGCTGGATTAACAGCCAATGTGCACACGCGTAATTTAGATCGCTGGTGTCTAACTCTAACCATTATCTCTAACATAGTCACAGAGCACTAGCACATTTACACAGCAGAGGCGAGGTCTTAAGAACCCATATCTTCACCATTTTAAAGAACAGGTAAAATAAATTAATCTCATTTTAAAATAGACCTCATCTTAGGGAAGGCCAAAGGTGGTAGAACAGCATCTCCTAATGTTCTCATGATCGAAAAGTGCATAATAACAAGAAAGTGCTTAGCATAAAGCCTTCATGGACCGCCGTTTTATGCTTGATGCCTTAAGAAGAGCGAAGAAATGGGACATCTTGAAAAACATGGCTCGGGATAGATTGCTTTGGAATCCATTATGTATGTATACTTTGATTTCCAAAGCTGCCTTAGATATGATGCAGGGACGATACTCTGTACTGCAGACACGGCTACCTGAGTCATATCATCTCAACACGGACTCCATCAATCACAAGTAGATGTCTTGTTCCCTCTTATTAGGCCAGTTCTACAGATTCTGGGCGCCTTAAAGGTGTTGGACAATGCCTGTGACAAGCAATCTCTGTTACCTCGACACCCAAACGGCTGGGTACAACGGTTGGGATTTAACTCACAATGAGTTTAAATGTTGAGTAGACAAGCCTGGAGTCCCTAAATAGAGTGTAACTTGATTATTAAAAAACAACAGAAAGGGACTTGCATACCAAGAGGCCAACAAATCACTTACAAGTTCAGTTCATGCCAGGTCCTGTCCAGCCCCCACCTCGCTGCCAAGCCCAGTGCGCATTTCCAGGTTGCCCCAGTGTGCCTTTCTCTCTCTTTTTTTTTGTTTAAGAGAGGTTTTTTAGAGCGCAAACTTGACCCGAATCTGGTATCAGAATGCTTTACATAGCACCAGCTGCATTACATGAAGACACAATAATTTTTGGTAGGCACGGGGATTAAGACCTTGGCTGCTTCGAATGTTCCGCACTGGCGCGGGTGGGGCTGCGTCGGCCGTTGGCCTTTCGCAGCACCAGCCAGGTAGTGCTCCCGTCGGCCATTGGCCGACGGGAGCACGGAACGGGTTAAGTGTATTTGCCCAGAATCACAGGATGTTCAGCGTCACTGCCGAGACACAAGCCCAGTTCCCCAGTTTCGGGGTCAACCGCCCTAGCCATTAGGCCAACTCCTCTCCCCTTTCCCTCCATTCTGTCTTCTGCATTCTGTGCCATTATTCGCTGCTTTGAGCTTGTTGTTTGTCACTATTCACAGTCTGAGCCTGTTTGTTTTCTGTGCCATTAGTCACTGTTTGTGGCTGCTGTTTGTCACTCTCTGTCACTTGTGCTACATGTGCCTCTCTCTCTCCAGCCTCCTTTCACTCGTTTGTCGTGTGCCTCATCTTTCGTAGTCCGAGACTGGTATCACTTTGCCATTGCCTATGTTTGTTTGAGCCTTGTAATTATCTGTGTTGTTCCGTGAGCCGGCCCGCCTCAACACCGCTTTCCCGCTGGCTGCCACTCCTGCCTCCGGGCACCTCTCCCCCTCCCGGGACCTACTTAATGGAGGGTGCAGGGCGGCCGCAGAGCGGCAGTGCGCAGCAGACACGCCTAAGGCATGCAAAAGGCAAGCCCTTCTGCGACCATCTGTGCCTGGACCACGCCCAGTGCCAGGAACCCTAGATCTCTCTTCACCCACAGCTACACCGGTGCTCAGCTCAGAACCCTGGACCCCAGTCCTTTCAACAACTGCTGCTGCCACAACTCTACAGGATCCACAGTGGGGCCCTTCGCATACCGCCACCGCTGCTGCTTCTGCTGCAACACCGGAGCACCCTCACAGACAGCCGCCACCATCATCATCATGCCAACCACGGCTGCGCCCGGACAACTCCTGCTCAACACCTGATCACTCTGCAAACAGGCCACCGAGATCTGGGACACCATTACCTCCCTCACCCTGATGTTGTTATACTCACTGAGACTTGGCTCAACCTGGCATCCACACCTGACATCACCATAGCCCCACCCAACGGCTACAAGATTGCACACCAGGACCACATCAACAAGCATGGAGGTGGGATTGCCATCATCCACAAAGAATCCATCCCCTGCATCACCGCCTCGGACAATACTACCCCGCTCATGGAACACCTCAACTTCCAACTCAGAACAGACGGCAAAACCACCATCACAGGCACCCTCGCCTACAGACATCCTGGACCATGCATCAGCTTCTGCAATGCCTTCCCAGAATCCATTGCTCCTCAAGCCATCGACATTAAACACTACATCTTCCTCTGAGACTTCAACTTTCCCCTCAACGACCCCAACACATCCAACCTTTTCGAAAGCATGAATAACATCGTCCTCACCCAGCTAGTCACTGACCCCACACACATAGCAGGGCACACGCTGGACCCCATCTTCACAGCTAGCAACACAGTCAAGTACAGCCATGCACCAAGCTCATCTGGACAGACCACTCAATCATCCAATTCATGAGATGAGATGAGAAGGAATGCCCTAGCTAACCAAATCGAAGCCAGATCCAACCACAGCAGAGAACTCTTCAGCATCGTCAAACCCTTCAGCAACGAAAAACAACATCACCCCCTCCCAATAACTCTGCGATATCCTGTAGGACTTCTTACACAACAAAATCTCCACCATCTACAAAAACCTCGAACCCGAACACACAGACAACGACATCCTCAGCCTCCTCCCACAGTCGCTACCCCCGACCATCGGATCACCGCTTGGGGTCAGCTCATGAGCACCACCGCATGTTCAACCTCAGCAGTAGAACCATCAGTAATAATCTCACAGACATCTTCTACACATCCATCACCTTGGCCACCTTCCCAGATGAGTGGCAGCACACTAACATCAAACCCCTCTTCAACAAACTGTCTGCCGACCCCAATGAGCTCAAAAACTACAGTCCCATCTCCCTGCTCCCCTTTCCAGCCAATGTCCTCAAAAAGGCCATCAACCGCCAAATCACGGAATATCTTGAATCCAACGAATTTATGGACACTTCCCAATCCCGATTCTGCATCAACCACAGCACCGAAACTGCCCTGATTGTGGACAGCTGCACCTCCAGAACCCTCCTACACAGGCGTGAAGTGGCTGCCCTGATCCTTTTCAACCTCTCAGCTGCCTTCAACACGGTGTCCCACCACACCCTGATCAAGAAGCTTCATCAGATCAGAATCCATGAGGATGCCCTCAAATAGATTCTAACAGATAGAACACAGAGAATCCACCTTCCTCCATTCACAGCGGAATCCAAGAACATCATCTGGAGGGATCTGCGTCATCCCTCTAGGTTCATCCCTCAGCCCCACTTTGTTCAACGCATACATGACCCCACAGGCCAACATCGTCAGAAACCACAAACTGAACATCATCTCCTATGCAGATGACATCCAGCTCATCCTCTCTCTCCGAAGGCCCATCCACCACTAAGGCCAACTTCCACCTGTGCATGACCAGTGTTTCCGACTGGATGCAAAGCAACTGCTTCAAGCTCAACATTGACAAGACAGAAGTGCTGATCTTCAGGAACAACAGCTCCATGTAGAACGACTCCTGGTGGTCTGTTTAGCTGGGATCCTCTCCCAACCCCAAAGGCCACTCCCGGAACCCCAGCATCCTCTTGGACTGCAAACTCACCATGAAGAACCACATCATCTCCGTTTCCTCCACCGGCTTCCTCATCCCGCAAATACTCCGAAAGATCTTCAAATGGCTCCCAATCTTTACCAGACGCACCGTCACTCAAGCCCTCGTCACCAGCCACTTGGACTACGGCAACGCACTCTACTCAGGAATCACCACTGACCTCCTTAAAAGACTGCAGACCATTCAGAACTCAACAGCCAGAGTCTTCCTCGACCACCCTAAATGGACACACATCACCCCTCTCCTGAAGAAACTGCACTGGCTCCCCGTCCACAAGAGATGTCAATTCAAGATTCTGACCCACGCCGACAGAGCCCTGCATAACCAAGGACCGGCATACATCAACCATCGGTTGAGCTTCCACAAACCCTCCAGAATTCTGCGCTCGGACTCCTTTTCCCTCGCTCATACCCCTGCATCCGCCAAAGCAACAGTGGAGGACGCTCCTTCTCCTACCTCGCTGCGAAGTCCTGGAACAGCATCCCCCTCCATTTCAGGACCTCACCCTCTCCTAAGGAATTCAGAAGGGGACTTAAGACCTGGATATTTAACTGATGCCACCCTTACAACTTGGCCCTAGCATCTGGATACCCTCGCGGGTGATTAGCTGCGCTTTATAAATCCTGATGTAATGATTAATTGATTGATGGCTTATATGGCCTATTTCTGGTTCTGTCCTTGATTTGGATTATGGACCATGAAGTTGTGCATAATACAGTTTTATCTTTCCCAACTTCTTTATATCAAATGTTTTGGCTTAGTAGCCCTTGCCAGTTCATAACTGTCAGTGCAGTAGAACAAATATACTAAGTGTAATTGCTGATACATATTTAGCTGTTTTTGGAGCTCCTCAAAGGAATGTAAGACTACAGGTCTGATAGCAGTACAGATTTAATTGTTCGACAAAATAGTGCAAATGCCTTTTCGCTAACAGCCTCACTGGAGGGGATTATGTTCCCAGGTGCACAGGTACTTTTTGCACCTAGGAAGCAAAAATGGAAAACCCATTTCAAGAGAATGAGAAGCACACACAACCAGACCAGCAAATCACTTGCACGTATAGTTCAGGGCTTAAATAGCAATTTTGTGTTTCTGTTCTTATTTGGATTGTAGATCCATGTGTTTGTGCATCATACACTTCATCCTTCTCAACTTCATTATATCCAATGTTTTGGCTCAGTAGTCTGCACCAGTGCATTATGGTCACTATAGTATAACAAATAAATAGAGTATAATTCCTGCTACAGGCTAATTCCTTAGTGCTGGAATTTACTTCTGGCTTCAAAGCAGAGCAGCAAATGGATACTGCACTATGCCCAATCGATTCTCTGTGCTGGTGAAGCCTTAACCTTCAAAATAGGCAAAGGTGGACATTTAGAACAGACTTCAGAACTAACTTTAATCATAAAGTTTCAGCAGCTGGCGCAAAGCCAATCATCCACAGGGCGCTGAGCTACACTTGAATTCTTGTTTGGAAACATCCCAATCCAAATGCACCTTGCTGCAACTCGTGTTTAGTTTTCTGGTGATGAAGCATCCCATAATACTTGCAGTATCTTAGCATCAATGATTACGAGAAACATCTTTATATATTAAAAGTGATGGTGGATGCACTCCAGTTGCTGCCCAACTAATCAGAGTCTGTTGATTGGACTGCAGCTCGTCTATACAAGAGGCCCTGTGATATAAGAATGTGCACAGAGCATACCATCATTGTTATGTGAGCAGGTCCCCCCCAGGCTTACCTGGGAGAGTTTTCTCAAACTGGCTCCATTATGCTCTGGGATACATGCCTTGAGCCACACTGGCAAAATTAAAATGGTATTTTATTAGGTATATTGCAGTTTACTTTGCTGGATGATGTCATCAGTGATGTAATTTGTGATGTCACTGATCTTGTTATGAGTGATGTAATATGTGAGGTCATAAGCAGTGCATTGCAGGGGCGTAAATTATAGTTAGCTTAGGTAACTATCACTGCTGAATTTCTATGGTTTTGTGTGTGTAAAATCTGAGCCTAATTATAACAAACATCCCTGAAACCTTTGTTTTTTCAGTGAATTTCTTAGTCTTTAAATGTTTTATATTCCTAACAATAATGTTTGTTTTATTCAGTGAATTTCACAATTTAACCCCCTGGCTGCGGCCGGAATTCCGCGCCTGTGCGGGACATTCCGATCGCGAGCGTGGTCATGACAGCTCCCGGCCGTCATCAGCACACGCCCACCGTAACTCATGACGGCCGGGAGCCGTCATCAGCACCGAACAGGTTAAAAAATATATAAATTGTACAACAATTAGAACCCATAAGTTCAATTTACTAATCTAAATTACTCTTTAAACACAAGTAGATATCTGGAAAGAAAATATAGAATACATTTAACTTAAGATTACATACTATTAGATTACATACTATAAGCATGTGACTAGCTGCATAAGTGGTTATGTCAGTGTGTAAGAGGCAGTGTACGTGTCTGAGTATGGGTGTATAAATGGGTGTATGAGTGGTTGTATGGGTGGGTGACTAGGTGTGTGAGTGTTTAAGTGGATATGTGAGTGAGTATATCAGTGCCTGTGTGGGAGTGTCACAGGATGTGTAAGTAGCTGTGTTGGTGTGTGACTGGGTGTCTTAGTGACTGTATGGGTGTCTAAATGGGTATGTAAGTGGCTGTAAGGTTTGTAATTGGCTGTGTTAGCGGGTGTTTGGGTGTGTAACTGTGTGTGCAAGTGGCTCTATTAGTAGTGGATGCATAAGTGCTGTGTGGATGTGTGAATATATGTGTAAGTGCCTCTGTCACTGTCTGACTGGTTGTGAGTGGCTGTATGGTTTTGGAAATAGGTATGTTAGTGGCTGAATGGATGGGTGACTGAGTGTATAACTGGATGTTTGGGTTAGTAAGTGCGTGTGTAACTGACTGTCCGAGTGCTGGGTACATGAATGGCTGTATAGGTGTGTGAGTGGGTGAGACAATGCCTGTATGGGAGTGTGAATGGCTATGTTAGTGGATGTATAGGTGAGTAAATGGGTATGTGAATGGGTTTATGGGTGTGCAACTGAGTGCGTCAGTGACTGTCTGGCTATATTTATTGGAGGGTATATAAGTGTTTTTTTGGAATGTAACTGGGCGTGTAAGTGCCTCCCTGACTATGTGAATAGGTGCAAATTGTTGGAACCGGGTCTGCCGGCCTCCTTAAGGTAGCATAGCACCAGCTGGAAGGCTAAGTCTAGAAGGCATACATGACGTGCTTACATCACACTCTCTACAACACCCCAGTGCAAACCCACCAAAAATAACACCACACCATCTGTCTGATTGAATAGAGATTCACTTTATATCTATACTTGGTGAAAGAATAAAGGAATTTTGAGAGAAAACATATTATTCAAGCAATTAGTCCTTTGAACATTTCCTTTCAGGTTTTTACATACGTTTACCACATTGCTCATATTACACTTTCCCACAATATTTTAGACACCTGGTTCTTAATTACATTTAACCTGGCAGATGATAGGAAGAAATAACACTCCTAGTTCAGTGGTGAACGAATTCCCATTCTCTTCAACCAGTCACTACATCAAAGGTTCCTTAGAACATACATTTGTCCCATTAGTTCATTCTGAGATAACCTGGGATTCTAGTTTTATCAACTTCTCTTTCAAATTAAGTTAGATGTAGAAGGCATTCGTGTTAAGCACCCAGAAGGTTACTGAGTCAAGGGATGCTAACACTTTCTTTTGTATGCCTGGCTTGAATAATTACTCGGGAGATCGTACTTCCAGAGAGGGGGGGGTTAGGATGTCACTCACGTTCTTAATCTGTGAGGGTCAGAAAGGCTGGAATAGGAGACTACCTTGGAAGACTAGTTCTTAGTTACTCTGCTCTGAGTCTATCCCCTTCTTAGACTTCCCCTCCCTGGTTCCCGAATACCTCAGGCCAACCGGCACTTGCGCGGACTGATTCTGGGGCGGTCCGCGGCCGATCTCTCCCTCCTCCCGCTCAGGGCTGGCTCTACGCCTGATGCGGGAAGAGGCCACTGCTGTTCCGCTGGGCGTGTTCTCCCGGAGGCTCCTTAACAAAAGGGGCCTCCGTGCTCTTCGATCCTCGCCCTCGCCTCCTTCCACTGGGCCGCTGCCGGCTCTCGCACTCCAGGGACCTTTCGGATTAGCTGAGAAGTACGGAGACACGGCGGGCGGGAGTCCGGTTGCCTAGCGACCCCGCCCCGTGTCTCTCTCTCTTCACGCTGGCGACGCCTCGTCTTTACCTCACGCTTGGCGCGGAGCTCAATTCAGCGATTTCCACAGCTGATTTTGCGGTGCAGTGACTCCGGCAGCCTCGATGCCCAGTTCCTCAGCAAGGTTGTGAATGTTGGAAAAGAGGAGGGGGGGGGGGGTTCACAGGCCCAATTAACAGCAACTCTGAGGGATTTGGGCCACAACCCCCACAGGCTTCACCTTTTTCAGAGGTCAGATTAGAAGTCTTTTCCTCTCACGTTGTCTCTATTTCCCACGGCACTACCCTTACAGATTCCTAGGGTCACAGCCAGGTTACTTCTATCAGATGTTGAGGAAATTTCGTTCTGCTTCAAGAATGGCCACACTAAGCTTGGCTCAGGCAGATCCCACCAGCCGGGCCAGATCAGCAAGAAGGAGGGCAGCAACCCCACCAACTAGTAGCCCCTAGGAGCAATCACAGCAGCTCAAGTCACAATCCCCCTCCTCTACAGTCTGCACTCCAGCCAGCCCAGTCATGACAAAATGGCCGCCCAGTGTTCTCCCTTATATACCCTAGGCCCAGGTCACTAGAGTGGAGTGGAAGGTTCTGGAACTCTCTAATGCTAACCTATGGGCCAGAGCTCTGAGGTAATTTCTGATAGGCGTCCATCTTAGGGATTCCCACCTTCCACCATTTTAGAAGGGCGCACCTGTGCCTCAGCACTAATTAGTAGTGGTGGAGCACTCGGAGGCCTAAAGCCACACAAAAAGGGGTGGTGGACAAAAATTATGGGAGGCAGAAAGGGGACAAAAATAGGGGGAGACCAACCAAAAGCTGACAGGTCTAATACACGTCACCCCAGCTGAAAGTGGGAAGAGCTACCCAATCCCTTGGGAGTTCTCGTCACTAAGGCAGAAAAACCTTGAGAGACCGTCAGCATTGGCATGGTCCACTCCAGGTCGGTGTTCCACCCTAAAGTCCCTGTAGGGAGATGGACCACCTTAGCAATTTGGGATTCTCGCCCCTCATTTGCATAATACACCGGAGGGGCCGATGGTCGGTCTGAACAAGGAAGTGTGAACCAAATAGGTATGGCCGTTACTTCTTCAGGGCCCAAACCACCGCAAAGGCTTCCCGCTCTATTGCACTCCACCTCCATTCCCGGGGAAGTAGTCTCCTAGAAAGGAAAACCACAGGTTGGTCCAGTCCTTCTTCATTGAGCTGCGATAACACTGCCCCAATACCATGCTCAGACGCGTCTGTTTGGACGATGAATTCTTTGGAAAAATCCGGGGCCCTGAGCACTGGAGCTGTGCACATAGCTTTCTTCAAGGTGTCAAAGGCTCGTTGGCACACATCGGTCCAAATTACCTGCCGAGGGTGTTTCTTGGATGTAAGCTCAGTCAAGGGAGCCACTATGGTACCGTATCCCTTGACAAAGCGGCAGTAGTAACCGGTGAGGCCCAAAAAAGCTCGGACCTCAGTCTGTGTCTCGGGGGGTTCCCAGGCCATGATGGTTTCAATCTTGGCCTGGAGGGGTTGCCCCTTCCCCCGACTCACCAAGTGACCTAGGTACACCACCGACCCCTGCCCGATCTGGCATTTGCTGGCCTTGATCGTCAGGCCGGCCTGCTGCAGGGCCTGAAGTACTTTCTGGAGGTGACACAGATGATCCTCCCAGCTGCTGCTAAAGACAGCGATGTCATCAAGGTAGGCAGCAGAAAAGGTCTCCATACCGGAGAGGACCTGATTCACCAGCCGCTCAAAGGTAGCAGGGGTGTTCTTGAGCCCAAAGGGCATCACTCGGAACTGGTAATGTCCCTCAGGTGTGGAGAAGGCAGACTTCTCCTTTGCCCCATCTGTCAGGGAGATCTGCCAATATCCTGACGTGAGGTCAAAGGTACTCTGGTATTGGGCAGCTCCCAACCGGTCAATGAGCTCATCTGCTCTTGGGATGGGATGAGCATTAGTCTTTGCCACTGAATTCAGTCCCCTGTAATCCACACAGAACCTGAGTTCCGGTGTGGTGCCCGGTGAAGCAGCTTTTGGTACCAGTACCACCGGGCTGGACCAGGGTCTGTCGGAAGGTTCAATCACTCCCAGCTCCAGCATCTTGGTGACCTCACTATGGATGCTGGCCTTCACCTTATCTGACAGCCGGTAGGACTTGGACTTCACAGGTGGGCTGTCCCCTGTGTCCACATCGTGGGTACACAGGTGGGTCCTCCCCGGGATAAGGGAGAACAGCGAAGAGTACTGCTCCAAAATTTGACGGCAGTCCCTCTGCTGTTCGGGAGTCAGAGATGGTGAGAAGACCACCCCTTCCACTGAACAGTCCTTCTCCTGGGACGCAAATAGGTCAGGGAGAGGCTCACTTTCCTCTTCCTCTGCCCCATCGGTCATCATCATCAAGGTGACCTCGGACCTCTCGTGGTGGGGCTTGAGGCGGTTGACATGGAGCACCCGATGGGGCTGCCTGGGGGTCTTAAGATCTACCAAATAGGTGACCTTTCCCTTCTTTTCAACCACCTCAAAGGGGCCTCTCCAGCGATCCTGGAGGGCACTAAGCTCTCCAGGCTCCATGACCCACACCTTTTGTCCAGGTTCCAACTCCACGGGGTGAGCATAGTGGTCGTACCACTCTTTCATGACTGCCTGGCTGGCCTCAAGGTTGTCGGAAGCTTGCTTCCACAACTTAGCCATTTGGCTACGGAAAGCCAGCATGTAACTCACCACATCCTGGGGAAGCCTCCTAGGAGTCTTTTCCCATCCATCTTTCACCAGGCTGAGAGGTCCTCTAACAGGATGCCCATACAGAAGCTCAAAGGCGCTGAAGCCCACCCCCTTCTGTGGCACTTCCCTGTATGAATGTAAATGTAAATGTAAATGTACATTTACATTTACATTTACTTCCCTGTATGAAAACAACAAACAGGGTAGGAGGATGTCCCATTTCCTCCGCAGGCTCTCAGGCAGACTCCTGATCATGCCTTTCAGGTTTTGTTAAACCTTTCCACCAGACCATTGGTCTGGGGGTGGTAAGGAGTAGAGAACCTGTAAGTGACTCCACATTCCTTCCACATAGCCTGCATATATGCTGACATGAAGTTGGCTCCCCTGTCGGACACAACTTCCTTGGGGAAACCCACTCGGGTAAAAATCCCCATCAGGGCCCGGGCCACAGCAGGAGCAATAACGGTCCTCTGAGGAATAGCCTCTGGGTACCGAGTGGCATGATCCACCAATACTAGGATAAACCTGTGACCGGCTGAAGTGGGTGGATCTAATGGCCAAACAATGTCGATGCCCACCCTCTCAAGGGGGTGCCAACAACGGGTAGTGGTTCCAGGGGAGCCTTCAGCTTGACCCCAGTTTTCCCACTGGCTTGACAGGACACACACGTCCTACAAAAAGTGTCGGACGCAACCTTCATCTGAGGCCAATAGAAGTGTGGGACAAGCCGGGCAAAGGTCTTGTCTTGGCCCAGGTGTCCTGCCAAGGGAATTTCATGAGCCAACTCCAAGAGAAAGGCTCGGTAACGCTGGGGAACTACTAAGGCCCGGGACCAACCGTGCACCGAAGCCTTGGGTTCACTGTAGAGGAGGCCATCCTCCCAGTAAATATGAAAGTTCCCTGAAATGTTACCTGCTGCCTGGGCTTCGGCCTGTCACCTCAGACCCTCAAGAGTGGGGCACTCCTTCTGCCCTTGACAAAACTCTTCCCTGGTAGGTCCTCCCTCCACTTGCCACTCCACAGGGATAGGTAAGTCCTCCAGGGAGACAACATCCCCCTCCGTGGACTCCGGGACCACCACCTTAGGTGTCCCATCCATCTCACGGGGTGTGGACGCCGAGGCAGGTTTCCCCCGTCCCCGGATCTTCCCCTTGTTGGCAGCTGGCTGTGCCTTTGTTCCAGGCTCCAGCCCTGGCAAACTCCCCCTCCGGGCAGTCGCGGACCGTGTGCTTGCACAGGTCCAATCAGGTGATCCCAGCATTTCTGGATGTGTCCGGAATTCCACCTCTTTCCAAGCATTGTGCTCCAGGTCATTTCCCAACAGACAATCGACCGGCACAGAAGGGCTCACCACAACTCGTAGAAGGCCCGCGACCCCTCCCCACTCACAGGGAACTTCGGCCACAGGATAGTGACCTATTCTGCCGTCAGCCATCACAGCTGGGTGAAGTACATTGGGAATCCCCTGCTCTGGGGACACCAGCTGACTCCTTACCATGGTCATGCTGGCACCTGTGTCCCTCAGAGCCTCCCCTCTCTGGCCGTTGATGGTGACCCATTGCCCATACTTTGTGGTATTTGAGGACACATGGATCTTAGGAACCATCTCGCTGTCTCCCAGGGACACTAAGGTTAGCCCTGCCCACTCACCGCCTTGTTTAGGGGCAGCTCCTCCGCGATCACTACACTCACTACCCCTGGGGTTTTTCCTCCAGTGGGAGGGTGCGCTCTCTTTGGACACTTGACATCTCCCTTATAGTGTCCAGTCTCACCGCACTCATAGCATCGGACAATCCTGAGCTGCTGACTTCGGTCAGGATACGTGGGTTTTTGGTGGCCAGATTTGGCTGGGGAACTTGACTCCTTTCCTTGTGAACTATTTTGGGGGCCTTTGTCGAACTCCTTCTTTTTATCTCCCCCCTCTTTCTTCTGTGAAGACCCCTGGCCACCTCTTTGGGAGTCCCCCCCAGATCCCTTAGTAGACACTCTGGTACTAGCCCAGGTGTCTGTCTCTTCTGCAAGCTTCCTAGGGTTAGTCAGCTTGCTGTCCACCAGGTGTTGGCGCAGCTCCGGAAAACATTTCTCGAGGAGGTGCTCCTTTAGGAACAGATCATACAACCCCTCGTAATCAGCAACCTCACTGCCCTGCACCCAGCCTTCTAATGCCTTCTTAGCGTAGTCCAAAAAATCAACCCAGTTTTGTGTGGGGAGCTTGTGGCTATTCCGGAACTTCTGCCGGTATTTGTCTGGGGTCAGCCCAAACTTCCTGATTAAGGCAATCTTCATGGTGGGGTAATTGGTCTGTTCTTCCTGTTCTAGAGCTAGAAGGGCATCCCTCCCCACGGGAGGCATGTACTTATACAGGCCACCCCCCCCCCCAATAACTTTCAGGAATCCCATGGGCTCTCAAGGAGACCTCATAGGCAGCCAACCATTTGCCAATGTGGTCCCCTACACTAAAACTAGCGACTACATCTTTGGGCAAGTAAAGTCTAGGCTCCCTGGTAACTTTTTTTTTTAAAGAATTTTATTCACAGCTGTTACATCTGCAATAGCATTTACGGTACATCTTAACATTACAACAGCCGGTTTTTCTGTTTTACCCCCGTGTCTGTCTCCCCACCATAGTGTATCAACATTCAAAACAGTACAATCGTGTGATATTTAGAACATGTCCCACAGGATCTCCGTATCTACCTCATGAGGAGACATCCTATCAACTAGTATAACATCCCAATTCCCTCCCACCTCCCCCCACCCTCTCCTGTACTTGAACTAGCCGTCTCCTGGCCGTCCCACTGTGACAGTCTACTGAAAAAGGTAATTAATATTC
The DNA here is from genome assembly GCF_964261635.1 of Lissotriton helveticus. NCBI lineage: Eukaryota > Metazoa > Chordata > Amphibia > Caudata > Salamandridae > Lissotriton > Lissotriton helveticus. The sequence continues at coordinate 1,840,613,048 of NC_136067.1, read as the reverse complement.
AGGTCCTTTTGGTGCCGCAGGCGCCAGAGCGTGCTGCTTCATGTGGTGCTTGTTCGTGTGGTGAGTGTCGTCGTGAGTGCGGCTGAGGCGGTCCGTTGTGCGTCATGTTATGTGGAGCTTCTCCCCTTCCATCCTCACCTTCAGTTCCCCCCGCTAGCGGTTGTTCCTCTCCCTCCATTGCAAGGAGCATGATCTCCCATTCCTGGGATATAGGGAATTTCCGTAGGCTCCTTGCCTCCTCCCTCCTAAGTATCATCCCCTCTGCCTTCCCCCATTTCAGTACCTCAGCATGCCAAAGGAGTGTACCTGGTGGGCTATGTCACTTCCATCTCATTGTTATTGTCCTAATCGCCAGTAGCAGGGTCAGATCAAGCATTTTGAGTTGGGCCTTCCGTGATTTGGGCCTTCTGCGCAGTCCTAATAGGCAAGGCAGTGCCTCCACCGGCACTGGGAGGTTCGTAATTGTTCTTAGTGTCTGACAGACTTCTGACCAGTGCCCCCGGAGTCGTGGGCATGAGTGGGAAGAATTTGGGAACATTTTATGTATCCGATGGGGAGTCAGATAAGCCCTATGTAGAACCATCCCTTGTATGAATCTGAATCGGACGTTGCGGGATACTCTCCTACGGTGTTCTAGTATTGTGGTCCAGTCCTTATCTGAAATGATCTGTGTCGTGTCGAGTGCCCAAGTTTGTTGAAGAGTGGTAAGTGGAACTGCAGCGTGTGCCCTAACTCCCGTGTACAGCCAGCGTACCAAATGCCCTCCCGAACCCATGGCATACAGTAAGTGTACCAGTTGATGTTGTGAAGGCTGTAAGCGCTGTGGCGCCCATCTGTTTTGTATATATCGTGTGACTGTGGCGTGCAGGAGGTACATGCGGGGGGAGCGCCAGTGGCCAGCAAAAAGGCGTCATGAGTCAGCAGGTAGTCGTCACTGAAGAAATCACCCACAACCTCCACGCCCGACTCTTGCCAGGGGTGCAGCGCTCTAGTGGTAAGTCTGCCCTGTGCTGTCGGAATGCCCAGCAACGGAATGTTAGCCGCGTACGCCTCCGTCGAGACAGTGTATGCCAAGGCCTTGCGCCAGATTTTCAGAGCTATACACAGAAGCGGGTGACAGGGTATGTAGCTCTCCCCTTCCCAGTCTATCTGGCGTATACTCTATTTCATGAAGGTTTTGTCCTGCCATCCAGTGGGAAAGCCACTGAAGTTGTCCAGCATAATAATAACCTCTAAAGTCCGGAGCTCCCATCCCACCATTTCTAGTACCCAGTTGTAGCTTACGCAGCCCTATTCGACGCCTGCCAGTCCCCCAGATCAGGGTGATCAGTAAAGAGTTGAGAGCATCAAAAATAGATTGTGGCAGAATCACTGGAAGGTTAACGAAGAAATATAACAGCCGGGGGAGCATCACCATTTTGGAGATTGCTATTCTGCCCATGACCGATAACGGTAGCGCCGTCCAAAACCCCACAGAGGCTCGAAGGCTTGCGATGGTTTTCTTGATGTTTCCCTCGATCTGATCGTCCTGCTGTCTATAAACCTGTATGCCAAGATATTGGAATGTATCAGTGGCTATTGGGATATTGTGGGCGCCAAACGCTATCACGCCTGGGTCCGGGGTTTCTCGAAAGTAGAAACCATTCGATTTCGCTGGATTTATAGTTAGGCCCGAGATGGCGGAGAATCTCTCAAAGTTTCTATAGATGGAGTCATGATCCGCTTCTAGGTCACGAAGAAACAGTAATATATCGTCCGCCTAGATGGACAGTAGGTGGTGGGTGCCGCCGCTCGGAATCCCCCTGTGTCCCATCTCAGTCCGTAAGGCGATGGCCAGGGGTTCCAGTGCTAGCACGAATAACAGTGGGGACAGTGGGCATCCCTGTCTGGTGCCACGGTGGACTATGTACCGATAAGAAATATGGCGCCCTGTGCGTGCCCTTGCCGAGGGGGTGGTATAAAGCAGTCTAATTCACGCCAAGAGGGAGGCCGGGAGGCCAAACCTTTCCAAGGCCGGGAAACATAAACGACCAGGTTAGGGAGTCAAAGGCCTGCCGCAGATCCAATGCTATGCAACCCGCTCTTGGGAGGTCCGGCGTAGTGGACGCCATGAGCGCGTGCAGTCTACGCGTGTTCATGGAGGTGTTCCTACCCGGGAGGAACCCACATTGGTCTCTGTGAATCAATGCCGGGAGGTGTGACTGCAGTCGCAAAGCTATCACTTTACTAAGTATTTTATACTCCGTGGGGAGCATTGAGAGTGGCCTGTAATTTGCCAAGTCCAGGCTGTCCCTCCCGGGTTTTAGCAGTGAGACGACCAACGCCTGCATCGTGGATTCAGGCAGGTGGCCTTTTTCCAATGCCTCCCGATACACCTTCTCTAAAATGGGTACTAGTATATCTGAGTAAGTCGCGTAGAATTCCGCCGGGAGTCCGTCCATACCTGCCGTTTTCTGGCGGTTCAGGGATTTAATGGCTACTCTTATTTCCTGCTGGGTAATGGGACCCTCCATTTGCCGCGTAGCATCTGCAGTTAGGACTGGGAATGGGAGGTCAGACAGGAAAGCAGCAATTTGTTCTGGGTCGACCCCTGTGGGTCGGTCGTATAAAGCAGTCAGGTGGTCCCGAAAGGCTCGGTTGATCTCAGTTTGCGTACCCACTATTTGACCATCTTGTGTCCGAATCCTGGTTATTACCGGGATATCCGGGTGCTCCCGGACCAAGCGAGCCAGTAATGCTCCTGACCTATCTGCCTCTGCATGTTGACGGCGTATGTAGTCCCTGTGGTCAATAACCCGTAGTGTTTCAAGGGTATCGGCGTGATCTATGTTCGCCTGTTGTAATTCCTCCCTTTTAGTAGGGTCCAGTCACACCTCTTTTTCCAGTTTCTTTAATCTATCCTCCACGTCCCGTAACTTCCTATGGATTTCCTGACGGGCCCCCACTAATTGACCAATCGCTGCCCCACGCATAACCACCTTCATTGCATCCCAAACCACCAGATTGGTGGAGGCGGTGTCCCAATTCTCTGTAAAGTATCTATCTAGAGTCTCGGACAAGGAGGTCCGGAATGGGCCATCCTCCAGCAAGTGCGGGTCTAAGCGACAAGTAGGTACCGGGGTAGGGACCCTGCCCCACCGAACAGTGAGCGTCAGGGGCCTATGATCCGAAAAGGTTTTTGCCAGGTATTCTGGGCCTTCGATCCTGGCAATCAGGGTTTCTGAGCACAAAAATCTATCAATCCTCGTGTGAAGTGCGTGTATGTGCGAGTAGTGTGAGTACTCTCTGCTCTCGGGATGTATGGACCGCCAGGCATCTTTCAATCCCCATCCAGCCGTCCATGTACAAAAAACGTCTGTCAGTCTGGAGACCCCTGCCAACTGCAGGGGTGGGTGCGATCTGTCTTTGTCAATATCCATGATCATATTCCAGTCTCCTCCCAATACCCATGGGGTGTCCGACCAGTCCGCTAAGGCCAGCCCTAATTTTTGCAGGAATTTGTCTTGATCAAGGTTCGGAGCATATACGCATCCGAGCACTACAGGTATATTATTTAACGTCCCTCTCACTAAGATGTACCTGCCTTGGTCGTCTACCCTCCTTTCTACCTCTGAGAACGGTGTGGCATGTCTAATCCAGATGGTCGCCCCTCTAGAGAAGGCGGAATACATCGTGGTGAAGATTGTGCCCCTCCATTTCTTCCTCATCTTTATAGCTTCCGAGGCCGTGAGGTGTGATTCCTGAAGGAAGGCAATCTGCGCATGGTGTCGCAGTAGATAAACGTGTATTCTGTGTCGCTTTTGAACCGCCCCCTCACATTCCAGGTAGTGATTCTATACTTCCCCGCTGTGTCAGCATAGTCGTGTGGGTACGTGTTGTGTGTCCTCACCCGCCCGCCGGCATGGACCCTGTAGGAACGCCACCAGGAGACTACCCCCTCCCACCTCAAAAACAAAAAGGAACCATAACGGCGCAGCTTAAAAACAAGACTGAGCCCAACCATTGAACAAATCTTAAAAACAGTGAATATGTGGTGCAATCGCCAACAGGGGGGTGGCCGAGCACCATTGCAGTCTTTACTTTCAGCCCATTGGGCTCCGCCAGCTCAACAGCAACTTTCATGGGGCACTATTACCAATAAGCAGAGGGGAACCACAATCCAGAGTCGCCCGTGTATTTCTTATATTACAGGGGTGAGCATGCCTATACAAGTGTAGTGGCAGGGTGCCTTCCCAGGTGTCAGTGACATTCACTCGTGCAACCTCTACCTCCCTCCTCAGAACCATTCACAGTAACAGTGTAGTATAGAAACAAATCAGAGAGTTAATACAATAGTGTTCATGCGTCACTCAGCCGCTACCGGTCTGCGCCTCCTCTCCGCAATTGTCCAGCACATCATCTGCTGTGTTGGGTGTTACAGTGGGAAACAGTAGTACACTTTGGTCCGAGTCCGAATGGACCGTACTGTCCTCAGAGTCCACCAGTATCTTCTGGGAACCATCTCTGAATGCGCCTGCCAACACCAAAGCATCCAGTTGTTTCTCCTTTTGCTGTGACTTCGATGGTCCTCGTTCTCTGCCGCCTCGCCTCGATTTGGGAGGTCCTGCCCCGCGTCTATCTCGGGTCCCGCTAGATTCTTCGGCTTCCGGGTCTTGCGAAGGGCCTTGGCTCCCGTCCACTCCCATCACCTCCAACCATTCCTCTGCATCAACCGGGCTCTCAAAAAAGTGCGTTTTCCTATCGTGGATGACTTTTAAGCGGGCTGGGAACAGCAGAGCATATTTGAGGTTGGCTTTTTGAAGCTTCTTTTTGACTTCTAAGTAGGAGGAGCGTTGTCTTTGTACCATGTTGGTGTAGTCCGGGTAGAGAGACATTTTTTGGTTTCCGTACCGGATGACGGATTTCTCCCGTGCTTTTTGTAACAGTAAATCCCTGTCCCGATAGTTCAAAATTCGCACTATCAACGGGCGGGGGGGGTCGTCCGGCTTCCGGCCTGCCCGTCGGGATCCTGTGCGCTCTCTCCACGCAGAAGTGTGGTGATAGTCCTTCCTCCGCCACATGATCTCGGAACCATTGTTCCATAAAGTCCGCGGCCTTGGACCCCTCACATCTCTCCGGAAGGCCTATAACGTGAATGTTGTTCCGGCGGTTAGGCTCCCTGGTAACTTCTTTAGGTACGCTGCCACCAATGGGATTACTGGGGGGTCCCTATCTGTAAGGCTTTGAGATCCAGTTCCCTTAAAGTAAGCTCATGGAGAAACCTCCTCTCCTCCCGCTCTTTTTCTAATCGTGCTAATTCCAATTTTAGTTGTCTCTTCTCCCTCCTGTCTGCTAATTCAGCTGAGGACAGGCTCCTCCCAGACACACTACTGCCCGCCCTCGAAGATGTCCCAGGGCCTGGTAAAATATTCCCATCTTCGGTTTGATACAGCAGGTCTAATTCTGCGATGTTGTCAGGCTCCATTCCTTCCTCATCCCTCCCCCCATCTGGGTGAGCTGCTACCTATGCTCTCAAGCTGGTTTGAAGTTCCACTTTCTTTGCACCACGCTTAAAGAACACCCCCTTTCTCCTGACAGAATTCCTTTAGCTGTGCCACTGAGTAAGTATCCAACTTAGCCAGCTCGAACTCCATTTTGCCAGTCGGGCCCTCAGACATTTGTATGGGATACTTGATAGAAAGGCGTCAATTAGGAGCTACTTACAACCACCACCTCAAGGAAAGTTTTTGGAAAAAAAAACGCCAATTGAAGAGACTAACTCTATGGAAAACAAGACTGGGAGACAGAAAAAGAACAATCAGGTGTAAGGTGCGTGGTGCACACTAAGTTGCTGTAGGGTGTTTACAAGCACAAATCCTATCCCACCGCTGAGCACCAATATGTTGGAACCGGGTCTGCCGGCCTCCTTAAGGTAGCATGGCACCAGCTGGAAGGCTAAGTCTAAAAGGCATACATGACGTGCTTGCATCACACTCTCTACAACACCCCAGTGCAAACCCACCAAAAATCACACCAGACCATCTGTCTGATTGAATAGAGATTCACTTTATATCTATACTTGGTGAAAGAATAAAGGAATTTTTTAGAGAAAACATATTATTCAAGCAATTAGTCCTTTGAACATTTCCTTTCAGGTTTTTACATACGTTTACCACATTGCTCATATTACACTTTTCCACAATATTTTAGACACCTGGTTCTTAATTACATTTAACCTGGCAGATGATAGGAAGAAATAACACTCCTAGTTCAGTGGTGAACGGATTCCCATTCTCTTCAACCAGTCACTACATCAAAGGTTCCTTAGAACATACATTTGTCCCATTAGCTCATTCAGAGATGACCTGGGATTCTAGTTTTATCAACTTCTCTTTCAACTTAAGTTAGATGTAGAAGGCATTCATGTTAAGCACCCAGAAGGTTACTGAGTCAAGGGATGCTAACACTTTCTTTTGTATGCCTGGCTAGAATAATTACTCGGGAGATCGTACTTCCAGAGAGGGGGGGGGGTAGGATGTCACTCACGTTCTTAATCTGTGAGGGTCAGAAAGGCTGGAATAGGGGACTGAGACTTACCCTTCCTGGTTCCCGAATACCTCAGGCCAACCGGCACTTGCGCGGAGTGATTCCGGGGCGGTCTGCGGCCAATCTCTCCCTCCTCCTGCTCAGGGCTGGCTCTACGCCTGATGCGGGAAGAGGCCACTGCTGTTCCGCTGGGCGTGTTCTCCCGGAGGCTCCTTAACAAAAGGGGCCTCTGTGCTCTTCGATCCTCGTCCTCCCCGATGGGCGTCCCGGCCTTCCACAGGGCCGCTGCCGGCTCTCGCACTCCAGGGATCTTCCGGATTAGCTGAGAAGTACGGAGACACGCCGGGCGGGAGTCCGGTTGCCTAGCGACCCCGCCCAGTGTCTCTCTCTCTTCACGCTGGCGATGCCTCGTCTTTACCTCACGCTTGGCGCGGAGCTCAATTCAGCGATTTCCACAGCTGATTTCACGGTGCAGTGACACCGGCAGCCTCGATGCCCAGTTCCTCAGCAAGGTTGAGAATGTTGGAAAAGAGGATGGGGGGTTTCACGGGCCCAATTAACAGCAACTCTGAGGGATTTGGGCCACAACCCCCACAGGCTTCACCTTTTTCAGAGGTCAGATTAGAAGTCTTTTCCTCTCACGTTGCCTCTATTTCCCACGGCACTACCCTTACAGATTCCTAGGGTCAGGGCCGGGTTACTTCCATCAGATGTTGAGGAAATTTCGTTCTGCTTCAAGAATGGCCACACTAAGCTTGGCTCAGGCAGATCCCACCAGCCGGGCCAGATCAGCAAGAAGGAGGGAAGCAACCCCATCAACTAGTAGCCCCTAGGAGCAATCACAGCAGCTCAAGTCACAATCCCCCTCCTCTACAGTCTGCACTCCAGCCAGCCCAGTCATGACAAAATGGCCGCCCAGTGTTCTCCCTTATATACCCTAGGCCCAGGTCACTAGAGTGGAGTGGAAGGTTCTGGAACTCTCTAATGCTAACCTATGGGCCAGAGCTCTGAGGTAATTTCTGATAGGCGTCCATCTTAGGGATTCCCACCTTCCACCATTTTAGAAGGGCGCACCTGTGCCTCAGCACTAATTAGTAGTGGTGGAGCACTTGGAGACCTAAAGCCACACAAAAAGGGGTGGTGGACAAAAATTATGGGAGGCAGAAAGGGGACAAAAATAGGGGGAGACCAACCAAAAGCTGACAGGTCTAACACAAATTACACAGTATTAGATTACATACTATAAGCAAGCACCCACATCTAACACATTCATTCATACTGGGTTAATAATATAACTATATTTTCAGTATAGCAATTCCTCTTCCTCCTTTGCTGCACACTTTATTAAGAGTAAATATTCTCATCTAAGCGCCCTTCTATTTGGCCTTTTACTGTAGTGTCTAGAAGCTACACGTTTTCTTTCTGCTTATATACACTCCCACCTTTTTTTAAATATACCTTTTTATAGTACCCACCTAATTAACAAACCTGTAAAATCTGTTTGCTGTTGTCGAACATTTATTGTAATATCTCTTAACATCTGTTTTCCACTGCAAATCGCAAGTGAGAACTATCGCAATACTAGTCTCTCTCAGTAGAAAAGTATTTTAAATGGCTACCTTTTCCCATTTGCTCTAACTCATATTCCTGGTACTTAGTAAATCATAGACTTCCTTTCATCTTTTATTTTTGTTATAGCACTCCTAAATAGTCACAATTGTTTAACCCTTTCCATGCTTCCTGTAAAGAAGCCCAATTTGGTAGGTTTTTCGCTGATCCACCGCAGCGCTCCCCCATACAAATCCGCAGATCCACATGGCGTTAAGGCTCTTCATTTATGTTTCACTTCGAAAATATTGTCAATTACAAGAAATATACTCCCTACTGAGCAATGTTTGTACACTAGTCTGCTTTTCAGTTTCACACTGCAGTCCCTTTTGTTCCTTCCCCATACTCTTTTAGCTCTGTTTCCATAGTTACCATGTTTGCAATAGTCTTTGCTTACCACTAAGTGAAAAGTTCACAAGACTTTCTCTCAACATCATACTAGCTTCACATTAACTTTAGCAGGTGTGGTTGACTGTTACCAATTCCAAGCATATCCCAAACAACATAACTTTTTTTTTATTTTTCTAAAGCCAATCAAAGTGGTAGTTACTTTTTTGTTAAAGTCACTAACTAATTGTAGTTCTCCGCACATCTCCACTATTAAATCATATATATTATTTTATATTTTACTTGCTGTTCTCCATTTTAGCTGCCTTTCATCTTCAAAACTGTTCGCCTCATCCTGCTGCAGCCTTTTCCTCTGTGCTAATCTTGCTGGTCTCCAAAAGGATCAGTTTGGATTGTGGGCCATAGTTTTGTGTGTTGGGCCAGAGAGAGTGCTATAAAAAGTGGCACTGACAGGGACCTAGGTTTACCAAATGTAGACATTACTTGGGTTGGCCAGAGAGGGTTAAAGTGGCATCAATTGCGGCCTTTGGTTAAAAGCATTGCGGTTGTCAACATCCAGACCTCATGACTGTACACTGTGTGGCAATGACATGGGCACAATTACTGGGTTAGGACTGTAAATTATAATGAAGGATACCCTAGGTAAATTAATGTCTCTTTTCACACATACTGCCTTGGGGATCTCCAACATTTTCCAAAGACAAAAGTGCAGTGGTCAACTCAGTTTTGTACGCAGTTAAAGCAATCCAGGAAAAATGTCATTAAAACTGTTTCTGCATTTCTCAGAGACCACTACATGGCCTCTATATACCATAACAACTTACACTTCCATTTGGACGGAGTACATCGAAAAGACAGCCTCCATTTCACAGACACAGGCAACACCGTGTTCCTCAACAACTTAAAAGACTGCATTCTGTTCTAAGTGTAGTTATCATCTACACAAAGGCTCTTTTCAGAGTCAACCCGTTTCCCAACACTTTTTGTTGTGAAAATCCATTTTTCCTAATTTCTCACTTGCATCAGCTCGGCCAAATAAGGGGTCTGCCAGCTATGTTCCCAACAAAAGCACACATTCAGTACAAACACACATTTAATACAGTGGGTGTGTGAGTGGCTCTATCGGTGCGTGAGTGCTTGTGTAGGTGTGTAAGTGGGTGTGTGAATGGGTGTGTGAGTGGTTTTATGGGTGAGAGTGTGTGAGTAGCTGTGTGGGTCTGTGAGTGATTCTGTAGGTTTGTGAGTGGGTGTGAATGGTTATATGGGTCAGTGGGTGGGTGTATGAGTGGTTGTGTGGGTGTGTGAGAGTGTGGAAGTGGCTGTGTGGGTCTGTGAGTGGGTGTGAATGGTTGTGTGGGTCTGTAAGTGGGTGTATGAGTGTATGAGTGTTTGTGTGGGTATGTGAGTGTGCAAATGGGTGTATGAGTGGCTGTGTGGGTCTGTGAATGGGTGTGTGTGAGTGGTTCTGTGGGTCTGTAAGTGGCTATGTGAGGGAATGAGTGGCTCTGTGAGTCTGTTAGTGGGTGTGTGAGTGGTTTAGTGGGTGTGTGAGTGGCTGTATGGGCATGTGAATGATTTTGTGGGTCTGTTAGTGGGTGTGTGAGTTGCTGTGTGGTTCTGTGAGTGGGTGTGTGAATGTGTGTATGGATGTGTGAATGGGGGAGTAAGTGGCTGTGTGTGTCTGAGTGGCGTTGTGGGTGTGTGAGGGGCTGTATGGGTGTGTGAGTGGTTTTGTGGGTCTGTGAGAAAGTGGGTCAGTGGTTTGATGGGTGTGTGAGTGGCTGTGTGGGTCAGTGAGTGGGTATATAAATGGCAGTGTGGGTGTGTGAATGGCTGTGTGGGTATGTGAGTAGCTGTGTAAGTGGTTTTGAGGGTATGTGAGTGGGTGAGTGGTTTTGTGGGTATGTGAGTGGGAGAGTGAGTGGCTGTATGGGTGTGTGAGTGGCTGTGAGTGGTTTTGTGAGTATGTGAGTGGGAGTGGCTGTAAGGGTGTGTGAGTGGCTGCCTGGGTCTGTGAGCGCTGGATCCGCGGATCTGTCCCGGATTCACATGGGGGCCACACTGAGCACCACAGTGGTTCAGTGGATCCTCTTGCATGCCAGAAAAGGTTTTGCCACATTTTCTTGCCCATGAGGGGTCCCTCATAGACCCCTCCAACAGTCCAATAGGGTCAGGATACCTGTATTCTGACCCCATATATCCTATTTTTACTTTATCCCCCCCCGGAACCCTGTCCCGATTCACAAAATGGTGGCCGCAACTTTTCTCTCAGGTTGCAGGCAGCCAACCATGGCTTTGCAGTTGGCACGATGATCTGTGTCTCTAGACATACACACATCTTTTTTACTTTAATAACTCCAAAAATACTGAACAGATTTACACAAATTACAAAAAACACTCTTTCTGGAACAATATCTAGCTTTCTCCCAAATTTGGTGTAATTCCATTCAGCAGTTCTAGCTCTAGCCATGTCTAAAATCCCTATGGGAAATTGCATGGGGAAAATGCATTTTGGGACCCCACCCCTTTTACTCGGCCTCCGTTTGATGAATCACCCCAAAACTTTCCAGACAGCAGCTGAAGTGAGTGGCAAACTAGTTTTGAAAGTTTTGTGAAGATTTGCCAACAGTGCCAAGGTTATTAGCAAAACAAAAAATGCTATTCCTATGGAAACTAGGTCCTAACTATAACTACCTAATGGCGACCACCACGTGGCCCCCTCCCTGAGCCTCTTTAGGCCCTGGGGACCCACTCCTCCACAGCCATGTATTTTTTTTAAGGATAGGAGGGCCGGCCGCCCCCCTCCCCAGGCTGTCATTGGCCCCGGGGTCACCATGCCCACTCTTTAAAATAAAGGAGAGGGTGCAACGTGGCCCCCCTCCCCGAGGCTTCTTAGGCCCTGGGAACCTCATCCCCCAGGGCCACTCTTTTAAATAATCCCCATCCCCGGGGTTTGGCGTCAATTTTGGGGGGTAGTGGCACGCAGGCCAATCCTCCGATCCTTAAGGGCCCAGCCACATTTTTAGAGTTAGGGGGCACACAGCTCTCCGAGCCGATATCAGCCGGGGACTCCATCCTCCGGATTCCTCACACTTTACAGGAGGATGCTCCGGGTGCCACCCAGGGCACCCTCCATAGTTTTGTCAAGAGGCTGGGGTGGGGGGACAAGCCCCACATCCTGTATTTCAGGACAGGAGACTACGTCCCCAAGTCCTCTAATGGCTGCAAGCAGCATTTTTCTCATGTTGCTAGTAACCAACCAGAACGCTCGCTCCTGCAGGAGTGAGATGGCTCAAGGGAACTAAAGCTTCCTGGGCCAATCAGAATGCTCCATTTTTAAATTGGCGCTCCCGTGAGAGTCTCTTGCAGACCCTACTACCTAAACATACAAATATTTTTTATACTAAATTTCTCAAAAACTACTGAACGGATTTACATAGAATCACAAAAAGCACAATCTGCAGACAAAGAACTAGCCCCATCCCAAATTTGGTGTAATTCCTTTCAGCAGTTTTTGCTGTTGCTAGTCTTAAAGAAGTCTATGGAAAATACATGGGGATTTAGCATTTTGGGACCCCACTTTTTTCCCGGCCCCCACTTGCCAGATCACCCCGAAACTTTCCAGCACGACGAGTGAGGTGAGAACACTGTGTACAAAGCTGTGTGACTTATACTAAGTAATTTCAAGGTGTTGTGTTAAGTTAAAATTTAAGTTATGAGTAACACTGTGTACTTGGGGGAGTGAAATAGTAATATGAAGGTGGTGTGTAAATTGTAAATTAAAGTTATAACTGTAACTATAGAATTTCTAATGTTTGTATTGTTTAAGTATGGTTTGTAATGAACAAATAAATAAAGATTTCCTAACTAACTTATCTGCAACCTTTGTTTTTTCAAGGAATTTTAATGGTTTTTATCTTTTTAATGAAAATGTGTGTCAAATTGTAGTATTGAGTATTATTTATTAAGGTATTGTTAAATGGAGTATCGGACAGTAAAATGAAGGTGAGTGTTGTATAGTCGAGTGTCGTAGAGTGGAGTACTGTATAGTGGAATTGAGTGCAGTGTAGTAGCATGTAATGGAGTACAGCTGGAAACAGTGCATTAGAATATTGTAGAGTGAATTTGTATGGAGTACAGTAGTGTGTTGTACAGAAGAGCTTAATAGAGAGGATGATTGGATAGTGACAAAGAGGAGGTAAAGTCTCATATCATGGAGTAGAGTTCAGTGGAGTTACATAACAGTGTGGAGTAAAGTATGATACAGTGTATTAGCATGTTGTAGAGTGGCATGGAGCAGATTATAATGTAGTTGCGTAGCGTACTGTGGGGTAAATTCTTAAAAATAGGAGTGGTGTTCCATACATTAGAGTGGAGGGATGTATCATACAGCATTGAAAAGAGTGGTTTAGTGGAACATAGTGTTGTACAATGGAGTGTACGGGCATAGATTGGACTGTAGAATTGGACAATGGAGTGTTTGTGGATAGAGTGAAGCAGTTTAATTCTAGGGAGGGGAGCAGTGTCATACAGTGGATCTGCATAGAGTGCAGTAGCATACACTGTAGTGGCGTAAAGTGGAGTATCGTACAGTAGAGTACCATATAGTAGAATAGTGTATAGTGGACTACCGTACAGTTGAGTGTAGAAGAGTGGATTGGCAGAATGTAGACTAGCGTACATTGAAGTGTCGTAGAGTGGAGTGCCATACACTGGAATAGCGTACAGTGTAGTCGAGTACAGGGGAGTGGCATACAGTGGATTAGCATACAGTGGAAAACTAGAAGACCATATAGTAGAGTGGCATACAAAGGATTGGCGTCCGATGGAATCGCGTAGAATGGAGTGTTGCAGAGAGGTTTGGTGTACATTAGAGTGGCATACAGTGGAGTGCCCTACAGTGGAATATCAAAGTGCCATGGTGTACAGTGGAGGGGCACACAGTGGAATAGCGCATAATCGAGTAGCGTACAGTGGAGTTGGGTACAGTGGAGTGGAGGAGACTGGATTGCATCTAGTGTAATGCGTACAGTGGAGTTGCGTACAGTGGAGCTGCAAACTACTGTAGTGGAGTACAGTGGAGTGTCGTCCAAGGTAATAGCATAGAATGGAATGGCGTAGAGTGGAGTGGCGTAGAGTGGAGTGGTGTAGAGTGGAGTAGCTTGCATTGGAGTGCCATACAGTGAAACAGAGTAGAGTGGAGTGTCGTGAAGTGGAGTTGCATACAGTAGTGTTGTACAATGCAGTGGTGTGTAGTGGAATAGCATAAGGTTAAGTGGTGTATAGTATAGTGCTGTACAGTGTAGTTGGGTACAGATATTGTTGGCATTTTGGAGGAATATAGCTCATGATTTGCACAGTAACACAAGGCAGCGACGTGCGCTGCATTGCATTTCTGCACATGTACCAAGCAAAGCAGGGCGGCGTATGGTGGCTTTGCAGAGTTTTGCAAATGTTACGTAAGTATTGCGACCCTTGGGACACTATGCGTAATGCAAGGGTAACGTTCTAGAATCCCAAATCTATATTGTGCCAAGGTATACCGCGGTAAGTTAGTGGTATATGATGGTACACAGTGATAACAAGCCAGTGTATAATTGGCTAATGTCTGCCTTTACAAATTTAAAAGACAACCATAATCCTTTTAGTTGATTTTTTGGATTGCTGTGGCTTCGGACCGTAAACATAGGTAGATAGTAGTTTTTATTGTTGTTCCCAAACTATTACCACTTTTTAAAAGTAGAAATAGGTATGGAATTTTTTGTATAATTGTCTACATATTTATTTAACCAATTTATGCAGTACCACGGCAGTTCCTGGCACATACTATGTTTTTACCAATTGTTCATTTTTTTGTAATTTTTTTTAAGTACGGCTGTAAATTGTAGGTATTACTGTGGTAATGTGTAGACTTTATTTGACATAATTAAATATGTAAAAAAGTGTAAAGACACTGTAGTACACTAGATTATGAAATATTGTGTATTACAGTGTTTTTTCAATATTTATATATTTTTTTAAGGTACCTTGTTAGTACCGTAGTACTCTGTAATACTTTTTAAAAATATATAGAAACTTATCATTATATTTCCCTAGCTATTACCACTTAAATTAAGTGGTAATAGGTAGGGAAAACTTCACACCGAATACTTACCTATATTTAAGATCCTAAGCTAGAACATCAGGCAAGTGGCCTTAAAAAAAATGGCCACCTGCAATTTTTGTAAAGACAGTAATAATCCAATCAGATAATAACTTGTCATCCCAATGTACTGCGGTAGTACTTCAAAACTACAGCGCTAACAGATATTGCAGAGTTTAAAATGCTAATAACTCTAAATTCTTACCCTTTTTAGATTCAATCACAAAAAGAATCATCTGCGCACCAAAATCTTCAATCCTGCCGAATTTCTTCAAACTCCGACTGACCATTTTCATTCTTATTGAAATACAAAAGTCTGTAAAATGCATTGGAGTTCAAGTGTGTTTTGGGACCCCCCTTTTTTCTTTGCACCCCCTTGACCAAATGCCACAAAACGTTCAAACCTCTGACAATGTAACGAGTGCAACAAGTTTGCAAAGTTTCGGGGATATTTGTCAAACAGATGCAAAGTTATAAAGGGACAAAAATCAGACAAATCCCCAACTATAAATGCAGAGTGGCTACCACCATTCGGAAATATATATATGTTTTTTAGATAGGATGTTTTCCATGTCTATGAAATGAATACTTTTTTATTGGCACTAGCACTTTAAATTGAGCACATACGCCCCTACAACGTTGTCATGTGATCAAGGCCGTGTTTGGCCGAAACGCGTAATGGTGGTGTGGTGGAGAGCAAAATAAAATAATCAGCACCAGTACCTGGGTTTGTCTCGTCTATCAAACCTGCGTGACTGCTGGAGACGTTTTTCTGCCTAAAATATTTTCGGGATTGCTTCCCCGGAACTGGCGAACCCCTCCACGTTTGGGCTCTTTGGTGAGAAGCAGCGATTCCAGCTGGGATCTCCTTTTTTCACTCCGTGAGGAGTAACCGGATTGCCCCGGGAGAGTGGAAGTTCCGGACGCAGAGCGGGGAAGTGTGTCGGAGTGGTTCCGGGACGGAGGTCGGCGTTCGCTGACCCAAGACATGAGCTGCATCGTCAGTACCTGCCAGCCAACGGAGCTCAATAGTAAGTCCCGTGTGGAGTGTGTGTGTTTTCCGTTACAGATTTTGTTTAAATAATGGAATAACACGGTTTTTGACACTGAAACGCTCACATCGATAACACCATGTCTGCCGACACGTTACAGGGACGAGTTGAGGCAGCGAGAAGTATGTTTACAGATTCCCCGGCTGGGGATGTAACAGTAATTGCGTTGGCAGCCACCCCACAAGATTCGCATGGCAGCTTAAAGGATTTGTTCAAGGCTTTAGAGAAAGCAAGCAAAGCCGAACACTCGAAATGGTGGGAACATAGTTCATTGAGTGGCTATTTGGAGGTCGGTAGGGTTCCGCGTGGTTTAAGGATCATGTTAGCTCCATCCTACGAGAACCCCGACCCTTGTATGCTTGCTGACTGGGCGGAATGTAATCTCGAGTCCTCCAGGGTGCTCATGTCAATTCTCATCAAATACGCAGAAACGGATAGGGCAAAATTACTTGTTGAAATTGACAGACTCAATGAGGAAATAGACAAATTACCAAGCTCACCACTTATGTCAAAATACCGGGATGAAATGTTGGTTTGCTTAAAGAGAGAAGAGGACGTGATCAAGCGGCGCAAAGCGTATACATTTCAGAGAGACCGCCTCGATTATGAGCATGGCCAAATTTTTACGTTTGCCAAAAAATACGATCGCCTTAAAACTGTATATGTAACCCCAGCGACCAACATGCAGCCGGTAAAACAAACATCACAGGTGGTAGGGGCTGATGCTCATCTATTTCCGATGGCAGCTCAAATGTCGATGGTGAATCCGATAATGAGCTGGCACGTACTCAGAGGGCGGGGTTTCGCAAATTCACCCCTGCACAGGAGCTAGAGGTAGTCCAGCGGGACCGCAAACAGACCCTCCGCTGCGGTGCCCAGGGTGTAAACGCAAACAAAATACCAACACAAAGCGGGCAGCAAGGAGGCGCTGCAACAAACAGCGGAGGAGTAACGAGCAATGCAAAAAAGCAGCGGAAACAGTGGAACCGCAGATAAGTCAGGGATCTGATGAATTGCAAACAGTAGTTAACCTCACTGATGTGCCTCTAACCCCCAAAGAAATGTCCATACTCTCCTTGGGTTTGTCTTACAGTGCCAAATCTAACTTTGACTATGCAACAACAAAAATTGATTTGTATAAATACGTGCGCAAGTTGAAACTGCGTACATACCACTGCCTACATAAATCAGTGCAGCCCACCATAGCAGCTGTGCAGTGCACCCAGTCTCCAACCCTTGTTGCAGATGATTCCATCCTGTTACAGGAGCTCTTAGACATGGGAAATGACCCTGCTCTGCCCCCATCCAGCCCGGGCCCGGGCATGGACACCTCTATGACATTAACCAACTTCAAACCTAAGTCAAAATTTTGCCCGTTGATGATTAAAGACAATGTTGACTTATTTCATGACAGAGTCAGTCTAGAACTAAGGGCACTCTTTCTTAAACATGGCACCTCTTCAAAAAAACATCATTATCGGGACTTTGAGTACCATCAACTCATTAAAAAATTGAAAAACAATACTAACATAGTCATTCGGCAATCCGATAAGGGAGGAAATGTTGTGTTGTGGCCGCTGAAAATGTACATGGATGTAGCACTGGGTCAACTGAATGATCGGGCCTGCTATCGACGGACTGATGTCACCCAAGTCCAGCAAGCTAAATGTGACATGTATTCCAAACTTATGGCTTGGAGAAGTACTTGCATTATTACCATGGATGAGTTCAAGTTCATGAAGAAGGAAAATCCCGTAACACCAGTAATTTGCTTCATACCCAAGATACATAAAAATAGCTAGCTACCACCTGGGCGACCCATCATCTCTGCTTGTACTAGTGCTAGAGATCGCGGGTCACCCGACCAATAATTTCGCTTCTTCCGGCTTCGGGCCCATATATTTCAAATCACCACAGAGTGATGTCAGAGAAGCTTCGCGACTGACTCCCTCCTTCACAAGGTAACGGAAACTTCCTTTCTTTCTAAAGTGCTTAGTGCTTGGTTATTTTACAACAATTACACATTCGCCACCGTACTCAAGTGTCTAGACAGAAAGAAATTTTTCACTGCAAGTAAACTACTTCCATTTACTTTTCACTCACTACGGATAAGTCTTCTCTGCCTACCCTTCACTCTAGCATCGGAGAACCTGTTACTCCCCTAGACTCATCCACTTTACCGGGATATATTCGAGACTAAGGTTTCCCCAGCGAGCCCCTTTGCTTTCACCTAAGCTCCGATGAACCTGCTACTCTTCCGATGTGACCCTAAATAGGTTTATGCCACAATGGGAATTTTACCAATGAACCTCGTTACTAACATTTATTCAAACATGCATTCGGAAAAAACCCTAGTTAGCGCTTCCAGTCCTGCCTAACCTGCACCAACTTTCCTTAGAGTAGGTGACCTCAACGCGAATGGATTCTATTCACCACTCGCTATTCAATTCCCCGGGGATTCCTAACAACATATAACAATTACGAACGAATGGGTTAATACATATATCAATATAACAATAAGAAAAACAGTTTAAAACATTTCATAATTTTTCACGCAAGGCATTTCACGTGGGTGATCAATCCAGAGAAACACTTGTACTTTTAGCAGCAGTTTGTCATTTGAACTAGCAGCGTCCAACCTAGCTAATTTAACTAGTCCTACCTAACCTTTTAACTATTCCCTAACCATAACTCTGCTACCAGAAAATTACTGCTAGAGATCGCGGGTCACCCGACCAATAATTTCGCCACTTCCGGCTTCGGGCCCATATATTTCAAATCACCAGATACATTGATCGGATGACGTCACAATCTACTACCAATAATTGTGAGTTCCTTTTCTATTTTCTAGTGTACCCGACTTACCATCCACTGTTACGGGTACCTATGACCACAATGGATCAGGGAGCTAGCTGTAAAAGGAAAGGCAGCAAATGACTTTACTTTCATAAAATGACCACGGACAACTAGAAGTTTTATAAAGTTTATATAAAGTTCAAATCAGTGTGAAAATCCAACTTTCATTGAGCAGATAGTCAGTAAGCAAAAACATTTGGATTCAAGAGAAATGCGACTGGGAACCTGCTAAGCTAGTAAACTAATCATACAAGAGTGGACATGGGTGATGAAGAATTAACTAGGGCAAGTATCTTTTATACTATGGAATGGGAAATCTTAGAAATCTAAACAGTTCGATTAACGTGAAAAGTAGGACACGCTATAACTTCAGAAAATCTCTTCATTCAGTTTAGTGAGAAAATTTTTTAGAACCCATCAAACCAGATATAAATTGTAAACAGGAAAATTATTTGTAAAAGGAAGGGTAACATAGGAACAAGCTATGAAAATAAATGCATACGTTTCATGAGATGCAATGAGTTGCAGAAAAGCATGGAAAAAACTTATCATATGCAAAGATATGTCTTTATTGAAGCAAAGACAGAAAAATAGAAAGGTGCAGTTTCAGGAGATTCAGAGCAATATTTACCTAGACTGGTGTGAAAAACCAAACCCTGGCCACGGGTCAGTTAAGGACAGGAAACCCTCAAGGAAGGATACCCCTCAATGGACAGCAGGTGCAGAATGGACACCCAGGACAGGACAGGAAACCCTCAGATTAGGATCAGGACGGGACCACCAGGACACGACCAGCACCCGCAGTTCGGAAGCAACGCCTGCGCTCCACCCTCTCTGCAGCTATCAGTCAGGACCCCGATTGGGTCAACGAACTCCCAGCAAAGTGCTCCGCCAGCACTTTAAGGTTTAGTAAAACCTTAGTCTATGGTCAATTTCGGACAGAGTGCTCCGCAGCGCTCTGTATCAAGTCACCTATTGAGTGCGTTGGGTCAGTGACAGGTCAGCTATTCAGACAAGTCGGACAAGTTCCCTAGGTGAACCCAGGGTAGATATACTGTTTTGGGACAGGGTACCACCCCCCAATGTTGCAAAGTGTCAGAATCCCCAAATTTTGATTGGTCCTAAGGTAGGATTTGGTTAACACACCAATCAGAACAGACTATTACAAGCCTTACTTAGCATCCTAGGGTGCCGCCTAGCAAGATTGGGGTTCCCACGAGAAGTCGCAGAGAATACAATGGAAAGAACACATTTTGATACAATAGAATACAATCATGATGCCTTGGCTGGGTGAAGGTGCACGTTCCCATGCTGGCTCTGGCATCAACCTTCTTTGGCTTGGTTTCAATGTCACCGCACCATGGCTGAGTCTGCGCAGAAATACCCTCCAAGATGGACTCCCCAGCCGCGTTACCCCTCAGTGTCGAGGATACATGAAAAGTAAGCGAAAACAAATTAATACACAGAAATAAATGGATGTATTACATGTCGTGACTTTGTACTTCAGATTTATCATAATAAAAAATATACTATGCAATTAGACATTAGCAATATATACACTAATACGAGAGCAATTGCACGAGCATCACCACGTTATCACGAAAGCTGCGTATTACGCATGCGCCCCCCTTTCCCTCCAGAACTACCTCTACGTAGAGTCACGTGAGTGTGACTAACGCATGCGCAAAAGCGAAAAGGCAAGCAGCGGCCATTTTTAGGGACAAGGATTACTTATTTTAGTAAAACACATATGCAAGCTTCGCTACCTTTCACGCGTATCCAAAATAAAGATATTAATAATAACGTACGTTTGTTATGAGGTTATGACAAAATCAAGGTTCATGAATCGAGCAAGTCGCGATGCGAAATCTTGCTCTATCAATCCCCTCTTTGATGATATTTACTATCATCACACATAAATGGAACCAGATGCCTACTTTCTTTCACACTTTGTACAACTCTATCTCTTCCAACATGCGATTCAGTTTTTCTTTTTCATTTTTTGTAGGGTGAGAATTCTTCACCCTTTTGTAAATCTGATTATTCATTTCCTCCAATTCAAGCTCATCCGCATTCCGTTTCACTCCTCTTGTATTCACCTGATACTTCTTATTATGCCTTCGGCATTTGCAACAGACGAATATGAAAAATAGGATAAGACCTATAATTCCAATTGGCATCAGTACTTTGAACAATAAGCTTCTACCTAAGTTAGCAAACCAGTGACCTACATTTGAGAGACCATCAACTAGTCTCCTCCAGGCACTGTCAACCTCGAGTGGTTTTAGTTCCCTTTCCAATTTAGTAATATTTTTCACATATCTTTTGAGCTGCACGCTCTTGTCCGGAATGTAAGTGCAACAATGTTGCGCTTTCAACATCCAGCAGACTCCGCCCTCTTTTGCTAATAAGGTGTCAAGAGCAAGTCTGTCCTGCAAAACCATTGATCTGATCGCAACCATTTCGGTATTGACCAGCAGAAATCCATGAGCTGTGTCAGTAGACAGCACATCCACTACTGTGGACAATTTGCAAATTCTGTGAGTGTTCAGAACCACTCCCACTCCAGGTATCAGTGCACTAAAAATACTACTCATTATTTCACCTACGCTTTCTCTTTTACTACGCACTAAGCCATTAGTGTTTTCATTGCTTCCAGCAATTTCATTCACATGGTATATTTTCGGGAAAACAATGCCAAAGTAGCAGCTTCCGTTCCAGTGATCCGGCAATTTGAAATAAGCCTTGTCTCCACATATATAATAAATTCCAGGAAACACAGGCTCTGACCCATTTTTGAATCCCCAACCTCCAATTACCTTGTAATTATGCTCACATTGACTGGAACCAATGAAAATGTTATTATAATAATCAGTCTTCTCGCGGTGAAGACAGAGTTTCCCTTTCTTTTCAAAATCCAGCAACAGAGCAGGCCCTGCCTCGCCAGTTGAGGTGCTCCCCATGTCCTCAGCCCATTTAGGAGTTTTCTGTCTTTTGTCATTGGCCTTTCTTTGGAAACTCTCTCTTCTTTTCTCTGCCATGTTTAAAAATATCTTCTCTTGTTCATGCAATGAACAGGTCAGGTTGTCTCTATGTGCTTCAGCTATGTCTATATTGCCTATAGTCAAAAAGTAGTCTCCCATATAGCGTATTACGTCACTTTTGGTATGTACAGGATTCAGATTTCCACGAATGGGAAGTTCAGAAAAGATCACGTCATTGTTAGAGTAATAGTACTGTAACGGTCCTCTTTTGTAAAATAAGCTTGCTAAAATACTACAGGAAATTCCATATGTCAGGGGCAAGTGATGGTATGTCACGCCTTCAGCTACAGAAGTAGGTAGCTTCATGCAGACATAGCAATCCTCTATCTCCATAGTCTCTACATAATGTACTAACAAGTTTGCGAAAACATTTGAGTGTGTCTGATTCCTAACTCCGTGGTAATGTAGTCCTTCCTCATCTGATGCATCTAAGTCTCGTTTTGTTTGTCTGAGTGCTTTCTCACGTCTTTCTACTCTTCGTGTTGTCAGTTCTTCAGTGTCAGCGATCTGTGTAGGGTCAATATTAGTATTTTTACTAACCATAAAGGGAATGAAAACTGTTAGTCCTATCCAAACTAATATAACTATAAATATACTACATACACATACCTTGCAGCATGTTTTGCAACAACTGCAACTAGGTCTTCCATTCGTTCTTGACTCAGACATTTTGGCTCAGAAGAAATTTCTCAACCCCTCTTTGTAAGTTTACACAGGCAGCTTACTCTGTGCAACCTCAGGTGAGCTCGTCTTCCTCTTCTTCGGAGTACTCAGCAACCTGTTCTCCGTCACTTTCGTCAGTGATGTCAAGTTCCACAAAATTTTCCAATATTAAGTAGGTCTATTCCGGGTCCTGATATTTTTCGTTTTGTCTTTTTATTCGCTCACTCCTTCTCTTGGAGCTATCTTCAGGTATTTCTGCAATTCGTGGACTTCTTCTTATATCTGCAAGTTTCTCTTGGACTGTTTTTATTCTTAATTTTAGCCTCTTAATATACCTTGGCTCAATGTGTTTCTTTTTCTTTAGTCTTTTAGCTGGCACTGTGACTTGGCTTTCTTCTAATGCTCTTTTATTTTCACTTGTCGGTGGCGCTTCGGTTTCTGTTTCTTCTCTTCCTGTCTGACTAGTCCCAGGTCTTGTATCCATTTCTTCTGCCTGGTCCCTAAGCTGGCCTGGTTCAGGTGAATTTTTGTTTTTGCTTTTGAATGTCTCTGTTTCTGTGTCCTGAACACGTTCTTCTAATTCTGACTGGTCCTGTTCAAGCACTTCGATCCCTTGATTTTCTTCTGCTCGAACTATTACACTTTTTCTAGTCTGTCCCTTTTCAATTTCAGGAGTTAGTGGAGGTGTGTCAATCACCTGATCTGTCCCTGTCTGACCTTCTTCTTCGTCCTCAGACTTGATGTGAATCTCAATGATCTGAGGGTCTTCGCCTGTGCCTTGCTCGACCTCACTATTCCACTCTCTGTCTTCTCCTATTCGCTCTCTTGTTCTGAGTGGATCTCCAGAGAGATCGATTATGGGTATCCAATCTTCTGGCCAGATTCCCGACAGCTCGTCATCAGCTACTTCTGGACCAGTCTCCGTTGGATGTTTAGCAGTACTGGTGCTTGGCCATGCGTCATCAGCTACCTCCGGGCCAACGTTTACAGGACCCTCCACTGGGCTGGTGCTTGGTCGTCTTTCGTCAGCTATTTCAGGACCAACGTCTGCAGACCCCTCAGCTGGACAACCTTCTGCTCCAGGCTCCTCGTCAGGTATCACCTTCTGGGTATGGCTGGCATGGATCCACTTGGGAACGCCGGCGCACTTTACAGCAGTCGTCGTTACCAGGATTACTTGCCGCTTTTTTTCCCACCTCGGTGCTAGACAACTTGAACGAGTGTGCTTCTTTATTTTAACCCAGTCACCAGGAACCAATTTGTGAACTGGTGTTGTCGGGTTGGCGACGGCGTCTGCCCCAATCTGGCGAGAGATAGAACGCACTTGGTCACCCAGTTGCTTGCAGTATTCAAGTACCAAATCATCAGAAATGCTTAACAGTTTGTATCCTGGTACCCATGCTTGTCTCATCACTCTTCCCATCAAGATCTCATGGGGACTCAGGCCTGTTCTCCGATCTGGAATGCTTCTGAGTCCCATCAGGACAAGAGGCAAGGCAGCTATCCAGTTCAGGCTAGTGGAATCACATATTTTTGCCAATCTATTCTTGATTGTGCCATTTATTTGTTCTACCACTCCAGAAGCCTCTGGATGATATGCACAGTGCAGTTTGTGTGTGATCCCAAATGCTTTGCAGAGGTGAGCCAAGATATCATTCTGAAAATGTCCGCCTCTATCTGAGTCAATAAAGACTGGAACCCCGAACCTCGGTACTAGCTCTCTCAGCAATAACTTGGCTACTGTTATGGCGTCGCATTGTGTGACAGGGTAAGCTTCCACCCACTTTGAAAATAGGCAGACAATGACAAGAACATATCGTTTTCCTTCACAACGGGGCATGGTAATGAAATCTATTTGTATTCTCACAAAGGGACCCCCTGATCTCCCAATTTTCATCAGCTCAACTTCTGTTCTCTTGCCAGCGTTGAACTGCTGACATGGCAAGCACCTCTGGCAAAGGGACTCTGCTACCTTCCTGAACTTCTTATTGTACCAAGTCTGTTGAAATACCAGAACCATGGCATCCCTACCAATGTGTGATCCTTCATGTATCAGTCTGGCCATTGGGGCAAGTAGTTGTCTGTGTAACACAGCCATACCATTCGGGCCCACAATGACACCATCCTCACGTCTCGGTCTACAACCTTCTTCCTTCCACTTCTCTTTCTCCTCCCAGGGCGTCACATGCTGCCATTCTCTCACTTCATCCCATGTAGGCACTTCTTCAAACATCCTAAGTTGGCAGCTGTTTCCAGTCCCACCCCGCTTCGGATGTATTCGCATCTGCTCCACGGCGCATTGTTTTGCCACCCGATCAGCAAAATCGTTTCCCATAGATACAGGGTCAAGGCCCTTCTTATGAGCAATACACTTGACCACTGCCAATTCCTTTGGTAACTGGATTGCCTCTAAAAGGTCTTGAACCACTTTTCCATTTCGAATGGGGGTACCTGATGAAGTCAGGAATTCTCTTTGTAGCCATAACTGGCCAAAGTCATGCACCACCCCATAACAGTACTGGCTGTCAGTATACACTGTTATTCTTTTGTCTTTTCCCAATTTGCAAGCTCTAATCAGAGCGATCAATTCGGCTACTTGTGCAGACTTTACTCCAAATAAGTAGGACGCTTCTTCAATTTTTGTTAATGATACCACAGCGTAGGCAGCACTTAGGCCCCCTAGTTCATGCCTCAGGCACGAACCATCCACAAACCATTCTTCATCATGCACAGGCAAAGGAGTTTCTT
Source organism: Lissotriton helveticus (assembly GCF_964261635.1). Taxonomy (NCBI): domain Eukaryota; kingdom Metazoa; phylum Chordata; class Amphibia; order Caudata; family Salamandridae; genus Lissotriton; species Lissotriton helveticus. Next base: position 1,840,588,062 of record NC_136067.1, on the reverse strand, counting down.
TAATGTCTGGGCGAGGTTTAGTACTGAACTCTGTCAGATCAATACAGTCATGCTCATCATCTCCCTTTTCTTCTATTACCATTGATTCGGGGAGTAGAGTGGCGGGGTTTAAAATATTGCATCTGGTGATGACAATGTTTGCAGCACCCATGAGAATCCTCTCATATTTAGTCAGCCGACTAGGGGTGAGATACTGAGTTTTGGTTCGGGTCAATAGAATCACAACTGCATGTGGAACATACACAGTTACAGGATGTCCCATGATAATGGACTCACTTTGTTCTAAACTGGTGCATGTTGCAGCCACTGCTTTCAGACATCCAGGTAATCCAGCAGCCACTGGATCCAATGTGGCAGAGAAATATGCCACAGGCCTTCTGGTCGTGCCATGTTCCTGAGTCAGGACTGACAATGCACAATTGTCACGAGTGTCACAGAATAGGCCAAACTCCTTGGAGTAATCAGGCATCCCTAGAGCAGGAGCTGTACACAGACAATTCCGTAATTTTGTGAAAGCGGTCAAGCTCTCGTCATTCCATTCCACTGGGTCTTTCGCTCCTCTCTTTGTCATTTGAATCAAGGGCTTTGCAAGGACTGCGAATCCCACAATCCATTGCCTGCAGTAACCTACAACTCCGAGGAACATTCTGATTTCTTTCTGAGTACGGGGTAACTGCATATTTTGAATTATTCTGACTCTCTCTGAGGTAACTTTTCTGATGCCTTTTTCTATCTGGTGTCCCAGATATTTCACTGATTTTGAACAGAACTGTAATTTCTCAGGGGCCACTTTATGTCCCTTTTCACTTAGGTGATTTAGTAGGGCAATGGTGTCAACCACGCAGTCCCTATGACTTTTAGACGCCACCAATAGGTCGTCAATGTACTGGACCAAAACGGACTTTCCAGGTAAGACTAAAGTTTCAAGACATTTTTTCAAGATCTGATTAAAGATAGAGGGGCTCTCTGTGTACCCCTGGGGGACCCTATTCCAGACATACACGTGACTGTTGAAAGCAAATGAGAAAAGAAATTTGCTGTCTGGATGCAATGGGATCGAAAAGAATGCGTGACATAGGTCTATCACAGTAAACCATTCAGCATCCCAGGGAATCTGATACAGGATCACTGCTGGGTTCGGGACAATAGGGCAGCAAGGAACCACTATCTTGTTTAGCTTTCTTAGGTCCTGAACTACTCTGTACTTGCCATTAGGCTTTTTGATGCCCATAATGGGTGAGTTACACGGGCTACTCATTACCTCCTGTATTATGTTTGCTTCTAGCAATTTCTGTATTTCAATGGCAACACCTGCTCTTACTTCTGCACTCATTCTGTAAGGCTTGGTATTGGGGTACACTGCATTTTCTCTCATGGCTATTTGTATGGGGTCTACGTTTTTCATTAATCCCACATCCTTTCCTGTAAAGTCCCACACTTCTGGCTTCACTGTCTGCTGGAGCTCTTCAGGTAAGTCCTGTATAGTCAGTCGTTTTATTTCTGAGTCAGGCCTAATTAACATTAGCTTGTAGATACCGTCTTCGTCTGGAGTTTGAATTTCGACGCCCGTTGGTGTGCAAAAGATGGTACAATTCATTTTGCACAGCAAATCACGTCCCAGTAAGTTTACCGGACTGGTATCACAGACAACAAATCTGTGCATTTGTTTGAAATTTCCAATTGAGATCTCCATGGGCTCGGTAACAGGTGTACTAATTAGTTGATTAGATACACCCACTACTTGGATGGCTTCTCCCGAGAGGGGTAGGTTTGGAACGTCCACTGTTCTTACAGTAGAACGGGTAGCACCAGTGTCCAACAGAAAGGTGACATCATTTCCATCAACCTTTCCTTCAATGTATGGTCCCGACTGGTCTACCGGCAAGGAAGCGCCAAGTACGCACTCCTCGTCCTCCCCTCTCAGGCCCCGTCAGTACTGGTCGTCACAGAAGAAAGTGTCATTCAGTAAATACTGCGAAGTTGCTGCATTTCTATTTTCATTCCCTCCCCAGATTTCTACGTCATCACCCTGTGGTGATTTTCCCTTAAAAATAGGTTTTGGCGCTCCGGGCACTTGGATCGTTTTTACCTGCTGCTGGGTCTTTCTTTGTTTTTCATTCTGCGTCTGTGGAATTAAATCAGGTGTTTGGGCATTATCATCTTGTAAATAGGGACACTCGTCTCTCCAGTGTCCAATTTCCCCGCACTGATGGCAAGGAAATTTCTTCTTAGCTTCCTCTCTACTCATTTTCGGTCTAGGCCTTCCTCCACCCCCACCCCCAGTGCTTTGGTTCGGGGTAGTTTTGTTCATCTTGTTTAACTGCTTTTCCTGCTGTTCTGCGAGCTTCACTTGAGCCCACATAACCTTTTCCTTGAGAGCCTTTTTCTTTTCTGCCATTTCGTCCTCACAGTACTTTGCGTACCGTAGGACCTCATCTATCTTTTTAGTATTTTATTATCCTTTATCCATTGACAGATTTCGGGCCTTAAACCGTTTACAAACCTGTAAATGAAGTGTGTCATATCCTTCATCTCGATGTTATCTATACCACTGTATGTTTTGAACACCTGCAACAGCCTTTCATAAAAGGAATGCACTGTCTCGTCTCTTTCTTGCGTGGTTCTATCTATCTTGGTCCAATCAGTTTCCTTTGCGGGCACCTTTTCTTTGAGATATTGAATTACCTGTTCATATTTTCTCATTACTTCCTTCGATGGTTCTCCTGTTTTTTCATCTCTCGCGTATTCCTCACTAGGCCAAGCTATGGCTATTTTACACTCGGTCCATAGATCTACAGGGACCACTATGTCGAAGAACCCATCCAGGTCCTTCCACAGGCATTTTTGTACTTTTACGAATCTTTCTACCTGCCTATACCAATCCACGGGCTTTTCTCGTAATTTCGGGAAATCATTAGTAAAGGATACAATATCCTGTCTGGACCATGGAACGTGTACATATTTTCCACCTGGTACTTCGCGCATAGGGCATAGCTGTTCTGGCTTGTCAGCTTCTTTTAGGACAAATTCGGGAGTTGCCTGCCTAGATCGGGCCTCATCCTTTTTCTTGGCCCATCTGGCTTTCCATCTTTCCACATCTCCCCATTTTTGTAATACTGTCAATAGTTCTTTGACCTGTGCTTTCTTCCCTGAAACATTCAAGTTTTCCAAATCCTTGTCTGAGAAATCTGCCCTATATGGTTTCTGCAGAGGTTTCGATTTTGAAATATCTATTCCCATGCTAGCAGCAGTGTCTGTCAGTTTTTCATGAAGTACTCGGGTATTTCGGGTGAGACTCTTGCAGATAAACAGCATTTCGTCTTCGGAGTAGGTATTTAATCTGTCTAATCCTACGTTTCCTGCCATCAATTCCTCTATTTCTATTCTCAGCTTGTAGAGATCTAAAGGTTTCGTTGGGGACGCTTGTTTTTCAAATTCTTGACTCCATCTTTCGATTTCTTCAGGAGTCACCAATGTAACACTCTTAGTACCTGAGGTCGATTCCATTTGAATTTCCCTCGCATTAAAAGGATTATGCCTTTTCTGTATCCTTTTTCCTACACTTCTAACGGGCAGATCTAGCAGCGAGACCTCCGACTCGCACTCACTTGTCTGGTCATCTACAATTAAGGGTTCTGGTCTGGTCGGTGCAATGACAGGAGTAATTACTGGAGTTTTCGGACTCCCTTGACGGTCCCCATACAATGGAACCACTGGTCCGATAGTTACTGGGATCGTCAAGGCTTCAGGACTTGTATTTAGCTGTGACATTTTCTGTATTATCTCAGCTCTCTGTTTTGCTAGCGCTTCTCGCTCTTTCTCTTCTAATAACCTGTCCAAAGATTGGTCATGTAATACCTGTGGGGTTAGAGTGGGAGCATAACTCGGGGCAGTGGGATGTGTCTCACTCGGTCCTCCGCCATAATTAGGTTTTTGGAACAAACTTCCTGTGCCTAGAATTCTCGGATCTTCCTCATCCTGTGGCTTCAATAACGGCATTCCTGAACCTAAGGACCTCACCTCACCTCCGTAGGGGGGACGAGAGCAAAAATCTCCATCACGTGAATATCCAATCTCCCCACCAATTGGTCTCCTTGGGTAAATACTTCTGGTTTGTACGGGTCCTAGATTCTCAGTATAAGGAGGAATTGGATAATCCCCTCCTACACTTGCGGACCTGACCTCTTCCCTTTGTAGAGGTCTCCGGGGAATATCCCCTGCACTTGAAGGTCGGTGTCCTTCATTATAAGGAGGCGGACTTCTCATGCATATGTCATCTAACAATTCGTCATCTGATTCTCCGAGGGGCCCCCAGTGTTTGGATTTCTCTGTCCTTTCCCCCCCCCAGGAGGATCTTCTGCTGGCATCATGGGAAACAGTCCCTCAACAATCATATTCTGCCTCCACTGTTTCATCCTTTTGGCTCGGGCTTCCTGCTTTAATTTTGGGTAAAACTTAATTAACCCTTTATCCATTCTGGGCTTGTCCCTCTCGAAAGCCTCGATTTCCTATTCCTCTAGTGCTTCGTACTGCGTTAATCTAGGTCTGGGATGTAAATCATTCATTCGGGTTCTCAGATTAAATAGAATCCTGCTGTTAAATGTTCCGTCTAACGGAAACGCCAATACTCCGTCATCTTTGGTGTATTCCGCCCAATTTTCCAACCATACACAGGTATTGTACCCTTCATCGAACATCATGAAAGATGCGGGAGTATTCGGTGGCGGAATGACAACACCTTCTCTAGTTTTAATCGGCTTGTCTTTTTTGAAGTAATTCTTTACTTTATTTACAATGGACAATTTTCTCTTATTTCCGTACATAATGTCGTATCTATTAGTCTTCCACTGATCTCTTCCAAACCCTAGGTATCTGGGATCGGGTCTAGTCTCCGGAGTATACGAGTGCCACATGCGATTTCTACAAGCGGCTTTGTTTACAAGTCACTCCCAATCCGAATGCGTCTTTATTTTCGTGCGGCCAATAAAATGCACGAGTTCAAGTAATTTCGACCAATGGGTACGCGGCCCCTTCGTGAGACAGTTCCCACGCTCCGGCGCTCACCCCTCCTTTACAATTTCAGCTCCGCTACCAGCACGCTGCGTCTACCAATCCCGATACAGAAAAGGGGGTGGTGATGAACAGAGTGTCTGAATTAAGCAGACCACTCTTACCCAGTCCAAAGATCAGGGCTTGATCCATCACCGTTATTTATCTCACTGCCCCATCCCAGCTCAGAACCTGGCTATATGCAAATTAGTCTGTCCCTGGCCCAGTGCATCATGGGAACAGGGCAGACCAAACTACCAAGCCAATTCTTCACCAGAAAGGAGACAAGCTACCGGGGACCGGTTTCTGGCATTTCAGCCTCTTCGGCCCGGCTTGCTTGAATCCTGATGGAGCAGTGAGAAAGGGACTCATGTCTGAGTATACCCTGCCACACCTATAGTGGCCAAAAACGATACAGAAAAGGGGGTGGTGATGAACAGAGTGTCTGAATTAAGCAGACCACTCTTACCCAGTCCAAAGATCAGGGCTTGATCCATCACCGTTATTTATCTCACTGCCCCATCCCAGCTCAGAACCTGGCTATATGCAAATTAGTCTGTCCCTGGCCCAGTGCATCATGGGAACAGGGCAGACCAAACTACCAAGCCAATTCTTCACCAGAATGGAGACAAGCTACCGGGGACCGGTTTCTGGCATTTCAGCCTCTTCGGCCCGGCTTGCTTGAATCCTGATGGAGCAGTGAGAAAGGGACTCATGTCTGAGTATACCCTGCCACACCTATAGTGGCCAAAAACGATACAGAAAAGGGGGTGGTGATGAACAGAGTGTCTGAATTAAGCAGACCACTCTTACCCAGTCCAAAGATCAGGGCTTGATCCATCACCGTTATTTATCTCACTGCCACATCCCAGCTCAGAACCTGGCTATATGCAAATTAGTCTGTCCCTGGCCCAGTGCATCATGGGAACAGGGCAGACCAAACTACCAAGCCAATTCTTCACCAGAAAGGAGACAAGCTACCGGGGACCGGTTTCTGGCATTTCAGCCTCTTCGGCCCGGCTTGCTTGAATCCTGATGGAGCAGTGAGAAAGGGACTCATGTCTGAGTATACCCTGCCACACCTATAGTGGCCAAAAACGATACAGAAAAGGGGGTGGTGATGAACAGAGTGTCTGAATTAAGCAGACCACTCTTACCCAGTCCAAAGATCAGGGCTTGATCCTTCACCGTTATTTATCTCACTGCCCCATCCCAGCTCAGAACCTGGCTATATGCAAATTAGTCTGTCCCTGGCCCAGTGCATCATGGGAACAGGGCAGACCAAACTACAAAGCCAATTCTTCACCAGAAAGGAGACAAGCTACCGGGGACCGGTTTCTGGCATTTCAGCCTCTTCGGCCCGGCTTGCTTGAATCCTGATGGAGCAGTGAGAAAGGGACTCATGTCTGAGTATACCCTGCCACACCTATAGTGGCCAAAAACGATACAGAAAAGGGGGTGGTGATGAACAGAGTGTCTGAATTAAGCAGACCACTCTTACCCAGTCCAAAGATCAGGGCTTGATCCATCACCGTTATTTATCTCACTGCCCCATCCCAGCTCAGAACCTGGCTATATGCAAATTAGTCTGTCCCTGGCCCAGTGCATCATGGGAACAGCGCAGACCAAACTACCAAGCCAATTCTTCACCAGAAAGGAGACAAGCTACCGGGGACCGGTTTCTGGCATTTCAGCCTCTTCGGCCCGGCTTGCTTGAATCCTGATGGAGCAGTGAGAAAGGGACTCATGTCTGAGTATACCCTGCCACACCTATAGTGGCCAAAAACGATACAGAAAAGGGGGTGGTGATGAACAGAGTGTCTGAATTAAGCAGACCACTCTTACCCAGTCCAAAGATCAGGGCTTGATCCATCACCGTTATTTAACTCACTGCCCCATCCCAGCTCAGAACCTGGCTATATGCAAATTAGTCTGTCCCTGGCCCAGTGCATCATGGGAACAGGGCAGACCAAACTACCAAGCCAATTCTTCACCAGAAAGGAGACAAGCTACCGGTTTCTGGCATTTCAGCGTCTTCGGCCCGGCTTGCTTGAATCCTGATGGAGCAGTGAGAAAGGGACCCATGTCTGAGTATACCCTGCCACACCTATAGTGGCCAAAAACGATACAGAAAAGGGGGTGGTGATGAACAGAGTGTCTGAATTAAGCAGACCACTCTTACCCAGTCCAAAGATCAGGGCTTGATCCATCACCGTTATTTATCTCACTGCCCCATCCCAGCTCAGAACCTGGCTATATGCAAATTAGTCTGTCCCTGGCCCAGTGCATCATGGGAACAGGGCAGACCAAACTACCAAGCCAATTCTTCACCAGAAAGGAGACAAGCTACCGGGGACCGGTTTCTGGCATTTCAGCCTCTTCGTTCCGGCTTGCTTGAATCCTGATGGAGCAGTGAGAAAGGGACTCATGTCTGAGTATACCCTGCCACACCTATAGTGGCCAAAAACGATACAGAAATGGGGGTGGTGATGAACAGAGTGTCTGAATTAAGCAGACCACTCTTACCCAGTCCAAAGATCAGGGCTTGATCCATCACCGTTATTTATCTCACTGCCCCATCCCAGCTCAGAACCTGGCTATATGCAAATTAGTCTGTCCCTGGCCCAGTGCATCATGGGAACAGGGCAGACCAAACTACCAAGCCAATTCTTCACCAGAAAGGAGACAAGCTACCGGGGACCGGTTTCTGGCATTTCAGCCTCTTCGGCCCGGCTTGCTTGAATCCTGATGGAGCAGTGAGAAAGGGACTCATGTCTGAGTATACCCTGCCACACCTATAGTGGCCAAAAACGATACAGAAAAGGGGGTGGTGATGAACAGAGTGTCTGAATTAAGCAGACCACTCTTACCCAGTCCAAAGATCAGGGCTTGATCCATCACCGTTATTTATCTCACTGCCCCATCCCAGCTCAGAACCTGGCTATATGCAAATTAGTCTGTCCCTGGCCCAGTGCATCATGGGAACAGGGCAGACCAAACTACCAAGCCAATTCTTCACCAGAAAGGAGACAAGCTACCGGGGACCGGTTTCTGGCATTTCAGCCTCTTCGGCCCGGCTTGCTTGAATCCTGATGGAGCAGTGAGAAAGGGACTCATGTCTGAGTATACCCTGCCACACCTATAGTGGCCAAAAACGATACAGAAAAGGGGGTGGTGATGAACAGAGTGTCTGAATTAAGCAGACCACTCTTACCCAGTCCAAAGATCAGGGCTTGATCCATCACCGTTATTTATCTCACTGCCCCATCCCAGCTCAGAACCTGGCTATATGCAAATTAGTCTGTCCCTGGCCCAGTGCATCATGGGAACAGGGCAGACCAAACTACCAAGCCAATTCTTCACCAGAAAGGAGACAAGCTACCGGTTTCTGGCATTTCAGCCTCTTCGGCCCGGCTTGCTTGAATCCTGATGGAGCAGTGAGAAAGGGACTCATGTCTGAGTATACCCTGCCACACCTATAGTGGCCAAAAACGATACAGAAAAGGGGGTGGTGATGAACAGAGTGTCTGAATTAAGCAGACCACTCTTACCCAGTCCAAAGATCAGGGCTTGATCCATCACCGTTATTTATCTCACTGCCCCATCCCAGCTCAGAACCTGGCTATATGCAAATTAGTCTGTCCCTGGCCCAGTGCATCATGGGAACAGGGCAGACCAAACTACCAAGCCAATTCTTCACCAGAAAGGAGACAAGCTACCGGGGACCGGTTTCTGGCATTTCAGCCTCTTCGGCCCGGCTTGCTTGAATCCTGATGGAGCAGTGAGAAAGGGACTCATGTCTGAGTATACCCTGCCACACCTATAGTGGCCAAAAACGATACAGAAAAGGGGGTGGTGATGAACAGAGTGTCTGAATTAAGCAGACCACTCTTACCCAGTCCAAAGATCAGGGCTTGATCCATCACCGTTATTTATCTCACTGCCCCATCCCAGCTCAGAACCTGGCTATATGCAAATTAGTCTGTCCCTGGCCCAGTGCATCATGGGAACAGGGCAGACCAAACTACCAAGCCAATTCTTCACCAGAAAGGAGACAAGCTACCGGGGACCGGTTTCTGGCATTTCAGCCTCTTCGGCCCGGCTTGCTTGAATCCTGATGGAGCAGTGAGAAAGGGACTCATGTCTGAGTATACCCTGCCACACCTATAGTGGCCAAAAACGATACAGAAAAGGGGGTGGTGATGAACAGAGTGTCTGAATTAAGCAGACCACTCTTACCCAGTCCAAAGATCAGGGCTTGATCCATCACCGTTATTTATCTCACTGCCCCATCCCAGCTCAGAACCTGGCTATATGCAAATTAGTCTGTCCCTGGCCCAGTGCATCATGGGAACAGGGCAGACCAAACTACCAAGCCAATTCTTCACCAGAAAGGAGACAAGCTACCGGGGACCGGTTTCTGGCATTTCAGCCTCTTCGGCCCGGCTTGCTTGAATCCTGATGGAGCAGTGAGAAAGGGACTCATGTCTGAGTATACCCTGCCACACCTATAGTGGCCAAAAACGATACAGAAAATGGGGTGGTGATGAACAGAGTGTCTGAATTAAGCAGACCACTCTTACCCAGTCCAAAGATCAGGGCTTGATCCATCACCGTTATTTATCTCACTGCCCCATCCCAGCTCAGAACCTGGCTATATGCAAATTAGTCTGTCCCTGGCCCAGTGCATCATGGGAACAGGGCAGACCAAACTACCAAGCCAATTCTTCACCAGAAAGGAGACAAGCTACCGGGGACCGGTTTCTGGCATTTCAGCCTCTTCGGCCCGGCTTGCTTGAATCCTGATGGAGCAGTGAGAAAGGGACTCATGTCTGAGTATACCCTGCCACACCTATAGTGGCCAAAAACGATACAGAAAAGGGGGTGGTGATGAACAGAGTGTCTGAATTAAGCAGACCACTCTTACCCAGTCCAAAGATCAGGGCTTGATCCATCACCGTTATTTATCTCACTGCCCCATCCCAGCTCAGAACCTGGCTATATGCAAATTAGTCTGTCCCTGGCCCAGTGCATCATGGGAACAGGGCAGACCAAACTACCAAGCCAATTCTTCACCAGAAAGGAGACAAGCTACCGGGGACCGGTTTCTGGCATTTCAGCCTCTTCGGCCCGGCTTGCTTGAATCCTGATGGAGCAGTGAGAAAGGGACTCATGTCTGAGTATACCCTGCCACACCTATAGTGGCCAAAAACGATACAGAAAAGGGGGTGGTGATGAACAGAGTGTCTGAATTAAGCAGACCACTCTTACCCAGTCCAAAGATCAGGGCTTGATCCATCACCGTTATTTATCTCACTGCCCCATCCCAGCTCAGAACCTGGCTATATGCAAATTAGTCTGTCCCTGGCCCAGTGCATCATGGGAACAGTGGCTATATTGCAAAATTAGTCTGTCCCTGGCCCAGTGCATCATGGGAACAGGGCAGACCAAAACTTACCAAAGCCAATTCTTCACCAGAAAGGAGACAAGCTACCGGGGACCGTTTCTGGCATTCAGCCTCTTCGGCCCGGCTCTTGAATCCTGATTGGAGCAAGTGAGAAAGGGACTCATGTCTGGAGTATACCCCTGCCACACCTATAGTGGCCAAAAACGATACAGAAAAGGGGGTGGTGGATGGAACTGATCCATCATCCACTGCCCCATCCCAGCTCAGGTACGAGTATTGGCTATATGCAAATTAGTCTGTCCTGGCCCAGTGCATCATGGGAACAGGGCAGACCAAACTACCAAGCCAATTCTTCACCAGAAAGGAGACAAGCTACCGGGGACCGGTTTCTGGCATTTCAGCCTCTTCGGCCCGGCTTGCTTGAATCCTGATGGAGCAGTGAGAAAGGGACTCATGTCTGAGTATACCCTGCCACACCTATAGTGGCCAAAAACGATACAGAAAAGGGGGTGGTGATGAACAGAGTGTCTGAATTAAGCAGACCACTCTTACCCAGTCCAAAGATCAGGGCTTGATCCATCACCGTTATTTATCTCACTGCCCCATCCCAGCTCAGAACCTGGCTATATGCAAATTAGTCTGTCCCTGGCCCAGTGCATCATGGGAACAGGGCAGACCAAACTACCAAGCCAATTCTTCACCAGAAAGGAGACAAGCTACCGGGGACCGGTTTCTGGCATTTCAGCCTCTTCGGCCCGGCTTGCTTGAATCCTGATGGAGCAGTGAGAAAGGGACTCATGTCTGAGTATACCCTGCCACACCTATAGTGGCCAAAAACGATACAGAAAAGGGGGTGGTGATGAACAGAGTGTCTGAATTAAGCAGACCACTCTTACCCAGTCCAAAGATCAGGGCTTGATCCATCACCGTTATTTATCTCACTGCCCCATCCCAGCTCAGAACCTGGCTATATGCAAATTAGTCTGTCCCTGGCCCAGTGCATCATGGGAACAGGGCAGACCAAACTACCAAGCCAATTCTTCACCAGAAAAGAGACAAGCTACCGGGGACCGGTTTCTGGCATTTCAGCCTCTTCGGCCCGGCTTGCTTGAATCCTGATGGAGCAGTGAGAAAGGGACTCATGTCTGAGTATACCCTGCCACACCTATAGTGGCCAAAAACGATACAGAAAAGGGGGTGGTGATGAACAGAGTGTCTGAATTAAGCAGACCACTCTTACCCAGTCCAAAGATCAGGGCTTGATCCATCACCGTTATTTATCTCACTGCCCCATCCCAGCTCAGAACCTGGCTATATGCAAATTAGTCTGTCCCTGGCCCAGTGCATCATGGGAACAGGGCAGACCAAACTACCAAGCCAATTCTTCACCAGAAAGGAGACAAGCTACCGGGGACCGGTTTCTGGCATTTCAGCCTCTTCGGCCCGGCTTGCTTGAATCCTGATGGAGCAGTGAGAAAGGGACTCATGTCTGAGTATACCCTGCCACACCTATAGTGGCCAAAAACGATACAGAAAAGGGGGTGGTGATGAACAGAGTGTCTGAATTAAGCAGACCACTCTTACCCAGTCCAAAGATCAGGGCTTGATCCATCACCGTTATTTATCTCACTGCCCCATCCCAGCTCAGAACCTGGCTATATGCAAATTAGTCTGTCCCTGGCCCAGTGCATCATGGGAACAGGGCAGACCAAACTACCAAGCCAATTCTTCACCAGAAAGGAGACAAGCTACCGGGGACCGGTTTCTGGCATTTCAGCCTCTTCGGCCCGGCTTGCTTGAATCCTGATGGAGCAGTGAGAAAGGGACTCATGTCTGAGTATACCCTGCCACACCTATAGTGGCCAAAAACGATACAGAAAAGGGGGTGGTGATGAACAGAGTGTCTGAATTAAGCAGACCACTCTTACCCAGTCCAAAGATCAGGGCTTGATCCATCACCGTTATTTATCTCACTGCCCCATCCCAGCTCAGAACCTGGCTATATGCAAATTAGTCTGTCCCTGGCCCAGTGCATCATGGGAACAGGGCAGACCAAACTACCAAGCCAATTCTTCACCAGAAAGGAGACAAGCTACCGGGGACCGGTTTCTGGCATTTCAGCCTCTTCGGCCCGGCTTGCTTGAATCCTGATGGAGCAGTGAGAAAGGGACTCATGTCTGAGTATACCCTGCCACACCTATAGTGGCCAAAAACGATACAGAAAAGGGGGTGGTGATGAACAGAGTGTCTGAATTAAGCAGACCACTCTTACCCAGTCCAAAGATCAGGGCTTGATCCATCACCGTTATTTATCTCACTGCCCCATCCCAGCTCAGAACCTGGCTATATGCAAATTAGTCTGTCCCTGGCCCAGTGCATCATGGGAACAGGGCAGACCAAACTACCAAGCCAATTCTTCACCAGAAAGGAGACAAGCTACCGGGGACCGGTTTCTGGCATTTCAGCCTCTTCGGCCCGGCTTGCTTGAATCCTGATGGAGCAGTGAGAAAGGGACTCATGTCTGAGTATACCCTGCCACACCTATAGTGGCCAAAAACGATACAGAAAAGGGGGTGGTGATGAACAGAGTGTCTGAATTAAGCAGACCACTCTTACCCAGTCCAAAGATCAGGGCTTGATCCATCACCGTTATTTATCTCACTGCCCCATCCCAGCTCAGAACCTGGCTATATGCAAATTAGTCTGTCCCTGGCCCAGTGCATCATGGGAACAGGGCAGACCAAACTACCAAGCCAATTCTTCACCAGAAAGGAGACAAGCTACCGGGGACCGGTTTCTGGCATTTCAGCCTCTTCGGCCCGGCTTGCTTGAATCCTGATGGAGCAGTGAGAAAGGGACTCATGTCTGAGTATACCCTGCCACACCTATAGTGGCCAAAAACGATACAGAAAAGGGGGTGGTGATGAACAGAGTGTCTGAATTAAGCAGACCACTCTTACCCAGTCCAAAGATCAGGGCTTGATCCATCACCGTTATTTATCTCACTGCCCCATCCCAGCTCAGAACCTGGCTATATGCAAATTAGTCTGTCCCTGGCCCAGTGCATCATGGGAACAGGGCAGACCAAACTACCAAGCCAATTCTTCACCAGAAAGGAGACAAGCTACCGGGGACCGGTTTCTGGCATTTCAGCCTCTTCGGCCCGGCTTGCTTGAATCCTGATGGAGCAGTGAGAAAGGGACTCATGTCTGAGTATACCCTGCCACACCTATAGTGGCCAAAAACGATACAGAAAAGGGGGTGGTGATGAACAGAGTGTCTGAATTAAGCAGACCACTCTTACCCAGTCCAAAGATCAGGGCTTGATCCATCACCGTTATTTATCTCACCTGCCCCATCCCAGCTCAGAACCTGGCTATATGCAAATTAGTCTGTCCCTGGCCCAGTGCATCATGGGAACAGGGCAGACCAAACTACCAAGCCAATTCTTCACCAGAAAGGAGACAAGCTACCGGGGACCGGTTTCTGGCATTTCAGCCTCTTCGGCCCGGCTTGCTTGAATCCTGATGGAGCAGTGAGAAAGGGACTCATGTCTGAGTATACCCTGCCACACCTATAGTGGCCAAAAACGATACAGAAAAGGGGGTGGTGATGAACAGAGTGTCTGAATTAAGCAGACCACTCTTACCCAGTCCAAAGATCAGGGCTTGATCCATCACCGTTATTTATCTCACTGCCCCATCCCAGCTCAGAACCTGGCTATATGCAAATTAGTCTGTCCCTGGCCCAGTGCATCATGGGAACAGGGCAGACCAAACTACCAAGCCAATTCTTCACCAGAAAAGAGACAAGCTACCGGGGACCGGTTTCTGGCATTTCAGCCTCTTCGGCCCGGCTTGCTTGAATCCTGATGGAGCAGTGAGAAAGGGACTCATGTCTGAGTATACCCTGCCACACCTATAGTGGCCAAAAACGATACAGAAAAGGGGGTGGTGATGAACAGAGTGTCTGAATTAAGCAGACCACTCTTACCCAGTCCAAAGATCAGGGCTTGATCCATCACCGTTATTTATCTCACTGCCCCATCCCAGCTCAGAACCTGGCTATATGCAAATTAGTCTGTCCCTGGCCCAGTGCATCATGGGAACAGGGCAGACCAAACTACCAAGCCAATTCTTCACCAGAAAGGAGACAAGCTACCGGGGACCGGTTTCTGGCATTTCAGCCTCTTCGGCCCGGCTTGCTTGAATCCTGATGGAGCAGTGAGAAAGGGACTCATGTCTGAGTATACCCTGCCACACCTATAGTGGCCAAAAACGATACAGAAAAGGGGGTGGTGATGAACAGAGTGTCTGAATTAAGCAGACCACTCTTACCCAGTCCAAAGATCAGGGCTTGATCCATCACCGTTATTTATCTCACTGCCCCATCCCAGCTCAGAACCTGGCTATATGCAAATTAGTCTGTCCCTGGCCCAGTGCATCATGGGAACAGGGCAGACCAAACTACCAAGCCAATTCTTCACCAGAAAGGAGACAAGCTACCGGGGACCGGTTTCTGGCATTTCAGCCTCTTCGGCCCGGCTTGCTTGAATCCTGATGGAGCAGTGAGAAAGGGACTCATGTCTGAGTATACCCTGCCACACCTATAGTGGCCAAAAACGATACAGAAAAGGGGGTGGTGATGAACAGAGTGTCTGAATTAAGCAGACCACTCTTACCCAGTCCAAAGATCAGGGCTTGATCCATCACCGTTATTTATCTCACTGCCCCATCCCAGCTCAGAACCTGGCTATATGCAAATTAGTCTGTCCCTGGCCCAGTGCATCATGGGAACAGGGCAGACCAAACTACCAAGCCAATTCTTCACCAGAAAGGAGACAAGCTACCGGGGACCGGTTTCTGGCATTTCAGCCTCTTCGGCCCGGCTTGCTTGAATCCTGATGGAGCAGTGAGAAAGGGACTCATGTCTGAGTATACCCTGCCACACCTATAGTGGCCAAAAACGATACAGAAAAGGGGGTGGTGATGAACAGAGTGTCTGAATTAAGCAGACCACTCTTACCCAGTCCAAAGATCAGGGCTTGATCCATCACCGTTATTTATCTCACTGCCCCATCCCAGCTCAGAACCTGGCTATATGCAAATTAGTCTGTCCCTGTCCCAGTGCATCATGGGAACAGGGCAGACCAAACTACCAAGCCAATTCTTCACCAGAAAGGAGACAAGCTACCGGGGACCGGTTTCTGGCATTTCAGCCTCTTCGGCCCGGCTTGCTTGAATCCTGATGGAGCAGTGAGAAAGGGACTCATGTCTGAGTATACCCTGCCACACCTATAGTGGCCAAAAACGATACAGAAAAGGGGGTGGTGATGAACAGAGTGTCTGAATTAAGCAGACCACTCTTACCCAGTCCAAAGATCAGGGCTTGATCCATCACCGTTATTTATCTCACTGCCCCATCCCAGCTCAGAACCTGGCTATATGCAAATTAGTCTGTCCCTGGCCCAGTGCATCATGGGAACTGGGCAGACCAAACTACCAAGCCAATTCTTCACCAGAAAGGAGACAAGCTACCGGGGACCGGTTTCTGGCATTTCAGCTTCTTCGGCCCGGCTTGCTTGAATCCTGATGGAGCAGTGAGAAAGGGACTCATGTCTGAGTATACCCTGCCACACCTATAGTGGCCAAAAACGATACAGAAAAGGGGGTGGTGATGAACAGAGTGTCTGAATTAAGCAGACCACTCTTACCCAGTCCAAAGATCAGGGCTTGATCCATCACCGTTATTTATCTCACTGCCCCATCCCAGCTCAGAACCTGGCTATATGCAAATTAGTCTGTCCCTGGCCCAGTGCATCATGGGAACAGGGCAGACCAAACTACCAAGCCAATTCTTCACCAGAAAAGAGACAAGCTACCGGGGACCGGTTTCTGGCATTTCAGCCTCTTCGGCCCGGCTTGCTTGAATCCTGATGGAGCAGTGAGAAAGGGACTCATGTCTGAGTATACCCTGCCACACCTATAGTGGCCAAAAACGATACAGAAAAGGGGGTGGTGATGAACAGAGTGTCTGAATTAAGCAGACCACTCTTACCCAGTCCAAAGATCAGGGCTTGATCCATCACCGTTATTTATCTCACTGCCCCATCCCAGCTCAGAACCTGGCTATATGCAAATTAGTCTGTCCCTGGCCCAGTGCATCATGGGAACAGGGCAGACCAAACTACCAAGCCAATTCTTCACCAGAAAGGAGACAAGCTACCGGGGACCGGTTTCTGGCATTTCAGCCTCTTCGGCCCGGCTTGCTTGAATCCTGATGAAGCAGTGAGAAAGGGACTCATGTCTGAGTATACCCTGCCACACCTATAGTGGCCAAAAACGATACAGAAAAGGGGGTGGTGATGAACAGAGTGTCTGAATTAAGCAGACCACTCTTACCCAGTCCAAAGATCAGGGCTTGATCCATCACCGTTATTTATCTCACTGCCCCATCCCAGCTCAGAACCTGGCTATATGCAAATTAGTCTGTCCCTGGCCCAGTGCATCATGGGAACAGGGCAGACCAAACTACCAAGCCAATTCTTCACCAGAAAGGAGACAAGCTACCAATCCCAGCGCGGCACAGAGTGATGTCAGAGAAGCTTCGCGACTGACTCCCTCCTTCACAAGGTAACGGAAACTTCCTTTCTTTCTAAAGTGCTTAGTGCTTGGTTATTTTACAACAATTACACATTCGCCACCGTACTCAAGTGTCTAGACAGAAAGAAATTTTTCACTGCAAGTAAACTACTTCCATTTACTTTTCACTCACTACGGATAAGTCTTCTCTGCCTACCCTTCACTCTAGCATCGGAGAACCTGTTACTCCCCTAGACTCATCCACTTTACCGGGATATATTCGAGACTAAGGTTTCCCCAGCGAGCCCCTTTGCTTTCACCTAAGCTCCGATGAACCTGCTACTCTTCCGATGTGACCCTAAATAGGTTTATGCCACAATGGGAATTTTGCCAATGAACCTCGTTACTAACATTTATTCAAACATGCATTCGGAAAAAACCCTAGTTAGCGCTTCCAGTCCTGCCTAACCTGCACCAACTTTCCTTAGAGTAGGTGACCTCAACGCGAATGGATTCTATTCACCACTCGCTATTCAATTCCCCGGGGATTCCTAACAACATATAACAATTACGAACGAATGGGTTAATACATATATCAATATAACAATAAGAAAAACAGTTTAAAACATTTCATAATTTTTCACGCAAGGCATTTCACGTGGGTGATCAATCCAGAGAAACACTTGTACTTTTAGCAGCAGTTTGTCATTTGAACTAGCAGCGTCCAACCTAGCTAATTTAACTAGTCCTACCTAACCTTTTAACTATTCCCTAACCATAACTCTGCTACCAGAAAATTACTGCTAGAGATCGCGGGTCACCCGACCAATAATTTCGCCACTTCCGGCTTCGGGCCCATATATTTCAAATCACCAGATACATTGATCGGATGACGTCACAATCTACTACCAATAATTGTGAGTTCCTTTTCTATTTTCTAGTGTACCCGACTTACCATCCACTGTTACGGGTACCTATGACCACAATGGATCAGGGAGCTAGCTGTAAAAGGAAAGGCAGCAAATGACTTTACTTTCATAAAATGACCACGGACAACTAGAAGTTTTATAAAGTTTATATAAAGTTCAAATCAGTGTGAAAATCCAACTTTCATTGAGCAGATAGTCAGTAAGCAAAAACATTTGGATTCAAGAGAAATGCGACTGGGAACCTGCTAAGCTAGTAAACTAATCATACAAGAGTGGACATGGGTGATGAAGAATTAACTAGGGCAAGTATCTTTTATACTATGGAATGGGAAATCTTAGAAATCTAAACAGTTCGATTAACGTGAAAAGTAGGACACGCTATAACTTCAGAAAATCTCTTCATTCAGTTTAGTGAGAAATTTTTTTAGAACCCATCAAACCAGATATAAATTGTAAACAGGAAAATTATTTGTAAAAGGAAGGGTAACATAGGAACAAGCTATGAAAATAAATGCATACGTTTCATGAGATGCAATGAGTTGCAGAAAAGCATGGAAAAAACTTATCATATGCAAAGATATGTCTTTATTGAAGCAAAGACAGAAAAATAGAAAGGTGCAGTTTCAGGAGATTCAGAGCAATATTTACCTAGACTGGTGTGAAAAACCAAACCCTGGCCACGGGTCAGTTAAGGACAGGAAACCCTCAAGGAAGGATACCCCTCAATGGACAGCAGGTGCAGAATGGACACCCAGGACAGGACAGGAAACCCTCAGATTAGGATCAGGACGGGACCACCAGGACACGACCAGCACCCGCAGTTCGGAAGCAACGCCTGCGCTCCACCCTCTCTGCAGCTATCAGTCAGGACCCCGATTGGGTCAACGAACTCCCAGCAAAGTGCTCCGCCAGCACTTTAAGGTTTAGTAAAACCTTAGTCTATGGTCAATTTCGGACAGAGTGCTCCGCAGCGCTCTGTATCAAGTCACCTATTGAGTGCGTTGGGTCAGTGACAGGTCAGCTATTCAGACAAGTCGGACAATTTCCCTAGGTGAACCCAGGGTAGATATACTGTTTTGGGACAGGGTACCACCCCCCAATGTTGCAAAGTGTCAGAATCCCCAAATTTTGATTGGTCCTAAGGTAGGATTTGGTTAACACACCAATCAGAACAGACTATTACAAGCCTTACTTAGCATCCTAGGGTGCCGCCTAGCAAGATTGGGTTTCCCACGAGAAGTCTCAGAGAATACAATGGAAAGAACACATTTTGATACAATAGAATACAATCATGATGCCTTGGCTGGGTGAAGGTGCACGTTCCCATGCTGGCTCTGGCATCAACCTTCTTTGGCTTGGTTTCAATGTCACCGCACCATGGCTGAGTCTGCGCAGAAATACCCTCCAAGATGGACTCCCCAGCCCCGTTACCCTTCAGTGTCGAGGATACATGAAAAGTAAGCGAAAACAAATTAATACACAGAAATAAATGGATGTATTACATGTCGTTACTTTGTACTTCAGATTTATCATAATAAAAAATATACTATGCAATTAGACATTAGCAATATATACACTAATACGAGAGCAATTGCACGAGCATCACCACGTTATCACGAAAGCTGCGTATTACGCATGCGCCCCCCTTTCCCTCCAGAACTACCTCTACGTAGAGTCACGTGAGTGTGACTAACGCATGCGCAAAAGCGAAAAGGCAAGCAGCGGCCATTTTTAGGGACAAGGATTACTTATTTTAGTAAAACACATATGCAAGCTTCGCTACCTTTCACGCGTATCCAAAATAAAGATATTAATAATAACGTACGTTTGTTATGAGGTTATGACAAAATCGAGGTTCATGAATCGAGCAAGTCGCGATGCGAAATCTTGCTCTATCACTAGCATACTTGAAAACGTAAGCAAATATGTGGACTTTTTTCTGCAAGAATTTGTCAAGTCTTTACCATCGTTTGTGCTCGATACAGGAGACTTCTTGAGCAAGATAAATGATGTGGAGTGGAAACACAACTATTTGTTAATTTCACTAGATGTTACCTCATTGTACACCAGTATTTTTCACAAGGATGGGCTTAGCGCAATGCAGCATTTCCTTGGTTCTAGACCTGTGTGCCTGACCGAACATACACGCATGATTATAGCCATGATCACTCTGTGCCTTGAAAACAACTTTTTCTTATTTGGGAAACAGTTGTTTCAGCAGACTAGGGGAGTGGCGATGGGGGCCTGCTTTTCTCCAAGTTATGCCTGTTTGCACATGGGATACTGGGAGGAGCAGGTCCTCATGCCAATGTTCGGCGACATCATGAATACCAAAATCATAAAGTGGTTACGTTACATAAACGACCTCTTTGTAATTTGGGATGGGTCACATACTGAGGCAGTCGAGTTCATTGACAATTTGAACCATAATAACCTTAACCTACAGTTTACTGCCCATATCAGCGACGCATCAATTTGTTTCTTAGATGTGGAGGTTTTCCATAGTGGGGGGAAACTTCAAACCAAACTTTACCGCAAACCAACTGCGGGTAATAGTGTCCTTCACGCAGGAAGTCACCACCCTGCCCACCTGATAAGGAGCATTCCCTACGGGGAAATGTTCCGTATCAGGAGGATTTGTAGCACCGATATTGACTGCAAAGAGGCCCAGTTAGCTTGCAAATATAGATTCCTGCAACGAGGTTACTCTAGTGAGAGTATAGACAAAGCTAACAATAGAGAGAACTCTCTAGACAGAACAATTTTGCTGTCTAAAACCATTCAAAGCAGGAATGTTACATCAATAGGTGCGGATAAAGAAACTAGACTCATCTTTACATTTAACAACCAGCACTCGACTATCAGAAACATAGTCAAACGCAACTGGGCACTCATATCTAGTGATCCTGTCCTAGGTAGTCAGGTTAAGGGCACCCCCAGCATAGCCTATAAAAGAGCTAGGACTATGAACAATTGTTTGGTTTCAGGTAGCCACGAGATCAGGACCACAGGCTTGTGGTTGGACTCAAGTAAGGGCTTCCTCAAGTGCTCCTCTTGCAAAGCCTGTAAAAATGGAGTAAGTAGAAAATAATATTCTACTCCATTTAGTGACAGATCCACTGTAATTAAACATAAATTGACATGCGGCACCGAGTACGCAGTGTATGTGCTGGAGTGCCCCTGTGGCCTTCCTTACGTTGGTAGCACAAGACCACAGGTGTACAAACGTATCCTTCAGCACCTAAGGGCCATTTCCAACGGCGACACTGCGTACCCGGTAGCCAGGCACTTTGAGGAGTTTCACGGCAAAAATTCTGCAGGATTGAGATATTTTGTCATTGACACGGTACCACCACAGAGGAGGGGAGGAGACCGAGAGTTGCAGTTGCGTAGATTAGAGACCAGACACATAATTTTATTAGACACCAAGACCCCTAATGGTCTCAATGCAGGGGAGGACTGCCACACATACTTATGAATACTGTTCACACAATTGATTAACTGTATATAGGTAAACATACCAGCTATCTCAACTATATTTTTCTATTGTCTAAAAGTATTGTTTTTAAATAATCACTTTGTAATTTCACATTTTCACTTGGTAGCACTATTTTTATATATCATGCCAATATTTATTGCTGAATTTACACGTATGTTAATCTTTGTACATTGTATGTTCAATTGCCTTACCCACTTGGGTGTGATTACCCATCAATTGTTAGCAATTAGAATGCGTAACATTTGATGGTTTGCCTGTGTCTTGTTTCACTCAGACGCATGGGCACTCAATTAGTACTCAGGACTCGATTAATGGCATAGTTTTCTTGCAACAACTGTATAAATACATTTTATGTACATAGATAGGATCTGGATAACAATGATAATGTGGTGTAATAATATTAATTTTTAAAAAATTCATACCAAGCTATTCATTTGTTTTATATCTTGTATGTTGCTGCTATATTTATATGTGTATTTATATTTATATTTGTGTATTTATAATTATAGACTCAACTAGTACCATTTTGATGCACATATCCTGGTAGTTTATATGCAGCACGAGCACTTTACAAGGTTACTTACGTGCATACTTGCATTTATGCAGTAATGTTTTTTAGATAGGATGTTTTGCATGTCTATGAAATGAATACTTTTTTGTTGGCACTAGCACTTTAAGTTGAGCACATACGCCCCTACAACGTTGTCATGTGATCAAGCAAGGCCGTGTTTGGCCGAAACACGTAATGGTGGTGTGGTGGAGAGCAAAATAAAATAATCAGCACCAGTACCTGGGTTTGTCTCGTCTATCAAACCTGCGTGACTGCTGGAGACGTTTTTCTGCCTAAATATATATATATATATATATATATATATATATATATATATATATATATATATATATATATATATATATATAGAGAGAGAGAGAGAGAGAGAGAGAGAGATAGATAGATAGATATATATATTTGATGTTTAGTGGTACTGTAGTATTTTTTTTAAAGGGATTATGGAAACCCTTAAAAAGAATTAATTTTCAAATAAACATTCACATTAAAGCTATTTTTTTGTTGTCTTTTAGGTCAGGCACATTTGAAATAACCATGACGATACGCATCATGTGAAGTTCATTAAGATGCTCCTGCTTTGGAAAAGAAGACACTAAATGAAGAGAAGTTGTGCTTGCAATGAGGACTCTCACAAACACCATGTTTAAAGCAAGCTGACCTAACAATCACTCAGTTCAAGGTAAAGTGGACACTGGCTTCCACTTTAGGCACGGTTCCCCTTCAACCCGTTGCCTGCTCATGACGAGCTCAGCTCGTCATGAGGCACGGTTGAGCTGCACTCAGGACGAGCTGAGCTCGTCATGACCGTTGGAACGTTCACACGCGGGGATAATTTCCCCACTGTGCTGAACGTTCCAAAACGGGTGTGGTCGTGACGAGCTCAGCTCGTCATGAGTGCAGCTCCACTGTGCCTCATGACGAGCTTAGCTCATCACAAGCACGGCGGCGCCGCGTGCGTCTCCCTCCCACCCGCACAGCAGGTTAATACGCCCCGCAGCCAAGGGGTTAATGTCTGCGGTATCGCCTACAAGACATTTGAAAGCAGCAGCCTTCCCTTCATGAGAAGCTCATTGGTACAGGTCTATAACTCACCAGAAAAAGCACTTCTCTGCTACAGGTGTAAACCCACAAACCACCACTTCCAGAAAACGTTAGATATATTTAATGTTCCACTGTGCTTTATCTGTATCTAAATTTTATGCTGTTCCATATTCGTCCCCTGCCATTTTGCATGCTTTTAAGAAACCTTATTACATAAGTTAAATGTATAGTCCTGCGAATCCTGGGTGTTCAATACTTTAGTGCATACAGGAAGAAAGAAAGAAATTATACTTGTATTTTCACAACACATTTCAAACTTGTGAAAATTTCAAAATGTGATCGAGAAGAAGTCGCTCACATTGTGGTTTAGAAATGCACTGGTATTATTTCACTGTAGTTACTTTCTGATCAATATGCATGATCACTCTTTTGTTCTGTAATAAACTGTTTAATCCATGTCCTGGACCTACTGTGGATATCTGAGGCTTCACTGTGCACATCTAAATCTCCACACCTAAAGATTTATTTGTAATATGTCAACATTCTGATCTTTTTACCTTTGCAGCTCACCTTGTCTGATTTATACAAAGCAAATAACAAGTAGAGAATAATTTTAGACAGGTTGCAGCCTTACCCAAAGGACACCATGAACTGTGGCACCACTAACTCTCTGCCAACTGGCTATTACTTATTCTTCCCCTCAGCATTCCAGACATATCAAGGCAATACAAAATCTACTATCAGCTGCTACTAGTCCATTCGCCTATTGCACCAGGGTCCAATAGCTAGAGCAGACATGCACACATATGATATCGTTTTATGATTACACTAACAACATATGAAGGAACAGGAGGTGCTTATATACCCGGGCATTTGTTCACTGATCCTGAGAAAAGGAGCAACACAACCACCTTGCAACCAAGAAATCCAGGTAATAAAAGTTAAATATGTCATATTGAGTGCTTACCCATCTCTTTACGAGAATCGACACATGTGAGGAGACTGTAATCTTTATAAGTGGTCAGCAATACCACTGTAAATATCTCGAACCAAGAATAAGGTTATAGGTGAGAGCCGTAAAAAAAGCGAAAGCATCAGATATAACAAATATAGTGCCATGACACCCAAAAAGAGGCCAAGCGAAAATATATGAAGAATGGAGACCTATGGCTACATTAAGACTTACCAAGAATCTAGATTTCAGTACTCTGCTTACTACAAGTCAAAATACAACCAATATCTCAAGACCGGAGAGGCTACAATAGTGCAGTGAACTCTATCAACAATATATCCACAAAACCTTTTACAAAAAAGTGAAAGATATGTGAGGTCTCTTTTCAGTGTCAGTTTGCTGATGCAAGCGCTTGAACACTACCATCTTACTTCTAAATGCAGAAAATCTGTGTAATCTCCTATTCCTAAGTAATTCACATTACCCTTGTGAACAAAATGTAAGAAAACGAGGCAAATCCGATTAAATAATAACACTTAGTGCCACCATGTTCAAAACGTACATCTGCCATGCACCCAGAGTTTTTTGCCCATATGTACTGGATAGATTCATTTTTGATTAGCTTGCGAGTCCTATTGAAAGTGTGCTATGCCACCACTAAGTTACTGTTTGTAATGTGGATACCAAATGTTCGTTTTACTTGAGCTTGGCTTTATGTGGCCAATATATAGCAAATTATATAGCCATCTGAATGAAGACACAGTTTCAAATGTGTAAGTATACCATTGCAACCTTTCTACGTGTATGAAACTTTATCAGAAATTCACTCTTAATGCTTTTGTGAGAATTGTGATAGCTCAAGCATGGATAGGTACCTTAACTCTTGGTCTTCAAGAACCTATGGTGGGATTTAGAATGATGTACTTTCACTGGCATCCTGTAACATTTCTGTGGTTCCTGATATACAAATGGGATTCTCTTTACAAAATGTCCTCAATAAAGTATCAAGATCTGAAATTTACCAATGATTATTAACAACTGTTTGTATACAAACATTGAGTTTTAATTAGTGCACAGCTACAGTCATATCTGACACAGCAATTGGATGTCTGAAGCAGAGGAGACTTTCAGGTAGAGTTGTTTATCATTGGCATATTAGTACATCTTCATCATGTTATCTGGGAGTAAAGCACCAAAGCCAGCTCCTTGTAAAGGTTGAAGATGACGGAGACAGAATGAAACCCTGGGGGGACTCCACAGGTGATAGGGATCTGTTGTGACCAAGAGATGCCCATGTGAACAAATTGGTTTTGGTTGGAAAGGTGGAAGGCAAACCAGTGAAGGACTTTGTTGATGAGACTCCAGGGTGCCTATGAGGGTGGGATGGTCGACTGTTGGGAAGGCAGCTGAGAGGTCAAGCAATATCAGGAGATAGCGGGCATCTTCATGTGTGGGAGGCATTGTCCATGATGTCTAAGGTGGCAGTCTGCAAGCTGCAGCCTGATCTCAAACCAGGCTGGTAGTCGCGCAGGAGATAGCATTGATGTGATCTTAGAGCTGCGCATAGACTGCTTTTTCAATTATATTTCTGATTAATGTTATTGAGTAATACCCTGATAGCTTCACGGTTCAATTAGGTTTCTTTAGGAGTGAAAGATCTGGCCTGTCTTGAGAGCTTCTGGGAAGATGCTTTGAGTGAGGAAGGCATTGTCAATGGTAAGTAGGAGTAAGACAGCATCCACAGTGAGAGGTTCTTCTTCATAAGAAGTAGTTTCTGTGGGAGTCGAGTATGCCAGTGAGATGTGACACAGGTGGAGCTTTGAAGGTTGACCATAGCAAGATTATAAGGGAAGGGTATGTGTAAGAGATATTGCACACTTGGTGTTGTTGATGTGCTATCAGATCTTCTGTATTTGTTTTAATAAGAGCGGTTACTAACATTGCACTTTTCAATGGAGTGCGGAATAGGTGGGTCTGGCAGGGGTTTACTGCAGTGCTGGATTGTTTCGAACAGTTTTCATGTTTCTGTTGGGGGTTCACTGATGGTCTTGGTATAGTACTTTGCTTTTGCTGGTGCAATGAGCGGTCTGCATGTTGTCTGGAGGAACTTCCATATCAGGATGTTCTTGGGAGCTGTATTTTTCTTACACTTTCTTTGCTGTTTGTGGATAGATTGTTTATTGTCAGCAAGGTCTTTAGAGTACCAGGTGCTGATGGTTTTGGCTTGTACTTGTGTGTTGTAATTGGGGTGTGGATGTTCACATACCTTTCTAAAAAAAAGTGTTGAAGGTTTTTTAGAAGTGTGTTTGTGTCAGATGTGGAGTTGGTTGGGTGGGAGATGAGTTCAAGCATTAGGTTATTTAGGGAGAGTTTGAAGGATCAGAAGTTTTGGTCTTCTATTTGGTATTGACCTTGGTTTAGCAAAGTTGTTGGTCGAGTCCAAGGGAGTGGGTGGTTTGCATTGGATTGTTGGTGATATTGAGAAGACAGGGTTGAGGACGTGGCCTTTGGAGTGTGTTGAAGTGTGTTTCTTTTGTGACATCCTGGGCTACTTTGGGTGTATCGATGAGACTGAAGAGGGTAGCTCTTTTTGTTGAGCTTGCAATGTCTGGGAGGTTGACGTCACTAAAGAGCGTGGTGGGGGCATGTTGGATAGATAAAGTGGTGAGAAGATCTGAAAATACATCAATTAAGTCCTTGTTCTGCCCAGGAGGCCTGTAGATGAGATGTAAGGTGATAATCTGATTGGCAGAAAATAGAAAGGGCACGTCAGCAGCTCGATGGACTTGTTTGCCTAGGGTGAAGGACCAGGAGGACTTATGGATGACAGCAAGGCCTCTTCAGTTTTTATGTGCTTTGTCCACACAATGGATGCTGAAGCCTTTGGGAAAAAAGGACATCTAGGAGGTGCGAAGATGTGGACATGAACCATGTTTCTGTGCTGAAGAGTGCGTGAGGCTTGTGATAGGTGATGAGGTCTGCGATGGTTGGTGCCTGGAGCACTGCACAGCTAGCATTAAAGAGCAAGAGTTTGAATATGTGTTCTGTAGTTTGAGGGTAGGTGGTAGTTAGCAGGGTGTGTATGAGGTTAGGTTTATGTGTTGTGCAAATACTATGTGAGGGTCTGGTTTATCTAGATCCGGGTGTAACTGTGGGGATTGGCAGTACGGGGTGCTGAGTTAAGGCCCATGAGGCACAGACGAAGAGCGTGCTGCCACCCTGACTGAGAATGTGCAACTGCCAAGTTTAGAGTGGCGTAATCGGGCCAGCATCATGAAATTGTCAGAAGCTCATCTAAGTTTGCAAGACGGAACATGCTTGGAAAATTCATGTTGCAAAATCGTCAGGCTGAATGGGTGAAAAGCTGAAACCAAATGGCAGAGTGATTTGAATATGATCCTCTTAGATATTGGCAATCAATGCGAAGCCTGAAGAGCTGATGTGGCCAAAGAATTGCGTGGCAATTGAAAGGCAAGCTTTGCTGCTGTATTCTGGATATGCTGTAACTGGAACAACAGACCCAATCCTGTGCTGAGGAAGAGAAAGTTACAGTAATCCAGTGGACTCTGAATTAGGGCCTGTGCAATCAGTATACATGTTTAGGGTGGCAAAGCTGGTAGGATTGTATGCAAAATCCTCATTTGGTTTAAACAAATAGATGATAGATGATTCACATGACAGTTTAACAACGTCAGCCTTATTCAAGAATGTGAACTGTGGCCACTGGAAAAAGAGAGAAGCCAAGTTGTGGCCGCAAATTAGTGGGAAAAATGTTTGAAGCCCTCTGGCCAGGTACATAAAGCACCTGTGTCTTGTATGAACTGAATTTTAGTGTATTCATCTCCAGCCAATTTGCAACTGGTACAATACAGTCATGAAAGTTGGTTAGTGTCTGAGGGACAGAGCCATCAAATGTTACCAAAATTTGTGTATCGTCCACATAGCTCATGAATCTGAAGCCAAAGGAATGGAGCAACTTCTCCAGGGAACGGAGATACACATTAAAAAGAGTTGGGTTTAGGGATTATCACAGACGGACTCCCTGATTCAGAGGCTTAAATTCGTAACAAAATGAAAGACTGCCTGAATATGATTTTGCAGGTATGAATCAGCCACTCTAAAGCACGACCTTCCACTTCTGCCTTGGATCAACTGATCAAAAGTATCAAAAGTTGCAGACAAATCAAGAAGCATTAGGGCCAAAGACAAGCCACGATCCAACTGAACTCAAAGGTCATCAAAGATAGAGATCTAGAGGGTGGTTTCAGTGTAAAATGGCAGCATACTAAATAGTCTAAAAATAAATTTTTAAAAAACCAAGGCAGCAGGTTTTCTCTGGCTATACACCCAGGATCTATTACATATTCCTTTATCCATCAGGATCAGAATACTCCAGTTCAGGAAAGAGTTGAACACTCACCTCTTTAAATAACACTACATCCCAATGCATTACCCATTCATAACCCATCCTATCAATTGTTGACTTTATGCTTCCATTTGACCCTGTATAATGCTCTGCTGCAATTTGGCTAGAGTTGTGCTCTAAAAATACGATATTAATACATACATATATCAATGTCCAAAATGTAGTGTTCTCCTAAATAGTGAAAGACCTGTTTATTGATGAACTTGATGGATTTTGATATCTGACACAACGGAAAAAAGGATTGGGCTGCATCACAGTGCAGTACTGCTTGCGACCTGATCCTTCATACCTCAGACCCCAAGTCCTTAGCACCAAACAGGAACCTTTTTATCCCAAAGGTTAGGGAGTTTCAGGAGAGGAATTTCGGTAAAAAGATAAGGTCGGCCGTCTTTATATTGTCCATATGCACAGATTCAGACAGGTTTCAAATGACTCAACTTGATATTGGTGATGGGCCTCCAACAATTGTTTTACAAACCAGATATGTTAATCGAGCTTTAATAAAGCATCTTGGTGCCATTGGCATGTCTCCCAAAAGGTTCAGGGCTTGGAGCACACATGGGTCCAGTTAACGCATAAATACATAAGACCCCATTGAAGCCTCTTTCTTCTGTATTTACTTAAACTTAATGTCCCTTCCTTTATGTATATGCTATTGTTTACATTTTGCAAGATCCCTAGCTGTACTCATTCAAAAGATTTGAAGCTCTAGAAATTGATCCAGTAAACTATGGTTCATTTTGGAAGGAAGAATTCTACCATCTCTCCTGCCGAATCCACTTTCCACGGTCTCCACTTTCCTTTCTCTCACTTTCAGTCCCCTACATCCCTCCTAACGAACCTCAGTTACAACTTTCTTTCTCTTCATATCACTGGATAAGAAGTTTGTGTGTCCATTTTATTGGGACTCTCCTCTGTATTAGAGTTGGACATTCATCTACAGGTCAGATGGATCTCAGGAATACATATGACCTGTCTTATTGATTTTGGAGACCATCAGCAAACATACGAACCAAAAAGAAATTAGAAACAATAGTAGTCAAAGCATTAAAATGTGCAGTCCTGCCAAGTATCACGCATCAGGCGTAAGTCTAACGCATTTCAGCGTGGTGTTCATTGTCACGCATAATGCATGTCTCAGCTGTCTGTCACTGAAGCGCGCCAAAGTGTGTGTGGAAGCTCAGCTGGCAGTGCGCTGCCTGCACTGCCAGCACGCGCTGCTCCCGTGAGCGCTTGGGGCGCTCCCAGCTGAGCTAAGGCCTGGCAGCCAGTTCATAGTGCTTAGCTCCAATGCATCTTATTCATATTTCCCACATCACACGCAGCTCTGAGTCAGTGAGACCACCTGCTTGATGTCACAGCCAGGGTCCAGTCAGGATTGTGTGACACAAAAAAACGTGGCCATGGCACTGCAGGGGACGTCATGTCCTGTGGCGGAGCGCAGGAGTTTGCGTCTCAAGTGCTTGCGGGCGGCGCCAGCCATGCTTGGGTTGCAGTGCTGCTGCTTGCACGGTCCCTATTGCACAGTCTGCAGCGGTCCCAATAATGTCCGCCCGCCGGCAAATTCAATGATTGGGAACCAGCATACTGGACACTTTGCTGAAAGTCACCTATTCAGATAGCCATGGATCTTTGGGAACAGGTGTAGGGCATTCTTTGATGTCACTTCACAAACAGTTTCTGGTGACAATCCCTTCACATCAGCGATATACTGGCAAGAAATTCTGATGTTCTCTGGTATATTTCTTTCCTAAAATGAAAGATAACATTTTCAAATGACATGGTCATGCTTTTATATCGATCTTTACTCCAGACCACATGCAGTCAGGTTTTATTCTTTAGAAACTTCAACTCTGGCACGGTTTTCATTATACATAAACCAATATGCTTTCCTAAAGAACATTTGTTAAATAATATTTTAATATATATTCATAAGACTATAATCACCATGAAAGAAAATGCACGGTGGGCACCAAACCAACACTAGCTATGGACTATACCAGAGGGTTGCCCCCTCTAAGTGAAAATGAAGCTATCACAGTTTTTGCCAAATGTGATGTTCTACAAATTGAGCCTGCAATATTCATTGTGGCCAAATTGATTAACTTCTTTTTCATCACCACCAATGCACAAAACCCTTTAACTTTTAACAGTATATAG
Organism: Lissotriton helveticus; assembly: GCF_964261635.1. Classification (NCBI taxonomy): domain Eukaryota; kingdom Metazoa; phylum Chordata; class Amphibia; order Caudata; family Salamandridae; genus Lissotriton; species Lissotriton helveticus. Next base: position 1,840,557,450 of record NC_136067.1, on the reverse strand, counting down.
TTAAACGTTCAAATGAAAGAGTTATAGTATGACCGCTAGTATGAAAGTAAAGCTATGGAAAAACCATTATCAAGAAACCAAAAAGACTGAAAAATAAGAAAGGGAAGCCCAAAGAAGGTTCAGAAATGTTAAAAAAAACCATTTAGTTAAAAAGTATTTCGTTTAAGTTAGATCACAGTGAAAACGCATAGAGTAAGGATTAAGTACAGTGCTAGAATTAGGGTTAGCATTAGAAATAGGAAAATGTAAATTTTAAGGTTGGAGTAAGGATTAGAACTGGGGTTAAAAAGTGTGAAATGGGCAAGGCATAGAGTAAGAGGTAGTTTTAGAATTAGGGCACTGGTAAGCATATATTGTGGGTAAGAGTAAAGATTACTGTTGGGGTTAGTGTAAAGGTGTGTGTGTTGGGGTAAGAAACAGAGTTATAGTAAGGGTTTGTGATACAGGTAGGGTTATATTGAGACTTAGGTGAGACTTGGACTGAGGTTGTGCTTAAGTTTAGGATAAGGGTGAGCGATAGGGTAAGAGATAGTGATGGAGTTTGTAATACAATTAGTTTTAGGGAACGGGTAAGGATTAGGATGTTTAACATATAAGATAATTGATGGGGTTAGTGTTAATTGAAAAAATCATGTTTGCTTTCAAATTATTTAACATTTACATATGCTGCATGTAATTTTGAATTAAATGGTTCAAACTTTTTTATGCAGACTTTTGCAATTTCAAAACCTTTAATTTTAAACTTTCAACCTAGAATCATTTGCTACATACATTACTAGAATAAAACAATGATTCAATTGGCAGAACAGGTATGGAAATTTAGTAATTATCACTATTATTAACATCATTGGTATTAGTCTTGCTAATATTAATTTACCCCCTCCCGTCATCAATCAGCTCACCTTTCCCTCAGTGCACCCTACATCAAGCCCTTGTTAACACACCTAACTATAAAATGAACAACGCTCTGTAACAAAAATGTATCTTTACCTGAACTATCTGCTGCAGCCTCCTTCTTGAGCTTCTAGCCTTAAATTTCTGAAGAAAGAAATACACTACTTCTCCAGAGCTAGACACAAAAAGCAGGTCCTGCCTACAGCTATAACCTTCATCCACAGACAACCTCTTAATCATGGAGGACCAGGTTGCCAAAAAAGTCTATATTGTACATATGTTTTAGGAATAACAAAAACTCTCAAGCAGTAGGCACGGACATCGATTCAAGTTATACATTTCTAGTTGTACGCCTTCTCCTCAATACACTTTCCCGTGGATTTTCCACTGTGTTCACATCTAGCTTCTGTAGGCCAGCTACAAAGTGCTGTGAATCGGACTGCCGTCCTTTGTGACTTCTTTATGAATCAGCTGATATAAGCTTTAATGTAAATAGATAAGTATTCTTACAGCCTGTTGTAACCTAACTTACAACATTGCAGACCAGAAATTCAACAGATGAAAATACAAATCAGCATGAAGGCATTAGACAATTAGAAATGAAAACTGATTGTTATAGAGTCCTACCTCTTTGTTAGGTCCCAGAGCAGGAGAGTCTGTCTCCAAACAAATGTTCTCCAAAGGAATTTGCCTAATTATCTTTTCACGCTGGTATTCAGAAAAACACAAACATATAGTCAATATGTCAATCATGTGGCTACTATGGGAAGCATGCAATCTATGCTATAAAGTTTGATATATTAAGTTACATTATGAAGTTAAATAAAAAAAGCTTAACAATGGATGGTCCTGCATTCAACATAAACCAATATACAGCAAAACAAATGTGCGCTTTTTTTTAGAGAACAGGCTTCAACAAAATCACAGCATAGAAAGTAGTGAGACTTGATGAGACTTCAAATGGCATAAGCTAGTGGAAGAAGAAGCTCCAGAACCATCTTACTCGAGACCCATCATCAACCACTTATTAGTGAAGACCTCACATGCTAAACAATGGGAAAAGCATAATTTGGAGTAAAACACACAACACACATAATTACAATTGACTCCACAGCCACAACATAAACATTCACCTTCATGCAAAGGTTTTTAAAGTAAATATTTACTAAAAGTTACAATTAGTGTGACCACCAATCTGGAAGGCCCTGCTGATACTTTGACAAGGCCAATGGTTATTCAGGGAGCTAAAGGTAACACAAAAAATTTGTTGGAATGAATGCTTGCAATAAGTCTAACCACTGGCAATTGCTCTGGTAGCATTCCAACCGATCATTATTTTTCTCACCATTCATTTTTGTATTTTGGTATTTTGACCTTTTGACAAAACCAGTATGTACACTTTACCTAAAATTACACTCTTTATAATGTTACAAGACATAGCCAATATGTGCGGAGAGAGGGGTAGGTGCCCGTGGGGGGATGGGTGCCTGTGGACCCATTTTTGTGAAAGACATCTCTTATCAAGTAGATGGTTAGATGCTTAGGTGTCTCTCTTGACTGCCTATCTCAGCAGTGGCCACCATTTCAACAGGGAGTGGCAAACTGTCTTATCCTGTCAAATTATAGCACTATCATGTGGAAACTAGGTGGCTGATGGATATTTTTTTCTCAAATGGCCTTTAAACACAAAAAAAGTGATTTGATTGTATTGTCACTCTAGCCTCCATATATCTGCTTCATTAGAAAGGATTCTGCTCCCCACAGATCAGAATATTGTGTCAACCTGAGGTGTGAATGGATGCACACGCTGTTTCATAGACCTCAAAATGGCAGGTGGATTTACCTTTTTACCAGAAAGGTAGTGGGATCTTTCTATTTCAGATTTTTGGAGATCGTGATTACCAGACACTAACATTTCTCTGGTTTGGCTCGTGGTCATCTCTCTCGAGAACCTGTAAACCATTTGCAACTGGCCTCTTGGATGTTCAGTGTTCTTGTTAATAGGATGGAGTTTTGATGTTGAGTTGAACTGAAGTCTACACGTTGGCTGTGTTTGGTATGTCTGCAGACACAATCCAAACCTCACCACACATAATACTGAGGCAGGGACAACAGCAGCCGTGGTGCCTGGAGTCAGCCCTGCTTCACCCTTCTATTAGTTTTGAACCTCTTTTTAGCTGTTGATCAAACACACACGTGCTCTGGTCCCAGAGTAGAGCAATGTTGCGGTCCTGAGACGTTCCGCCACTATGTGTATATTGTGTAGCTTCCTCCAGTATCACGGGGCGCACTAGATCTGGAGTGGATGAGAAATCTAAAAAAGGTAGATCGAGGTATTTGTTTGAAGCTTGTTCATTTGTGGGCAACATGGAGTGGCACAAACATTTAATCTACACCATCTACATTGCCTAGGCCAGCTCAGCACCGACCCTGCGAGGGGGTCAGGATGTCCTTGTCATCATCTCAGGTCTGCAATTCATTAAATATGAGATCAGCCTATGTAGCATGCAGTTCGCTAAACAAAAAATCAGTTACCAGAGCAACTATGCCATACAATATTTACCCTATCACTGCTAAACGAAGATTTGAGGAACCATCCAGCGACTTACTTGGTTGTTTCTTGTGACGGCTGGAGGAAACGAGAAGTAATAGCCAGCCTGTGCCCCCTCCAGTGCAGCAGAGAGTCTACCAGCAAAGTTATGAAGCAGCGCCTTCTGAACACCTGCAACGCAAACAGAAATGAAAAGCACCTCCTCAAACCTCCTAATAAGTCAAAACACCATCTTGAATTGACATCATCAAGTATAAAGTAAGATCTGGTTTGTACTTCTCTGCACACCTTTTCAAGTGTTTGACTGCACTCTACAAACCCATAATAATGCACATTTTGTACATATGCATTTACAATCCTATTCCTAATAAGAGAAACCTAATCTGACATAGTTTGCAACGTCTTTGGAAACACTGATCACTTGTCAAGTTCTCAAAAACTGTGCAGGAATAAACCACCTGTTTGTTACACATGTGTGAGAGTATATTTGGCGTTCTCTTTCTCATGGATACAAGAACATTTTTATTTGTGGGTCATGTGTTGTAGAAAATCCAGACAGAGTGAAATCAAGCAATCGTCTCAGCGTAGACTTGTTCCTGAAGGATAGCTAATGCATGCAGTTTGCATGCTCAGGGGGTAATGCAGGCCCCTGCAACCCCTGCGGCGCAGGTGGGATGGCCAATTCAGTCGAAGGCCGATGAATATCTCTAAGATATGGCAGAGGCCCCTCATGCTATTCCTGTGGGGGGGCGGGGGGCACCGTCATTTAGTCTTACGCCACTGTGCATGACTCGGAGCATAGCTGTGGCAGAGGACACTTGCTCCTTCCTGGGACATGACCAATGAGAGTAGGGGAAGATGGCAGGAGTATGTTACGGTGCTTTGAGGCAGCGGTGAGGACATTGGTGGTGAGTGGAAGGGGGAGATGAGGAGCGGAATCTTCGATGTGAGTGCGCCTTCAAGAACAAGATACACAGGCGCCCACAGCATGAGCTCATGAGCATAGCTTAAGAGCCTCAGGAGAGCCACCTTTTAGGTCTCTGTTGATGTCTTTGCATCGATTGGCGAAGTGGTCAGGAACTAGGAGCAGGGCACTGTGACTGTAGGACACAAATGGTGCAGGGAGGATTCCACTGGTCAAGACTTATACCTGAGAAGTACTGCAAAATGTGGCACCTCGAAGCTACAGATGGCGAACTCGTGTCTAGTGTAGACCCTCAACAGGATACATGAGTCACAGACCAAGAGGCTAAACACCAGGGCGCAAACCAACTGCATTTAGAAACTCAGGGAATCAGGGTCATAGTAATAAACCCACCTGCATTAGGATGTATCAAGATTAAATTCACAAATAGAACACATCAAAGGTGCTTTCACAATGACAAGCTGCTACACAAGAAGAGGATCCCTCACTGCAGTATCCTGGATCAAGAGTGATTATTTATTCATTGATTGGTTTATTTTTGCATTTATTTGTTTAGCATGGATCTGGTCCTGCAGCCTTATAGTGGTTTACAATTTAAAGAAAGTTGAACGTCTAGATTAATATTGCAAAAGTACATATATAAAAGGGCATTTTACAGAAACAAAACATAATTACAAATATTCAGTAAATACGAGATGACAACACAATACAAGAGTAGGTTTCTGAGTAAGTCCTAGTGAAACAATAACTCGTGAAGTACAGAAATAGGTGTTAAACTGTGATGTGAGAGTAAAACCACCTAGGAGTTCAACCAAAATAATTGCCATGGGGAAAAAGCTTAAACCCTGATATAAAAAGAGGAAGTATATGAAGATGTGGGAAACAAATAATATAGTTATCCTACTGAGGACACCGGTGATAGGACAGAAAGATCAATACAGAGGATAACAGTTTTATAAGTGGCTTTAAGATAGCGACTGATAAGAAAAAAGAGCTATCCTGAAGATTTTCTCCACAATCTTAGCTGGGAGTGGCAGCATGGCAATTGGACGATAATTGCTGGGGTTTGATGCGTCCAGGTTACATTTTTTTGTTATCAGTTAAAGGATTGATGCATCCTTCCATAGAGCAGGAAAAATGCCAGAGGTGAACATGTTATTGAATATTTCAGTGAGAATAGGACTCACCTCCTTCGCTGTATCTCTCAAAACTGCGGGGGGATAAGGGTCTAAAGGGGATCCAGATTTAATTTCCTTAATAGGTTTTTCCACTCCATCATTCGACTCCAGCATGAACGCATTCTTCCGTCTTCCTCCCAGGGGCTTAAATGACCCTACCCTGAACCCAGGGGTAGCCTTCACAAGCTAGAAATCATAATCCAGGGCAATAGTGGCATCAGTACTATTGCCCATGACTGTAGTCAGGTATGTTCTCTTCATGCTTTTAAGGGACTGTTTACAAAAAAATTCAGATAGATGTCCTCTGAAGCAATTACCCTCAAATGCGGGACTTATTTAAAGAGCTGCAATAGCTTAGAACTATTGATAGGTGAGACCCCATCCCGCATAACGAAAACTGGGAGTAAGAAGAAGTAAGGCTCTGTAGCTTAAGGTTTTGGAATTGTGAGGAGGAGATCCAGGTGCAAGTTTACCTTCTAGGCTCAATAAGACAACTATCAGAGAAGAGTTAGCAAAATCTGCGAAGTTGTGGACTGGGTCTCCTCCCTCTGAACCCGCAACAAGGACTATTTTCCTCATGTGAAAGCCGTATATGGATCTGCATAAATGTATGGAACTATTAACCGCAGCTGTAATTTAAATCAGTCTACAGAAGTTGTCCATTGACTGTAAAATATAGTTTCTTGATGACATTCATCCTCGGAGTCTCCTGAACACCTTGCCTTCCTGAACTTTGCAAGCACCAGCGATATCTCCCAATTTTTTTTATTTATCTGGGACACCTGTGGTGACATTTCAGCCACAATGATCAATGTGATCATGTGTGTGGTCATTGGTACTTGTGGCCAAGTATGGACATCACTGATTGTCCTACTGGTGAATCCACTAGTTGCCTCACTGTCTCCACTCCACTGGATATGAGGAAGACGAATGCCAGCATCTAAGCAGACAGTTCGCTCAGCTGCTTGTGCTGCTGCATCGATGCTGGCATATAAGACCCATCAGGAACCAGGAAATTGGCATCTAGAACAGTCAGACATAGAAAGCCATTTGTTGACTTTCTTCACCTGCGGACCGTTTGCATGTTCAAAGACAAGAGCTGTATCTGGGTCTGGAGCCTTAACACAGCAAAGCACCATGTCAATAGCAGACCAGAATATGCAGAGCCTGATACAGGTCAACATAGAGATAAACCCACAACCCGCATTACCAAATGAGCAGCAGACACAAGAAGCAAACAAGGTCACTCTAGAACATATAGACTATACGTGCAACAAAGGTAAACAACAGCAGCAGACATCGGACAGCAAGCAGAGTAGTTGATTGCTATTGAAACCCGGAAATCTGGTGAGAAACCATCATTTAATACACCTGATGTTGCAAACAGGAAAGTGAATCCGAAGGCAGGGTGTGGAGGGTTGGAACTTTTAATAATGGTGGTAAAATATACCTCAACAAAAGAACATAGTATCTAGGTTTTTGACCCAAAGACCAATCCTGATGAAGTCTAAGGACAAAGCTACTGGGAAATATATTACCAACTAATATTCTCTTACAACATCTGACCTACAAGCATTACTTAGCAGTGGCGGCCATCAAAAATGAAGTGGGGGTCCCGAAAAGCCAGAGCCCAGGGCACATGGAATAAGTTGTTGGGGGATGAAATCAGCAAGGCGCCAGACAATCAGGAAAGTGTTGAGCAATTCTTTTCAAATTCAGACAGATCAGCCGAAATCTTAGAAGTAATGAGGGCAGAAACTGGCCAGAGAGAGAGAGCCCTTCAAGAGGTTGAGAAATCTTTGGCCAGTTACACACATGAGAACATTTCACTCCCAGAAACCAAACAAGGAGGCAAAGATAGTAGTGAACAAGAAGCAGTCCTGAAATGTAATTACTCTGCGTCTGTATTCACATCTCTGTTGGTAAAAGAGATTTAGAGGCAGGCATTGTAGAGAAAGATGTCAATATTCCTGCATGCATAAATAGTAGTCAGCAAATAGAAGTTGAACCATCCCACTAAGAAAGGTACTCACAGGGAAGAAATATGGCATGGTTATACAGCTCTCACAAATCTGAAACTATAGATGTGAGCCTCTGCACGCAAAATATCAAAGTATTTGAAGCCATAATGACCAAACTGAAGTAGTTGGAAGCAAGGTTTGATGAAACAGAGACAGCATAAGCATCGCATGTGAGTACGGGAATCGATGGCAAAGAAACAACCTGAGAATCGCGGCATCTGAGGAAGGTGTAGAAGAATCAGATCTGAGAAAATTTATAGCTAAGCTGTTTCACCATGCGTTTCCTCAACTTACTGAATGAGGCTTCAACATAATACAAAGTGCTCATCGGTTTGACTTAGAGATTAATAAAAGGCAACAAAAGCAGTAAGTACATCACTTCATGGAACAACTCTGGTAAACCAAGAGCAATACACATCTACAGAGAGAATTTTCTTCTTCGCCAGCAGATCTTTCAAAAGGCGTGTCTTAATAACCCTATCAAAGTCACTGACTATTATGTTTTTCTTCAGTCTGATTTCCCTCATAATACCACTGAAAGGCACTTTAGATTAAGGTAAATGACCACACCTCTCCAAAATACTGATGCCAAGGTCTATCTTCAAGATCATGAAAGAACAACAGACATATCTTTGTACATGCAACATCAAGGGGCAGAAATCACTCAATTCATAGAAATTATGTCTTCTGTTTATCAAGGGCTCGCTAGCCAGTATACTTAACTCAGACCTTAAGGGCAGGGCCAACCAATGGGTTAAAAGCATAATTAATAGTTTTTTGCACTTGGCCTTTTGATTACAGGGAAAACTTAAGCAAGATTGGGTAGGAGAGGAGAAAGACTCCTGTCTGAGGTAATTGCGATGGCTGTTAATGCAACCAGGGTGCGGATGATTTTTTCCCTGAGAAGACATGGGGAAGGAAAATTGGGGAGGGTACGCAGCGATCTGATAGGTTGGGAGGTATGTGAAGGAGTATTGGCTGGGTGAAGTATCATCACTGGGTAAAAAGTAAGAAAAGGAGGAAAGCGACTAACAAATTCAACTGAAGGACACCAGAGTATTGTCTGTAGTGTACAGGGTCCAAAGGTTTTAGCTGATGTATCGATCGTAACCTTCACTGCACTAGTTATAAATAAGGGAAGGCTCTTTAGAGGGTTGATATAGGATAAACTAAGACCTCCATTTCTAAATCCTTGGGATTCCTATAGCCAGACTGACTGAAGAAAGTTACAAGTGATTGCCTATAGTGTTTACCATGATCCCCCCTTTTTTGGGGAGGCCTGTGTCCCTTGCCGGTATCATCTGGGCTCTATCTAGTGAGAATAAGCCAACAGATGGTGGGAGAAATGCCTTGTAATGATATTTTATATGCTGTAAAAACCCTTACATAGCAAAAAAGTGTGGTGCCATTCTTCAAGAAATCTGTACTCAATGTGGGCAGAGATACACGGTATTTAGTGTCCATATGTGGCGTTTGGCATGTACAGAAAAAGTCATCAACCATGAATGACTGTTTTACTATTGTGACTCAGAGCTGCAGAAGCTAAGAATGTTTGAACCCCATTCAAGGGACACCCTAATTGCAGCAGATGGACATAGCTTGAGTCCAGGCTGTGGATGCACAGACTTAGGCCCTGATTATGACCAAAGAACCACCGTAGTCATGGCAGTCTGTGAAACGCTGCACTGGATGTCCAACCACTGTATATTGAGTTCGGCAGTGGGATCGCCACAGGGCCGCTGCAACCAACAGCAATCCTTGACCCACGGCTTTGACGCAGCGGTGTAAGACAGTAATATGTGCCGTGGAGTTTCCTCACTGCCACAGTTTTCAGGGCGATTAGCCCGCCATGAAAAGTGTGACGTGAGGAAACTAAGGGGGCCTTACAGGGCCCCCTGCTGTCACTGGGCCAGGAGATGCATGGAGGGGGGCACATGGCGTGCCCCTCTGTCTGCATGCACCCCCAGTTTCTGCCCGGCATGGACTTCACAGTCAATGCCAGGCAGGAACTTGCTTTGGCACTCCCATTGCGGTGCCTTCTAACATGCACCCCCGTGGGACTGCCAAAACAGGACAACATTCTTAATCTGGCGGGAGGGCAGTCGGTAGTCAAGTTTGGCTGGTGCGGCGGCCCGCTCCCATACAACCAAACTTGTAAACAGGCCCTTAGTGGGCAAATGTGGTGAAAAAAGAAAAAAAATCACGATAAAAAAAAATAATAGCTGGAGAGAAACACTCATGCTCAAGACAAAATAGCAGACAATAAGAATCAAAATCACCTCAGAGTCTATAATGCTTGGCTAAATAAAATGAACAAAGAATGAAACGTGTGTGGGATGCTTAAGGGCTAGGTCAGAATACATATGTGATGCTCCCAGACACACAGCTGCATTTACGGGTACGCCCCTGACGGGTAAACATTTTGAGACTCAGTTGCCAATCTAACTGCATGGGAGCAGCATTTACCACTAATTCAGAACTTCGGCGAGCCAGATGACAGAAGCTAACTTTCACTTACTGGCACAAAGTAGAATTTAAACTGTGACCACACAACCTATAAAGACGTGGCTACATGCAATGAAATTTAATACAGCATTGAAAAATTATTTTGCATAACATATACTGTTAATTTGTAATATTACCGTGCTCTTTAAGGAAGGAAATGGTTTGTCTTCCAGCTGAACGGGAATGTACATTTCTGTAAAAAGAAACAGAAAGAATTGTAATTTGTTTTATAGTTTCATTTAGTGCACATCAGGCCTCAAACTGCACCAGAGCTTTGTGCAGGCATAGCTGATAACAACAGATGCATGACAAACAGAGGTACAAAAAGGCAGCCATTAAGCAGGAATTGCAGTCTTAAAACATCAAGCAACATATCAAGTAGCCATTATAGGAAGAATTTCTAACGGAAGAGGTAGCACTGATAACACCACTGCCACTGGGTATACTGTAGACTTGTTTTGCGGCGTGCTAATGGATGTTGGCCCAACCTGCAGACCTTTATGACACAGCCCACCCTTTTGCAGCTCCGGTAGTATACATTTAGTAGCAACACCGACCGCGACCTTGGGGAGGAGGGTAGTTAGGGCTTATAGGGAATTGTTCCTTTTTTTCGAATCTTTACATTATGGTTTTGTTTCCTTTTTTTTTTTCCATTGTAGGTATTTTATGTATAGTACTGCATTGCATGACTATCTCTCCCTGTGCTGTTTTTCACCGATGCACGCCTATTTCTTCTTGTAACTATATGATCATAATGATACTGGGGTTGAGCAACGTGTTATAATTTTTTTTAACTGCCAAGAGGAATACTATAACAAATGTTACATGCTATGTGCTGGATTGTATGTGCAAGAAACTCAATAAACTATGTTTAAAAAAAAAAAAAAAAGGTAGCACTGATGATAAATAACAATTTGTATGAATAAGGGCTTAGAACAAAATAAGCAAAGCATGTGGCAAGAGCATTAAAATAATTTTACCATCAAGCCCAGGAAATGATGACTAAAGAGTAGAACGTTCGAAGCCTTTTGGACAGCATTGAACAAAGGTGTGAGGCACAGTTCTGATGGAAGGAAGTTCAAAAACCCTTGCAGAACATCCCCAATTCACTAACTAGTTGCATGTACAAATTAAATAAAGTAGAGGCAAGACCGGAACTTTGACGAACATCAACGGGCATGGGTGCAGGGCGAGAGAGAGAACCTTGTAGTTCACTTGCTGGCAGCAAAGTTTGAATTACGAAGTGAATCGAGTTAGCACTTACTCCTCAAAGCCAATGCATGTTCTTTGGATGTCAATGAAAATCTCATGAAAAAAGGTATCAAAAACCATGAACAGAAATCGGAGACCCCTTATTGGACAATAAATATGGACGTCCTGAAGTTCGTGGTTAGCTTTCTTCATGGGAGGCTTATTACTTTATTTAGAGTGTAAGGGGTGGGATGCTCTGTCAATATTTGGAGGATATCACATCCACCTTATTACAAGATGGATAGTCCATAATGCACTTGCAATACACCTGCCATGTTTGTGATGGAATATCCCGCCCACCAGATTCTATATCAGACCCTTAATCCTGCCAATTTTTTGGGAGGCAAGATGGCGGCCGGGGCGTGGGCTGTGTAAGCAGCTCAGTCCCTCGCTCCGGGTCTCGGTGAAGAGGACCATTACTTGAGCTGATTTTGACCCACCTTACGGATTATGATGGTTTTGTAGCGTGGTGTATTGGAACAGTGACCTGCGTTGTTGAATTACTTTTCGCTGGCTGCAAACGCGGAAAACGCGGCGGAGGTACTGCAATTGGGAGCACCTGTGCTAACTCCCGGCAGAGACGGCAGAGACGTGACGGTGCTGCGGTACGTTGCGAGCATCTGTTCTGATTCTTAGCGGCTCGGCGTTACATTGCGCGGATGCTGGTCAGTTTTTTGCTTTCTCGTCATCGAGCCCCATTCTGGCGGCTGCCAGTTCTGCTGTTGGGACTTCAGTGCAGAGTTGTCCGTGGACGAGCCACGGCTCGAAAGAAAATGCCGCTGAAAACGTTACCGAAGGTCGCTACACGTAGTGGAAAAGCAAAGGAGCAGTCGGCGATAGTGGAAGCGACGGTGGAAGCCGGTGAAAACACCGCTGGAGGGCTGACTGAAGGAGGTGAGAACAGTCTACAAAATGTTTCTTCACCAAACATGAGAAAGGGGGGAGAACTCTCTGGAAAGATAACAGTGGCTCCACGTTTGATTAAACAAGGGACCCATACCCTGCCTGCGATGTTTGAGAGACAGATTAAAAAAAATACTGCACCTCAGCCGGGTGGTTCAGAACTAGTTTTTGATAAAGCTATTGCTGTGGACACACCTGGTGGAAGTGAACACTTGCCCCCTATCAGAATAGTTACTCCGAATGAAAATAGTATAAACTTGGATGCAACTATAAAACAGCACAATAAAGTTCCGTATGTTTCGAGTGCTAAGAGTGGCATTGTGGGAGAAGGAGTTTCTGATACTGTGCTAAAAGAGGTTTTGACTGGCAGTTTGGATAATCTCGTATCAGAGATAGACTTGCTGGCTTTAACGGAGGGGGCCTCCACACAAGAGCGGACGGGGTTGCAAGAAGCTGGTGTTAATTTCTATTCACTGTCAGATCCATCATCAGAGGAGAGCACTAATTTAAGTAAAGACTGGGCTGAATACAGCGAGGGCAGTAGCTCGGTGGAGATGCTAAGGATAAATCCAGCTTCGCCAAATGTCAGTGTTTCCACTGTCAGGAGACGGAAGAAAAGAGGGTCGCATCGTACTAAGTCTAAAACCGAAGAGCTGATTTCCGAGAGTGTAAAGGTAGTGCCAGGAGCAGAATCAGATTTCGCTGAAAATGTAAGACCCGAAGTTGAGAAGAATGGGAAGGACATGAATGCTCCTCCGGAGATCACCGTGGCCACAATTTACAATACAATGATGAGTCATAGAGCGGAAAGCAAAGCTGAAAATTCACAAACGCAGGCAACATGTTGCAAAGTAAAGAATGCCGTCCGACGTCCGATAAAAATCTGGTCCGATACAGCTGACAGAGTTACTGAAGCGGAGGTTAGAATATCTGTATTAGAAGATGATGCTGCTGCTCAAAAATTAGAGTTGGAGTCTATCAAAGCTCATCGTGATGATCTCTGCTATAAACTGTCAGACCTGGAGAATCAAGCACGCAGGAATAACCTGCGCTTTTTAGGTATTCCTGAGAAAAAGGAGGGGTCTGACATGCGGAAATTCGTAGCTGAACTACTATCTGAAGCTTTTCCTGAATTGACACTGTGGGACTGGTCAAGAGAAATCCAAAGAGAACACCGGTTTCCGTTTACTGTTAGGAAACCCCGGCAAGGGAAGGAAGAGCGTTCAAGGGCAATGTTAGTCTACTTTAATAATTTCTTAGCCAGAGAAGATATATATGCGTTGGCTAGGCCAGACAAAAAAGCGTTGGCTAAGGACTGCAGCTTCTTTGTTAGGCCAGATTTTTGTCAGGCTACAGTCTCTAAGCGCTGGCATCTGCGTCAGTTGATATCTGATTTTAAAAAAAAGGAGCCACAGTTTACTTGCAGAATCCGGCAAAGCTCAAAGTTATTATAAAAGGGCAAACAAGATTCTTCCTTTCAGAAATTAAGGCTAAAGAGTATTTGGAATCTTTGTAGGAAGGGGTAGGTTTAATGAGGTTAAACTAGGGTCTGTAGCTCGTCTGCTACTAATGCTATAGGGTGGGTTCCTTTTTAGGTCTCCTGGCGTTTAACAGCGCGTCAGCGCTGTGTCCGCCAGGAGATCTTTTGTCACTGACTGTGCTCCCCAGGAGACAGTACTGGCCGCGCGCATTTTGTCTCCGAGGAGGCGATTAGAGCTGGCCACGCGCACGCGAACGAGCGCTGTGGCCAGCTGCTGTCTCCTGGGAAGCTCCCACACGCATGCGCATTCACACAGACACAGACACACACACGAGCACCCATGCACGCACGCACGCACATACATACATACATACATACAGAGACACACACTCTCCCATGCATACACACACACACGAGTGCGCCGAGGCCCCCCCGCCCCCCCAGCCTTCACACTCTCCCATGCATACACACACACACGAGTGCGCCGAGGCCCCCCCGCCCCCCCAGCCTTTTGAAACTTACCTGGGCAATGTCGGGGACTCTTCTCTCAGCACGCGGCGCCCAACCTCCTGCTAGCGCGGCCCCGGGTCTCCACACCGCTCACAGGAGCCCCGGGCCGCGAGACGCATCGACTCCGCCTGCCTCCTCTTCCGGTCTGGACGTGGCCCCGCCCCCGTCACAGGCGACCGTGCCTGACTTCCGGGGCGGCCTCCGTGTATTCCGTCCTCCGTGTATTCCGTCCGTGGATTCTTTCCGTCTTCTGTTTTTCTTGTCGTTTGATCTGTAACTGATGCAAGGCAACCTGTATCAGGGTGATGTCCAACCAGCAAGGTCCAAAGATGATTTGCGCCGCATAGGCCCCAGCCCGTCACATTGAACGATGGTTTTAGCAGAGAGTCGGATTGTAATGGCATTGCGGTATCCAAGGTGCAATGTTGTGACTGTAATACACAGAGAAGTCTTGTGGGTTGCGGTAAGGAATGTAGAATTCCTCCATTAGTTGTAGCAGGTGAAAGAAGACATTTTGGTGAGAACACTATTTTAAGATGAAATTTAGAGGTTTCACGCATTTTGGATTGGTTCAGGAGGCCTTTTATTGATAGTGCGGAGCTGAACGGAAGGAACGTGAAGTTGATGGGCCTGGACCAGGATCTCCATTTGGACGCACTAAGGTGCAGTGTGTTTTGATGCTACTGCGTCTGACTGTGTGTTGGGCACACTCTGATTGGTTGCAGAACCCTTGATTTTTTGAGAAGTTTTAAGTATAACAGTGTTTATTTGGTGGTATTTTTTTAAATCTTTGATTACTTTTTCGCCGAATGGTGCTTGTGCAACTTTAGCAAGGAGTTATGGAGTATCAGGTTTGGTGCTTGCAAGCTTGATCTCATCTACTGGACTCAGGTTATGTACTAAACAGCAGCTCCTGCCAGGCACGTCCAAGGGTAATGGATGCATATTTTATCTTCCCAGTAGGAGGGCGCTGTAGCCTTAGAGTAACAAACAGTCAGAGAATGGCTGTAGATAATGAGGACTCTGCTCCCCAGCCTCCACTTGCACCGCCACCAGAGGTGCCAGTGCGTGATGTGGAAAGCAAGCGCTGGAAGTTCCTGGCTTGCTACCTCTGTTTCCATGGCTTCATGACGCAGCTGCGACCAGGAGAGAGCTTTATAACCCCGTATCTGCTGGGGACTGATAAAAATTTCACCAAAGAGGAGGTAAGAAAAGTTTGGAATTAGCCCACATTGTAGAACATTGAACCACTACAGCATTGCAGTTCACATAGACAATGCAATCCATTCTTTGTGTTGAGTCCAGAGGAAAGCGGAAACACAGATAAATGGATTTCTTTTAGAGAGATTACTATATTGTGACCGTCTGTTATACCTCACTTACAACCTGTGAGATCTTACACTGCCCTGAGCTCTGTTGTAAGCGGCCCTCTGCCCTAAGATTTACTGTGTGCAGAGTAGTGAGTAGTGAGTGCAGAGTAGTGAGTGCAGAGTAGTGAGTAGTGAGTAGTGAGTGCAGAGTAGTGAGTGCAGAGTAGTGAGTAGTGAGTGCAGAGTAGTGAGCAGTGAGTGCAGAGTAGTGAGTGCAGAGTAGTGAGTGCAGAGTAGTGAGCTGCCTCAAGTGAAGTACTCTGGTACCCAAGGATGACTAGCAAACAATATTATTCACAACGTTGCTTACTATTCAGCAACATTTGACAGTTTGCAAATCATCTTTATACAACAATTCAGAGTTTGATAACAAGTTAATGTAACACATTGTAATATACAATGCCAATAGCTCAAACTTTAAAGCTGGGAGACCTATTGCATTGTAAATGCTTGTTTCTTTTGTGATACTCATATATATATATTCTCTTCCCCGGGCCCGGGGAAGGGGGGGGTACGGCACTCCATAATTTGCAGGGACTGATTGTCCCTGGGCCTCATATGGTGGGTAGGGTGGGCTGGGTGGGGTGGGAGGGTTAATGGGGAGGGGTGTGGGGTCAAGGTGGTGGGTGTGGGGTGTAGGTGGTGAAAAATCAGCAGCAGATCAGACGTATTCTAAAGTGGTTCTTTGTGTTCAGAGGATGTCAAACCAGTGCAGGATGCTTAAAAGTTTTACAAGAGACTATGCTTTTTATTATGTATTGATGGTTCAGTGTGTATTTTTCTCCTTCGAAATTGGATAGAAAACTGAAGATTTGTACTACTCTGAATGTATGTGGCCTTAATGATCCCAAGAAAAGGCAGGTATTGGCTAGAATTGTACAGCTGTTACATATTGATTTATTATGTCTACAGGAAACGCATGCGGCTTGGGCTAACAGGGGACTTCTGCAAAACCTAGGGCTGGAGCTGGTAGTGTGTTCCAAACAAACTGGGGTTAAGAAAGTGGTGGCGATTCTTACAAAAAGTGGGTTGGGCATTTGTATAAAATCTGCTGCATATAAATGGGGCCGATGGGCAATCAGTGAATTCAAGATTAATCAATTCAGATTTACACTTTGTAACGTGTATGGTCCTAATTTGGACGATGCCGAACTTTTGAATTACTTGAATATAGAATTAGCTCAGTGGACGCAACCGGTGGTAATGTGTGGTGATTTTAATGTACATATTGACGCCCAGGTGAATATTGGAGCAAACAATGTATATACAGGTAGAACGAAGCAGGTATTCACATCATTAAGGGGTTTGATTTTAGAACATGGACTTAGTGATGTTTGGAATTTACTGCAGTCCAATGATCCAAGGTTTACTTTTTTTCTGCCCCTCACTCCAAATTTGTTCGATTGGATTATTTTTTTGTAGCATCCGCACTGCTTGTAAAAGCTAATATTGAGATACAGCCTAAATTGGTATTGGCTCATAATCCGGTAATACTAGAGCTTGTTCTAGGCCCCGAGGCTAAAGTAGGCAGTCAGTTCTGGTCTTTTGATAGAAAGTTACTAATGGATGAGGAGTACTGTCAATTTATGACTAATATTATTCAGGAGTTTTTTAAATTTAATAAAGGAACAGCTGAGCAGAAAGTAGTTTGGTATACCTTTAAGTCAGTCGTTAGAGGTGAAACTCTCAGCTTTGCTCATTTTAAACGTAAAAAGATATGGGCCAAACATAAAAATGATTTCGACCTGGTTATAATGGCAGAGCGGAAATTAGCAGAAATGATTAGCTTGGGCTCAGATTCTGTGGTAGCTCAAAGAGACCTTATTATTAAAAGGGCTAGTGCGTACGCCAATATTGCTGATCAAATAGTGGAAAAATATGTACAGCACAAGGAAGATACTTATGAACTCAGTGAAAGAACAGGTAGAATGTTGCCGAAAAGACTAAGGGAGAAGGCAGTCTACAACGATATTCATAAAATTATTGATCTAAACGGAGTAATGCAAGAAACTAAAGAGGGTGTTCTTGAAGCTTTTCAAGGATTCTATCAATCTTTATATAGCATCTCGGGGCCAGAATTGGACGTTGGCGAAGAGGGAGAATATCTGAAAGATTTGACATCCGATGTCCTGCTGGATACGTAAAAAATGATATTATCTGCTCCCTTGGTATGGGGTGAAGTTGAGTTGGCTTTATTAGGTTTAGCTTAGGGAAAGGCAACGGGCCCCGATAATATCCCACTTGAAATCTATCAAATCTTTAGGAACATACTGAAAAACGAATTACTAGAAGTTTGCCAACAAGCCTTTTTTGGTAATGCTCCCGATTCCTGGTCAAACGCAACGATCATGGTTTTTTAAAAGAAAAGGGAAAAAAGATACCAAAATGGGGTCCTGCAGGCCCATTTCGTTACTTAATTCAGACAGTAAGATATATTCGAAGCTTATCGCTAATAGGTTGGACGATCTCATACCAGGTTTGGTCTCACAAAGACAACATGGATTTATTCAACATAGAGATACTACTGACCACATTAAAAGGATCATTTCCATGCTGGACTGGTCGCAGGGTACCAACTCCCCTGTTGGCGTGGCCCTGTTGGATGCTGAAAAAGCATTTGACAGGGTCTCGTGGAGGTTTTTGTGGACAGTCCTAGCATGGAAGGGGTTCCCGGCAGAATTTGTTACGGCCATACAGACATTATACCTTCATCCATCGCTGTCATACGTATCTCGGGTAGGCTGTCAGGGAATATAGCGATAGCAAGGGGGACAAGACAAGGGTGTCCTTGTTCTCCCTTGTTATTCGCTCTCTATATTGAACCTTTTATCATTACGTTGGAGAATAATATGGCAATAAAACCTGTTGAGATAAATCATGGAGTATATAAAGTATTTGCGTATGCAGATGATATTGCTGTGGTTATGTTGGATGTTACTAATGTGTTACCTAGGATTGTCGAAGCA
The DNA here is from genome assembly GCF_964261635.1 of Lissotriton helveticus. NCBI lineage: Eukaryota > Metazoa > Chordata > Amphibia > Caudata > Salamandridae > Lissotriton > Lissotriton helveticus. The sequence continues at coordinate 1,840,538,896 of NC_136067.1, read as the reverse complement.
GCCGAGGTTTTTGGGCGGTTCTCGGGCTATAAATTAAATGTCTCTAAGACTCAACTGATTCATTCGGTGGCTGGTCGCCCAGTTGATATTAATTTTGAAACTGAGGCAACCTATTTAAGTATCAAAATATCATCTAAAGTTGAGGACATTATCCTTTTGAACTTGGACCCAATTATTGCTTCTTCTAATAAGACACTAGAAAGGATTAATAACTTACATTTATCTCTTTAAGGGTGCAGTAATGTTTTAAAAAAGCTTATTTTTCCCAAATTTTTGTATATATTTCGGGCTATTCCCTTACTGATCTCTGCCTCCTTTTTTTCCCCGCATTGAGAGAATGTGCTCGAGGTTTTTGTGGAGCTATCGTCGCTCTAGGAGAGCTCTCAAATGGTGTATGCTACCTAGAGAAAGAGGAGGCTGGGGTGTTCCCAATTTTCGGCTATATCACTGGATCGCTATTCTGCAAAATATGGGGATGTTAATTTTGCAGGATGATCCTACGGAAGACTTTGTTGCCCCTTCTATTTATGAGATGCTACTGGGTGAAGAGGCGAGGCAATGCTTAAACCGTATAATTGAGCCCAGTTATTATAAGAAAATAACATTCAAAGTCGTCATTGCCGCTTTTGAAATATGGAGAAACACAAAAAAGAAATTGGGCATAGGCTGTAATCTGAATTTTGATACCCCACTTAAGAATTGTCCTTTACTTCCAGAGATATTCAGTGACCAGTTTATGGCTAGGAGGATTAGTGCTGGAATTTGTAAAATTGGAGATTTGTTCCAGGGTAAGCAGCTAGTTTCTTTCGATTTTTTGCAGAAGAAATACAAGCTAGCTCGAATCGATTTTTTTAAATATCTTCAAAAGCGTAGTTTTTTAGAGCAGAAAATAACTCAAAACCTGATTACACTCAAAAAAGTAGAAATTATGGAAGCAATCAAATTAAGATCTAAAATGGGCCCTTTATATCAGTTGTGTATGGAAAAGAGAGGATGATCCGGAGGTTTGGGAGGTAAAATGGCAAAATAAACTGGGGGTTGAGCGAGTTAACCTTGAGAGAAGTATTGAGTTGGCCACCAACGTCTTATTTAATGGCCCCTTAAAAAGCCAACACTTAGGGGTCGATTCCGATCCGGTAAAAAGCTCTCCGAATCGTCGTTCAAAGCGTTTTTTCCCGTACGAATCGTACCTGTAAACGTCCCATACGTACGTCGAAGTACGATTCGTACCAGGAGCCGTACTCTGTACGAGTCGTACAAAACACCGTACGACTCTAATCTCTGCACGATTCTCCCTCAGAACCCGCTGTATGCAACATCTGTACGGTTCGCGGCTGGTTTTTACGACGCAGCAAGTACGATACGTGTCGGGTACGCACCGTACGACCCTTTTTCTACGGGAGCTGAAAACAGCCGTAAAAGCTGAGTTCGCGCCGAAACAGGTACGGAACGGCCCGCCCGGGTACGGTGCATACCCCCCATGATCGCAGGGGTACGCACCGTACCCCTGCGATCATGGGGTGTACGAGCCGTACCCCCATTGTACGATCGGTGTACGAGCCGTACCCCCATTGTATGATTTGTGTACGGCTCGTACACCGATCGTACATGGGGTACGGCTCGTACACCGATCGTACAATGGGGGTACAGCTCGTACACCGATCGAACAATGGGGGTACGGCTCGTACACCGATGGGGTACGGCTCGTACACCAATCGTACAATGGGGGTACGGCTCGTACACCAATCGTACAATGGGGGTACGGCTCGTACACCCCATGATCGCAGGGATACGGTGCGTACCACTGCGATTTTGGGGGGTACGGACCGTACCGCGTGTATGTGTTTGTGTGCTTTTCCGTACGACTCGCCCTTACCTGACGTGGACCGTACGAATCGCGTCCTCATACCCCGGTCTGGATTATACTTGTCGGGTCGTACGGCATGTGTACGAGTCGTACGGTATGTGTACGAGTCGTACGGTTCACGGTTTCAGCCTTGCAATACGTACGGATCGCGACGATTCGGACCGATTCACGGAATACGGATCGTACTTCGCGACTCGGACGGACGGGTACGATTCGTACGGAGAGGGCTTCGGATACAAATCGTACAGACGGTTTTTTTCCTGAATCGGAATCGACCCCTTTATGTCTATTTTTGAGTTATATTATACGCCTGGAAAACTTGCTAAATGGACCCCAACAAGGGGGAATAAGTGTAATCGTTGTGGGTTATCTGCTGCGGATGCATCTCATATGTTTTTTTTCTGTCCCAAACTTTCTCAATTTATTAAGGATGTAGAGTTTTTTTTGATACATAGTTTGGGTATTCGACAGCAACTGTCGGCAGAGTTGGTGATCTTTGGTTTTCAAGAAAGCTCGGCCAGTGCTCAGTCGGAGGCTGAAGAAGGGTTTATTTTTATTTGTATGTCTGTTTTTCGCCTGTGTATTACGTCCCAATGGCTTGATGCCGAACCACCAACCTTTATCAACTGGCAATCTAGATTATTGTTTATATATCATCTTGAGACCTCTCTGTACTAAGCGAAGGGTGTGAGAAGGAAAATTCGGGGGTTGAAACTGTGGTCTCCTATTGCTAATTGGATATGAATTTACGACGTATTGGCATGATGAAATGATTTAAAAATTCTCTTTCTTCTTTTTTTTATATCTGTATTAGAACCTTATCTGTTGATAGTCAAAAATTGAATGATGTATTTGGATTGCCTATAGTCTATTGTTTGTGATCTGTCTGCTTCCGGATATAAATTTCAAATAAAAAAAATTATAAAAAATCCTGCCAATTTTTAAACATTCATGAGATTCACTCAGGGATAAAACGTACTTACATTTTATTTTTTCTGCGGGGTCAATGTAGTTGGAGTATCAGAATTGGCTAAGTGGAAATGTTTCAGCTGAGTATCTGGATGGGGTTAGGCTTGTAATGGTATGGGTACGTTTTTGGGGGAGCTTTGTCCGAGGCATGTCAGCTAGAGGCAGATTTCTTGTGAACTGGCAAGGGATGAACGGCGATAGGTGTACAAGTACATGTGACATATTTATCTTGATATATATTCAACTTTAGTCGCAGAGAATTCAGTGAATTCATCACCTGTTGCAGCTGTGTCTGCTTAAGAGTCTATGTGAGTGGGATGTATAGCCTGCGTGACAGCATCTGTCTTTACTAAATTATTCACTAAAAAAATAATACATTGGAAACACAAACGTTATAATTGAATAGCTTAAATGTTGTGCAGAACTACCAAATTATTTGCAGAGCTACATGCCAAATCAACAAAAACCAAGCTTTAATTATGATACATGGCTTCAAAGAGATTTTCAGGCATTGCACCCCCTCTTTCCTGCTAGTCAAGGGAACATTCTGGAGCTAGATTGTGATTTTTGTTCGGCATGTTATGAGAAACTATACATATGTAGGTAGTTATTGCCATAGAGCACATTGTAAACTTTTGAATGAATTTGTGACATGAGTCAGTGGTCGCAGGTCAGTGCTAAAATGCTGTTAGCTCTTTCCAGCACATGAAAAATAAATCAAGGGTGCACTGGGAAGGAAGAGGTGTGGCGCAGAGGCCAGGGTGGCTGACTCCGGAACCCGGGTGCTCACGGTTCGATCGCCGGGGGCAGATCAGCCCAGCACCACGTGACTCTGGGCAATAGCTCACTAAATCTTCCCGATGGCCCCCAGCGCCTTGACACTCTCGGGTAATTGTTCATGCTTTACAAATACTGAACATTTACTAAAAAAAAGAAATTATGTGCAAGTCATCATGGAACACATCTAAAAGGAGATGTATTCTCTGACAGCCTTCCATGTTTATGCTACATTCTTACCCACCATGAATCTGGAATGCTGACGCTTACTTACCACAAACTCTTTTCAAAGGGGGCAGCATATGGACAGGTGGGTTCGGAGTGTTAGCCAGATAGTTTTACAATACATACCGGCACAGCAATGGAACAAGTTTGTTGGAATATGTAAGGCAAGATATGGAGGCTTTCGATTTCCTCTTCAATTGGTTTTGTGATCTTACATGGGGTTTCCACGCAAGTCACTGATTGACAAATTAACATATTATTGCAGAATTGTGAGTTCTTGTCCATAAATATTATTTATCTCAAGGTCAATAAATAGAAAAAAAATGTGCCCTGGACAAATCCTTTCCAACCCACTAGAAATCTTGTATACAGCATAGTAACCTTGCCCTTAGGTACACTCTCCCTTCAACATCCACTTTCTTGGAGTTAATAAAAGTAATTCATTTTAGGGTTCAAGAAATATTGAAGTAATGCATATAGAGCCCATATATTAACCTAAATACTTATTTCACCAGTGCAAGCTAAACCGCTTAATGTTTTGACTGAATGTGTTACGCTGAATCATTTAAAATACATACATGCAAGCAAAAGGTCACTTCCAGAACCTGGAAGACTTCCATCCACCTCTTCTAATTCCATAAAACTGTGTTTGTGACTCTATAAGGTCTCACACACAGGATTAGGTTGGTCGTGCGTCTAACATGGAAGGCTGTGAGTGAAGCCTACCCAATATTTCCAATTCTTGCTGATTCAGTCCATCCACAGAAACTGAAAAGGCAAGAGGTGGAATATACATGACATGGTTGAACCCAAGGAGTTCACTACTTTTTCACCACTTAATAATAAAGACAAGTTGCTTCGTAAAGCTCCCACTTACACAGGTAGATCAAATCTTTGGGCAATATTGAGCTGCATCTTAAACACCTTCTGCTGTTCTTCACGCTGTTGCGGTGTGGATGCAAGCCACGGTGTGAAGTCCAACCCAATCTGCAAGGACAAATGTTCAAATATGAACATCTATAAAAACAATACATAGCGTTTAAGATACATTGAGAATCTTATTGTCATCGGTCAGTGATCACCAATGACGCTTCTTCTGTTTAATATATTCATAAGACCGTCCAAGATAGTCTTTATGCATTATACTGCTGACTTTTACCCATCGGGATAATGCATCAAAGGGAAGTCACCAATGGACAACTGAAAACCTGAGTGTTGTAAAACAAGATAAACAAATGTTAATAGCAGAACACTAAATATAGGAAAGACCAACTGGAATTCTGGTTGAAAACCATTGATAAGTTACCGACTGCCAAGATGCAGTCATTTACAAAAGGGTAAAGGGCCCTCATGGACCCCCTTGCTTTTGGGAATTTGGGTGGCAGCTTTATGGAGAGAAGGCATGGTCCAGGACACCACTGCTGCTATCACTGAAGTTTTGCAACTGGAAACCCTTTTCTTAAAAAGCAGCTCTGGTTCATTTATGAATATTAGTTAGGCCGGTCCTTCTGTGACATGCTGTGATTCGGTATTTTGTGAATCAACAAATTTGTTCATAGGTTGGTTCACAAAATCAGGTTACATTTGCAAAAAGTTGGTCCGTAATTCACAACAAATCTTAGTACATCTGACCCTTGGACTTTATAACCAAACAGTGAGTGACATTCACATAAAAACATTAAGCAAGTGCGGGCTCTTTACCTCTCCGATGGCCACCAGCTTATCTTTATACTTCTCAAACACTGGGATGGCTGGCTCCAAATCCTGCAAGAGATAGTGTGTGTTACTTGACTACCAGGAATCCAGAGGAGGGCAGGTCTCTGCTGAATACACATCACATTCTGTCAAGTGGTGTCATCATTAAAGTAAATTAAATTGTCTGTAACATTTCGGGTTAAAACAATTTCAAATAGGACAACTTCAGTATCTAGTTAAGAGAAACAGAGAAACACACGTCTCCAAGCTTGCTTCTCCTATACAATAGAATAAATCAAACTGAATTCATGGATAATATAATGAGCTTGTTTTTTTCTAATATTCAGTACATATTTGTTAAGAGGCACATCACCTTTCATTGAAGTTTTATATACTTGTTCACATAAGAGATGATTATATATCTCAAGTCTCTAACAATTTCAGTATCAATATATGCAAATGAATATCAAAGCTCTGTTCCTTTAAAGGGGCCCTCCAATGTAGAGAAATAAACTGTACAGAATCAGTTTTGCGGGTTCAAAAACACAATCTGCGCTCCATTTCAGAAGCACGTTTTCAAGAAGTCACTTCTGCTTATAAAACAGAGAAGAAATACACATGCTTACAAATATAAAAGCTTAAAAAAACAGACATACATACATCACATGTTGATTGTCGGTCACGTTTAAGTCCAATTCAGAGTCGGGTGGTGCAGTACCAAGGTTGTTCCTAGTAGACTTGCGCTTGAGAAATAAGGCTGATGGCTAAATGTAATTTATAAGCTAATTGTAGTGTTGGCACTTCTGGTACGCGCACTCTTTGAAGCAATATTCATAAGTAAAGAGGAAGAGTAAGCCCGACTATGACTGGTCATGAGAAAGCGCGGGCTGTTCCTTGTTTCCACCTGTGTCTTTCACCTGGCCATGCTGTAAATGTGTATCAGACAGTTCAAACTTGTTTGCTGGAGTAAAGCATGTGCTGAGGTCCTGAGCTTTGCCATCTGTGGTGTATATCAGACTGGCGACGAGGCGGGTTTTGAACCATCCCTGGTGGTTGGCGTCCTTGCGTGTGGTGAATCCTGCATCAGTCCTGCTTGCTGTCCAGCTGGTCGTTCCCCTGCGATGTTTCCTCTCATGATGATGGCCGAGTGAAGGTGCTACTCAGGAAGAAATTGGAGCCTCTGGTCAGCAGTGCTGGTAGCAAGGGAGTAACCAGAAAACTAAATACTCCCCACTTAGAGCTATATGGCACTCCTTCCTGGCTTAGTTCCTGACAATCCTTTTCATCCTTTCCTCATTAATCCATCTGTCATTATTTCTTCTCATATTTTTTACTATTTTCCTGCTTTCTTTCCTTCCCATTTTTGTCTTTATTCCTTCTTTCTGTTCAGTTCTTTCTTTCTTTCCATCCTGCTTTCTTTTTCTCATTTCCATTTATTTATTTCTAAAGTTTTATATATCGCAAACATGACCCTAGAGAGGTCATCGGAGCGATTTATACTAACAAAAGAATGCATCTCTTTTCTTCTTTTCATTCTTCTTTTGTTCCTTCGTTCCATCATGCTTTCCTTTCTTTCTATCTTCCCATTTGAATGTTATTTTTCCTTGTTTGCATCCTTGCACTCGGATTGCCACTCAGTTTTTTTAATTTGCCATTTGAATAATTTCTGGTTGCCATTCTGTTTGGCTTCTTTGCCTTCCCCATCCCCGTGCCCGACCAAGCATGTATGACATTGCATCTTACTCTTTTGAAGTGTCTATTAGCTTATGCACATGTCTTGTGACCTTCCAGTCTCTAGGCCTTGGTCGTTAGTACCGACGCAGCTGCAGATAATACGCTACTGTTGGATGCTCCCTCCAATTGAACGTCAAGGATTCCAGACATCGAAGAGTCCACGGTTTAGGGACCTTTTTGACATCAATGGATCAGAGTCAAGATTTTCATTTAATCAGAGTGAAGGATGATGAGTGAGTGCAAGAGAAGCCTTCAGATGTGCTGCATGGCACACAGCAGTCAGAGCTTGATATTTGAACTCCAAGAAATTGATACTGACACATACTGAAGGTTGGAAAATAGATCAGATGGGTAAATGTTTTTGGAACAAGCCAATAATAGCGGTCCGTCTTCCATTCTGTACTTCATAACCTTGAAGAAATCACTGAGCCACTTGTCACCTATTTGGAACTATACATGAAAACATCAAATGCAGCTGTCAAATCATTCCTGGTTGTAAATCATCATGTCAAACAGCACTGTGTACAGGAAAAGCTGGAAAGCATTGTTTGTGGTGGGGGTGAGACCCACTCGCCCTTTCAGCACCCAGAAACACACAATTCACCGCTCAAGGTGCAGTGACAGTGGTGCCACATCACAGAAGTACATACAGCTGATCTTACATCTGTCATGAGAGGACTTCAATGCAGTTTGATTTCAGCACATGGAATCCGGTCCAACACCATGTGTCACAGATGCGGTCCACCAGATCACTTCCATAAAGCGTTCAAATACAAAAATACGTCAATGTCAAAAGCTGAAAGAATCCTCTTCTCATTCGTTGTGCCGCAGTTCTGAATTAAAAGATCAAGGCACCAAAAAAAGTTACAGAAGAATTTCATTTGCAGCTGAAAAGGTCCTTCTGATTAATATCCATTAATATCCATCCAGGCAGGATGCTGAGATGCCAAGGAGGGAAGTGTTTTCCATCAGATACACTGCTCCGATTGAAGACATTGATAACAGTAAACTGATTATCATGACTGTCATGTTTTGGGCAAGAAGATCCCCTTCCTTGAGTTACAGGAGCCACCTAAATGACTGATCTTGAGTTTTCAGGTCTAGTGAAGACACGCAAATGCAACCATGCAGTCATCCAATGTGAGGATTTCTGTGGTTCTTGCACAGCACTACCCTTCATGGTCCTCGCTGTCTCTCTGCAGCCTCAGACACCAGGAGAGGCAACGTCCTAGCAATCCCTAGGGGCTATGTCTGCATCCTCCCTTTAGCTCTTTTTTGTTAGCCTTGAGCTGCAGCCTCCAATGTAGAAAGGCTCCATTGACAAGGCATTCTCACTGAAGAACATTTATCACCTTTAGGCTGTTGCAGTTAGTTATGTTGCATGTTCTTCTGATGTTTAGGCCACCTAAAATCCCACAAGAACTGCGCTCCCATGAAGCTATTTTTTCAGGGCTTTCTCTCTGTAGATGAGAACTCAAAAGCTTAAGTTAAAGAGGTGGATTCTGCTAATTCAAGCAAGATAAATAATAGTGTAGAAGTCATGTACATCTGAACCACAGCCAGGCCTCTGTCAGAGCACCACAAGCCTCTCTGTGTGATCTTTATTATGATGTATTTTGTAAAGACTTACCATACACACTTAGAAAGGGTTAAAAATGCTGAGCAATAACAATGGAGGCATTTACTGGTAAAAAGGTAGTAAACAATACATGTCAGGCATACATTTGGTCCCATTCATTTGTGTGAATTTAGGAACTCGTACAATAAACGATATTTAGAATTACTCATATTGCAGAAGAGAATTGAGCATCATCAGATGCAAGAAAAGAAAGATAAACCAGGAGAATGAATAACGAAGATCTTAAATAAAATTGATGTTACAAACCGACAAAGTAACGCTACGGGAGCCATCTGCGTCGCTCTGTATGGGGTGAATCCCGAAACATGGCAAAACGAAGCTTGGATATCTTCAAACAAAAGAAAAAGTGTTTTAATAATAAAGGAAATAATAGTGATAATGCCTCTTACGGTCAACTCTACGTCATGCCTGCAGTTTCCGCCATATCCCCTTTACCACTCTCCCCTGCCAAAGCAACTCACTATTCCCACTCAACAGTAGAAATAAAGAGGTTCTAAAGTTGAGGGACCATCTCTGAAATCCTATAAGAGTGATCATTAGGGAAAGATCAAGTGATCCAGCCTCTCTGTAAGCAGCCCAGAAAGTCTACTTTTCAGACATGTATATAACACATCCGCTGACCTAATTGCAACTCAGAATTCATGGGAGGCCTAGGTTTTTGGAAGATCCTCCCCACATAACAGCATACATTAAACCTGAACAGCTGTTTATTTTCACTCTAGAGTGAAAATCTGTGCACAAGTGACTTCCATTACTTTTACTGGTTACCGCACTGGAGTCCAAGCAGCTATTGCTTAACTTGTTGGCTTAGCATGGTATGTCTATTTTGATTCCAGGTGCTTACAGAGTGGAGATCTAGCCAAAGAAATACTTTAACAAACTAGGGGTAAAGCAAGAGTATGGGAGATCACAGAACAGTAGACAGTACCCAGCAGGGGAACCAAGTCATTGCAGAGGAGGGTGAAGGGCAGGGTCAACCATTCAGAAGGTGTGATGAGAGAAGTCAGTTCTGTGCATGGACTGCAGTTTAGGCGTGAGCCGGAAACTCGTCAGCAAGGAAGTTCCAAGTTCTTTGAGCAAAGCACATAAAGGATTGTTACACAGTATTGCATTGCCCAATTTTCTGATCTCAGGTGAGACGTGCCTTATTTCTAGCACACTGTATGGTGTAGTATCAGACTATCACCTAAATTAAGGGGCTGATTCAGAAAAGCATTTATGAGTACGGGAACTAGTACTACTGAAATATTCTTTTACTTACTCTTATAGACCTTTGTGCACTGGCCCTGATACGTCCAACTCCCTATCAGTAAATGTGCAAAGCTGACATTAAATAAGACCTCACTGATATTATTACATTTTTCAATATTACAAGTACAGTTCACCTAGTGAGTCTTATAGAATTCGACTGATCACAAATCTATAAAATATAAGTAACAGCTTCTCATTCTATGTAGCACAGACAATTTAAAAGATCTACTAGATGGATTCTGTACATACCAAGTGCCAGTAACTGAAAATATATGAAGTTGTTCTAGGCAAAATGGTAGAGAGAATCTTCGACTTTCAGGCTCAGGTATCTGCCTTACATTACTGTAGCCACAAAAAGAAAACTGCAAATAGAACAATTGATGGACAGAATGCAGAGCAATGTCATACTTTCACCCCAGTACAGAAATCTGGGCCTAAGTGCGCCAGGTATGCCCAGATGTGGGTCCTGGGCTCACTGTGCCACTAGAGTCAAGCTATCCTGGCTGATGAGGGGTGAAACCCCGAAACCGGTCCTAGGATGCATGTTTCCGGTCCAGGGTGGACCTGGCTTCTCAGTTCGGGCTGGACTGTTCCCATGAGGCACAGGGTCAAGACTGATTTGCATATGGCCAGGTCTAAACTGGGGTGGCATGGTGAGCAAAAGAATGATGGATTTAACTCAGATCTCTTGAATGGGGGTGAATGTTTTGATTTGTTCTGCATTCCGTCCATCAATTTTGTGTCTTTCACAAAAACAAAACCTCATACATAAGGGGTAAGAAGCTTTGATATCTAAGTACTCAGTACCTGATTAGAGACAGAATCTTATAACTGTTTCCAAGTGTATTGAATTCTTGATATCATAGATTGGATGTGACTTCCTCAAGTAATAAAAGCTTGACAATTATTCAATGAACCTACCTTTGCCTGATGACACACGATGTCTCGAAAACATATACTGTATCACAGGGTAATTATGAGAATTAAAATTCCTTGTAATCAAACTATTTAGAAGAAGCTTCCAAGTATTTTGTGGTAAAGTAACAATTCCTTTCATTTTCCACAGTAAATACTTTTTCAGTTTAAGATATTTTTTAATTGGTGTGCATGCCTGGAGGCAGTGATGGAGGAAGCCGAAAGATCAAGTAAAATCTGTGTACCAACCGTGTAAGGTGAAAGACACAGAGTTCTGATTCACACATATGGAAATTCAAACGATACATTTAGAGTGGAAAAAATTCAAGTTGAGAAATGTAGGATGTAAAAGATTTCCTACGGCTTCGAATATGACAAAAGAGCTATACGCTCCATTGTAAATCATTTCAAGTTTACTTGGCATCCAAGAAATTATCTGACATTGTAAGACAACATATGACCTGTCTTGTTCAGTTCTGTTTCAGTAAATGTTTATATGATAACCTTTATAGAAAAGCACACTATGTGTATCATCAGGGCATGAACTTCGAAAATAATATTGCCTGCAACAAAGTCACTCTCTGTCTATTCCATAGAAATGTAGATCTTACAGACTTATTGGTTTAAGGCTCAGGACAACCAGAACTGGAAAATCCCAGAGTGTGCAGTCCCTGATAGAAAAATCTCTGTCGTAATGCCATTAAGGCACGGCTAGATGCCTCATATCAAGCTCTACACCAAAGGTGCGGTCAGCTGATTCTGAATGAGGAAGTATTTAGATGTTATCCAGGTTCTCCAAAAAACTAATCCGTCTTATCCAATGAACAATTCCATAGGAATTTTAAATAAACTTTGTTGGACACCCACTTAACTCAAACTCTAAAATATTTTCACCACACAAAGTTAAGAAAAATAAAATCCAGGGCGACTTACAGCTCTTCTAACCCCATAGCGTTATCATATGTCGCTTCCCTGTACCTATCACAACCAGGACACACTTTTTTAACATTCTACTGCCCCAAAGGTCCTTAATTCCCCATATGTACTAATGTTTCCACAATTAGTGACATGTCTAAGAAAACTTCAAAACCCAGTTGTGCCCAGACTCTATGGTAACCAATCCATGAAGAACATACCTCTGCGACAGGCCAATGATCCTCTCAAACTCATTTATATTTTCTGTAACTGAAACCAAAGCTATTACTCCAGCCTAGAAAAAGGAAAACAAATGTAATGTTACATTTGAATAGACTATCCTGACATTGGTTTACATTGTAAATTCAACTAAATTATTGAATTAAATGTGTCAGTTTGGACAAGAACCAGGATAAATGCTACACTGAATTTCCCATGCAATATCATGAAATGTTAATGGTGATTTGGCCAAGGCATGCAATGGCCATTCAGGAACAGAAAAAATAGACTGTTTTCAAACACTTTTTAACTATGAAATTCCAGGTTTCCTCTTCGATATGCAAGGTCATCCATTCAGCAGCAGAGGGAAAAATACAATATTCTTTGGCATACATGAGTCCAAAACAAACTACATGAAAATAATATGCTTAGGTTTCTATAAAAGAAAACACTGCGTACATCACAAAAAGTACAAAACTCTGAAGCAATATTGAAAACCAAGTAGGGAACGCCACTTTTATGAGTCAGTCGTTTTACACAGCCTTCCAAGGACATAAACCTCATAACTACAGTCCAAATTCTAAATATATCCCAGCCACCAACCCTGTCTACTGATAGGCTCAATAGCCATCTCTGTTAGGAGGGACAGGGGCGCCTCTCCTTTTTAGATGCCCAACAACTGATGAAACCATATCACATTCTGGAAAAAGTCACACTTTCCTTAACAAAAAAACATACACCATAATAAAAAAACATACACCATTGTTAGAAACTACCTTATTATTGTAGGAAAATTAATTTTGAAACTATGTGAAAGAGGCCTTAAAAGCAGTCATTATTTGGGAATTCAAATCTGCCCCCCTGGCAAAGGAGGGAAGCTGTGTCCGAAATGGGCTACACAAGGTCATATACACTAGTTTCTTGGTCCCACTTATGCTCCGAGTCTGATCCATGCTTCAAAAAGATCCAAGTGGCAAAAATCTTGAAATCAAAGCCATCAAAAATGCTTCATCGTCAGGACAGTGTCTTCTTTTCCAATGCACACACTTTAACTTCTCACTTTTGGATGTCGAAATCTATCAGTGGAATAGCAAATTCCTGCTTTGGGATTTAGTTTTTGAACAAAAAAAACTGTGTAAAAGTTAGTGGGGCGGCCATCCTGTTTGAGACAGCCGTTCATCAAACTTTTCTAACTTTGACAGGAACCGCTGTCACAGCAATTCCTGCCAATGTTAAGAGATGTCTACTGGCGGGTGGACATCTTTCAGTTTGGGGGACAGGATGTCCGTCAGCAGGAAGGAGTAATTTACTCCATCGCCGTGGCAGACATTACTTGGTCCTCCAAAGTCAATATCAAGCCGTAAATCTAAACTTCCAATGTATGCTTACCATGACGATATAGTGATAGTACATATATTGGAGTTTTCATATGTGCATGACTAGGTTTCTGTATTCGGTATTTTGATAAACAACTGTTGGGCAGACTATGTAAAACTGTGTGGAAGTGTCAAAAGGACCCGTTAGCATGGTCAACACATGCATATTGGAGAGATATGTTAAGTGGAGGGTACACCATGAACCTGTGTTTCACTTGTGGTCCTTCATGCAGGTTACCTAAAAATATTTAGCGAAGTGACATGAATAGCACACATGCTACTCACCAACAGAATTTATGGGAATGTTGTATGCTGTTGTTATAAAGAACTCCCCAAATTACAGACACATTCCAAGGGCCTCCCGCACCCATCTCCTCCTAGAATGACCCAGTCTGATTCTAGGCACATAGTAAGCCTCACTGAAGGTTCCATACCCCAGTAGTTCCAGAGCGCTCAGGTTTTGAACATTCTTAGAAGTGTGAGCTAATTAACATATTTGATAACTTCACAAGAAGTGATGTCACACAAACTTTGACATCATTGACAACATAAACAAATAACTGATTAAATGATAAAACAATCAAAGTTAATAGAATAACACTATAACCTCACTGGAGCAGACGGAAACTGTTGCAGATCACCACTCTGATGTGTCCAAAGTGATTCCTTCCATCAAATGAATAAGCCTGGGGGAAGACTCTAGACTCCCAAAGAAGTGAAGTTTCTTCCTGGATCTTTTGCATCCCCAAGGAACTAGTTAGCACAAAACAGAGCTCTGAACTGAGGTGAATTTAGCGATCAGGTTCAGGTCCTTCTTAGAGAGCTCAGAACAACCTCCAAATGTGTGAGTCTCACTCACAATGAGTGAGACTTGAAATATATGTTGTTCGTCATAATGTTCGGACTGACTCGTCAGAGAGCTGAGAGAGCTGAGGTTGCAGAGGAGGCATGAGAGGCTGCAATATTCACCACCTTCATACACAGCCCCCCCACCAAACTCTGTACACTGTTCTGTTGGAATTCATCATGTGCTTCCCAACTTCTTCACAGTTTCAATGTTCGCTAAGCACGCTGCCCCCAAACTATGCTTCCCTTTATCAGAGATGGGGAAACAGAATTTCTGGAAAGCGTCTCTGGCTGTGCTGTGATTGGTGGCACTTACAAGCTATAGAAAATACACCCTCAATTTCCCCTTTGTAAATATCATGCAAAGAAAATGGGGGAAAACAATTCCTGCCTTCCTTATTACTCTATCATTAATAATGATGAAAACTGAACCCAACATAAAATGTATACATGTAAGCTTAAACATATTATTTTTGTTTGAAGGAACGTGCATGACTTGTGTGTGAAAAAACGGGAAATAGAAGTTGAAATAGAAACTGCAGTTTAGGTGAATTCATTATGTCAACAATGTCGACCTGGGCCACATAAGGCTGAAGAGTGACCACAACAATACATCTGAATACTTGGGGAAAAAGCCATTGCTTACCTTTCTTGATTTTTCGATCACTTCGTCAATATCCTGTAAGCCAATGCATATGTTTAAAATGTGTGAAACCCAATTCAAGCATCAATTCATCAAAATATGTGAAAAGCAACTTGTCACTTGACCTTTATTGAGCAATACCCCTCTGGTGGATTATGTTGGCTGCTCGCAAATCCACCTATTGAAAAGGTCAATGCGGCTGCCAATATATCTGAGATCCAGAAAGATTAATGCTGTGCTCAGCAGCGGGCTCCCTGCACCATCACTTACCTTAAGTTTCCAAATTCAGAAAAGTTCCTTGAATCTAAGACTCCAACATTAATTGAAGAAACTGAATCGACCAAGAGCGTGGAAATGACGATCTAGTATTGATCCCACATTAAACAGTGGTGTTGATTTAGTTAAGCCTTCAGAGCACAAACCTCATCAATCAATCTTTTCCAACTTAAGGAAGTGACATTTTACAGATGTGGGGACCTTTCCCATTTGTTGGAGTTTGTATATCTTCCTCAAAAAGTGCAATAAATAAGGTCACTGAAGAGCATGAACAGATGAGTTTATCTGACCACATTTAACCTCTTCTTTTGTCTACTACAGATGCCCGTAGTGTTGAATGTTGAAATCCTGTTTTCAAAAAATAAGATCACGCTCACCCACTGATCCCTCTCCTGCCAAAATTATAGCTTGTACTTCTCCTTTTAATAATACTGATGTCAATTATTTAATACGCCGTTGGCAGAGGGTGTTGACCTGGCTGCTTGGAAAAAGGGATTTTAACCACCTCTCCTTAAAAAACACAAAAACAAATCCACGCGGCCTGGACAACTAGACACATCCCCGTATTAATAGCACTCGGGAAAACAGGTAAATAGTGAGCCGGCTAGATCTGTCGAAGATAAGGGAGTTTAACACCCCTCACAATCTGGCTTTCATGCTGGATTTGGTACAGAAGTGGCACTGCTGGAAGTTACTGGATTTATAAGAATTAACCTAGGTAGGAGCAAAAAAGCTGTGTTAATTTGCTTGACCTATCCACTGTGCTTGATACGGTATCGCACAAGATCCTTCTAAAGAGATTAAAAGAGGCAGGAACTGTGGATACAGCCTGGACATGGCTAACATCATTCCTATCAAATAGAGGCAAGCAGTATTTTTAGCTCCTTTCCCATCTAAGAATAGGGAAATCGTCTGTGGAGTGCTGCAAGGCTGCAAGGCTCAGCGCAGACCCCCATTCTATTCAACATTTATTTGGCACCCTTGGTACACATTGTGGAGTTGTGGGCTTTTAACATTGTATCCTATGCGGATGACATACAATTGATGCTTTTCGTTCCATCAATTTACCGACTCAATAGTAGCTAATTTCCAGGGTTGCCTTCCGGCAGTAGGAATTTGGATGCATGAAAACTGACTCAAACTGAATTTGGGTTCAGAGTTTCCGGCCTTAGGGAATTTTTCTCCCCTGGCCGTAAAAAGTCTCTGATTGGCCAGCCTTGAGAATGCTCCCATCCTGACAGAGGTTGTAAAATATCTAGATAAGCCATAGATACAGGGCTCAATGGAAACCTGTTTGTTTTTGCTGAAAGCCCTCAAAATGACAATAAAGGCTTTGCCAGTGGACAAATGCAAAGATATTACCCATGCCCTCAATATGTCTATGTTGGATTATGCTAATGTGCCGTATATGGGGGCTCCAGATGAACTGCTTAACAAACTTCAATTGGTGCGAAATGCAGCTGCACAGCTTATTTTGAACATTCCTAAAAAGCAATCCATTCAGAATGGCCCGAGAGCTTTGTACTGGCTCCCGATCAGACAAGTTAAATTTAAAGCTTTAGTGATTACCTTTGAAGCTCTTCAAAAAAATATCCTTTCCGTCTTCATAACACAGTGTCCTTCTAGGGCACTTAGATCTGCTAACCAACACTTATTATGTACTCCTAGGGTTCACATAGTCACATTAGGTAGAAGTTCTTTCTCCACGAGGGTCCCTAGGCTTTGGAATGCTCTGCCAAAGAACTTGCAGAATAAAAAACTGGAACCACCCTTTAGAAAAGGTCTTAAGAAATTTCTGTTTAGGGAACACTAGAGAAATGGCAGTCACTTGAAAGTCTTAGCACCAGGACACTCCCTTCGGGTGCAGCTGCTTGCGCTTTATCAATCTTCATTTAATTTAATTTCAATAAGGGATTGACATTTTTTCAGGATGGTTACAAGGCAAAATCTGTCAGTTTTACAAAAACGTATGGCTGAAGATTGCATATTAGAACTTATAAATTCTTGGCTCTGGGTATCTTCCCTGGTGTATGGTACATGGTATCTCTATAGTGCAAACTTTGCCAAAAGGCAGTGGAGCGCTGTACATGGCCAAAGATAAATATAAAGTCAATGTGTAATACGAGAGGATTCTGGGTTGTGGATGATTAATACATTCTGATGTAGGGTTCTTTAAAGAGGTGAGTCTTTAACTCTTTCCTAAACTGGAGCCTTGTTGGGGTGGTCAAAATGGATACGGGGATGTTGTTCCAAATCCTTCATGCATAGATGGGAAAGGCCTGCTGTCTTGTTTTTTTTAGACTTCATAGTCCGCAGCCTGATGGTTTCCTCGCTGCGGGTGTGCCGAGAACCACCAGAAATAGTGTGTTTGTCTGCAAGACAAGATAAGCAGGGGTGCTGGTTGCACCAACACTGCAAATCTCATCAATGGACTATAGAACTGAGCTTAAGGTTCAGCTTCGTCCAACCTCTACCAACTTCTGCTTTAATGTAGTCCTGGCCCTTATCTAATATCCTGTAGATGAAACTCTTCACAGGACGATTGTGGCTAGTGTTGATGTCAAGCAAGCACACGGTTGTCAGACCCGATGTGAATGAGAAAAGGCTGGACAATTACCTTAGAACAGCCCTGCACATCTCTCAAATCTAGCCTGGAAGGGACTCATTATTCTCCTCATCCTTTTCTATGGGTATCACATACTCCTCCTTCTCTGCTAATGGTGGCATGGCTTTTGGTTGATGACATGGTCAATTCATGTTCAGGGCCAGCACCCAAGTCTTTCAAATAATCAACCTCTATGATCTTCTTAGAACAGTTAAGGATCCAGCCCATTTGTCTACATGAGCTCTAGGCCAAACATGCTTCCTTATGTTGACTTATTCTCCTACTTGAAATCTATTCAGCATACATTTCTGATCAATCTGTTCCTTCAGAAGTTGCTGGCTGGTCTTGAGGATGTATTTGGCCTTATGTATTAGGTGTGCAAATGTGTGGCTGAGACTAAGCACAGAATCCAAAATGCTGAATATGGGAGACTTTGGGTTCCTTTGCCAGCCCTTATTGATCAAAGTAAGTTGCCCAGTGTAGGCTTGCTTGTTCTAGAGTTCCAAAGAGCTAGGGCTGTCAAGCTTCTTCAGGATTATACCACTTCATACTCCATGGCTGCACTAAAACACCTACCATGGTAGGAAACGGAAAACGTATAAGTCACAATAACCTTGTCCCACGTGGCCTTCAAGGACATTGACATGAAGTTTCATCAATGGTCAGAAACTACTACTCTTGGGAATTCAATCTGTGACAACCACCACAGAGGTTGTACTCAACAGTATGGTCTCTGGGTATCAGGTCGTGTGGTCCACCAAAATGTGTTTGCTCTCAAAAGTTTAAGAGGAATGCAGGAGACCATCTTTATTGATCTATGCATTCTGAAGACATACTTCTACCACATTCAGTGGTACTAGGAGTACATGTGTTTATTCTCCAGGCTTACCACATATTTGGTAGTGAAAGAAAGGTGTTAGGTTTCTATGCCCATTTCAAGCTAGTAGAAAGAAAAGAAAAGGTTCTCCATGGTCTTGTTAATCCCCAGATGTCTAGAGAAAGCAACCTTGTCAGTGAGTTGCATTAAAAAGTCCCAATTCACCTGGCCGGTCTATCATCCTCTTCCTGGTTCCCCTTTTAGGGTCAGAGGGTTTGCTGTAGAGCAACCCATGTTCTTAAGCAACCTTAAAGCAACCAACGTCCAGTACTCCAACCTATGGCAGGGCACGCACAGCCTTTAAGGAGTAGGACACTTTGAGCAAGCTTTTAAAAACTCAGCTTTTACAAGATATCCAGCCTCAACCCACTCTTGGATTTCTTGCAGGCTCCTCCGGTCTAGTACCTGGTCTGTCGTTGGCAGATCTGATTCTTCCCTGAAGAGGTAGGCAGCTTAGACCGACTAAGGAGCGCCTCTGCAGTATCTAGAGGAACCCCAGACACCTCTGCGTCTCAGACAGAAGCCCCCTCTGAGGGTTCTCCTCTTCCCCCAAGTGATCTGGTGTTCGCCCGCACATTTTGGGATCACAGCCTCAACAAGACCACAAACTCAAAGGCCATCCCAAACAGACAATCTGTACTGAGGTCTTTCCTTAACCCAACCAGACTCTCTCTCTAGTCTCTCCCACTAGCTTCAGATTTCAGTTTCACACTTGCAATCAAATAAACAGTCACCACTCATAGTGACCCCCACAAAAGTTGTCACGAGGAATGACCTTACACAAGTATCAACTGTTGTTTGGTCAGCACCGGAGTCCTGCATTCCAATTAACTCCAACCCAACTACCAAGAAAGGTTACAGACAGTCTTGGCTGTTTTGAGGGATTTGAAGCTTGATTCCTCCCCTACCCTCCCAGCAACCCACACAAACTAACAGTCCACTGGAGAGGCTACTTTTACAACCTTCTTCACATCAAACAGTTGGCTCAGACACCTGCAATGTTGAAGTTATATACGGGCAGATACACAGGAGGGGGCTGCACTCCACAACTGTTAAACTAATCTTGAGGTTTGCCCCGGGGCACTGTTTGGCTACCTCTGCCATTTCCAGTCTTGTAACCCTTATAAAGGATCCATTCCAGTTAGTTTTTTACCACCACCCCACTGAGGACATGACTCACAGTTCTCTTTTTCATAAGTCATGAATGTGCCCCTTGAATACCGATTTCATGGAGTGTGCATGAGACTGCTTAGTAACCTAACAGGACAAACCAATAGAAGGGGGTATTCCGCAGTTGTTCATAGCCTCTAAGGTTTGTGCCTCCAACACAGCACTGCTATCCTGATCCTCCCAGCCCATTAAATTATTTTTAAAGCTTAGTTTAGCTGCACGCTTGAATTGATATTGTGTAGCACATTTAGCCTGTGCCTGATAAGAGCAATGAATGTGGCTAAAGGCATGGCCAAGGCTTCACACCTGATACAAAGAGATGTGCCCTCCTTCTGATCTCCTGCATCCTGTGCTCTATCCTGCTGTGTAGAGAAGACTGTAGCAATGGCGCTTCATTGGCAACAGCTAGACTGGAAGCAAATATACATCTGAGAGTAACATGTACATGTGGTTGGTTGTCACCCTAGAGCAAAAAGTATTTTACCGGGCCAACTACCCACTGTACCTGAAACAAGCTAACACTTTTGGTTTATCTGAGGTTCACCATTGACTGCAAGGCGACCTGTAAACTATTGTAGAACAAGGCGAGGAGGCTGAATTATTGGCTGTCCCTCTTTGAAAAGTAAGGACTATTCACACAGGATTCAGGAAAAAATGCTGTAGTCGCACCACCTGAAGGACAAGCTGGGGGAGGGGGAGGGGAGGAGTCGAAGTGAAGAGGAAGTAGACTGCCCTGCAAGTAGAGAACCTTTATAATTCAGCAAGCAAATAAGCGCAGAGTTCCAGTGAGGTGGGTTGAACCTGGTGAGATTGGAAGGCTTTGAGGTTCAACATAAAATTTCTCACGTTGAGCAGCCAAAAGTTAGTGCAATAATCAGTGTACCACTACCCAATCCCTACTGTAGAATACATCAACAGCCTGAGGGCCTGTGTGTGTGTACTCCACGTGCTGCTGCGTGCAGACCAGCTCTTACTAACACTATGAGAGATGTTCTAGGTCATCACTGCCGGTTTTCATGTCCACTGGATTGTGACTGCTGATCTTTCTAGAGGTCCAGAAACTGCGCGCAACCTATGCTGTCATAAGCAGCCTGGTCAGTGAGTAACCAGAAAGAAGCCGTAATCCCCATACACTGGCTCGGGTTTCAAATTGTGCACATTGAGAACACTGTATAGTAGACCCTGTGCATGGTTAGTGTTAATTGCTCCTGTATCCCTCGTTAAACGGAACCACTCCCCATGAAAAACAAAGAAGAGTTACAGAGTAACTAGAAATGAATTCAGAAGTATTGTTAATGTTACAAAAGTCTTATGGTTGCCAGGTGCGATGACTCTGTTATGGCAGTCGCCCCCTTGCTGAGTGCCAGCAGATTCAAACAGATGCAAAATAAAATGATAATAAAACAATGTTCTAATTTTATTTTTCATCTGACCTGCAGGCTCCCAGTAAGTTTTGTCATAGGGCGGGCCACCCTTTGACAGCAGCTGCAGCAGGGAGGAGTGGTTGTTGTAATTCTATCTAGGACCCTAATTCGATATTCCTGATTTATGCCCTTATGTGGTTATAATAAATAATATCCTTATAAAGGCATAAGAATCATATCCATATTTAGTCGTTGCCCATGCAGTCCAAATTAAGCAAGGCTACTTTCCCAGGCTCCTAGAGAGTACAATGAGTTCTCTAAACAAACCAAACCTCCAGCAACCTGGGAATTCCCCATGCTTTTGTTTTGATTTGTCCTAGAACTCCTGTGAGCACTGTAAGAACGGCCAGTTCTTAGTGACATCTTTATTGACGTTTTATGTCCAACCTTACGTCAAACCCGGCACCTTTCAGGTATAAATATACCAACGTTGCCTTAAGCAAACACACGGTGGTTTGGAGCAGAGCGGCTATCTACTTGCCCGAGAGCCCAGCTGATGCGAGAGCCCACGGACGCCACCCCTCCCTTTTGACGCACTGAGAAAGACGCTGTCTTTTTCTCAAGCCGAGAAAATCCAGCTCCGGTGTTTCCAGATACCCTTGCGGGTTGATGGGATATCGAGTCCTGAGAGAGAGATACCAGACCTCCTGCTTTCTATTACCCAGGTACGGAGCTGACTAAACCCGTAAGAGAATTCTTGACTCAGATTCTTGGCAAAAACCAACTTAACTTAAACTGCTACTTACTTACTCCTTCCCACGTATTAGGCTTAGGTCAGGTACACCGGGGTAGGCGTATTTAGAAGCACCAGTTGAGTACGTTAGTCAATGTATATATCTATGTATATATTTTATCCATTTTAAAATATCATATGGCTAAGAAACCATATCAATGCTTTTACAGTATTATTTCATAATACTCCTTTTACTGTACGCACTTTACTTTACATTAAGTATTGCAATTATGGCAATTCATTTCTCTTGCATGAGAAAGAAGACTGCTCAATAAATAACACCTTTTATTGAAAACGCCCGTCTCTCTTTTCTCTGCACTCTGGTGAAACTAAGTATGCACGATTGACTGAGTAAAATAGCTGTCTATTGTTTTCACACGACTCTAGAGATACACTCTTATTCTGAGGGAGCAAAGTTGTCATGTTTTATGGTTGTCAGAAACTAATCCCTTCTTGTCTAATCAGGAAAGTTAACTCCTTCTTGAACATTCGAGAAAGTTTCTAGTGACCTCTGAGCTAGCTGGCAAAACTAATTAAGTCTAATATAGTCAGTAGAGACCTAGTCGACCTCAGTCCTACGTCTACACTGCTGTTTATATTATTCCAATGCGCAGAGCCTATTGGGAATATAGGAACTACACTACACGTCTTAGGACGGCCACACCAACATGCGCACTTAGCATTTCTCGAACCAGAGCTGTGTTGCACAGCCAGGCGGAGAACACACAGGCTCCCAGGCCCTGACTGAACGGCAAACCAGCCCGTTCAGACCAATCCTAGCACTTCTCTCATGCTGGGGTAATAGTATTCCTAGCAGGAGAGCAGGGTTGGATTGGCACCTGGGAGGCTGCGTAGTGTGCACAAGCCCGTGGGAGTCTAGGGTCGGGCGAGGAGCAAGGAGGCAGCAGCAGGTAAGTACTATTTTATACATTTTAATTCATTTTTAGGTCTCGCCTGTCGATGCGCATGCGCATCGAGCTTGCGAGCCTATTGCGGCTTAAACAACCTTTAACTAAGAAGCAAGGAATCGTGGCGATTCCTTGCAGTGCCCGTGACTTTTAAGCTGAATGCGCATGTGCATTGAGCTTAAAAGCGCGTGCACAGCCGCAATCGCCGTCTGTTCCCTCAGCCGCATTCCTCCGACACCTTTTGAAGTGAAGCTTAGCTTCACTTCAAAGGCCCCGGCTTCTTCACACCCACATGCCGCTCTCCCCGCTCCGCCCCCTCCCCTGCCCGCCGTGTGCATTTCTCCTACACCCCCTCCCCACAGCAATGCCCTCCGTCTGTTTTACAATTTGAAGAGGTAATCAGAGTGCCTCCTCACATTTCACTTCACTGCCTTCCAACCTCATGGTTGAAACTTTAGTCACCATCTCCTGTTTGTCGTACCCCAAGCAGCAGTGCCCGCACTACCAATCCTTCTGTTATGCCACATCTCTCAGCTTACAGATTCCTTCGCTCTTTCTTTTACTCTCCACGTTTCTGCCTCTTTCACTCTCTCCTCCAACTCTCTCCCCCCTCTCCATTTACTTACACAAATCTCGCAGATACCCCAAGCAGCAGTGCCCGCACTACCAATCCTTCTGTTATGCCACATCTCTCAGCTTACATATTCCTTCGCTCTTTCTTTTACTCTCCACGTTTCTGCCTCTTTCACTCTCTCTTCCAACTCTCTCCCCCCTCTCCATTTACTTACACAAATCACGCATACCCCAAGCAGCAGTGCCCGCACTACCAATCCTTCTGTTATGCCACATCTCTCAGCTTACAGATTCGCACTTTCTTTTCCTTTCAACGTTTCTGCCTCTTTCACTCTCTCTTACAACTCTCTCCCCCCTCTCCATTTACTTACACAAATCTCGCAGATACCCCAAGCAGCAGTGCCCGCAATACCGCACTACCAAGCCTTCTGTTATGCCACATCTCTCAGCTTACATATTCCTTCGCTCTTTCTTTTACTCTCCACGTTTCTGCCTCTTTCACTCTCTCTTCCAACTCTCTCCCCCCTCTCCATTTACTTACACAAATCTCGCAGATACCCCAAGCAGCAGTGCCCGCACTACCAATCCTTCTGTTATGCCACATCTCTCAGCTTACATATTCCTTCGCTCTTTCTTTTACTCTCCAAGTTTCTGCCTCTTTCACTCTCTCTTCCAACTCTCTCCCCCCTCTCCATTTACTTACACAAATCTCGCAGATACCCCAAGCAGCAGTGCCCGCACTACCAATCCTTCTGTTATGCCACATCTCTCAGCTTACAGATTCCTTCGCTCTTTCTTTTACTCTCCACGTTTCTGCCTCTTTCACTCTCTCTTCCAACTCTCTCCCCCCTCTCCATTTACTTACACAAATCTCGCAGATACCCCAAGCAGCAGTGCCCGCACTACCAATCCTTCTGTTATGCCACATCTCTCAGCTTACAGATTCCTTCGCTCTTTCTTTTACTCTCCACGTTTCTGCCTCTTTCACTCTCTCTTCCAACTCTCTCCTCCCTCTCCATTTACTTACACAAATCTCGCAGATACCCCAAGCAGCAGTGCCCGCACTACCAATCCTTCTGTTATGCCACATCTCTCAGCTTACAGATTCCTTCGCTCTTTCTTTTACTCTCCACGTTTCTGCCTCTTTCACTCTCTCTTCCAACTCTCTCCCCCCTCTCCATTTACTTACACAAATCTCGCAGATACCCCAAGCAGCAGTGCCCGCACTACCAATCCTTCTGTTATGCCACATCTCTCAGCTTACATATTCCTTCGCTCTTTCTTTTACTCTCCACGTTTCTGCCTCTTTCACTCTCTCTTCCAACTCTCTCCCCCTCTCCATTTACTTACACAAATCTCGCAGAAACCCTAAGCAGCAGTGCCCGCACTACCAATCCTTCTGTTATGCCACATCTCTCAGCTTACATATTCCTTCGCTCTTTCTTTTACTCTCAACGTTTCTGCCTCTTTCACTCTCTCTTCCAACTCTCTCCCCCTCTCCATTTACTTACACAAATCTCGCAGATACTCCAAGTAGCAGTGCCCGCACTACCAATCCTTCTGTTATGCCACATCTCTCAGCTTACAGATTCCTTCGCTCTTTCTTTTACTCTCCACGTTTCTGCCTCTTTCACTCTCTCTTCCAACTCTCTCCCCCCTCTCCATTTACTTACACAAATCTCGCAGATACCCCAAGCAGCAGTGCCCGCACTACCAATCCTTCTGTTATGCCACATCTCTCAGCTTACATATTCCTTCGCTCTTTCTTTTACTCTCCACGTTTCTGCCTCTTTCACTCTCTCTTCCAACTCTCTCCCCCCTCTCCATTTACTTACACAAATCTCGCAGATACCCCAAGCAGCAGTGCCCGCACTACCAATCCTTCTGTTATTCCACATCTCTCAGCTTACAGATTCGCACTTTCTTTTCCTCTCAACGATTCTGCCTCTTTCACTCTCTCTTACAACTCTCTCCCCCCTCTCCATTTACTTACACAAATCTCGCAGATACCCCAAGCAGCAGTGCCCGCACTACCAATCCTTCTGTTATGCCACATCTCTCAGCTTACAGATTCCTTCGCTCTTTCTTTTACTCTCCACGTTTCAGCCTCTTTCACTCTCTCTTCCAACTCTCTCCCCCCTCTCCATTTACTTACACAAATCTCGCAGATACCCCAAGCAGCAGTGCCCGCACTACCAATCCTTCTGTTATGCCACATCTCTCAGCTTACAGATTCGCACTTTCTTTTCCTCTCAACGATTCTGCCTCTTTCACTCTCTCTTACAACTCTCTCCCCCCTCTCCATTTACTTACACAAATCTCGCAGATACCCCAAGCAGCAGTGCCCGCACTACCAATCCTTCTGTTATGCCACATCTCTCAGCTTACAGATTCCTTCGCTCTTTCTTTTACTCTCCACGTTTCAGCCTCTTTCACTCTCTCTTCCAACTCTCTCCCCCCTCTCCATTTACTTACACAAATCTCGCAGATACCCCAAGCAGCAGTGCCCGCACTACCAATCCTTCTGTTATGCCACATCTCTCAGCTTACAGATTCGCACTTTCTTTTCCTCTCAACGATTCTGCCTCTTTCACTCTCTCTTACAACTCTCTCCCCCCTCTCCATTTACTTACACAAATCTCGCAGATACCCCAAGCAGCAGTGCCCGCACTACCAATCCTTCACACACGCAACGCCACTCACACACGCAACGCCACTCACACACGCAACGCCACTCACACACGCAACGCCACTCACACACGCAACGCCACTCACATACGCAACGCCACTCACACACGCAACGCCACTCACACACGCAACGCCACTCACACACGCCACTCATCCACGCAACGCCACTCATCCACGCAACGCCACTCATCCACGCAACGCCACTCTTCCATTTGCAAAAAGAAAAATGTCTAACTATTCTATTGCGAGACCTATTGCATTTCCAATGCTTGTTTGGTCTGTGTTTTTATTTTTGTAGTTCGCCCGTGCTGCCCTACCACTTTGCATTCCAAGCACCCGCCACTGATGGATGCTGAATTAAAGTACATTTTATGTATTTTTCTTAAAAGGAATGACACTGCTTGCTCATATTACCTATTGTGAATAATACATGTGCTTCCTGGATAGATGTTCTACCCTACACCACCCTCAATGAGGGGCGGGGGGCTGAGTATTCCGGTGTTCAATTCTTATACCACCACTTACACAATCTCAATATTGTTCAGATGACCTGTTAAACAACGGAGAAAAAGTGATCATTTTTTAAATAATTTCATTTAACTAATCTCAACATGAAGACCAATGTGGCAGATATTTTTAATCCCGATTAATATTCATGTAATGTAATAACTAATGTAGAGCTCTCATAATTTCCATCTTCCATAAATCGGTAACTCATACAGTCCATTTTTTTCTCCAGAATAACAGGAGTTGTCTTCATAAAGTTTTACTTGCATAAAACGGACTGCAAATAATAAAATGCACAAGAGAGACCTGGACTTGCTTTACTATTCCCGAATGGAATCATGAAAATTGAGCCCTCTTTGCTAACGAATCGCATGTAGTGACATCCTACTTTAGAAATGCTCAAAGTTTATTTCTATTTCTGTTTTGGAAGCCTCCCCTACGTTTAGAACTTGCTGCAGGCTACCTCGCAGAAAAGAAACTAAGCTACACGGTTTTTATCCAGCAGCAGGGCGCCCTCTGCTGCCACAAAAAATAAAACAAATTAACACTCTAGTTCTTTACTTACAGCTATGTGGAAGACACAGGCAAGTTCAGGTCAAAATTCGCGCTGAACATCTCTCAGAACCATTTTATTTCATTTTACTTTGAGCGAAAATGTCAAAGCCCTAGGATAATTAGATCCTGCCAACCTGAAATGTTTGGGGCCGTGGGGAGCGGAAATGCCGTCTCAAAATGGCTTCACTGGCGGCAGAGATTTAACCGAAAAGTTATATAATGTCCTGCTTATTTGTTCACAGGGAGAGTGTTCATTACCTGTAGGAACTCGTCTGCGGCCATGTGACAATGGCAGTCGATGAAGTTCATGTCTGGCGTTTAGCTGGGGGAGAGCTGCGTGCCTGACATGGAAAGAGTCATGTAGAATAACTAATTGTGAATAAGATCAGCGTTAGGCAGCGGCCATCTTGGAAAGTGCATGGGTCCTAACATTAACAAGCATTTGCAGTGGAATTGGTCTAGCATTTGCGAGAGTTAGCGCTATTGGCGTTGTAAATTATGTTTTTACCTATGTTTTGTTTTGGAGTGTAGTGGATGTATGTGGTGTGGAGTGGAATTATGTGGGTTGTATTGTAATTGTTAGTTGTGGAATTGTGTGTTGTGTAGTGTATTTGTGTAGTGGAATTATGTGGCATGGACAGTGATGAGAGCTGCAGAGTGAGAGAATAGACATAAGAAGAATGAGAGGGATAGGTAGTTTGTGTCTGAAGTGGTTATTGAACTAGACAGAGGAGCAGAAATAGTGTGTGACAAAGATAGAAAGGAGGGGAGAGCATGTTATAGACGCAAGAAGAGGGAGGTTTTGTGTTCATGGAGAACACCCTAAGAAGAGGAGGAGAGGGTGGGTTTGAGGGGCAGAAACTTTGAAAAGTCACAAGATAGAAACTGAGTTTAAAGACTTACGTTAACCATATGAGAAGGTAGGACTTGGCAAAGAGAGATAAGAGGGACAAGTGGATGGGTCACCTAGAAAGGGGGAGGTGTGAGGTGGACTAGTGCACAGCGATGGGCGGTACAGGAAGGCAGCAGGTGTGAGTGGTTAATATAGAGAGGAGAGAGGTAGTGTGGGGGTTGGATGAGACAGGGCAGTGGTATTGCGAGATGAGTGGGAGAGATGAGAGGGGCAGTAGGCGTGTGGGGTAAGTGAGAAATGTGTTGTATTAGAATTGTTTTTTGTAGAATTGTGTGCTGTGGAATTGTGTGGATAGTAATTACATTGTATTACGTATATTGGAATTATGTACAGTGAGAATGTGTGTTATGGAGTGAATTATGTGGAATGGTATTGTGTGTTGTGTAGTGGCTTGTTGTAGAGTTGATTTATGTAGTGTGAAATTTTGTGGTATGAAATAGAAATATGTTGTGTGTACTGGAGGTATGTGGTGTGATTTGGAATTGGGTTGTGTATTTGAAATCTGTGGTTTGGTGTAGAATTATGTGGTGTGAATTTGAAATGTGTAGAGTTGAATTGTGTTATGCGGAATTGTGTGGCGTATAGTGACATTTTGTTTATTGCTGGTATGTGGCTCAGAGTGCCTTTATGTGGGATGTATTTATTTTGTATTGAGTAGAGTGTAATTATGTGGTACTTAATGGTAACATGTGGAGTGTAATTATGTTGTGTGGTGCAGAATTTTGTGGCCTTGATTGTGGTGTGTGGAATTATGTGACATAGTTTGTAGAGATATTATATGGCATGGTGTGGAGTAGTATTATACTATGTGGAATTGTGTGGCTGAGGACAAGGTGAAAATTAAGAAAAGAGTTGCAGCATGAGAGAATTAAAAAGAAAGTGAGAAAGGAGGAAGTGAAGAAAGGAGAGAAGATATCTGGGATAGAAACAAAGACACATATTGGAAACAAGCATTTACAATGCAACGGTTTCGCCTTTGCAAAAGTTAGAGCTATTGGCATTGTAAATGACAAACGTTTTATTTGTGTGTTGTTTTTGAAAATCGATAAATAAATGGCATTGTCATTTACAATGCCAATAGCTAAATCTCTCGCAAATGCGTGACCTATTGCATTTGCACCCACACACACACAGAACCACACACACCCACACACACAGAGTGAAAGCACATTGAAGCCCACGTGCCTAGAGATGGGGTTCTCTCTGTAAGCCGGTAATAGTTAAATGGATTCTGAGGCACTAAAGGTGTTTCTCACATCAATGCTGCTATACCATGGTAAAAAAAACAAAAACTGAACATTATCCTTTTAACTTCAGTAATACATTTAACAGGTGTTTATTACAACTGTGCGCGCACACAAAAGTCTCCGCTCCTCCCCACCCCTCCCCGTGCTTCATTAAGATTCCTCACCCGGAGCGCTCCTTCTCTAATTAACAGAAATTGTAGTGCAAGGATTAGGTGGAGGCGTGGGTGTCCACTGAACAGCCCTCTTTATTGTGGAAACGGACACTCAGGGGGCGCGAGGAAAGCGGGACCCCAAACTGTGCTTTCACTTTCGGTTTAACCGCCTCTCCAGTTACACGCCCCGATGCGAGGGGGCTGCCCACGCCACTTTTAGCTCAAATTAACGGTTCAGGTCTGGGTCTTAACGTCCGCTCTACCGCCTTATAATATATTGTTCTTTCATCTCACCTTAAAGATAATTACTATTTATATATCACGCATAACGAGCCAAGACGTGGACCCGATGCGCGAGCATATTTTTAAAAACAAATTCTTTAATGTCATCGCTACAACATTTTATTTGGTTAATTAAATAATCCTACATGTCGGTATACTCGCAGCACCATTTATGATAAAGGGAGTTATGTTATGTCGGTGGCTTTTCACTTCATGCTGATGTTTACTGCACGTGGAGGGCTCGCATTCTGCACGATCGTGCATAAAACCCCGGCGTCTGCCTCAGCGAAGTGCTGGGGGCAGGCTCGGGGCGCACAGCACTCTCCGGGGCTCTTGCACGTTTCACGAATCACGGCTCCGACCGGAATCAAGCCTTCTACATCCTTGTGCCACTCGTGTCCCGATAATACACACATGTTTAAAGGGTAATATAGGAACATGTACTGGAACAAACATTCAGCGGTAAAATTAGCTGGACGGGAGGGTTAATTCATGGCCAACATGTAATTGTGGAGAGCGTGCACGTGTGATTAATTCACGGGCTTGCCTGTTAACACACTCACGCATCCTGGAGATGGCCTCCTCCACGGCGGCCTGCAGCCGGGCGGCGGTCTCTGGGCTCAGCCGGGCGCTCTCAGCCGGGACGTACCGGGCGCGGATGCATATAGGGAGCAGTGAGTCCGGGCTGCTTGCCCGCCGTCCCCTGGGCGGGGGCAGCGCAGGAGGGGGTTCAAGGGTTGGGGCTCGGAGCACGGGGACTGCAGACTGAACGTCGTCATGTATGCAGCGAGCCCTACAGGGATGCCCAGCGAGAACAAGGGAACATGCCAGCAGGACTAACCAACCGGGCCGAGGCGTCACCATGGTACAATTGACAACAAGCATTCTTGACCACTTAGCCCATCTGTCGCTTTCATCCCCACATTTACAACTTCCCCTCGCACTCCAACACCATTACATCTCCGCCTTGATCTCGCGCCTGCACCCTGACCCCCTTAATCTGTCCCAATACTCTCACACTCTGACCTCTAACCCTGCATAGTAATTCAGGCGCCTGTGTCCCTGTGCGGAGACCTCGCTACACTTCCAGCCCTGCTTGTACTCCCTTGCTCTCGGCCCCCTGATCAGTACTTTCTTTCACCCCTCTAACCTTCCGCCCCTGAGTTCACCCTTGCCATGTGCTGTGATCCTTTCACCTTTGCCCTTGACCCGTGCGCTCGACACTGTTCAGTCCTGCACTCCATCTTGCCTGCTAGTCCTCCTCCTCCTGTCTCACGTATGAGTTTGGTCTCGTATGTTGCACTTCTCCGCCCAGCACCTTGCGGATTCCTCCGCCCCTGTCATTCCTCTAACCCCACCTGGCAGTCCCTCCCCGCTGAGTCTGTGTCCCTCTCTCCCGTTGTCCCGTACTCCCTCCCTCCTTGTGGTTGGCACCTCGGCCCTGCCTATCTCTCCATGGCAGGCTCGCCTGTTCTTTGGTGTCTCTCAGTCTCTCCCCGGCAGTCTCCCCTCTGGCAGCCTCTCTCTCCCTGAGCTCTCCTGGTCTCGGGTCAGCGGGCTGCCTCCCACCTCCTGGAGACATCTCTGGACCCACGGCACAGAGGCAGGCGGCGTGAAGGGCCAGGTAGTTAATAATCAAAGGAGTGGGGCCCTGGTGGGCCTGCGTCCACCCCCCTCAGAGCGATCCTTAGCCAAGCAGGAAGTGGGGGTCCATGCTAATCACACCTTTCAACAAGACGAGCGGGAACAGGTGCAGCTGAGCCGAAGGCTCTGAGCAAGCTTCAAAACCGAGTTAAAACTCTTTAAAGAGCGCATTTATAAAACATGCATCCAAGCTTCTTCTACACATTGCGGCAATACAAATAAAAATTAACACGGCAATCCAAGCATATGACAGTTATAATAAACGTATACAAACTGTTTCCAGGGCACGATCTGAAAGAACGACTCGCACACAAACTCGGTCTAAAAAAAAAAAAACAAGGTTATTTTGGGATTCGGGGGCGGGATTCGGGGGCGTGTTTGCGTGTTTTTCGTGCTCTCCCCTTCCCATTGGCTGGAAGGTAAAATTCCAGCCAATGGGAAGAGGAGAGGACAGGACTTAAAAAAAGACACGGAAACGCCCCCGAATCGCGTTTTCACGGGGAAAGCGTGATTGACAGCCAATCTCTTCCAATGGCTAGCCTCCATTTAAGGAGCTAGCCAATGGAAGACAGAGGCGGGACCAAAGCCCCATATGTAGGATCATAAGATTTCGCCCTGGGCTACGGCCAGGGCGAAACCTAAAAAGACAGCAAGAAGGAGAGAATGAAAGGGGCAACTGCAAGATAGTAAGTAATGACTGATCAACTGTTGGAGTGGCAGTAATATTGGGCAGCAATATTGGAGGAAAAAGAAGGCCTAGGGTAATCTGATTTTAACTTAGTACTCGCTTGCTTGCCCAGGGGAAGATGCAGTTTAAAGGATATACAGGAGGCGGGAAACCATGCTGTTGAATTTGGATGGCGAATGAGGGTTGGCTCAAACATGCGAGTGCCCTCCAGAGTCAAAACCGTTTGGGCCAGAAAAGAATTAGACGAGGAAGGAAGAAGTTTGGTCTTTTTCAGAGTGGTAGGAGAATAAGGATCATTGAACCACAAATTATCAGTATTGTCATCTGGCTCCCCATTGTCATCATCAGTATCCAATATATTGAAAATCACTTTTTGCTGGGAAGCGTCTTGAACATTCTTAGATTTACTTTTGCACTTTACAATGGAGGGGAATACAAAGGAGGTGTTCCCCTCCTTTGTAGGAGGCCTGGAGAAACAACGTCCTCAGTCCGGTGTGAGGAACCTCCACTGTTCAAAAGTGCAACTTCAGGATTGGGAGATGGATGCTTGTCTCTTTTTTACAGATAAAGACAGTGTTTTGTGATTTCTGCTTTCCCTCGCAGAATGGGCCACCGCAGTCTTTGACATCATGCTCATTACAGAGTTCAATATTTTTTGACATCTTTTCCATAGAGGTTGCAACTGCCTGTTCAACTGAGGAATGAATTAAGCCTTTTAAATCATTTTCAAATGCTTTCCCATCATCACTGTAGTTATTCAGTAAAGGAGAGCTGTCTAATTCCATAATGTGTCCAAGAAGCAACAAAGTTCAGACAGAAAAAGGGTTCATCTGAAAGAAATTCATGGGTGGTGGAGAGAAGAGCCCAAAACACTCCCCCGGGCATGTACACGCTGGGAAAGGCAGCAACAGAACTGAGGGTCAGTGAGCCTGAAAGTCTCTCCCCTCTAGTGACGCCACAAGTGAACCTGAGGAATAAATAAAAGCTGAAGAGGAGGGCCCAGGAAAATCTCTGTTGCCGCACTGAAACTGCCAGGGAACCTGTGACGGTAATGCCACACATGGCACCCTATCTTTAATATCGCTCCAGAGATTATATTGCATTTGATCGTAAATGTTTTACAAGGAATTCTGTTTGTAAATCTTATCTTTACCCTGTTAGGAATCACCAGATTTTACCAAACTTATGATGCAGTTTAATCTGAATTTTACCATTTTCTTCAATACCACTACAAAAATCCAACAGATCATCCGCTGTCAGAGCTGACTCCTGGGGCGGAAATACGGGAACTCTCTTGAGAACGACAAAGGGACAGAAATGCAACTGTTGGGAAATCCCACACCGTTTTAAGCTTGTATTTGCCAACATTGCAACATCTTACCACCCTGACTGTACTTCTAAACTTACATTTACAAAGGGCTAGTGTGGCCAACAACCCCAAACAACCCTTGTAAGAAATTGGCTTGTTGGTTGACTGGGGTGTGAAGCCTGGAGAAGCAACAACCACAATCCTTGTCAGGATGAGGAACAAGCCAACCCTAAGTAAACCTATGCTCAACCCTACATGCCATTTGTAAGATTTTTGTGAAAATAGTGCCAAAAGCACAACACCCCAACTCTGGATACCTGGTCGTACTGAACCAGGACAAAGTCACAAATTCAGGCCAACTGCCATGGAACTCGGACTGGCTATAGGGACCCAGTAAGGCCTGCTGCACAAAGTACTTTAAACCCTGGTGCGCAGAATTTGCGGGGATCCGTGTTAAACATGCACCATACAGAAGAAGAGGTGCATTAGTTCCGAGATCAGGTGTGGCTCACTGGTTAGAGGCGGCAGACCTGTAAGCAGAGAACGGCCCTGGACCAGGGTTCAATTCCCG
This sequence comes from Lissotriton helveticus, assembly GCF_964261635.1. Lineage (NCBI taxonomy): Eukaryota > Metazoa > Chordata > Amphibia > Caudata > Salamandridae > Lissotriton > Lissotriton helveticus. The sequence goes on along the minus strand of NC_136067.1, from coordinate 1,840,504,703 downwards.
ACGCGGCAGGGTCTTGGACCAGGGTCAACGGACTCGATAATTCTCGCCTCAGTGCCTATTCTAACCAGGGAACACACTCGGTAACTCTGGGCATTAAGCTTGCCTCATCTCTACAACGGCCCCCCACAGACGCCGGGGATGCCTGGTTTCACCCTGGAGATACCCAGAAAGGGACCATCTCACAGGGAAAAACAAGACGGGTTCCCCAGCGGTCTACAGCGCCAGGACACTCGGGTAGAGTAACAGTGCGCTTTACAAGTATCCCACATTTAACAGATCAGGTGAGGCTGTGGTGCGACGTCTTGTCTCGTTATAGAAGATCCCATCAACGAGGATTTGAAATGCAAAGTCTGCGTCAAGGATGCGTTGTGCAGTCGAGGTGATGCGTCAGTCCAGAGGGGCTGCAAGGCTTTGGAGTGGAGTCCGTCATCGAGGCTGCCATCAATGAGTGATGCGAGGGCCTGCGCTGAGGGTGCATCACACATCGGCGGTTCCGATGGGCTGTAATGCGATGTGGATGTTGGTGATATGTCCAATCCACACAGCAGTGGTTCTGCTTGGGTTTGCGCAACAGAAGAGATGCGTCGGTTTTGCTAGTTTACAGAGGCTGGCAAAACACCTTAGGCCCACTTCCAAGAGTCCAGGACAGGGCTGACATAACTTGGCAGGGTAGACTCGCGGATGGTCTAGGTGCAAGGAAGGTTGTTGGAAGCCTGTTATGTCCCTGAGGCTTCAGATCAGGAGGCCAGACAACTAGATCTTGGAGTCACTGTGGGGTTATGGGTTCAAGAGATGCAGATCCAGCCATTCTCACCCAGGCAACAGGGCAGTGGGTCAGCACAAACTGGCAGCTGTCTTTCAGAGCACAGTCCAGCAAAGTGGCAGTCCTTTCAGCCACAGCAGTTCTTCCTGGCAGAGTATCCACAGGTCTAGAAGTGTACTGAAATGGTGGTGTCTGAGGTCCAGTATTTATACCCAGTTGTGCCTTTGAAGTGGGGAGAAGCTTCTAGAGGCAGACATTTGAAGTGCACAGGTTCCCTGCCTTCCCAACCCTGTCTCCAGACTAACTACAGGGGGTATGCTGCCCTTTGTGTGGAAGCAGGACACAGCAAATTCAAGTTTAACTGGTGGGTGGCGTCCATCTTCACCCTATCATCCTACTAGATATGGCCCAACCAATCACACCTAAGCTTCCAATTGTGTGTGGCTGTCTAGGAGGAATACATAAAGCTCAACTGGCAACTACACCTAGTCATGTGATCCAGAGACAGGCTGCAGGCACCAAATGGCTAAGGCAAGAAAATGCCAACTTTCTAAAAGTGTGACAAGGTAATGGGCAACCCAAACAACCCTGTGGGCTTGGGTAATAAAGTAAAAAGGTAAAGGCGCCTACAAGGGATTCATTTAAAAATTGTTATTCAAAATTACTCTATCTTAGTTGGAGTGCCATCTAATAAACACCATCAGAGACAAAACAAAAAAAGCTTTTTGGGGGAATAGATTCACAAAAAACATTAGAGAAAAACAATTACTGCAGACGGGTGTATCAAAAAAGATAATTTTACATTATATAAACAATGGAATGGGGTAGAGAAATCACAATAATCAAAACAAAGGACACATTGACAACAGAAAACATACATGCTAAACATACAAAAACATTCTGATTCTAAATGTATAAAAACCCATCTTCATTGGGTCTAACCAGTGGGTGTGACCTACACATAAGGTTCAGTCCGTAAATGTTATCAATTAACAATGACTAGACAAGGAAGAAGAATGGGTTCAGTGTCGACGTTTCGGTCTCTATTTGTGTTAAATCAGTGAGACCATCTTCAGGGCAGAAGTCAATTGTTTGCAATTTCTTAACCCTTAATGAAATAACTGAGAAGACTTAAAAGTCTAAGCAGATAAATCTTCAGTTCACAGAGTCGATCAAACAATATGAATCAAATAACTTCCAAATAAAAAGAGAAAGGAAACAAAATTTTAGTAAAACTAATTTGTCTAGACTGAGCTCCACGACCGTACTTTGTTGCTGCGGTGTTCTTCTAAATAATGTTGTTTCCCTGCTCTTTGATGGTGATTATTAGATGCCACTCCAACTAAGATAGAGTGATTTTGAATAACCATTGTTAAATGAATCCCTTGTAGGCGCCTTTACCTTTTAACTTTCTAAAAGTGGCATTTTCAAAAATTGTAATTTAAAATCCAATTTCACCATAAGTTAGGATTTTTCACTATAATTTAAAAAACACCAAATATAACCTGGTTACCTGTTCCCATTTGGAAATGACACTTAAAAAATTTAATAAGGTAACTTCAATATTATCCAATGGGAGAGGTTGGCTTTGCAGTAGTGAAAAACTAATTTAAGAGTTTTTTCACTACGAGGACGTGTAAAGCTTAAAAGTACATTTCCAACTTTTTAAATACACTGCAACCTGCCCTCTGGGCTGTCCGAGGCCTCCCCTAGGGGGACTTGTATGTATTAAAAAGGATGGTTTAGGCATGGTAAAGGTTTATTTTGCCAGTCCGACATAGCAGTTTAAAACTGCACATAAAGGCTGCAATGGCAGACCTGAGACATGTTTACAGTACTACTTAAGTAGGTGGCACAATCAGTGCTGGAGACCCACTAGTAGCATTTAATTTACAGGCCGTGGGCCCAGGTAGTGACACTTTACTAGGGACTTACAAGTAAATTAAATATACCAATTCCACCATGTTTTAAGGAGAGAGCAGAAGCACTATAGCATTGGTTAGCATTGGTAAAATGCGCTGAGTCCTAAGACCAGCAAAAACAAAGTCATCAAAACAAGAGGCCTAAGGCAAAAAAGTTACGCGGAAAAACACGCCAAGGATGCCAGGTCTAACAACTCTATTATTTCAGGGAACTTAAGAAAAGATTTCGTAACATAAAAAAACATTTTCTACGTAGAGGAAAATTAAAATAGGAAAAATATGCAAATGCAAACTTTCCTTACTCAGTTAGAGTGCCTGTCCAACAGCAATTTTCACACACTGGGTTGGGAAAGCAAGGGTACTCCTGGAAATCTTCAAAATAATGTAGATTTAAAGGAAGTACGTGTTGGGCTTCAAGTATTCCAACAATGAGGAAAACTAAACACATTGTAGTTTGAAGGTTAAAACTCTGTGGTGATCCTCAGATTTAAGGATCAGCCCTAAATTCAAAACAATGCTTAGGAAACACAGCAAACATTTTTATAAAATATTCCATCCAACACCTTCGATTCTGAATATAGCGTGCATATCAGATAGCAAATGTCCAATTCCATGAAGCAGCAACTGTCTCACTTCCTCTAAGGAACAACAACTGGTGATAAATTAACTTGGTAGCCAATGGGAAATATTGCTAGGCATTCCATCGAAAACAAACTAGTATAAGACAGGGGTCTGTCAAGTGGTGTTTTACTAAAGAGGCAAACTCATTGTATGTCAACTATATTTTATTTACAGATCTTGCACGAATTGAGATCATATTCGAATATATTTCTGAAGTTTTGGAAAAAGTTTTAATGCATTCTGTGTTGTCACTTCCATAACTTTTTCTACTGGGATTGCTTTAATCTTAGCAATATATTCTGCTGAGATGTAAATATTCTTCGGTTCGTTTCTCACCTGTAAAGAAAAGAAGGTAAAACAAAACATAAGAAAGTAAGTCAGAGTGAAAGCAGCTTCCTATACTTGGATACATTTTATTACAGTTGTGACTAATTCATAAGGCTTTAACCCCATGCGCGCTGCGGGTTTTCCCGCTGTGTGCTGACTTTTTCAAAAAGCCGCGGTTCATGACGAGCTCAGCTCGTCATGAGCGTGGAAGGGGTTAAATAATGCCGTCAATCAATTTTTCACAGATAAGACGGACAAGATCCAAAAAGACACCTGGCGTTCCTAGTCATGCAATATTCCCAAGAGCAACCCCGTCAAGGCACTATTTATGATCATCCTTACAGCTCTAGTAGACAGCCCATCCCTCAGTCCTGACAATCTTGCAAACTACTGACCTACCACAATCCTACCCCTTCTTGGTAAAATAGAAACAGCATCTCCCATATTACTGCAGTACTATATCAATGACCATCACTTCATGAATGATTACTTATGCCACAACCCTTGAAGACATAAACAACGGCCTTCTCAACAATGCCAAAGGTGATCCTTGCCTTTGTGATCTTGCTGACCATGTAATCAACATTCACAACCACCGACAACCAAGACATGAACAACATCTTATAAAAAAGAAAGTATGGCATTTTTGGACATAGTAATACAATGGCTATCCTTCTCTCAGTTCTACTAACGCCAGCTCACACACTTTAAAAACGTAATGTCTACAAGTTACCTCCAGAGTACCCCAGGGATCCAAATCTCTTCCTGTGAATCTCCAAGGTCCTAATTGCCATCCACCAATGCACCAAAGTCACTGAACTGTATTGGAAAATCTTCATAGGTAAGGACATCCACAACATCTGCCTCACCCAAACCCAGATGTTAGCAGCTACCTCAAACAGAACCTGACTAAAACTATAGTAACACTGATTGAGAATGCAATTTGACAAGCTTAGATCGGAGAAAGGCTTACCAGCATAGTGCTGTATGGATCCAAATCACCTGAGACTACCACTCCTTCAAAACAATTTGCAAAGACAACCCAAAATACCATGTTTCAACTAACACTCTATACAGAAATAAAAACGTACATCTGATAATCAGATTTCAAAACCACAGTCCAAACCCTGGTTCTATCTCATCTCAATGTAGGCAATTCCAAGATTTCAGAGGCCTGGCTGAAGGGCGCCCTAAGCCTGTGTAGCTCAGATCATTTCATGTCTGAAAAATCTGATCACTTCACTGCCACTCTAATGAACTTGCATGGACTGCACCGCAAAATCTGTTTTTCTTACTTAAAAATGCCAGGGCAACGCAAGAAATAAAGATATCACCAGACTAGACGTCAACATCTAAGAAAGAAAAGACTGGGAGACAAGCTTTTCAATGCCTGTGTAAAGGATGTGAAAAATCCTCCTCCCACATATCGGGGTTGCGACACCACTTCTGACATTCAGGAAGGAAATAAAGACACATCTCTTGAAGAACACATTGTCAGTTCAAGATAAGTACTTCCAAGCACCTTCGGCCTCCTACACTGACATTTTCCCTTTGTCCACTTTCGGTCCCAGCCCAGCCATGCAGTCTTTAATTGTCCCCCATCGCTCTCAGGTACAGTTTTGTAAAAATCCCTCACTATGAATATACTTTAAAAGTACCAAGAAAGACCCATAGAAAGAACAGACACAACCACACACATTGGCAATGGTCAAAGAAAGGGAAAGTTGGACTTAATAGTGCTTTTCTGCCCGTTGTAGTGCCCGTAACAGTGACATTATGCACATTGAATTAAATATAGCATGGTCTATCTGGAAAGATTAGGGTTCATGTTACTGTTTTGCACATAAAGCTATGAAATACCCTGCAAAACACGCATAAGCTATGTGTGCAAATGATTTCACTAATTATCTGCTTGTAAAAACATACAAACAAGGAGCCTTATATTCACAACTGTTTTGCGGTCGCACAGCCTCTGATTTGCAAAATTAGAGTCTTTGCAATTATAAATAGCTTTTAAGTATGTTCAAAACCCAAATTCTGATTCGGTAACTTGTTAATCGCAAATTGAAATGGGTATGTTTAGGGTGTCCCTTCAAATTTGTAGTTTCTTATGGTATGTATCAATGGTTTGCGACTGCAATTGCGATCGCAAATCACTGATAGGTTACCGACACCTCAAAGGAGGTGGAGACTCATTTGCAAGCATGAAGGTTTCCCCTGGGATCCCCTTCCCTTGGTCAATGTTGTAAACATATTTTTTAGGAGTAGGTAGTGGTCCCTGAGACAACTGCTTACTCGTAAAAAAACTTTTTGAAACGTTGTTTAACGATGCCTGTTTTACTTGAAGGAAAACAGGCTGTGTTAAAAAATACATTGCTTTAATTGAAAGCAATCACAGCCATGGTGGTCTGCTGACCCTATCAGGGCACCATCCCTGTGATGGCAGCAATTAGTGGGCCACAGTTTACAACCTACTTCACACTTATTAATGAGGTAGGTAAAATTGCGACCCCCTATGAATCGGAATTTTGGGAACCAACAAGTTGGAACATATTTCGGTTTTCCAAAAAACAATGCTTTCAGTAAACGTTGGCGCGCAAATTGCAACCACTTTTATCAAATGCATTCTACGAACATAAGGCCCATGGTTCTCCTCCATAGGATCCCTCGTGCATTTTTCTTCTAAATATTGTGTACCTTGCAGAAACTAGACCATTTTTAGATAGAACTCTTCTAACTGCAAGTCAATGTATATAAATATTTATGTATGTATCTATTTATGTATGTTTGCATGTATGTGTTGAAGCACTGGCACTTGTGTACCACAAAAACAGATGGGAAGCAATGCCAGGCTGTGAATTCTTCTAGAGGCTGATTGCGCACATGCGTGTGAGCAAGTTGTTGTAGAGGGAATTAAACTTTTGTACACAGTTGAGTGGTGTACATCTCTTCTCAAGTTCAATTTGCAGAACAGAAAAATGGATTACATTGCATCTTGCATTATGGGAATCATTAAAAATAAATGTATAAATGATCTTACGTAAACGTGAAACACGGTGTCACTCATAATAACTTGTGAGGTCTTGGTACTAAATCTATCAAACTCAAACAGGTTTACAAGTTTGTGCGTGCTCTTTGAACAAATGCATGTCTATCGCACACCAAGGATGCATTGCCTCAAAAACACTAGTATGAAAAGTACAATAAAATGTGAGCTCTACCTGTTTCTCAGGACCGAGTGCTGGAGAGTCCGTTTCCAAGCACATATTTTCCAGAGGCAGCTGCTTAACCAGTTTCTGCTTCTTGAAGAAAACAAAACATCTCTTAATATGTGTTCCACCAGATCACACCTGCATCTTTAAAAACTATTATTTTATGTTTCCGTTTAAGTGACCGTCAAAGGCAATAATGTAGAGGCCACTACTGGATGAGGAGACAGTTCTGTAAAATATACAGCACCACTTTAAGGCGATCCCTGGTTCAATGTGGCAAACTGGAAGAAGTTTACATCAACAAAGAGGTGCACAAATGGTGCATTCGAGTGGAGATATCAGTTGGCGAGACTGATGCAGAGAATTCTCCATGGACCAGATGAACAAGGTACTTTACTTACCTTCGGTAATGCTCTTTCTGTTACTCTATCTGCAGATTCCTCATCTTTTGAATATTCATCAGGCGTCACACTTGAGCCGGAAACTTTTGAGCAGTACCTCTATGAGCCGGTATAGGGAACCATGGGGCTCTGCACTGATTCTGTTCCACTTCAGAAAAGACGTGGTGGGGCCTATGTCGGGCGCCAATCCAGCGTGCTAATGTCAACTGCTTTCAAGACTATCTGTGCCCCCAGAAGCAGAGCCTCATAAGTAAATTGGCTTTGACCAATGTGCAGATTCCTAGACTTGGGTTACCAAAGGTAAGTAAATTGTTCTTCTGATAGAGACTTCTAACCGCAGATTCCTCTCCTCTGGAAAATATACCAGAGCAGTACCTATTAGAAGGTGGTCTATGATTTAGCTCAAAACAACAAGTCCTTTAGGACAGAGCGATATGCCTCCCTCGGCGAACATGGTTGTCCAGACAGTAGCGTTTTAATGAACGTATGGCAGATGACCAGCACAGGAACTCCATGTGCCAATGCAGTGATAGCAGTTTTGTCCCAGGTAGAATGGGGTAACAGTCCTCCGGAAGGCTGCTTCTGGGACAATGCACAATAGATCTTGATGCAGAGTGCGATCCAATGGGAAATGACTCTCTTCTCCATGACCTTGCCTCTTTTCGCTCCAGCGAAACCCACAAAGAGCTGGTAGTCCACCCAGGGATCTTTGGTACGCCTGATGTAAAAACTCAGAGCTCTTTTGGGATCCAGGCGATGGAGTCTCCCCTCCTCTTTAGAGTGGTGAGATGGAGCATAGAGTGATGGTTTGACAGACATGGAATGGAGTCACACATTTTGGTAAGAAGGATGCTTGCGTCCACAGAACCAGTTTGTATGGGAAGAAGGTGGAGTATGGCAGGTTGACACAAAGAGCTTGCAGCTTACTCCCTCCCTGTAAGAAGCTGATGGCGACGAGAAACACCTTCTTGAGGGTGAGGAGCTGCAAGGGACAGCTGTGAAGTGGCTCACAGGGAGCGCATATGAGATAGGAAACAGGTGCTGGAGACCTTTCCAAAAAATGCATCATAACCGGTCATTCAAATAATGTGGTCTGGCAACCTTAAAAGGCAGAAGAAGCCGAAAGGTACCCCTTAACTGTACCCAAAGCAAAGTCTGCCAGGCATGAGAGAAAATGAACAACAGAACATCAGATAGCTTAGCCTGGAGTGGGTCAATCTGGTGTGTGCCCCAATGGTTAGAGTGACAAAGCGGTACAAAAGGGGGTGGTGATGGACGGAGCATCTGGATCAATCAAATACTCACACCCAGTCAACAGATCTGGGTTTAATCCATCCCCGTTCTTTAGCCCACTCTGCCACCCCAGTTCAGACATGGCCATATGCAAATCAGTCTGACCCTGAGCCTCATGGGAACAGTCCAGCCCGAACTGCCTGGACGGGCTGGACTGTTCCCATGAGGCACAGGGTCAGACTGATTTGCATATAGCCATGTCTGAACTGGGGTGGCAGAGTGGGCTAAAGAACGGTGATGGATTAAACCCAGATCTTTTGACTGGGTGTGAGTGTTTGATTGATTCAGATGCTCCGTCCATCACCACCTCCTTTTGTACCGCCAATGGTTAGAGCGGCAGAGTGGAGAAGTGTGGCTCAATGGTTAGAGCGGCAGACCCTGATGCAGAGGTCTAGCCCGGGACCAGGGTTCAATTCCCCGCCTCGGCGGGTCTTGGGCTCAAAAATTCCACGGACCTGATAATTCTCGCCACGGTGCCTATTCCAATCATGGAGTCCCACTCTGCAACTCTGGGCAATAGCTTGCTTAATCTCCACAACGGCCCCCACAACGCTAAGGATGCCTGGCCTCCACCTTGGGGGTGCCCAGGAGTGGACACCTCACAGGGAAAGCCAGTATGGGTTCCACAGCGGTATTCGTACAAGCGCCTTGAGACCCTTGCGGGTGAGTAGTGCGCTATACAAGTATCAATTTACAATTTTTTTACAATTTCACACCACAAATTTGTTGCAATGACAGGAATATACAGTTTTTGTCAGGGGACGCCTTGCTACAAAGACCACCTCTGGAGGAAGGTCAAAGTGTCTATCTGTTGCTGCTCTATCTCTATGCATGAAGGTGGAGATTGCGACGGCCCAGGTGAAGAACTCTGCCCTTTTGTTGTGACAACAGGTTCTCCTGGAGGACAGCCTAACATGAGGACAAATGCTCAAGCCCAGGAGATATAGTTACCATACCCTTCATGCTCACTCCGGGGCCATCAGGATGACTTGGGACTGGTCGTACCTGATCTTCTCGAAACTCTGAAAAGGAGTGGTATTGGCAGAAAGAGGTACAGGAGTGCCGAGTACCATTCAAGGAGTAATACATTTCCTAGCGAGAGACACTTTGGAAACATCAATGCACAGAACTGCTGGCACTAAGTTTTAAACGGTAGCAAGTAGAACGAACCAAGGTTCTCACAGTTCACAGAAGAGACCTTGCTCCACCTCCGGTATAACTGCCATTTGTGATCCACTGGGTGTTGATGGCTGAACTTGTCCTTCCTGGAATTCAAAGATCCTGCCAGGTGGTTTACCACCAAAGATATCTCTTCATGTGCCCAGCTGTTTCCAGAGGTACGACGGAGTGACGATGAAAGGAAATATGTTCCCTTTCTGGACTGTCTGCAGGACCCACCTGGCCAAAGTGATGGGCTGCAAACCTGGCAAGAATCATCAGATCCTTCCTCTAACCAGGTTGCTGTGCCCCACAAAGCACATGCTAAAGTGTTTTGGTGTGTAGGTTCTGGGGAAGGGTGGTAGTGGAGTAGTTAGCTTACTGACCCTGACTCCGGGTACGATGGGTGACGCAGCTGCGAAACTGCTGCGCACCTTGGTGGCACTGAATAGGCTGACAGTATGGGGTATCTCTGCTGAAGCAACAAAAGGAAAGGCTGATGTAGTTGGCAAGGTGGGGCAGATAAGCCCAGGTAGCATTATAGGGCTCTCCCTCCTTGAATCCACTCTAGAGCAGAATCTGCCTTGTCCGCAAACAGGGTGGGATCTGTCAATACGAGATGACTGGACATCACCTGAAAAACCAGTTAACCACAGCCAGGTGTGATAACTAATGGCGGCGCTGGTGCCAATGGCACCGGTGGTGTCTAAGTCACAACGTTTTATAAACTTGGCTGAATCACAAGTGCCCTGAATAGCTTACGTTAGTACAGGTCTGAGATCATCTTGATACCTTGGAGCCACCAAATCCCAAAAAGCGTGGGGATAGCAGTCCAGGAGGCAGCTGGTGTTCATATACTTGAGGGCCAAACTGGTGAAAAAAATACCCTCCTCCCAAAGGTCTCCGCACGTCTGGACTCTCTATTGGGGGAGGAGGGGGGAGGGGGAAGGAATAGTTGGAAAGGTGTTTGGACACCTGTACAGACAATCTCTCAGGGAGGGGTGCGGAGACAAAAATGTAGGTTGCCCGGAGAAGCGTGGTGGCATCATGAAATCTGGTGATTGAGCCGGGGGCAAGAGCAAAGTTTGTCCCAAGCCCCCAAAAGGATACCTGTATGAGCCTCACTGAAGGGCAGAAGGGGCTCAGCAGATGTTTGCCCCGCTGGATCACTTTTATCAAGACATGCGTTTTGACCTCTAAGGTGGGTGACTCTGGGTCAAGAACATCAGCTGCCCTGTGCATGACCACTGCATAAGACGCAAAGAGCCTCAGTGGCAGAAGCAGTGTGCGAGAGGATGCCTGTCTCAGGGAAAATATCAAGGTTCATGGATGTGCAGTCACTGCAGCCCTTATCGTGGTGGCTGCAGGCAAACATGATGAGGATCTGTCACAGTCATCTATTTGTGACAGCCATTGCTGGGTTTAAAAACTCTTTTTCAGTAAGCAACTCTACCTTTCAACACTGAATTATCGATTCTTTAAGAGGTAAATTGGTGCCTTAGAGAAGAGAGGTGGATCTGCATCTGCATCTGGTGGTGCAAAAGAAAGCACGCAAGAGTGCCGCATATACAGGCCCCGCACATCATTTCCAGAACGAAGGGGCATCAGTGCGGAGGTGCGCAGCATCACCTACCGGCTTGCAGAAGTACTGCTCAAAAGTTTCCAGATCCAGTCTGACACCTGAGAAAGTTTCTTATGGTGAGGAATCTAAAGTTAGAAGTCTCTATCAGAATTGAAACACAGGTAGATGTTGAATCATCCCTTTGAGAGTATCAGAAGATCCTGGCTTAGAGGTTGGATATCTGATGGTAAGACTTATTCGGCATATGCTGAGGCCATTTGGATTATTGCAAGCTGCAAGACAACCAGGAATACCAGTGATTATAATGTGCATTGCAGGAAGTGCTAAAATCTAAACAACAGAAAATCTGCTTTGGACCGGAGATCCAGGGAAGTATTTGTCATGCTATATTTTTAGTAAAACAACTGAAGTTTGAATATCTCCTTTGAATCTAAGAGATCTGGGTGTAGTTGTTCTATTCTTCTGGGATCTACCTGGTGAACCCTCTTTAGCCACCCCTTATAGGTGTGGAGTAAGTCATAATGGTTACATAACCTGATGAGGTTTGTGGTGCCTATTTTGAAGGTGACCAGGGCAATCCAACCAAAATGGGGGAACAGGGGTGACCTCGCTTGCTATTGTAGAAACCCAGATTTTTGATGCAATGATATGTAGGACTGGAGTCTAGATACAACCCTAGTGGGGGGCGGGGGGAAGCAAACGTACCTTGCATTCAAACCCAAAGCAGGGAGTGAGAAACGTTTTATGTGATAAAAAATTCTAAATTAACCAATGAATGATTCCAAACAAGAGTTCTTGGACTTCAAATATCAGCACGTAACAAATGTTCATTAAAAAACAAGGCAAACTGTTGGGGCAGGTGAACAAACTTACAATATGAAGGCCCTTGTTTGACCTCACTGTCACCAGATCCGCACACCCTGTATCCTACAATAAGGCTTCTCAAGCTAGTTTACTAGGTGTTGTGCAGGGAAAAAGCAGTTAGCGTTAAAGTGCTTTTAGTGTTTAAAGAGCTTACAAGACAACAACTGTCCAGAGAAGCGTAATGGAGGATGAGAGTTGCTGCGATCGAATTTGCTTCTACAATATACACGGCTGCTAAAGATGACATATCAGAGTGAAATGATGCAGTTGCGACTATCTGGATAGGACAGGAACTCGAGTAAAGGCAAGGTATAGAAGTGTCTCTAAACAGCTAACATTCATAGCCCCACGTGTCTTGTATTCATGGTGTGGGTAGCTTCTTTCCACAGGTGATCATTGACTGGGGCATGGCCATTCGTAAAAATTAACTACATAAGAAATCATTTCTCATTTTACTCATCACAAGGCCCTTGAGTACCAAGACTTAATGCATTTTCTTGACTCAACCGGTCACAAATGGGGTGAGGGAAATTCTTGTGCACCAGCAGGACACACCCTCGGGTGTCAGCATTTCTGAAAATCAAAAGAACAAACCAAGAGCACCATGCCTTCTAGACCATGTACACATCAACTCACCTTACTGCCTTAGATGAGCATGCACATTAGTGAAAATCTTTTAGGCCAGGGTTGACGTCCAGGTGAAGGCTTCAACTTCGCATGGGGAGATTGCTGCCACACACCACTGCACTGTTGATAGCTACCTGCCAGTTAACACCAGCACAACTACTGATAATGCAAAATGTGCGCCAAAGGAAAGAAAAAAGATGAGGAATTAGGGCTAGGCCTGCTTCCCTACGGCCATAAAGCATAAAACCTATTGGCACTACCTAGTGAGATGAGTGCACTTTAGGCCAGACACCGCCATTAACTAGCAGTAAAGTAAGGGGGCCACAGGTGAACCATCCACCACACGGGGAGTAAGGTGTATCCAAGGTTGCCTAAGACTGACTGGGTGGACCACGCACCATAACCAAAGCACCAGTACAAGAAACTAGGACATAATGGCACAACCCACTCTTGTGCATAAATGGCAAAGTTTTAGACCTGCTGCAAAGTTTTAGACCTGCTGGTTAGCACTGGGAATCCAGTCCAACTGAACATGCTGGGCAACAAAATTAGTTGAAAAGATGAACAGAGCTGTTGCTATGAAGGGTTAACTGAATAATTTTCTCCTCTAACTCCCCTGTCCCCAAAATCTGAAGATTGTGCTCATCTTTAGGAGAGTGAGAGTGTTACAGTAGCATATGGCATTGGGAAACTGGCACACTGACAGGACAGGATTCTCTTGGAACCAAGTTGACTTCTTGAGTGAGCAAAGTAGCCAATCAGATGATGCAGACATTGCTTCTGGTTGGTTTACATCAATACAAATATAAATATTAGTTTAACAGAGTGTCTGCCCTGTATGGCAAGAGACCCTGAATGCTAACACAGGAACCATAACTAACTACATCAGGGCCCACGCTTGATAATTCACAAATACACCTGATTAACAATTCAGCTAACCACTGGACAACAATCTGTATTTCTAAGAAAACCCTTCCTGCCATATCCATTCTGTCTTCAGAACGGCGAGTCGAAAATATGCTTTCCTCCATTGCAGCCTTCCAGTATTCGGGTACCTTGTCACTGCCTGGAAACCTGAACATAGATTGCCTGCAACCCCCCAATGCCTCAGATCCCTGTCTGAGGATCATCAAAAAACATGGATTCTTTCCACTATATGATTAAAGAGGAGGAAGAAACATATGCGTGGAATTTAAGAGGCAAATGCTGAACATTTGCAGAGAGTTGAGTGGCATGTTGTATAGAGTGAGGGTAAATAAAAAACTATATGGAAGAAATAGGTGTAGGCAGGAAGCCAAACTTGCACGTAGAAAGGATCATGAGATAAAAAATGTAAAACTGTTGGAACAGCAGAATGACCAGAGAATAGGTCAAAGAGGAATAATATCCCATTAGGGGGCATTATGACGAAAGGAATGTGAGGACACGTATTCACCCAGGAACTTCATCTGTCTAAGCCTCCCTGAATCCCAATTGATAACTTCCTCAAGACAACTTAACGAGGATGTATTACTTCCCTGATAAGGAAATTATGGACAAAGTGAAAGCAGAAGGTGAGGCCCTGCTCAAGGAAATCCAAATTAAGATAAATCAAGAAATTTCTTTTACTCTACATAAAGCATGGAATGTCATGGATTACCTTTGGGGAACAATAATCCTCCACTGCTGGGATCATCTCAACAACATCCTGTGGTGGATAATTCTCCATAACAAAAACACAAAACAGGTCCCAAGACCTTAAAGTGGCATAAAAGGAAAAGTAAGACATTGGCAGACAGCGCCATCCAGTAAAATGTGGGCAGGCAGTAGATGACATTGTGAACATGACATGGCACAGAACAAGGCAGGTGAGGACTAACCATAAGTACACCTAAGGGTCATCATAATACAAGCAAGGAGGTGACAAAGGAAAGACTGTCCTTCAAAGTGTATCTTAGTAATCCAATTCATGCCCGCTTAGGCAAAAGTTAACACTACAGAAGGGCCCTACACTCTGATGACTTCGAGCCTTTTATGGGGGGAGTTGAAGTTGGGAATCAGAAACCCTACCTGTACACATAAGGTCAGTATTGGGGATAACATGTATATAAGCCAGACAATCAAGATCTGCCCCAGTGAAGCCCAGTAGCTGTAAGCTTTGATTTTGTTACTATTAAGATAGTTTATTGCACTTGGTATTAAGAGAGAGATTGTTGGGGCTACATCTTTAATGAGCAGACTGCAGTAGGGAGACTGATATGATAAGCAATACATCAACAAAACTGTGTTAATCGATAATTATCTACATCTGCTGTTGAGTGACCAACAAATACTAATATGAATGTTTTGGTTTATTGCCGATAGTGCAAGGGGGTCTACTTCCGTCACCTAAAAATTTAGGATTTCTGCAACCACTCATGGATATGGTGAGGGATGTGTGCTTCAAACAAGAGCCCCACTTACTTAAAAGAGCTCATGAGTCACGCCATATGAAAATGTGGGCATATCCTCGCCCTAAGTGGCCAAGGGTATGCCCAGACATGGGTCCCTTGCTCGCCATGCCACTGGATTCAAGCTAGCCTGGCTGATGAGGGGTGATACCCCGAAACCGGTCCCAGAATGCTGGTTTCTGGCCCATGGAGGATTTGGTCTGGCAGTTCGGGCTGGACTGTTCCCATCAGGAAAAGAGTCGAAATGGTTCTGCAAATGGTTCGTTCCAAACTGGAATAGCATAGTGAGCAAAATAATGATGGATTCAAAGCAGATCCCTTGCCCCGGGTGAGTAGTTGAAGAGATTCAGCGCTCCGTCCATCATCTTGTTGTGTGTCGTGTTAAACACATTACCAAAACACACATGGAAGGAAAATGCTACTTACCAGTATGCATCTGTTCTTGGCATGTACAGCTACAGAGTTACACACTGTTGCATAGATCGCAATCTAGTGTTGGGCCCGGATGTTTGCACTTGCTTTTGTCCTGAAAAGTCTTTGGAAGTCACGAGATGGGTGACTCCGCCTTTGGATCACATTGCGCATGGGCATCGGCTCCATCCTTAGATTGTTTTTCGCCAGCAGGGAAATGATGGAGCTTTGTAAGAAAACAGGAAGAATGTCCATGTAAGCTGTATCTAATTAAGATAATACTGGAACAGATAAAGGTAGCCGGGGAGGCGGGTGGGCGTGTGTAACTGTGCAGCTCTACATGCCAAGAACAGATGCATACTGGTAAGTAGCATTTTCCGTTCGAGGCATATGAGCTGCAGATTACACACTGTTGCATAGATTATATAGCAGTACCCCCTCTTAGCGGCGACCACCAGTATCTGTTGCAGTAGTTTGAAATAGTGTTCTGAGTACAGCCTGGCCCACAGTAGCTTGTTGTTTAGTCTGCACATCTACACAATAATGTTTTGTGAATGTATGCGATGTAGACCATGTAGCTGCTTTGCAGATTTCATCTAAGGGAATGTTCCCTAAAAATGCCATTGAAGCCCCTATCTTTCTTGTAGAGTGGGCTTTAGGACAAACAGATAAGGTACGTTTAGCTTTGTGATAGCAAATGTGAATGCATTTGACAATCCAGCTAGCTATCCCAGATTTTGATATGGGGTTGCCTTGAGTGGTGGTGAGAAAGACACAAAGAGTTGTTTGGTTTTACAAAAGGGTTGTGTTCTCTCGATGTAGTAAAGCAATGCTCTTTTGACATCTAAGGTATGTAGAGGTCTTTCTGCGACTGTTTGTGGCTGCGAGAAAAATACAGGCAGTTCAACAGATTGATTGAGATGGAAGGGAGAAATTACTTTAGGAAGGAATTTAGGATTAGTTCGGAGAACAACCTTAGTATGATGCATCTGCAGAAAAGGTTCCTGAATGGTTAGTGCTTGTAGTTCACTAACGCTTCGTAGAGAGGTAATTGCTACTAGGAAAGCAATTTCCAAGTTAAGAATTGTAGCTCACATTTATGTAAAGGTTCAAAGGGAGGTCCCATTAGCCTCGTGAGAACGATGTTTACATTCCACACAGGCGAAGGTGGTACTCTGGGAGGAATTATTCTTTTGAGGCCTTCCATAAAGGCTTTTAATGGCAGGTACTCTAAAAAGTGATAAATGCTGTCTATTTTGTAGGTATGCTGCAATGGCAGCAAGATGCAGTCGAATAGACGTGTAGGCTAAGTTACATCTTTGGAGGTGTAGTAAGTAGCCTATGATGTGTTGGATAGACACATCTAGGGGATTGATATTGTTGTTATGACAATATATTACAAAAGGTTTCCACTTGGCTGCATAGCATGCCCTAGTGGTGGGACATCTAGCTTCTTTAATGACATTCATACAGTCAGGGGGAAGGTTAAGGTAACCGAATTCTAGGACCTCAGGAGCCAGATCGCAAGGTTGAGCTGAGCTGGGTCCGGGTGTCTGTTCTCTCCACGGTTCTGGGTTAAGAGGTGTGGAGATAGGTATAACTTTTGGTGCGGTACTAAGGAAAGTTGTAGCAATGTGGTGTGGCACGGTTGTCTGGCCCAAGTTGGAGCAACTAGAACGAGAGTTAGTGAATGTTGATGTAGTTTGCGCACCAATAGTGGAATGAGTGGGAGAGGTGGAAAAGCGTACGCAAATCTGCCTGACCAGTTCATCCATATCGCATTGCCTTTGGACAGTGGGTGTGGATATCTGGCGGCGAAGCTTGGGTATTTGGCGTTTTCGTGGTTGGCGAAGAGGTCTATCTGAAGTTGTCCCCACATCTGAAAGAACGGTTGAAGAACTTGTGGATGAAGTTCCCACTCGTGGATCTGTTGTGTCTGACGGCTTAACAGATCTGCTAAGGTGTTTTGTACCCTTGGAACAAGTTGGGCTAAGATGAAAATGTTCTGAGGTATAGCTCATCTCAATATGTTCTGTGCTAGCTGAGAGAGTTGCAAAGAGTGTGTCCCGCCTTGTTTTTGTAGATAGTATATGGCTGTCATGTTGTCCGTGCAGACTAAGACAGCCTTGCCTGATATTTGCTTTTGGAAAGCTTTTAAGGTTAGGAATATGGCTAGTAACTCCAGGTGGTTGATGTGGAGTAACTTTTGTTGTGATGTCTACCTGCTCTGCATGGTGTGTTGCAGTAGGTGAGCTCCCCATCCGGAGAGTGATGCGTCCGCAGTCATGACTATTTGAGGAACCGGCTCTAGGAACGGTCGCCCTTTGGAAAGGTTTTTGGTGTTCCACCACTGCAGAGAGCGGTGAGTATAGACCGTCCACCAACACTAGATCTGTTAACTGACCTGGAGCCTGGTTCCATTGGCGTGCTAAGCACTCTTGAAGGGGACGCATCTGGAGTCTTGCGTGAGGCACTATGAATATGCAAGAGGCCATCATCCCTATGAGTTGTATGAACACTCGAGCTGGAAGAGAGCGTTCCGGTTGAAATTTTGTTAGAAGAGCTTGCATGTTTGCTATTCTGACAGGAGAGGGATAAGCTAGCGCTTTTGAGGTGTTTATTGTGGAACCGAGGTATTGTTGTATTTGGGACGGTTGCAGATGGGACTTGGTGTGGTTTACTGTGAACCCCAAGTCGTGGAGTAATTGGATTGTTGCGTGAGTGTGTTGTACACACTGGATGTATGAGCTGGCTTTTATGAACCAGTCGTCGAGATATGGGAAGACGTGAATGTGCTGTCTTCCTAAGTGTGCTGCCACCACCGCTAGGCACTTGGTAAACACTTGTGGTGCTGTTGTGACTTCGAATGGGAGTACTTTGAATTGATAGTGCTGACCGTCCACTACAAATCTGAGATACTTCCTGTGAGCGTTGTGAATGGGAACGTGTAAATAGGCGTCTTTGAGATCTAGGGTAGCAAGGAAGTCGTTTTGTGAAAGCAGAGGAAGGACCTGCTGGAGTGTGACCATGTGGAAGTGGTCTGACTGTATGTAAAGGGTTTAGGGGTCTGAGGCCTAGAATCGGTCTTAGAGAGCCGTCCTTCTTTGGGATAAGAAAGTACAGGGAGTAAACTCCCTTGTTTTGTTGGTGCAGGGGAACTGGTTCTATTGCACTTTTTTCTAAGAGGGATATTACCTCCTGCTTTAGCAGTAACACATGTTCTTGTGACGCGACATTGGACGCTGTTTGGGTCGTATGTTTGGGGGGGGTAGATGTTAGTTCGAGACAGTAACCCGATTGAATTATTTGTCGCACCCACCTGTCTGATGTGATGTTGGTCCAGACAGGAAGGAATTGTTGTAGTCTTCCCCCGACTAGAGTGGAATGGTGTGGGGGAAGTGGAGGGAAGTCATTGGGCAGGGGTGGAGGCAGAGCGGGAGTTGTTAGTTTTGCCTCTGCCAATGTTATTGGTACCCCTGTAACCACCTCTCTGGTAGCCTCTAGTGAAGGTGGATTGGGTAGGGGTTTTGTAAGAAGTGGAGGGGCTATCTGAGGAGTAGCCTCTGGTGTTGCTTCTGTAGGATGAGCGACGAAAGGAGCGTCTGGGAGCTTGCGACTGCAAGGCTCCCATAGATTTAGCTGTGTCGGTATCCTTTTTCATTTTCTCAAGGGATACGTCAACATTAGGGCCAAATAAGTGTTGCTCATCGAATGGTTGATTGAGGCTGGAACTCTGGACTTCAGGTTTGAAACCTGAAATACGTAGCCAGGCATGCCTACGCAAAAGGACACTGGTGTTAATTGCCCTTGAAACAGTATCTGCAGCGTCTAGGGCACAACGGATGGAGGTATTGGTGATAGTTTTACCTTCTTGTATGAGTTCATTGGCCCTATTTTTATATTTGTCTGGGAGATGCTGCATTATGGATTCCAGCTCATCATAACGTGCCCGGTCGTACCTTGCTAACAGCGATTGAGTATTGGCGATGCGCCTTATGACTGGATCTTTAAATACCTCTGGTGCATGCTTAATGACCCCCTTAAGCATGGGTAGCATTGAGGTGGACTTTTGCGCGGTGTCAAAAGTGTCCATGAGAAAATCTTCCTCCACGGGTCTGTGTGTAGGTCAACCCCATGGTATTGGGTAGCTCTATGGACGAGTTGGTTAAAGCCCATAGTGTCCTCTGAGGGGGAAGGCCTGGAGGGGTATATCTCATCCTGGGGAACGTTAGGGACATCTGGGGTGCTATAATCATCCCATGGGTCAGGGGAGTCAGGAGGACTAGGATTAGCTAGTGGTTCATTGTCCGCACCTCCCCCTGTATCATCAGAGGTGTTATCCACATCATCATTTTCTACTGGAGTAGGGAATGGTGTAGGAGAGTGATGTGGTGGGGGAGGAGGTGGTGGTGGTGGAGGAGGAGGAGGAGGAGGAGGAGGAGGAGGAGGAGGTGGAGGAGGAGGAGGAGGAGGGATCCTTAATGGAGAGGATGGAATGTCTCTCTTTTTAGGATGAGGAGCCGGTGCAGGCGTATCTAGTGGTCTTTTCTTGGACTAAGAGCCAATTGACTAGTTTTAGGATCTTTCACAAGACTTTTTTGGGTAGGATCTGGTCGAAATAGTTCTTCTGGCTTCGAACCGTGACCTTTTGCAGTGTCTTTGGTCGGTGGAACATATTGTTTCCACGGTTCCGAGGCCTTTTTTGGCTCCGAGGCATGGGAGTCGGGACCCTTTGGTGGCAGTTTTTTGCACGGCTCAGAGTGTGTTTTCAGTGTCGAGGAGCCCGTGCTAGTCTTCGGCGCAGAGTGCTTGGATGTGGAAGCAGCACTCGGCGTGGATGAGGAAGAGGATGGCTTCTTTTTCGGTGCTGTAAGGTGTGTTTAGGTACCGGGGGTAGGCTGACTCGAGCCAGAGTCGCCTGAAGGCTTAGTAGGCTTGTTTACCGAACACGAAGGTGTGGCATGGGAAGCAGTCTCTCGGTGTGCACCTGGGCGCGAAGGTGTGACCGAAGCCTTTTTCGAGGATGTCGAGGAAGGGTCGGGTCGACATGTGTACTCACGACTCGCTGTGCCGGAGTGATTTCCTCGACGTCTGAGTCCCCTGCTTCGGAGTAGCTGACGATGCCTTCTTCGACCCACTCTTGGTCCGGCACGTCGACGCCCTCTTGGAAGATGTCGTCGGGGATCGAAGATGACTAGCGAGCCATGGTCCTTCGAGCTCGTCGGTCCCGAATTGTCTTTTTGGAGCGGAAGGAGGTGCAAGCTGGACAGTCCCTGGCCTCGTGCTCCGGTGAGAGACAAAGGTTGCACACCTCATGGAGATCGGTGTGGGGAAACTTCGACCCACAATGAGGACATTTCTTGAATGGAGTCCTTTCCATGAGCCAGAAGATAAGGCCCAGGTAGGCCCGAAGGCCTTCGTCGACGAGCGGAATAGAAGACTTCGAAGTTGTTGAGACTCGCGTCGATAGGGGAACACGTTCGAGACAATACCATCGAAACGGGTGAAGGATTGCGCGCCGAAAGAATCGATTCCAAACATGAGCGCAGGAAACACATCCAAGCCCGATGGCGGAAAAAAAGATCTAAGGATGGAGCCGATGCCTAAGCGTAATATGATCCTAAAGTCACTTATCTCGTGACTTCCAAAGACTTTTCAAGACAAAAACAAGTGCAAACATCTGGGCCCAACACTAGATGGCGATCTATGCAACAGTGTGTAATCTGCAGCTCATATGCCTCGAACACAGAGTTCCTGAAGTAAGAAAACTAACACTAAATGTCCAAATCCCAAAACACTTGGAGGCTCATTATTTTCAGTGACTTTTGAGAATCTGAGCACACACTGCTGTGAATTAACTTATGATACTAAAGGGGACTGGGGAGGTGAATAGGCTTGAAAATAGGGTTCTCCCAAAAACCTGAAATCATCCAAGGTGTCACAAACAAGTGGCTACACAGCACACTTATTTAAACACCTTTTTTAATTAAATCACTAAATCTTTATAGATAAATGTATGCATTATAGGGATTTTGGTACAGTTAAGCTATCAGTGATGGAGGTAATTTTCTCACAAGACCCAACACCTGGGAAAGATTTAAAAGTGAGAATCTACATTAGGCCTAGTAGTAATCAGTTTAAGGAGATTAGTTCAGCCTTACACCCACTGACCAGGAAGCCTGAAAGGTAGCCATGCTCACCTGTAAAATTGATTAAAAATGGAACGTTTTGGATTTCTGTCATAAAAAAGCATATCAATGGAAAACAAAAGGAGCAGTGGGAGTGTGTGCTACTGCTTAATGCCCCTTTGCATAGTAAACTGCCTGAATACTATGTCATTAGTGATCCACTGGTATGGGGATTGGCATTAAAAAATAAATTATTTACTTAATATTTGCATCAAATCCGAAATACCAGAGTGTGTACTGTAGGAAAAGTAAAATAATAGAATCAAGTGACTTCTCAACTTCAAGTATAGAGGTAACAGCATTAAATGCAGGGTACAAGTATGTCACTAAAAACATTTACTTATTTCCTTATTTTGTACAGTGCTGGCTTGTGACATGCAGTTGGTGCTGAAAACGGTGCTCAAAGCAGTTCTTCAGTTAGCTAATCCCCTTGCCGGGCAAAGGAAAATCTGACCCTGTGGTTGATCAGAGATCTCATTATTAGCATTGGGCACTAGTTTCAATGAAGGTCAAATTGCAAACAGAGGGGCCACATTCCTACTTCACGGGGTGACAATTATCCAGTAGTAATTGACCTTTTGGGCCCACTTTGGTTCTCCCTTTAGTATATGGTCCCTCTTTGGATAAATGTTTGGGTAACACTTTCCTGGGTTTTTCTATTTCTTTGGATTGGATTTGGACTGTCTTCTTTGTGCGGATTAATGGCCATTACCTTCCAGAATGCTCTGCCACAGAACTGGTTGGAAAAGTGTTAACGCCTCACTCATCTTCACATAAGCTAAAAAAAAAAAAGAGACCTGCACCTTGTGAACATTTCAGCTGTCCCAGTAACTGCTGGAATTGTTTGGGATAAGGTCCCTTATATCTTTGGTCCTGCAGAAATACTACAGACTCGTTATGTTGTTAGGGTTTCTATGAGAGATGTAATTGCACTTGGTTTACATTCTGATGATTGGGATGTTGAGACTGCAAACTCCATGCTGTCAGAGGTGGAATATTACACTGTTTCCTAGAGTGAGGACTTGTATCTAAATTCTGCTAATTATGGTGACATGTTCTGACTTCATTATTACATCGAGCTAGTGTTCAACACACACTTTTTGATTATACAAAATGGGAATATTGTTCTACTCCCCATAAGGGTGCTACAAAACATATAGGGATACATTCACATATTTTTCTAGACTCGATTCAGTAGACACAAAATCTTTTTATTTTAAACTTGTCCATACACCAGCAAACCAGCAAAAAAAATATTATCACACAAACCAAGCTAATATATACAGACTTGTTTGTCAAACAATAAGCAGAGAAAGGGTATGATTATTGGAAGGATATCATTAACATCAAATCAATGTGGGGTACAAAACCTTCGCAAATTCAGGGAACAGACACCTTGTTTTGAGCCTGCTTAGTTCCAACATAGGTGATTTTTCTGAATGATACAGTTTAGCAGACTACTTGTCTAGGACTGGCAACATTTAGAGACATTAATTCACCAAACATTCCTCCCATTGCTTGATTTGACCATTTCCAACATTTAACACATTACACTGAAGAACAGTTCAATAGTATGTTACAGAATGGTAGATTTAAGTACACGCTTTCAGATCTAAATGTGTGGTTATTGTGGCCAGTATACACAAATGGTTGTTATGCTCATTGTTTTAATTCCACACTGGGGTGTAAGGCAAGCAGACCCAATCCTTGTTACTCTCATTTGCAACAATTAGGGATAGTCACCACCTATTTGGTAGGGAAATTGTGCCAACAATGGTTGGAACATTCCACACTATCTGCAGTAAAACAACATCATTCCCTCCGTTGGGAAGACATGGACCTATCTGATTTTTTAAAGTCAGCTCAGATCTATATGAAGTTTAGTTGAACAATTTAGGTCCTCAAAATGTGGCCTCATGCCATGGCGTTACCTCAAATCTATGCACTTATTCTTGCCTTTCAAACCGACAAGTAAAGCATTCATGGCCAAGAAAGTCGCGACTTACCTAATGTTACATCTCGAGAAGTTAGAACAGCTCCCATTCACACTAGGAGAGACACCCTCTGCGCTGTGATTAATACATGGTGCAATATCTTTGTCAATTTCAATATTCCAGTTCACAGCTTGCATGAAACGTTTCCCTGCGGGTAGATATGAAACCTAGGAGGGAGCTTTATTCAAGAGTTATGGTCTTTACCATTCTCTTACCAATGTGAGGGCACTAAAAAAGAGGTATATGTTATGCTTCGGTAGCGAATTCGGCCTTTTTTCTAAAAAGAATACTAGCCCCTTCAGAACTCCCCCCATTACAGTCCTTTCAAATGTAAGCTATTTAATGTTAAGTGACCAGGACTGTTGCAGAATGAAGGCCGGGATTCCATATATCGGTCTCCCAGATAGTGACCTGCTGCAATAATGTGCTTTTTCCACCAACGCATACGGTTTCGTTGATGCCTTCAATTCCAACTTTGAAGGCAGATTTTAACAACCTAAGCCGACTCAAAGCCTTATTGTTTCAAAAAGATGTAGCATTAACATCTGCCTGAGAAACCTTTGAACTGCAGGTTGCAAGGACGTACAGTAAAACACAGTCCTTGTTGAACACAAATCTTCCATTACATCTTGGCAAGCATGTTTTCTCGAATTTTTAAACCTTCCAATACTGCAGGCATAGCACATATTTTTAAATAATCAGAACTGGCTAAGTCAGTACCTTCCAGAAAATCTGTGGCCTTTATCCATTCCCTGTTTTCCAGTGTGTTTGGGGGCATCCCTTGGTATTATTCTTAATTTGTGGCATTTTGGTTATATTTTTGTGACTCTGCAATGGATGTTCCTTTTTGAAGCCCATTGGTAATGGACCTACCACAGGTTCAACTTTGCTGTGAGCGCATAATATGATTCTTTGGAGTCCCTGTGCTTCAGGAACTGAATACTGACTGGTCATTGTCATTCCGACCTGCCTGGCTCACCTGCGTGAACCCGTATTTCATTGCCTATGGTGCACCGTCGAATGGGCACTGGATGTCTTTTTGACTCTGTAATTGCCTCTTTTTGTGAACAGGAACCTCTTGATGAGTCCAATAATGACCCATTTTCGGAATTGTCCCATGAACTTGCGGCTGCTTCAAGATGCATGGTATGAGCCACTCCCTCCAATGGGGGATGGGTGCGTCAGCACCAGGATTACCTATGATGCGGACCACCTAACTACACACACCAGTTATGGGGTCATTGCTAATCCAAGAGATCACTAATATATCCCTGTGTTCACGTAGTGAGGATAGGTCTAGATAGATATATTAGTTGACATTGTTGGGTTGTTCATTATATACAGCCTGCTAATAACGTTGATTACATTGCTCAGTTGTATTTGTTTAAGTATCGCATCACACCTGCTTCAAAATAGACTACACTAGTTTCAATAAATATATTGTAAACTTTTTTCTTGTCTTTCTTTTGTTTACTATGGACATGCTTAAGAAAGAAAAGAAAGGTGATGATCTGATTCCACAGTTCCCTTGGGGATTAGAAGTTAATATTCTAGGTTTGCCAAAATCACCTGCAACTCTGGAAAGGTTAGGAGTTTAGGTGAGGCACTGTGAGCTGGGTGGATTAGGGCCTACAGGTCCTGATGTGGTAGAGAGACTCAGTCCCTAGATTCTAACGTCCACAGTTCTTCTTCCCAACAGAATCCCTGCAACATTCCCACTGGTTTGAGCTGGAGTTGGAAGCCATTTTGAAAAGGCTTGAGGTTAGCTGTTCTTCTGCAGATTGCAGACTTGGTAGATTCCCAAGATCGGGGTACAAACAGGTGTAGAGTTGTGCGCCCAGCACCCAGATCAACCTGCTTCTCTGAACTTGGCTCCTGAACCTAGCCTGTACATCAGGTTTGCCTTACTGCATCTCTGATTTTGTTTGGTAGTCTAATTTAATAATGAAGATTTTAAGACAGGTATCTTTGGTGATTTGAAGATGGAGCAAAGTAGTCAGAGCTTTATTCTCTGCATCACCAGGAGCCAGTGAAAAGAAGAAATGGAGGAATGTAAGCTGATTTATGTAGGAAAAGGCAAAGTCCGCCTGCTTGGTTTTGCAGCCTTTGTAGTTTAGAAATCCCTGTCTTTGGGACTCAGCATAGACAATTTTGCAGTAGGCAAGTATTGACAGGCATCAAGGACCTGGTCAGTTCAATACAAAGGGGTACCAAAAGCAATGGGAGGATCTTTCACTTTAACATGAGGGAGAGGTTGGTATTTTGAGTGAAAGCTGTGATTTTAGTCACCCAAAGTCAGCTTTTGTGAAACCATATTCCTTGATTCCACTTACTCAAAGAGGTGACTCCAAGTTTCTCTGGCTAATTGAAAAGCAAGCTGTCATCTGAAGTTACTCTACAACATGCACAATTCAGGCAGAGGTAGATCTCCTTTATCCAGAGTTTTACATGATTCAGGCATGTAGTGCAAATTAGAATTTCTCACCCCATAACACATTCTAGGGTGCACAAAACACAATTTTGGGCTATTCACCAGAAAGAAGCTCAACAGGTTTTACCTGCTCTAAACTTGTGGGCAAATAGAGCAGGTACATAACTTACATATGAGGGAAAATACTACCCAACTTGCAATCCCATTTCAAGTGAAATCTGGAGTTTGCAACTGAATGGTCTGACAGAACAGAATTCTGGTAGAAACCAAATAATTTTAATACATTTAGCAATATAATACAGCTGTAAAAACACATTGTAGGAGAACTCGCTGGCCTAGATGTTATTTGCAGGGTTAACTGAAGAACTTAATTTTATATTATTGCATTCAGACACATAAGGTAGCCATACTGAATGACTAAACAAATGAACAATTTACCTGCTCGCTCCTTACAATGGATGGAGGAATTGAAAACAGATATCCAGCTTTAACCCCTTCCATTGCTACAGACGGCTTGCCATCAAAAGCATGGAGCAGCACCTTCTGTGCACCTAAGATAACCACAAAAACAAAATTATTGGTTGACCACCAGTTTGAGAAAGAATTGTTCACAAAAAATAGAAACACAGTGCCATGGAATTTCACAGCGTATTCCATCTCCCAAACCTAAGTACTGTTGTTTCATGCGTTAGCCCAACGCAATGTGGCCTTCATTTAATGTTTATAACTCCACCACTTCTATTGGCGACTCCCACATGTATATTCTACTATATCTTAACTGAAATAAAATGTTGTCATTGATTAAGCAAGGCACCGGGAACAAACCCAGAAACAGTGAAGCGTTGCTCACCGATATAGAATGGACATATTTCTTTGTCTCAGTTTATAGCTCAACATTTCACAATTCGCCAGCTAAAACGTCCAGGTATAGTTGCAAATCATCACAGACGAAGGAAATCCCTTCCATGCCATTAGGTGGAACATGGATGACATTTTCATATAGTTTTGGTTTGCTTTAGATGATACGGGACTATCCGAGAGGTTACTGGGTTTAGGATTCCAATTAAGAAATGCTGCAAATTTCTATTGTGCTGTATTATCTATGGACGTTAGTATTGAGTGTAAATGTGCTATCAGGAAACAGTGATCAATGTTCTGGTGCTGCTACACTGATGGTGCTTATGACTGTAAGTTGAATAGATGGCTGAGCAGAAATATCGTAAGACCCTGAGGCTGATGGGATTCCTGTTAAGTGAAGCCAGGGGGTTTGTTGTTAGGACTCAGAGTGAGGAGAACAGCTGGACACTGGATGAAAACACTGAATGGGATGACAGCTGCTTAGGTGAATACCATCAGCAGTGAATCTGCCTTTGTGAGATTTCCTTGTGCTCCATCACAGAGTGAGGAAGCCACCGCCAATGCTCATTCAAACCTTTGCCCTAGATCAGCGGTTCTTAACCTATGGTCCGGGGACTCCTGGGGGTCCGTAACGCCTACTCAGGGAGTCCGCAACTGCTTTGAAAATTAAATAACATTAACAGATTAATACACTGTTTATAAAGAAGCAAAATGTAAAACTGAACATTTTTAAATGTTATGTGAATGAATTTGAAATTGGAGGTTAAAAATGAAGTTTTCAGATTGATTCGTGGAAGCAGTGTCTCAAACAGAATATAGAATGGACAATGGGCAGCCTCAATTAAATTTAGAAAAGCCCAAACTTTCCCCTTAAGATGAACATTTTGATTTTTATATATTTGATGGCGAACCTAATGAAATATTTAATCATTTGTGTATTTGTTTGACGAAGGATGGTTTAGGTATTTTTGTCTATTATTTGGATGTTCAAATCATTGAAATTACTGATGCCGCGATCCTCGACTTTCATTAATGACTCAGTGGAGGTCCCTGGATTTCAATAATGATTAGAGGGAGGGGGAAAGGGGGACCCGGGATTCCAATAACGATTAAGTGGAGGTCTGCAGAAGTCAGAAGGTTAAGAACCACTGCCCTAGATTAGAGCTGCAGTTTCCTTAAAGTTATGAAGGTTGGATGAGAGGTTGGTGCTCACTCATCAGAGTGGACAGGCTCCATGATCCTGCTTTGGCACAGTAACCTTAACACATGACATCTGGCGAGATGCCAAACTGAAGACTAATCTAGTAGGAACAAAAATTATTGTGAGTGAGAAAGCAGGAAAGAGTAAGTTCATTCGCCCAAAACATAGTATGAGAAACCAAGTTGATTGGAAAAGAATTTATGAGGGTCAGGAAACCTGATACAAATGGAGGTTCAGCTAAAACAGATTACACGTTCTTTATGTAAGAATATGGCTAGAAGGTTCTGTCGGGACTAATACATTTCACAGTTCTTCAAGAGGGGGGCACATTCCTTTGTAAGATTAAATGGAACAGCTGTGCTCATGAAAAAAAAAATTGCACTGAAGAAAGAGTATGATAACCAACATTTGTGTAAAGGCTCAGGTGTACAATCAGAAAGCTGCAACACTCAAGGCAGCACATGTGGAGCATGCGGGCACTCTCCATAATATGGCCCCAGGTGGCCATATTTATTATCCACTTTTTTGGATGGTCTCATCAGATATTTTTTCCAGGTTGAAAATGAATTTTGACATACTAAGCTTTAATTATCACAAATTGCTTCTTGCTCAGCACATCTACAAGCTTTAATTTAGCAGTGCTAAAGATATATTCCTGGTCACCCTCATATCAAACTAATCTCTTCAAAAGAGGTACTAAAGAGATCAAATTTACATTTACAATTCACTCTCAGGTGCGTCTTCTATCACATTACTCGTATGTAGCGAGGTCGGGGTGGAGAGACGCACTAACTGGTGGATGCCTGTGCCTGTTCCTAATTCCCCTCGTTCCCCACAGACTAACAACCCAAGGGCTGAGTGGGACAGCGTTTCGGAGCAGGAAGAGGAAATAGACCGCAGCGCCTTTAACTGGACCTTCATTGAACAGGACGCGACTCCGCCCCTCTCTGACGTCGGTAATCACGGACTGGACAAGAGGCAGGAAATCATGTATGGGGGGTGTGTTCACACCCCGGAGGTCGGAAGCGGAGAAGGCGAGCGAGAGAAGAGAACCGGAGCTGCCGAAGAAGACGGGAGAACAGCGAGTGAAGGAGAGCCAGGAGGCCAACGACCCCGTGTTCCGCCGTGCCACACTCCCGAGGGAGGAGTGTGGCTTTCCCAGGTACGGAGGCGTTGGGTGGCTTGGGTGGGGAAGAAGAACGCCCCTGTGTAAATTTGTAGATATCCATGTGCGTGCCTTTCCCGTGTGTGCCCTGATACCCGTCTTCCCTCCCTACCCGTCCTGTAAACCCTCACGAGCCTACCCCTCCCCTTAGCACGAGCACAGCTAGATAACAAGATACACGGGTGTCCCATCACTTTCACTCGGCCCCTGGAGAATACGCCGTATCACAACCTGACTCTAACGGCTCCCTCTGTTGGTCTCCTTTTCCCTCGGTATGCCTGAGACGGAGAACTGAAGCGGACAAAGCAGACGCCTGGGAGGCAGCCCACAGAGAACAGACGACTCCATCCCAAGGGTATCCCAAGTTCACGATCATGAATGACCTGCTATATAGGGAAGGAAAGGCAGGCGAACCCCTTCAGCTCGTTGTCCCGATTGATTTCAGGGAACAAATATTGTTCTATGCCCATACACATTTGACAGCAGGACATAGCGGTGCCGAAAAAACACTACAAAGCATCGTGCGTTTATTCTTCTGGCCTGGTGTTTACAAGACAGCCGAGGCATATTGTAAACAATGTGAGGTCTGCCAGAAGAAGAATATGAACCGGCCACCAGCAGTGCCCCTTCAACCTCTACCAATCATAGGCAACCCCTTCGAGAGGGTGGGCATGGACCTTATAGGACCCCTTCCCCGTACACCTAGAGGACACACTTATGCCTTAGTCGTAGTAGACTATAATACTAGGTTCCCCGAAGCTTTTGCTCTTAGCGCTCCAACTACAAAAAACGTGGCAGAAAAACTGATTGAGTTATTCTCGAGGGTGGGATTCCCCAGGGAGATCCTCACAGACCAGGGGAGGACCCCTTTTGTGTCCAAAATCATGACTGAAGTGTGTAAACTGCTAGATCTGAAACATATACGTACCTCGGCCTATCACCCACAAACGGATGGTCTGGTCGAAAGGTACAATCGTACACTGAAGTCCACACTCAAGAAGATGTTAACTGCAGAAAACAAAGATTGGGATAAGTTGTTGCCCTTGGCCCTTTATGTGTTGCGGGCACAAGTACAAAGTAGTTTAGAGTTCTCGCCTTTTGAACTTCTATACGGGTGACAGCCCAGATCACTTTTGGAAATCACAAGGGAAGCCTGGGAAAGAGAAGAAGCGGCAGATCAAAGGTCCCTGTTGGACTATACTACACAATTGAAATCCAGGTTAGGCAAATTAAGAGATTTAGCCTATTCTAATTTGGAAAAAGCCCAGAACAAGCAGAAACAATATTACGATAAAGGGAAGAAATGGAGGACACTAAACAAAGGGGACTGGGCCTTGGTACTCCTACCATCGTCCACTCAGAAGTTTAGAAGTGAATGGAAGGGGCCTTATCTGATCACAGAGACCATAGGCAAAACAAAGTATCGAGTACAGGTCTCTCCATCACGCCAACAGACCTTCCACATCAATCTGTTGAAAAAATGGATAGGTCCCCCTCCCAAATCAAACCAGCTAGCACTACCAGGACGAGACGAAAGTTCAACCCTGGGACAATTACCCATTAACCCCGAGTTGTCAAACACCAAACGAGAGGAGCTGGTACAAAGGTTACAGCGGTTCTCCTCCATGTTCTCCGACAAACCGGGGTGTACACACCTTGCAGAACATTGTATAGAGACCGAAGAAGGAAAAGTGGTCAAGCAAAGAGCATATCGCATTCCAGCAGCAAGGAGAGCCGAGGTAAAAAAAGAAGTCAGGGACATGTTGCAGCTCGGCGTAATACGACCATCAAAAAGTAACTGGGCTTCGCCCATAGTGATGGTCCCAAAACCAGACGGGTCCACCCGTTTTTGTATGGACTTCAGGGCTTTAAACGCTATCTCATCCTTTGACGCCTTCCCTATACCCCGAGTGGACGAGCTGATAGAAAGGATAGGAGAAGCTAGGTACATCACAACCCTTGACCTGACCAAGGGATATTGGCAGGTGCCGCTGAGGGAATGCGACCGGCATAAAACAGCCTTTGCCACAGATGACGGACTATACGAATTCAACGTACTACCGTTCGGGCTCCATGGAGCCCCGGCAACGTTCCAGCGTTTAATGAACACCGTTTTAGCCCCACACACCGAGTATGGTTCAGTATATCTCGATGACATTGTCATCTTCAGTCTAACATGGGAAGACCACTTAGTCCATATAGACAGAATCCTCACTGCCTTACTAAAGGCCGGACTCCATGTCAACTCAAAAAAATCGAGAGCCGCATTTCCCAGAGTAAGATATCTGGGGTACATGTTAGGGGGTGGGGTTATCGCACCTCAGGAGGAGAAAGTAAGCGCCATAACCAAAACACCATTTCCCTCCACCATCAGAGAACTGCGTGCCTTCTTGGGCCTTATAGGCTATTACAGGAGGTTCATTAGGGATTTTGCAAACATCGCCGCACCCTTAACTAATCTCCTCAAAAAGAACTCAAACTTCAACCGAGGAAGACCTCCTCCCGAAGAAGCACGACTGGCGTTTGAAACCCTAAAAAGTGCCATCACATCCAGCCGTCTTAATTCCCCCTAACTATGAGAAACCGTTCATTCTAGCAACAGACGCCTCAGATACCGGGGTAGGCGCGGTACTATCTCAGGAGGGTGAGGACGGGTTGGAACATCCTATTCTCTTCATAAGTAGGAAGCTACATCACAGGGAAAGCAAGTACCCGACTGTGGAAAAAGAGTGCCTTGCGATACGATGGGCAGTGGACAAACTAAGATACTATCTAGAGGGGAGACCCTTCACACTGCACTCCGACCATGCTCCTCTTCAATGGATGCAGAAGAATATGTCCCAGAACTCCGGAGTTCTGAGATGGTTTCCGTATCTACAGCCCTTTTCCTTTACGATAATACACAAAAAAGGCATAGAGAACAGCAATGCAGACTATCTCTCAAGGGCGCCTATTCTCCCCGAACGGGAGAATCCAAGGGGGGAGGTGTGTAGCGAGGTCGGGGTGGAGAGACGTACTAACTGGTGGATGCCTGTGCCTGTTCCTAATTCCCCTCGTTCCCCACAGACTAACAACCCAAGGGCTGAGTGGGACAGCGTTTCGGAGCAGGAAGAGGAAATAGACCGCGGCGCCTTTAACTGGACCTTCATTGAACAGGACGCGACTCCGCCCCTCTCCGACGTCGGTAATCACGGACTGGACAAGAGGCAGGAAATCATGTATGGGGGGTGTGTTCACACCCCGGAGGTCGGAAGCGGAGAAGGCGAGCGAGAGAAGAGAACCGGAGCTGCCGAAGAAGACGGGAGAACAGCGAGTGAAGGAGAGCCAGGAGGCCAACGACCCCGTGTTCCGCCGTGCCACACTCCCGAGGGAGGAGTGTGGCTTTCCCAGGTACGGAGGCGTTGGGCGGCTTGGGTGGGGAAGAAGAACGCCCCTGTGTAAATTTGTAGATATCCATGTGCGTGCCTTTCCCGTGTGTGCCCCGATACCCGCTTCCCTCCCTACCCGTCCTGTAAACCCTCATGAGCCTACCCCTCCCCTTAGCACGAGCACAGCTAGATAACAAGATACACGGGTGTCCCATCACTTTCACTCGGCCCCTGGAGAATACGCCGTATCACAACCTGACTCTAACGGCTCCCTCTGTTGGTCTCCTTTTCCCTCGGTATGCCTGAGACGGAGAACTGAAGCGGACGAAGCAGACGCTTGTCAGGATAGCCCGGACAATCAACATCCCGAAGACATCGCCACCACGAACAACCTGGAGTTCGCCAGGGAAAGGCTAACTTTTAGGACCAAGCGCACCATAACAATAAAGCCCAGTTTGAAGAGATACACGGGTGTACCGCCTCTTACTGAACCAGAGCCCACTACCAGACCCCCTCCCACGCCCACATCGTACTACGAGATAAAACATGAAAAAACAAGAATGAAACTTAAAAGACAATGTAAACTTATGCATACTTGGATATGTGTCTGCTGCTGTCTATCGTGTACTTCTTCTGTGTGCTGTTGCTGTGTGATTGTGCTTGCTCCATGTGGTTGTGCTTGTTGTGTGTGTAACTAGTGTGGCTGCTGCTTTAACTGTGTGGAGTGCTCTGGTGACTTCGGGTCGAGTTCACGCAATATAAAACTCAATAAATATATTGTATTTTATTTTTGTATAGTGCCACTCTCTATTTTTATTTACTCCACATGTATCTCATGTTAGACATGCTGTGATATCCCTGTAAAGCGCTCTGATACCTTCTGGTCTAGTTCGTGCTATATAACACTCGACAAATAAATTCATAAATAAATACCCTGCTCGTTCACTGAATACACTCATCAATCAACCCATATGAGAACTTCACAATATGCACTATATATAAGTTAAATAAACAAATCTTCAAACATTACCATGCTCTTTTAGTAGGTTAATGGTGGGTCGACCAGCTGATCGTGAGTGTACATTTCTAGAAAAATAAAATACAAATTGGTTAACAAGACATTATCAATAATATTAATTAAAATGACCTGTGTTACACTCTCAACCAGAGAACTCTGCCTAAGATGTAGTGCAGTTACCATGTTAAAGCACAGTAAATAGGATGTCGAATACATGACCAAAATGATTTATAACAGATCTGATCTATATCAAACACCATAAATCCATTAAG
Source organism: Lissotriton helveticus (assembly GCF_964261635.1). Lineage (NCBI taxonomy): Eukaryota > Metazoa > Chordata > Amphibia > Caudata > Salamandridae > Lissotriton > Lissotriton helveticus. The sequence goes on along the minus strand of NC_136067.1, from coordinate 1,840,470,598 downwards.
CACAGACCTTATAGATGATTTATATAGATGTCCACATTGTTGGGGATTCACAAAATGCAATAGTGGTATACAGTTAATTCTATGCATATTTTAGAATATCGGGGACACTCAAAGTCACCATGCACACAACAGCTGGTAGACAATGTCGTAAAGGTATTCTCCCTTTTTACAGACTTTGCTCTTGTTCATGCAGACCTTCGGCAATCTGTGCATTTGACTCTAAAAGAGTGCAAACAATGAAAATATGTCTACATAGGCCATATACATTCAGTTTCCTGAATCATGAAAGTTGTTAGTCTATTGTTAAATATACATGGTTAAATCTATTGAGGTGAATGGAGAGCTAAATATGGGCAACCTAACTGGCTATGTCGAAGGTCATCAAATGTGTAGATCAGGCTGCCACCATGGCACAAAAGGTGTCTTGAGGGTGGGTTTTAATAGAAGCTAAACTCTATAGTGATTCTTGCACTCCTAGTCTGCAGCTCCCCATCTTTAAGAATGGCCCGACAGTACGGAATGAAGGTACAAACTTTCTACAATTCATCTAGCTCTTGGACAGCATGGCAAGAGTAACAACAGGATTTATGAAGCCACCTGTTTATTGTCAGTGAGTGACTGTTTAAGACCATTTATACAGACCTATTAGCAGACTGAGCCATCTCAGCGAGCTCTGATGGGCGGATTGCCATTAGATGGGGTTGGACAGTTCTGCCACACCACAGAACAACACGTGACTGACCACTCCTTCATTCACTTCACCAACTCCTAGCACACAATCACCAGGTGTCAGCTGCCCCCCCACCACAGCTGCAGCAAGGTCACTGAAACTCGGTGGTCACAGGCCCACACCACCTTCCAACCCGAGGCCTCAACAGACCTCGACCAGGCTGTCCATAACTTTGCCGCCTGGATCATCGACAGCACGACAGAGTCGCCCCATTGATACCTACAAAATCCAACAAAACCTCCAAACATACCAGTCTTTACCACGCAGAACTCAGGACCACCAAGCACAACTGCCACCAGTTGGAGAAACAATGGTGCACCACTAAGAACCCCGCCGACAGAGCAGTTCACAAAACAGCTCTCAGCAAATATCACCGCCACATCCTGGAAGCCAAGAAAGCAGCCTTCACCACCCGCATCAACTCCGCGGCCAACCACACAAAGGAACTCTTCAAAATAGTCAAAGAATTCTTCTACCCAACAAACACAGAAAACACCATCCACCCCTCCCAAGAACTCTGTGACTCCCTCTCAGACTTCTTCCACAGTAAGATCACAAACATCTACAACAATTTCAACCTCCAACTTACCACCCTCAACCCCAACGACCTCTACCAACAAGCGAACATCAGCCAAATCATTACCAGCTGGTCTCCGCTTGCTGCCTTGACCATCTCAGCCATCATGTCTTCAATCCACTCTGGGGCGCCCACCGAAACCTGCCTCCACCACCTCAACAACCTTGCAACAAACCCAATCAGCACGCAACTCATCAGCATCCTAAATGCCTCCATCTCCACAGCAACATTCCTGGACAGATGGAAACACAGGGACGTCAGACCCCTCCTAAAGAAAGCCTCTGCCGACCCCAGCGATCTCAAAAATGATAGTCTGATCTCCCTGCTCCCCTACCCAGCCAAAGCAATCAACCAGCAGCTCACTGAATTCCTGAAACAAAACCACCTACTGGGCGCCTCACAATCAGGATTCTGTGCGAACTACAGCACTGAGACTGCAGGGATTGCCGCCACAGCAGATACCAGAAACGTCCTCGACCACCGAAACTGTGGTCCTGATCCTCCTCGACCTCTCCGCAGCATCTGAAACCATCTCCCACAACACCCTCATCAACAGATTCTACAAAATAGGCATACAGCAAGACACCCTCAAGTGGATCGCGTCCTTCCTTACAGGACGCAGACAGAGCATCCGACTGCCTCCCTTCACCTCCACCCCCAAAAACATCATATGAGGCATACCACGAGGATCCTGCCTCAGCCCCACCATGTTCAACATCGACATCACCCCCCTCGTACACTTGGTCAGATCCCACGGACTCAACATAGTCTCCTATGCAGAGGACTCTCAACTGATCCTCTCGCTCACGAAGGATCCCTCCAACACCAAAACAAACTCCTGTAATGCCATGACCAACGTAGCCAAATGGATGAGAGACAACCGCCTCCAACTCACCACCGACAAAACTAAAGTACTGATATTCGGGAAGAACAAATCTACATTGGACTACAGCTGGTGGACTGCAGAACTCTGACCTACACCCACACCAACCGACCATGAATGCACCCTGAGCATCGTGCTCAACAGCCAACTAACCATGAAACGACAAGTAAACGCAGTCGCCTCCTCCTGCTTACACACACTTCGCATGCTCTGCAGAAACTTTAGATGGATCCCAACCAACACCAGAAAGACAGTCACTCAGGCCAACGCCACCAGCCGCTTCCACTACAGCAACGACCTCTATGCTGGCATCTCCACCATGCTCCTCAGAAAACTCCAGACCATGCAGAACTCTGCATCCAGACTCTTCCGAACCTTCCCAAACAAACCCACATCGCCCCCCACCTGAGCGACCTCCACTAGCTCCCCATCAAAAAGAGATGCCAGTTCAAGATCCTTACACATGCTTACAAATCCCTCCACAACCTAGGACCTGCCTACATCAACAATCGACTGATCTTCCACCCACCCTCTAGACTCCTGCACTCCTCTTCACTCGCCCACATGCCCCCCGCATCCATCACAGCGGTGGCCGCTCCTTCTCCTACATCGCTGTCAAAACCTGGAACGACGTTCCCCTCCACTCCATACGGCCCCCTCGCTGGCAGACTTCAGAAAGAGACTCTAGACCTGGCTCTTCGACAGAGACACAGTACCTGGATACCCATAGGGGTGACAGAGTTGCACTTTACAAATGCTGATTGATTGGACCTGACACCCTCGGGTTGGTTTTCTTCAACCTTTTGCCCTCCATCTTCTAGTTTTTGCGGACTACGTTTTTGCTGGCCTTAGGACTCTGCACATTTTACCACTTCTAACCAGTGCTAAAGTGCTTGTGATCTCTCCCTAAAACATGGTAACATTGGCTTCCACCCAATTGGCATATTTAATTTACTGGTAGGTCCCTGGTAAATGGGTATCACATCTACACAGGGCCTGTAAATAAAATGCTACTAGTAAGCCTGCAGCACTTATTGTACCACCTACTTAAATAGCCCTTTTAAAATGTCTGAGGCCTGCCATTGCAGCCTGTATTTGCAGCTTTAAAAAGCCATTTCCACCTGGCAAAATAAACTTTTTGCCAGGCCTATACTTTTGTTTTTAAGATATATGTCACCCTAAGGTGGGCCCTAAACAGCCCACAGGGTAGGGTGCAGTGTATTTTAAACCCTTCTGTAGTTGGCCGACGGGAGCACTCCCTCTCCAGTGCTGCGAATGGCCAACGGCCGTCGCAGCCCCGACCACTCATTAGAATGCCCGCACCGCGGCAGAATTGCCGCCGCGGTTAAGGCGTTAAAAGTGGGACATCAGGAGGAGGAGCCACACTAGCAACCAAGATGGCCACGTAGGCTCCCGGCTCCGCCGACCTCTGACTCCCGCCGGAATATCCTGTCATTTATCCTGTCCTTGCGCCCAGCCACCGTGTGTATGATCCTGCCGTGAGATTAATGGTGCTATCCCGAGATCTCTACCTGTTCGGCTGACGAAGATATGTCGAGTGGAAGTTTGCGGCCTAGATCTGCCCGGAAGCCGGGGTCTCGAGTACTGGCTCATCCGGGTTTCAGTTCAACAACATCGGCTGTGGTGGTGTGATTGGGTCCGGTCTACCGGATGGGGAAATTATTATTATTATTTTTTTTTCCGCTTTTTCCGATTGATGTGGATGACGTTTGGCTGCCTTGGTGAAAGTCGGAGGAGGGGTGACAGCCCAACGGTTGCAGCTGTGGACGGGGGTCCTGCCCGGTGACCCGGTAAAGGGCCCGCTGGTGTTCGCTGGGTCGGGATCTCCGCCCGCGGTGGCGGACCTAGGATATCATCGGAACAACTGCTAAGTCTCCCTCTGCAGTCGACCGTTCCCTATTCGCCCGTCCCCCACTGAGAGATCGAGCTCGCTGGGGGAAGCAATCATGACCGTCACCGATCGAAGAGTGGTGGAACGGACTGAGAGTGACCCGTCGCTACGAACTGTGTTGGCAGCCATTGGGTCAATTCATGTGTACGTCGAAGGCCGCATTCAGACGATGGTGGGCCGCTTGTCTGAGATGGTGCGAATTGGACCAGACCCTACTCCACTACAAGAAACGGTGACGACCGAGATACCCAAGATGGCCACTCTGATGGAGGTAGTAGACCTCGTACTGTGTGAGGTGTCGGAGCCTTTGACCAGTGTTATGGACAATGAGAACAAGCTCGATGCCACCAATGGATTGTTAAGCCTAGGATCGTTGCCGACTATGGAAGGACTAATTGATGTTCCCACTCCAGAGACTTTTGATGAGAACTATTATCGGAATGAAACTGCGTCACTCCCCTATACATCGGAGCAGCTAAGATGGCGGACGAATCAACGCTGGGAGTTCATAACGGGGAAGGGAGTCTCTGGACCTGACGGTGTTCACGGCACCTTCGTTCTTCTGCTTTGTTTGCATTGAGTTTTATTACAGTTTCTTCGTACTCGGACTGTACTGTGGAAGAGGTGGTTTGTCCGGAGGGGACTCATGCGTCTGATCAGAAGGGGCAAGGATGAGATTGAAAGACTGGGTTTGACTTATGTATCGATGGGGACGGGATCTGCTAAACTTATGCTTCAGGAAGGCTGGGCGGTGTTTGAAGTTTCCCTTGTAGAGATGCATATTTGTTGTCCGATAGATTTCTTGACTTCAATCTGGGGATTCTTGGTTCTGGCGGGGGAGAGGCGACCGGGAGCCCGTACGAATATGCCCTCCTCCACTTCTCTTCTCTACTTTGGTAGATTTCTTCTTTTAGAACTTAGTTAGTTGGGGCGACAGGCACGCTGCTACTGCGGGTTAGGCGATAGCCGTTTGCAGGGGTGCAGGGTGGGGGGATGGGTTTATTGTTTTATTTTTGTTATCGCCCATATGTTTTTTTTCTCCTTTTTCAATGTTTTTCCTAGTCTTTCCTTTACTCGTAATATTGGCTAAATATCCTGACTTTGATCCTTAACTTCTAATGTCTGGTTGCCATGATTCTCCTGCTGTTTTGATTTATGGGTGGGAGGGTTTTGAGGATCCGCATCTAAACTGTGTAGCGATTATACTGATGCAAATTGTGTTTTGTGCTTAATAGTGCGGGCCTCTCGAAGAATTTTTGCTGCTCTACGTCTATCCTGTTTTTGTACTAATTCACCCTGTTATCATTGGATGTATATATGGCACCAGATGTGTCTGTCTGTTTTTCTTGTTTTAAAACAATAAAAAGATTTTAAAAAAAAAAGTGGGACATCAACTTTTAACTTTTACAAGTCCTGGCAGTAAAAAACTCCTAAAATCGTTTTTCACTACTGCAAGGTCTACCTCTCCCATAGAATAACATGGGGTTAATTTGAGGGTGCATATCCCATTTGCGCGGACACCTTGAGGAGGAGTAATCTCCGACCCCGGTTGAGAACATAGGAGCTGCACGAGATCCGAGGCCAGAGGATGGGCAAGGCTAGGACGAAAAAATCAGGGGCTACTCCAGACCAAGATGAAGACCCACGAGACCAGACGCAGAGGACCCTAGAGGCCCCACCCAAGGCAGACCCAGTACAACAACAGCTGTCTAAGCTATTGGACGCCATCACAGACACTAAGACAACATTGCACCAAGTGCTGTTTCAGTGGGGTTTGGGCTCCTCCGAGCGAAACATAGTGAAGCTAGCTTAAAGGGTGAAAGTGCTGGAGTCTGAAATTGTGGAGCTGACCCCAGCACAGAAAGCGCTGACACAGCAAGTAGCAGAACTCTCGGATGGTGTCTGGATCCTGGAGCGCTGGGCCGAAGATGGGGAAGGCTGTAGTAAATAAAACAATATAAGAGCCCTTGGTCTACTGGAGGGAGTGGAAGGAGGGGGCAGGGTCGATTTTTAGAGTCCTGGCTCAGCACAGTGGTGGCCCTGGGGTGCCTGAAAACATTCTACACCCTTGAAAGATCCCACCGGATGCCAGCACGACCACCGGCCTCCCCCGCTTCCTGTAGTGTTCAGGCTCTTACATTACATGAACAGAGATATCCTTCGACACAAAGCTCGAACTGATGGTCTCTTCGTGGTGGGCAATAGTAAAATCTCCATATTCCCTGACTATACACTCGCTGTGCAGCGGAGGCGAGCTTCGCTCTTGGAGGTCAAGAAGACACTAAGGGAAGAGGGCCTCCAATACTCACTGATCTTAATTCAGGGACGCACTGAGTGTAATCGTGCATTGTTATGGTGTTTCACTTTTGTGGAGGGAGAGGAGAGACACCCGTCAGTGCGTAGGTGTTTCACTGTCATCATCAGAGCTTTTAGTATGGTTCAGGTGCTCCCAGATGTATAGGGCTTCCTTCCAAAGGTCAGCAAATGGGTGTTGGCACAGACCCTTCAATTCCTCGCTATGCAGTGCCCTGCTTTCAGCACCAGCCCACTTAGTCACCTCCTGCACCCAAATGTTAATCTGTGGTCCAAATGACTGTTTCTATGCCAATGCTATATGTCTCAATGCCAACACCAACAGCAGGTCCATGAACCGGTTGCCCACTTTCAGTTTAGGCGGGCGGAGGCATAGTCCAAGTAGACATGTTGCTGCTGTTAATTCCAAGGCCCGCCCTAGTGCAACTTTAAGTTTGGAAAGCACTGCCTGCCAAAAGACCTACAGCCTGCCACAACTCTAGGTCATGTGCAGGAAGTCTGCGTCCAGCTGCCCATACTTTGGGCAGCCGCACGGTTCCCCACGAAAGCAGCGAAGAGTCGTTGTGGGGTCATGTAGGCATGTCAAGAAAATTGAATTGGATATATTTAAGTTGAGTGCTGTGTGAGATTTTCTTGGGGGATTCCAACGTCCTACTCCACTCTGAGTCAGTAAGGCTTCTATCTAGGATTCTCTCCCATCTGTCCCTTAGGGTTGAGAGTGGGGTCTGGGAAGCATTCAGCAGGGATCTATAAAGCCATTTGATTTGATGGCCTGCCGTTCCAAGGGTGACCAGAGAGTGTATTACTGTGTGGGTCCCTGGCTCCTCCCGAGCCGCACCCCCCAGTCTCTCAAATGCCCGAACCAGCACCTCATACATGAGGAACTGCCCCAACGAGAGTCCACACCCCTCAACTAGTTCCGCGAACAGGGAGGAGGGTTCCGATTAGGTAACAATCCCCCATGGTCCCGATCGCAACCTCGGTCCAGGCCATCAACTGTTCGGCCGTTAGAAGCGACTGGGGCTCCACATAAGGCAATCCTACTAGTGGTAGCGCCGGGGAATATTGCGGGGTGTCCGGTAGTCTAGACATACAATGTTTCCAGGGCTCCAGAACGGTAGTCTGTAGGGTCGTGTTATAAGGGACCTTAGTTATCTCTCGGACGAGTTTTGCCAGCAGCAGGCAGGGGTGCTGTTCTGGCTCCATAAGAATGGTTCTCTCCTGGTTTACATCCTCCAGCCATTGAGCCACCCGTTGTACCTGTGCAGCTGGTTGATAAAATTCGGAGTCTGGCCCCACAGATCCCACTCACTCATAGGGCGCCGCAGAGGCTGTAGTGACAGGTATGCCACCATGTTTCCATTTTCAACTCCCTCTGGGAGCCCCAAAATCCAGATATTGTTCCGCCAGCTATGGCCATCCCCGTCTTCAGCTCTGCGCTTTATGGTCCGAAACCTTTCGGTAAGGTCCGCCACCTGTTGGGTCAATGCCGTCTGCGCGGGGGTCAGCTCCTCAAGGTCTGTCTCTACCACCTTCACCCTCTCATTAAGCTTCTGGTGTTCTGCCTGAAAGAGTCAAAAGCCCACCGATACTGTGCTAATATCCTGGTGTAGTGCTGTCTTGGTATCCGAGATGGCTTCCAGGATCTTGGATAGTTGCTGTTGGATGGGATCCGCTTGTAGCTGCGCCTCTAGGCGGCCCTGTGCCTGTTCTCGCAATGCCTCGTCCTGCTATGGGATCACCCCGTTTGTTACACTCTTGTTTTGCCAATCGTCTTGGTGTGAACAGGGCCCAACTCCCCAGAATCTGTGAGGGCCCTGAGGCAACGCCAGTTCTCCACCCCTCCGTGTGACCTCTGGGCCCCGACCCGGTCCCCGAGCCGGGCAGCTGCCGATGTTTGTGAAGGCGGTCAGCTCCAGTCAGCTCCGGTCCCAGGCAGGAAGCCCAGGATCCACGGCGCAGTCTCAGGTGTCTTGGGGTGGGGGGGAACGGGGCAGGCCGGCACTCCTCTTGCCGGAGCGGCTCCTACGCAGGCCCGGAGCTGTCGGAGCCCGCTGGTCGCACCCTCAGCACGACAGCGCCCACAGCTCCGCGAGTCCCAGGAAGTCTGTCACCAGTGTTGCTCCGGGGTAATAAATCTATGTCTGTGCAGCCAGGTTGGAGATGACACCAAGTATAAAGCGGATTAATGGCAGGCTGGCGCGGAGCTCTTCGCTCACGCATCCACCTCCTTCAGCCTCTAAACCACGCCCCGTTTGCAAAACTGATGGATGAGTCTAGTCTTCCACATGGGCGGTTCCTGCAATATGAGGTGCTTGCTCAGGCATTTGGTCAGTTGTGGGGATTAGGCAGAGAGGAACCGGAAACACATGCAGTACTACACTCATTGATCACTCTGGGTTTGGCTGAACATCAAATTAAATGGTTCTACGCCTCACTGCTTAAAGCTTCCCTTACCTTATTACAGGCTTTGCGGGGCAGATGGGAACTGATCCTTGACAGAGAGTTAACTGACACGGAATGGGGTAAAGGGTTGGAATCTCCTATGAAGATATAACTGTCTGCTAGGGCTATTCCCCCACCCACCCAAGAGCAAAGAAGAGAATAGATTTATTGACCTGGCCTTGGCACTGGGCAAAAGAAGAATAGCTATGACATGGAAATCTGCCACAGGACTACAAATAAGTGTTTGGAATCGAGATATGGTGACCTGGGCTGGTGTGGAGGGCAGGGCTCTGAAAAAGAGGAGATGAAAGGGCAGAGCTGCACCCAATTGCAGAACAATGGAAAGACACACTACCTGGGAACATCCGAGCTACTCTAAAAGTGCAGATGAAAATAGCGGGGACACGACAGACCAAATTACAGTGGCTAATAGTGACGGACCTGGTCCATAACTAAAAGATATGAAAGGCTATTATAGCCCCTCCTCGAGAAATAAAGTCAGGACCCCACAGTCATGACCAAGCTCTGACAAATTTACACCTAGTAAGACCTCTCAAGTACATATGTAGATCCCTCTCCTGGGCCAGTTGAGTTCTAAAGTTTGTTTACTGCCAGTTTTAAGGCATATAAATGGCAATACAACATTTCCTGCCCTAACGTAGCAGCCTTACAAGAGATAATCCAAACATATATAAAAGGGCTAGAACACACAGGAATTACACATAACGATACACTATTTGGTACAAGAGGAGACATAGGATCACCATAGGGGAACCCAAACCAGTATATGTAATCTCCCTGTAGTCATACAACTATCAATTAGACAATGTAAAGTCCTCGGTGATGTGTGATTTATGCTGCAAAGAGATGAATCAACAGTATATAAACCAGTAATGGTGAATTGTCTTGTGTATTAATTAAAAAAAAAATACTTTGCCTATTGTTGTAAATATAAGTCAATTTAATTAATTGTACTAATGATGTAAATGACTTCGGAATATTATAAAGTGAACCAATAAGGATATCGAATTCTGGCTGAAAGCATTCCTACTGATATGCTTGTGGTCAAGGAAGGTTGTTCTTTTACTGCCTAGGGTCTCTCTTTAAATGCAAAGGTGTGGGCATATACAGTTCACAATATGCCAGCAGCAATATGCCCAGGGTGATATCTGCTACTTGCTAAACTCTCAGCTCTCTGTTGTTGGGGAGCAAGAATGGGATATCCCACAAACCCAAGTACCGAACATCTTACAGAACCTAATCTTGGCCACTCTAGTGCCAGGACAGTTAGTTCGTTTATAACTTCTAAATAAAATCAATGCTGTAAAAGTGTATTCAACCCTCCTGAGTTCTTTAAAAAAAGGTTCACCAAGTAGCATACCCTGCACAACAGACCATGCGTCTGTGGTCCACCCTGATCAAAACCGACGTGTCCTGTCAGAAGAAATTGCTCAGTTTACAGTGCATGAGGGTAAAGGGCTCCTTGCGCCCAACCCAAAAAAATCTCAGGATCCGCCAGAATCCATTTGCATTGCTGCCTCAGCCATTTCAGTCATCTAGGCTAATGGTCAAGAAAGACAAACATAAAAATGGAAGCACATACATACACACATCTAAAGAAGGTATATGTTTAGTATTACATTATTTAATTTAAAGTAAATAATATTTAGTATTTAAAATATTATTTTATATATTATGGGCCAGATTCACGAAAGTGACTTATGACTTGTGCCCTCGGGGCAAACTGAGCTCCTTTAAGGGCAGCAAGTGACCATGCCCCCTCATTGAAATCGAGACAGGCAATACATTCCTTACGCATCGGGGCAGTGACTACAGCGGCAAGGATGAAGGTAACAACTGAAGGCATCAATCAGACAGGTGGCACTCCTCAGCCTATAAAACATATGTGAGGATACCCCAAGAAAGGGGACCTTACAGCTACAACGCGGTCTAGCTGGATAATGAAGTCTCATGATGATTTCTAGTTTTTTTCTCAAGATTTTCTGGGAAATGTGTTCTTTTATGTTTTTCTTGGCTCGCTCCTATGTTTTCCAGTAAGGGAAATTGAAACCAAATTCTTGTCCCGGTCTTACATAGAATTTCAGGAGATATAGCATGCAGGGAGACACTCTAAACTCTTTAAAGACTAGCTATCTGAATACACTATGTCATCTAAGCAAAAAAGGTTGCATCAATGCAGTGCAATAAAATCTCTTGCACAGACATTCCAGAAAGCATTTTAAGGTAGGCCCTGCACTACTTTGATAACCTTCGGGTTCTTGTTCGCGCTATATAAAACTTTATAAATAAAAAAATTAATACTTTATGCATACAACTGCATGGCAACAAGAACAACTCGCACCTGCACAATAGTCATCGTCTTCATGCACCATACACTGCTTATGGTGTGCACCCCTGCTGAGCAGAGTGCGGGTCACGACTGCTGATTGGTTACTGTCCTTCAGTACAAGGGTAAGCATGAACAGCTCATGATCCATAAGTTCAGGTGAGTATTAGCGGCGTGGGGAAAGCCAAAGACTAAGTGTGTGGTGTTATGAGGGGCAGAGACGTACACGGATTACACTCACGTCTGGTTTGGTGGACTTTATATGTGTTTGCACAAGGATCACTCAATGCAACTGGACAGTGAATTGCCTCCAAACCAGGATGCTGCAAAGACTTTAGCTGACCTAGTTGAAGTGACACTTTCCAGTCCCTACAAACCTACTTACCCCTCACATTTTTTGTTGACTCCAAAAGCTGTGTATAAAAATGTGTCAAATGGCGCACAGCTTATTAAATAAAGTGACACAACGTACATGAAGCCCCCTGTTTGCAGGAGTCCTGGACAGATGGCTATGGTGACAATGGACTGGGTAGGCTGTTGCCTTTGTCTAGCCTCAAGAGAGAGGAGGAGAAGCTACAAACACTGGAGAGGTGTGGTGCAGCGGCCAGGGCAACTGACTTCGAAGCACAGGGTTCATGGTTCGATCCCCGGCTACGGCAGCAGTTCAGCTCAGGACCATGTGACTCTGGGCAATAGCTCACTTAATTTCCATGACGGCCCCCAGCGCCTTGAGACCCTTAAGGGTGAGTAGTTCGCACTTTACAAAGTACGGAATTAAATTAAATTAAATTACATTTTTAAAGTAACACTGTTTCCAGCGGGATTACATTTTTCAAATGGTTTGAAGGTCAGAGTTAAAGAGTTATACTTCTTCAAAGCAAATCGGAATCAACAGTAGAGCTAATATCAATGAGCATAGAGATTGCAATGTTACATAAAAACATATTGTAAAGATATTGCAGAATTTTCATTCTAGCACGCTCACTAGCAAACAGAGAACCAAGATAAAGCTGGAACAAATCCCCAGCAGTACATATATCTGCATAAAATTGACACAAAACTTGCCATGTGTGATAAAATTATTTTGCATAACTCACAGGGGAAGATCCAGTCGTTTTGCCAGTTCTATCTGTTTAATCAGAACTTGTCTCTGTTCCTCCTTCTGATCATCTGTCGATGCGATCCTTGGGGTGAAGTCTAATCCAACCTGAAGGATAAACATTGAATTGGAGTCATTCACTATATTTAATAAAGTAATTAAACACATGTTAATGGGAAGTCTTTGTAATATTGTAAATTTGAACAATTTCATATTTTATCATTTTTAATCATAAAATTAAACTATCTGTTATACCTTGTGTCAGAAGTCAATCCAAACTCTTCTCTAATCATTCAGTACCACTCAGCAGTGACCTGAGAGCAATTATGTATGTGGTGTGTATCAAACACAGATATAAAAGGTGCCACCACACAATTTTAAGAATGTACATCAGGAATGGGGCTACATTTTAGAAGACAGTTTACAAAATGACTTGTTGAAATTATGAGCTTTACTCTTCACATTATTCTGTACATTTTCTTCATATGACTTAATTTAAAGTGAATATTTACAGAAGTGTACTTTAAGGTTGAACCGCAATGCTTTTCTACAAAGAGAGGGAGTATTATCGGTATACTGTCATTTCATTCTAGCACATTCCATTGAAAGAAACATTTGATTGAAAAACAAGATTGGCGAAATACAAGCATTACCAAAATTAGAGAGAAAAGAAATAAGGTCAAGATTAGGGTTAAGGTCAGCTTTAATGTTAGGATAAATATTAGGGTCAAGGACAGGTTTAGGGTAATGGTTAAGTTAGTGTTAGGTAATGAGGTTTGATTTAGTTTTAGGGAAAAGGTCAATGTTAGGGTTTCAGCCAAGATCGAGGTAGGTCAGGTAAACATTAAGAATAAGGCTTGGGCTAGGTTTAGGATTAGGCTTGATTCATGTGAGCAATTAGGTTCAAGATTAAGGTTAATGTTAAGGTTAATGTGAAGGATCTTGTCAGATTGATGGTAATGTTTAAGCTCCAGTTATAGTTAGGGTTAATTAGAACATTAGAATATCGAGCGTTCCATTGAAGGCAATGGAGTGCTTCGGGCTTCTAATGGCTGGTAGAAGCCTGGAGCATCAACATTCCAATGTTTTCCTTTCACAGCTGTTGCTGTGAACAAAGGCCTCATGGATCCCGAGGGGATTCCAACCTCCTTGGGCTCCTTGAGTCCTTGGTTTTACTAATGAGAATATTATGCCCTCTAGGGGCGGAATATTCTAATAGCCTTAGAGCCCTCCATAGCGGGCTATACTGGCCATTAAAGGGCCTCTCCCTTGTTAAAGGCCCACGCCTTTGACTCAGGCCTTAAACGCTGGAGCGGACCTTTAATGGCCAGTAGAGCCCCCTACATTGGGCTCTAAGGCCATAGTAAAGAACAAGATTTGGATAAGGATGAGGTTAGAGGTAGTATCAACCTTGAGCTGATACGTATAAGGTGTGACATTCACCCAAAAGCATCTTGGCGCAGAGACTACCTCAAATAGTAAAGTAAAAGGGAAACGTCAACAAAACAGATACGTTTTAATATACTTTCCGTTTAGGAACAAGCAAGTATTCTTTATTGCTTAATAGTTCAAATCATTACACTATACATGATTATTAATATTATGAACCACAATAAAAGAACCTGCCATTGGTAGGCTAAAAGGCGTAGCAGTAAAATGGAGACAATCACAGTCCAGTCCGAAACATAGAGTGCTAAGGATGAAGATATTTGCAGAATCTGAAATCATGTTCTTCCCTCATTATAGAGAAGCTAAAATGCTACGGGTTGAACTCATTTGGTCACTAATGGGGGCACGACTGTAGTAAATTTGTAACATGGCATTATAACTTGCGAGGAGTTGACCTGCAGACTCCATCTGTGCGGGCGGTTTTGTGGGTCAAAAAGAAAAACACTAATACATATCCGGTGGCCCACAGGACAACATCTCGCCTCTTGCCCAAGGTGTAACAAGCCGCTAGGCACTCCTGGAATCATACCTTGGAAAAATATGTTCTCAAAATGCATATACATAAAAAACAGAGCTATTAAAATCAGCATGTGGAGATCCTCTAGGCACACGGTAGACACAAGCGATCCAACTGATTCATAAAAGTGCCATGAAAAAACTGGAACAACTGTGGAGGTGAAGAACATTTTGCCACAGTGTGTGGATGGGGGAGCAAAAGAGCAAAGGTTTTCAAAGTAAATAATTCATGTAAATAGCAAGACTGCATAAAATGATTAGTGTGGGAGATGGGGTAGCAGAAACAGTATTGATGGCCACTGACCAAGCTGCAAGGGACCCTATAGTCTCTCTCTCTCTCTCTGGAGAACGAGCGAGAGAAAGAGAGCGAGAGAGCGAGAGAGAGAGAGAGAGAGAGAGAGAGAGCGAGAGAGCAAGAGAGAGAGAGAGAGAGAGAGAGAGAGAGAGAGAGAGAGAGAGAGAGAAGAGGCTACAAAAATGTATTGTTTCTTACAACAGAGTTTATGTACGGAAGCAGTTCATATAATGAAGGGAATGCCATAGTGGAAAAGGCAAATAGATTAGTAAGCAGTTATTAACCCCTTAATTGCTGCCGTCGGCCAACGGTCGTCACGGCCACTACCTCCCCAGTGCTGCGCACGACCGTTGGACGTCCATTCAGCACTAGTTCCAATGGACAGCGCAGCACTGGGGAGGTTTATTTACAAGCTCTAAAGGGGTTAAAGGTTGTAATAGCTAATGAACTATCTTTGAGTTTTTGTGGGCACATTGTTCAACATCTCGCTCTTTGACTGGTGGGACACTTTCTGAGGCTTTTAGGGGCCACAAAATGACCTTGTTGGAAGAGCTGTTTGCTACTTAAAACAATATAGAAAAAGGTGTGTGATTGCATCAGAAGGAAAATGGAGGAGAAAATGAAAGTGGTATAAGTGAAATGATATGATAGGCCACAATGTGTTGGAGTCTTAGAGGAGAATGTTGGGGGTATATTGAAAATCTAGAAGGTGAAGAGTGTATGGAAAGGGGAACTAAATAATGGTCGGGAGGAAATGGTTGTGGATGTTTCGAAATCTGCTGTCAAGGTGGGGTTAGGAAAATGTGGAACCAA
Source organism: Lissotriton helveticus (assembly GCF_964261635.1). Lineage (NCBI taxonomy): Eukaryota > Metazoa > Chordata > Amphibia > Caudata > Salamandridae > Lissotriton > Lissotriton helveticus. The sequence goes on along the minus strand of NC_136067.1, from coordinate 1,840,455,219 downwards.
CAAAGGGTGGTAAAATCAGGGTTGAAAAGATTTAATATGCGGCTTGCATTTAGTTTCCATTTTAGTCCTTGTGTTAACTTAGTCTCATTTTCTAAAGGTGCTTTGTACATGTTTTTCTATTGCGAGAATGGCGCTTGCACATATTACTTTCTGATAGGCACTGTCGCCCTGTAGTCTGCACAATTAGTTCCAGGGTCGCACAAATCCAGGACATGAGGCATTGCTTTACTTTCTTTGATCGCAAAGAGACGACTCTTCTGCTTTAGTCTAATTAAAATGCTGCCCTACACCTTTAGTAGTAACAGAACAGTGGGTGACCCAAAAGACCCTTGGAGGCTTGGGCAGATGAAATATTGATAGGTAAAGATGCCTACAAGGGAATTCATTTAATAATCTCAGTCAACAGCTGTACAAATTGATTTCTTGCATGTTGGGCCCCAAGAGGTAGCTCAACCTTTAATAAATCCAAGCCTAAATGAAAGAAATTAATATTTAACCCGTTAACCGCGGTGCGGGCGTTTCCTTGCGCGGGTGCGGCCACGTCGGCCAATGGACGTGCGCAGCACTCGAACGTAGTGCTCGCGACAGCCATTGGCCGACGGCATCAGGGAAGGGGTTAAGAAAGATTATTTCAAAACACGGGTATATCTGCTTTTCTCAAAATTACACATTTTTAATGTAAACCAAGAATGCGAAAGGGTCACAATCAGAAACAATAAAACACAATGATTGAAGATACATGAAAGAACCTACAGATCAATGATGTAAACATCTATTCCAAAAGATCAAGATAAGAAAATGAGTCTAAAACAATTGAGAACAATTCCTCAATAGTCAAACATGGCGGGGAAGTAGATGTGGTAGTCGATGTTTCGGTCTGTTGTGGCGATATCGTCCGTCAGACCATCTTCAGGACACACATTAAGTTGTTTTAAAGAAGAGACCCCTAAATAGTATTCGCTGATCAAGTGAAATCAGATTGTTCAAGCTTAAAGTTATAAGACCTTCTGAATAGAAACCCTAAAATAACTGGATAGTTAAATGAAAATCATACAGCAAGGCTGTGATTTATATCTGTCAATTTCACGAAGATGTGGTGAAAAACATCCACTCTTCCGGGAGGCTCAAGTATACCAGCGTTGTCCTCAAGCCAAAATCCGCGACCTTTGAAACAGCTTGATTAGCAGGCTGGGGACACCAACAAGCCTCACCTGCACAGCCCGTGGCAGGGGCACAGGGGCGCATTTCCACTAACACCAGCGCCGTGAGGGGAACGGCCGCGCTGACCAGGAAAGCCGTGAGGGGAACGGCGGTAGTTCTCATCGGGGAACTACACTACCCAGCAGCCCCGGGACCGGCGCACAAGAGAGGAGTCACCAGCGCGCCCGGAGGCGCTTCATAGCTCGCGCCCTCGGCGAGCCCCCTGGGGACACTAACAAGCCTCACCTGCACAGCCCGTGGCAGGGGCACAGGGGCGCATTTCCACTAACACCAGCGCCGTGAGGGGAACGGCCGCGCTGACCAGGAAAGCCGTGAGGGGAACGGCGGTAGTTCCCATCGGGGAACTACACTACCCAGCAGCCCCGGGACCGGCGCACAAGAGAGGAGTCACCAGCGCGCCCGGAGGCGCTTCAAAGCTCGCGCCCTCCACTCGCCCCGCGAGTCGCGCGCGGGAGAAGCCCGGGACAAGGGCGGGGCAGTCTTTGGCAGTCCGAGGAAGAAGGAGGCAGGGCAGGGCCACCCCGCTAACATCTACCACTTCAAATGGGTAAGAGGAAAAAACATGTAACCATGGAGGATGGGGGGAAAAATGCCAAAGTACCAAGACACTCTAATTCCATAATGTCATACCTCTCCTCTGCTGTGGGGGCACTTACCAAGGAGATTGCCAATGCTGAGCAAGAACTGGGCATTGTTCCAACCTCCCCTCGATATGTTGCATCATCACAGTCTCTGGAGGTAGCTGCGCCAGGCCCCATTAATATATCCAGTCTACCCCTGGAACCACTTGTCACTATAGTAAATCCTCCCCCTCTCGGTGAAACGAGTAAAGACACTGTCCCCATTCCATCTGTTACATCTCCAAGGGTGTCTCCCCAGCTGGCGCCTCAGCCAAATAAAAAAGGGAAAAAAGTCAATATGAAGTCACATACAACTGATATTTCGGTCAGTTTGGAGGATAAACTTGAGGAACTTTTTGTGGCGAGGATTGAACCCCTTTTGGTGGGTATTGCAAAAGACATTGTGGAAACTTTAAATACATGCTTGGAAGGCCTCCTAAAGAAATGTTCCCTCATTGACAGACTTGTAAGCTCCCTACCGGCCTATTCAGTTCAAATAAACAAAGGTATACCTGAGGTGGCGGGTGGGGTTTTGACACCAGTAGGCAATACGATAAATATTCTCCCCACAAGTAGTACTATGTGTAAAGATGCCAGGCCTCAGGTTTTAATACCAGTGCCCCCTCAACAGATGGTTAACGCCCCCATTTTAGGAGCCCAACCATTGGCTCAACTCCCGAAGATCTCACCCCCCCAGAGGAGGACCACTCCAAGTTCATACATACTCCACCTTCCCCCAGAGGCGTCTCCCCTGGTAGCTGTGTTCATTGGGGTGGAACCCCTTATGGAAGGGGAGAGGGAATCTACCAGGGATCTTATGGCCAAAGTGAAAATGTGGTGCTCAGAGAAATGTTGTGGGGAGAACATTGCTGATATGATAATCCATGCAAGGAGAGTGGGCAGGATTGGCAAACAACCGAAAACTACATATGGCGATTGTGTGGTGATCAACTTCTGTAGGGACAGTGTAGCTGATAGGCTGTTTTGGGACGGTTCGGCGATCTCGTTTAGGGATCGCCTGAGACCTGTTCCTTTAGGTTTCTTTTATCAACCTCCAGCCTACTCAGGCCTGTAATTAATTACCAAGCTAGATGGCAGGGCAGGAGGGCATCAGTGGAATGCAGAAAAGCTAATGTTGGTATAACGACTCATTCAGCAATAGCCCCAAATGACCCACCGTTTATCCGCCCACAGATCCCACAGGATCCAATCGAAGATGGTGGGCTCATCTTGAGTAACCATTATGCCCCCCTGTCCGACTTGGACAATACAGATTGACTATCAAATGTTTGAGTTAACATCGACTGTGGGGGGAAGCAATCCAAATGGAGCCACGGGATGCAAAATCCTTAGTTGGAACGTTGCAGGAATTAGATCTAAAATGAGCGACACTGATTGGATGAGCTTTATTAGAGAACATCATGTTATTGCCCTACAGGAAACTTGGGACACCTCATGCCAGTTTTGGTTGGACGGTTTTGTAGGTTTCGTTGTAGCTGCAAGCCCAAGTAATGCAGGCAGAGCTAGGGGGGGGCCTTCTGACTCTCTTTTCACTTGACCTTAAAGGGTCGCTGCAACAGATTAAACATGACTCCCCGAATTGTCTGATTGTAGAAAGGGTAATTAGTCCCGCTAAAAGCACTTTGTTTATTCATTTTTATAACTCCAGTAATAAGGACTGGGGTGGCGACAATATTGCCGCACTGGATTCGATTTTAAACTCAATCAGTCACAATACTCACACTAATTATGATTATGTTTTAATGGGTGATTTTAATATCCACCCCTGTGATCTAGGTTGTGGCTTAACTGACTGTATGGAGGCAACAGGCCAGGAGGGTCCTCACTTCGAGCACACTAAAGCAGGTGAAGAACTTGAAGAATTTTTAGCCTACTTTAATTTTTTTGAACCAGGGAATAGGGAGGGGGAGTCTAGATTACCCACCTTCAAGGGGACAATGCCTGGGACAACGATTGATTATATCTTTGTGACCCCTGCCATTCTCACCCGCACTATCTCTTACTGTACAGTCCCTTTCCCCGTTAGTGACCATAATCCCGTCCTTTTGGTGGTGGCATGGGGGGATTCTATGGGTCCTAAGCCAGGATAGGTTACCCCATGACCTGCACTAAGCTCAATTGACCAGGGTAGACGGCTGAAGTGGGCAAACGTGGTTCCTGGGGACTTTTACGCTGATATTGGTCCACAGATAAATGACCTGATTATGACTTGCCACAATCCATCTTCGCAGGGCCGGGATATCATGGATGCTTTTCAAACGATCTGCAGTAAAGTCTCTTCTAACCTCATGGTTCAACTGAGGAAGGGAGAGATTGAACACTGCAGATGGTTTGACGCTCTGTGTTCAAAAGCCCATAAAGCCCTAAAACTGGCTCTTAAAGTAAACCCCAGGGACAGGGCACTGGTTGCAAGCCTAAGAAAAGAATATAAAAGAGCTATTAAGAATAGACAGGATAAGATCAAGCAGGAGGCCTGGGAGAACCTAATTTCTATCGATATTTTGCGGGATAGCAGGCACTTTTGGTCTTTAATCAACCAGCCTTACTTCTCTGACTCACCAAATTTAGATACGGACTGTGTCATCCCAGATGACAAGTGGTTAGCACATTTTAGTTCCGTTTATGGAGACAATGGTGCCATCACCCAACCACTTGATACTACCTTCCCTGAGGCTATTCCCTTGCACTTTAACAGGGTCGAGGTTGAGAAAGCAATCCGCACCACTACTAGGAATAAAGCCCCTGGCCCGGATGGGGTACCGGCTGACTTTTATATACATTCACCAGAACTATGGGCCGGTATCTTAGCTAATGTTTTCACAGCTGCAAATAGTACCCCCCTCCCCCCCCCCAACTACATGGGTGACTTCTACTATAGTCCCCATACTCACAGGGACCGCAGCGAGGAGCTCGGCTAAGCCAGCCCTTAGAAGTCTGCACTGGCTGCCAGTTAAGGCACGGGTCAACTTCAAGACCTTGTGCATTGCCCATAGAATAATGCACAATGAAGGCCCTCCCATCCTCAGGCCGCTTGTGTCCTATCAACAGTCAAGCAGACAACTTAGATCTAACTCCCTCTCCCTGGCAAAAGTCCCCAGAATCAGGAAGGCCAGAACAGGTGGCCGCCTGTTTTCATACAATGCCCCCAGGTTATGGAATGCCCTTCCACTTCTCCTGAGGCAAGAACAAAATCACCTTAGATTCAGGAAAATACTGAAGACCCTACTTTTTCCCTGAGCACTCCCCCCATGACTTTTCACCCCATAGGAATGTGTTTCATTAGCGCCGGGATACCCAAGGGTCGCTGTGCGCTTTATAAAACCCAAAATCAAATCAAATCAATCATATTTAAAAAGGGGCAAAGGGACGATCCGGGGTATTACCGGCCTATATCCCTCCTGGACTCCTCAATAAAGATCTTGGGTAGAGTGCTCTTGGCTAGGTTAAGGGATAGTCTGGAAGGTTGTGGTGGGTTGGCCGACATTCAGTACGGTTTTAGAGAGAAAAGAGGCACGATAGAGCAGTGCTCTAACTTGCACCTATTGATCTCAAAGTACACGGTGGCCAAGGAGGGGTCCTTGTACTTAGCATTCATGGACCTCTCCTCGGCCTTCGACTTGGTCAACAGGTCAAAGCTTTGGGTTACCCTCTTGAGGATAGGGATTGATGAGGCCCTGGTCAGGTTCATGGCCTCACTCCATCAAGAGCTTTTTGCAGTGGTGAGGGTCACAAGAGAAGGTAGATGTACGCCCCGCTTTAACTCATTGCGGGGTGTCAGGCAGGGCTGCATACTAGCTCCCCTGCTTTTCACAATCTACATCAACGACCTTGGCAATCATCTAGAGGGGGCTGGGAGAGCCGTTCCGCGTGTAGGAGAAGTTAAGATCCCTGCTCTCCTATACGCGGACGACGCAGTGCTTATAGCCCGTACTGGTGTCTGTCTCCAACAGCTTTTGGATGCATTTGGTACCTTCATGGACCATCTTGATTTGAAGGTTAATTCAAATAAATCACACACTATGGTCGTTGGTCCGCAAAATAAAAGAGCCATGGTAAAAACATTTAGATGTAAAGGAGAAGTAGTCTCTAGAGTTCCCGTTTTTCCCTACCTGGCTGTGCTTTTTGACAACAAGGGTACCTGGGGACCCCAGGTAAGGGCCAAAAGCTTAGCGGTGACGAGGACATCAATGGCTCTCTTGGGTTTTGCCAAAAGGTTGGGCCACAGACCAATGGAAGCCATCCTAAAGGTGTATAACAGTAAATGCTTCGCTGTGGCACTTTATGGCGCGCCTTTATGGGGTTATGTTCGTTTGGAAAACATCCAGAAGGCAGAAAATAGATTTCTACGCTCTCTTTTGTGCCTTCCCCAATCGACACCGACTTTTTCCATTCACGCGGAGGTAGGAATGGACTACGTCCACGATAGGTTAAAACTGGCGCCCCTAATATACTGGCTCAAGACATGGCTAAATTCAGAACTAACCCTTAACCATCTGATTATGAAAGATGTTATGAGCTTGGAGCATAGTAGTGCAATCCCATGGCTGGCTTATTTGAAAAAAACCTTTATGAACTTGGGTCGGCCAGATTTATTTATTGACCCTTCTGGAATAACTAAACAAGATGTGGATACCATAAAAAAACTATTTATGCTAAATGCAAGAATGAGCCGAGAAGAAACTGAACTGTTAAAGCCATCAGTAAGACGCCATTATCTGTTAGTTATTTCACCTGCACTTGAATCTTATTTATGTTTTGTCACTAATCCATTTCACAGGTTTCTTTTAACGAAATTTAGGTTTAATCTTATTCATTTTTATTTGGGCAATTTCAATACCTGGACAAAACCAGAGCTAGCACCACCGTGTACATGTGATAACTTTTCTGCACAAGACACCATGCACTTTATTATGTTTTGTGATTATTTTTCTGAACAGAGAAAAAAACATTTGCTACCTGTTTTAAGGGAAACTGGCTTTTCCCAGGTGAAACCAGCCATGTTTTACCTACAATCACTGAAAACTATCTGCATTACATTTTGCATGGCAAATTTTTTAGTGGCGGCAGCTAGATCTAGATCATGTAGGAATTTAGCAAATCAACCTGTATAAATTGCTTGTATAGATTTTTAACTTTTGTTTTTATTATAACACCCTGTCATATGTATTCGATTGTAATGAAATTGTTTAATTGTATTTTAATTGTATATAATACATTTTTGTGCTCTTTGTATGATTTTTAACTAAATCGTATAAAGATAATTTGACTGACTAGCAGGCTGTTTTATTATAAAAACCATGCCCGTGCTGAAGTCGGTGCCAGAGTCATCATAGAACGCTGCTGCGATGCAGACCCGCTGTCCCAGACTATAATCCTGAAAATGAAGATAGCTGTACACTCAGATGTGCATCTGTGAGTGCACTGAGCCTGCGTTCCTGCAAAGGTATGAGGCGAGGTTAGTTAATCACTCAAAATTTCTTTATTTCGTGATGTTTCCAAAGCATATAAAGTGCACAGGATAAACAGTAAACACAGTTTATATAAAAATCTAGTACATAAATAAAACCAGATAAAAATCCTTAAAATGCCAGTCAGGCCAACCTCATGATCAAGAACATTATAAAGTACCTAGTACCACCAACATTTTGGATTAGTCATGTTTCATCAGACTACAAGACTCCCAAAGAAGACCTCCTCGAAAATAGATACTGTATAAAATGCAAAGTGCAGTATAAATATTGATACAATCAAATTTCATCAGCCCTCAAGGCTCCCAATCTGAACGAGCTCTCCTGCATTTCCAAGAAGACCAAAGAAATGAGGCTGTTACAAAGCATACTAATGGGTCACTAAATTTTTTAATAAAATAAAGAGCTGGCCGGCACTGTTTACAATGATATTTTCTTAAAAGAGGGAGACTATACCTCAACCTTTGCCTTTTGTAAAAACTACAGAAAAATAGTATATGAAGATCAGACTGCTCTGACTTTCCATCACATGGGCAGATTGATAGATCTTCCAACGTGTACCTTTTGCTTGGAAAACCCGTCATCAAGGGAATAAAGTTCAATCAAAACCTCACCAGAATGAAGAGGTGCTGGGGTTGTCACAAACTCTAAATACGAGTGCCTGCTCTGCCAAATGGGGGGGGGGGGCATAAAGTGTAGTTTAACAGAGGATTTTGATCAATTTTCCTCCTCTCTATTGTACTCCGCATTCATTAAAAAGTTTTCCTTACTTCTCGTTTTTGAGATGGTTGCACAGCTAGTTGGGCTTTCGTATAGTTCAGCCAGCCCCAATTATCTCAGTATGCTCTCCACATACTGCAACCAGGGAATCTTATGCGCAGTATCCGGGGACATATAGTCCCTGATGATGCTCTGGGTTAGATTAACTGTATCCCTCCTCCAGATCGCATGCCATAATAAAATAGGAGCAAACTTGACAACATCAAGTTCGGTGTGAAAATTGTAATTAGAGCAACTGCGAGGAAGGGACAGTAACCTTTTCAAAAACCTATCCTCTAGCCTTTGAAGGGAATCTATTGCCATCCTCCCCCAAACCCCTGCCCCATACGTTGCAGAGGTGATGGTCTTTGCACTATATACCTTTTTTATGGTCTCAACAGACTTGTACTCCAACTTCTTCATACAATAAAAAATAGCAGTCACACTTCCCATTACGAGAGCTCTGTTAGTCACCATAAACCAGAAATGCTTATTATCAACAAGCATTTACAATGCAACGGTTTCGCCTTTGGAAAAGTTAGAGCTATTAGCAATGTAAATGACAATGCCATTTATTTATCTGTTTTCAAAACCAACACATAAATACAAATTTTGTCATTTACAATGCCAATAGCTCAAACTTTTCCAAAGGCGAAACCGTTGCATTGTAAATGCTTGTTTCTTTTGTGTGAAGCACTCAATAGTGTTTTTGTGCTGTTTCCCTCGTGTACTTCTCTATCTCTGCCCTACAGGCTGCTTGCTCGTAGCACTTGTGTTGCTATAGACCCTCCTCAAATTCCCCATCTTGCTTCTCTGTCACCCCCACCCTCAATGTTGTTTTAGCGCCGTTCCCGGTGTTCCTTCGGCATCCAGTGTTGCTGTGGCCGTGCCCGCACTGCCTTGTGTTGCTTCCACCTTCTTCTTGCTTCTGCTCCCCAACCCCAAAAATAAATAAATGCTTTTGTAAGTTTTATTTTCCTTTTACTTACTGAGCCAACTTGGATCAGTAACTAAAAAGATATTTAAAAAAAAGCTCATAGGCCATTTTGTAGATATGCATGGATGGTGGATGCGCAGATGAAATGACGTGAGAAGATGCTTCAAAGGCTTTTTTCCCCACGTTTATGTATGTTTTTTAACACTTTAGCCATGCTGCACATTGTGTAACACATTGCCATGCTGGACAGCATTGGACACTACATTTGGTAAACCTATAACCAGACAATAAACATATGCTGACGTACAGATCAGTGAGCACAATTAAAGCGGTTAGAACATCAAGATGCAGTGTGGTTCTTATGGATCAAATACCATTTCTTGATGTTTTTTTTGTTAAATGTAGGCCAAAGCTGGTATATGATACTTGGTCTAAACACCAGTGAAAACTGATCTGGTGCATACCAAGTTAGATACTTTGTCAACAACTTGATGAGGTACGTAAATGCATCCTTATAATGCTACGTCTCTCCCGTGTCCGGAGTCACCTTTACTTTCTACAGAGTCTCGCTCTGTGCATACTGGATGCGGGCTCGCGGCAGACCCCCCAGGGCTTGCGGTCCAGTTGCCCTTACTTGTAGTAGCCTGCCAACCCTTACGCGGTGCCCCTGGACTTCCTATTAGCGACAGTGGCCATCTTGAGTGGGCGCCATTGTCCGGCCACGTGAGTCAGGGGCAACACAACAGCTATCCACACGGCAAGAATGCTCTTTGAAAGCACCCGCACTCACCGACTGTCTTCTGGTGGGCGGGGCTCTCCTCCTCACACGGGAGCCTTGCTCCCTGCAGCACTCCTCCGGCGGTCGCTTTGGGGCCGCGGGCGGGGTTCCTCTCCTCCTGGGCTCTCCTAGATGCAGCAGGGCTCCCTCGCATCACGGGAGCCCTGCAAACCGGCCGCCATGCTTCTTCTTTCTTCCCCCCGGGCTGCGGGGGCGGGCACTTCCGGCCGGCCGCGCTGGGATTGGCCGGCCGGCCAACCACTTCCGGGTCGCTGCGGGCAGCGCAGCGGCCCTTCTCCTTAGGTAGGCAGGCGGGGGCTGATTTTTACGGGCAAATGCCGGGTGGGCACCGGCTCTTTAAAGATAACCATCAATCGAGGTGGGCACTCGATCGGCCACAAAACGGTCCAGATGCCGGGTGGGCGAGGGGGACACGGACAGCGGGAGGGGGTGGGAACGGGCACAAACCCATTAAAAAAAAAACGAAACTCCGCCCACCGCTGCATGACTACACAGAGGGAACGCCCAGGGAAAAAATCGCGGGAACGCCCCCGAATCTGGTCCGGCCTTGACGGACAGATCTCTGTTCCAATGGCTAGCCTCCATTTATGGAGCTAGCCAATGGGACAGGGGGGCGTATTCCATTTTCCTTACTGAAATCAAGAGATTTCTCTGGAGGCGGAGCTAAGAGCTCCGCCCTCCAGCGAAACCTAAAAAGGGACTGTGGGTTGGTGAGTTCAATGATCAGCAAATTTACTCCCACAATCTCATCGCAGGCTGGCGGCTTGGTCTGGTGGCATGAATTTGACATGTTTTGCTCAAAGTAGGACGGAATAAGAACACGTCTATAGCACCATAAGTGTGCCCTGCGAACGAAAGCGTTTAAATTGGGTCTAGTTAGTAGAGGCCCTTATATTGTCTGGACATTGTTCCAAATGACAGGGGCTTGGAATGTGAAGTGGTGTTTCCCTTTAGAAATCAACCTGAACTTTGAGGTACAGAAGTAGTATTCTGCACTTAGTTGTACTAACGCAGGCGTGTCCAACACAGATCCAGGAAGGCTAGTGTTCAGAATTACAATTTACAAGGTCATTGCGTCCCATTTAGATCCAATACATGTAACTGTATCCTATCCGGATATCCGGAAAATCTGGCATGGATGTGGCCTTTTGTGCATAAACCGGCTCTAAAGTATACTGCTGAGCCCCAACCTTATAGTTTAGCATGCAAATGAAAAGCAGGAAAGTTGAATTTTGTCCTTAACTATCAACATTGCAGGTTTGAACGGAATAACCTCACTCAGCAAATGCCCCTAATTTTTTTTATCAACAAAGCAACCAAGCCCTAACAAGTAGTGTGTTTTTTAAAGTAGTACATTCACCTGATGGGATATGATTTTTTTCAAAGTGTGTGTATAAAGTATAACACACATTTTTATTACGCTTTATGGCAAGGGAAGAACTTGCTTCATCTCATAATTAATGCAAGACGTCAAATCCCACTAAACGGAATAGAAAACTTTGGGTTACAAACACAGAAATAAATACCTAATAAAGTGTAAATTGGCTTGTTAAAAACACAAAAATGCTAAGTATTTTGGAGAGAATGTAGTTTTTTAAAAATCCAAGTCAGGGATGACCAATGTTGGTCCAGATGGGCCAGAGTCATGCTAGAGTTTCAAGGTAGAAGCTTTGTAAATTAAATGCATTTCGATTATTTACTGATAAATGTAAATCATGTGCATATCTCCCAGAAATCCGGCCTTCATGAAACCCCGTAAGCTAAATATCGGTTCAGCATCTATATTCCACAAGGTGCCCCAGGCTCATAGCGGGGTATTGCCCTTGCTTTGTGTGCCCTGGGGCATCTTGATGTTTCTGTGTGCGCCCCCTTCTCTAATATGAATACAGCGCGTGCTGAAGCCATATGTGCACCAATGAGATCACAAGGGGACATTCCCTCATTTGCAAGGGAAGCCTTTGCCCATGCACCCATCCCATGTGATATTGCAGACGAAGAAGGCACCAAGAAGCAATTGAATGGTACACTGTGTGTGCCACATATCAGGTGGCACACTGTGTGCCCCCGTCGAGGGTGCCCTTTAGGCAAGGGTCATGACAGTCACAGGACCCAGTAGGAATCCACCACCCACAGTATTGCTGTGACGCAATGTCCAGGAGGGTTTCTGCCACTTTTTTTTTTTTTGGTAGGTCTGCTTTCCAGTGACAGAAGGAACCACCGCTCCATCTTTCACTGATGGGTTTCCCCCAGCGCTGGTGCCAACTGGCCTGGGCTGGGGACAGTGTATGTTTTTTAAGTAAGCAGGCACCCTGTACCGTTCTGCACCAGGTCACCCAGTTAGGGCACAGACTCGAAAAGTGCGCCTGCTATGTAATTCAGCACTAGGGGACCTATATTCGGAATCCAGCTTGGTCTGATTTTAGCCCATACAAGTTCTGGCAGGTGGTGCGGCACAGGCCCGGTCCATATCTTGGCCTTGTGTGCTAGAATGTTAAGTTGAAAAAGCGAACTGTGGTGCTAAACATTATCTAATACATGGGATTCTGTAATCCCTGTATTAAAAACCAGTCTCTAATTTCTTTATAATACATGGCACTCTGAAACCCCTTTATAAAATGTGGTCTCTTATTTCTTTACAAACGGCAACTTAAGACACACCAGTCGCCGATTATAAAGAAATGACATCAGAATAAGTTACTACAGCTGAGTTCCGACGGTCATGGGGCAGCTGTTTAAAGAACAAAAAAGACATTGCTTTTATTTCTTGTGCTCTATTTATCTAGCTATAGTTTGACAAGAAAGGAGATATGTATAGCAACCGGTTTATTTTTTGCACTCCTTCAGGAATTCGAGAAAAGTTAGAAATCTTTCTGCATGTTTCTACTGCTCCCTTTAAAAAAAACAGAAAAACTTGTATTAAACTGCTTTTAATATTTTTGGGCAACAAAAATCTAATCGCTTTTTTGATGTTTACTTTGCCCTAGAGATTTTATTCTTATGGTTTGTAAAAATGCTTTCTTTCATATGAAAGAGCTACGCACCAAAGATTTGTGAGAATTGTGATGGTGTGAACATTCAGTATAAGGAACAAAGTAACAGCAGCCAATCAGAAGTTCCTTAACCTTTTGAAGCTGAACATAAGTTCCATAACCTGCTAAAGGAACACAGCCTTCACCCTCGTTCCTCTCTCTGTGATCATGGAACTCCTCGGAGACTTGCAATATCCTCATAGTATACTGCATTGTATCCCTCGTGTAGTTGACTTCTAACGCACCCAGTTGCCGAGTATACATTAAAAAAAATGTAATGGCTTAGCACCTCCAAACTGTAATATATTATTGCAGGTGAGTTATGATGTCATAGCAGTTGATTAAAGAATAAAAAATTAAATATTGCTTTTCTTGCTTCTGCTCTGTTTTTCTAGCTGTGCAGAGACAAGAGGAAAGGAGATATATATGGCAAACCGTTTATTTTTTGTACTTCTTAGGATTTTTTTTTTTTAAATAGAATCTTTCTGCATGTTTCCATACATCAGAATTATTGCACTTTTTTAAAAAACTACTTCTATTAAACCATTTCTAATTTTTTTGTAACAAGTATCTAAACAACTTTTTGATGTTTTTAATTTTGCACTAGAGATTCTATTTTTATTCATCTTGCTTGCAAAAATGCTCTTTTCTCTTTCAAAGGCATCAAGGGTTTAAGTGGTGAGTGGGAAAGGTGATGATGTTACTATGTATTTTAAGGAATAAAGTACACCTTGCCGTGATTTTCAGGCTATTGCAAGTAACCTCAGCCCTGTTCCTCTATATGGTAATGGAACTCCTCAGTGACTTGCAATATCCTTACAATGTATGTCAGGGAGTAAGTACTTCATCTCCTATATACATTTCATTTACATTTCATTTACGTTTCTAACACGCTCAGACACATGGTGCTCAGTGGAAAGGACATTGTGGCAGGAGATCAGCTCAGAGACGCTTCCTGTCGGTGTCCTACACTCTCTTTGAAACCTGAGCGACCCTGGCCTGAAGAGAGCCGGTAAATACCGTCGGGCTTTTACTGCGCCGTGAGACAATATCCATTCAGAGGAACGGCCTTCAGAAGTCTAATCTCGCCTGGTCCCCCTCTCCAGCATCCCCATAAACTACAAAGTGCCATTCGGCGGCGGGTACCAGACATCAGCTGATCCCTGCAATTACACCCGAGCGCAGCTCCGAGGCTGCTATCGATCCGCTCCCGCGGGATGAGGGCCTGTCTCGCCCCCCGGTTGGGAGCGCGGCCGGTAATGGCCCGCACCAGGCCGCAGCGCTGCTTATTGATGGGCCGCGGGCCTTCAGCACCCGCCGCAGACGAGGAAGATGAAACACCGCGGGATAAATGGACATTTCCATGGAAGACTTATGAGGCTAGACAGAGCGCCTGACAGGGCAGGGGGGCTGCTCGGCCCAGACGCTCCCAGGGGGCCCTGGGGCGGCCGCAGCTCCCGCCCCCCGCCTTCGGGGCAGGCGCTGCAGACCGATGCACGGATTGGCTGGGAGTTTGGGACAGGGAAAGACTGGCTTAAGGGGGTGTAGAGTGCTGTGCCCAGAGCGCATTTGTAAATCCCGTGGAGAGGACAGCAGGAAAAGGCTGGAGCGCAGAGCTTCCGGGGCGAGCAGCCTGACACGTCATCTGTCAAAGTGAGACAGACCCTCCGTGTCAGGCAGAAGGAGGAGGTGGGGCGGCGGGACATGTGCTTTTGTTTATACATGCACCACGAACATTCTAGAACAGGAAAGTAGGAGATTCTAAAAAAATATATAAAACGGTGGAATGCAATTTTCCCATTGACAAAAATTGAAGCAGAGGCAACTTTAGGGGGAAAGAGAGCGAAAATAACACCATTTATTTTTTGCTTCAAAATAGGGAGTCTGCGCCTGAGTCGGTCGGCTCTGTTGGCATGCCTGATGCACTCGCATACATGAACGCAGGTTCACACAAACATACTGGGCCGTACTTAAAGAAAATACATGACACATCTACTAACGTATTTTTTTTAATTCACAAAAACTCCAGCTAATAATGCCTATTGAGATCGATTTTATGTATATGGCCTAAAAAAATGTGGCTTGGACCTGCACTGGCCCTTCAGATCTACACAAAACCACGGGGTATAGATTATGTCAGTGACGGCTGTTTCTTTGCTTGCAGTGCCATTCTCTCACGTAGCACGCATTTACACCCCGTAGGTGGAAGTTATGACACTCCTTGCCGTCTTTCCTGGAGTAAATGGAATATAACATGCTATTCAGTAGGGCGCCGGGAGAATGAACGTCCATGTTTGCATTCGGTGTGTCTTGGCTGTGTTCTTTCTTTCCTCAGCCTGCACTACGGGATACACCGGCGTGGGCTGCCGCGAGGCTTAGGATAGAGAGTGCAACACCACGAACTACAAATAGAATCAAATCTAATTTCATGTTTCCAAAACGGAAGCTTTGCATTCGAGGTACCGCCTCGCACGATGGAATTAACGATCCTAAAATCCCACTAAACAAATTTGACCCAGAAAGATTCAAATTGCAGTCATGTCATTTGGCCAAATTCCAACAGCTTTCCGGTGAAAAGCAAAAGCGACTAATTTTCATTAATTTTAAATATAGCAAAAAACCACAATCACAACCAATCATGGGCAAAAGAGGCGTTTACATTAGATGTGATCTTTCGTCTGCAATTTGTCATTTCTTGGCACTAGCATATTTTTTACCCTGCGAGTAAACATAGCCAGTGAACTTCTCGAACACTATGCTTTTACCTCCAAGAACTTTAAAAAACAAGTACCTGGAAATCGCTTGAGTTCCTGGCAAGCCACCGGCCCGATCTGGCGCGAAATCCAGAAGTCCGGCAGCGTCATGCTTGCTGTGGGGCGGGACTTCGCCGAGATGGAAGTGGTGACTCGGGGCTCCCATGCCGGAGGGGGAGCCCGGCGGTGGCGGCAGAAAAGTGGTGAGCCACGTCAATGGAGGCGGAGGAGATGACACCCGGTAAGTGGGACTTGGTGCCTTGGGGGCTCGTGCACAGGCTCGGGCGACTGGTGCGTGTGTGCGCGGCCAGGGCGGCTGGTGCGTGTGTGCGGGGCTGGGGGCGGCTGGTGCGTGTGTGGGCAGCTGGTGCGTGTGTGCGGGGCTGGGGGCGGCTGGTGCGTGTGTGCGGGGCTGGGGGCGGCTGGTGCGTGTGTGGGCAGCTGGTGCGTGTGTGCGTGTCTGGGGGTGGCTGGTGCGTGTATGGGCAGCTGGTGTGCGCGCGAATGAGAGGCATGGCTGACTACCAGAGATGTGCACGGCTCGGGAGGCGGGGCATGCGCGTCCACGAGGTGCAATCGGCGCTCGTGCCCCGGTCTGTGGTCCATTCCGTGCTAGGTGGGCAGCAATAGGTCTTTCGCTGACGCGAAACCTAAAAAGGACCCCCAGGTAGGGAAATGTGTCCACCACCACCTACAACCTTCCTGACTCTATATGGAATACTGGGGGTTTCTTATAACGTGCCCTGCCACCAATACAAAAGATTTGTTAACAAGTAGCTCCAAGCTTTTTATAAACTCCGAGTAGGCCTATATCAATCTCTGTAAAGCAACCCCGTTCTTGCTATTAATACAGCATCATCTGCACAGACAAATATTGGAAGAGGGGCTGCATATAAAGAGGGGATGTCAGTAGTGGACCCTGACACTGCGGCCTCCGCCCCATTAGTATAAACTGAAAATAAGCACAGGGTGAGGACGCAGCCTTTTACGACTCCTCTCTTAATCTGAAAAAACCTTGTGCACTCCCCAATCCTACCTTAGCGCTCCCATGCAGTTGCTTCAGAGTACATCTGGCGAATAAAATGAATTATAGCAGCATATATGCCCATGACCTCCATGATTGACCATAGCTTAGAATGGGACACACAATCGAAGGAGGAGAGGTCTCTGGAAGCCATGCAAATATGCCCGCTCTTAGCCATCGTGTATTTTGCAATAGTCAAGCTCAGGTTAAGACATTGTTCCACTGTCCCCTTGCCCCTTTGGAAGCCATACTGTGTTTGGATCAAAATGTTCCTCTCTCAAGACCAAACCGCCAACGGTTCAGCAATAAGCACCTCATCAGTTCAGCAGTGCTATCTACAATGGAAATAGGTCTATAATTTTGTGGTAAAGATTTATTCCCATTTTTAAATATAGGGATTATTATCATACTCTACAGGGGCCCACCTTGCTTATTGCATTAAAAATGTTAGTCATCAATGGGGCTCATAGTTCTTGATGGTTTAGGAAAAAATCTATGCGGACTTCATCAGGACCTGGGGCCTTGGTGGGACTACATTGGGACAAACTACGGCTCACCTCAGCCAGTTCGAACACTAGGTGTTCCTTGGGTGTTACCTGCGTAATGGAGGATGGGGAGGTTGGGAGACCATCAGCCACCCCAAAAATGTTCCCGAAATAGACCACCCAAGCTTCCTCACTGAACTGAGTATCCAGTGTGGGGTCAGTATCATCTTTAAGGATGGGAGCGTTTATCACATACAAGAAATACTGACAATTTTTAGAAATTGCAGCTTAAGAGAGCTTCCCCCTGAAGCTTCTTCCCTCAAACCTCTTAGCCTAGCTTCCGGGGCCTCTGTGTATGAATTAGGCAGCTCCTTAACCAATCTATGGTCTCTTGGGGATGACCTAAACATGCTATTTAGGTCTTTAAGAGTCTTTGCGCATGCTGCATTGAACCAACGAACTCGCAGAATCTCCTTAGAGGAGTTTGTCCTAACAAAATTGCTTTTGACTTTGCTCAGTATCTCATAAAAGGTTATCACTAATTTTCCAACTGAAGATCAGGGTCTAGACATATCATTACCTCCCGCAATGTTTTAGATAATACCAAAGGAACCACCTTCCTCTGGTTCATTTTATCCCATTTTAATAAAAAAGGGTTTGCCTGGTGTTCAAACTTTGCGGTAGTTCACACATGCCAAGCGGATGCCATATTGGTGAGATTTTGTGCAGGTTTCCTTCTCTTTGTAACAGTTGTTTCTGTAAATATGTTCAGTGACTTTAATAAATATCATCCTTTCTATTTGTTATTACGAATGTTTTTTTCATTGTTAATTTTTTTTATTCATGTGTTTTTTTTATCTTTGTTTTTAAAAATAAGATGTGTATATTTGTATTTGTATGTCTATCATCTTTAGACTATAGTGCTTATGCTAAGATGCCATGGTGGATTGATGTATCTCTGCCTGCTCTTTTGCCGTTTCTTTCTGTTATTACTCCTTCCAGTTGTGACAAGGGTTTTGACTCAAGAATAGTTTTGCATCTGGATTAGGCTGATGATGGTCAAGCAATCTACAGTAACAGGTTTTCAATACTATATGAGTTAGGATGTTGATCAGAAAAGATGTTCTTTGGTTGGTCTTCTAAGCTGGCTTGAGTTAGGTGGGTAGCGCCTTGAGACCCTTCCGGGTGAGTAGCGCGCTATACAAATGTCCATGATTGATTGATTGATTGATTATCCCAAACAGAAAAAAAGAGGACAAAGCATAAAATGGTGCATTGATGTTGGATGTAAGAGATCACATGATGCAATAGAGACATCTGATTTGCAGTTGCATTTTGTTTATCTTTGCCACAGTTGAGTGGCAGGAAGAAAGCTTTCATGGATTGTAATGTTTCTCTGTGCAGTTAATATCAATGACTAGTTTCTGTGTTTTGGTGTCTACGTTGCTGCTACAACATCTAAAATACACACAAAAACGACATGCCTTGCTTACCTCCCCAATCGCAAATAGTTGGTCTTTGTATCGTTCAATCAGTGGCAAAGCATCTTCCAAATCCTGCAGATGGAGGAAGGCATAGTTTTAGAGCACAAGTCAAAGGCTGGTGATCCTTATAAATATAAACACATTTAACTTTGGCATAGGCTAAAAGTAAGTATACAGGATTGCAAACTGTTTTAACACAAGTGCCTCCATTATTATTCTCTAATAAAATTAAGTCAGATAATTCATTTTACTGTACCATTTTGCAAATATTTAGAGCTATACAGTGTGTTTTACAGGCAGGAAAAAATATAATATTTTAGGATCTAGCGCAGTACCAAACAGAAATACTCTTGTCAACAGCAAATCATGTATGCTCCTCAGCCTACACACACATCCGTAAACACACACTCCAACCCTCTTATCCCCACTAAAACCTAATTACACACACTCATCCAATCCTCCAACTTCTCTCATTTTTCCAAAGTATGAATAATGTAATATACTGATAATTAATGTGTCCATCTGTACCGCCACTGGTGCAGAGGTAAAGCATTCTGATACCTTTGGGTCAAGTTTGCAATATATAAAACTCCCCCCCCCCCCCCAAAAAAAATATGTGACCTATAGGCAGAGGGTTATAAGGTAATTAAAAAATAGACTACAAAAAATAGAAACCGAGAAATTAAATGAATGTAGTCACTATGGCCACGCTATATCATGTAAGTTAGGGCCATATGTATTATGCATTTGACCGGTCGCAAACGGCCAGATGTGCCGAATCGGGCCGTTTGCGATTGGTAAAACTCATTTTGGTATGTATGAATTCCAATTTATGATTTGGTAACATGTTACCGAATCGTAATCTTGAATTGCAAATACATACCGATTCGGTATAAGCAAGGGTTGTGTTTAGGGCGTCCCTTGCTAATAACAAATCGCAGTGGTATGTAGGAATGTTTTGTGATGGAAATGCAGTCGCAAAACATTTGCATTTTATAACCTACTTCAAGTAAGTGGTAACCTTTTCACAAACGGGAATCTTTGTGAATGTTCATAAAATGTTTTTTAAGATCCAGGCAGTCGTTCCATGGACCACTGCCTGTTCTTAAGGATTGAAAAGAAAACTTTTTTTTTTTTTTTAAACCCAACCGGTTTTCTATTAAGGAAAACGGGCTGCATAAAAAAAAATGATTGCTTGATTTAAAAGCAATCACAGACTTTGTGATCTGCTGACCCCAGCAGGCCACCATCCCTGTGATTTTAGCAATTCCAAATGGGTTGCAAATTGCGACCTGCCTCATTAATATTAATGAGGTAGGTTGATTTGCAACCCAATAGGAAACGCTAAATGACACTCCTGGAGTTTCTTGCATTCAAATAGCGAATACCTAGTTGTGATTCGCTGAGAATTGCAGTTCAGGAAATCGCTATGTGAAATAATGATGCATGTGGCCCATAATGAATAGCTTTCAAATCCGGACAACCTTTGCTCGAAATAGGACAAAAATCACTAGACATCTGCTAAAACTTGTATGATTCTACTTTCTTGAGCTCTTTAAGAAGTACTACATTTAAATGTTGATAACCTAAAGATATTTGATGAAGTTTTGGTGGTACATTAACTTTCGATGTGACACTGCTATTGCTTTGTATTCTGCCATCGAATAATACAGGTAGGAATAATCTGGCATAAATCCTTAGTTTCTTTTGCCGGGAGTCTGATAGGGGAAGGAGATTATACTCCAAGTAGGACAATTCTGAAAGTAGGCTCTTCTTCCACCTCTAATGTAGTTAGCTACTGGTCTATCAGTTGCAAGTTTGACACAGAGTTGCAGAAATTATAAACTGGGTCTCTGGAAGATAAAGAAGACTTGTCAACTAGCAGACAACAGCTAATTGTAATAAACCAACTAAAAGGACTCATGGGGGAGTGGCTAGAGATTTTGTACCATGCTTGAGCTGAGATCCCACAATACTCTTGAGGCGGGTCCTAAATGGCGCAAGATTAACGGACTTCAAGAAGTTTGCTCGGCTCACCTTTTAGTAGTGCATATTTTGGCAGACCCGTTTCTCTGTCACTATAGTGAAAGAGAAACCTGTCTGCCGAAATATAAATCCCATAGGATATTATGGAATTTTTTTGAGGGATTTATATTTCAGGGGACAGGATATCCATCACCGTTTTGATGGAGTAACCCATCTGCTGAAATCTAAATCAAAGCAAACGCAAGGAGATGATGGATGGAGCGCTGAAACTTTTCAGATACTCACCCCCAGTCACAAATCTGGGTTGAATCCATCATCGTTCTTTAGCTCACTTAGCCACCCCAGTTCAGACACAGCTATATGAAAATCAGTCTTGATCCTGTGCCTCATGGGAACAGTCCAGCCTGAACTGCCAAGCCATGTCTTCCCTGGACCGGAAACAAGCATCCTAAGACCGGTTTCAGGCTAAAAGCCCTCATCAGCCAGGCTAGCTTGAATCCAGTGGCAAATTGAGCAAGGGACCTACATCTGTCCATACCCTGCCAATTTAGGACAAACAAAGCAAACACAAGGAGATGATGGACGGAGCACTGAAACTTTTCAGACACTCACCCCCAGTCACAGATCTGGGTTGAATCCATCATCATTCTTTAGCTCACTTCACCACCCCAGTTCAGTTACAGCTATATTCGAATCAGTCTTGCCCCTGTGCCTCATGGGAACTGTCCAGCCCAAACTGCCAAGTTTCCTTGTGTGTGAGACCTAAATCAGGCCCTTAATCTGAGGGACATGCGGAAGAATACAAGCTTCAACAATTCGCCTATCAATACTGTTAATATAATAAATACCCTGAATAAAAAACAAAGTTTTATTATTTAAAAAAACATTAAAAGATGCATTTGCTAATTACCACTAATATTATGTGACAAGTTAAAATGGGGAAAAAAAACTATTTTAAGTCAGAGCGGCCAATAATATTCAATGTCAACATGGTCCAATGAAAAGCTACGGAAAAAGAAAAACCAGTGTCTCCATGGACCATTACAGTCAGACTCGGATCAAAGAGTAGCCTAGAAAAACATTGAACTATGATTATATAAACTAGGGGCATGGCAGTGTGAAATACTTACTTCAGAATAAGCTTATTGGAATTTGGGAACGTTCAGCAGATGCTGGTCTCAAGCGAAGCTCAGTATGGGCTCTATTATGTTGAAGGGACTAATTCAGAGTTCTTTGTAGAAAGCCTTTATCATTAAAAAAACAACTTTCAGAGCAGTAACAGGCACTTTAGGTAGCCAGATCAGTATTCATGGTTGTACTTACATTTGGTTGCTTTGTTTAGTGGCCATTTGGATCTTTTCAGCATCCAAAAGCAAATGTTGACAATCAATTTGCTATTTAACACTGGGCTTTCAAGAGCCCAGAATTTTAATCTTTCCGCTAATTAAAGATAGCCCATACAGGATCCATCATGACGAAGGGTGCAACATTTTCACATTTGTTCCAGAGGATGACCATGCCAGACATCTCTGAAGCAGAAAGCAGACTTTAGAGTTCCCAATGTGAGGTACATTAAGCAGACAACCCATCATTTAAGGTTTTCTTCAGTTCGACAGACAAAATAGCCATATCCAACAAAACAACCATTGCTGAGTTGTGTGAAGGCCCAGCTCCTGCAGTGCAAACAAGGCATAGAGCTTTGAGCATTCAGAAATACGGGAGCTGTTCTTCTTATGGAGGTGTCTGCTTTGGTAATTCTGTGACCTGTACCTTCTAATCTAGGTCTACCAGGCACAGCATGTATACTTATAGGCACCTGGGGTTCAAGCAGCAAGACTGCTAAATCAGGAAGACTGCCTCACTATTCCTGACAGTACTTTAAACAGTGGGTTGTCCAATCTCTGCCAAAATGTCTTCAGTTAGGTTGGGCATTTGCAGGTAATATTAGCTCTTCTATTTCTTTAAGTCTTCTTCCAAAGCACTATAATATTTGAGGCTTTAGCTTGCCATTTTTTGGCACTATCTCCTATCTGACTTGTGCAGATATTTTGTTTGGCAATATACCAATCCTTCTCTTACTTTCGGTAAACAACCACTCCTTTTTATCAGCAGTGAGGCATATCCAAATGTCCAAATATTTAGTTTGGGGTTGTCCAGTAGCTAATTTCTAAAACAGCGTATGTCTCAATGACCTCAGAATTTATTCTCTCCTATGCGTGGTGCTTCAAATGGGGTCTGCCCATTTAGTACACCTAGATATTTTGCTTTTCCACTTCTTACTGTGGGTGAGTCTCACTACTTATGTCTCACCCACTCTAATTACATGGCAAACGGACTGGGTGTGTTTACCCCCAGTGTCCGCCTTTTAAGATAAGGTCACTCAAATACAGGTCGTTTAAGGGACCATTTGGTTGGTTACACATGAACACGCATTTGTGTGGGCTAACTTGGTGCGCAGCCCGGTAAATGTGAACAGCTAGCCTGGTGCAGTGGAGACTCTTAAAGGTTAGATGTTCACCTGATATTGGCCTTATAATATTAGTGGCCACTGTTTTATCTGTAGTGACACTGTATTGTACACATTGAGGAAATCTGCCTTAAAGTGTAGTTTTGCTTGCCTTAGGTCCAGTAAGGTATCAAACTGGGGTGAAACATATGCGCCCAGTTTGAATACGTAGGTCCCAAGATCATACATGCACACCTTATGGATCATGCAAAATTGTCATATTTCTCTGGATTAGCTCAGGGTCAGAGTCCAAGCCTTTTGTCACCAAGTTAATTGCTCTGATCCCCAGCAAAGGGAACAGAGGCCTCCATACACAAAAGGTGCAATTAACAGTGTGTCACTCAGCTCATGAGGAGGAAGGTTTGAGGAAAAAAGTCTGCATCTATTAATTAGCTGTCACACTGTACCAGGGTTGGGACAGGTCAGGCCCACTGATCAAAGGAGAAAGCCCACACAACAGGGGCCAACTCAGGAGTGGGCCTACTTTGAAGTTTTGCTGGGAACGTCCCTGGCTGTGATGGCAGTTAGGGTTGGAGCTGAGGCCCCCAGAGGAGATGTTAACTGTAACTTCTGAAGGTGCCTACTTGAATTGTCCTAGCACACTGTGCAGGAGAGTGGAGAAGTAATGTGCAACTGGTCAGGGGTGTCTGGCTTCTAGAACATCCCACTCCCATTTAAAAACTCTTGCACAAGGGAGAGAACTTTTTGTTTAGTTGGACTATGGACCTGGACTGCAACAGCAGCAAAACCATGGAAAACTGAAAGGACAAGCCCCATGATGGGCAATTCAAAATTCCACCAAGCACTCAAATTGTAAAATAAAGTTCCAATAAATCCGTGTCAAAAGAGTATCTCTGAATAATCAAGAGGTTTTCATTTCTTTGCTTTATTCCAAATTTTCAGCGTAGCTTTCGAAGCACAGCCAACACGTGTTTCGTCTTGTCAGTCACAGACAAACAGACTTCTTCAGGGCTGTAAACAAGTACATTAACCAATATTCAAATATCATTGCTAAATTAAACAATATCATAGTACAACCAAAATTCACCGAGTAGTGTGAAAAAAGTAAAAAGCCCTACACCAAGAAAAGGGCTAGAATCACCTCAGATGTAATGAAAGGCCAAAAGGCAATGCCAAGGTTAATAGTTCTATAAGTAAATAGAAATTGGCTAGTGTAACATACCATCAACGAAAGTTCAAAAGTATTCAATTTTCCTCATTGAGTTCAGTAAGCTAATCGCTGTGGAGTATTCTAAAATACACAACGGGAGTAAGAAAAAGCCCCGGTCACAGATAGGTTCTTCCGAAAATAAAGGGACTAGTATAAGAAGAAATTGTCGTGTGACTCACCATATTAATGTATAATAAGTCATGTAGCACGAATAATAGTAATATGGTAGCAAATTCCGTAGGTTCCAAATAGTAGAACAACACTCCACTCTGTAACCAAATAAGTATCATATAACAGCCAAATAAACATCAGAATATAAGTCTCAATCACCATCTGTAAAATCGTAATCTTACCCGAGTCAAGGGTCAGTAAGTCATCCAATTCACAAATAATCCGTCAATAAATGCAATATCTAAAACAGTAAATAGTAAGTTCCTTAGTACCAGATTCCCAACAATATACTGGCATAAAAATCGATACCAGCGCACACAGCAAGAGAGAACTCACCGCATATCTGTTAAGTAACCAACATGTCGCGTAATATACTTGGTCTCTTGTATCTTAGGATGATAAATAATCCATTACCATCACCTAAGTATATCCCTAGCGCTACTATTTACCGTTTAAATATGGCGCGCTTCTAGTTAGTATTCGTGGAGCCATTATACATTGGTACATCAGGTTACATTTTGGTTACTGTTTACTGTTTAAAGATGGCGCGCTTCGAAGTAGTATTCATGGTGCCATTATACATTGGTACATCGGCTATATTTTGGTTATTCCAAGATGGTGACCTTAGAATTTCTATAATACTACTCGTTACGTATTGAGATGTATATACTTTGTTTTTTATATTTTGTGATGATAAATAATAGATTATCAGCACTAAAATACAGCGTGAGCGTTACTATTTACCGCTCTATGATGGCGCATATTTACTTATTACTTTGGTACCATTATGCTTTGGTGCATTACGCGACATGTTGGTTACTTAAAGATGGCGCCTCCGGTTCTTACTTTATCAGTTTCTTCGTTTTATTGTTATTTGAGGGAGAATGTCCGCTCAGTACGCTATTTACTTTACGAAGACTTATAAATAGACATGCAGTGAATTTGACGGATGCATATACGCAGTATAATTACGCTATAATACTCTGCGCTCTGTAACATAGAATTACTTTTTTAGCCGTTCAAAGATGGCGTGCTCAGTGATACACTATAAATTGCCATTGAAAGATGGCGCCCGTGTAGCACGCGGAGCTTTTCAGGAATACTCTAAACAGATATGCAGTGAGTTCTCTCTTGCTGTGTGCGCTGGTATCGATTTTTATGCCAGTATATTGTTGGGAATCTGGTACTAAGGAACTTACTATTTACTATTTTAGATATTGCATTTATTGACGGATTATTTGTGAATTGGATGACTTACTGACCCTTGACTCGGGTAAGATTACGATTTTACAGATGGTGATTGAGACTTATATTCTGATGTTTATTTGGCTGTTATATGATACTTATTTGGTTACAGAGTGGAGTGTTGTTCTACTATTTGGAACCTACGGAATTTGCTACCATATTACTATTATTCGTGCTACATGACTTATTATACATTAATATGGTGAGTCACACGACAATTTCTTCTTATACTAGTCCCTTTATTTTCGGAAGAACCTATCTGTGACCGGGGCTTTTTCTTACTCCCGTTGTGTATTTTAGAATACTCCACAGCGGTTAGCTTACTGAACTCAATGAGGAAAATTGAATACTTTTGAACTTTCGTTGATGGTATGTTACACTAGCCAATTTCTATTTACTTATAGAACTATTAACCTTGGCATTGCCTTTTGGCCTTTCATTACATCTGAGGTGATTCTAGCCCTTTTCTTGGTGTAGGGCTTTTTACTTTTTTCACACTACTCGGTGAATTTTGGTTGTACTATGATATTGTTTAATTTAGCAATGATATTTGAATATTGGTTAATGTACTTGTTTACAGCCCTGAAGAAGTCTGTTTGTCTGTGACTGACAAGACGAAACACGTGTTGGCTGTGCTTTGAAAGCTACGCTGAAAATTTGGAATAAAGCAAAGAAATGAAAACCTCTTGATTATTCAGAGATACTCTTTTGACACGGATTTATTGGAACTTTATTTTACAATTTGAGTGCTTGGTGGAATTTTGAATTGCCTTAAAGCCTTTGGCTTATAATTTGAGTAGTGGTAACCTACTCATCTCCGCCTTGAGCACCAACTGGTTACTTTACTATTCTTCATACGTACATTCTTATACACGCTGTGCGCTCCTGTATAACCGTTACCATTGTTATTGTTAAAGCCCCATGATGGGCTAGGAACTCTGCCCACAGCTGACCACGGGACCAGTGAGGCTCGTTCCCTTACACCCACTAAGGACCACTTGGTGGAAGATATGGACTTCTGCACCCCAGAAGGGGTAGAGGAGAACCAGAGACAAAGACCAGGAGAAAAGATGGCTTGAGCGCTAATGGAACCGGCTCCCTGCAGAGGATGCATGCTGAAACTGTTTCTCGTGGCTAGAGCTCACCAACAGGGGTAAAATGTGCCTAGAATCATCAAAATTGACCGAACCGGGCACAGGCTATGGCCTTTCAAAGTTTGGCAACCTCTGACCTTTTGGAAAAACCAAGCATGTGGCACTCCAACAGGATTCTCTTGGAAAACGACCGGAGTGAGCCAGTGCCCGGGGGTCGACGCAGGATTTATTAATTATAAATGAGAGCGGGAGGGACTGGTTCATGACCAGGGGGGCCTGTGACTCCGTCTCTGGGCCTTCAACACCAAACCAACTGGGGCACTAACCACTGATGTCATGGGGGCTGTACAAGGCCCAGCAGCTCCCCACCAAGTACATTTAAACCTGACCCTATGTTTGAGGGGTCATGAAAAATATGACCCGCAGGCTTTCACCATAGTTTTCAAAGCATTCTAGGGCTTGAGCTTTTGCCCTTCAGCTGGGAGTGCAGCGCTATCTAGGGTGGTTCTGTGAATGCAGTTTATGTGACCTGAAGGTATATAAATAAGACACAGGCTCATGATAGGTTTATTTTGGATGTTTTATTAACAATATATGACTGACAATGGTTTTTTATAAAGATTGAAATGCTTTACTGGTAATAAAGAATACATTGAAATGGTGATATAATGATGTGACTGTTAACATGCATTTATTAGTCTTTTTAATTTGATGACCTTTGACAAAGACCAATAGGCTTGCCCTGTATATTGATGTGGTAACTTGTGACAAAGTCAATCAGCCTATTTTATTTGAAATTATACCACCCTATATTGTGATGTCCTGTCTTGTGTAGGTGGAGGGAGGTGGGTATTGTGTTTTGGAGGTCATTACCCTTTAGGGTTAAATGTGAATTGAGAGTATCATCAATGTATTTCTATCTGCCTGCTATATATATTTGTAAATTAAATTGTGTAGTATTTAGTAGGTTAAAGAAAATTATGGTTTTACAGGAAGATACATTTGTAACTTTACCAACCAAACGAATTGCAATAAATTGTATTTAATTATGCATTATAAAAAAGAAGCCTGAGTCTCAAATTAATGAGTCAGCAATTCGTAATTTCTTCCTTGCTATAAGATATAGCTCACGTGGATACTTAGCGACAAACTGCAGATGTGCATGGAGCATAGACGCCACTGTCTTAAATAAAGAAGATATTTGAAATATGGCTCTATCACAGTCTCTTTCTTCTTCACAGTAAGCAACCACACATAATTCTCGGGCCCCATTCTCAGGAGTTTTCATTAGTCAAATTTGTCAATATTTGTACCAGGTTTCAGATATTAGCCGAACATCTATTCTCTCGGCCCAGGGAAGCAGGCAGTGTGGTGAGACACCCAAGAACAGTTCTTGGCATTAGGAGAGGCTTCTAGTACGATCTTGATCACATGATGAGAGTGCACCTTGCTCCAGGTTTTTCCCTGATAGTTTGTAAATGTTTGGAAAGACGCTGGATGAAAAGAATTACTGAAGGTGGCGCATCTTCCTATTCCTCCAGGCTTTCTATCAGCGCTCCAAAGCTTTATAATGACTGATGTCCCAGACAAGTCTTTTGTGTGTTTTTTGTAAAGAACGCTACAGCGCAAAAGGCATGTAACCAGGACAATACCTTTGTGTCAATGTACTTCTCAAAATCAGGTTCGAATAATGCAATGCTTATAAAATGAGCTGCTGGGCTCTTCAAGAGAAGAAGAGAAGCACAAGGCCCAAGGAAATGAGACCTACTTGGAGAAGAACTCTAGGAAGTTAGCGATAAGCTCCCAAAAAGTCAAGAATGTTGAGGAGCAATCCCGGATCACTGGCAGGAGCAGTCTTCTGATGGCCCGAGCCCATCCCTGGACCTCAGATGAAGCAGATATATTGGGTCCTCCCATGGTCGGCTAGCGGCAGAACTTTGTGCTATCAGCTAAGGCTCAGTACCGCAAGTCGTCCTCCATGTGGATCCAGACAGCTGAGCCTCACTGGCCAAGTTAGGTATTCCTCTCCTCTAGGGAACTGCATGAGTCCTCCAAGGGGTGAAACATGGTTCCAATCTGGTAGGAGAGCAGTGCATCAGTGTCTTGGTCAGATGTAAAACAAACCCAAGAAAACTGTGTAAGAGATGCTGGCAAAAGCCAGGCTTTTTGTGAGAGCAGACCACTTTCTGTCAGATGGGCCTGAGCAAGCAAGCACCAGAAGGACTCAGCCACCTCTGTTCTTGCTGTATTTCTGAGACTATGGCTTAAATGTTGTGTACTGTTGTAGACAGAGAACCAACAGTTTATGATCAATGACATACCCGGCTTCTGTAAAATCTTTTTCCCCGCTGTTACTCCTTCCTCCTCTCCCTCCTACGAAATATTGAAACATTGTTTATGTGTACTGTACCTTACTATGCTCTTGTATCTGATATAACTTGTAAGGCAACAATCCTAAATGTAAAGCGCTCTGATACCCTCTTGGGTCAAGTTTGCGCTATATAAAACTTTATAAATAAGTAAATAAATAAAATAAATAAATGTATGTCTTTTCTCCATGCTTCATTTCATGCTTTATACATCTTTACTACCTGTACTTCTTGGTATGTCTATATCTGCTCTTCCCTGCCTCTGAGATATGTTTTTCCCTTATCGTTTTCCAGTCTCTCCAGTATCACAACATGGATTTTCTCCTGTACCTCTCTTTAAGGTCTGAAATTGCTAAAGGTGCTTATATTCCTGTTCATACTACTTCTGCACCATCAAACAATCCAACGAGGCAGCTATAGTCCTCCTGGAGATAATCACACCATCATTCAAAATAGGTTCCCCTGAACTACATGTCCTTTGATACAGTATGCTCTGTCAAAAAATGACCATTTATCATTCCAGTAATGAGCTGGGCACGCTGGTGTAATATTGGTCACATTGCTTAAGGACCTATCTGGCTTGGGACGCATACGTTGAAAGCATCCTGCACTAGCTCTGTAAATAATAACCGACTGCAGTGGCTCTGTAAATGACAACCGATCGCCCAACGTGAAAGAAAAAATAGAGGCATCCTCTAGCACACCCATCCATACACTTCAAAGAACTATACCTAGAATAAAATCACTTTCCTTTCATGTTAACCCACATAAATCACTTACCATCTAAACATTAATCAAGCTATGTAGTTTACAAAATTGAATGACTGTACTCCCAGAACCGATTGAAAGTCGGATTAAGAAAGAGCTATTATGCCATACTATAGGTAGAAAGCCCTGTACGGCTCCAGTGAGATACCATGGCTGGTTAATTTGCCATGTTGTGATTTGAGGTACTTACATGTATCCAGGAGCCATGCTATTTCCATTGTAACTAGAGCCTGTCCATACCTTCATTGTGACGCTTCGCTGGTCTTGTGGTGGAACACCCTGCACCGGATGTACTCCCAGACATGGGAATACGTAGCCCAAGTACCTAGAAACATGATCAAGTCTGTACATGTGGCAAGAATAGTAAACTTCCTCATCCACAAACAAAATGTCTACTAAAATACAAAGCAATACTCTTTAACTGCAAAATTGTATGTTTATTAATCACTAATAGGCCACAACTATGAGAAGAAGCCATTCATGTGAAAAACACTTGTAGCTTGACACCTGTAGGTGTCTTACTGCTCCACCATTGACTACAAAGCTTTCATCACACACGTGAGGCAGTAATGTTAAAATCACATAGTGAGCGAAGAAGACTGATTCCCAGACGTGGTACCTGGTACTGTGGTAATTCTGCAGATGTACTATGCACCTCTGTGTTATGAATGAGCACATTAATATTGGGTCATTGATATGAATGAGGAGTCCATCAGGTATGTTTTTGCCACAATCCAGCACTCTTCAGCAAAGGGGTAGCCCCTTGTGTCTCATCTCATACTATTTGAATTTGAGTGAAATCTTTTAAGACATTTTAATAAAAGTTGTTCACCTTAATGGCTAGTTGCAACGCAGATTATTAAACCACATGTCACACAATGTGTAATTAGTTATGCAGCTCTGCAAAGCAACCCACAATGTTTGACTAAAGACTTTTCAAAATGAGTAAAACAAAATGAAAACTTCAATACCTTTGTGAAAGCTGTATTATACTTTCAAACTCCCCAGAGTGCTCTGCAACTGCAAGAATGGCCAATACCTTTACCTGCAAAGAGAACATGGAATGGTTGATAGCAAGTGGTTAATGTAGAATGCAAACACAGCCTTTTACTTTAAGCGAGGGGTTGTTTGATTTAAACTATAGTACCCGTGGACATATGAAATTACAATCTCATTAATGCTTATGCTTAGTCCACATTGTATTGTCGCTCAAAACAACCACATTTTGAGATATTTGTAGTCCAGGAGATATTCTATAGGATAAGGGCGTAACCAATATAGCCATTGAAAATGGCCAGGTATTGTTTGTGGCAATTGCGCGACGAGCAACCGGCAAGCAGAATCAGGAAAAGTTAGACCCAAATATTGCAAATGGTGCATTTGTAAGCAGACTAGGTCATTATGACTGAAGAAACCTTTACCAGAGTTAAAGTCTAATTCAGAGAGGAGTTTAGGATTCTACCCCCAAGGATTTTTGGGAAATTCAGTGCATGAGACATTGTGTTTTTGTGAACTACATAATTTATTAGGATTTAACAACTACAAGGGGGAGGAAAAATATGTCCTGCTGCCTGCTTCTCCAGATGCAGTTTACAAGGGCTTCCACTGTGCACCTGAGAGTCGATTTTCCATCGTCCCTCCCCCCCTTGAAGGAACTGGCAAAATATTTTGCACACAGTATCAGATCAGTACCAAGACATACCCTTGCTATATGACCTATGTATGTATGTAGCCATATTAAAACAACAGTGATACAGAAACTACAATATCCATGGTACTTGTATTTAAAAAGAAAAGAGCTAAGACTCCCATGTAACATTCCTATCTGCCAGGGGCGTGACCAAGCAGCATGGTCGACAGGACGTGAGCTCCTTCGGCTCCCTGCCGGCCGCCACTAAAATCCTAAATAAAAGATCCTGTCAGCCCACCTGAGGCACTCCTGTGGTGCTGCCCCGCACCCGGACCGTCCTGTGCCCCTCCGGTCCCGCTTTGGAGGCTGTGGGTGTCCGGTGCACTGCCGAGCTCGGACTGACTGCTTTGCCGCCGACGGCTTGGAAATCGAGGCCGGAGATCGCGGCCTGGCCCGGCCCGGCTGGTTCCAGGTACGGGGGGGGCACATTGCCATCGAGCCCCCCCCAGCGGTCAATTTAGCGCCGGAGCGGCGTCGAGTCCACGGAGACGCGGAGCGCCTTGGAGGATCGGCCCTGATGGCCGGCAGTGGTGGTTGCGGTGACCGCCGGTAATCGAGCCCGGGGATCGGGCCTAGCTGAGGCGGAGCGGGAAATTGCCGGGAGGCCCCCGCAATCATCCGGGGGGCACGGTTGAGGCGGCAGTGTGAGAGGGATCCTGGACTGGTGCACCGGCCGGCTTGGAAGGTGGTGAGCAGCCCGCCAGCGCTAGTGGCTGTAGCGGCCCGCGCCTGATCGGAGCGCCTGGGGTGAGAGACTGCTACTCGAGGCCGGGGATTGGGCCTAGAAGAGACGGAGCCGAGGACGGCCCGGAAACCCCCCGGGGGCCCAGCGGCGGCAGAGGTGACAGCGGGGGCCGGAAGGAGGACGCTGACCGGGCCGTGAGGCGAGTCTCGGCCTCCCGGTGCTGGCGGTCGAGTTGACTTGTGCCTGGTCGTGAAGCTTGGTTCGGGGGGCCCGCCGCCCCCGGAGATCTTGAGGACGACTGGAGTGCCGCGCTGCACGTGACTGGCGCCGCTTGGAGTCCCGACACATTGATCCGCATTGCGCCCTGGCTTGGGGGTAAGAGGATGACCTGTTCATATCGGGACAGGGCCACATGAGTGTAGGGCCCGCAGTTTGGACCGGCCCATTGCGCCTGCGGCAGGACGGACCCCTCGAACACTTGCTGAGAGCGGGGCTCTGGACCCCATGTACAACATTCTCCTGGCGCTAGAGGGTCACGTGCCCACTGGACATCCCTACAAACGCTGGGACACATGTCCTGAACTACAGAGACTGGAGGTACGGGGGCTCGGGGGGGGTACCCTCGGAGGAGCGGCTCTGCGGCGGCTGGCGACGGGGGTTGCAGGGAGGCCCACACGTGGCCCGCTCGCGACTGGGGCGGGGGTCTGGGCCTAGCCTCCTTCCCCCGGTAGTACATTAGATCCTGAGACACATCCCCGCAGGGCCCTTTGGACTGGGTAAAATAGCAGTACCCTCACTGGGACGCGTCTGGACGGCGGATCGGGTGCGCCTGGTGCCCTGGCGCCTAGACTGTATACGACGTCTGGGGGAGCTGCCGAGGACCTAGAGGACGCTTGAGTGACCCCCCCTTGTACTTCATGATGCGCAAGGACAGAACGCCCCCGGCGGTCCAGCCCAACACCATCACGCAGTATACCACGCAGAGGCTTCCCTCGCAGAGACTCGCTCGCCAGTCGGGTCAGGAGGAGGGGGGTCCAGCTCCCGAGGAGCCGTCGCGGGCAGAGTTATTGAAAGCGATACAGGGTTCCCACTCGGCACTGGAACGTCAGATCGAGACTGTGTCCATTGACGTGAACCTGTTGCGGACTGACCTGCGCAAGGTGGCCGAAAAAGTCACGACCGCGGAGGGGAACATCACCCAACTGCAGGGAGAGGTGGCGTCTCTCAAGAAAACGGTCTCTGAACTCTCGGCCGTGACAAAAGCCCTGGAATGGAGGGCAGAGGATGCTGAGGGAAGGGCGCGCCGCAGTAACATCCGCGTGCTGGGTATTCCGGAACGAGCAGAGGCGGGCCACCCGGAACGCTTCCTAGAGCAATGGATTCGGACAGTGTTGTGCCCCGAGGACCTGTCAGATGTTTTTGTAATCGAGAGGGCGCACAGAGCTCTGGTCCCACCTCCGAAACCTGGTGCCCCTCCCCGGGCCCTCATCGCGAAAATCCTGAACTACCGTGACAGGGATCGCATCCTACGAGCGGCGAGGGAAGTTAAGGACCTTACCTTTGAGAATGCGAGGGTATCCATCTTCCCGGACTACACACAGTTAGTCCAGGAACAGCGCAAGTCCTTTCTGGCAGTCAAACAAAAGCTCAGGGAGATGCATCTCCAATATATGCTACTATACCCGGCGAAACTCAAGGCTGCCGACTGAGGAGGAGATATCTCTGACCGGTGCAACGGTCCCGGAGACGGCTGGAGCGCAGGGGCAGCAGCAGCCGGATGGCTCGTCCTGAAGTGCAGCCTGGCTCCTGACACTTTTCTAAAAACCCTGGACAAGAGACTGGACACTGCCTGGACAGTACGAGGGTTCTGATGGGGGAGGGGTCACTCCCTAAATACTGGGACCTGGAATTGCGGGACGCGGGGGAGGGGCGGGGGTTGGGTTCGGAGTCGGAGTCGGAGAACAGTACTAATGAAGATACCCTTCTTCGCTAACATTGAGGTGGAGTTTGTTTGTTCTTAGATCCTGGAGGGGAGTCGGGTTGGGGGGGTGTTTCTTGGGAGGGATTTCACTGTTTGGGTATTTGGGAATGCGTGTACGTCCTGGCACCGGCAGGGGAAGGGCATATTAGCGTCTTTATTTGTTGCAGTAATATTGCTCGTGGGTGGGGGATGGTTGGGGTTGAGGGGGGGAATGTTGGGGGGAATGTTGAAGGCATCAGGTGTATTTCAGTTCAGGCACGGGAATGGTGGGTCGTAAGATGTAAGGCTGCTCGTCCGGATGGGCACTGTCACCACGCATGGCGCACAAGTTTTTAAGCTGGAATGTGAGGGGCCTAGGCACTTGTACCAAACGGCATAGGGTTCTGTCCTTCCTCCGCAGACACGGAATCTCTATAGCGTGTCTACAGGAGACCCACCTAGATGAGGAGGGGGCCCAAAAGTTGGCAAAAAAGTGGAGGGGTCAGGTGTTTCACTCTTCATTCTCAACCTATGCTAGAGGGGTCCTAATTTGGGTAGCCCCGGGGGTCCCGTGTGCTGTCCAATATGCGGAAGCGGATGTTAATGGCAGGTACCTGCTCCTGCAGGTGAACCTTGACGGGAGGGAACTCTCCTTTTTAAATTCATACGCACCTAATGTAGACGACCCTGACTTCTTTCTACACCTACAGGAGGTCCTTGTATCGGATCTGGAGGGCTCACTGCTCTGGTTTGGGGATTTTAATTGCGTGGTGGACCAGGTTTTAGATAGGCCCCCCCGCGCAGGGACGAGACCGCGCATGACAGCGCGACTCCGAGAGGTGATGCAGAACCTGGGATTCAGCGATGTGTGGCGCCTGGGCAACCCGACTCAAAAATTATTTACATGCTTCTCCCCCACCCATAATACTCATAGTAGACTGGACAGGGTACTGGCGGCCAATGTGGATGCCTCTCTCTCTTTGATGGTCACCCATCAGGCCCGCTTTTTGTCAGATCATTCTACGGTAATGTGCGTCGCACAGTGGGAGAACCAGCCCTCACGCCCTCGCACTTGGAGGATGCCGACAGATCTGTTGCAGGACCAGGTAGGGAAGGACCATGTGGAGACTGCCCTCACAAATTACCTTGACTTGAACTGGGGTGGTGGGGATTTTGCCTACTCCACCAAATGGGACGCCCTGAAAGCGGTTGTTCGGGGTGAGTGTATGACCCTCACATATGGAGTCCGGAGGCCGCTCCTTCGGGAATTGCGGGATGCGGAAGATGCACTCCTACGTCTGCAAACCCTGCCAGATCCCGACG
Source organism: Lissotriton helveticus (assembly GCF_964261635.1). Lineage (NCBI taxonomy): Eukaryota > Metazoa > Chordata > Amphibia > Caudata > Salamandridae > Lissotriton > Lissotriton helveticus. The sequence continues at coordinate 1,840,419,651 of NC_136067.1, read as the reverse complement.
ACCTGGATCAGGAGTCGGAACGGACGGCTCGCATAGGTGTCCATGATATTCTTACTCGCCTAGAAAAATACACGCTGGGCCAGTACCGGCAGCACCTCCATCGGGAAGGAGACAAATCGGGCCGACTGCTGGCTTGGATACTCCGGCGCGAATTCGCCCCAGAGAGGATAGTGGCCCTGAGAGGCCCCGCAGGAATGGTAAACTCGGAGGCGGGTATCCTCCGGGTCATGCGCTCTCATCTTCAAACAGTATATGCGGCGGATCCCACGATCACGGAAGATTCCTTCCTCCCTTATCTCCAGGGTCTAACCCTACAGGCACTCTCACGAGACGATGCGGAGGAATTGGATGCGGTTTTAACGCTCCAGGAGTTGAAAGTGGCAATAGCTGGCCTGCCGAGGGCTAAGTCCCCGGGAGGGGATGGTTACCCCTCTGAATTTTACCAGGCGTTTGCGGAAGTCCTTGCCCCACCCCTCTTGCAGGTGTACCTGGAGGCTTTCGAACGGGTGGCGCTTCCGCCCAGTATGAATCGGAGGGAGATCTGCATGATCCTGAAACCGGGTGGGGATGCTGAAGACCATGCGGCATACCGGCCCATTACCATGATAAATACTGATGTGAAGGTCCTGACGAAACTATTGGCTGCCCGGTTAGCACCGCACATGGCACACCTGGTACACCCGGACCAATGTGGGTTTATCCCTGGCCGCAATACCGCCATGAACTTGAGACGACTGAACCACATCATCCACGAGGTACGAGACAGAGAGGACCAAATGGTCCTGGTGTCGATCGACATCACTAAAGCCTTCGACACCGTAGACTGGGGGTACCTTTTGGAGGTCCTCCGGATGGTGGGGTTGGGGCCCGGCTTTTGCCGGTGGATCCGCATCTTGTATACAGCCCCCCGAGCCAGGGTGCGACTGGGTGCGGCGCGTTCGGAGGAATGGCCCTTGGGCCGGGGAACATGCCAGGGATGTCCCCTCTCGCCGCTTCTTTTCGCTCTGGCGATCGAACCTCTCGCAGTCCGGCTCCGTGCGGACATGGGGCATCGCAGTGGGCGACACATGTAATGTGATCTCGCTATACGCGGATGACGCCCTCTTCTATTTAATGTCCCCACGGGAGTCGGTGCCGGTCCTTCTCCAGCACTTGGACTGCTTTGGCGCGGCCTTGGGACTGCGAATTAACTGTGGAAAGTCCCTGATTTTCCCCTTGTTGGGCTACGGCGGCGGGCCACTGACAGATCTACCGAATCTCGGGTTGAGATGGGAACAGGAGGCGTTCCGGTATCTCGGCATCCAGGTAACGTCTACGGATGCACAGGGGTTGGCCCGCAATATTGACCGACTTAATCGGGCCTTGCAGCAATCGGTCACTTTCTGGAACTCCTTGCCATTATCTCTTATGGGGAGATTGGCCGTTGCGAAGATGGTGATGCTCCCCAGGACCCTCTATGTCCTCCAAAATTCCCTATGTCTACTCCCCTCGCGAGTATTTCGCACTCTTAACACGCTGCTAACATCACTGCTGTGGGCGGGACGGCGCAGCCGAGTCGCCCTCCACACCGTGGTCCGAACATGGGAGGAGGGGGGGCTGGAGGCACCCAGATTTGACTTATACTACTATGCGGCGCAGTTGTTGCCAGCGGCACGGTGGTTCGCAGAGGGAGACAGCTGGGAGTTGCGTCTGTTGGCCGGCAGGGCTACCGAGCAGGAACTACAGGTGGCGCTGATGCGAGGACGGGGAGCCGATGTGGATTTACCATACGTGGTTCGCCACGCGGCTGCGGTTTGGCAGCGGTTTGTGGAGAAAATACTGTGGCGAGCCCCCTTTCATAGGGAATTGCCAGTGTGGATCTTAGCCCCGGTGGTGGATATGGTGGACCACATGTCCTTTCGGGCTTGGAGGGCGGGAGGCTGCGAGACTCTCGCGGACCTTTACCCCGATGAGTCCTTCGTGTCCTTTGAGCAGGCCATGGACACCTTTGGCCTGGGGGAAGGACAATACTTGCACTACCGGGGCCTTCAGGAGGTGGCGAGAGCCGCGTGGCCCCAGTTTCCGGAGGCGCCCCCGTTGTCCCACACACTGAACATCCTCCTCTCTTGCGGGAGAGGGCGGAGGTTAATTTCTCTGCTATATTCGGCCATGAGACGGGACTCGGCCCCGCCGGTTCCACCTTCCTGGGATGCCTGGGAGAGGGACCTGGGTATCGCCCTGTCCCCAGGACAGCGCAAGTGCGTAGGGAGTCTTACTCGCAAAGTGTCCTGCAATGCGAGATTCAAATTGACGCATTTTAACTTCATGCACCGCACCTATATGACCCCGCTGTCCTTAAGGCGTATCTCAGGAGATAGGGAAGACAACTGCCCCAGATGTGGGATCGGGGGGGCGGGGTTTATGCACCTGGCCTGGGACTGCCCCTTGGTTGCTAGCTTCTGGAGGGGGGTGGTAGTTCGTATCCGGGCCATAACTGGCCTTCGGCTTGATCTGAGCCCGCTTCACTGCCTACTAGCCCTGGTCCCTAAATCCAAAAAGAGGAACCTTTCCTACAAACTTTTGCAATTAATGTTGGTCCTGGCAAGGCGTAGAGTGGCGATCACCTGGATGGGCAAAGAGTGCCGGAGTTGTCAGCGTGGCGTAGAGATGTAAGAGAATGGTCGTTAGCTGAGGAGACGCATATGCAGAGGTCCCGCAAGGATGTGAAGTTGCCGGACGACCTCCTTGCATGGAGAGTCATGTGTGCCTCGGAGATGTCTCATAGCGACTCGGATGGTACGAGTGCTGAACTTTTTTCTTCAGGGGACTCGGGATCAGAGGGGGAGGGGTGAGGGAATGGGGAGGTTGGACCCACGCCAATGTAGGTGCAGAGCCTGTTCCTTGATAGTATCTCATGAGATTGCTGTGGTTATCATGATGCTTATAAATATAGACTGTATTGGACTCACTGTACCATTTAGTGTCATAATGAGATTACCGTATTGTATACACTTACTGGATGAACGATGCCAAGGTTCGGGGGGGAGATTGTTTTTCTTCCATGTTGCAAAATCAAAAATAAAGGTTTTAAAAAAAAACATTCCTATCTGCCAATGGCAGTCCATGTAACTATATAAACTTTCCTCTTTCTCGCAACACTACTTCTTTTTGTTTACTTTAGTGCACAGTTTGGGACAGCACTGACATTTGTCATCGACGAAAAATGTAACTTGTCCTGTACAGGCTGAAATTTTACTTTTATTCGACAAGATGACTTCCAGAAGGCCCGTGCCACACCAATTAAATACGGCTCTATGTCTACAAATGAAATGGCCCGGCACCAAAGTGAACATGGGTAGTTGCACAGTGTCGGCATGAAACTGCCTTTGGGATCGGGCAAAAGTAGATAATTTCTTTGCAAGCACAATTCCTACTATACAGAATCCGCTTTTGCTAGTGACAGAGGGTCAAAGGGGTTGCTCCTAACTATGAACAATTGCTCCTAACAAAGACACCTGCAGCTGACCACACTGGGGAAGCTCTTCTGGTTTGTACTTTCCGCAAAACAGAAGTCATAAGAGAGGTTCATGGTAGAACAATATACATAAAATACTTTTCCAGATGCCACTCCAGTGTTTCATGCTCTTGAAACAATACTGGGATCGCCCAGACTCAGCACCCTCTGTATGCCACTATACAGGAGAAAGCCCATGTTTAGGTCAAGAGTAAGAGCCCTTAGGCAACATGACTTAGACACTGACCTCACGGATAAACGGTGGTCGTACTGCTGTACTCTAACTAGCGCACTCTCAACAAATTACCAATTATGGCTGATACACCTCAAATACCTTCACAGAATGTATTGTGCCCCTACCTCACAATATAAACTGATTATTTACATTTAGCATGGTAGTACACGGAGTTGGCTGCTTTCTGTGTTTCAGTGCTTGACATAGTAGAAAAAATTACCAATTATCAGATACACAGAACTCGGCTGACAGCACTGTTGGGGTATGTTAAAGACAAAGCTAGTTCAAGACCTAAGGGCCCTCTCTCTTTCTTCTTTTAGCTAAGGGACAGGTGGTGATGCATCAGAGACGATGACCCATTCCCCAGCTAAAGTGCTGGACAAGACATTATGTACTGTCACAACAGCTTGATAAAGAATGGGAATGTATGCTCCTAACTTGAGGATATCAGGGGACCATTTTAACCTATCTGTCTCAGCAAGAGCAATTGGAATCTCCGACACACTTCAGGGGATTCTCTGGTGAGTCCCAAGGCAGAAATGGGTGTGTGTGTGTGGGGGGGGGGGGGGGGGGGGGCATTGGAGGCCTTATGATTGGAATCAGATATATTATGAACTCCTTATTAATAAAGCTTGTTACGGCAATGACAATCTACTGAACATTCCGTTGTGCGCTTCTGGGGAAGCGGTGCTGTGGCATGCCGGGTATGAAAGGGTGGGGTGCCCTTTGAACCATTACATAAAGAGGAGAGCTGAGGAGCTTTGCGACTGTGTCGCGCTATCAATGTGATTAGATTACATCCCACTATATTGTACCATGATACCTTAATTATGTACTGCACGGATGTCTGACCTTTGTTATCATGTTGTATTCTGCACATTTGTTTGTAAGAATAACAATTAATATAATTTAAAATTTTACTCATGACAGAAGAGAAGACTCGCCTCTTCAAGCAGCCCACCCGAAGGCAGCTGCAGTAGGCAGCGCCTTCCTTCACAAAGCAATACCCTCACAAATGTACTCTTAAAACACTGAAATAGACTAAGTACCTCAAAAGAGAGTGCTGGGTTGCAACAATAATTGATTTGGATGGGAAAAACCATGGGAGATGAGTTAAGTGAGTGGAACGTGAACATAAAGAGTATGCAGTTCCTTTCGCGGTAAGAAGGTGGAAGAACATAGGTAGGTTGGAGGGGAGCTGAGCTAGCAGATCCAGGGATCTGACTGCTCAGAAGCAAGAGCCCTCACCCACCCAGTTGGGAGGAATGCTTCATCATCAGGCAGCTCCTTGTTCGGCCGGTGCTGCAATGCCCAACGGGCCCCCCGAAGGAGCTCTTTACTGGAGATCTTTTTAAATAAGATACTGATGTGAAGTGTGGGTGGAGGTACTCTATGTGTAAATTGGTGTAAACTGATTTAAAAATAACTGAGAGGTACCAAGGGAGTTTTAATATGAAGGTCCTCTCGTTATGAATAAAAAGAAAGAGTGGCTAAGTATAGGTGCAATGCTCAAGAACATCTTATAAGGTAGTGTCCACATAGGTCGACATCTTTCTTGCCATAATTGTCACTATCGATCAGGGCAATTCACCAGGACCAGTTAACCTAATTTACGAGTGCTTGGGAAAATGAATTGGGCTAATTATACAAAAATACTCAATCACTTGAAAAACTATAACCCTCTGCAAGTAGAATATATTTGTAGATGTCTAAAAACCAACTTAGAGAAAAGTAAGGAAACATAGGTAGGGAAGAGAAATTAATTGAAAATAAATAAGACTATGCTGACTGTCATACCATATCAAAAAACAACAATGCATTAAGCTTTCAGGATTCTATGCATGTCAAAGTCGAAATCACGCCTGTCAGTGAAAGTGAAACCTAACAAAGAGGACAGACATACACACAACCAGGTGACACACTAGTGAAGTGAGGCATTACATCTCTCCCAAGGTATACAAGGGGAATGCAGGCTGGATCTGATTAAAATTACCATAGTTGCCACAGTGGTAATGGAGCTTACCCAAATTCAGTGAGCTACTAGCCTCATAAGTGGTGGCAGGGTCCGCGCTAGCTGCGGAGCGAAAACTGAAGGAGAGGCACAAAATAAGAACTCGTGTGACAAGGGGGAAGAAAACAACACAAACCAGAAATTATAGTACAGAACGTACGGTGCCCAGGCCGCTTGGTAAGTGAAAACCAGACCCTCTCTGCCACTCTGGAGGTAAATGGAAGAGCTGAGAGGGCAGTACTTATACCGAACTGAGTGGCCATCATTACTCACAGCCGGGGATCTTAATTGCATGAATCAATCTAAAAGGCAAGACCCTCCACATCTCTTCTTAACACCCGCAGATGGGTAGAGGCGTGTACCCCTAGTACTTTATGGCCGACTGGTAACCAGGTCCTAAATTGACTCTTCCAGATTTCTCCTTTTTACAGTGATCAAGTCTTAGGACAATCCTAACACACAAGAGAGAGATGGAGCATTTCTCTTTGCAAAAGATAGACCAATTGTGGCTCCGGCCTCACAGAGATATGTACAAAAGTCCATTTCCACTTCGTTAGGCACAGCAACTTCAGACCTTATTCCCTCTGCTGTCTATCGCTGATCCCCCTACTTATCTGACCCCTTCATCAGAGCTACCCTCGTTTCAGTCTGAGGCTCTCCCTACTAAAAAGGTGCAATCTATGGTGGATGACTAAAATAACCCTAAATCGAAGTATGTGGAGTCCCTACCTAGTGTTGTTCAAGCTCTTGAGGATGAGGATTATTCTGACGGCTTTCAGTCTGATCATGGCATTTAAGAAGATGGTGACTGATACCTCAGAGGATTTAAATCGTTCTTGGGGTCCACTGCCTAAGTTCAGAAAGCACTATCACCAGGGTTCAGAAATTATCCCTCCAGAACCCATTGCACAACCACGTGGGGAACACTGTTAACCCAGAGGTGTGCATCAATGCGCCTAGGAACGTGTTCTTCAGCCAGAGTCGCAGCCTGGGCTTAGGTTAGACTGAGGACATCTTTCCATGAAGAAGTTTGCAACCGCTTTAGAGCCGAGTTTCCTCTGTGGAGGGTAAAGGGAACAATACACTGAAGATTAATCCCATTCTCTCTGCCTTCTTAGGGAAATATGTCAAAGACCTAAAAAAGGGCACTGGCAGGTCCTGTAGGGTTGGGCAAGATAAACATACTTGTCTGGAGCACACAGATATTTTGTAAATAGAAAATCTCAATTTATACATATATCAAGTTTACTGAAAAAAGAATGTTTTTGAAAACAAAAAATCAGCACACAAGGGTAATATATACAATGCTCATACGATAGAGAACAACCAAATATTTAGTACAAGCGGTAAGTTTACCTTCTTACGACTACAGGACCACCTGTGTGGAATATGTTACACTTGGAGCACGTAGAATACAACTATACTTTTTCAGACCGTCCTTGGAGTACCATCTCCTCAAGTGTTGACTTGGAACTGGGTCTGTTTTCCCACTCAGTTGAGGTGCAATTTAGAAACAATGCTATTGCTGAATTTATAATACGGAAATTTTGGATTGACGTCCTAGCTGTACATTTTTGCTACTTACGTCAGGAATCTTCTCCCCAGCGATTTCGGCTGAACATGTGCTGGCTGTATTCTCATGTATATCACATATGGTTGCATTACACCATGTTGTAAACATCAGATCAAGAGAACATGTAGGAAACTGCACTACACCTCTATTCCACTGTGATTTGTACTAGCTGTACTATATATATGATTGTAATCTATCATGTGAGCATTGAAATCCTTTGGTGCGGATTGCTCATTTTAAAAAACACAATAATTTATATTAAACTTGATATATGTACAAACTGAGATTTTTCTAATTACAAAACATCTGATTGCCAGAGACAAGTACGTTAGTTTATTGGGGAACAGAGTTATTGTTTCGCCTTAGTGCACTTTGGGGTAGCAGGAGTGTTGTCTGTGGAAACAAACTCTCAAATTTGACCGTATTTGTGGGGAGACTGTGTGGGTATACTATACCCACTGCTACCTATTGTGATAGGATTGTCAAGATAAACTGTGATGCCTTTTTAGGACCTCTCTCCAATATTTCAGACCTGGCATTTACAGCCAAAGAACGAGGCTCCCCAATTGGCCCAGATAATTTGGCTGGGTAGCCCCAACAGGTCATTTGTTTTTTAGGATTAAAAACTGCGCCCTACACGGACAGGCACTGGCCCATTTTGTAGGCACCTTATTATTTTGGGAACCTTTCATCGAGGAGATATCGAGTTCCACCAGAACTTAACCTGACTGGACTTGAAGCCCGAAAGAAGGTTTATAACAATCTTTTTCCCAGGGCTGTCAGAGGCAGTAAGCGCGTCACTTGCAGTGCTGCCTACCAATCCCCTTTAGAGGATTTCCACAAAAACGGAGCGACTGGAGTGATTACCAATGAGGGAAGTCTACTTCCCCTCCAGAGCTTCCAGAGGCTGAGAGTCCCGTGGAATAGCCCGGAGGGGGGGGGGGGTGCTTCAGACAGTGAAAGGCTTTGCCTGGAGTTCTATGTCCTTCCTCGCTAGACTTCTCTACCGACCCAATACAGTCTTGTTAGAGATGCCCGCATTCATGGATGAAGGGATACACTCTGCTTCAGAAGTAAGCAATCTGGAACTGCACCCCCTCTCCCTATCGAGCTTGTAAGCAAAATCTTCCTTGTGTACCAAAAAGGGGGACGTTATGCTTATTCATCAATCTCTGAGAGTTCAACTTCTGGATACTGTACAATCATTTCAAAATAGAGGGCCTTCAACTCCTAAAAGCCCTGCTAGGTGAGGGAGGGACTTCTATGTGTAAGTCAGAGTTTAATCAGTGCCTGTAGAAAATAACTGAAACCAATTCTGGTCCAATTTGTCATTAGAACATAATGAGAAAAAAAGAACATAAGGGCAGGCAGTAACTGACTGTTTAAGTGGTAGGGATGCTCAATTGACTGGCCATGACTTTTTAAGGTTATGGACTTAGCACATTGTGCACCTACGCAATCCACTGTCACATTTTTGTAATGGTTTTAATTAATCATCACGCAAGGTCTTATCCCAGAGCTTACTAACAACTGAGTCAGATTCAATCAATCAATCAGTGGTTTATAGAGCGTGCTACTCACCCGTGAGGGTCTGAAGGCGCTGGAGGGAAGGGGGGAGGAACAGCTTCGGGTCAGCCGAAGAGCCAGGTCTTGAGGTCCTTCCTGAACGTGTGGAGGATTGGGGAGCGTCTGATGTTGACCAGGACCTATTTCCAGGATTTGGCTGCTATGTAGGAGAAGGCTCTCCCGCCGGTTCTGTTTCTGCAGATGTGGGGGACCTCTGCCAGGGCGATGTCAGCGGAGTGGATGTTCCTCTTGGGTATGTGGAAACAAACTCGGTCGTTGAGGTATTTGGGTCCGATGTTGTTGAGGGATTTGTAGGCGTGTGTGAGGAGTTTGAAGGTGACCCTCTTCTCGACGGGGAGCCAGTGGAGGCTTCGAAGGTGTTGGGTCATATGTTCGTGGCATGGTGTCCTTATAATGAGCCTGGCTGCTGCCTTCTGGATGGTTTTGAGATGGTGTAGAAGAGTTTTGTTGATTCCGGCGTAGAGGACGTTGTCGTAGTCTAGTCTGCTGGTTATGAGTGCGTGGGTGACGGTCTTTCTACATTCGGGTGAGACGCGACGGCGTTGATCTGGTGGTTCATGGAGAGGAAGGAGTCGATGATTATGCCGAGGTTCGGAGCGTGGTCTGTTGGGGTGGGTGGGCTCCTGAGGGCCGAGGGCCACCAGGTGTTGTTCCAGGCGGAGGCGCAGGGTCTGAGGATGAGGACATCAGTCTTCTCGCAGTTGAGCTTTAGGCAGCTGTCCTTCATCCAGGAGGCTACGTTTCGCATTCCTTCCTGGAAGCTGAGTCTGGTGATTTCTGGGTTCTTGGTGAGGGAGAGGATGAGTTGTGTGTCGTCGGCGTAGGATACGATGCTGAGACCGTGCTGTCTGACAATGGCGGTGATTGGGGCCATGTAGATGTTGAAGAGCGTCGGGCTTAGTGAAGATCCCTGAGGTACTCCGCAGATGATACCAGTGGGGTCGGAGAGGAAGCGGGGGGGGGGGGGGGAGTATGATCCTCTAGGTTCTGCCGGAGAGGAAGGATTGGATTCCTCTTATGTGGTGGAAGACAGACCTAATGGGAGCATTTGCGTGCATAACACACAACTGCCAATTCAGGGACTGGTTATACGCTGTTTGAGCAATCAATGGATTTGGTGCCATGTCCGGGTGGGGTTAAACTGTAGGAAAAAAATCAATTGGTCACCATGAGAGATTAAGGAAAGAACTGAGGGGATGCAAAACAACTAGACGAGATTTTCTGATGTCAGGAGACACTCAAAAGAGTGTAAGAAGTTTGTAGATGATGCGGTTAGAGACAAAAAGGAAACTAAGGCAGTAAAAAAAGGCAGCTCAGTTGCTGTGGAGGTTGGTTGAAACCCGATCAAATTAAATAGTGTGAAAAAGGGTCTAAGCCAAAAATGGGAATATAATTAAAGGTGGTAGGATGTTCAAGGATGGTATTGAGGATGTAGCTAAAAGATTAGAGGGTGTATTGAAGGTGTAGAAAGATAGGTGTTCACTTGCTGAGATGATGGACACGAGTCAGAAAATGATCAGATGTAAGACGTTTTATCAGACCATTATTAACTTATTAATTTCTAAGATTCTTCATTCAAGTTCACTTGTTGTTTCATTAAGGAAGGGCGTGTAGGACCATCGCTGGGGTTCCAAATCCAAAAGGGCTCCATTATAAACGTATGTTCTTAACCATAAATGTTATCTATGCTAGTTGGAAGAGATAAGATTGTCAAGCAACAAGTCTGTTGCACAAGGGTATATTCAATAATGAAATGATTTACCTGCACACATTTGTCCTCTATACTTCTGCACCATGTTTGAGACATGGAGCACCTGCACACATTTGTCCTCTATACTTCTGCACCATGTCCGAGACATGGAGCAATGATTGGCAATGCCCTAACCGTTTAAGCTCTCCAACATTTCCATGCCTCCCAAATCAACAGTATTTCCATGCTACTTTTAAAAAGGGGAGGGATGCAAAGAAATATGCCCAATTATTTAAGGATAGGATCATACACTACTCTCATTAACACTTGGAGAGAAAAAGAGGCTAAAGTAGACCCCACATCTGCATTTAGAAATAAATCGAAACACACATTGATGCTGTAGTCGGCTGGATGATGTGGGCTCACTCACGTAATGTGACATGCTTTATCATTGGCCTTCTCATCCCACCCTGGTAAGATGATACTACCAGGGTGGACTCAACCTCAATGGGGACTGTCTTGAGAGAGTTCTAGGAAATTATTTATCTGGACATTTATCTGGAATCCTGTTTTCTAACTAAAAATACCTTGGGATAAACCACAAGAATGACTTTATTAGGTGGTACCTTGAGATGGCCTATGATGAAGCATGTCACATTACATGAGCGAGCTCACTCCGCTGATTCTTGAAATTGCCCAGATTTCGAGCAGGTAGGTAGCATAGGTGTATGAAAGGTTCTCAGAGTAGGTACTAACAAGACAGAACTGTAGCTATCCAACCAACTCCAGTATCAATGTTTGTTGTGATCATTCACTGTTCTAACTGCTGTCTTCGAATATTTGAGGAAAGTCTATTTTGGGTCAGGCCTTGAAAAATCATTAAAATGTTACTAGACCTGCAGATCTAGTAACTTGAATGATCTACTCGACCTAACTGTAATGCACTTGAAGGGTAAACCGGTCTCAAATTGTGTGATCTATATTTTATTTTAGAGAGGTGCCTGTTTCTTCTTTCTCACAAATGAGAGCACCTTCAAAAATGTGAGTTCAGCATTTCTGCAGTACAAAAAAACTATTTTGTTTGTTTAAATAGACTAACTGTGTGCCCCATGTATTAGAAGATTCTAGCTCACAAATAGGGTACCCATGATTCCTGACTTGACTCTTAGGGATTGCGATTTTCTAATTGCGATTCTTTGTGAATCGCAATTTGGTAATCGCAATTCGTAATGTACAAAAATCTAGATGCTGCAAATAGTGATTCCTAATGGGGTTGTAATACACCTACCTCATGAATATTAATGACGTATGTAGCAGTTTGCGACCCTTTAGGAATTGCAGCTATCACAATGATGTTGGGCTGCTGGTGTCAGCAGACTACAACGTCTGTAACTGATTTTTGATAAAGCAATCATTTTTTTTAAGTGCAGTCCAATGGTTACAAAAATGAAACATTTAAGTTTTATTTATTAAGAGTAGGTGCTCTTAAAAAATATTTGTATCAACACGGGACTCCTTCTCATTTGCGAATGGTTACCATCACCATTGACGTGTTGGTAAAAAATTTATGTTTTGCGACCATAAATTGGCCGCTAACCATTCATACATACCACTGCTAATCAGTATTAGGAAGAAACACCCTAAACACGCACCGTTCAAATACCGATTCGTAAACCCAAATTGCAATTCGATAACAGGTTACTGAATTGCAATCTGGATTTTGTACATTTTAAAAACCTGTTTTGCAGTCGCAAACTACCCAATTCTGCGAATTGGGCCGTTTGCGACCTCAAAAAAGTTTTGTACATATGGTCCTCTATTACTAATGCATGATGCGGTAGCGCACAGTCATTTAAAGACAGTAAATTTCCCATTGAAATGGCCAAAAACGTTCCCACTAACATGCAGTTTTACTGATAAAACGATATAGTGTATAAACAATAAACTGTGAAAATTGGGTTTCAGGGAACATATTTATCATTTGTACATCACCAAGTAAAGTGTTCTGATTTGTTTTCATCCTATTAAAAAACAATTTTTATCACACAGAATTACAAAAAATTGGCTTTTATAACTACTGAAATACATTTTGAAATCTTTGTACAGTAAACTTATTAGCTATTTAAATGAAGTGTGTTAGAAAAACCCTGACTCCCTTAAGGCATTCATTTGACACTCTTTGTACAGCACATCAGACAGTTCACTTTATAAAATACTAGAACCCTGCAGACATAAACTGACTTCTGTCTTCTGTCTCTGAACACAAAGCAATTGTGACATGTTAAAAAAAGATATACATGCATGTTTATAGATCCTTCACTTTCTGGGTCAACAGAACACCTGTTCTTTATCAGTTCACCAAAAAGGTAGTAAATATAGCTCCCCCTGATAAAATCTGGCTCGCCATAGCGAGTGGGCGAGTAGATATCTCGAGGCCTGGGAATCTTTGTCACCGTCTCGTGAAACAGGGAAAGGAAAAATATCAACATGTCACTGCCTCCTCAGAAGATGTGATAAGGTAGCTTTAACAACGAGCTGGTTGATAAAAAAAAGAAAGAGTCTCACTTTAAGCTCATTTGGGTGACCAACTCTCACCACAGAGTTAGCTAATCAGGTGAATCACTGCCTTATACATTCCACCACAGCCCACAGAAAAATATTCTAGCTTTCGGGATTGCCACACATGCACAAAAACACAACAGCCTATTAATTATGATAAAGAAATAAACAATGCCAAAAATATTGCAAGTATCAATGTAAATGCTATTATTTGTACAAACAATAAAAATGTACAACATATTCTTTCCTAATGTACAGAAATAAACTATCCAGTTCCAGATAGTTAAGATATTGTAAATGAGAGGATCAGTGTGCCAAGTGTTCACTAATTAGCAGAGGTGCAATGCCCTTCCCACATGCATAGGCAAAACGTAAAGCATACTCTGCTTTCATACCACATGCTCCATTCTAGTAAAAGAATTGCTACAGTTTGCTAATCAGACCTTGAAAAATCTAGTTGCCCAGATTTTATCATGGCGAGCAATTTTTAGGGCCGACTCGACCCTTCTGGCAACAGAGCTTGAGCTGGCAAAGAACAGGTGTTCTGTTCATTCAGAGAGTTAATGAGCAATAAAGATTCCTTTAACTTTTGTTTTTATCTTCTGTCCCAAAACAAACTTTTAAAGTTATCAAATCTATACTTACGATGCCTGCTTATTTTATCCTGGAGATTGGAGTCAGAGAATTTTTTTAGTGAACTATTTGACATCATCACAGGGAGCGTGAAATGAAAGGCTGTAGAATGCAATGTTTTTTTCTAATACACATTAAAATAGCTTGTATTGGACTGTGCAGATATCTCAAAATAAATCAGTAGTTAGGAAAGCAAATTTTTTGTACTTCTGTAGTTTGATGGAAACAAATATTTTATAATAGGATCAAAACAATTCAGGACACTTTATTTGCTGTGAAAATCATAAATATGTGCTGAAACCCAATTTCCACAAATTATCATTTGTACGCTATATAGTTTTATCAGTGAAACTGCATATCTGTGGGAGAGTTGGTAGCCATTTCAATGGAAAAGGAGCTGTGTGTAAATGACAGTGTGCTACCACATCAAGCCTTTGTAGCATATTTATCAAAAGTGAGAGTTTTTAAACATTAACATTCATGCCTCTACCCTGATGGCAATGCTATTGGTAAACTAAGAGGCAAGACAGGAGCCAATGTACCCTATAAATGGTGTAGATTATTATAATACACAGCACACATTTAGTTTATTAAATCAAACAAGAGGCTTTTTTGTGCCACAGACTTGCTGAACTCACATATTTGAGTGTGTTCTCTAATGCGATAATAAAGAGAAAGGTGACTGTGAAATAAAATACCTAGGATCATGCAATTTGAGACCAGTTTATGGGTCAAGCCGATTACAGTTTGGCCACGTAGATTATTCAAGTTACTAGACCCGAGGTCTGGTAACATTTTTATGATTTTTTGAGAGAGGTGTTTTGCTGCTACTTTAAAGCATAGAATGCTGTCAATTAACTGTCAATCTAGTAAAGGTCATATCTTATACCATCCCGCCACTGAAAAGTATTTTTAGTTACTTACTTGTTTCGCTTCTTCTAGTACAGCATCTCTATCCTGCAACACAAATATGACACCCAACTAAGACACAGATAAAGCAGAAGTGAAAACAGACGATTGAAAAGAATGAGACAATGTTGGCAAGATTTCACTACAAAACTATATATAACTTTTTGACATGACCTCTCCTCTCTGAGAACTATAACATATGATGTCCAGAATAACTATTTAAACATAACTGGGATAGCTATATGGTGAAACATTATGTTTAATACTGCACAGCAGAATTTATTGGAGGGAGTGATTGTGGAGACACCAGGTGATATTTCAAATAGATAAAAAGAAATAGCTAAAAGTTAATAATGGTTCCTATTACAAAGATATTATTAATTTGGGATGAAGTTAAGACGCCTGGCTTTTTAATTTGTTTAATTGCTTTTGTAAAGGTTTTAATTTCTATTTAAAGCAATGTTTTATCTGTTTGATGTAAAATGTTTTATGGGATAATTTTATGGATTGATTTCTAAAAATAGATCCGAGTTGTCATGGATTGAATTGTAAGATGAATCTTGTAGGCCAAAGGTGATTTACTAAATGCTTCTAAAATAACAGTAGCACAAACCCACTGATGTTCCTCTACACATACAAACCAGCTTCTGCACAATATCTACAGTTGACCAGCTGCACTTAAAAGGACCACTGATTTGCAAAGAATTTCAACGCAGCAGGCAGCCCCAGGCATGCACTTGCACGCTAAAAATGTCTATTCTAAAAGACGGGTGATCCCTTCTCAACAGGAATTGCACTGTAACAACAATGTAAAGATTACAACTTTCCTACAACTCTGAGAATGTTGCTGTTTAGCAAGCAAAATACAGCTTTGGGTCATGTAAGCAAAGAGGGAATAGATATGCCTCAACCCTGGCTGAAACTGCTCACCATCCCAGAAAACCATAAATACAGTGTTGGGTTAAAAATAGACCTAGAAATACTCCCTTAGCCATGCTGGTCATGGTTTTAAATATTCCCCCTCTTGTATCGGGTTGTGACTCCATGTGCATGTAGTGTCATAATTATGGTTTGTAAACTCATTAAATACAGTTTATAAATATCTGCCTCGTAAACTGATAAGAGGCGTGTATTTCTAGAAGTACAGAAGGAACAGAACATTTGTTTTAAAATGCAAGCTTAAAACATGAGGTAAAAATGCTATCTAAATAGAGAGGGTTTAACATATCTACGTGAGTCATTTAAGTCTCTATACGTGGAGTGTTTGTGTAAATTGAGTCAAGGAAAAGACAGAGTTGGGTCAACTGATGTAATGATCTATGCACAATAGTAATTATTTTAACGAATGGAAATTTCAAGTTTATAATTTTAAAGCAGAAAGGTACACTTCTGATGTGTGACATCTTGACCAATAATTAAGTAGTCAGAAGTGGGAAAGTGAGGGAAGTCTAAATGCATACTCCGTGACAAATAATAATAAAAAATTAAAAAACACTATTTATACAAATGTAATTGTGTTCCAAATACGATTTTACCATGGAGTGTGTTCCATGTATGGTGAAAATACTGAATCTGGCATTACATTTCTTGCTCAGTATTGATGCACACATTAAAATACATCATAAACATAACAATTCCTCCTTTCACTCATCGTGAATATCACCAACATGTTAAATAAATGCCTCCTGACCCCGGGGAGATTTCCGGGCTTTCTAAAGCATGCTTTATTGACTTCAGTCCTCAGGAAAACATCAGGAGACTCAAAGATCTTGGCAAATTACTGACCAATCTTAAACAATTCTTACCTAACAAGCTCATTGAAAGGGAGGTTACTAGAAAACTCAAAAAACACATGGAGCAAAACTATCTCTTTCACAACCTCACGTCAAGATTCAGACATGCAAAGGGCATAAAATACAACCCTGCTCTTCTCCTTGGTTGAAAAAAAACAGCCTTAATGCTTAATGACCTCTTTTCCCTGAATGACACTGTATATAAAGGGGTCCTCCTAAAAACTCTGTGAATTAGCCTGGAATATCTGGATCAACCTCTGAAAATGAGCCATTAATTCTCTTCAACTGCCTTTAAAAATGTGTATTGCCATGGTAGATTTGTCTCCTCGACTGGTGTCAGGCGGTGTAGCTGAGGAATAACACCTCTCTGGTCTGCAATTCAACATTTACAAATGCCCTTTAGCCAGTGCTTAATTTGTAAAAGAATAAGTGACAGGGCTCTTGTCGGGAGGACACCATTTTGGTCTTGTTCACGCTCTATAAAACTTTTCAAATAAATAAAAATACATAAATTACCCCTGCCAATGACAGTACAAATACTGCCACTAACCATCACACTCCTACAAATGTGACAATTCAAACTGTTCCAGGACCCCAAAGCTAGATGAATAACTAGGGAGGCAGGTATTAGTCATTGTAAATGTAAATTGAACTAATAAACAGCTGTTGTTGTGCTCATACCTAAATTAGCCAGACAGCGCCACCATGTGGCAGACTGTCATAAGCCCTGGTGTTGGCAATTAGGTGCCGGTGCTGAGCACCGGAGACCACCAGCTCAAATTAAGCACTGCCTTTAGCACAAATCCATTACCAGTGCTAATAGAACTTCCAAATACTTACCGATGACATACAAATCCACTTCCAGCTACAAAGTAGCCCAGAGAACCAGTCTTACACAAATTCATGCACTGACCATATGTCTCAATAATAGAGTTTCAGTCACATGAATAAGGCTTTAAAAAAAGGAGAAATACTGCTACTTCGGGTCTGGGACAGTTCTCGCCTGCTTACCTTTTGTCTTGCCCCAGGCCGTTGATCACCATTATCTACCTTATCAAAAGTGATCTTGTCGATGCCAAGCTCTTGTTTATGTGATGGATATAGAGATCAGCATGTAGCTTTTAAGCGTTGAACATTCTTCCATTCCTCCAAACCAATTGCTAAGTGGGGCCAAAAGCACATTTGTCCTGGCATAACTAAATTACAGCAATGCTGTACCATGAGGGCTTTTGGAATACCTCATTTGTATGATATGGTTGCAAAACCAGACAGACAGAATATTCCTGAACCTTTGCAAGTATCAGTACATCAAACAAGCACTGAGAGAAAACACACTGCATGTCAAGGGATGCAAGAATCTAGTCCTCTTCATTGTTCATGAAGTTTTATGTGAGAAAGAACCAATATTAGTGCGGTCCCATGTCCCTCCTCATACCACATTGCGAACCCTTCCTTTTGAACATGCACTGAGATAGCCCCAGGAAGATCATAAATGGTTTCAGGTGCTTATTAATGTCCATTAGAAGCTAACAGCGTCAAATAGAATACCTTCTTACAGAGTACCAAATTGTCTGTTACATTTTCAGGACAGTTGCCTTCGAGAGATTATCTGCAGGACTATCTACTATTATAGAGAATTGCACACCTAGCTGTTACCCCATTAGCAGCACTATCCACTACGAATCCATGAAAAGGATCCCGGAAGAAATATCCCAATCAGCAGTTTATGACCTCTTGCTGCATGGAGAGTCTATTCGTAGATATAGAAATTCTGATACCCCCACAGGGCGGCTATAGCCTTCTTCTCTTCTCTATTTAGGAACAACATTCTTCAACTGGTATAAGAGCGTTACCTGCACATGCTTCCAGATTATTCATCCGGAGTGAGTTGGACTTCGCATTTATGCTAGATAATATCTACTTCAGTTGGAGTACATCAACTTGAATTGAAGTGAAAAACAGTAAAATCTTTGTTACTTTGGAAAACTTATGTTGTGCGATCCACGTGCTTTCAGGTTCGAGTCTGAACAGTAGTCACATACGTTCTATCATTGTCATATTTTGACTACGTCACCCACATTAGATCTTCATTTCTGATTCCCCTAAGGGGTCATATTATTATAGGTGCCTTTTTTGGATAAACAGACACAATTTTGCCCTAGAATATATGCTCAAATAATTCACATTACAAACTCATATTTTCTTTTTTGCAGGGCACTTTGATATCATCTATTGTTGGGGTGGTGTTTCTCTCCTGGTTGATGGCTTTGTTTAACAACCTGATGTCCTCACACATTCAAAACTCGCCTAAAGTAGTAAGACCCCAGTGAGAGCAATGCTTGATACAGAAAACTAGTGTAGAAGACCTGACTCAAGAGTAGAGGAAATACAACATTAGCAGAGCCTGGTTTTGACCAGACTATGAAACAGACCACAAGAACGACTGTAAAGTTTATTCGGGCAGAGTCAAAAATGTCCAGCAAGGAAAGATCGGCTGCAAAATGTCAGTACCAAACTCTGATGAAGCCGAATTATTAAGAGAAGTGGAAAGGGAAGTGTAAGAGAAGACAAATCGGTTGGGCGTAGGAATGAGAACTTGTGCATGCTCACCAGAAACATCTAGTGTGAAAGAATACAACAATTTATGTGATTGCTACTCCTTTACTACAAAACCCAATATGTGCTGACCTAACCAGCCTTGCCCTTTCAGCATCTTTTGGTCTTATTGCATCTTTTGGTCTTACTGCTTTTGCTTCAACTGTGTTCCCTTCTGTTCTCATCATAGGGGTGCTGCTTATGTAAAACAAACACTCTTCAAACTAACGGTCCCTGGTGCAGTTCTGTTTATAGTTTACCGTGGTTGGGAAGGCCTAATGTCTTTGTGTATAAACCTGTGGATGTCCTAAACCCTTCTCTAAAATCACTGCAAGAAAAATATACTTATTATAGGGCAACAGCATCAGATCTGGTGGCGATATACAGTTTTTTTTAAAGAGAAATGACAGGTCATAGAAATGATCGTTGGTTCTTGTACAAGGAGTTTTGTAGGGGGTCTTAAAATAGTTTGTCGAAAATGTTTAAATTGCTCCTTCAGGTGGTCTATGGCCTTGCAAAGTTTAGATTTTAGCTTGCAGACTTTATTTGCAAAAGAATCTTCTAATATTTTCTCCATCAAGTCCCAAGGTGTTTTTGATTTATATTAGAAAGGGTCTATCAGAATAATTGTTAGACAGCATGAACTATCCATGTTACATTACTGTTATGTTTATGCAAATGAAAGGATCTCACAAAGCATGTGTCTGAATGTCAGAAGAGCTACCTTGTCAAGAAAAGTTGACAGTTGATTATTATACAGATTTAGAACTGTTGTGCTGGCTTTCTATTTGTTCCAGGAGTTGTGACAAATGTTACTTTAGTGACCAGCTGGGACCTAAGATGGTCTCTGAAGTTTGAAGCAGCAATCCAAAGCACCATATCCACACCTGTCCTTGTAGTTTTGGTGCAGAGATGGCTTCTGAATAGGGTAAATGGGTCCTGTTTCTCATTGGGAGGCTTGAACCATGAACAAACATGATGCCACACAACTCCTCATTACTCCCTGGACCCAAGTCTTCAATTGGTCACATCCATAGTCAATTGGAATAAAGCCTGTCCACTCCGAGTACTTTGGCTCAAGTAGTGCCAGGACCTTGCTGTGTTGACGTGCAAAAGTGAGGTTTTTGTGGACAACGAGGCCAACAAATAGCCATGATGAAGCAGAGCTGCTGCATTAGTCACCCTGGAGTGGCCATGTTGGGATGGGGTGATAGGTTTGGTAGTCATTGCCAGGCGGTTGACAGCTACCACCTCGAAGTGGCAGGTGCAAGTCTCCTTTCAAGCAGCAGGGTAAAGTGGCATCACTGATGAGAGGGGTCAACCGCTGCCCTTGCTATGCTTAAAACAATACCAGATCGAAGTGTGATCTATTATGTTTAATGTGAAGTGTATGGCTGGTTGTGGCTACTTCGATTGCTACGTACTGAAGAGTTTATTTTTTTCCACCACGTGATCTTTCATGCCCGAGGAATTTCATATAATATGGTTACTGTTTTCCTGGTCTGCCTTTTCAAAGGATCGGATACTGAAAGGGTGGTGAGTGGACCATATATACAGTCCAAGATTGACGTGGTGAACCGCGTGCCTGTAAGGATGAGCAGGCTTAGATTACCACTCAAACAGCAGGCTTATTGACAACGCCTCTTCTGCAGTTTCTTAATGGGCATTATAATTGATCCTCTACAGGGTGTGGAATTTTATAAAAATATCTACATGTCGAAGAGTTCATGCTCCAGAATCCTACCTGCCCTGTATAAAAAACAACTGTCCTATTTCATACCACGCAGTGGTGACACTTTTTTAAGTATGATGCTGGCTGATAACTTTCTCTTCACTGCAGCACGTGAAAACGGTTCTCTCCTGGAGTTCAGTGAGCCTTGATAGCGCATCTTCCAGTTGACCTATCTTTCGTTAATTTTGCCAGGAAAGTTCGAGAATCTGGGGCATGTGCACACTCGTAATTTAGGAGCAACAAGAGTTCAGAGTGGCCAACCTGATCTGAAGTAGTTTGCAAATCATGCTTTCACAAGGCTGATCCTGCCACTAGCTCCCTGTGGTGAGAAGCAGTCCGCAAAGTGGTCACAAATCCTGCAAATGGCCTGGCATAGGAATTCATTTAAATTCTGGGATGTAGGCTCTTCGGAGTGGGGCACGAATTCGTCCCTATTGGTGCTGATCTCCTCTCCTTCTGCCAAAAGCCTTCTCTTACATGTTCAAACTCCGGGGCTGATAGGTGACAGTGGCAGTCCACCATTCCACTGGTACCGACAGACAGCACTTCCATCTCTTCCTCCGTCAGGAAGCTAGAGGAACTACCCAACACCAGACTACAGGGGAACGAATAAGAAATGCACAGACAGAGACATAAAAGAAAGACTGGGCGTTGAAGCCCCGCTGCTTGATATAGACTATTGCGGCGGCCATGTTGGAACGCTTTGCCGGCGTTCTTTAGTTTTACTGCAGTTCAGCATCACTCTCATTTCCTGGTATATATTTGTGCGATTTTATATAGCGCGAACTTTACCCGAAGGTGTCAGAGCGCTTTACACAGGACCCAGTTGCAAACATAAGGACTGAAGGTTACATGCGGGAAAAAAATTGCAAATTTTTGACTTACATAAGAACCAGTTGAAAACATACGGATTTAGGATTACATGCGTTATAAAAAAGGTACAAACAGAAAAAATTGCAAATGTACAAGAGATACAGTCACACAAGGAGGAGATACAAATGGATAAACTCTAGGCATATACTAGTGATATATCTATCTACTTAGGGAGGGGATACACATGGATATACTCTAAGACTCACATAGGAATGGTAGAGAGCACAGCGGACTCCTGCATAAACTAGTGATTAGAGTTATCTCTATATACAAAGGGAAGGGGTAAGACTGGATATACTCTAAAAGTCACATAGGAATGGTAGAGAGCAACGCGGACTGCTGCATATTCTAGTGATTAGAGTTATCTCTATATACATAGGGAAGGGATACGACTGGATATACTCTAACAGTCACATAGGCGACTAGTCGTTAGAGTTATCTCTATATACATAGGGAAGGGATACACATGGATATACTCTAAAAGTCACATAGGAGACTAGTCATTAGAGTTATCTCTATATACATAGGAAGGGATATGACTGGATATACTCTAAGAGTCACATAGGAATAGTAGGGTACAAAGGTCTCCTGCATATACTAGTGATTAGAGTTATCCCTATATACATAGGGAAGGGATATGAATGGATATACTCTAAGAGTCATATAGGAATGGTAGAGAGTACAAAGGTCTACTGCATATACTAGTGATTAGAGTTATCTCTATATACATATGGAGGGGATAAGACTGGATATACTCTAAGAGTCACAAAGGAATGGTATATGGTGCAATGTCTAAAGCAAATACCAGTGATTAGAGTTATTTCAATAAGTCAAAGAGCAGAGTTCCATAAGTGTGGATGCAGTCACAGCACAAAGGGAGGGTGGGAGGGATGCAAGGGTAAGGAGAGAAGGGAAAGCAGAAAAGGGAGAAAACATTTGAGGATCATCCACGGGGAAAAGGGGTTAAAGGGCGAGGGAATGGAAGGAGGGCTAGAGTCCAGAGAAAACTGTCCGAAAACAGCAGCAAAGTGTCGGCCAGGACAGAACAAAAAGTCAAGAAGTCCAGGAGAGAAGGTGGGAGCCCAGGTGGGAGATGAAGCTGGAGGCCAGCCGCAGGCGCGTCGCCATCTTGGAGAGCTTGCGGTCATCCGGCTCGGTGGGCGTGAGAGTGCGCAAGGTGGTGAAGGTGTTGGTGCGGTCACGCGTTGGCCGTGAGGCGCTATGTGGGGAAGGGGTGAGTGATCCGGAGATCCGGCCCGTGTTGCAGGACCACAGGGCATTCCGGAAGTGGCAGTAGCCCCCAAAACGGCAGCAGGTCGAGTGATAGGCCAGACAGTCTGAGCGAGGGCCGCAGGATAAACAGGAGGCCGGAGAGAAGTTGGGGCGAGCCAGAGGAAGCGGCGATCGCCATCCGAAAGTCGCCGCCGGCCGCCATCTTGGCGTCAAGCAGGCGCTGGGAGGATTCCCTCAGTGGGGGGCGCCGTTAAAGTAAGGCTAGATGGTGCTATGTCCCGTGAGCTGCTGCGACACTCGGCGAGAGTCTGGGCAAGCCGGGGGAGCGCAGGTCGCAATCCTACCTCCCAGCGGCGGCCGCAGTCGGCGGAGTCCACGGCGAGGTGCCGCCCGCCATCTTGAGCGCCACCGCCCTCTCTTCCTTCTCTTCGGGAGATCGGACCTGTCCGCCTAGTTAGGAGCGATCGCTGTTGCTCTGCAAATGCCCCATTTGCTCCGCTTCATGTGGGGAAGAAGGGCGATCAGAAGAAGGGCTGTAGCAGCCTAGAGCCGGGTTCGAGCAGCTCGTGAACCGGGAGCCGAGACGATCCACGTCCGCTCGGCTCCCAGCTCCTCCTCCCTCGTTCCCTGGTACTGGGACGGACAAAAATGTCCTAAGTCAAACATTTTGAACAAATAGTTTTTCTTTCGACAACAGCTGTTTATATTTTGAGGATTTAGTAAGAGCTATTAAACACAACATTTAAAGTCTGCGGGAACTGTGGTAAATAAATAATAAAGGAGATTTATCGAAATGGTAAGGAGACCACAAATACAAATGTTAGAACAAGTATAGGCAAGGCCAATAGTACTCTCCTATTTGAGATCCATTGAATTTTGGTGGAGTGGCATTGTGTGGCATAGAGTAGCATTGTGTGGCGTGAAGTGGTTTTGAGTTGAGTGGCGTGGCGTGGAGTACAACTGTGTGGCGTGGAGTGCCATTGTGTGGAGTGGAATGGCATTGTGTGGTGTGAAGTGTAGTGACATTGAGAGGAGTGGAGTGGAGTGAAGTGAAGTGACAAAGCACTTCAACGCCTCCTCAGGGGTAGTAAGCGGTATATAAATACAATTACAATTGAGTGTAGTGGAGTTGAATGGCATTGAGTGGAGTGAGGAGGCATTGAGTGGAGTGCAGTGGCATTGTGTGCAGTGGAGTGGCATTGCGAGGTGTTGAGTAGAGTGGCATTGTGTGGAGTGGAGTGGCATTGTGTGTCGTGGAGCGGAGTGAAATTATGTGGAGCAGAGAGCAATGGAGTGGAAATATGTGGAGCAGAGTGGAGTGGAGTGGAATTGTGCGGGGTGGAGTAAGGTGGTATTGTGTGCAGGAATGTAACAGAGGCCCCCACAGCCCCTGTGGTGTGGGGTGCTCACAAACCGTTCACCTCAAATGGGTCTCCCTTAGGCTGACCAGCTGCAAACAAACAAAACACTCAGGAGGAGCAAGGGAGGTAGGAAATGGGCAATGGGGGTCCGCCTACCTTACCGGGTGGGGGGCTGAGGTTTTCTTATGCCACTGGTTGTGTAGTGTGCAATTAAGTGGCATTGTGTGACATGGGGTCGAATTGTGTGGCATGGATTGGAGTGGCATTGTGTGGTGTGGTGTGGAGTGGAATTGTCTGACATTGTGGAACATTATATGGAGCTCAGTGGCCTTGTGTGGCATGGAGTGGAATTATGTGGGGTGGAGTGGAGTGGAATTATGAGGAAGGGAGTTGAACTGAGTAGAGTGGAATAGAGTGGGGAGGAATGGCATTGTGTGGCATGGAGTTGTATTGTATGGCATTGTCTGGAGTGGAATAGAATTGTGTGGCATGGGATCGAATTGTGCTACAGTGTGGAAACTATAGTTACTTTGTGTTGCATTGTGGAATGGAATTGTGTGCTATTTCGTGATGTGGAGTGGAGTGAGGTGGCGTGCGGTGTGGAGTGTAGTAGCATTATGTGGCATGAAGTGCAATTGTGCAGCATAGAGTGGAGTGGTATTGGGTGGCGTGGAGTGGCATTGTGACATGGGGTGGAATTGTGTGGAGTAGAGTGGAACTGTGTGGAGTGGAGTGAAGCAGAATTATGTGGAGTGGAATTGTGTGGAATGGAGTGGAGTGAAATTGTGTGGCATTGTGTGGCTGGGACTCACATGGTGTGGCATTTTGTGGCATGGAGTGGAGTGGAATTGTGTGGTATTATGTGTCATGAAGTGGAATTGTGTGTTGTGGAGTTGGGCGGAATTGTATAAAGTTGAGTGGAGTGGAATTTTGTGGTATTGAGTGGTGTAGAGAAGAGTGGAGTTGTATGGCATTGTGTAGCAAGCAGTGGAGTGGCATTATTAGGCATGCATGGAATGCAGTGTAATTGTGTGGCATTGTGTACAGTGGATTGGAAGTGTGTGGCAATATGTAGCGTGTAGTGGAGTGGAATTGTGTGGCTCT
Organism: Lissotriton helveticus; assembly: GCF_964261635.1. Classification (NCBI taxonomy): domain Eukaryota; kingdom Metazoa; phylum Chordata; class Amphibia; order Caudata; family Salamandridae; genus Lissotriton; species Lissotriton helveticus. Next base: position 1,840,394,270 of record NC_136067.1, on the reverse strand, counting down.
GTGTGGCACTGACTGTAATATAGTTGAATTGTGCCGCATGGAGTGGAGTGGAATTTTGTGGTATTGTGTGGAGTGGAGTGGAATTGTGTGGCGTGGAGTGTAGTTGTTCGAAGGTGGGTTATTGGTAGGGGCAAGCATGCACCCACCACTAGCAATAAGGCCACCAACACAATATAAGGCCCAGACAAGTTCTCAGAAAATTATTGCCTTGCTCAACCCTTGGTAGCTGGCAATGAGCAGACAGGCTTAACTCAGGAGACAGGTGTGCAAAGCATTTAAAAACACCAATACATTAAATAAGTAAGACACAACACACACAAATTTTAAAAAAACTATTTTTAAAAATAGGAAACATTTTCATGATTAAAATGACAACAAAATAATAAAAATTTAGGGAACAGGAGATATGCATTTTTAAAGAATAAACACTTTCTAGTGCCTAAACGAGAAAAGCGCCACTTTGTGACATCTGGTCGTGCTTGTTTGGGACAAAGTCAAAGTTTCAGGCCGAGTGCGATGAAGCGCTGGTCGGATATATTTAGTGGTAAGGCCAAGGCAAGTTTTTACCTTCTGACTTGGTCACTTTTTTGTAGCTTATCTCTCGAAGTCAAGCGAGGCTCCTTGTCAGACCGGGTTTGAGTCAACGATGGCGGCTTGGCTCAGCGTGATGCCTCGGTCAACCACTGGAAGTCTTGTCAACAACTAAAAGCTCTGAAGCTCTAGTGGGGCAAACCTGAATCGCAGGCCGGGTCGTGGTCCAATGTCACTGGCTTGACTCTCGTCGATGTGTCGGTCAACTTATGGAGCTTTTCGACAAAAATTCTCCAAACTTCTGGATCTTCTTCCAGAAGGTCCTTTTTGGGATACAAAGTATACAAAACACCAATCCATGGTTCCAGAAGCTCTGGGTTGCTTCTTGGGATGTTGGGCTTACGCCTCACACAATGCACTTGGCCAAATCCTTTAAAGTCCAGCTGAAGATGGTCCGCTGGTTTCTTTTTGCTGGGGATGATGCAGGTGGAGCTCTTTTGAGATGTTGCTTTGAGAGATTCCACTCCTTAATTTTTTAAAGCATGGCAAAGTCCGTAGGGCTGCAGTTCCCAAGTTTGCAGCAGGTGCAGTCATTCAGAGTGCAGTCCTCTTGGTGCAGGCCAGGGTTCCAGCAGGGCAGTCAATCTTCTTTTTGTACTTTCTGGCGTGGATCTGAGTTTCTGCACAGAGTTTCCATATTCATCCAGTGTTCCTGGGTGACATGCAAGAGGGCACCCTTGACCAATGATGAACAGGGTGACACCCAGAAGTATGACCACTTCTTCCAAAGTGTGGCCTATTCTTGTCGCAGAAAGCACTATTCTTTTAAAATTAGAAATGGCTATGTTTCCCTAACAATCTCCTTCCAGCCCCTCTGCTAATTGAATTACTGGGGCTCCTGTCTGGGTGGGGGTACAGGAGGTGGGGGTGAGCCTGTGTCCTGTCCTAACTGACATTCCCTCTTTGAAGACAACTTTTGCTACCCAGCCCCTTTCTGCCTTTTGCTCTGCAACTTGCAAATATCCTCCCACCAGATGTCGTTTGTCTCCATGCAGGCCACTTCACACCTTATCAGAGCAGTTTGGCTCAGCCTGCCAAAGGCTGGTCAATCATGAGAGGCTGCTGGAAAGCTGGATTATAGTATAGCAGAAATGCAAGTTCTATAACTTATTTTCTGTGATAGTTACTATAAATGCAACCTTGGCAAGTTGTTGGATGTATTCTAACTATAATTTACAAATTTTGAAGAATGTTTTTAGCTCACTTCTTTCAATAGGTATACTTTATTAAAACATTTCCATGATAGCCTATGGAGCCCATGTGCTACAATGGGGAAAAATGAACGTGGCAGTTGTGCCCTCACTGGGGCATATAAAACATATTTTATAATGTCCCTGCTTATTATTACAAGACACCCTACCTCTGGGGCGCCTAGGGGAGACCTTAGGGGTGACATATGCAAAAAGATAAGGTAGTTTGAGGCTCTCTCAGTGCCCACTAGCAGCTGCACCAGCCCCTGGACATCATGGTTTCACTAGCCCGTTCCTGTCTGATCTTGCTAGCACAGGCCATGCCGAGTGCACTCCAGCCAGTTACATTCCAGACAGAACTTAACCACTCTTGACAGGATGGACACTCCTGTCCTGCCAGCCTTGATGGTCTTAAGGCAGGCCAGCTGCCTGGCACCCAATACAGAGGCACCGCACTTCTGAACATAGTGTTGATAGAGTGTAGAACTGACCCTAGTATGCTGTTGCCGTGTATTGCTTTACGCTACTCTACAAGTAAGCTGAGTTACACGTAAGTACAAATTATAAATACAGTCTGCAGTTCCTCGTGTGAGAGGACTAAGACAGATGGTTCCAAGGAAAGGAATATGCTCCAGTAGGAGCATGGGCACTCACACACCTGAATGGGTTTCATGCTTCATCAATGGGATAGCTCCTCATTGGGCCGGCGTTGCAATGCCCCAATAGCACCCACGAGGGGGCACTTTGTCGGAGATTTTTTTTAAATAGCTGTATAATGAAGTGGGGGTCAAACTGTGACATAGATTAGTGAGAAAAGTGATTTTAAAATAGGTACAGTGATGCTCAGAAACAATCTATTTAATGAATGAGATCACTGGCCTAGTGACAATTGAGTAAGATGAAATGATCCTAGATAGTCTGGTGTGTTATTTGGTCCTCTTCCGAGGTGGGTCTCGTGGTGACGCCATCCCGCTTCCGTGACACTAATTGACATTCTCTCTGCTTTTACTCATGGGGCCCGATCCAGTACCGTAACTGGGATGGTTCTATCGAAGTCAAGGTGTAATATTTACCATATTATTGGCTAAGTGACTTGTTAAATTATACAGAGCATTTACACTACGTGAAACCAGACACTGTTAGATTAGGGTAGCTTATAGATCCCGAAGAATCGCCACTTGATCACTCTTGACATAACTTGGCGAGAAACATGTTGACCAGATAACTTACCAAACTATTCAGGATCATTATATCCTAAGGTAGCTTGACCAAATAACTCACCAGACTATCTAGGATCATTATAGCCCGAGGAAGCTTACACTATCTTAACTAGGACAGTGATCTCATTCATTAAATAGATTGCTTCTGAGCATCACCGTGCCTATTTTAAATTTACTTTTCTCACCAATCTACACCACATTTTTAGCCCACACACCCCTACTTCATCATTTGGCTACTATGAAAAGATCTCTGGCAAAGTGCACCCTCATGGGTGCCCGTCGGGCATTGCTGGACCGGCCAGGCAAGGAGCTAGCCCAATGATAAAGCATGACACCCATTCGAGTTTGTGAGGACCCGCACTCCTATTGGAGCATATTCCTTTCCTTGGAACCATCTGTCTTACTGTATTTATAATTTGATGGCGATAAGGAGCACGTATGCGGGACCTTTATCGCTCCTGGATCCCCTTTCTCATTTATTTATACATTAAGTACATACATAAAGGTGAAGCACCTATGCGCTAGGGACTCTTTACTGTAAAGTGACAGGAATATACATTAGCTTCAAATAAGGCATGTGATTCCTCAAATTGTGAATGGAATTATTGTAATGACAATAGTTTGCTTCCAGGTATATGTTATTCATGAACTGTTTTACTGTCTTTAGTTGTATGTGTTGGATTATAACATCGCTGGTAATTCAGTTTCTGTTAGGCACTGACCAGGTGAATCGCATATTTAGCTATTTAGTTCACAAATTACAATCACATTGTTTATTATCCTGTTTGTAGAAAAACGTTGTGCTACTGTAGGTGGGTACCAATCTCTGAACTAAACGAAACATGTGAAAGCAAGTACAGACAGTTATGCTTAAGTCTGATACCTAGCAGAAAAAATAACATGACTGCTCTTTTTCCATGCGCTCAGACCCTGTATGAGCTACTCTAGGCAGTACGGGGCTCCCGAAAACAGACCGCTCAGCATGAGGAAGGAAGGCCCTGGCACAATACAGGCAAACATGGTAATCATAGCCCTGCTTCTGTCACTTTTATCATACTTGGTGGAGAACTTTGGAAATGTGGTGGGATTTTGTCAGACAGTTTATCCTGTTATTAACATTTATGTGAAAACCACACTTGGGGAATGCTCACCTGGGCACGGAGAGTTCACGGCTCTTGTTTTAAAAACAGTATTTTATATAGTTTTAAAATGTATGTGTAACGGGGTAGGGGCATGCACGAGTGAATGGTGGAATCCATACCTTGCTGAAAGTGCGTCTCCCCCTTCTCCGCAGACCAACGACTGGGAGGACGATTACAGCAGACGGACCGACGAGGGAGAAGAGAGCGGCGCCTTTAATTGGGCGTTTACAACTACGGAAGGAGAGACAGCCCTGAATGACGTCAGCCCCACCGGATTGGGTAAAGGGCAGGAAGTGATGTACACGGGGTGTGTTATCACCCCGGAGGAGAAGGCGGAAGGCGGCGGAGCAGAGAGGAGAAACCGAGGAGGAGGAGAAGAGGAAAACGACTACCTGGAGGAAGAACGCGGAAGGGACGGAGGGTCCGAGACCAGAGGAGAGCCAGGAGGCCAACGACCCCGCGAACCGCCGTGCCACGCTCCCGAGGGAGGAGTGTGGCTACCACAGGGCCCTGAGTCTGCGGTATCCGGAGTGAAGGAGACACCCCGAGGTGAAAGAAGACCCTCGCCACGGACCCCAACACCTTTGCCCGAGAGAGACTGACATTTAGAAACAGAAAGACGCTTATGTCCTACCCTAAAAGAACTCTCAAAATAAAACCTTCCTTAAATCCAAATCCTGGTGTCACGGTCATCCCTGTGCCCACGCCCACAGTATGTTTTAAAGACAAGTGTCTAAACATTAATAACGTGACTTGACTTGCCTATTACCAGTTAGGATGCATGATTTTTACTTAATATTTGGCCTCACTGCTACCATTTACACCGTTATGTAGCTGGTTGCCCTTTTAGTTTTAGTGTTTGCTTGGGTGAACTCTTTTTTATGTTTGCGACACGTCAAGACTTCGGGTGGAGCTGCTTTGCTTTACGCCCGCCCCGTCGCTGCTTCCCTGCCGCCATCTCGCTGTGGCAATCTCCTTAATAGAATGTTTGGAATAACGACTGCTGATGCATGTTTTTTTAACAATATAAACAGTTCTGCACTCTTCTTTCATAAAGTCTTACTGACAGCGCCTGAAGTCAACCTAACCTAACCTAAAGCCAAAAGTAGATCTTCGCAGCTGGTGATCAGCTTACTGAACCATCACAGAAGGGTCAATTGGGCACAGCTAATTTAGATGTATGTAGTCTGGGCACAAGTCCTAAAAAAAGAATGGGGGGACTGACCTAGTTTGGCAGTATGCGAGTGACATCACGGCGCACAATATCACGGCATATGACATCACAGTGCACGACATACGGCGCACGACATCACAGGTGGCATCTCAGGAATTGGCATCATAGAAAGTGACATCACAGGCCACAACTTTACAGGAAGTGCCATCACAAGAAGTGACATCAGATCTAAAGCCTCCACATATATGTTTAGCAGGTCTATCATGTGTACGTTTGAGCGCATTGCGAGGACAATAGCACAGTGAGCTATGGAAGATGATATGTGACTTCTACTCCTTGCAATCCCTCAGTTTTATGTAACACATCCTGTACATTCATTTACAAACGTATATCATTTATTTTACATGTAATATGCACATGTTGATGTAAAACGCTCTGACACCCTTCACTGGAATGAGTAGGGCTATACAAGAAAAACAGTGGTACTTAGATTATTCGTAAAGCCTTAAAGACCAACACATCTGACATTCTTACAGTGCATGCATATCTCATAAACAGGAACTGAACAAAGTGAAAAGCTGACTCTCCTAAGTGTGTGTGAAGTGCTAACAAGTTGTGAGCCTTTGTTTCCCCTCCGCTTCATTTGCATCAGTTGTGAGGCTCCTGACTGCTCCCAGCCAAGAGACAGAACAAAAGGATGCCTGATAACCTATCAAATTCAGCCTTAGTTATGGGCCCAGCAGGAGTCTTAAATAAGAAAGCCCCGTCCATGCCTGCACGTTGTTGCTTGTTGCAGATGGAAAGCAGAAAACGTGCAGGCGCTGCTGAAAGTGTACCGGTGTTTGGAAATTACACCGGGACGAGTTTAGCATATTATTCAGTGGGGCCCAAATTCTTGGCAGGGTGAACGGCGTTCACGCTGCGAAAAAAGTGGGTGGATGCCGTCCACCTGCATGTACCCGACTCTTGCCCTGTATGTAGTGCTGCACCATTTGTAACCCATAGGAGCATTCAAAACTTTCAGCCTGGTGCTCCCAGTATCTTGTAAGTATAGGCGCTTTAATTGTAAGCTCATATTAAAGTAGGGCACCAGCTAATAAATGTGTTCATCGTGTAGAAGCAATGTTGCTTTTTACACAGCTGCAACCAACACAAATTCTGCCTTTTCTGACTCCCCAGTCCGTCTACTATTATGTTGTATTTTTGTATAACTGTATTTGTCTTACCTTTGCCTACACTTCTCAGTGCCCAAAAAGAATTTTATCAAGTTGCATTAAAGCAGTTTGTGATGAGTCAGCGGTCTAGCTGAATGTCCCGGCTCACGCCGGAAATGTTGCACACACGCCCTCACGCCGCGAGGGCGGAGCGCGCTAAATAAAAGGGGGCGTGACCGCACATGGTCAGTCCGCACCCAGCTATACATGCGTGTGGTGTGTTCTCAGTGCAAATCGGCCGCACACCTGCCGCGCGCACACGGCACATCTATTGCCCCAGGCTCTTTACACTGGCGACGAGGGGTGGAGCCGGATCCACGCTCCGATACCCCACTGTGGCGGCAATGCCACAAACAGCCCAGACAGCGTGAAGCTCACAGATACAATGCCACGAGTAAACCAGATGGCGTGCACCGCCTGTCGTGTTGTCATGCCTGACTAAACAGAGACAGATCAGGCAAGCAGGAAGCGGAAGCGGCGGGGACAGGAAAGGGAGGAGTAGTCTAGTCTGTAAGCCAGTAACCGCCTGGCAGGGAATAAAGAAGGACACCCTTTGATTGAGCTCTGAGTCCTGTGTTTATTTGGGCGGGCTACAGTGCGACAATGGCGACGAGGGTGGGATGCACTTACCCCACAAACAACGTCGCACAGCCCAGCTGAGGAAACGGCCCCAACGACAAGCCAGCAGCTCCAAGGAAGCGCCGCTCCAAAGAAAGAGCGCGAAAGTGAACCGACACCTGCACCGCTACCCTGGCCCGACGACGTCGCGCTGCCATCCAAAGGAGTGAAGCGAAGGAAGCGCTCGCAGAAGCACGCACGGGGGAAAGTGCTCGCGCAGCATCGTGTGCTCGCACGACAGAAGACGCGAGGAGCCCTGCGGAGCGGCGCCGCGGTGGGCGCGAACGCCCCATTCCCTCCCATGACCAAAGAACCACGAGGGTGAGTCCCGCTGAACAAGCGACCGCCGGATAAGTGAAGCGTGGCGCAAATGCATGATAGAGACTGCCGGGGCCAAGGAGACGACGTCTCACATGGCGGCCATCTTTAAGTCAGGCGCCAGCCCTTACAAAACCCACGTTTTAACAACGGCGGCCATCTTAGAGTCAGGCACAACCACTCCACACCACAAACCCAAGTGGAAAAGAGCGGGAACACCACTACTCACCTCAGTTAGAAGCAAAAGAAACACTACAAATAACTGCTGAAAGAGTGCAGAGACAGCATGTCTGACACCGATGTTCAGAGCACCTCCACAAGCGGAGGCGCACCAGCACAGTCCGGCACAACGATGATGCCTCAAGCAGCACCCGTAGGAGCACCCTTCATGCGACAACCACAGCCGCTGGTGCTGACGCCTGGTAACACCATGGGGCCCGCCTGGAAGACCTGGAGCGAGGACTTCGAAGACTACATGGAGGGGTCCCTGGTACAAGACTCAAAACGTAAGCTGGTTGCACTGCGAAATCTAGCAGGCCAGGAAATAGCACAAATAATCAAAGAAATGCCCGACGCTGCCACTGCCACTTACGACGAAGTGAAGGCTGCCCTTGATAGGCGATTTCTACACAAGCGCAACGTAGACTATGAACGCTACGTGTTCAACCTAGCCTCTCAAGAGAAAGGAGAGTGCATGGGCGACTTCATCACACGCATTAAGAGAATGACGCGCCATTGCGATTTCGAAAACTTCAAAACGGAAGACGCATTGCGGCTCCGCATCATTGATGGCTGCCGCTCAGAATCACTACGCAGACGCCTCTTAAAGAAATCATACACCTTAGAACAGATTGAAGAACTCACAAGGATCAACGATCAAGCAGAAGACCATGCCAAGCGAATAGAAACTCACAAGCCCGATCACAAAGAGCATGCCCTCCGAGTACAGACGCGCAAAGCCACCCGACCTGTGCTGAGCACGCACAGAACAAGCAAGCATCACCACGGTTCCCGGAAAACGTCCCCCAGACGAGAATCGCGGCACACAAAATCCACCGGATCTGCACCTGCGTGCTACCGATGTGGCCAAGACTATCCACACTCGGGACAATGCCCAGCCATCGGCCAGCGGTGTCACCGCTGTGGGAAGGACAACCACTTTGAGGTCGCATGTCAAGCAAGACAATACACCCGTCAGTCTCCCGCTCCACGATCTGGCACCCGACACCACGCACGTGCCGTGACGAGAAGAGAGAGCCACTCACCCAACTCATCGGGCTCAAGCGCTCACTCAACACGCTCTCACCAACGGCGAAGCAGATCCACAAGCACGCCTCGCCCTCGACATCACACCATGAGATCACGTCGAACTCACCGATCCTCATCCAGCGACTCATCGTCACTCACCACAGTGTCACAAGACAGTGACGAGTACATTTGTATGGTAGCTGACTCATCGTCACACACGACAGTGCCACAAGACAGTGATGAGTACATTTGTATGGTGGCTGACCCAGACCGGCTAAAACGATACCCAAAGCTAGACATCATGATAGGGGACCACCCAGCAAAGTTCGTCCTGGACTCGGGAGCCTCGCTAAATTACATCTGTGCGCTAGAGTACCACAACATGAAAACCCGACCCAAACTGGAGCCAGCGGCAGTGCGCATATTCACCTGGATGTGCCGGAAACCCTTACCATGTCTAGGTCGGTTCCACACCACACTTACCTTCAAAAATAGGAAAATTCCAGCATATGTCCATGTAGTGGAAGGACCTGATTTTGCCGACTGCCTGTTCAGCTTGCCAACAGCTGAAAGACTGAAACTGGTGGAGCTGTTGTACATGACTGAAGATGCCCCTGACATCGTGGCGAAATTCCCAAAACTCTTCAAAGGCTTGGGCAAGTTGAATCATTTCAAAGTGAAGCTCCACATAAATGAAAACGTCACACCTGTTGCCCAGCATCACAGGAAAGTGCCCTTTCAACTACAACAAGCCGTTGATGACGAACTACAAGACCTCTTACAAACAGACATCATAGAGCGCACGTCTGGACCCACCCCATGGGTATCCCCGTCGTGGTGGTCCCAAAGAAAAGACAAGACAACAAAGTCAGGCTATGCGTGGACATGAGAGCGCCCAACACCGCTATCGAGCGAGAGCGCCACCCAGGGCCACACATAAGTGATATGATCACGAAACTAAATGGTGCTACAATATTCTCAAAACTTGACCTAAACAAAGGGTACCACCAATTAGAGCTCCATGAACAATCACGGTACATTACAACGTTTACCACGCATCAAGGCCTATTCCGCTACAAACGCCTAAACTTCGGCATTTCATCAGTCGCCGAAATCTTCCAGGAAACAATCCGAAGAATTATTCAAGGGATCCCAAACTCCTTTAACTACAGTGACGATCTATTAGTCTTCGGCAAAGATCAGGTTGAGCACGACACTGCCCTGGACAGGGTATGCCATGCATTACTGAAGGCAAACCTGACGCTAAATGCCACCAAGTGCGAGTTCCACAAAAACACCCTAAAATTCTATGGACATACGTTCTCAAGTGAAGGGATGACGCCAGACCCCGACAAGGTAGCAGCACTTGCTGACACTCCGACGCCCCGAGACGTGAGTGATCTCCGCTCCTTCCTGGGAATGGCGAGCTACTGCGCGCGCTATATTTGGGACTACGCCACCATCAGTCACCCACTTCGAGAACTAACACGCCAAGGCCAACCCTTTGAGTGGTCACAAGCATGTGCACAAGCCTTCACGGAAATCAAACAAGCTGTCGGCTCTGCCATCAATCTAGCCTATTTTGACATGAACAAAAGAACAGAGATCACTGTCGACGCCAGCCCGGTGGGCCTAGGCGCCATCCTAGCTCAGTATCGTGAACACTCTGACCAGCGACATATCATCGCATACGCCAGCCGCAGCCTCACGGACACGGAGAAAGCGTACTCCCAGCCGGAGAAGGAGAGCCTGGCCGTAGTATGGGCGTGTGAGCACTTTCACCTATTCGTGTATGGAAAACACTTCACCATCATCACTGACCACCAAGCCCTACTCACCATATTTGGCAATCCCAACGCCAAGATGCCACCACGCATTGAGCGGTGGGGTTTGCGACTCCAAGACTACATATACACGATTGTTCACAAACCGGGCAAGGCCGAGAACCCAGCGGACTATATGTCTCGACACCCCCTACCGATTGTCACGACTGCGCAATCACTAGCAGACGACTACATTCACATCGTCATCGATGCTGCGTGCCCTCCTACAGTCCCCCTGGAGGCTATCCAAGAAGCGTCCGCCTCAGACCCACTCATTCAAGCAGTCATGACTCATGTACGCGCCAACTCCTGGCGACATGCCAAGACCACAACTCCTGGGTCGGAAATACACCTCAGCGACCTCACGGCGTTTCAACGCGTTCATGATGAACTTTCCATCAGTGACAATGGCCTTCTCCTGAGAGGGGGGAGGATTGTGATCCCGCACAAATTACGCCAAGGAATTGTCAACCTAGCCCACGAAGGCCACAGAGGCATGAACGCCACAAAGAAGACCTTGAGAGAACGAGTCTGGTTCCCCTCTCTTGACCTAATGGTAGAGACAACGCTAAAGGACTGCATGACCTGCCAACTAGTGAGTCGCGAAGAACCCCCAGCGCCACTCCAAATGTCCGAACTTCCAGACGGGGTGTGGCAGCAAATCGCAGTTGACTTCTTTGGACCAATACAATCAGGACAATACATCATGGTTGTTATGGATGAGTATTCAAGATTTCCTTTCGCACACATGATACCATCTACCAGAGCAACAGCCGTCATTCCCATACTGGATGACATCTTCGCAGTGTGGGGCGTCCCTTCAAGAGTCAAGTCCGACAACGGACCCCCGTTCAATGGCCATGAGTTCGCAGACTTTGCGAAGCATCTTGATTTTAAACATCAGAAAATCACCCCACTATGGCCACAAGCCAACGGCATGGTGGAGCGATTCATGGGGACGCTAAAGAGAGCCATCCAGCAAGCAGAACTGACACGCAGAGACGTCCAGCAAACCTTAAACGAAGTACTGAGGGCATACCGGACCACTCCTCACAACACCACGAATCAGTGCCCGGCCACAATAATGCTGGGAAGAACACCCCGGACACGATTACCCACGATAAGCACAACGTCTCAACCACGGACCATCACTGTTGACCACGACACGCTGGTTGACATTGACAGAAAGAAGAAGCAGAAGATGAAGACGTATGCAGATCGGCGCCGACACGCCAAGGATGCCGACATCCGAGAAGGAGACTGGGTCATAGTACGAGGTGACCGACGAACAAAAGCAGACAGCCGATACCTGAACTTTCCCTTACAGGTCCACAAGAGGAAAGGAACTATGATTACAACCAAAGCTGATCACAAGCAAATAACGAGGAACATATCCCACTTCAAGAGATACACTCCCGTGAACAGGCGAGAAACGTCCTCAGGTCAAACTTCAAGTGACCCCGCCAGTCAAAGCGATAGCAACCATCAATCTCCAAGAACGACCAGTGGCCCTGATCGACGCAGCCAAACGCCAGACCGAGAGGTTCGCCCCAGACGTCAGGTGAGGAGACCCCGGCGACTCGTCGAAGAAATGTAGCAACATTTCTCTGTACAAAAGGGGGAGATGTCGTGTTGTCATGCCTGACTACACAGAGACAGATCAGGCAAGCAGGAAGCGGAAGCGGCGGGGACAGGAAAGGGAGGAGTAGTCTAGTCTGTAAGCCAGTAACCGCCTGGCAGGGAATAAAGAAGGACACCCTTTGATTGAGCTCTGAGTCCTGTGTTTATTTGGGCGGGCTACAGTGCGACACCGCCCATGGAAGTGCAGCAGTGCCTTCCAGGCCTCCACAACCTGCAAAGGCCAGCAGCTGCACTGGTGCACCAAGAGGCCCCTGCATGAACCGCAGCAGCCACTGGTAAAGCGGAATCGGTAGTGGTCAGCCGACCACTCCCTGCTCAGCAGCGCGAGGCTCGTGCTGGACCGCCCACGCGGCCATATTAGGCAACGCCCGTGCGGGCGAGGAGGAGCCACACGCACAGCACAGGCACAAACGTCCAATAAGGGTACGCCTGCATAGCCCTGCGACACAGCAGCAGCAGCCCCTGCAGAACAGCCGTGAGGGGGGGCACAGACCAGACCCTGCAGACCACACGCTGCGTGGTGCAACGACACAGCCACAAGACGAGATGGGGTACAGTGTAGAGGAAAACCAGGCCCGGTCCGAATAATTACAGAAGCACCCTCCCACAGGCATCCTACCCCCGTTTAGTGAGGCAGCTGTCCCCACCACAGCATCCCCTAGGTGGAAGACATGGCTCGGACGTCTCAAGAACTACTTCATAGCCACCAGGGAAACAGACGGGGCAGACAAGAGGTCGCTCCTGGTCCATTACGCCGTGGAAGAGGTATACTTACTCTTCAAACATCTCCCACCCGTCGGAGCCCCGAATGACTACAAAGCAGCGGTGGCAGAGCTCTACGCACATTTTGACCCCCAACTGAACCCGGACTTCGAGCGGTTCAAGTTGCGGCAAGCCAGGCAAAGAGGAGGAGAATCCATTGATGCCTTTCATGCGAGACCGAGGGAATTAGCAAGCACGCACCCGGTGGAAGAAAGAGCGGCAGAAGAAATCGGAGCTCAGCTCATCCAAGGGATATGCAGCAAGGTACTGCAGGGGCTTATACTATGGCAGCCAGACCTTTGAACGACATATGAGTCATAGCCAGATCACGCGACCTGTCAGTGGCCCGAGCAGGCGAAATGGATCTAGCACTGACACGCACAACTGAGAAGATTGCCACCGTCAAAGTGGAGCGAGTCGATGCCGTCAAGACACGTTACAGAGGCAGCAGGCCACGAGACCACCCACCCCAAATCCTGAGATGCCAGTGCGGATACTGTGGGCATGAGGAATACCAGCCCAAATCATGCCCTGCCCAGGGGAAGATATGCACCAACTGTGGCATCCCAAATCACTTTGGCTCCGTGTGTAGAAGAAAGGCACCGCTGAAGGACGGCAGAGGAGCAAAGCCCATGCGAAAACTGATGCGACAGCTATCAAGTGTCTCCAACGCATCCTCCAATGAGGGAAGGAAAAATGAGTGGGCTGCCTACCAAGCAGAAGACACATCCACTAAGGATGATGAAGGAGAGATGTACTTAGTCTCATTCACTCACACACTCAAGAAACAGATAAGGCCTCAGCCCACGTGCACAGTGCGAATCATCGGATTCGAAGTGAGTGCTTTGATCGACACCAGTGCATCGGTTAACGTCACAGGGATTCAGCAGTATAATCGGTTGAGACCCAAACCAGAGCTCAGACCGTCCAAGACGAAGATCTTTGCATACAAGAGTGACTCAACCCTACCACTCCGAGGCAAGATGACCATGCCCATACGGTCTGAAGACAATGAACTCACCACTGACATTCACGTCATAAACCTAGAGGCCGACACCCTATTAAGCAGCCACGCCGCGGAAGACCTTGGGCTGGTGACATTCGCGAGGAGCATGCAGGCAGACCAGACTAAAGACCTACTTAGCCAATTTGCGGGTCTGAGCGAAGGCCTAGGACGGATCAAAAAGGCCCCGATCAATCTGCACATTGACCCGTCCCTCACCCCGACTGCGCTACGGCACAGGCGGATCCATTTCCACCTCAGACCGCTAGTGGAACAAGAGCTACAAAAACTGGAAGACCAAGGGGTCATTGAGAAGGTCTCTGGACCTACACAATGGGTGTCCCCCATGGTGATCCGAGAAAAGCCCCAACAGCCAGGGAAGATCAGGCTGTGCATAGACATGCGCCTTCCAAACAAGACCATCCGGCGTGAACGCCACATCACGCCGACGATGGATGACATTTTGGCTGACCTCAACAGATCCCGCTGGTTTTCCAAGCTGGACCTGAATGCCGGCTACCACCAGCTGGTACTGGCGAGGGAGAGCCACTACATTACTATGTTCAGTACCCACCTGGGGCTGCGAAGGTACAAACGCCTTAATTTCGGGATATTGTCGGCAGCGGAGGTATCCCAGGACGCGGTGAAGGAGATTTTGAGTGGTTTGCCGGGAGTACTGAACGTGAGTGATCACATCCTTATCCACTCAAGAACCGTGGATGAGCACTACAAACACCTAAAAGCTAAGCTGAAGCAGCTCCAGGAACACGGCGTCACCCTCCACAGGGAGAAATGCCTATTCTTCCAGAAGCAAATAGAGTTCTTCGGATACACCTTTAACCAACAGGGAATTCAAGTAGACCCGCGGAAGTCCCAGGCAATCAAGGACGCAACGGCCCCACTGACCGTGTCGGAGGTACAAAGCTTCCTGGGGATGGCCACCTACTGTGGTCGGTTCATCTCCAATCCGGCCACCATCACAGAGCCTCTCCAGAACCTCACGCGCACAGACGCCATGTGGAAATGGGGGACTTTGGAAGAAACTGCATTCCAAACAATCAAGAACACTCTTCTCGACCAAACCATGCTGGTGTACTTTAACCCCGGCAAACAGACGGAAATACTGGTCGACGCCAGCCCCGTAGGCCTCGGGCCGTTCTCACTCAGGAACAGGAGCCAGGAAGAAGGGCAGCCTTAGCCTACGCCAGCAAACCGCTATCACCCACTGAAAGGGGCTATGTGCAAATCGAGAGAGAGGCCCTAGCCATCCGGTGGGCGTGCCGCCATTTTTACTTGTACATCTGCGGTCAACCATTCAGGGTCATCACGGACCACCAGCCGCTGGTACTGCTGTTCAAGGGGTCAGCCCCACATCCGCCGCCACGGATCGAGTGGTGGGAAATTGGGCTACAATAGTACGAGATGGAAGTGGCCTATCGGCCAGGCACCAAGAACCCCGCCGACTTCCTCTCAAGGCACCCGGCTCCGCAGAATGAGGAAGGAGAAGAATCTGTTGCAGAAGCACTAGAGGTACACTTAAACATGATTTCCACCATCACATGCCCAAAAGCACTAGCACTAGAAGATGTGGTGGCTGCAGCGGAGGGAGATCCCGTAGTCATCAAGGTCCACACTGCTCTCCAAGATGGACATTGGCACCACTTCTTGCAGTCCGCCAGCTCCTGGACAGGCCCTGCGAAAGAAGGCCTAATGCAAATGTGGAGGATTCGGAACGAGGTAAGTGTGACCCAAGGAGGAATCCTGCGGAGAGGATCTCGAATCGTCATTCCGGCGGCCCTACAGCACCAGGCAACACCAGTGGCCCACGGAGGGCACCAAGGGATCGAAAAGATGAAAGCCTGCATGAGGGGAAAAGTCTGGTTTCCAGGACTGAAAGCCCGGGTCGATGAAGAAGGTTCCCAGCTTGCCAGATGACAAGTGCTTCAGAAAGACCAGCACCCGTCCAGACAGAAGAACATGGGAAGGCCCCATGGGAGAAGGTGAGCTTTGACTTTGGGAGTTTCCCAGATGGCCAAACGACCATAGCCCTGATCGAAAGCTACACCAAATATCCCCTCGTAGAAGTCATCAGCTCCGCTGCTTTATCCTGAGTTGCCCCAGTGCTCGGGAAGATCTTCGCAATGTTCAGGTGTCAGGAGGAAATCAAAAGTGCTAATGGACCCCCATTCCAGGGAAATGAGTTCCGAGAATTCATGCAGCATCATGGGATACGACACAGCAGCATCACCCCACCGTGGCCCCAGGCTAGCGGAGAGATCAAAAGGGTTATGAGGACCCTCAACAATACCCTCCGTATCGCTGTGGCCGAGAAGGCAGACCCCGAACGGCACCTGCAGCTGTTCCTCCGAGAGTACCGAAGCACTCCCCACAGCACCACGCGTCAAACACTATGGGCGCTCATGTTCAATGGAGCTCGCCATGACACCCTCCCCACCTGCCCTTGGTGGGCACTCCCACCCTACAACAAAGAAGAAGCCATCTGGCGGAGAGACAGACACAATCTGGTTGCCAAGGAGAGCAACGTCCAGAAAGGTGCAAAGAGGGGACACAGTCTGTGGTGATGTGTTGTAAGACATCATTTACTGATGTCATACAGAATGCCTCTGGGTATGTGTTCTATGGTTCTATGTAAGGCAGTTGCTCTGAGGACTTGGGCTGTGCCAGCTGCGGTGGCTCTCTTCTAAGGAATAAACTCTTTTACACTTTCCCTGTGTCCAGTGCATCTTTACACTGGCGATGGAGGATGTCTGGATCGAGTTTCTTGTTGTAACTACTGGGATTCAAAGGTTTTCCTGCTTATTTTTGAAATTACCGCTACCGCCCAAATTTCTGACTGTTTATGCTTCAAATTCATGTAAGTACATGTACTTTACCTACACGCTGATGTACCGATTCAAAAGAGAGCCGCCGCATTAAATCATTCAACCTGCAAGCAATTTAAGCATAGACTACCCTCATTTTAAATATACCTCGTATCTTGCCGTTTTACCTTCTTCTGAAGTGTTGCCTTCATTTCTGATGCGTAGTGAGACTGCTGACTGTCCTACCAAAAGTATTTTGGGATTCTTTGCTGCCTTGCTGTACTTTGTCGTTTCCAATGCTCCGCTTCTATCGCGTTGCTGCAAGATGTTTTCTGTCTGACACTCCGGCTTAAGTGATGACGCAGTAGAATCCCCCGTCTCGGTTCGATTCGATTCAAATAACTTTATTTTGATTCCACAAAGGAATCATAAAAGTATACACCAATATAAAATACATAGATTATCATAAAGTCCACAATACATATTTACATGTTTAGGATTTACAATACATTAGAAAGTAACCTTAATCATATATGAGGACATAACATAAAATGCTAAGTTAATTTAATCATCAGGCCAGCAGGAGAAACATTTATGGAAAATTCCCACCCACATCTTATTTCAGTATCGGTTTCTAATAGCAAAGGCCGATCTAACAAAACTAAGTACAGCATTACAAATGTTTGGAGTTGACAAAGACAATAAATGTTCATAGCCCTCTTTATAATAGCATGATCCACAGGATAGTAAAACAGGTCTAATAAATGTATTTCTTGGGACCTTATACAAAGCACAGAAAAGGATAAGGTGCAAAGTAGTTTGCGAAACCCTATTGTTACAGGGGCAAAGAGGTAGTCTCTCACACCACCCCCCTTGCTTTGGAAAGGCAAAAAGGAAGTGTAGAGTACTAAGGCGGAACCTTGTCAAATAAAAACGCCATTGCGTATTGATGATATACGATAAATAAAAAGGCCGCTGCAATTTGCCCCTATCATACACTGCATGCTCGCTATTCCTTAAGGTACCCAAATTAGAACAATAGGCATTTTTGATAGTTAGCTTAGAATCCTTGCTGATCATATCAGGGTTTTCAAACATATTGCCTAACCCAATCTTGTAAAAGGTATCCCTAACATATAGAAGCCATGGAATCTCCCTATAATGGTCAAGTTTAAGGCAATCTTGTAAAATATCTTTTGTCAATTTCAATTCTTCAGATTGCCAAACTTTAGACCATAGCAGTAGTGGAGCTACATGTATAATGTCACTTACAAACTCCATACCCACCTCCCCATGACAAAAACTGTTCCACGTACCTGATGGGACAGATAAAAGGCGTTTTATAAATTTATTTTCCATAATCTGCAACTTTTCACAGTTTTGTGACCCCCAGACTCCAGCGCCGAAAGTTACAACGGAGACACACTTGGCTTTATACAGGGATATCATTTCTGCTATTCGCCTTTGACCTAGTTTACTTGCAAAGCGAAAAAGGGCTTCAATTGATTGTGTAACCTTTTGGACCCGAGCTGATATCAAAGGCTCCCAGTTCAATTTCTTATTAAATAGGTTACCCAGATAATTGAAGTTATCAACTTTCAATATAGTTGAGTCCTTCACCATATACCTGCGGATTTTTACGCTTCTCGGACCGCAAGTCATGGCAAAGGATTTAGTAAAGTTGACCCTAAGATCTAAGCTTTCCATAAATGTATCAAAAGCATTCAGACATATCTGCATGCTATTGGAAGTGAGGGTCATTAAAACAGTGTTGTCTGTGTATGACAACATTGGAATCCTTTTGCCATTAGCCTGTGGAAAATCAGCGCCAGATTCTAACAAAAAACTTTCTAGTCCATTGGTATAGACCAAAAATAAAAAAGGAGCTAAAATACATCCCTGACGGACACCTTCAGTGGATAATATGGGTCTACTCTTCTCCCCACCAGGGCCATATCTAATTCTCACTGTTGTGGCGGCATGGAGCCTGCGAAGCAAGGTAACCAAAGGTTCCTCAAACCCCATAGACTCCATCATTTGCCACAATTTGCCCCTACATACAGTGTCAAAGGCACTGGACAAGTCCATAAATGCCAAGTGGATGGAACTGTTCTTGGCACCCATGTACTTGCCCATAATTAGTGCCAGATTAAGACACTGCTCGGTGGTTCCTTTACCTCTTCTGAACCCATATTGGGAGTCCACAATAATACCTGCTGACTCCGACCATGTTTCAAGGCGTGCCAATATCACTCTGCCCATTAACTTGCAGGACGCGTCTATTAGTGATATCGGCCTGTAGCAGCACGGGTCAGACTTATCACCCTTCTTAAAAATGGGTACCACAACCGCCTCTTTCCAGGAAATCGGGATAGACCCCATAACTATTGCCTTAAAAACATTTAGCAGTAGTGGTGACCAGACCTCTAAATTATGTTTGAAAAGATCCAGGGGTACTGCTTCAGGTCCTGGGGCCTTTAATGCAGCACCCTTACTCAGGGCGATCTTTACCTCTGATAGCGTAAATGAGTCACTGAGTAATTTTGCTGACTCCATATTGAAGTCCCCAACTCCCTCAATAGTAGTCAGCAATACCTCATTTGGATTGAAGATTTTGCTATAATGAGCTACCCAAGAGTCTTCTGGTATGTGCGCTTGGATGGTACCCTCCACTCCAGTTTTTAAAAAAGGTCGGTTTATTACCTCCCAAAAAAGCCTGGTGTCCCTCAGTTCAGCCGCTTTTTCCAAATCTCCCCATGCTTTAATCCTTAAATCATTTTTTCTTCTACTGACTGCATCTCTATACATTTTCCTAGCTGATCTGACCAGGTCTCTATCACGCGGTACTTGGCATAAAGCCTTTGTTAGACTTGTTTGAGCAGCAGAACATTCTTTGTCAAACCATTTAGGTCCCCTATCTTTTTTCCTCCCCCCTGTTTTTACAAGGTATGACGCCACATTCCGCAATAGCGATTCAAAATTCTTAATTATAAAATCTGGGTCAGATATAGGTGTTAAACAAATTTCTATCCAATCCTTATTTTTCTTGAAGATGCCCTCCTCCAATTGCCTCACATCTACTTTGTCCCACCTTAAGGTGACCCCCTGATTTCGACTATATTTTATTGGTTGTTCCGCAATCTGGGTTTTCTCGAGGGCAGAATAGAATCTCAAGATTAGGGGGTTGTGGTCACTGGCGGTATTCGCCTCAATCTTAAAATCCTTTATAAGATGGGCAAAACCCTTAGATACCATAGCAAAATCAATTGTACTCACTCGGCCCCCTGTACCCTGAAAAGTGGGTATACTCAGTGAACCGGAAAAGCTAGGCATATCCAGGATACATAAATCATTATTCATAATAATGTTATTCAAAGCCTCCCCCTGTTTCGAGTGAATAAAATGAGCCATAGGCTGGTCACTTGAGTCCACCAATCCACATACTCTAGACCCACTAAATTTACATAACACACAGTTAAAATCGCCTAACCATATAATAAAAAGAGGGAAAACCCTATTTGTGACCTTTACAATTTGTTCCTGTAATTTTTCAATAACTGTGGTTGCATGGGGATCAAATATATTATAATACCAATTTATAAGAAGAAGGGTTACTGGAAATAAGTCCTTGATCATAAGTAATTGGTACCAAGGAGATTCCACCACTTGCACCACGTGTATTAAGTTATACTTTACAGAAATAGCTGTCACAAGCCCACCTTTAGCTCTCCCTGCTTGTGAGGGCTCAGCAAAAACATTAAACATTTGGTAGCCATCCAGGCTACGGTCCACAGTACTCCATGTCTCCTGGAGGCAGACAATGTCAAAAGATTCAATGAATTTTAACCAGGCAGGATCCTCTAGCCTCCGCCACAGGCCAGCTATATTCCAAGAAATTAAACGAAAACAGCTATCCTCTACCCGTTTACCCTCTTTAACCCATGATGGTTTTTCAATAAGGTGAACTATGTCACTCCCTCCCAATCTAGTTTCTATACCATTATTTACTACATCAGCATCGGGTGAGTTTGTACTTCCAATACTATAGGGGTTTTCTCTACTCCACTGATCTAAGACTGAAGTAGAATTTACTTTAACTGCAGATCCCATGTTCACGTGAATAACATCATCTTTTTCTCCGCTATTGACTGCAAAATTAATATTTTGCTCATCAAGGATTCGGGTTATATTACTAGCCCGAAAACCCACTACTTCATTATTTCTTTTCTCCAAAACATCCCAAGGAATAGTTTCACAATGAGTCACCGGTACAGACATACCCTTCTTGACGGGAATATGAGATGTTATTATTTTTTCACGGACACATCTCTCTTGTAGGGGAATTGGACTCAGTCAATCATTTACATCCATGCCAGTTAAGGGATGAAACATGTTCTGTAATGGAATGTTCCAAAAATCTTTTGGGTCCATGGGAGGATAGTTATTAATAGTTGGAATTGGGTATCTGTTTGGATAGTTGGGTGGGAAAAAGGGGGTAGTATTTCCATTATAATAAGTAGGGATGACAGAGTTTGTGAATTGTTTCAAGTGATAGGGGACATGAAAGCCGTGCCCCCTTAAGGGTTTGTTGGGGGGCAACATCATAGCTTCCGGGTAAAAGTAAGTCAAATTTCGAGTCGATACTCCTCCATTACTTCTACCCGGGAACCAGTCACTAATATAAGTGACCACCCTATGGTCCCGAAAATTTACAATAATCAAGTCACCTTCTATATCCTTTGGGCGTAAGCCCACCCAGTGGCACCTTCTCACTGAGACAATATCTCCATTCAGGTGTAAAGGTAACGGTCTATTCATACGTAACCAGTATATAACTTTGTTTTTCAAACTAATGTTTGATTCCACATTTCCCTCTGGAACGACAGGGACACCTGTTAGGATGATGACAAAATTGGCCGACTCCGGGGGCAGATCTACTATGTTTTTAGAGTTAAGTTTTCCTCTAATCAAAGAACTTGTTTTGGTGGAGGGTAAGCTACTGGTATGGACAGGTTTTAGTATCGCCGGTTGAATCTTTTCTCTGCCTCTGGCTTTTATGTCTGTGGTGTCTGATATGATATGCCTACTGGTTTGGTGGAATTTCTATCAGCAGGCATATTATTAGATCTTACAATAGATGTATTTTGCCTATGTTGATTATTAGTAGGTTGTTTAGTTGTAGGTCGGGTTTCAGTTGGGATAGATGAAATAGTTAAATTGGGCTTCCCTGACGGAATAGGCTCCGGCAAGAGTCGATCCAACTTTTCATCTAGCCTTTTAATCCTCTCACTGAGTGGAAGAATGAGAGCCTTTAAAAGACTTTCAACTGCCTCAAAAAGCCTTTCATTAGAAAAGGATTTGCAATCTGAAGTAGATTGCCCTGTTTTTCCCACGTTCCCCACTATATCTGGTGTAATTTGTTTAGGATCTGCTACATATAGAGCCTTCCATGGATTCCCAGCCCCATTTTTTATCACTCCCTTCCTCCTTCTTTTCCTTACTGGGGAGCGTACTGCTCCTCTGTTCTCTTTACTTGTCGGATTGTCACGTGCTCTGCTAATTTTAGCAGTAGGTTGTGAATCCAGCAACGTGACTACCTCATTTTGAATCTTCGGGACTGGAGGTGTGATGTTATTAATAGGGTCGGGAGCAGAATCTAAGGGTAGAGGGGTATTAAGATCTATAAGATTATTGGATACAGCTGTGGGCGCATTGCTGTCACATTCCAAGATTACTTCCAAATCTTCTAATAGTGGCGGAATATCTTGAAAGATTAATGGAATGTTTTCTGTATTAAACAATTCCGCATCGGTATCAGGATACGTGGCGTCATGTGCTGATATGCTCATAGCAACCTTCTCAGGATTGAGAGGTGCTTGTCTTTTAAGATGCTCAATAGAGAGGCGGCGCTCAGCCCGCCTCTTTGCTAGGGCTAACTCCCTATCAATATCTTTGGTGGCTCTAACAAAGTATTTATCAAGTGGGCCAAGTATGGATACACCTACACAGCTAGGAAGAGAGTTTGAAATAGGACTTGACATTTTTAGTTAAAAAATACAATAGTTAAAAGGCCAAACAATGGGGGAATAGTACAAAAGAGAGCCAAGTTAAAACGCACATATAAACAGTTAAAAATATAATTTATCGTGGATTACTAGCAGAATTGATCAGAATGACGAGGACAACGGATCCCTGCCACAAAATAATTAAATACGATACAATAAAAATAGTCAGAGGGGTCGCCCAGCCCGGCCACCTTCGGCCACTGACGGCCACAGACGGTCCCGCCCTTGTCCCGGGCTTCTCCCGGGACGCTCCCGCGCAGCGGTACTTGGTATGTCAATTAATAGAACTATGGAGGAAGGGGAGGAGCAGGCAGGGAGAGTGGCCCAGGTGCAGTAATTTCGGGCTGGCGGGCGCTCCTGGGAACGGTAGTCCCAGTCCAGCGCTCGCACTCGCTCGCAGCCCCGCCTGACAAACTCGCCTCCTCCAAGGACACAGTCAGGCTCCTTCAAGTTGCTGGAATGAACCCCCCACGAAGCGGGACCCGCGGAGCGGGTTCCGCGAGAGGCAGGCTGTGTAACAAAAAATAAAAGCACACGATCCCAATTGTATCTGCCGGTCTCAGGAAAGCGTCCCAACTGGAATCCAAAGTCAGGAGTTTAAAAAGCACGAGGAAGGGGAGGAGCAGGCAGGGAGAGCGGCCCAGGTGCAGTAATTTCGGGCTGGCGGGCGCTCCTGGGAAAGGTAGTCCCAGTCCAGCGCTCGCACTCGCTCGCAGCCCCGCCTGACAAACTCGCCTCCTCCAAGGACACAGTCAGGCTCCTTCAAGTTGCTGGAATGAACCCCCCACGAAGCGGGACCCGCGGAGCGGGTTCCGCGAGAGGTAGGCTGTGTAACAAAAAATAAAAGCACACGGTCCCAATGGTATCTGCCGGTCTCAGGAAAGCATACCCCGTCTCACTCAGTGAAGCCTTCACGCCTTCGTCATCACGTTCCCGAGACGCACCATCGTGCTGACGTGCAGAGCCTTTGTTCTGTCTACACTGATGCGCACAGTTCTATTTCAAGACGCATCTTTTCAGCGCTGACGCGCACAGCTTTGTTTTCGTTTCAAGAGCAGCATGTAATGTACATGATTGAGCACTCGTTATCACTACCATGAGGATTCCACAAACATAATCGGCCACACTGACACACACAGCAACTTCTAGTGTTTGTCAAGCATCATTAGTTTTATTATTATTTATGATTCTTGTAAAACTACGCTGACACACACAGCAGTGACATGTTTTCAACTTAGGTTATTTTATATTGCATTTATTATTCTCAGTAATTTTAAGGGCACTAACTCGAAGCTGTTTTCTTTCATGATTTTTTTTTGGTTGAAATGCAATTTATGATTTGAAAAAGAAGTTCAGTGATTCTTTAGCGCCATCTTGTGGGTCACGTTTGTATTCTCATTCCAAAAGTGTTTTCAATATTTATTTTATATAACTTGCTTATTCATTCAGCCTATTATCACCGTTAATTTAACATGCAGAGCGTTATACCTCCAGCTCCTTTTCTACAAGATCCTGGTGATCCGCCTCTTGAGTGGAAATTATGGTACAGATCTTTTAATGCTTATTTAGGAGCTATTGACGGTCTTAGATATAGAGCTGAAAGAAAGAAAGAAGAACCTCATGTACTATCATTTAGGAGTGGAAGGACAAAATGTTTTTGATCATCTACCTCCATTTATACAGCCTGAAGGTGGGAATCTGGATGAGTCTGACCAAGCAGTAGCGCAATTGGATAAGTACTTTACTAAAACTAAGAACCTAGTAGTTCATAGATATAAATTCTTCACTAGAACGCAAAAACCTGATGAGAATATTGACAGTTTTATTACAGCTTTAAAGGTTCTAGCAGCAAAATGTGAGTTTGAAAATTTTACATCTCAACTGATAAGGGATCAGCTTGTTGCACGTTGTCATTGTAAGAAGACACAGCAAAGACTGCTTACTTGTAAAGATCCTTCACTGGATAAGGCTGTGGATATTGCAAAAAGCATTGAGACTTCCATTGATGATGTCAAACAGCTTGAAACTGCCCTATCTAATTCAACTGTTTCTGGTGCTCTTTCTTCCAAGCAACAACTACCTAACGACAAGCTTCCAACTCCTTCAAACCAGAATACCACTAGAGGGTATGTCAGAAGACCATACGGGTTTAGAGGAGGTAGAAATTTTGTACAAAATAGACAACAATTCAATTCAAGACTGTTTTGCTACAGGTGTGGTTCGAATCAACATGTTTCTTCTTTCAATTGTCCGGCATCTAATCAGCAATGTGGTCAATGTGGTAAAATGGGCCATTTTGCGAAAGTTTGTATGAGTGGTAAGAAAAATAATGTTAGATGTGTTATTAATGATAGTGATGAGATTGTTAACAATGAACAAGATAGTAAACAAGATGATGTCACCAGTCAAAATTATGTTGTTGTAGTCAAACAACAGCCCAACAAAGAAGAGATGTTCCATGTGCCTGATCCTGAAGTTGATGTTTGTATTGGAAATAATCATATTCAACGATTAGTTGACACTGGGGCACGTATCACTGTTGTTTCACAAGAAAAGTTTCTTAAACTTTGGAGAGACAAAAATCTACTACCACCAGATGTTCTTACTGTAGGCTTCGAAGGAAGCAACATTGAATTACTAGGCTATTTTTGGGAAAGTATTACAGTTTTTGGAGTAACTATCAAAGGGAAAGTATATGTGGCAAAAAGGGGCATAAATGTTCTAGGTCTTTTGCACCAAGCTGAATTTGGTTTGACTATCAGACCTGGTAAAGCCAATCCAGTTATGATTGATCAGGACAGCAACAATTTGGTATCACATATCTCGAGTGTTTGGGAGCAGAAGTTTAGCAAGATTTTTGAGGATCGGTTAGGTAAAATAACAAATTTTCAACACTTTATAAAGGTAAAGAAAAATGTCTGTCCTATAAAACATAAGTTACCAACGTTCCTTTAAGCATCAGGAGTGATCTTTCTAAACATTTACAAAGCATGTGTGACCAAGGTATCACTGAAAAAGTTGAATCCACCCTTTGGCTTAGTCCCATTGTTTTAGCTAAAAAGAGGTCAGGGGATTTAAGAATGTGTGTTGCCCTGAAGAGCCTCAACGAAGGTATCTGGGTTGATGGTTTTCCTCTTCCTCGTATTGAAGAGCTCATTGCCAAAGTTGGGTCATCGTCGTGGTTTACAAAATTAGATCTTAAAGCAGCCTACCATCAGGTTGAACTACATCCACAGTCTAGACATCTGACTGCATTTGTCACCCCTGATGGAGTCTTTCAATTTTGTAGACTTCCCTTTGGGCTAGCTTCGGCAGCCGCCGTTTTTCAAAGACTTATGACCGAGATGTTTTGTGACAATCCCAATGTGGTAGTTTTTCAAAACGACATTCTTATCTTTACAAAGACTGAAAGTGATCATGATATTGCCATTGACCAAGTTTTTAGCACTTTGGAAAATAGAGGGGTTACCTTACAGAAGAGTAAGTGCATTTTTAAGGTAAAAGAAATTGAGTACCTCGGTCATATTATTTCTAAAGAAGGTATTAAACCTAGGCCTGGTTTAATTAAAAGCATTATAGAGGCGCCTCCTCCGCAAAACAAAGAACAACTCTTGTCCTTTCTTGGTCTTTGTGAGTTTTACGCGAAATTTATGAGAGATTTTGCAAAGACCACAGAATGTTTTAGAGAGTTACTTAAAAAGGGCAGTGCGTACATTTGGTCGGAGAAATGTGAGGAAGGTTTTCGATCCATCAAGGAACATATTCTCAAAACTCCTGCGTTGCAGACTTTTGTTGAAGGTAAACAAACTGTGGTCACTGTTGACGCTTATGAATATGGATTGGGTGCTGTTTTATCACAGTATTCTGAAGGAAAAGAACATACCATAGGTTTTGCAGCTAGAACGCTTCGGCTTGTTGAACGAAAATATTCGGTTATAGAAAAAGAACTACTAGCCTGTGTCTGGAGTATTGAAAAATTTAAATCTTATCTATGGGGCAGGTCATTTGTTCTTAAAACTGATCATCGACCTCTAGTTGATATTCTGTCTGGTAAAAATGTGAAACACACCACAGCTCGTTTAGCTAGACTTTCTACGAAACTTTTAGAGTACACGTTCAGCGTAGAGTATATTCCTGGTGGAAAAAACACAAGGGCCGACTGTTTATCTAGACTGCCTGTTGAAGATACGGAAGAGCAAGAATGGGAGAATGAAATTGAGGAATGTTTTGTTTCTCATATTAGTCAGGATAGTTTATCCTTTGAGTAGGATTGCTGGGCACTAGAGGTTGATAAAGATCCCATACTTAAAGAGGTCGTTGTTCTAATTAAAAAAGGATGGCCAAGGGAAAGATGTCTTTCACCAGATTTACAGATGTTTTGGAAGGTGAATGATGAACTTTCAGTAGAAGGTGGGAAAGTTGTCAGGGGCAATAAACTGGTACCTCCCTCGTGTTATTGTGAAAGGATTGTGTTAGCTGCACATTCTGGTCATCTTGGTTCTACTATTACCAAGAGAAAAGTTAGAACTGACTAGTGGTGGCCTAAAATGGATTCTCAGATAGACGATTTAGTGAAACAATGTTCACGATGCAACACTAGTGATAAAGTGCTAGTACTTGAAGGAGCGAGTAATTCTCCTGTTTCTCCTCCTGAAAGAGCCTGGCAAAAATTAGGAATGGATTTTTTAGGACCTTTTCATGTCTTACCTTCAAACTCAAAGTATTTTCTTGTCTTGATAGATCATTTATCTAGATGGGTTGAAGTTGAACCCATTAATATTCCAAATTCTAAAAGTGTGATTAACTGTTTAAACTCAATTTTTCTCAGGGAGGGTTATCCTGAAGAAATTCTAACTGACAACGGTGTGCAATTCGTTTCTGAATAAATTAATTCTTTTCTACGTGCCTGTGGTATTAAGCACACTAGAACTCCTCTTTACCACCCACAGAGTAATGGTAAAACAGAAAGGTTTAATAGAGTTGTGGTTGAATGTGTGCAAGCAGCTTATAGATCAGGGTGCTGTGTGATTCAAGCTGTTAAAGATTTAATTTGGTCATATCGCACCTCACCTCACGTCTGTACTAAGTTTAGTCCATTTGAACTTATGAGAGGAAGAAAAGCTCCATCACAGGTTTACCCTTTTTGGATGGTGAAGTCTTTTCATCAAGATTGTGACATAAAACACATGTTGGACTCTGCCAATAGGAAGTCAACTGAAATGTGTTCAAAGAATTGAGAAACGATTTCAAGGAAGTTATCCCACAAACTGTCTATTGGTGATTGGGTTAAAATTAAGAATCCTAATTCTGTTAGAAAAGGGTTGTCAAAGTTTTCAGTTTCTCAACAAATTGTAGATATACGTAAAAATGCAGTCAAATTGTCAAATGGGAATTGGTGGAGCACCTCTCGTGTTGCTAAAGATCCTAGTTTTTCATCTGAAATTGTTGGAGACAACAACAAGGATGTGAAAAGTAGTAGTAACACAAGAATGAGCAGAAGAATATGTAACAGACCACAGTATTTAAAAGACTATGTTTAGCTTAAGCACTTAATAGTCTATTTTTAGTCAAATGTATGTACTCTTTGTATTTTTGATTTAAATTTACGGACTGTTAGAGTTGTTGTTTTTTTGGGGGGTTTTTATTATTGAGGGGGAGGTGTGGGTGTTGTAAGACATCATTTACTGATGTCATACAGAATGCCTCTGGGTATGTGTTCTATGGTTTTGTGTAAGGCAGTTGCTCTGAGGACTTGGGCTGTGCCAGCTGCGGTGGCTCTCTTCTAAGGAATAAACTATTTTACACTTTCCCAGTGTCCAGTGCATCTTTACACAGTCATAATAAAGGAAAGGAGAACAGGAGGATAAATTTGGACCCGATACGAACCAGGTCACTGGTCAGTCACAAGGGAACCATGATAACGACCAAGAAAGAAGTAGAGACAGTGACATGAAACATATTGTGGTTTAAGAAGATACCAGAGCCTCCCGCCGGTGAAGAAACCGATGGGACCCCAGATGTGTGGGAGGATGGTGAAGCAGAAAGGAGGAACCCCGCGAGAGTCAGCCGGCACAAACGCCGCCTGCCGTACCCAGTGAGGTGGTGGCAGGTGAGACCCCAGAGGCATTGTCGGCATCCAGACGCCGGGGCCCCCATCCAACAACCGAGGCTACCACCCCAGGTATGAGCTGAGGGGAAACCCCCGACCAAACACACGCCTGAGGGACTTTGCGTGCCAAGTAAGTGGACTGCAGATCCTCTTTAAAAGATAAAAGGACTGAGTTGGGATGGGATGAAATGAGTCAGCGGTCAGGCCGGATATGTTGCACACACGCCGCCGTGAGGGCGAAGGGCGCGGTGGCAGTCCGCACCCAGCTATACAAGCGTGTGGTGTGTTGTCTGCACAAATCGGCTGCGCACCTGCCACGCACACAAGGCATATCTATTGCCCCAGGCTCTTTACAAAGTTAACAACTCCATTCAGTCGCACAAGGATCACCTTCAACTGAGCATAACTAGAAAACTCAGCTGATTTATGGGCTCTTCTTTATATCGCACTCCTCTATAAAAAAAACATAAGTAAAAAACAATGCCATTTACAACGCCAATAGTTCTACCTCTCACAGATGTAAGACCTATTGCATTGCAAATGCTTGTTAGTGCCTCTTATTGCTCAAAATGTTGTAATATATGATATTGATCCGTTTCCATGCACTTTATTTGCTCGGTTTTACTCGCGAGAAAGTGTCATACATTTTGGCCCTTGAGTATCACTAAGTAGACTGCAAGCATGGAAATGTCACACGTAAGCAATCTGAAAACTTGGCAGCTATGCAAAAGAGACTAAAACGATGTTTCTTAATGTCTTACGCACACATATTTTACAAATAACTTGAAACGCATTTCGCGAGTGCATTGCAAAGAAAATGAAAACTACACTAATAATGTAATCCAACCCGTCAATATTTTCTAAATCCGCCGCATTCCTTAGGTGCTTAGCAAGACTACGACAAAATATTAACGAAAAGTTGTTTTCCGAGGAACTTTTGTTTCCCGAAAGAGCGTTTGCCACTTGTAGAGTGGAGCGCGTGCTGCGCGCGCACCGCACAGAGCTTCCGGTTTGGTGGAACTGCTTTTGAAAGAAGAAAATGGCGGCAAGCCCCGGCCCGGTCCCGGGGATGCCAGTGGGCGGAATGGCTGCACCTCAGGGAGAGGAAGCGGGGACAGCCGCCGAGCGAGACCCCCGGGTGCGCTGCTACAACAAGCGCCTCCTCGGGGAGGTGCTGGAGATGTGCAGCGACTTCAGCAGAGCTGTGCTGGAGAGCCAGCCGCAGCTGTGTCCGGAGCACAGGAACAGGGCGTTGCAGGAGGCGCGCTGGGTGAGCAACTACGTTGTTTGTCTCTAGCTTCTAAAGTCGAAAAGGTTTCCCCTGCTA
The DNA here is from genome assembly GCF_964261635.1 of Lissotriton helveticus. Classification (NCBI taxonomy): domain Eukaryota; kingdom Metazoa; phylum Chordata; class Amphibia; order Caudata; family Salamandridae; genus Lissotriton; species Lissotriton helveticus. The sequence goes on along the minus strand of NC_136067.1, from coordinate 1,840,364,003 downwards.
GAATGACGAGGTTTCACGTTTGCAAATTCCCTGAGTGAATAGGTCGCCCAGTCTGTTCGTTGCATTCTGGTACTTGTGGTTTTGTGTCTCCATTTATGCTAGGGCGACAGTACCAGAAACTAAACCCGGGACTGTTTGCATGGACCTGGGAGACTTCAGGAGTCTTGCTTAGCTTCTTCCCAATAAGCTGTGTACTCTGCTGGCAAGGGTTGTGGGTATGCTGATTGCTGTTACCTAGTAACCCGCTGAACGCTGTCTCCCTAGGCTACCTGTACTCCAGTAACGTTGAGCTGTCACTGCTTGTTTACATTGTCATCCTGGTAGCACGAAATGAAACACTTTTGACCTTAGATCAGAGGTCGATGTAGGTGGGGGGGACCACTTAAGCAAGCACGCTATATTAATTTTATCATAACAGATCCCATGCTTTATTTTTGTTTACAAAACACAAACAAAAACATCCGTTCCTCAACGGTGCGGTGGCTTGGGGTTGACGGGGACTCCTCTACTGCGAATGAGACAGGGGTGAGCCGGCTAAAGAGGAAATCAGCCTATTCTCCAGGGTTCCTGCTTTTTTAAAGAATTGTAAATCTGTGCAGCTGTTTAATCAGCAAATATAAAAGGCCAATATAGGCTTTAGCTGAAAGAATCTGGAGTTTGTCCATTTAATCAAAAGCGATAGTAAAGGTTTTCACAAGGTGCAGTCAATGTAATACTGAAAACATTACTTATTGAAGGCACTGTTTAAACTATCCTTTTGCACTTTTTTCCAGAAGCCTATTTATACTGTGTGCAACCTATCTTTTACTATGTGTAATAGACTTTTTTAAACCAATGACTTGCATTTTCACTGTGCTTTCTGTCACAGGTTTGGACGTATTAGCACTACAAATACACATGACTCTCCCCCCCCTTGCCCCCCCCCCCATGCATTGTCCAAGACAGTCGGGCTACACCCGCAGACATCTGAAATGGACTTATTAACTATTGACCTTTCCTAACGGAAAAATTAATTTCCAAAAAGATACATTTATTTTTGATTTAAGGCTTGTGCATTATATTTTATATGTAGTTACCTATAGGTGAAAGACTAACAAAATATTTCCAGAATATTTTGTTCTTTTAAGCCACGTCTCTGGCTCCACCCCATCGTACTCTGGATCCGCCCCCATCGTACTCTGGATCCGCCCCCATCGTACTCTGGATCCGCCCCCATCGTACTCTGGATCCGCCCCCATCGTACTCTGGATCCGCCCCCATCGTACTCTGGATCACAGTTCCCATACTTTTCTTTATGCGCTTCGACTGCTGCAATGGATGCTTGCATAGTAAACCTGCATGGATTAGCTGTTTATTTCCCTATGATGAGTACTCTCAACTGAATTGTTGCATGTCTCCTGGGAGTATTTTTTGGGAGGGCGGTTATGTTCAATCAATCACGTGTTTAAGTGCGACTACTCGCCCATAAGGGTCTCAAGGCGCTGGGGAGGTGTAGGTTCCAGTCCATCTAGGAGGTGGGGGTCTGTCGAAGAGCCAACTTTTGAGGTTCCTCATGAAGATGGAAGTGATGTTGTCTGTCTGATGTGGAGTGGTAAAGCGTTCCAGGCTCTGACCGCGAAGAAGGAGAAGCAGCGGCCTCCCGATCTGGTCTTTCTGGTGTGGGGTAAAATAGTGTAGGAGAGCTGGGCAGATTGTAGGGTTCTTTGGGGTGCGTGGAAATTGGGTCGGCTGTTCAGGTATGCTGGTTCGGTGTTGGGGAGGGCTTTGTGTGCGTGGGTGAGGATCTTGAAGATGATTCTAGTCTCGATGGGGAGCCAGTGGAGTGTGCGCATGTGCTGGGAGATGTGGCAGTGTCTTGACAGGTTGAGGATCACTCTTGTGTGATTTTGTGATGGAAGAAGGTGCTGAGTTTGTTGCAGATGTCTTTTGCGGGAGGAATGTCAGTGGACTCGCTGCTGGGTTGGGCGAACTCCTTGATGATGATGAAGAGTTCTTTGCTGTTGTGTGCCTGTGTGGATATTCTGTCTTCGATCGCTGTTTTCCTTGTGTTTCTGATGAGTTGGTGGGGATCTTTGGTGGCAGCTTTGAAGTTGTTGTGGGCTTCTGTGGATTTGGAGTTCCACCAGGCCTTCTCGAGGCGGTAGCAGGTGCTCCTGGACTCTCGAAGTTCGGTGGTAAACCATCTGGCTTTCTTGGCGTGTGTGTTGTTGTTCTTCTTGAGGGGGCTATGGTGTTGGTGCTGTCCATGATCCATCTGTGCAGAGTTCGGGCTGCGGTGTTTGGGTCGACATCTTCCGTGGTAGTTGGGATAGAGTTGCCAAGTGAGGAGGTGAGCTGGTCATCGATGATTTTGGTCCAGTTTGTTCGTGCGAGCAGGTGATGGTGTCTGTGGATGGTGGGTGTTCTGAAGGTGAAGTGCATGCATCGATGGTCTGTCCAGGGGAGTTCGGTGGTGTGGCTGAAAGTGATGGAGTTGCCTGTTGTGAAGAGGGGTTCAAGGGTGTGTCCTGCTGAGTGCGTGGGATCGGTCACGATCTGGCGGAGTCCAATGTTGTGAAGGTTGTCCAGGAGTGATGTGGTGTTGGGGTCTAGTTGGTTGTCGAGGTGGAATTTGAGGTCTCCCAGCTGGGTGTAGTTGGTGGATGCGATAGCTTGCGGGGATATGATGTCCGTGATGGAGTTGGTGAATGGTACGTGGGGTCCAGGGGGTCAGTAGATGAGGGTTCCCCGGAGGGTGGTGGTAGGGCCAGCCTGTATATTGAAGTGAAGGTGTTCCATTAGGTCTGTGGGCTTGTCGGGGAGTGTGCCCAGGCGGAGGGTGGATTTGTGGACGATGGCAATTCCTCCTCCCGGGCAGGTGGGGCGGTTCTTCTGGGAGATCTTGTATCCTTGAGGAATGGCGATGGAGATGTCTGGTCCCGAGGTGGTGTTGGTCCAGGTTTCGGTGAAGAAAGCTACGTCCGGGGTGGTGCTGTCGAGGAGGTCCCAGATTTTGGTGGCGTGTTTGTCGAGTGTAGTGGTGGGGATAGAATCAACGATCCTCGAGTTTACGCACTCAGTTATACACGAAACAATAATGCTTCTTCACAGGTTTTTCTTTATTTGTTTGTTTTTTACGACCAATTCTTCATTCATTGGTGCATACGATTATTTCATATTCGTTTCTTTGCAAACATAATGTGCTCCTTATGTCGCCATTTTAACAGTTAGCTTGCATTTATCATCACCCAATGCATTTCGGGTCATAAACCTCGACCCTTCGTCAGGGGTCTGTGAACAAGGGATAAGACAGGACCAAGAATTAGATGCTGCCACAAATGTCATAATGTCTAGGTGAAATGGTGAACGAAAACGTAAAAAAATGGAGAACCGGAATGCAGAAAGAGTATATAGCGGTGTCTAAAAGGTGGAAAGGTCGATTCGTGAATTAAATGGAAAAACGGCGGTGCAAAACAAACCGATGTATAACTTCAGATAGATATAGTAAGTAACCCAGTGCTCTTTACAAGTTACGAGTGTGTACCAAACAGTCCCAGTCGTCAATATCACAAAAACTTACGGAATAGCGGCAGTAACCGTCAACCTTGAACGAGTCTCGGTGAACCTCGGTGTGTAGTGGAAAGTGCATGGAGTATTTAACACGGGGTCATGTGATCGGCAAAACCACCAATACGAGAATGGAACAAAGAGAACCCAATAGGAGTGGAGTATAGAGAGACGTGTGTAGTCAGAAGACTCTGATCACGTGATATGAGTGTGAATGCTTCATAGGGAAGAGGGTATCGAACGTAAACAATAATATCAAAAAACATGATAATAAAATATGCAAAATGGAGCAAATTAAACATATTACAAAATAGACGGACTGAATAGGTCAGAAACAACAATGCTGCTGGTCATTTAAAGAAAACATGAATGTTCAACACGGTCATTCATCCCAAAAGGATGTGTCGAATTAAGTTTTTTAATCCAGTGGAATTCTGATCGTAGTCTTTGTTTCAGTGGATCCACGTCAGGGCGTTGTGGGAGAATTTCCAGAACCGTAAATTTGAGTTGGGATATCTGGTGTCTTGCTTCTATCCAATGGTTAGCTAGGGATGATTTCATGTTAGACTGACGGATATTGCTTTTATGTTCAGTGATACGTGTTTTTATTTTACGCTCGGTTTGGCCGACATAAACTTTCCCACAAGGGCATTTGATTGCATAGATGCAGTTAGTGGTATCACAGGTGCTGGTGTGATTCAGTTCAATAGGATAGCCTTTAGTTGGATGAGTGAAAATTTTTCCTGGCATAACATTATTGCAATGAATGCAATTCAAGCACTTGAGCATTCCTTTCCAATTGGCGTTTACTTTCTTGCGTGTTTTTAAAAGTTCTTGTAAGTTCTTCGATCTTTGGAACGCAAATGTGACCTTGTCACTGAATAAGTCTTTGAGGTCAGGTTCAGATTGAATTAGGTGCCAATGTTTATTGACAATACCCTTGATTTTGTTAGATTCCGTGGAAAATTTGAGTACACACACTGTCTTTTTGACTTCAGTTTTTGCTTGAGCTTGTAGCAATGTATTCCGTTCTAATTTATTTACTTTTTCCAAAGCTTTGGATATTGTGTTTTCCGGATATCCTCTTTCTTGATATCTCATTACTTGGTCATTCAGGGCAACCTGTAAATCAGTGTCACGAGATGTGATCCGTTTCAACCTGATAAATTGCGACGTAGGTAGGTGTTTCTTCAAAGAATCTGGGTGAAAACTCTGAAAGAGCAAGCTGGTGTTTCTGTCGGTTGGCTTTTTGAAAACCTTGGTGTTGATGGTGTTGTTATTGACCATTACTTGTACATCCAAAAATGAGATAGATTCTTTCTCAATAGTATGAGTGAATTTGATGCGTGCGTTCTTGGTGTTGAGAGTGTGAATGTTCAACTCTAATCGTTCTTTCGAGCCATGCCATATGACGAAAATGTCATCAATGTAACGTTTAAAGATTGTTAATCCATCCATCCAATCAGGGTTTGATAGAATATGATCAGTTTCGAATTTCTGCATGAAAATATTCGCGTATGAGGGGGCCCCCCCAAAACCCATGGATGTCCCGTTGCACTGGTTAAAAAATTGTCCTTGCCATTCGAAGTAGCTGTGATAAAGAGCAAATTGCATGAGTTCTAAGATGAACACTTTTTGAGATTCTTCTAAATCACTATTCAATAGGCTCCATTCTAGAGCTTCAATGCCCTCACTGTGAGGGATGGATGTGTAAAGAGCCGTGACGTCAATAGTGCACAACCAATATGAGAAATCTTGTTGTAATGATGTTGAGCTCAGTAAGTTTAAAAAAGTTGTGGTGTCCTTGATGTAGGTGACACTTTTTTGAACGATAGGTTGTAGAAATTTGTCAATAAATTTACCAATTGGTTCTGAGATTGACCCACAGGCGGAGACGATGGGTCTGAAAGGCGGATTGACAGTATCTTTGTGGATTTTCGGCAACATGTATAGTTGCGGTCTCCTTGGGAATTTCATCATGAAATATGCATGGGTTTTTTTGTTGATCCAATTCATGGTTAAGGCATGATCGATTATGTTTTGTAAAGTTTGTTGATATTCTCTTGTGGGATCACTCTCAAGTGGGAGATAGATGTCTTGATTATTAACGTGTAGATTCACACTGTTGATATAGAAAGATGTGTCCATTACAATTAATGCTCCTCCCTTGTCAGCTTTTTGAAAAGTTAACTTCTCTTCCAGACTTAGGTTTTTTAGGGTATTCCATTCTTTAGGTGACAAGTTTGATTTCTTAGGTTTGTTGAAAGGTATCTTTTGGACTTCCGTAGTTATAGACCTTTCGAAGGCGTCAATGGTTTTGTGTGAAAACGGTGCACAGAAGGAACTTTGAGGTCTAAAATCTTTATCCCACATGTCAATGGGTTGTTGTTCTTGTGCGTCTTTAAAGAAATACCTCAGTTTCAGATTTCTGAAAAATTTGAACAAAGCAATTTCTGTTTCTGCTGCATTTGACCTGTAGGTAGGTACGAAGGTGGTACCTTTATTTAGAAGATTAGTTTGAGCCTTGGTTAGTTGTTTCGAAGAGATGTTGATGATTAAGTTGTTTTCGACAGCTGACTCCGTGTCCTTTTGGCTATTTCCTCCTCGGTTTCTTTTGCTCCTTCTTGTGGTGGGGCGTTTGCTGCCGGGCTTACATCTAAAAAAGCCGGTTGATTTTGGCCTGTTTTGCTAGTGGACGGTTTTGTGGATTTATCCATTGTGGCTACAGGTGGTCTGGTTTGTGAAATTTCAGAATCTGAAACGACACTTTCTTGAGAAGAAGTGGTGGCTGTTTTTTGAGTCGATTGTTGAGGTTGCCATTTTTTTTGATTGTATATCTCAGCCCACGTGTATACCTCTTCCAGTTTATAATCTAACGTGTCTCGTCGATATTTCCTCACTTTTCTTTCATTGACCTCTTTGGAATAACGTTCTAGCTTTTTGTTGATGTCTTCTAGAGTTTTGTCTAGGTCTGGAATTGCGTTCATTTGTGTCTTTAATGCGTTGATCTCTTCCTCAATTTCTGTAAGAGCTTTTGAGAGTTCCTCCACAATTAATAGAATTAGGTCTAGTGAACATTTGTTTAGAATTTGGTACCATTTCTCGATGAATTTCTTATTGTTTTTGCACAGCATTGGTTTGAGCGCTATTCTAAGTCCTCGCGGTATTCTTTGGTTCTTGTGGTAGTGAATGAGGGTGGTTGCGTGCAACCTTTGATTTATTTCCTTCTTACTGATATATTCAAATGTGATCAGACGTTGAGGAGGATGCATTGCAGTGTCTTCGGTTCGGTTGTGTTCTTGCGGGCAGGTTGTGCTTGGTCCATGTTCCTGGCGGTGTTGCAGGAATGCCGGCAGCGGTGTCAGCTGAAGGGTCTGTGGGTGTTGGCTGGTGATGCTAGCTTGCAGTTGTTGCGACCTGAGTTGAGTGCGTGGAGTGCCGCTGGGTCTTAGCGTTGGCAGTGCGGAGGTCGCGGACGGGCGCAGACAGGCTTGCCTTTGGCGCGCATTCAGCCGCCATTAAGTAGGGGTCGGGAAGGGCTGGACAGCTGGGAGGCAGGAGCGGAGAGGGGAACTGGCTTGGGCTGGATGTGCTGATCGTACTAGGGGGGAGGGGCTGCGGGGACCGCAGCGGTGGGGAAAATGGGCACAAAGTGGGGAAAAAGGAAAAAGTGAAGGACAGAGATAGAGAGTGAAAGGGTGAAATAAAAATGAGGGTGAAAAACGAGTAGAAATGGAGCAGAAAAGGAGAGGAAAAGCACAGCGAAGCGAGCAGTCAGGGGTCCACTGTCCAGTGAAGTGCCTCTTCCCTGTTGGTCCCACCAGGGAAGAGGCACAGGTATAACCTGCGGGTGGAGGAGGGCCTCTAACACCAACACTCAAGGGTGCAGGGGCTCAGGAGGGCCTCACTTGATGGTGGAGCTGCGAGGGTGGGAGAGCAATTTCACTGACAATGAGACAGTGGTCTTGCTCGCCTGTCCCCTCAGCGGCCGCCATTAAGTAGAGGTCGGGGAGGGCTGGACAGCTGGGTGGCGGGAGCAAAACTGGCTTGGGCTGGTCGCACAAGGAAGGAAAACGGGAGTCAATCTAGGAGAGGTGTTCTCTCCAGGGAGTTATGGTAAGGGAGTCAAAGGTGTCCAAGTTAGCCCTAAATAACTGAGAAATATTAAAATGAATCATGCCGGGAACGCGAGTGTTGCAGTGGAATATGCCTCCTTGTAACACATGCTTTTCCCGCAGGCAATTACAACGCAGTCGTTAAAACGACTGTGTTGTAACAACGCATACCATTACCCAGCAATCGTAACAATGACTTTATCTGGGGGGGGGGGGCTCTGGATGTAGGAACAGTATATTTAACTATTCCACCTCCAGTATGTACAACAGTAGGGAAGGTGTTGGATTTTAAATCCAACACCTTTTGACCCATCCGCAAGTCACTGTTGCGACTTGCAGAATAATGGTACGCGTTGTTACAGTGCGATCGTTGTAACGACCGAGCTGTAATTTCCTGCGGGGAAAAGCATTTCTGGTAAACAATGTTTACCGTTGCATTGGGAAGGTTTACAACATATTGTGAAATAGCTGCCTAATATTGGATCAATGCTGACTGAAAAGGGGGAGCCGGGTGCAAATGGGGTTTTGTGCCAGTTGCTATCAGCCTAGGGCTACCAGAATACTGGATGGGTTTAGAGCTGCATTATTGGCGACGCCCATACGGCTATAGCTTCAGTTGCTTGAAAGTAGAAAGGGCGCTTAATTAAATGAATGACAACAAGGCCATGGGGCCCGTTAGAGAAGGTGGGTCCAAAAGGGAAGACTGGCCTTAAGTGCTGGTAGCTCATGGCCATCCGGCCTATGGAGCTGGCTTATGAAAGAGGAGCAAGTCAGGATAGCAGACGCTACACCGCCCGACTAAATCAGGACTAGGTGGCGCAGTTTCTGAGGTGGAAGGAAACTAAAATTAAATGAGTCAATTAAAAGGCCTTGGTCCCCAAACATAAAGAAGGTCCAAGGTGAGTTGCTGATACGTACATGTACAAAAACTCCTCTACAGGAGGACCTATAGGGTGTCGAAGAGGAATATGAGACCAAACTATTGAAATGACAAACATGCATTGAACAATTTAATTTCAACAAGACCCACATAATTACCATTGGTTGCAGTGTAATGGACTACATTGTTGAGGGCAATCCAGGGCATTTAGCGTTTGTCATACTTAGCTCCTCAAATGCTTTGGACTTATCAAGGTCCCGGCAATTTATACTCTTATTGTATTGTGCTCTGACCTTATTTGCTTTGACAACTGTGTTTGGGCTCCGGGGGCCATAACTTGGCTACTCTTTTTATTTTCATTTGGAGGAATCGTCTTTACTACATTGAAGCCTTGAAAAAGTGTTTAGTGCGATAAAACACGCGGCTGTCTTTGTGTTTCTTTACGGAATAAAAACAAATAAAATTGGCAGCTTTTCTGTGTCTACCTTTTGCTCATCAAATTTGATTCTACATGAATGGACCCGCTAAGTGAAGGACCTTTTATTTGTGATTGTGGTGGTGCTCTGGACATTTTTCAGACACACTGAAAATACTAAACACATAACTGAAAAGCCAGGAAAAAAAGCAGAAACAATTGCAAAAATTATAGCAGTTGACTAAACAGAAAAAAGGTAAATGAGTTAGCAACTGATAAGTGGAATTGTAGACATGGAATGACGTACACACATAGAAACATTATATTTCAGTGTTAGTAAACCTTCAGGGGGAGATGAAGTCATCAGTGATTCTATATGATAGCATTCTATTCATCTTGTGGATTCAAGCCATTAGTTGCACACTCGCATTTGAAAATCCATTTTCATTCCAATCTGTTGAGCAGGTGTTAATTGTTGCCGCCTCTCGTTTGTGGTTTGATGGTTTCGATCACTTGCCAAAAGTCATTTTCTCTGTGTCCTTGCAGTAGAAAATGTTCCACCAGATGTGCCATGGTGACTTCGCAGCGGATTCTCCTCTTGTTTTGGGAGATCCTTGCTTTTACTTTTGGGCTGTTTATTCAATATAGATCTAATCACAGGGGCAACGAATACAGTAGATAAAACTACTTTAGTTACAGTTAGAAAATTAATTGAGATCTTGTTGAATGTTCCCACGGTGGATTATTTTCGTGGTTATTGTCAGATTACAAGCTGTGCGGTTTCCACATTTGTAGTGTGTCTGCACTGGTGGAAGGTTCAGAAGGACTTGTATGGTGTTATCGCTGCCTTTAGAGTGTGTGCCCTCACTAGATGGTCATGTTACGTCCTCGTTTGAATGATACCTGGGGTTTGCGCTAACGCATGTTTGTTATGGATAAGATTTTCCAGTGTTTTTTGATGCTCTTAGTTTCTTTCTGATGGGGCAAAAGGGGGTGATGGAGCTAATATTGTTTTCTTTGGGTTGTAGAAGTAATTCCCTGTGTGAATTCCAGGCACGTTTGAGTGAACTTTTGACAAGCCTTTTGGGTACGTTCTCTCCATGAGTTTGGCAAGTGTATCACCTACCCTGAAAAAAAATCTTCCTTGAGTTTGCAGTTGCGGCAAATGCACAAGAATTGACCATCAGGAAGGCCATCTTTCAGGGGACGTGGACTGAATTAGAATATTGTGGGTTTACAGAACACTGTATTGTATAGTTGGTTTTCTGATATTTTTACTGTGACATCTAAATAGTTAATTTGAGGGTTGCTTTAGTGGATGAGTCCATCCTAAGTCAAGTTGGCAGCTGTTCAGCTATTCACAGAAAAGTGTAATAGCCAGGGCCGGACTGGGAACTGAAAGCAACCCTGGCAAATTTTGCAAGCCCAGCCCCCGTCTGGCGCGTAGCAGACCAGCCCCCGTCCAGCGCGTAGCGAGCGAGCGCAGCGAGCGAGCCCGACGGCCACTAGGGGGGTTTGGGGGGGGTTCTCCCCCCCCAAGAAAATTTTGAAAAACAACAGACCAAAATGGTGAATTTTACAGCATATTTTTCATTACATATTTAAATTGTATCAACTTTCAAAGCACAGTAAACAGTAGATGATGACCTTAAAGAACATCAGGTTACCCACCCAGTCATATGTATTCATAGGCATTCTTTCAGAGAGCACCAAAAATAGACACAAGTAGTGAATCAGAGAGAACAAAGTAAAAGTGAGACCAACCCCCACATGGTGTGTAGGGAGCAAGCGCTGTGAACAACGACTAGGGGGAGTTTGAACTTGTACCCCCCAAGAAAATTTGGGAGACAGAAAGGCCTAAAGAAAGCATTGTTCAACACATTTTTCATTACATATTAGATGATATTAACTTTTAAAGCATAGTAAATGATTACCTTATAGAGCACCAGGATACCCAATCATAAATCACAGACATTGCTACAGTGAACACTAAAAAATGAAATGTCAAGCATGAAACATGAATTTAAATATAACCAATTTATTCTTCATATAAAATAGCATAAAGACATTTAAAAACACACTGAACTTCAAACAAGTGTACAAAGGTTCAGAGTAAAAAGTGTACAAGACAATGTGCAAACATTAAATGATTTTTATATCCTGAGTTTTGTAAACAGTGCTTAAATAAAGGATGTCATGTAAAGCGAAACAGTGCACAACATTATGACTAGGTATATTGACATTGTAAACAGCTAACATGACCTACCTGTAGTAGCAAATCCTTAATATGATTTTATATACTATAAAACATAACAACATACTTCTTCGTAAACAAGTGTTATATTCTATTGCACTTTGCATTCATTTGTGTCAAGAGGGTGTTTCGCAGATGAGATGTCGGAGCAAGTCCCCAAGCAACCACCCATGGGTTTTGATGTAACGTCCTACCTACTAACAAAGGTAGATCTGGATTTAAAACAAAAGCTGACGCCTTCTTGAGGTTTTCCAAGAATGCATGTATGCTGTAAAGTACAGCATAAATACAGTTCAGTAAACATTTTTTAAAGTGTTCCTAAGCATAGGATTTTGTATTGGATGGATATTACTTGTTTCAGTGCAAAGCCTATGCTAGACAGTAGACGTAATGCTCACAGGCTTTCACTATGGTACAAAGGTGTGTGCGTGGTGTAAAGCAGGCTCAAAGAGAACAACGCAAGGAGGTCAACTCTGGTTATTGCACTGCATTGTTTGATATTTATAAATGGTCCTCAAAATGTTGACAGTAACATGCAAAAGTCAAATTCTTTTCATGTCAAGAGTGCAACCATCAAAGAAAATATTTTATTAGAAGTGCTCAGCTTAGAAATGTGGTAACTTGAGCTCACATTTTAAAGTGTTAACATCCCTTGCATCAATTTGCTTTTGGAGGCAAAAAGATAAATGATTTTCTCATTGCTTATTCGCATTAAAGCATCTTTTTCCACAGACATAAGCATAAAGGCTTCCAAACGTGACTGAGAGAGAGAATTACGCAGCCTATTCAAGATGTACTTGAGCTTAGAAAAAGATCTTTCACAAGCCACCTGAGAGGAGGAAAGAGTCAATGCCAACTTATAGGCATTAAAAAGAGAAGTGTAGGCTTTACTGTACAGATTATAACGCAATAATAAACTATAGCAGCAAGCAATACAGTCCCTGCAAGTCTTACACTTATACTTTTTTTGCCCAACATTTGCGGACTGTACTATCTCATCATCAAAGTTGAGATAATGTGTGTCTAAGTCTTGCTCATCTTCAACTTCTTGGATGATACTGTACTCTTCTTCAAGACTGAGTTTTAGTCTGCTCCACTTAGATGCAAAATCAAGCAACTCATGCTGCAGTTTTTCAACAGATGCTTCTGGATCAAATCTAGTTAACAAGCCACTTAGTCGTTGAAGAGCATT